>NC_064547.1:21035068-22430667 GCF_023856365.1 Brienomyrus brachyistius | reverse complement strand
TCTCACGCCGCCTGCCCTCACACCGCCCTCACGCTGCTCTCACGCCGCCTGCCCTCACACCGCCTTCACGCTGCTCTCACGCCGCTGCCCTCACACAGCCCTCACGCTGCTCTCACGCCGCCTGCCCTCACACCGCCCTCACGCTGCTCTCACGCCGCCTGCCCTCACACTGCCCTCACGCTGCTCTCACGCCGCCTGCCCGCACACCGTCCTCACGCTGCTCTCACGCCGCCTGCCTCACACCGCCCTCACGCCACCCGCCCACTCATGTACACACACAGAGGGAGCGTTCTGGGCTACCCAGCTGTTACCCTGCATCGCTAAACTCAGTGTGTGGCCATATCCCATGAGATTATGGTAGGGGGATCGGCCCCTCCATGGGAGAGATGAGCCCTTGTACAGAAACGCTAATTCAAAAACGAAAAGAACCCCTCCACCCCCCAAACTCCACTGATCCAATATCGGCAGTGTCCCCCTGCCCCGGCCAGAAGTCACCCAGCTATGGCGAGTATGGCAAGGAGGGGGGCTAAGGAGGAAAGTAAAGGGTGGGCTGAGGGGGCAGCACTTGCCACCCAGTGTCGGCCTTACTCCCCCATGTCACAGATGTTAGGATAAAAGCGGATTCTTTCCCAGAGCTGGATCAATTATGCATATTCCTTAATCTTGTTACAATCATATGCCAGGACTTCTGATGCGGGGCCTGGCTAGCTGGGTTAATCGGACTAATACCCACCCCCCCTGCCCCAGGAGCCACACTCTCAGAGCTCTAACCCCTACCCCCACACCTCCATGACACCGGCGACAGGCGCCTCCCTGCACACCCTTCTCTGGAGGCTCACCCCAAACCACACGTCTGAGAATGTGCCCCTCTCCCACTGGCCCCAGGTCCAGGGTGGGGTACCGAGGACCCCCACACTTCACGTGATCGATGCGCCTTTGATCGGACTGCCCCTGCGAGTGCTGACGGGCAGCTTGGCCGCGCTATTGTTAGCGGCTATCGACAGCACTGTATGGATTGGCCGCTCTGTCACTCTCCGTCGTGGACGTCGGCAGATTTTAAAGGTCGCCCCCCCCCAACACCCCCCCTCTCCACCTGTGTCCCTCTCCTTCCTATCCACCCCTCCCTCAGCCCTCCCCCACCTTCAATAATCTCCTTTCTCTGGTCTTAAGTGTCTGGGGTGTTCAGTGGGACATGGATTACTGTGACGGGGACAGTAATGACGTTGGAAGAGCGACGAGATTAGCCAGTGCAGTTAAGCAGTGGTGTGTTTGGAAACCCTTTCATTAACAAGCTGGTGTATCTTAGGCACCCCCTCACTGAACATGAGCTAAACAGAATACTAGCTGAGTGTGAATCAGGTGGGGGCATTACCCAAACCTGCTTACTAATAAGGTAAAAAGCTTAGAAATAGGCACTGGCTTGTTGAAGCCAGAGGAAGGGAAGGACACTTACTCTGTGAGACTCGTACGAGCTCAGTGACGCTGAAGACACCCGGTGTGACGAAACTGTCCTGGAAGCCCAGATGCCCTGAGACAAGGACAGAGGAGGGAGAGCGTTAGTGACAGGGCAACAACTGGCAAGACAATGAAAGAGGATGGAAACGAGGCAGGATGGGATGTTAAATAATGCAAGGAAGCGAGGGTCCTGTCCTTCATGTACAGTGTACTGACACACTGTGCTGACACACTGCTTGGTACTGACATACTGTCCTATGCACACTGTACAGACACACTGCCCAGTACTGAAACACTGTACTGACTCAATGCTCAGTACTGGCACACTGTACTGACACACTGTCCTATGCACACCATACTGACACACTGCTTAGTACTGACACTCCTCACTGACACACTGCCCAGCACTGAACACTGTGCTGACACACAGCTTTATACTGACACACTGTTGAGAACTGACACATTGTCCTGTACGCACTGTACTGACAACACTGTCCTATGCACACTGTACTGACACACATTCCAGTACTAACATATTGTGCTGACACAATGCTCAGTGCTAACACACTGTACTGACATACTGCTCAGTATTGGCATACTGTATTGACACACTGTACTGACACTGTCCCATGGACGCACTACTGTCCCACTGCCCAGTACTGACACACTATATTGACACAATGCTATGTTGACAAACTGTCCCATACTCACTGTACTGACACACTGTCCTATGCACACTTCACTGACCCACTGTCCCTTTCCCAGCTTATGTGCCATGCACCCCAGCATGACACACTTCTCACAGCAGCCTCTCAGTTTTCTCCTTGGCAGGGCCGCCTGACCTCCCAGCCCGCAGGCCCATGGTAACAAGCTGAGCCGCCCCTTGGTGAAAGAGCCAACCGACGCAGTTCACATAGAGTGCCAGTGGAGTACCCAGTGGAGGTGGGGGGGGGAGAGGTCGAGCCTAGCTGCTGCTCCCCCCCATCACTGGGATATCCGCTGTCAGGGTATTTTATTACATATGCCACTCAGCTCCACCACATCACCTCCATGTTTACTGCCAGACTTTTCAATGTACTTAAAGGTACAAGAGAACAGCCATGTATCTTCTCCTGCCAAGACAGAAGGCACGTGAATGTAGAGCTGGGGAGGGCAAGCAGGACACAGGGTAGGGTGCTGGGTTAGGAGGCCAGACGAATGGGCAGAGCTTACAGATGGATCCTGAGCCTATCGACCCTAAAGCACTTCAGCCAGGTCTGACTCGGGAAACCTGCCGGCGCGGTCGCAGTTCCAGTCGGTTTAACCAGTGGGCTGCAGCTCTGGGAACATCTCGCAACCCCTCACATCAGATCCGGCGCTTTCACCTCATTCCAGGGGTCGGGATCACTGCAGCATTAACAGTAACACCTTTAAATTTCCGAGCCCTGACAGCCAAACCCATCCGCATGCGCATAAATCCGCGGTTTGGCTCCTGACAGTTTGCGACGTCGGTAGGTGGTTTTGGGGGGAGACCGCCGCCCCCCCGAGCGTAATCCCGAGGCCGCTCTCTCCCTGCACCAAACGGGCCGGGTCGTCCTCACCACAAGGTGGGAAAACACTCAGGCCCAAACCAGGAAAAGCGTTCAGGCAGATTGGCAGCCCACATGTGCCGGAGACGGGGTCCATGATGAGGCTTTAAACACTCAGGGCTCTCCTCATATAATTCTCAGCTTTCCTGTGGTTTCCCTGTGGAGGGCAGGCTAGCAGAGACACAGATTAATAATAAATAATCACGCAGGCAGTCGGAGTGGACGCAGCTGGGCCTGGAGGGCGGTCGTTCGGGGGTGGGGAGGGGGGGTCGAGCAGCCGGCGAGACTCCACCCCCGGCACCGGGCGGCGAGGACATCGTAAATAGCCGGCAGCAGAAATGAGTTTAGCCGTGACGGGAGCTGTGGCGGAGAGACGTGTAGCATGTGGGCTGGCAAAATAATAAATGAAAAGCACGAGGTGGGGGTGGTGGGGGGGGGCAATCTACGGCTCGCTGCTGCCGAAACTGCTGAGGCGAGCTGAAAACAGCATCGACCCCAGAGCAGACCTGCACGGCGCCCCTGACTTTGAGAGCACGGGGCAGGGGGGGGAGTAAGAGACAGCAGTGTGGGGACCCGCACTGGGGGCACGGCCGGCACCGGTGAGAGGGGAGGGCGTGTGCCTTCGCAGATAATCGCTCCCAGCTGTGCGCTGAGCCTCCAAGGCGCAGCGTTCACAGTGAACCGGCAGGATGCGGGAACACGCACGTGATGCCCGGCGCAGACATGATGGGAGTCTAACTAAAAAACAAAATAAAGGCCTTGCAGCCATCTCTGTGCCACCGCGTCCCCGGGCGTCTTACGACGGCACCGAGAAGGACGTCCTGGTGGCTTCTCTGCTGCCCTCTGAAGTGAGTCCCCAGAAGGCTGAGGGCGGCCCATCGGCACGTAGCGCCGGCCAGGGAGGTCAGGGTGTACAAGGGAAACGCCCCCCCCCCCACAACCTCCCATGCTGCACCTTCCTGAGCGGAAAGGAAATGGAGGGTGGAAAAGAGGGGAGAGGGGACACCCGGGTGGGTAAGACAAAGGGAAGAGATCCCAGTTTGGGAGTGGGGGGAGAGCGACCGGCAGGGGGGTCAAACACAGGTCGTGCAGGATGCGTCTGGTGGAGGCTGGTGGGCTCTGCGGCTTCCCGAATGCAACTAGAAGATACCCTCCCCCTCGACCTGATCGACTTCAGCTCTGTCTAACTCTTGTTATTAATCTGTTGCCTACCCACCATGCCGCTCTTCTCTAAAGCAAATGGCACAGCGAAGCCTTATTCCCTCAGACCGCAAAACCCCACCCAGCTCTGAATCCAGATGAGGCCGTCATTGAAGGAGGAGGTATGTACACCTTTTAAGTGTCCCCCATGCCCTCTGCTGAAGAAGGGGGAGGTCCAGGTGTGTCTAATGTGGCAACCCGATCTGGGGTACCAGCCAAGACCCCCCGAGCTCAGCCTTTAGGAATGGACATGATAGATGCCAAACTGGAGGGGGCGCTAAACCCTGGATCCTCAGACTGGGGTGTGAGTGGCCGGCACGCCGGAGAAAAGTATGGAACAACTACAGGGAGCGGGGAGGGCATTACCGCACGCCAGCATGTACCCACACAGGGGGTGACCTTCAGCTCGTCCCCATGCCGACGCTGAGCTGACATCAGCTACATTTGACAGCGGCTGAGCCCCCCCCCGCCCCTCCGGTCCCACCACGGAAGATGGCAGCCACCGCAGTGAGTGTGTCCACCTAAACTGCGACGAGCACCGCATTAAAAGATCTGCAAAATAAAAGCAAGCCCCAGCTGGAAGCTCATTGGCCCCCGGAGTACCTTCTCCCCTGTCAATCACCGACTCAAAACATATGATTGGCTAATAATAAGGTTGGCCCCTCGGTATCTGTTATGGCTCTCCTTTTGCCCCCCACCTTAAGAAAAATCGTAGAACCACCCCTGAATCCTGCCTCGACATTACAGGTCAGTTTAATGGGGCATGTGGTGCTGAGGATAGGGAGAGATTGTTTCTCGCTTCTGGAAGCAAGTATTTTCACGCATTTGACTGGAAACGGCTGCTGTACGGTGTGACGGATGCCCAGGGCAGCCTTCGAAGCCTCAGCCACATTCTGTGTCTCGCTGACCGCCAGATAAACCTGGACAAGTCTGGAAATTGCAGGGGTGGCCTATCTTATCCACAAAGGGCTGGGGTGTATGGAAATTTTTAGGTCAATTGTTCAAATCCAGGTGTGAGAACTCTTCATCCAATCAGTCCTCTAATTAATAATCGAATTATTTAGTTGCAGCAAAAACCTGCATAACCAACGGCCCTTTCTGTCTAGGACCGGCCCCTCCTGATATATTATTTCTGACTCAAAATCCTCCAAACAAGGAGCCAATCCAGAAAGGAGGCAGCCGATCCCTGAGTCCACATGCCAGGATGTAACGCAGCTCGGTGGGCTTCTAAGATACATTACGGAGTTTAGCTCGAGGGCCCCCAGAGCATCAGGGGACAAATAAAGATAAGGAACCAGAAGCGAAAGTCATGATGAGCCAAACACAGTGTGGCACTAAAGAGCCGGAATCTCCACTCGTCAGCGTCCCACTCTGCTTGACCTTTGACCCAGACGCTCAGTCTGGTCTCCCAGTGCTGCCGTCCAGCAGTCCGTGTTAAATGTGTCAAGAAGTGTGTTTTTTCTAGCATGTATCAGCACTGAACTGGGCAAGGTAGGGTTCCCTCTCGACCCAGGCCGTACAGCAGATCAGATTCTTCCTATGAAATCTGAGATGTGTTGGCGGCAGAACTAACACACCTGCTCCATCGCTGGCTGCAGAGTGGGGGGGGCAGGGGGGGGGGGGGGCAATGGGGGCACGACGACGGCGGCAGCTCACCATTTTCCGGCTGGTCCTTGATGTCAGCCTCGCTTGCTTGGTTCGGACTTTCAGTCTGGCCCGATTCTGCAGAAGAAAGAGACATGTTGGGTTTGGTTACAGGTCGGGTGAGACAGACAGACACACAGTCACACAAAGACACACACAGACAGACAGATTCTGGCAGACAGACACACAAAAACACAGACAGACAGGACACAGACAGACAGATACAGTCAGACACAGACAGACAGACAGACAGGATATCAGCATTATATCACATTACAGACTCGTACTTTAGTAAAGGAAAAAGACTGCATGCCAGCACAGTTTGGTGGGACGCCATGAGTTTGGTGATAAGTTGCGGTGTTTCGTCCCACATCGACGGCCTGTGCGGCATTTCGGGAGAAACCCTACACCCGTGTCTCCATCTAAGAGGGTGCTCTGCTTCGGAGATCGATGACAGGGGGTCTCCGTGCCGGTTTGACGGCAGACTGCCAGTCTCAGGGCATGTGGCCGGGGGGCTTGAGAGAGAACACTAGGACCTCTCCTGAACCTTCCCTCCACCCACTCGCCTGAATTATTTCACCCTTAAACATCTACTGTAAATGCTAAATGGCTTCCCGCCCTAGTCTGACCCTGGAGGACCCCGAACATAGTTCTCCTGATAAGGTTCTTTACATAAACTGCCTGGGTAATAATACTCAGCACTGTATACATGTAATATAAGCTGCTTTGGATAATACTGCCTGTTACGTAAATGTGTGCACTCATAAATGTATGTCACGTTTAATAATATCATTGGATTGTCCCACACTCTTCTCCTGGGTCATCTGAAAAAAAAGATGATTCACAATGACCGTACTTCCGGACCAAATCCACCAGGATGGCGTTGGACAGGCGCTGGTGACCCTGCTGTGGTCTACGCACGTAAATGCGAGGCCTCGCTGCTCGGAGAAGCCTGCGAGCTGTGCAACAGCGAGATGAAAGGCGCGTCGATGGGCCACTGTGTTTCGGGGCTGAAACCTCCCCGAGATTACCAACCCAAACCACCCTGCATCCAGCAAATAAATCAAGCCCCCAGAGCGGGGCAGGCCAGGTCTCCAACGGGGGCTGCTAAGCTGCACTGATCGCTGTGAAATGACAATAGTGGACCTCCTACCGGGACAGCGGCGCCCCCCCCCCCGGCTGGCACACCCCCTGGATGATTTGGACGCTGCGCGGGCATTGATCTCACACTGCACTTACATTTGTTGGACAACGGTGAACATTACTCATATTCAGAGAAGTTCCGCAGACCCGACCTCGCCCGCTGCGCAGACCGAGCTTGAACCGAGACGGCCACAAAGGGGGGACTTTCAGAAGCACGGTCATATGATCACCTTCGCGAATCGCTTTCTCATCTGCCGCTATTATTTGTGTGCGCGTGTGTGTGTGTGTGTGTGTGGCGGTCAAGAAAGCGAGCCGAAAGCTTCCAGAAGGCTCCATGCTGAATCTTTAAGTTTTATATTCAACGCCGGCTGACCAGCCCTTTTCATCTCGGGGGGGGAAACAAAACGGGACGATCTATTACTTACTTGGCATGGGGGGGGGGGGGGGGGGGCTGGCTTGGGACGGGAAGCAGACGTGATGGGAAAATCTTAACGACGAGGCGTCCGAATGTGAACAAAACAACACGTGACATAAGTCGTGGGACAGAAAAGGCCGGGCGCCCCTCCCTGACCAGACAAACTAAACAATTTAAAGAGTTGTTTGCATTCTGTTCAGGGTTGCGCTCGCATTAACAGCTTAAAACAAAGGCAATCTGCACTCCGGGGGAACAAAAAAAACCGCGTCCCCCAGCAACAGCAGAGAGATATGTGAGAGCGGGGGGTTTTTTTTTCTGGTGGGGGTGGGCGGTGGGTGCTGGGTGCAGGCGGGGAGGTATTTTCACACAGTCTGCCGGTGCCCCCTCAACGAAGTGCTCTCACCCGAGTCCCCCTCGCTAATTAAACATGCAAATGAGGCGTGAGATCCAGTCTCTGTGTGTCACACCTGCATTTACCCCCCGTCGAGGGCCTTCGTACGCAGAAAAACCCGCTTCGAAATCAACAACAACAACGGGCAATAAACAAAACATCGCGCACAAACACGGCCGCTCGGGGGACCCCTGACCTCCCGAACGCGTCTGCGACAATCGGGCCTTTCTGTGGGAAGCGGCACGTCCCTCCGGGATCCGTTGCCGTGGATCGCTGCTTCTGGTGAGCGACTGAGAGCGACATCGACCGCGGGCCCGATCACCCGGCTTGTCCATCACCATGCGGCCCGTTATTCATCACATGGGCAGATGATCCTGTCGGCCAGGTCCGTGTCCACGTATGAACAGGCTGCCGACGGTACCAAATTGACCTGTGATGAGCTGGAAGGTTCCATACGGACAGAGCAGGATGCGATCCAGTGATCAGAAACCACCGGGAACGTCCACGTCGATCCCGGCGATTAAATAACGCCTAAATTAACAGTAACGAGCACCTCCTAAACACTGCATGTGCATTTTATTTCTGGAAGGGCTGGCGCCCCCCCCCAGGGTGCCCGGTTTCCAGGGTTGCGATCTGCAGGCTGCCGCCTCCCCCTGGGCCACTTCATTATGCATGCGGGGAGGGGGGGGGGTGCGCAGGTCTCAGTCTGGGCCAGTGCCTTCTCACCAAGTGCGCCGCTGTAATCCAATTGTGTGCCGAAACCGGGCGCTCAAAGGGGCTTTTACGCAGCGGCCCGGGAAACACGGCGCCATAAAAGGAGGCAGAAACTTCATTTAGTGACACAAACGGGCCTTTCTGGGCCCTCAATGGAAGGTGAAGCCGGACGGATCGCCTTGTTGTTTCCAGAAGTATCGTCTTCTGAGAAAGAAAGCGGGAATCAAAGCCAGGCTGCTGGTTCACAGGCCGCAACTGTGAACCCACCTCTTATAGACCTCTCCAGGCAGGGGGCCTGCTGGGGGGGGCACCTCCGAAAGGGTCTGGATGGCAGGCCGTGCATTTAGGTGGGAGGACAGGGCTCTGACCGCGGCGTGTCTGAGTGACCACGACCGCGACTACGACCGCGACCACTCCCGACCACACGCCACGTTTGGACAGGACGGCTCGCGGCTCTACTGCACACCTATGGCTCCTCTGGCGATCAAGGGGGGCGATCGGGAGGGGGTGTTTGGGCTATTTCTCTCGTCTATAGAAAGTACGTCTGCTTACATTAATGCTCTTTTTTTTCTACAGATCAGGAGGAGGGACAAAAAAGGACGGATTAACAGCTGATGTTTACAGGTCCTATCTGCGATTTAAACACAGGCGCAGGAGGGTGTACGGGTGGGGGCTGTGGTGGGCATCACCATGGCCTTGAACCAAAAACTGAGCGCGATCGAACAACAAACAGACTAAACAAACAGAAAAACTGCTGCAGCTATGTATGCGGCCTGGCGTGAAGGGTACAGCAGGGACACAGGTCGACCCGTCCAGCTGGTGGGGGGGGGGGGGGGGGGCGCAGGGGCGTAACCCAAGAACAGCAGCAGGTGCATGTCTGTTGTGTGACGGCCACCCCACATGCCTGCACGCTGGCGGCACACAAAAGTGCGCAAACTCAAATCCCAAGCGATCCATATTGGGTTACTGATTTGCTGCTGTAAAAGTCCGAACCGGTTTCATATCAGTCTTTTTCAAGTGCTGCCAGCCCCCACCCCACCCACCACAGTTGGGGAAAGGTGACATGGGGTCACAGGGTCACAGGGCGGGTGTGTGTACCACATGGGCGTCCGGCCACCCAGAGAGCCCAGCCTGTGTAGACGGGCACCTGAGCAGTTCTGCCGAGGATCGGCTGGGTTCGGGTTTACCTGAGGGCACTGTACCGATAAGGAGACATGCACTGTGCTTTTAGTAACCGGGTCATTAAAGTTCAACTCGGGTTTCCGTGAAAGTATCCCAAGAGGCTCTGGAATCCCGATCTCCGGGGAGCTTCCGGCCAGGCGGGGTGGAGGCGGGAAACACGGCGCTGACTCCGAGCCTCTGCCGGGGAACATCGGGAAAAGCGGCTGCTCCCTCAGCTTCCCGTTTAACGCGCCCCCTCCGAAATGCAGACTCCCCTGATACGGAATGCAATTTCCAGGAAAGAGCAAGGGGGGGTGTGGAAGGAACAGGGGAGGGGGAAAGATCTTGGCCTTTTCCCAGCGAGGCGAAGGGAAGCTGAATCCCACCATTCCCCAAGGATATGCTGAAATATACAGCCTGTGGCTGCTTTCAATTTACTCCCCTCTCCCTCGCTCAGCGACTCTCCATCTTTTTCTGTCTCTCCCTCTCTCTCCCCCATTTCTCTTTCTCTATCTCTCCCTCTCTCTCCCCCATTTCTCTCTCTCCATCTCTCCCTCTCTTTCCGTCTCTCCCTCTCTCTCCCCCATTTCTCTTTCTCTATCTCTCCCTCTCTCTCCCCCATTTCTCTTTCTCTATCTCTCCCTCTCTCTCCCCCATTTCTCTCTCTCCATCTCTCCCTCTCTTTCCGTCTCTCCCTCTCTCTCCCCCATTTCCCTCTCTCCATCTCTCCCTCTCTCTCCCCCATTTCTCTCTCTCCATCTCTCCCTCTGTTTCCGTCTCTCCCTCTCTCTCCCCCATTTCTCTCTCTCCATCGCTCCCTCTCTTTCAGTCTCTCCCTCTCTCCCCCATCTCTCTCTCTCCGTCTCTCCCTCTCTCTCCCCCATTTCTCTCTCATCTCTCCCTCTCTCTCCCTCATTTCTCTCTCTCCATCGCTCCCTCTCTTTCAGTCTCTCCCTCTCTCCCCATCTCTCTCTCTCCGTCTCTCCCTCTCTCTCCCTTCCTCTAAATAGCTGGACTGTGAGAGAGAACTTGAAGCTGTCAGGGATCTAGTGTGTAATGTGCCCCCCCCCACCCCCAGACCTCTGAAGGGAGACATATTGAGGGGGAGGGGGTCAGTTGTGTGTGAGAGACTGTGTAGAGATTCCCGAAACTTAAATGGCCACAGAGTGAAACGCATCCATATCGGCACAGCACTGGAAGTGGGTTGGGAATTAGACAGGGCACCACATGGTGATGGGGGCTCTCTCTTTCACTGAACCGATGCGTCGGGACCCCTACTATGAGCACCTGTAAAATACACATCCCATAATACTTACTGTACTACACCCTATAAGCACCTGAACCCAATCTTGGTACCCACTGAGCATCTCTCACTGCCTCTTCTGCAGAGACTTAAACAAATCCAGAAGAATTAATTATCCGACGATGCAAAATAGAGCATCCCAGAGGGTAGAATAAACACCTAGTTTAAAGGCTGTCATGGGCGACTGAAAGGGCAGCATGTTAGTCCTCCAGGTGGCGTGGTGACATGGGGCTGAGCCTGGGGTCATGATGACCCTGAGACGACCTGTTAACAAGCCCCGGAGCAGAACCCGACTGGTCCAGAATATCTGGGTCTGACAGAGCAGTACAGCCATTCGAATGCCTGCCCGCCCCAAAACCACCCTCTCCTTTAAACAAACTCGCGGCTGTCTGCATAAACAAGCCTCTGGGGGCAAATGGCTTAATAAATCAGCTGCAGTCAAACACACAGGTGCCCTGTACTCCTGTCTCCCCTGTGAGGGGCGCACATGAGTCCCGGACGCAGCCCTGTAACTCCTCTCCGTCTCCATCCCCCCCTTGGAGAATGAAAACAGAAAGTGTCGACGGCCTTGGCAGCGCGTCACTGGGGGGGGGCTTGGTCTGGGTGATTGGCTTTGGCAGAGGCCCCTCTTCCTCCCGCGCCACCTCACTCGCAGCCTCTGGCCGTCGCCCCAGTCTGGAGCCGACCCCAGCCCGCCAGGAGGCTGCCAAGCCAGAGCCGCGCGCGGCAAGCCGCACTGCCCCACCGCCGCCGCCGACGAGACCCACTGGCACAGCATCACACGGGGAACCCCCCTACTCGGCCCCGCCGCCGGACCGCCGGCCACTGCCACCTCGTCCAAGCCAGGGCGGGCAGGAGGGAGGCAGGGGAGGTTCCGTCTACGGAACATTCCGTCGGCATCTCCGCGCACTGGCAGCCAGGCGACGGAAGGGAGCATCCTCACCACTCTGCCAGGACCACGGGTCACGTCGAAAAAACCCACAGGACCCGAAGGAGGCCCTTGTGTGAAATGCCTGTGCCGATGTTTCTGATAAGCTACATATTTTTATGTGTTAATAATAATAATATTTAATATAATACTTATATATGCACAACAAATAAAGTCGGTAAATTATATAACACACAGATTTAATTCACAGACATATAGTACTATGCATTTATGCACTGTACACGTACGGTTTATTTTTTTTTTGAAAGACAAATCGTTTTACCATAAACGCTACTATTTTTCATGCGTTATTACTGGAATATTTAAATTTAGAAATAGCATCAGTCAAAATATATTTTCCACAAATAAACTGTGGCTTTATGGAACTGCTCAATTTATATTTACTTTCGAAGTTTTATAATTATATTTTTCATATAATTTATATTTACATTGATAATTTCAATGATTCTTCTATTTCTTGTATTTAGCTACATAAACAATATATATAAAAATATCATGATAAGATAACATCTAAAAATAATCTGGACACTATTATTTAGTAGATTTTTTTTGTACTTTCAGGATAATTTCTGTCAAATTTATTTAGGCAGTTTTCTTTTATATTTATGGCGAAAGGTACGTTTTTTTATGTGTATAAAAGTAATTTTGAAATGAATTCATTTTAAAAAATCATTTGAGGGGCAGCGGAGAAAGGAGCATAAGGCGGAGGGGGTGCAGCGGGTCCTGGGGAGGCACTTACAGCCCAGCCAAGTCGCACTGCCCCCCGCTTGTGTGGAGGATCTCGGATGCTGCCAGCCAACGCGCTGGGCTGTCGCTCCCGTCCTGGCAGCGCCCTGTACTGGCAGTTGGACCAACAACGACGAGGGGGTGGGGGGTGGGGGGGGGGTTGCTGTTTTTTTGTCTTCATCCTTTGAGACGGTTCGACAGCCGGATCAAAACGCGACGGTCTCTCATCGTCACTGATGTTATAGGAGATATTAAAATGAAGAATATTCAATAAAAATGTTTCTCAAACGTACTATGGAGCCCTGACACTGTGCCAGGAGTGGGGAGGGGGGCTGCGTGTTTCCCCCGTCCTCGTCTTTTACCCTAAAGCGTCCAAAGCACCCGGGGCATCTACTCGGCACCCCTCCCGCAGCCTCCATTTTCTGAGCCTCTCGGAAAGCCACCATTTTAGAGATCCCTCCTGAAGCCCGACAGCCGGAACCCGGCACGTGCGATTCGCGGCCGCGCTGCCAAGCTGAACGCCAAAACTTTCCACGCGGCGTCGCCTGGGACTCCAGCCGATTATTTCGTTCGTCAAAAATAAAAATGCTAAATTAAAAAAAAAAAAAAAAAAGGCGGGAACTCGCGCCTTCAAGCTGCCATTTTGAAAGCTGGCCATGCCGCCGTACTCTCTCCGCCGCCCGCCCCCCTGACGCCCCCCCCCACTCTGCGTCTCAATCGCGTTTGCCCGGACCATAGCCGCTAAAGCAGCCAGCCTGGCTAGGCTAGGCTAGGCTAAGAGAATCATGTTAAGTGTGTCTATTGCTGGATGACACATAACTCTCTGCTGCCAGGGTCCTTACTGCCAAGTTGAAGTGAATTCTGATTTATTTTTAAAAACACACATATGCACACGCAAACACACACAGCAAGGTTTAGGACGACATCACAGACAAAGCAATACTTTCCATCAGGCTCCCCATTTTCCTCTGAATATTTATCGGCAGTATCGAGTCCCCCGCCCCCATTTCCCACCTCTAAATAGCCAGCCCCCTGGCAGCCATCTTGAAAGCTTTGGCAACCATTTTGAAAGTGTTTTCCCAGTCCATTCAGAGCTTGCCACATTTAGTGCAATATTTTTTCCAAAGCGACAGAGGCTGTAGGGATTACCATTAATAGCTCTAATTGGAAAGCCAGAGTAGGTAAGACAAGAAATACACGTTTAAAAAGAAGTTGTTCTTTGGCAGAGGAATTTGGGAATATTCAAGCCCAGAATGTTCAGGACAGCTTTAAATCAGCCCACAGGAAAGGCGGACATGCATCACCTCTACTGGGCATCAGGGCTGCACAACAGAAAGGAAGGTCTGAAGGCCAGCTTATAAGTTACATTATCAGAAATGTTTTAAGTTCCCTAACACCCATACCTCTTGTGAATCCTGCCTAATGAAAAATTTTTGCAGTCTTTTTTTTTTTTTTGCAGTCTTTTTTTTTCGACTTCAAACTATTGAATCAATGAAAGTCACACCAGACAGGCTTTGTTCAAAAACTGTGACTAACAAGGAAAGAAAGTTGGAAGAGATTGCAACTGTCTTGTTCGCATTCCATTGGTAAAGGGCAACAATGTAACAGCCCAATGGCGTGTACATGCCATTGAATCAGCTTTTTGCTGAACCATTGGGGGGGGGGGCTGTTCCTGACGACCACGGCCGGATAACACACCACGTACCATATTTTTTTTTACCTGTACTGGTACTCTGGATGGTGATCACTATAGTCACCCTTGCGAAAAATGCCACGCCATCCGATTTTCTTGGCATGGGGCTACTGGAAGGTGGGCTTACAAGTCAACACGGGTCTGGGCATCTGAGCGTAAGTGCTCCATGGTTGGTGCGGGGGGGTGGGGCCTCAGAGATACATGCCGGACAGCTGTCCAGGTTGATCAATTAACGACGGCGTGATTAACATTGCACAGGGGCTGGGGGGGGGAGTAATGGACGTCCCGGGAAAGTGGATTAAGCGGGCCGGAGCCTTGATGCGCGGCGAGATAGCACACAGCTGAAGGACACAAGTTGGACCGAAATAGTTCGGAAAGCCGTTGATGAATTGCCATATTGATTCGCCTGAGCCGCACTTACCATAATTATAGCGCCGTAATGGATGGCATTACCCGTGTTGTTTGTCTGTCTTCCGCTCCCTCTTCCCCTGATTCCTCACTGCCCCGAGTCCCTCGGCTTGACAAAAGTGTCCGCGCTGCCCCCATGGGGCCGGACACAGGTTTGAACCAGTCGAAAGACAGCTACCATCAAACAAGTCCGGCCGGATGCTTCCTGACATGACCAGGAGCCCCATCACTCTCCTTGACCATTTCCGTGGTGGGCTTTTCCTTCCTATTCCATCGGGCACGGAAGGAATCGGACAGACCCCCCCACCCGGGGCGGGGGCTCACACAGGGACTTTCTAGCTTGTCACCCACAAGAGCGAAACGTTTCCAGGATGAGATCCCTGAGAAGCAGACAATGGGTTCCCTGTTATGATACTACAGTCCTGAAAATAGAGTAAAGTGGGGGGCATGGGGGGAGGGGGGGGGGCACTCTGCTCTGTCTGCCTCAAGTCCAGGTGTACCACGATGCAGATCAAAAAATTCACTTATCTGCAAAGTGGAGCCTGACATGAGCTGAACTGATTCATCATCCCCAATATATATATATATATATATAAAAGACAAAAAAGAAATCAGAATGAAAAAAGTGTCAGTGCTGAATCATATTGAGGGAATTGTGATGAATGTAAGTGCTGTTATTTTTGAAGAGAGAGCGCTTCATCACCCTGAAAGACGGAAGCCCTGATTGGGGCGTCCCAAGCTGAAAAGCCGAGATGGGGAGTGGGGGTGGGGGGCGGTTAGAGTAAGGGGGGGCGGTTAGAGTAAGAGCGATCGATGGCCCTGTCGGTGAGCGCCTTCACTCAGGTTACCCTCACTGTCCTCCGGGGGGCCTCATCTGGAGAGCTGCTCCAGCCGCTTACCGCACGCCATCCTGCATTTTACAGCCCCCCCCAAAACACAGTCACTCCTGGCTTGCGGGCGGCTAACAGGGCGGTCTCGCCAGTCAGGACTGAACGGTGCCCTCAGCTGGAACGTCATCCTGATTGGCTGTTGGCTCCTGGGGCATGCGCATCCTTGGCGAGACTGACGGAAAGGCAGAGCACCGTGACAGGAAACCGCGAGCGCAGCCCCTGTACTCCGACATGGGTTAATAAAGCCGCATATATTCAAATTCACGTATCCCAGCTGGCCGTGCTCCCCGAGCTGCGTACGGAGTCAGCCCAGTGCATCGACCGGCGTATTGATTTCCACCCGAGGAGGCTGGGAGCAGGGTTAGTGCATGCCCTCTCTCCCTCCCTCCTTACTGCTCTCTCTCTCCTGCGCTCTCTATCCACCACGTGTCCACGAAGGGCGCAATGCTGCCTACTGAAACTCTCTGTCACAGTTGGCCGGGACGGAGCTGGGGAAAATCCGTTTGGCCGCAAAGTGCAGGGCGAGCTGTACCGCTGTTCCTCCAAATCCCCATATTTCCCAAAATGGGGTCAAACGTGCCCCATATAACTGCCTCTTTTTATGTTCGGAAATTTTTTTTTTAAAGAGCGCTGTACTCTGTGTACTTTACATCATTTACCATGTGCAAGTTCAAAAATCACTTGATGGGGACTGCGAACAGAACAGAACATCGCATCACTGAAAAGCTCATAAGAAAGATATCACAGGAATGAATAAAACCAGTGTGTGCTTGTACATCCTCACACCCAGTCCCATATCAGGCTATGCCCAGACCCGAGTGTCCCCCAGCCAGGGCACAATCCCCCTCAGCTGCTAATCGTCCTGAGCTCGGACCCCACCCCCCCAGGCCGTGCCCCTCACCCCCAACCCCCCTGTGCCTCCGCCCCCGCCAGCCCTGGACCTCTCAAGACATTCCTCAAATTATAAATACACTTGCTGGTGGTAAGTTAAGGTCAAGTACGTTTGGTTCCGTGGGCGGATGGGAGAGCCCTTCTAAGAAAGCAACAGTGCTCTGTAAATCCAGGGGGGGGGGGGGTCAAACCTCCAGGTGCCTTCAGTCCATATTGACTAAGAAGGGACTTAAACAAACCACAGCCTGGGACAATAAAAGCTCAATTAAAATTAACAGCGGTAAGGGGACGTATCACATTGCATACCGATATTGCGCAATATGGATCGTCCTTAAACCGCATCTGCATGCACACGTCACACCACGCAGGCTACAATGAAAAGCTTTTAAATGCGTTTAAAATAAATCAGTATCAGTTAGAAAATATTTTTATTTGCTTTTCTTAGTAATATATGCAAAAAAATGGAAATTCTCAGTATTACCTCATATTATCATCTTTGTTCATCTAAATATACTTAACGCTACAAAAATATCACAGAGAAATGGATCCATTTAGCAGGAAGCTCATTACACACAAGCAGCCGTGTCTGCAATGCTAAGCGGCATCGGGGCCCCCGAAAAAAGACAAAAGCAGGAGCCATGCCAAGGCTGGTGCCCCCCACCGCCCCCTCAGCTCCCAGCGAAATGGGGCCTAAGCCGTCCGCTCCGAAGCAGGAGGGCATCAGGGGGGCTGGAGAGCTTTCTACAAACAGAGCCTCTGAAATCATGTGACAGGAGACCGGGAATGACGAACAGGAGCCAAAAACATTATGGTACTAAATTCTGGGATGAAAAGAGGAAGAATGGATGAGGGAGTCACCATTGGCCCTGAAGACACACAATGGCGGGGTGTGAGTGCGTGTCTGATTGTATGTGTGCGTGCGTGTGAGAGTGTGTGTCTGTGTGTGTGTGTGTTGGGGGGGCAGGGCGCTGAAAGGGGGCACTGTTTACTGTCTGCTCTGCCCAACACCACGCAGCCTCTGTGTGCTGAAACAAAGCCACTGGCAGGCGTGGGCAGGCCACCCGCTTCAGGGCCGGCGCGCTTTCAAAGCAGTTAAAGAGGGCGGCCGTCTGGAGGCTCCGGGGCCCAGGCTGGCGGACTTGGCTGCCACCGTGGCCAGGTGGCCCGGGCACACTGGCAAGGCGCTGGCACGCAGCCCGACGCAGATGGGCCCCGCCGCGCCCTTCCGAGGCGCCCCTCTTGTGCAAGGAAGCCGGCTCAGGGCCTCCCGTGCGGGTCGGGGTGCCGCCCGCCACCCCGTAACGAGCCCGCCGCGTGATTTAATGCCCCTCGGACTGATATATCACCACACCTTCGTCTCGCATTGGTGCCCTGTCACACCCCCTCCCAGGTGCGCGCCACCCCCTCCGCTCTCACGTCCCTCAAGTTGCCCCCTACCCCATTATGGGCACCGTGTTCTAGCTTGTTATCGATCGAGTAGCGGGTCCCCCTGTCTAATGATGTCTAATCTGGCCTTTTTGTGGGAAACGAGGTAACCCGTGCTGATGGAGGGGTACTTTTAATAAGGCACAGTAAAGGGGCCAGTCAGAGAACACGGAGACAAAAGATTAACCGGTATCACGTCTGAGGTCCCGCTGCCATCGCAGGGCTCGATCGGGGGCTTGATGGGAGCGGCCGGCCCACCGGGCCTCCGTTAGCCACACGGGGTCCGGTAGCTGGAACACACTGGCAGCAAAGCTGCGGCGTGCCCAACGCTACGTGCAGTTAATTTCGAGCCCAGAGAAGAGCGGGGACCCCCCCAGGCTCGTGAGAAGCGGTGCAGGGAAGCCCTTCTGAGCACCACCCCCCCATCTCTTTGTTTATTTGTTTTTCCCAGCGGTCCCAGTAATCTCAGCGCCTGCCACGGCGCTCCGAGGATCGGCTTTGTTTCATGCCCCCCCCCCCCCCCACCCTACCCCACCCCTCTGTCAACCCCCCCAGCCTCCCAAACCCATTCCTGTCTCGAGCACTCAGTCGGGAATGACAGTGTCTGATCTTTCATTTAGGGAGGACAAAAACGGCGGAACGCTGGTGCTCTAACGCAGCGACGGGGGGGGGGGGGGGGGGGGGGCATTCCCACGCATCTGCCTGAGAGGGATCCGGCACTTTTACAGGGATCTTTATTTTATAAGTACAGAATCACGGCTCTTACGCAGAATCAGACCCGCACGGCAATGCAGCTCGGAGAAGCACTGACCCACCGCCCCTCCCCCCACCTCCGAACCCCTGTTCTGCGCCAGGCTCTTCCCCGTCTCCTCGCCTCCATAGGCCTGGAGCAGCGAATCCCCTTCCGCCCCAGTCACCGATAGCGGGGGCCAGACGTCTGCTGCTCTGGTTGTGCCTGGTGCTCCCCGAACATATGGAGGGGGATCCACTGTACCTCGCTTCACAGCTGTCTGCACGGGGCACTGCTGCCCCCCCCCGCCCGCTGTTCACACACGCGCGCACACACACACACACTCATACGCATGCACAGCCTCACACACATGCTCTCATACCACCTGCACACCACAAAAGCAACCAAATAGACGCGGGCGTGAGCATAAACATGCAATAAACAAACAGAGGGTGGTGGCGTGCCGAGACCAGAGAGCAGGAGTGTAGGTCCGTGCACAGCCCAACGTGGCCACGTAAGATGGGCGGGAGGCCGGGGCCGCTTGATGTACTTAATTATAATCATAATTATACGGCCCACAACGATCGACGAGGACGGCGAGAAGGTCGGCCTTCATCCCTGATGAATCCCCAAAGGTCCAACTTCTTGGTTTCATCACAATCCCAGTCAGAAGGATCAAATCCTGGGACGTGAGCCGAAAGTGCCCTGCATGCGGACCGCAGGCAGCGTGAAATAATAATAATAATAATAAATAATAATAATTAAATGAAAGAAAATTAAACACGCCGACATCCTCCACTGGCTGAGCTGCTCAGCAGACAAGAAACAGCAGCGTTGGGCTGGACCCCAGGGTGCAGGACCCGTGTTTTTGTAGCTAAATAGTTAAATGCAGCCTTCCTTTATAGCCCCCCCACCGTTCCACCTCCCAGCCCCATTCGGTCCCAGAGCCTAAAGACTGGACAATGTGGCATTATTACAGAATCATTATCTGGTTTTAGAGCTGACATCAGAATCACACACATTCTGAAAGAGCCCTTTCTTATGGTGATTAGCCTCTAAAACATTTCCTCATGTTACGCGCCCCCAGCCGGCTCTCCCAGAATGCACCACCAACAATTACAGTGCCGAAATGAACTGTATGCCCCGCTTTTACTGATTCGCCGATAAATGCCACAGAGAAAGGGGGAGCGGGGGGCAGGGAGGGTGGACAAATAAAAGAGGGAGAATTATAGCAGGGGGTTTGGCTAAAGAGGGGTCAAGCTTTACCCAAAACACTCATTGAAGAGGTACAACTGGCCCAGACCTCCTGCATTGTGTGAAAAGCAGATCAGGCCCTGCAGCCTTTTAATGATATTTGTACATTTTCTTTTTTCCCCCACTACACTGATCCCTCTTTCAGCCTGATCCACATAATATCCCTTACAAGCCTCCCCCGCCTGGCCCATCAATGGGGCTATCGTGCCACGCGCTCCTGCCACCTCCGCCGGCCCCACATGCCCCGTAAACCCCCCGCCCTACTTCCACTTCTCTCAGGGTGAGGCGGGTCGGAGGAGTGGCAGACACCTGTCAACCCCAACTTTTTAGACACCGCCCCCCCTGTAAGTGTCAGTGCCCGTGTGGTGGAGTGGGGGGGCGAGGGGGCTCAGGGGAGAGTTATGGTCGCCCCTGGATGACTGTGGTGCATGATGCGCAGAATCAGGGTCTGTCCAGCCTTTTCCCACGTGGCCCCACGCCCATAAATATAAACACCCCCACAAACAAGCCAGCCATCTACACGCATTATTTCCTTGTTTATTCACTGAATCCTAATCATCAAAAGCAACCCCATGAATACTATCTTCCACTAGGATAATTTCTATCCTTCAAAATCCACTAACCCCCCCCCCGGCTCGGATCTTGCCCCAGGCTGTGGGAGAGCCCCCTTCCCACGGAGGTTCCTGCCTGGCATTGTTTCCTCGCGCACACGGAACGGGAAGCCGCGCATCCGGGGCCGTTTTGAAGTTTCCCGCTATAACAAATGACGCGAAATCGCATTCGGAGGATGCAGTGGAACGACATCAAAAACAGATTTTAATCCTGTCTGAATTCATCGCCGTCCTCTTTACTATTAATAGCAAGTAAGGGGAAGGAACATGGATTTAATTTATTTACTGTGTCATTTATTTAGATCCACTCTCCGAAAAGGTCCCCCGTGCAAAATTAAAACAAAATAAAATCCTTCTCTTTCTGATAACCTAATTCCGAACAGAATTAAATTTGATATTCCGCAGCCCCCCCCCCCATAGTATTTGTGTTTATATGTCATCCTACTTTAAAGTTTCTGCTTGATTTTATAATATCAAGTTTATTGTGCTTTAGGTTTCTGTTTTGATGTGTCTTGCATTACAGCCACCTGTAACACAAAGAGCGTATAATTGTTATATGTTTGAATTTCACTAAAGGTTTCTCTCCGCATATGTACCATATGCACAGACTGATGTATCTACCCTAAGTGGCGTTGATTGTACTTTGGCCAGTAAACATTTTATCCCCTATAGATTTACAGCAGACCCCCCTTTTGTGCATTTACCATCATTATATACGCGATTCCTTTCTTTGTTCCTTGCTGGCAGGAAAGAGCAGTGCTGTGGGATTTAAAAAGGCAGGTTCTGGAAATCGGAACCAGGTCCCCGGCGCCGTTTTCCCGCCAGAGCGGCAGCACGTCGGATCCCTGCCGCTTTCAAAAGGACAAAGTTCTGAGGTGGAGGCACCTGCCTGACGGCCTCTGGCTAACTGGTCTTGGCAGGAGCCGAGCAGCTGGTGCAGGTGGGGGGTGGGGGTGCCCTATGTCTCTGCTTCACCCCCTGAGGTGAGCCTGGCACCCCAGGTGTCAATTCCACTTCACGGGCTGTTGGAGAGGCCCCACACAGGACTGCCTAACTGGGGGTGGGGTCACAAGCTAGGGTCCGCTTTACTTAGGACCTCTTCAGTACCATCTTTCTCTCATCGCTCTCTATACCTTTACTTCTGTCTTCTACCTTTTTCTCTCTGCTTCTCTTTCTCTATTTCTGTCTCACTCTACCCCTTTCTCTGTCTCTCAGCCTCTCTTTCTCTCTATTTCTTTCCATATCTCTCTTTGCACCACCCTCTCTATTTCCCAGCACTGACTGTGCTGCTTCGTTGGGTGGGGTGGGGTGGCGTGGGGTGGGGGGGTGGGGGGTAGAAAAAAGGCCATATTCACTTGATTTGTGCCCCGGTTTGAACCGCAGCACTCGCGGTGCACCACACTTTATAAACAGAGGGAAGCGCTTCCCATGCGACGCCCTGAATTAATCAGCGGGGCCAGCCGGCCGCGTCGAGGGGAGGACCGCAGGGCGCTGTGGCTTTAAGAAGGAAAAACAGAGAAAGCCAAACGGCGTTCTGTTGCTGAGAAACCTAAATACCCGAGTACAGCCAGCCTTCGCCAAAACTGAGATAAATACGTACTATTACTGTGATTATATAAAACCCGGCATGGCTCCCCCGCTCGGCCACGGCGGTCCGGAGCCACCGCCACTGACGAGTGTAGACATGTGTTCCCCATTTATCTGAGAGGGTTTAACTGCTAACAGCGCTTGGCGGCTCTCTCATTACCCTGCCTGGTGGGAGGGGAGACCAGCAGCAGGGAAATCAAGCCGGAGGCAGTGCAGAGAGGGCGGCGGGGCTCCTCTCCGATTTGGTGCAGCATGGGCAATCGGTCCCAAACTACAGTGGGGAACGGAGGGTGTAGCCCGGGCCAACCGCTGACCACGCCGATTATGAGTGTGCGAGCATCTGGAAGCCCCAGGCAGACTGAGAGTTCGCACTCCACAGTGATCCAAGGCAGCCCCACATATCTCACAGAACAGACCACACCCCCAACTATAACAGACCACACCCCCAACTATAACAGACCACACCCCCAACTATAACAGACCACACCTACTGATGTAAAGTCCCCGCCCCTGAGCATAACAGGCCCTCCCACTGGATGTGAACAGGAATCATGGAGCTGGGTCTAAGGCACTTTCTTGCACCTCGTAACTATCACCTCCAAACTTTCCTTCCTTCCAGGTCTCTTTCCCACATTTCCTCCGGTCCCTGTGTCACATGTGTGCAAGTGCGGGGCAGTACCCAAAGTGGCTCGCAATAGCTGTGCTTCATCCACTGCCACCCTCTTCCCTTTGCACGGGCTCAAAATTAAAATTATGCTAAAGGAAGAATGTAATATTAGGAAACCTAAACAAAGAAAATCACTGAAGGCATTCAGAAAGCAAGGCCCAAGTGATTAACATCAAACTCTAAAATGAGCTTATGAGTTTAGGAAGAGTTTAAGAGGAGTTTAGGAAGAGTGCAGGAAGAGTTTAGGAAGGGTTTAAGAGGAGTTTAGGAAGAGTGCAGGAAGAGTTTAGGAAGGGTTTAAGAGGAGTTTAGAAAGAGTGCAGAAAGAGTTTGGGAAGGGTTTAAGAGAAGTATATGGAAATGTTGAGGAAGAGTTTAGGACGAGTTTAAAAGGAGTTCAGGAAGAGTTAAAGAAGAATTTAGGAAGAGTTTAAGGGAAGTTTGTGAAGAGTTCAGGAGGATTTTAAGAAGAATTTAGAAGGAGTGTACAAAGAGTTTATGTAGAGTTTTGGAAAAGTTGAAGAGACGTCTATGGAAATTTTAGAAAGAGCTTAGAAAAAGTTTATGAGTTTAGCCAATGCGGACGAGCAGCAGACCTGGAAGTGTTATAGCCAGCAGATACCTCCCCTGGGGGCCTTCTGACAGGGTACCTTTGTGAGCCTCCCATTCCGTTTAGCCTCTGCCTGAATCACCGTGGCCCCCTTCTCCGGGACCAACACTGGCCTTGATAGCCTGTCAACTCAGCTTGTCACCTGTCACCTGAGTCAGCTCATTCTGCAGCTGGGACACCGTTGGCACTCAAGTAGTTGCCTGTGGCCTTGCATCAACACCTGGTGCCACAAAACAGCACCCAGGACAGAGCCGTGCACTGCGGACCGTCTGCAGTCACCCTTTAATACCTCTTCCAACGGCCCCAGGGAAGGACGTTGGCATGCGGGATCCTTCCTGATGAGCCCTGTCACCCAGAGCAACTTGCAGCTGGGCCATTCCGAAAGGAATACTCAACAGAACAAAAGGTCTGTCAGGGGCTTAGCTGACTCCACGGCTGGACCCCAGAGCCCCCTCTCACCTCCACTCTGCTTGTAAATCAGCCTCCATACCTACGAGACATTTTAGGTGAACAAAAATTCTAAAGCAGAAACGCAGCCTGATAAATGTTACGTAGCCAATGTAAAACTGGCTGAGGATGGATCAGTCGAATGCTGTTACCAACTGAAACCCCTTGGATATGATGGCAGGACCCCTCGGCACGTCCCCACCAGCCACCCACCTCTCCTACCCAGGCGCACTAAGCATTCCAGGCTTTTTTTTAATTAACCACCACTCACTCGGCTAACTGGAAAGACAGGCAGATTTGAGGCAGGAATGGGGGCCATCTGACGAGAGGTTTCTACGGAAACGGGCCAAAACCGCAAGAAGCCATCCTCACATCTCATTAGGCGTCATTTTAAATGACACCCCTCCTCTGACAAATGGTGGATAAAAATGACGAGGCTGGCCATGGTTTCAACAACCCCGTCTCTCGTCCGCCTTAAATCAATCTTGATTTCCTTTCACCCCCATGGGAATTAGCCAAAGAAGGAGGCAAATAAAAATATAAGATTTCACAAGGTGAAAGTAAAGACTTTAATGGCGCTGGAACTGAAGTCACTTGCTTTAAAGCAAATTTCTGCTAATTCTGAACTCTGGTATCATGGCTGAGATGCATGAGGAGGAATTCTGTCAGGTGTTTACTCAAGGTCATGTACCACACCATCGTCATCGCGACATTGTGGTGCTTTTTATCGTTTTGTCACTAATCTTTTCATGCTTGGTTACAGGTCAGGGCAGGAAAAAGGAGGGAAAGATAGAAAGATCGGTACGTCAGACCTAACGCTTCGTCTGAGGAGCAACAGTCTCTCCGTCCTTCCCTCCCTCCCTCTCTCTCTCTCTCTCTCTCTCGCTCACTCTCTCTCCCACCCCTCCGCTTCGGCCACATCTCTGGCTCTTGGACGCCGGCCAGGAAGGGAAATCCACGAGAGGTGAAGAATGTAAGCTGTGCGGCGAGAGCCTCGGGACGAGCGCGCGAGGATGAAAAAAGGAAAATAAACACGCTGGCAGCATGCCAAGTGGAGGTGGGCGGTTTGCTGCGCCGTTAACCTGGACCGAGGAACGTCACGAGTGATCCAACGTCAGGAAGCATGGCGAGTCACGGGAGGGTGCGTCGGCGATATGGTGTATAGAGGAGGAAAGGAAATGGGGGGAGCAAGCTAGGAGGAATGAGGGGTGCTGCAGCAAGAGCCCGGGAGTGCAATCGTGGCACGTCATGTGACCAGGCAGAGTCCATCTGCTATTGGTCTGGAAGCTGCACAAACTCATCCGCCATGTAAGGAGGGCTGAGACATTCCCTTCCCTCTCTCCCGCCTTCTCCCTCTCTCCGTTCTTAAAATGGCCGCCCCCACGAAAGTGAGCCAAAAAAAAATGAGGAAGACACACTGCACCGAGCAGGTCTCCTTCTTACTGACTTCATCTTTATTTGTTTTTTTTTTTAATCCAGAAACTGGAGTAAATCGCAGGTGGGACAGCTCTGGGCTGCCGGATAGCTCTCGTGCCGGTGACTTGGATCTGGCTGGCTGCTATGAGAGGTGACGCTTGTCTACGGGCCAGGAAAAAATATTAACCATGCCCTGCCCAGGAGCCCAGGCCTGGAGCTGGAGCCAGCTGGACGGGGGGATGCGAGGATGGGGGAGGGCACGAGGCGCTCTCCTGGGATCCGCAGAAAACAAAAGAACGCCACAGCAAAGTTTAAGCACAGTGACAGAATCGTAACTGTCATTTACATGGATACTGTAAATTGGCACCCACACGCACTCATACACGCGTGTGTACAGCACCCCCCTCCTCAGCTAAATCTGTGTGAATATGACAAATGTTTGCCTGCGGGCTATGACTGATGCAGAAAGGTGGGACCGCAACCGCTGCCAAGCGAGGGACCCGGGAGGCGGGGCCAGATTCCTGCTGTGCTGCGATTGGCCAGGCCTCCGTGGGCAGGTGCAGCCCGACCCAACCGCGGCATGAGCGCGGAGAGCCAGCATCTGTGCATCTCATAGCCCTAAGATCTCCTCGCTCATTAGACAATTAGCGCAGCCCAGGTGCAAACGGGCTGCTTCCACATGTAACAAGCGTGATGATAGGAGAGGCGAGTTACTGGAGAGCAGGAAGTGGAAGACTGTAGGTGAAAATCCCCTGAAACTCTAACATCAGACCCAGGGTCTGCCCCCCCCCCCCCCAAGCCCCCATCGTAGCTTCTCCTCTCTAAGCCATGAAGTTTAAGTCAGAGGAATAAAAGGTCATATTTTGCTCCAGGCAGATTATCGGTTTTAGGTCCACAGTCAAGTATGACCCCACCCCCTCCTAATTACCTTTGGCCAGGGTTGAGGGGGGCAAGTTCTTCTACTGTATTAGCAGTACCTTTGGAGGGGGGGGGTGGACAGAGACCCACCTGCTGCCTGTTTGCCCAGACGTGTTTTTCTTCCTCCCTCTGGGGGGGTGTGAGGAAGCCAGCAGGCTGATCGCACCGGCACTAGCGGGTCACATGAAAGCGGATCACGGAGGAATGTTCTGCTCCTAGCCCGGCCCTCTCAGAGTTAACCCTGCCGTGGGTGCCCTCCACTGGGCTGGCCGGCCATAGCCCCGGTCAAACAGATTATCTCTCAGGGTGCACCCGACCAGCCCTTGCTATAAAAAGAGATACTTATAAGCCCCCCCCACCTCCAACTGCTGCTCTTTCACTTTTTTGTGTGTAGGGAAATGGGGGAGGGGAGGGTCACTCTTTTAGAGTGGAGTTGCACATTTTAGTTTTTGCCAATTCTATTGTCAATTCCAAAAATAAGCTGTGAAATCTGCGCATCTGAAAAGAGCCGGAGCTCCTGTCGTCGCAGCGGGACGCCGCGGTGCAGCCATGCATTCCTGACAGAGACTTTAGCGTGCCTTAAAATGCGAGCTCTGTGTGACTGCGGTCCGGAAACCGGTCTAGCGCCACCCTGACACCGATCGGGACAGGTGCAGTCACATATACACCCCCCCAGACTGCGGCCACCGCACCACACCCCGCAGCTGATTGCATTCCCCACCGTTTATGACTGACACACCCTACAGTCAACGCCGCAGGACCTGCGATGAGCCCCCGGCACAGACATGGACTCTCCCCACACGGACAGGACCGGGAGACACCTTCCCTGAGTCGCATTTATTCCGACTGATGAATTTTTAAAACTATTATCATTACTTTTGGTGTTCCTGAGCAGTTAGCTCTTAATACACAGTGGCACGCCGTTAATGACCCAAACAATCTCTGCTCCGTGCATACATATTTAATTAGAACAGCTGAACAAATTACATATTTATGGTTTATAAAGGGGACCGCCGTTCGGGTTCATTAGCTATGCAGGCAGGTACAGGAACCCCATCTGCGACGGCATCTGTACAACAAGGGCTGGCGATTACAGGCCGCGCGGCATTCCGGCAGGCCCAGGCTCAGATGCCCCCCCACCCGTGCGCCCCAACAAAAGGGGCCAGGGGGAGGGGGCTGCCGTCTAATGGCTGCTAGAGTTGCAGGCATTGGTGGTGATTTGGGGGTGGGGGATGCATTGAAGCGATACCATCAAAGACATCGCTAACTGCGCGCTCCGCGTGAGCAAGACCTGCCGATAACGGAGAGTTATAGGTTCACGCAAGTGTCCCTCCCAGCGGAAGCCATACGAACCTACGGCCTGCTACACTGCATTTGTTTCCGTTGAACTTCCTGACTCTGGCGCCATTCACTGCTCCAGTTGAGGGATCCAGAGAGGTAATCTGACTCCTTCACAATCTAACAATCTGCTTTTACAAAAAGTTTCTGCACCATGAAAGGGCCTTTTCTCCTACGCGGACAGCCCCCCGGTCTGGACCGGGTCCTCTGAAGGCATTGTTAGGACCAAAGCAAAGGCGAGTGCTTACTTTGAACCAGCCGAGAGAAGGCGGACGTACCAAATTCAAGAAGCACTGAAAGGCTGAGAAGGAAGACCACACAAACGTGCAACTGAGAACACCACCTCGGCCTCACGCCCGGAATCCCGTAGATCTAGTTGTACTTCCGTTCCTTGTCAGATCTTCAAATCTCTGGATGTACCCTGGCTCATCTTCAGATCCCCAAACCTCTACATGTACCTCCATTCCTCTTCAGATCCCCAAACCTCCAGATGTGCCCTGGTTCCTCTTCAGATCTTGAGATATCTATATATACCCCAGTTTAGATCATTCTCTGCACCCCTGTGAAATCCCATCTCTAGCTGTGACCCTGCGATAATGGCGGACAGTCCAATCTCACATGGACCCCTGGCTCTCAGCCCCTAGCGGCTGTCTGATATAGCCACAGTGCGCCCCGCGATGCCCGCGACACATGCTCATTGGCCCCTGCGCCGGGTTCAGGGCTGGGGTAATCAGTCCGTCTTTATTAAGCCACAGCAGCAGTCCCGTTACCTGATCAAGGATCTCATTCCGATAAAAACCTGATCTGGGAAAAGAGAAAAGGAAATGTGGATTACGGAATGCGGAACAGCTGCTCTCTCTCGTGGCGGGGAGAACGGCGCGTTCCGGCACGCTAACAACCTTAGCGGGGATAAGAAGCCTGATCCTGCCGAGTTAGGCTCATTACCGCCGTGGGGATTTGGAGCTGCTTTTTCTGTCTGGGCCAGCAGGGTTACATCTCCAGGGATCGGCTGCAGTTTACCCTGGGCTCACCAAGAACATGTGGTGAATGCCGCGGCCGAACAGGAAGCTCGGGGCCTGCCGCAGTCTGGGCTCTGTCGGACTGGCCCGCGTGCCCAGGCCTAGGATGGGGAAGGCAGGGTGGGGGAGCGGGGGAATGCTGGTGGCTAAGCTCAGGGGGAGGGCTGGCCATGGCACGGCTGGTTCTGGGGCTGTGGTGACAGGGGGAAGCGTGTGTGGTCAGTGCGTCACAGCCCAGGCAGCCGCAGGAGGGAAGAGGGAAAGTGGGAGAGCAAGGAAACCGCAGCGTGTGCTCAACACGTGGCGGCAGCCTCAGCACTCACACACACACACACACACACACACACAGAGCACGCGCACACACACACACATCATATCTTTATGAGGATTCTCAATTCATTTCCATGAGCATAACCCTAATCCCAACAATGACAACCCTAACTACCACGCAGCCCTGACCTTAAACATACGTAAGCAACCAAATACCATTTGACATTTCTAGTTCTTTTTTATTGCATTTACAGATTTTTCTAAAACTGAGGTCACTCTTGAGGGGACTGAAAAAGTGTTTCCACGAGGTAAAAAGTAACAGCTTGTTATCACATTGCGGTGAAATCTCATCTCCACAATGCAATGATTACAAAAGCATGCACACACACACACACACACACACACACACACACACTCACACACACACACACACACACACACACACACACACACACACACACACGCAGCCCAGCCTAATTAAAACCACACAGGAATCTGCCACGTTTCCTTGCATTTCCCACGTTTCCCAGCATCACCAGGATTCAAAACGGCACCTTTTCATTCTCCCTCATACCCGGTTAATAAATGCTCAAACAAAGTTTATGCGCCATGACATTCGATTACGGCTCTGCTTGCAGGCCAAGGTGACGACGCAGCCTCTGGACAGCGACGCTGGTCCAGTGAAGATCCTCACGTGGAAACAGAGCCTTGCCTGATTTCTCGGAGACGCCTGAAGCCTGGAAAAGCCGGCAAACTTGGGAGGTACTTAGCTTAATGCTGTCCTGCTTTGCATAGCGCGGCCATATTTCATTAGGCTGATCCTTTTATAAAAAGAGTATATAATTTAAAGTCTTCATTTGGATTATCGATAGATATTAATCACCGAATGGGCCAATGAATAAGCGGTGTGCACGGTGCAGCCTGGATGGCCGGCACTCAATGAGACTGCACAATGAGGGGGGGGCGGCAGCCCAGCCACTCATTAGGATTCGCCGGGCGCAGTGACTCAGCCCATTTCGGTAATGGAGAGCCCTGGCCACCTAAAGATGGAAATGGCAATTTTTCAAACTCCACATTTTCTATATAAATTATCCCAGGGAGGGGGGGGGGCGGGTAGGCGGGAGAGAATGCTGCAAGGTCATTCTCAGATATTTCGGATGCCCTCAGCTGGAATGGAAGACGGGGCGGGAGGAGGGGGGGTGTTGGGGTGAGGGAGGCAGGGCATGTGGCAGGGGGTGCATACAGGCGCCGTTGGCGACGGTCTCCAGGCCGGACCGACTTCGGCCCGCTTGGGTCTCCGCTGCGCCGCCCGCCTGAGCTGAGGCTTCGCGCGGGACGGAGAAGCGCGACTCTGTTCGGCAGATATGTTAAGCAGCAGATATTGATCACTGTAATGGCCGAGGCGGTGCGAGGATACTTTAAATGATGAACATACTTCTGTTACCTTTTACATATGCATATTTTCCATAAATACCCCAGGGCCCTCCGATAGAAACGATAAAAGCCGCATTTTGTGCGTTAGATGGATGTAGACCTTCACTGCACTCAGGATGTATAGAGGACTAGACCAAAAAGTGCTCAAGATCCGATAAGCCCCTGAGCGAAACAGGTTACTCTGGCCAGCATCGGTGATCACCTCTGCTGAGAATTAACCAGGAAAATACAAATTACTGTCTGCAGAAAGGAGAAACGGAAAAAAGGCTTGAAGTTCATGACTAAAATCCTAAAAAAAAATAGTCCAAGGGGCCCCAAAGGGCGGTCACCCCCACAAGGCCCTCCACTGCCCCCCCCTAAATGTCCACCTCACATTCCCGGGGACCAATCCACTTCAAGATAGCCGACCCCCTATTAATCACATGACTGACAGAGCAGATGATTGGGGGCTAATAGGGGGCGCCGTAGGGCAGGAGCCGTCCGTGTAGGAGGAGGCTGCTTTGTACAGACTAATCCAAGTGTGAGCGGGGTCACACCGTGACCAGATGGGGTCACGCTCCCCCCACCCCCCCACCCTTGCGTCCCAATGACATTGAGTGCACTTCAAAAACTGGCGCGTGAGGTCAGGGGGTCGGCCATGTAACAAGCCAGAAGGAGCCGGAAAAGCCCGCTGATGGTGTCCTTGTATCGCCCCCCCCCCCCCCCCCAACCCGTCCTGTCCTCTCCTGACGTGAATTGAGAGCAGACCCCGGGCTGCGGGGCTATTAGATTTAATCAGACGGGATTTCTGGATTACCAGTGGATTTCCTCCCTAATCGCACCTGCGTGCGTCCCTCTGCTCACGTGGGATTGGCCGCGGGGGGGGGGGGGGGGGGGGGCATATGAACGCTTTCTCATCTGCCTCTGCGGCCTGAACGACCAGCTCCTCACTGGCCACACCGCCTGTCCATGGGAGTAATTCTGAACCCCATGCTGGAGGACATCAGGGCCCAGTGAGCTACCTGCCGGCCTGGTTAGGGGCAATGCTGAAGGACCACGTTTTAAAGATGGGCTTTCAGTAAGCGGCTGAACAGACCCGACGAGTCGATCTGATCTGACCCATTATTCCAGGACTATGAGCAGGGGGCTTCTTAGGGCAGGTCTGCTATGGGGGTCACTATCATCCCGTTTATACTCCCATTTCTGTCTTCCCCGCTCCACTATCACAGGGCACTGACAGCCATGGGGGGGGGGGGGGGGCGTGACTCAGCTCCTTTTGCCGCGACGTGAGCGGCTCAGTGACGGTCTCTTAAAAATCTTAATAAGCCGGCGGGTTGGAGAATGAGAGACGCGCAGTGCTGAGAGATGCTGCTCCTGCATTTCCGCGTGAGCCGCACCATCCCCAGCCCTGCTGCGATGCATCCTGGCAGCCTGTCCTATGATATCTATCTTACGAGTTGACAATCTTTCGCAGCAATTAAAGCAATCGATACAGGCTTGAGAGAAGCCTCTTACCCACAGTAATAGCTTTCACTAAATAATAAATAACACAAAGCTCAAAATGACCACGGAAACAGATTGAAGTAGTGCGAACCCTACATCAAAAACCATTGACCAGCCGTGAGAGAACCTCCCCTTCCATCACTGTAGTGGAAACAGCACTGAAAGAGCTGGTTTCATGGCTCGCCGCTCTGTTCCAGACTAAGTTACCACTGATTATTCCACAGAGAAATCACATTTACATATATTGCATATTGCACCTTTGAAGACGTTATAAGATTTTAGAATAACACTCCTACTGACGTTACACAGACATACAAAAATGGTTCAAACGGCAAATCGAATCCCAGCATCCTGTCCATGATCCTCCACCGTAATACTTTCCTTTCAAAATTATCAACAGCTGTGACCGTCACCAGAACACAGAAGAAGGTGCATCCATGGAGGAACGGATAAATAAACCAGAATCCAGAACCACTGTAGCATCGCTTAAAAATGCAGTGGAGGTCAATGCAGGTATACTGACTTCTTGTTCTACATGTCCTTCAGAATCACAGCTGTGCTTAGTACCTCTCTGACATCAACCACAGCATCGCCATCAGCCAGGATGCTGGGGAGCGCCCTGCCATCAGCGCCTTCAACGTGCTCCCAACATCGTCCAGAAGAACAAAGAGCTGAACGCTATCTGGACAGGAATGTCTGATTCTGAGAATCGAGAGGCTACGGCACCAGAGTCGAATCTGTCCACAACAACATATGAAGTCATGGGATGAGCCCGGACTCCGCGGCTTCCACCTGAGAAAATCTCACCCTAGAAGGTACTTCTCTCCCAGGAGAGATTAACAAGACTAAGGAGGTAAAGTCACTTATAGAATGGGCAGCCATCCATCACTAATCCTGAGACATTAAAAATCGTTATTACATTCACTGACGTGCATGACAAAGGAATGGATGTATGGACGCTATTGTCTCAACGACTTGAACAGAAACCGCTGATCCTGATCACTGCGTCGTCCTTCTGGATACCTGGGGGGGTGGGGGTATGACCTAGATCCACATCTTTAAAGAAACCCCAGCTGGCAGAAAAAGCGTGCGAGCCTGTAGATCAGAGTTTCCCAACCCAGTCCTTCGGGAACCCACAGACAGTTCACATTTTTGCTCCCTCCAAGCTCACGGTAGCAAAAACGTGGACTGTCTGGCAGGGAGCTGGGAGGGAGCAAAAACGTGGACTGTCTGCAGGTCGCCGAGGACCAGTTTGGGAAACACTGCTGCAGATCAATCGGTTTCCTGATTGCAAATATACACAATGGCAATTCATCCCTACCCAGGATCGTAGCCTTATGATAGCCTGGGGTCCTGGTGGAGATAAAGGGAACATCCTGAACTGTGGTCTCTGATTTGCAAAGAACTCTGGCCCGAGCCACAGATGTCTACAGTCACTTCATCCTCCACATGTTTGGAGGCCACTATAATTTAGGAATGTGGACAGTATATCTTCCCAAGATTAACTGGCTTATCTCAAAGCTACTCCACACATATGCCAAATGTCCCAAACCAGCTCTACCCTCCATTTTCTGGGTTCTACAAGCAAGTGCATATAATGTCACATGTACATGAAATGGGATCCCTGGCCCAATAATGATTAAAAACCCCACATAAAAGTTACATCCTCTGTGTTATAAATGACTCTCTTATCATGCCTATGCATCAGCAGTCTGGAAATGTCAGCTTGTTAAAGAGTGGTTGACCTGGATTGACCTGGACTGACCTTCGGTTGAGGCTGATCCCTCTCATGTGACCCTCACATGACCCCTGAAGCCAACGACCTTAACAGACGCACACACATTTCCTCTCCTGCACTCGCTGGCCGGGTTCCCCTCTTAAGCTATATTAACAGAAAGATGGAGCCCTCTATCTGATCCTCAGGCATGTCTCTGGTGAGGGGAGAAGCTTGATTAGCCTTCGTTGTGAAGACAGAAAGGAGGCACACATGTGCAGAGACAAGGAGATATGGCTCGGGGGGGGGGGGGGGGGGGGTGCAAGAAGACGGAAAAGGAGTCGATGCCGTCTAATGGGATTTTTAAAGTCGAGATTGATGGACAGTCCAACCTATCGCCGGATGCAATTTATTTTTAAAGAGATTCTGCTGACCAAAATATTTTTGCCCATGTCAATTCAAAGAGTTTTACTGGTGGGAGTACTTCTGACCACACCCCCCCAGGGAATATATTTAAAAGAGCGTGAGGGGAACACTATGAGCCACAAACATCAGAGTTTCTTTTATCTTTTATCGGATTTCTGCCGTTCAGGACACCCGGACGAGAGGTGGCGACAGTCATTAAGGGAGAATTAAGGAACAAGAAGGAGTGTTTAGAGATGCGAGTAACTACAAATGTTTTTTTGTCTCAGAGTAAGAAAGTTCTCAAAACCATCGCTGCAAAGGCCCAGTAATCACCCCTAATAAGCTATGAAAACATCAACTTCTGTGTTTGTGAGAAAGAAGCAGCAGAGGCAAACTATTTACATCTGTGGTCCGGCAGGGTCATGAGCTCTGCACCCCGCATGCGTGTCTCTGGATGCCACTGGGACCAGCTGAGAAACCGCCATCCACTCCGAACGACAGAAAATCTCCTGTTTGTTCCGAGTCCCCCGGATTACGGCAGAACAAAGGTGTCGGCCCCAGTGGCGGCAGGTCTGGCGGGAGTCACGTGCGCCCGGCATCCCCCTCGTCACCTGCGTCAACTTCCTGCTCCGCTCCACCTCCGCACTGGCACCAGAGGAAAGCAAAGAAAGATCCACTAGATGTAGACTGTGGACAGAAAGGCCTACGCAGCCCAGCTAACGCTACAGTGCTAAGGCGCCCAGCGAACCTTCTCTGGTGCTTTAGCAACATCAGAGCTTTTTATTGCTCTGTAAAAAAGGGGGGAAAAACTGCACATTAGCCACAAAGCGACAACGTTCAGCCGTACACCCGCCCATCTGTTTTCTCTTACACTTACTCGGTTGAGAGTAACAGTAACTACTGGCATAAAAAAATAGCTATGAAAGGGCAAATTAAGCAAAACACATTTTTTAAGAGTCCGTCTGTCTGCTGCTATTTCCCGATTTCTTTCATTCCTCCCTTCTGCCCCCTGAGGAGGGAGTGCAATGCAGAGGCCACCCAACGCGAAGATGCGCTGCGCTCGGGCGGGAGAGGGGGCTACGCCGGGTGCTTCTGTGATCTTCTTCCTGTGTGGCTCTCACCCTGTGGCTGGTGTACCCTTCATTCCCTCCCCGATCTGGCCTCTTGGCCCCACTCCCCATGACCCACCCCCACAGCACTGAGGCAGCTTCAGTCTGCTCACGGGCCATCCTTTCCTCTGACCCCTCCATCTCTGACGCCCCGCTGTGGTTCTGCCGCTCACCGTTATTTCGGGAGCAAGGGAGGCCCAGGGGCCATGGAATCGGCAGCGAGGCTCAGTGCTTCTCGCAGTGCCGCGCACGAGCGCCAGTCTGCCTTCTTTGTGAGCTCCCACATTCTCACAAAAAAACACAAGCGGTAATGAGAGATTAATAGCAACTGTGGATATCAAACTCCTGATCTGGGAACAAGAACCGGCGGGATCGATATTTCATTATTCGGGACGAATCGTTCGCCTGCGTTTGATGTCGAAGCCTGTGGGGGTAAAGGCGCTACTACTAACCTTTACGGGGAGGGAAGGGCCCAGGTGGAAGCAATGGGGGGGGGGGGCGAGGCGTGGGGTTGCCGCATACTAACCACACAACATACCATCAAATGTAACCACAACAGGTTACCCTCTCCCTCAGCAAATGCCTTAAACCTCATGACATTCCTGAAGTCCCAATATCCAAAAAAAACCAAGTCAAATCCCAGTAATGTTCTGTAGAGTCAATTTAAAATTCACTACTACATGCATTACTATTATTACTCAAAGCCCACAAGCAAGCAGACACGAACATGAGTGCATCTTTGCCAGCTAGCCTGCTGTGATAGCTGCCATCTATTCCTGTACAAAGAAGTTCTGGTTGTGGGTTAAGAAAGTAATTAAATAAAAACAAAGTAAAATTTTGCAGCCAGGACTTTTCAAATTGGGGGGCAAAAGAAGTGATTCTTCATAAAGAGCGACTTGAGGTGCACTAAGCCTTTCGTTTTTTGTTGTTGTCTTGTGGCTGTGAACCTGTTGGGGACACCCCCCCCCCCCAGCCCCCCCAGACGAACGGCGGGCCCGTCTGGAGGAGGTCCACTGAAAAGGGTGCTGTAATTGCGGGCCGGCTCGCCTCGGCGCGGATAAAGGCAGCCGCCGGGGCGTTCCACGCCGCACTCGCGCTGCTGTCACTGGGGCCCATTGTGCCGAGGGGGAGGGCCACACAAAGGAACAGGGGGAGGCCACTTAATCCTGGCGGGGCGCAGTCACTCGGAGCAGGAACCGGCCACCACTTTACAATTTATCTATTTTACTATTTAATTAGTACGTTCTCCCCATGATGGACCAGGCTTTTTCATTTTTTCCCCTTTATTAATCCTCTTAATGAAACACGCAGGCATGCCGGGGAAAGGGGCACTTCTCATCAAAGCCTCCGATGGAAGGCGGGGGGGGGGGCACAGCATTAATAATAATTATTTAAGAAAAAGGGAAGATTAGGGTCGAAGTAGCCCATGTGATCGGGATGGGCTCGGAGAATATCCTCTTTTTTTTTTTTAAATATCTGGTGAAAAAAAGGCAGCATTCTTCCTGCCGGAGTGAAAAGGGCCCAGCAGGGCTTACGGCTGCTGGAAGCTTAGGGTTGTTATCCTAGCAACTCGAGATAAAACCGTCTCCAGGAGTCTGTGGGAGACCGGCTGTTCGGAAGAGCAGATCCCTCAGGCATTTCCTGGTGCAGAGGTCCTCAGCTCCTGCCGCTCCGGCTCCAGGCTCCGATCAGATGAAGGAGGCTCCGCGTAGCGGCGGAGCAGCTGAGGAGGCGCGGCGGCTCGCTCTGGTCGGGGGCAGACCTCTGAAGCGCTGCTTCACTCTTATTTATTTATTTCTCAGCTTGTTTGCTCGGCCCGTTTGTCTGTTCGCCTCTCGTACTTATTCGGCCTGTTATTGCTGCACGAAATATACAAAACCGATCCCAATGCATGAAATGCATTATCTCCATCTATAATGAACTACAATTATAGTCTGTAATATCATTGATTAGATACAAGACTAATTGATCTATGCAATTTAATAACAGCGGTACGATGAACTGGGTGATCAATGATCTACATACTAGAGACTTCTGTGTGTGAATTAAGGACATCTCCCAGAGATAGTTTGTTTGTTGATTTGCTTTCCGTGGCGAATTTGTGCTCCTGTTATGAGGTCCTGAGACAGCACGCCCTCCCAGATAAACACAAGTACAGTACTGTACAGTGCAAGGAGCCCGCAGGTGGCATCGAGGCAGAAGCAGGACTCAGCTTCACACCTCTCCCGGGACCCACTAGCTGATACGCCCACCGCCCTCCATAGAGGGTCCCCAGCTTCACTGCTACAGCCCTCCTTTGTATTAGTCCTGACGGTGTCATTTATGAGATGTGCTGGGCTGGTTGTTGGAACGCTCTCGTCTGAAGGCGACCCGGAGCGGAATAATTTATTAGCCCCACAACGCCACTGAGAGGGCGGCCCTGGCAGAGCTCAGCGCGTGGGGACGCGTGCGCAGGTGTGCGAGCTCACACGCACCAGGGTGGCGCGGCAGGTGACAGCCGTTAAACTCCTCATGAGAGCTTAACTCCGCGTGCATCCTCTCCGTCTACCCGACCCGTACTGACCAAACCATCGCTAAGTTATCCTTCGTTAATCATTCACAGTTTTATTACTAAAAAGACTGAGAAATGTTCACAGACAGTGGTGAGATCAAGGAAGTAGGAGGGGTCCACGCAGCATTGAGGACCTGGCGGGTAACCTTGTCTGCGTAAGAAGCGTGGCCCCGGAGAGGGTGCAGGGGCGTCAGCACACACCTCTTCACGGAGCCTCTCTGGGACACACGCCATTCCGTATTTATCACCCATGCTAAAGACGCATCCGGAAGGGGCAGCGAACAGTGACTGGAATCCCAATAAATGCTAACAAGCCTGAAGCTGTCATGGGGGACCAGTGTTTTGCCCAGAGTGGGGGGGGGTGGCAAATAAATGGAGGCCGGAGACACCACTCGCCCTGAAGGTGACACCTTAGGAGGAAAGTCCAAGTTCCGGTTCTTTTTAGATATTGGTTCTTGCTCTCCAGTTTGGTTTTTAATCGTATTCTTCCACAGCGGCGCGATGCGTCATTTGCTCGAGCGGATGTTGTGATTACGATGAATAAAACGCCTTCTGTGCAGGCCTGACCATCATCCCCTCCACAATATGTGTGCAGCATCTGTCCACGTTTAATGTCACCCAGCAGGCATGGAACCCTTTTGTTGTGCCCCCCATCCTTTTTTTTGGCGTGGGGGGGGGGTTGGGATTGCCCACCGCTCACTGCGCCACGGCCCGACCCAGAACCCGGCCTGGCCACCGGTTCTTCTGTCCCAGGAAGCCCCTTAATAACTACCAGCTTACAGGGTGCATCCACCCACCCACACGCCCCCGCATCCAAATGCTCCACCACCTCACAGAAAGTCCGCCCCCCCACAGGCTCATGCTCCAGCACCACCTCAGATGTCAGAATAGAGGCTACAAGTTAGTCTGCCCTAAAGCTGCCGTAACACCGCCGCCCTCATCTCCCCGATGCTGAGGGATTCGCAGCCACCAGGCCCAATCCAAGACGCCTTGCTGCATTTTGTCTGTTCTGATCCGGGATTTTCCCGTCCTCTACCCTGTGAGCACGGGGCTCTGCGTCGCGGAGCCAGCGAGGTCAAAGCGGTGCCGAGGGACGACAGAAGGGGCTTAATTCCGTGTTAAATGGGACATTGCCACGATAAATGAAGGCGAATGCCGAAAGCTGCCCTGAGGACTCTTGTCTCTAGATGTGAAGAGGACTTCTGGTGTGGAGAAGTGAGTTGGGCAGGAGCTTTGGGGTGAAGCACCTGAACTGACCCACGCCTAGTCTGGGTTTTTGCCGGCTGCTGTGGTTAGTGACGGCTGTTGCCAGGCAACATGTCTGTTGATCACCCCATTCACAGCCACCCCCCCTAAGTGCACTAAGCATTCTTAAAGTGCTTAGGATTTACACTATCCGGAAGCAGGAGGGAGCCTCAACCCGAACGGCCAGGAAACCTGTTCCCAGGCCACGACTCCCACCCCTCCCCCAAAAGTAGTGCCTGGACTTCCTTGTTTAATGCCCCCCCCCCCCCCCCAAAAACAGATCGTCTTTCCAGCTGACACCCCAGCGCCATGACAACTCAGCGGATCTGTCACGAGCGTCATAAACACAAACAGCTGCGCACGAATGCTGAGGCTTAAAATCTGCAATTTTAATAAGTTTGCGTAACCTTCCTCCCAGGGGGAGATCGCAGGGCCCGGACACCTCAGCACCGGCGAGGCGGCGCTCTGGAACATTCTAGAATGAATCTGCTGGCCGCAGCTCAGGAACAGCTACACTGCAACAGAGTGAGGATTTTCCCAGGCTGCGGGAGATGAGACACAGCTTGCCCTCACTGAGGGATGTGCGCTTTGTAATCTCCTGCTCCTTGGAGGGAGGGTGGACCCTAGGTGGGGGGGGGGGGGGGGATATATCACGTGGGCCTCTAAAGTTTCACGAAGTAGCTAGATGTTCTACTGTTGCATCTTCTCACCCAGAGGGTTCTGGTCTCTCCTGCTTCATCCGGTTCCAACACTATCAGTTTCCACAGTTTTTAGTTTTTTTTTTATTTTTTAATTTAAATTCCATCATCTCTGGGGGGCAGCAATAATTTATTACTATTACATTTTTAACATAGCAGAAAACTATTATACATTGAAAATGTACAACAAAATACCTCTGACACACTAAAATCGGCTACGAGTGAAGCTACACTGGAAGGAGATCATGACGGACCATTCCACCAACCCAAAAAATACATTTTCTGTCCTATTCTAAATGATGGCTTCTCTGCTGGGAAATTTCAAATGAGAGCAGCGTGCGATGCACTTTTTTGAAATTGCCGCAGAGCTAGAAGCTGCTAAAATGATTGTATACAATTATGGGCTTTATTAATTCAAAAGCCAAATGTATTTTGGGCACCAATTTACAAACAGATTTGGCACTGCTGCAGAAACCCAAGTCAGAATATTCAGATACTTTTACTTGGCAGAAGATTACACAAAAAAAGAAGCCGTACTTTCAGGTTAGAAAGAAAAAAACGGTAAAGCGTGCTTTAAAACCTGGCTTTGATTCCCTCCGCTCTAAAAAGATAAATTAAACTCGCTTGACCGACACAAGTGTAGAGAGGCCAAGGTGGACCAGACACTCCAGAACGCTATATGTTAAGGAGCATTTGCTTATTCTGGAGCGAGACAGTGTACTACAACATAGGAATAGACCGATAAAGCTACTGCTGTTTTTCTCCCATTAGCTGATTAGGACACATGTGAAATCTGAATATTTATTTAATTTTAGTGTCAGTTCTGTAAGATTTCAGCGGTAAGCATCAAGTAAAAAAGTAATCTTTTGATCATCTATTGACCAGGCTGCGCACACTTTCAGCAGGTACGAGCCTCTTTGTACGTCATGAAGAGAATTTCAAATAAATACAGGTTGTTTTCGTACATATACGCACACAGACTCAAACAGAAGGTTCTTCTCAAAAACTGTTTACCTTCGAAACTGTTTAGTTTTGAAAGCAGCCGCGGAAACATTTAACACCTGCGGCAGGCTTCTGAAAGGCTTTCCGTTAGCGTCGCCGCGCTAATGACGGGCGCTAATGAGTCGCGCAAATTGCATGCGAGCGGCGCACGCAAATGCCGCTGAGGCACCGCAGCCACAATCCGTGCAGGGGTGGCCGCCTGCCTCCGGTGCTCTGACGCCCATGCAGGTGCGCATGCTTCCCGGTCGGTCAGGGAGAGCCGTCTCCAGTGTGGAATAAGGGCTTTCTCCTCCCCTAGCTGCCCACATTCGGCCATAGAGGGACAGTTAGAAGTGACACGTCGACCAGGCGGGACACGCACACTGCCATGCGGACACCGAAATGCCATGGCGACGTTGGCATCGGAACCGAGTCCGGCCCCTTCCACGACACAGAGCATCAATTATGCATCGCAGATTAGCATGGGGCTGCCACGGCAACGCGGAGCGGTCAGGGCCGGAGCACTATCAGCCGCTCCAAGCAAACCCCTACTTAAATTCCCCTCTAATTCCCTCACACACGGTCCGCTCTCCAGATGGGCCCCAAGCCCCCCACGCACTGCCAGCGACAGCTTGCGCTGTGTTTGTTGAAAACAAAGATGACGGATTAAATATCATGTGCCATGTGAGGGGTGGGGGGGGGGGGGGAGATAATTTTGCATCTACTTAGCTGGTGCAATGATGAGAGATGCCCCCACCCCCCCGGAAAAGACACCCCGAGTAAAACGTGAGCACCCACATGCCCTCACTGCAGCATGGCGGGTGAAAGGCCAGCTGACGACGGCACCCCCATCCTCGCCCGGTATCTCACTCGGAGCTCCTGGTCTCTCCCACACGGGCACTGGCTTGGCCTGGGGAAGCACGAAGATCGTGCACTCCGAGCGTCTCATCTTCCCGCGGTTCCCATTATTGCCACTGTGAGTCGAAACTATGGTAACCGAAGGCGCACACTTAAGCGTGCTTTCCCGGGGCTGCCCGTCTTCCTCCCATCGCTGACGAAGGGCAGCGCGTGCACTGACCTGCTGTGCACTTCGCCTTGGCAACGCCTTCACACCGCTGTGTAACCGTGACGATGCCTCCTTTCCAATTCCAATTTCTGTGACCTTCAACGTAAGGGTGAAGTAATTCAAGTGTTTCAGGAAGTGGTGATATAAAAAGAAAATTAGAATAATACGGGATATTAAGGAGACGTTCAAACTGCAACCTGTGTTACGTTTAAAGGATGTTCTCTGTCTGCATTGGGATCTTTCTTATAAGCTAGTTTAACTCTTCCATAGGTCAGCTGGTCAGCCAGTGATGTGATGAAATCTTTCCCCAGCCTTCCCAAGGAGATTTGCCATCCTGTGGCATTTAGCAGCTCAGAAACCTGGCACCTCCACCCTGCCTTCTACTCCTGTGGATAATATTTATGGCCTGGGTAAAGGAGAAGAGGGACTGTCTGCAAAATCACAGCCGCATCCATGTTACAGCGTCATCAGTCAACTGCAGGGGCAAAACAGGACACACACATGGGCGAATGACGTTCATGGATTCAGACAAAGATCTTTGATCAGGGCTGAAACAAAGACCTGGGTACGAAGGGGTCACCAATCAACATAAAGAATCTGAGATACCCAATAAAAATATTTCATTGCATCCACCAGGCATCAGGCAGAGCCCAAAGATGCTTCCTGCTTCTCTGTCATCCCCCCGGTCAGCTGGCTGAAAACCGGAAAACGGCCCCGTTTCAGGTTTGATGGTCAGGCTGGTCGCTGATGTAATAGTGGGGAACCACTGATTAAAGCCAGCAACTAATTGGTTTCTGCGCCATCTGAAGTGCTAGAAAGGCCTTTGAACCTCAGCAAGATCTGCTGCAACGAGGTGCAATACAGCGGTGGGACCAATGGCGTTAGGAGGCGGAAGGCAAAATGAAAGGGAAAAGAAAGACAAACAAAAGGTAAACAAGAGGAAGAATGAAAGGCAAACGAAAGTTAAAAACAATCAGGTGCCTCACGCTGCCAAATTCTTTGCAAGAGGGACAGGGAGGAGGAAAAAAATGAAAGAGGCTAGTTTTGCACGCAGAAAAACAAACAGGCTACGGTATGAATTATGTCTGGGGTCAGTATAGAGCAGGTTCAGTGTGGCCACACAAATTACACCCCTACAGGCCACGCCAGGCTACAGTGTGAGCCAGTGGGGCGCTATGGTAAAAGGGAGCAAAAATAAATCACGAACCCCATCATTTTGGCTCAGCGCAAAGAGAAAAAATAGAAATATTCTTTTTTTTTGCATTAAAATAAAAATCCAGTTATTGCCTTTCATGACACATGGGGAGCTGCGTTTGGAGGCTAACGGCATCAAAGAGACCCTGAAATAATAAAATGTCCATTGAAATTGTGAAGCTCCAGCAAGGTGCTTTCATTTTCTAACTTCTTTAATTGATCTTCACTTTTACTTTCTCTATTTCATTTAGACAAAACGACACCCAAAGAAATCCGATGCCCTCTTAGCGTAATTTGAGAACACTTCGATTACGTCGCATTTCCATTCTGTTCCTTGGATTTCCAAGAACAGGATGGGTATCGCTTTTATTCGACGTCGTGCATGTCGAGATCGTCCCTGAGAAGCAAGACTTAACTGAGCACACGGCCCTCGGTTCCGCGCTCGCCAGCAGGGACCCGACATCTGCCCCCATCCCGTGGAGGTACAGAGGGCTCCGGTGGCTCTCATCCTGCCCCGACGGTGGACTCAGGTGGCATTCCGGTAAACGACAGAGCGTGGCCTCCCAGGACAGCTGCACATGCCGGCCACCGCACGACCTTGCCAAGCCTTTCAGGCGTGATGCCGGATTCTCTCCATGGAATCAAGTGGGCAGGATGCTTTCTGACCAAGCCGACTCATTTAACGGCTCCACTTCTAAACCGGAGATATTACAGCCTAGAACTGGATGTTTGGCTGCTTTTAAAGCAAGGCTCACGCCAGAATAGTGAGATCTCACAAGCACAAAACACAAATATAATGACAGGTCAGAATTCCTTTGACGTAAGCCGAAACGTTCCTTGGTGCACAGTATCCCTTATTTTTGTGCGGATTTGCGGCAATGAGACCAATCCCAGCGTATCCAGCCACACAAACTGCAAATAAGGAAGGGCCTGTCCTCCGAAACGAGAATAAAAAGAAAGTATTTATGCCTGCATTTTAACTGGAGATGCTTGGGATTAAGGTTCTTCAGTCAGTCGGCATTGTTTTGATGGAGGGGAGGAGAGGAACGCAACAAGTCATGCAGATGAGATGTTAATTAAGCTAATGGTGACCCGGAGTATGCGGGCACCGAGCAGCCCGTTGGAGTGGGACTGTGGGAATGGGGTCTGCCTTTCTGCCAGCTGCACCTCACCTCCCCCCACCACCCAGCTCTGCGCCTGCCCCCCCAGTTCGGATCCCTAATTCCCAATCCACGAGAATGCAGCCCTGAAGCATCTGATCACTCTTCGATCTGGCTGATTATTTGCACACTGAGTTGTTCCATTTGTTGGTACGGATTTTTTCCCCATTTTTTTTCCCCATTTCTCGAATCCTCATTTGCCCATTTAGCACTTCGCTGAGCAGGGAGCACAGGGGCTCGGTGCTCATGGACTTATAATGGGACAAACATGGATGAATAGCAATTCAGATGCTAATGAAGGGTGAGGAAGCAATAGGACGCTCTGTTGTTATTTCTTCTAAATTTTTGTTTGTTCTAAGCCTACTTGGGCGGGGCTTAAAACAGACTGCAATTAACTCTTTGAAGTCAGGGGCTCTCCTAGAAACGTACCATGGGAAGCCTTCTTCTGCAGGCATCCAGAGCATTAACTCACAAGAGATTTAGAACCAAGAGTCTCCTAAAGTTAACTGAAAACTGAAGCATTGTTTTCCAACACAGTAAAGTCATATACATACATGTATGTATGTAGGCATATAGAAGTACCGTGGCAAATTTGTATTCAGAACCTCTCTTTCTGTCTCCTCTTAAACAATGTTTCCCAACCATGGTCCTTGGGGACCCACAGTCAGTCCACGTTTTTGCTCCCTCCGAGCCAGACAGTCCACATTTTGGGTCCCCAAGCACACGATTGGGAAACTGTTCTAAAAAGATGCAAACTAATCACTCCTGGGTGTCTCATGTTCAGACTCATAGAACACATGCCTTAACTGAAATGACTGACCAATGTGTGAGCCGTTAGAGCTCCTGCAGGCCCTGATGAGGGATGTGAATCCTGCACGGGTGGAGAGAAGCTCCAGCACATGACGAGCTCTTCCTGAGACCCAGCGGGCCCTAAGGAGTTAAGGAGGCATTTTCGCTCAGCCTCAGATTCCCCAAGTGTCTCTGAAAGCTCCTACAGACGTATAAATTCTTCACTGTTTACCGGCTGTCAGAACCCAAATAATACTTGCTGTGTCTTGCAAAATTTTGCTACCCTCTGGGCACAAAGGTGTGAAACTAAGAAGCAACGTTACAGGTCCGGCTAGAACACAAGAAAAAAAAAATAATTTAACTGTTTCTTTGCTCCAAATTTTACAGCAAGCCGTGCATTCGTTGATTCTTTTCTTCCCAGGTCGACATATTCACCCGAATACTTGCTAGCAGATCAAATAACATTTGAAAATGAGGTAAGACGCCCAAGAAGACTGTATGATGAAGCAGAGCACTCACATTGGTTTCCTCCAAGCCCATGTGTTCTCATTACACATCATGTGCTTCAGTTTGGTGAAACATATCACACCAGTCTTTTCACGCTGAGCTCTTCGCTGTGTTGAACAATTGCAATGAGAGTGCAAAACTGACCCGTGAACTCTGGCTTCTACCTTGAAGCACGTGCCGCCTTTTTAATTTCATCTGGATGCCATTTGGAAAAGCCCATTAGAGTCACTGCTTAGCTACTCAGAGACCCAGCTAGACTTCATCGACCCCTGAGCATTCGACCTTATCTTAAACTCGTGCTTAAGAGAACGTCTCTCTCTAGACCAAAGGAAAGAAACAGACATAACAAAGTCCATGCAATATGAATATTTACTTGCTCAAATATATATCGTAGCATAAATCCAATATAAATGGTACATAATGATGTATAGTCACCTTATGTAGTAGTCCAAGTGTCCTCTAACTAGTAACCCTAGAGTAGCATTTCATAACCTCATCCTCTATGAAAATTAAACCATTAAAATATTTCCATTAAAATGGTCTGTCTATTGATTTGTCTGGCTATTAGGATGCACTGGTGTCATTATCAGAATGTGGATATCTCATGCTGCTAATTAAGTAGAAAGGGTCAGTGGCTAAATTCTTCCTGCTTGTGAAGTGCTGGGGATCGGGCCGATAGGTGTGGGGACTGCTATGTTCCTGGGGGTGGGCCGTCCCTTAAATCCCCCCGACACGTGGATGTGACCCCCTCGCACACTTAGCACAGTCTGCCTGAATGGCAGGTTGGCCCCGATTCAGCCACCGCGCTCCTCAGCCCAGCCGGGACATGGCCCGATTCGACCCACCAAATTACACATCTGGTTTGGACCGTGGCTGGCTGCCTGGACCAGGAGCTCTCCACTGAGGCTTTGAAGGAGGCCGCAGTCAGCCAGCGCCCTCCGATCTTGGCACTTGTGGCTGTGCAGCGAGCTGCTCTGTGACACAAGAGTCTGACCGTGGGCCTGCAGACGGTTAGACAAGCCAGCTATAGACGCCCCCCCCCCCCCCCCCCCCAAACCTCACTCAAGTCTCACTTTCAGCAATTAAAACCCGACTGACCTGGTCAAAACCCGATTTAAGCTCCGGCAGAATGCTGTGGAGGGTCAAAACCTCTTTTGGGTTTGATTTAGTGATGCTCCGTGACAATTTGCTGAGATTCTTCCAGAAGGATAAAAAAAATTTAAACTCCCCAAACTGGGGTAAAACGAAAATAATACCATTACTGAAGATCTATTCCTGAATAGTCTAGGAGACTATAGATTAAAAATGCTGTAGAAGGTACATGAAATCGACCGGGCTGTGGACACTCGGGGGTGGCTGATGGCGGCCAAGGGTTGGGGGGCTGGTGGGGGTCGAGAGGCCCAATATGGATGGTTCTGTCACCACACGGGATCAGGCCAGCTCAGGATCCATGCCCCAGACGCCGCTTCAAGCCGGATGTCTGGGCTCGGTTGATTAAAACATTCCAAAGCTGCATTTTTTTTCTCTCCCCGCCCCCCCGCCGATACCTTCCTTTAGTCTGAAAGCATGTGGTAACCCATGGATGCGTAAAGGGGGGGGGTTGAATGAATAGCCGGGGTTCTGCTGGCCATTACCGCGAGGCTGTACCTGTGTCGAGTCAGCAGCGAGCTCACTTTATCCCTCTAATGGACAGCGGCGGAATTTAATTAGCGGGAGGCTGCAGAGTGGGGTTCCGAAGATTCCCCGAGCTGGGGGTGTGTGTCTGTGTGTGTGTGCACGTGCATTCGTGCTCACGAGGGGCTTGCAAAGCCACTCATTTCTCATTACAAGGAGGTACGCTTGTTACGGTCATAAATCAGGTCTTCACAACCCTGGCTGACCGACAGGTCCAGGTCCACGAATGGTCAGCCTAAGAACAACATCAGACACCAGACCCCCAGGATATCTTTCCTAACTCTGCAGTGGTGGGGGGGGGGAGTAGAGGGAGAGCAGGGCACTAACTTTTGCCTGGCTGGTCACAGCAAGAGCGGTGGAGTTGCGGCAGTCGCACGGCCCAGAGTTTCCATGATTGATCGCTGCCTTATCTCAGTATATCTGACTTTGAGCTGTGCCCTGTCTCCCCCCCAGTTCCCCCCGCAGGCCCCCGGACCAGCCCCGCGTGTGGGAGCGAAACAGGACAGGGCTCCGACAGATCGGTGCACGGGAGCAGGCAGAGGCTGCTGTGTGTGACGTGGTCGGAAGGCCAGGATGCCTGGGTTCTAAGGCTGGGGAAAGACGTGACAAAGCATCATTAAGGGAACACCTAGCGATAGATACTCAGCTGTGTTAAGGGAACACCTAGCGATAGATACTCAGCTGTGTTAAGGGAACACCTAGCGATAGATACTCAGCTGTGTTAAGGGAACACCTAGCGATAGATACTCAGGTGTGTTAAGGGAACACCTAGCGATAGATACTCAGGTGTGTTAAGGGAACACCTAGCGATAGATACTCAGCTGTGTTAAGGGAACACCTAGCGATAGATACTCAGCTGTGTTAAGGGAACACCTTGCGATAGATACTCAGCTGTGTTAAGGGAACACCTAGCGATAGATACTCAGCTGTGTTAAGGGAACACCTAGCGATAGATACTCAGCTGTGTTAAGGGAACACCTAGCGATAGATACTCAGCTGTGTTAAGGGAACACCTAGTGATAGATTCTCAGCTGTGTTAAGGGAACACCTACTGCTAGATACTTAGCTGTGTTAAGGGAACAACTGGTGACAGATACACAGGTGGCATCTGATGTGGTATATAGAGCTGTTAAGATTACTTGATTAAACTCAGTTACTTGATTATTTAAAAGCATCGATTAAAAAATTCCTTCTTCATTACTCAGTAATAAGGTGGACGGAAGACACCACATTTAGGGTGTATCAGTCGTGTGGAAGCACTTTGCATTAAAAGTGAATGAAAATGCATTTGCCCATCAGTATCACAAAGCAGAACCTAAATATCAGCACAGAACTATTGAGATGCGAATGTATCTTGACAATCGGGTTTGAAGGACTCACCCAATAATGTGAAGTTAACCATAGATACCTGCCATTTAGCCTTGTGGAGTCATCACTAACTTAAATTATTTTGTTTAATTTACTTTCTACAATTCCTGTACATCAAAATGATCACTATTAAAATGAAATTTAGCCCTGTTGCGTGGCCATATCAATTTACATCATACGATACATAATAACCATACAATATTAAGTATTTTTTGTAAATGCATTGTGAGATTTGGTATGGCTGAATCAAATCGGAAAAAGCTGCGACATTTGAAGATTTTGCGATATTTGAGCTGAAAATTACTAAACTAACTCGCCAGACAGAGTGCATTATCTGCTTTTGCGATGAAACGACTGCATGTGCATGAAATTCCATTTCGATATTAACACTGCACACCGTGCAGGCCTGACGCGGTGGGTAGGGGCGTCGCTGCACACTATCGCTTCGTGTGTCTGCAGTTTGCATGTATGTTCAGGCTGTGTGGCAGCAGCTTTCCTGTGGATCCAAAACCATGCAACTTCAATATATTATATTATATTACATTATATTATATATTATATAAGCAATTACTAGATGAATCATCACATTAATCGGTAGATTACTCCATTACTGATATAACCGATAGTGACTTCCCTAGTGGTAAAACCGTACAGCTCATACCACGGTATTTTACCTGCAAAAATAAAACCAAAATAAGGTAAAGTGTGTAAGAACACTGGTGTGCAGCCCAAGCCAGGCTCCCTTTTCTCACTCGCGCTGCTCTGAATCCCACGCCGGTGGATTTCTCACATAAACGGGAGCATAAAGGTTATGGCTGTGGGGGCTGTTTTTGTCCCCAAATTCCCAGTGCTGCCCCCCCCCCCCCCCCGCAGGTCTCAGCCTGACAGCTTCCATCATCCCACGAGCCTCCTGGAGCCCCCGGGTTATGGGCGTGAAACGACACGATTGTACATGAATACCGAGTACGAGGTGCTCCCACACCCCCCCCCCCCCCCCCCACCCACGAACATCCCCCCCCCCCCGCCGGCACTCACTTTCAGGGTTAGGCCCATGATAGAGATGAATTAACAGAAAGAAGGGAAGAAAGCGAATGATTACTCCTCTGAGAATAATGGGCAGTGACTTAAAAATCTCTAAGTGGGGGGGGGGGGGGGGAGGGGGGTCCATGTTGTTTTTTAATATAGTTACCAATTAGCTTGGTCACCAAGTCCCTCAGTCCCAGACAGTTTACTGGGAATCAAGGGGTTCTTTTGTCCCCAGCTGTAGTATGCGGATGAACGTGGGAATAAAGGGTCTCTCTAAGAGCGACTGGCTAATAGCAGCGGACGAGGTGGACGCTAACGAAGGTGCTGCTGCCCCGCCCCCCCCGGACAAATCAAAGGCCACACCCCCCACCCCCCGGCATGCTGATTTCATTGTTTATTTCAGTGGGAAATACTTCAGGGGAAGGAACCATGACAATATCCTGTCTGGCTTCACAGGGAAGGGGCCGGGACAGCAGCAGATGGATGAGCGGCGTCCCCCACCTCCGGCTCCGGGTTCGAGTGAGCCACACTTTTCTGACTACAGTTCTGATTAGGGTGCTGTAGAACCACCTCCATCTTTGTAGCAGACGTAACTGGGCCAACACCACATGCCTCCATCACTGAGCTGAACATGAGCAATGGTTAATCATGTGATCCGCACTTTGGCAATTACGTCCCTGCTCCGATCCTCTTCGGCAACCCGAATCTACACCTGAAGTCCGGGGTCCCATCTTTCCTGCAACCACGGTAACCCCACCCACTGCGTAATGATGGGGACTTTTGTCAGTATCTAAAATCCAATGTGCCTCTTCACAGGAGGTCCTGATTGAGGCTTGGTGTTTTATTAAGAGGAAGGTTTGCTGGTCCAATCCCACCGCGGTTAACGAGGCACCGAGGGCTCTGGCTGTCCGCTGGACCCACACCCTCCCTCCGCAGCTCACTCATCCATCCGTTTGCAGGTGTATCCGTCAGTTCGTATTTCCTCCTTGGGACAGGCGGTGAACCCTAAAGTCACCTGAACACTCAGTCCGGCCCCCTGACGCCTCTCAGTTATTAAAGCCAACATTAAACGAAATCCAGAAACAAATTACGACTAAAGCCCATCATGTAATTCGGGGAAATGCCTGGCGATGCCCCCCATGCCACATACTGGTTAGTTTGTGCCCTTCACATCCAGGAAAGGCTCTGAGACAACAGTGGACAGACATCTTGAAAAAAAAGCCGAGATTCACATGCATACTGTCTTACCTCCTAAGTAAGTCAGGACCAGGTCAGAAAAAACAAAGAGCTGAATTTTAAATGGTCAGTACAGACGCATCTTCATTCAGGTGGGGAGTGGGACATTTTTCCATGTAAGACATCACTTGCATCGGAGTTCACTGGCCATCTGAGCTCACAATCGATAACCGGACAGCTGAAAGGTCCATATTTAAAGGCGCAGCTTTAAGTGGCAAAAAAATAACAAAAATTTTAAACTGTGTGTATTGAGAAAACACAGACTGCATCTTTCAATCTACAAGAAAACATCCCCAGCCCTATAAATTGCTAATATGAGGCGTTAATGTGTGGAAAACTCGGCCTTAAACCGCGTGGCAGACGGACATAAAGGGTGTGAGGATAAATCAGTTTCCTCCAGAAACTTCTTCTCCAAAACACACATAAAATGTAACACGCTCACATGCCCCCCCCGGTGCACACACACGCACACGGACACGCCGCACGTGAGAAGCACTCCCACAAAGCCCGGCCCTTTCTTCTATATTTTACCAGCCATACGGCAGTTTATTTTTCACCTCTCGCGCCATCTGTAGCAGCTTCCCCCACAGACGGTCACAGCTGTGCCGTTTCATGTCTCCACGTTCTTTTATATTCCATCCCAAATGGTTTCCCAGCACAATGGTGCCCCAATCCCGAATCACCAAGTCCTCTCTCTCTCTCTCTCTCTCTCGCTCTCTATCCCAGTCAGTCTCCTTCTCCCTGACTTTGGCACAGAGCTCAAACACCCTGGTTGCAGTACCAGCAGTAGACTCCTGCAAAACCAAAAAAGATAAGATATCGCCCGGAAACGATTTCCTGCATGATGCCAGTCAGGTAAAATCTGGCTTTTTTTTGTCTTTCTGTTTTTGTTTTGGTTCATTTCCCAGTGCACTGCACCAGGAAGGTAAGCAGGGACTGTCGTTTATGAGAAAAACTCCCAAACTGTATACCATAGGGTCACAGCCCAGCACAGGGGGGCGACGGGGGGGGGGTGGCGGCATACCCGTGTGCCTCTGGGATAAACTGAAAAAAGTGCTTGTATACTCCAGAGGCTTTGGGGAGAGGGGGGTTCAAGGGCCCCTTAAGAAACCCAGCCACTGAGTGCCACAGTTATGACAGTCAGCTACGGTTTGTCATGAATCTCGACCCACGCTGCATTTTTGGAGTTAATGAACAAAAGGGTGGGGGGGGGAGAGATCTGACATTTAAACAAAGCCAGAGATGCTGATAGTTTAGCTCTGTCTTCCCACTCCTCAGTCCACCCCCCATTCTCTGTCTATATGACAAAACGTTCATTCACCACATGGGAAGAGGTGACCCATTGCACAACGCTGCACTTAAGCCGTCGCATGTGTGACTGCGGCGATGTTCCCCCCCATCCTTAAAAATCCCCAAACGGCCTTGGTTACACCCCAAGGAAAAAATAAAGAATCGCATCCAACCTGAAAGTAATCAGATGATTAACGGGGCTCCCCCCTCAGCCGGAGGGGCACATGAGCCGTCTGCCTACGATTCAAATGAAGTCCTCACCGAGCTCCAATAGATTCACGGTGTGCACAATGCAGGCTGCGCAGTGGCTAGCGCCGTGCTAGTGGGGGCCTAAGACAATAGCACTCTTGTTGAATGATGGAGAGGCACAAAGGGTCCATTCTGAGGAGCTGGTCGGAGCTGTGTTCGGGAGTGGCTGGAAACGTCCACTCCCTTTACGGGCTCAATGGCGCGGGCCATTAGGGACAGATCTCCCCACAGAGTTTAATATGGTTTAACCCATTTGGGGTGAAGAGACTTAGGGTCCCATATTGTTCCACAAAGACTCTGATACCCTCGTAGGATATTCAACACCCCGGAGAGGGACCTCTCACAGCCATCCGCGGGAGTGAGGGGTAAAATCAAGAAGGGTCAGAATGGGCAGTTATCGGCCCCTTTCACCCTGGCTTGCTGGAAATGCAGTTCAGGGCCCAATAGCCACATAAAGGCAAGGCTTAGAAAAATGACCATCAAGCGGCTTGGCGCTTTCAGTCACCGCTAAGATGCTGCTCCTGCTTTAGTGCAGAGTTGATGAGAAAAGCCATCACGGTGCTCGGCCGCACCTGTGTCCCCTCACGTCCGGAACGCACTGCACGCCGCGACGGTGCGGGTTCGACACCACCGTACCTTTCACCCTGTCTCGCTCCTGAACGGTTTATATCTGAAAGACGCAGAGGCCAAACAAAGAGCTGCGGCAGTCAGAGGCGCAGTACGTACATGATCGCATTCATGCCGACTAACGTCTGCAGGGGTAAAGCAGCTCCGGAAAGAGGAACAAAAAGGAGGAAAAAGAAAATCTCCTAAATCTCTCAAATAAGAGGGACTGATCTGCAAAATATGGCCAAAGGTCTTACGTGCGGAGCCGCTCTGCGCTATAATTGTTGACGTTACTTTTGTTTCGTTTTTTTTCCTTCTAAAATCCTCCCGACCAAAGCCTGAAACTATGCTCCAAATCCATGAATCTGAACGGATTTTGGAGGAGAGATCGGTGTTGACAATAGACATTAAACGGATTACCTGAATTTGCTGCGCAATCAGGTTTGTGCGAGATGTACCCGCAGAAGGGCGACGTTGTTCGACAGAAACAAAAAAACAAAAACAAAGTATTTCACTTCAGAGAATTTTATCAGCTTTGTATAATCCGATAAACTGTGGTGGAAAAAACAGTTGGAAACAAGGTCGCGCCTCATAATATATGGCGCACCAGAGTTCCAGCGTATGCTCGGTCACGGGGCCTGGCGGGCTCCAAAGCCGGTGACGTATGTACCTGTGGTAATGTACTAATTATTACCAAACTGGAAAACCAGGTCCAGGACAGCAGCAGAAGATGCACCTGACAGGGTAGATTGTGCACGATTTCTATAAGCCGGTGCAAAAAGCCTTCAGGTACGAATCTGCAACTCCTCAACACCAGGTTCACCAAACCAAGCAAGTCAGTGCTGAAAGGATATTCCACATTTCAGAGTTCAACAAAGCATATCATCTATTCATACCACCTTCCATCCATCCATCCATCCATCCATCCATTTACCTAATCTCGCCATTTCAAGATTTGAACATAACATAAAGTTAATACTGAGGTATTTATGCTGCATATAGCTTGAAAAGGTGCAGCAATATATCGATTTACTTTAATTCTGTATTTTGCCATAGCGAGTGCCGAGTTTCAATCTACAAACCAATTTCCTCAACATAACATTTTCCGCCATTGAATGTACAAAAAAATCATCAAGCAGTGATTTTCTTGACACTATAATTTGAGCATATTACACATCAACATTTCTGGGCCAACAGAGATTCATTACACTTCATTTTATAGATTATTTATTGCAAACTGGTGTTCGGTAGTTATAAAAGCTACTTTCATTGTTCTACTGATATTTGAGAAAATTACTTCAGGTGTTAGGTTGGGTTGAAAACACATTACCGTGTTTCCTATTTAAAATAGTGGAAATGGGTTTTTGACTTTCATTCTCTCAATTTGTGTTTTTGTCACGTTTGCTACATTTTTTCACTTTACACTTTTTTTGCTTCGCATTAGATTTTTCAGGATCAAATTAATAATGTAAATTGAGGTAAGACTGTGACAAAATTCAGTACATGGGCAATTTCTGATATTGTTACGCGGAAGACAGGAATATGGACGAGAGAGGCCTCGGTGTAGCTGGCTGCTTGCCCTCTTCGGGAGCACTTGCCCTGCATGTGCGTGCGCGAGCAGGCTGTCCACACATGTGCCACGAACCCGCCCTGTCACTCTTATGTTACGCTAGCTGCCGCTGTACAGAATCGCGAGCCGATCGCCAATAGGAGGCTCCAGGGAGCGGCAAGGGGGCGGGACCCCAGCGCACACACACACACGAGTGCCCAAAACGGGGGAGGCGCCCTAAGCCACAGTGTGTAATGCTGTAACCACAACAAAGACTGTGGTTTATCCCACAATCGCCTTAAATAGCTCCAAATTATTGTTATTCCTCAAGCCTGTGGAAAGGATGGGAAATACAAAACGTCTGTAACGTGAGACTTGCCAAAAGGCAGGCGGTGCGTATCGGCGATGCCGTCCACCGCAGCGCAGGCCACGTGGAACCCCACACACCCCCGGACACAAAGCCACGCCGGACACCCTTCTGCCATGAATCTCACCTACGAACCTACAGGACAAAAGGCCCAGCCCCCAGAATGCGGAATTTAGGAAACGCCGCATTCCAGTCCATGGATCGAAATAAATCTCTGCTGCAGGGGTAACGAGTTTCTGCACTGCAGAAACAAACGACCCCCAAATCTTTGCGTCCAAAATTCTAGCATCCGGAAAGTGGTTTTCATCAAAGTCGACCAGCAGACGGTGAAGGTAAATCTCAGCATGAGCCTTGGGACGGACAGGCAGGGTGTCTTTCAGATGCCTCGGTGCAGCCGGCTGAGGTCAGCTGAGGTAAACGCTATATACATGTCAAAGAGGAATGCCGAACGGGGCCCCAGCGAAAGCCTCAGCGCACGGTGGGCCGGGTGGAAAGGCTGATCCAAACGACCGAGACACACTATTCCCGACGTAAAAGCCGTGGAGAAAAATTTTAAACACTGCATTTCCAGTAATGACACTTGGCGTGAACAGCCAAAATATGTAAACACGTTGATATTTTTCTGCCGAATACATTACGTCAGCACCCTTTGTCAAAACACCGGAGCAGACTGAATGTGGCGGCGTTGAGGACTAGGGGGCTTCTGTCCCCGACTCACATCCCCTTCACTTGTGACTAACGAGAAGGGATGTTTATCAGGGAGGTCAAACGCCTCGTGCACAGGGTCATAACCCTGGCAGCTTAAGCCCTGACTCCCCCCTTGCTTCTGCGATCCTGCCGGCTGGCGGAGGGCCTAGACGGAGGTCGAGGGGGCCCTGCCCAGGGAAGTGAAACGGGTCTCCTTTTCCAAGTGCTGACAGAGACCCGAAACAGGCGTGAGGTGGACCTGGAGGTCATTACTTTGGTGAGACTATTTTCTCTTCTGACAGCTGGATGGCATACTCGTCCACGTCTCCACACTAATAAAATTCTTTTTTTGCTATTTTATGTATATTAACTGAATCCTCACTAGGGTTTATAAACCCCTAAATGTTCTACTTGAAAAAATCGTGCTTTATCTCCGAAAGCCAAAAGCGTTAATAACGCTGGAGAATGAAGGGTGTCAGACAAGACAAGACGGAATGAAAAAAGGGGTTATAGATGCGAGGGACAGCACACAGAGACCCGTCTAACCGCGAGTGTGAGACACAAGCCCGCTGACCGCGTGTGCCGAGCAAGAACAGCTACAAGGAGCGAGCGCGGGAACCTGCCGGACCTATAGCGTCTGGGAGGATGGTGACAGGCAGCACCTCAGGGCACGGAGCTGGTGCACCCCACCCACGGAATTACTCTACATGATGCTCCCATCCTCCTCCACCACGCCCCCAATGCCGCCAGTTGGACGTAGGCGTCCCTGGCAGTCAAGCTGGCAACAATCTGCTGCTCCCCCTCAAGAAAAATGAGAGCAAAGGAACAACTAAAGGAAAACAGAAAAAAAATAAAATATTTTGCACAGTACAACTGGAGCAAAGGGTTATTGTAGAGGCTGGCCTAGGCCAGCGACCTGCCCTGTATTTAACTCTGAACGATTCTGGGAGAATTTTCCCGAACAAACAGTCCAGTGGCTGCAAAAAGGACATTGGCGCAGACGCCGAGAAGCGAGTACTACGTTGATTCAAAGCCTTTGTGATGTTATTTAATCTTTTAAAGTAGTGGGGGAAAAAAATCAAGCTATAAAAATGCACTTGTTCATAAGCCTGGGGGCAGGCTGGAGGGGGCCAGTGAATGAAGAGGCTGCATTTTTCTGGTCATAACGAGCAATGGAAACCGTCTCAGTGATGCCGGTCCGTGGAGCATCCCACGGGCATTTGGATGCAGACATGAAAGCGTCACACATAACAGCCGGACGACACCACATCACTCAAAATATTGATTTCTGTGCCCATTGTGAGAACGGGCTTTTCTCATTAACCAGCTGGTCCACACGTGCACCAAATCGCATCTTACACGAGCCAATCAGATCACACCAATGACTTAACGATATCAATGCTTGCTACCATGGGCTTCATTACAAGGAGTCTCATACATACTGCATCCTCAAATAAAATTTTGCAGAGGATGACCACATGATGGCGCTATGTTGGCCCCCAACAAAATCAGATTCGGCAAACCAATCACCTCACGCACATATGGGTACATTTCATATTAATCATATGACCTATATTTCTCATGCTAAATGTAAAACATACAGAGCAGCATAACTTGGCAACAACCCATCCAAGGTTTGTGTCAAGAAGATCTCCAGAACCCATCCATTCCTAAGGGGGAACTTTAGTGAATATTTTTCCATATTATCAAAACTACAAAGCAGATCAGCAGTAAAAGCATCACTATAGAAATCTAGGCATCACTTGGTACTTTCTACCGAGTAAAAAACATCTATGTTTTGTGCCGTTTTTCCTTGAAAAATCACAGAAATACTATGTTACCTTATCACCTGTTGCCAGCTATTATCTTGCTCATACGCATAAACTACTATTGTTTATTGTCATAACGGCTTCAGGCTCCATGAGTGCTTAACTTCACGCACTCTGCTGCATCATCAGTCACACTGCACACAGTTACAATGTCACAGTGGTAACACCCACCCCCCCCAAACCACCCCCCATCCCGCTCAGGAGATCCGTTCGGGTGGATAATATCGTGAAATAATGCCTAACGAATAAATAACGTTGTTAATTAATGTCATCTCTCTGATTTTAAAGGAGTACAGGGATAGGAGAGTCAGTCTCCCGTTACCCTTTGCCCTGACAGGAAAGATAAATTTAATTACTGCCCCCCCTCCCAAGAACCCCACCTTCGGAATGTGAGCGTGAGGTAAGCGGCTCCGAGGATACCTTTTAATCAAGAGGGATCCTGAAGCGTTCCGCTGCTTTAAATAAGACAGCAGCGGAAACCTGATCCGGAGGACCGGGCAGCGGGGGGGGGGCGGGGGGGGGGCGGAGAGGGGCGGTTAACCCAGCAGCGGGGCGACGTCCGAGAAAAACCGGACCTCGGTCTTTGGCGCTTAATTCCTTCTCTCTTTTGTGCTCCCATTCTTGCCACTTTCACTCGCAGTCAAGCAAGAGCGCAGGAAACCAAAATCCCGCTTAAATAATTACACTTCCAGCGCCGGCCGCTTCTTTTGTGGCGAGGGGGGCGGCTCGTGAAAACTTTCCAAAGCACTTTAATTGAAAGTTTCCTGAGCCGAACTGAAGCGACTGGGAAGCCGCCGTCCGCCGCGCAGAACCCTCACGTGACGACCCACGAGCCCAGACCAGGCCAAGAGCAGAGAGGCGAAGGCAACGGCGGGTCCCTCAAGTAAAACGGCACACAAAAGCTACTAAATTTCATGTTATATAACAATTTAATATGCACTATATATGTCTACAAAAATATTACACACTCGTATTATATTTAAATTGCATATTTAAACAATACATATGACACCAATACACAAAACAGCTGAAGGCAGAAAGAAAGTTTGTCTTTAATAATATATACTACTAATAATACAAGGAGGTAACACTGTCCTTCCGAACTTTAAGCCTTGTGGTGACAAGGTTTGACAGCAAATGGTTGTAACCAAGCTATGTAATCGTGTAACCGGTCGCCTTGCAATAGATTTGTGTCGCTCTGAAAGTGGGGTGGCGTGGGGTGGGGTGCGTGGGGGGATGATTCCTGGCCACTGCTTACCACTTGAAAAACAGTTTTGACATCCCCATGCAGCTAAGGACAGCCCTCTCTGTTCAGGCCTGGCGTTATTTCAACCCCAAAAAGACCCAGATAAAAGGGCGAGAAGTAGGCGACACTCGCTTTATGTTATACCCGAGATTAAAAGCTATCAAACATCTTAAAGTGTAAAACACATTCCTTAGTGTCACACGCTGATGTGGGTTTGAAAGCCAGTATAAACGGCAGCTTAGGTAACACAAATTGCATTAAAAAGGTACGTTAAATTCACTCAGCCCTTTCTTTCGATTAGCACAGCATAAAATCGTAATTGTAAAGAAATAATTTTTTTCATTTTCAGCTGTAAAAATCATTGGTTGTGTAAAATCTCTGGCAGTAACTTCTGGTAAGATAATCAGATTCTAAAACAGAATTGATTTGGTGAAGCCCTTTGTGGAATATGTATGTTAATTTTAATTATCTATCATATCTATATAAGTACTCTCATAAAGTGGTCACAGAAAGTCTTGGGATGCTTGTTTAATTCCGTAAAAATATTGTAAAATTATTGGTTTTATAAAAAAAAAAAAGTCATTATTTTATTAATTCGTTTACAAAAAAAAAATATATATATATATATATATATAAATATATATATATATATATATATAAATCAGTAATTTTAAGTAACGTATTAATGTTAAAGTAGCAATAAATTGTCACCCAAATTATAGTTCTAAAAGAGCTATTGAGTTGAAAAAGTAATTGACATGCAGTCTCACTGGGTACTTTTCAATCAGTAATACCTTTAAAATAACGTAAAACAGCAAACATTTGTTCTTAGTGTCCCTTTGGGAGCCAGTGACTACGATTGCTGTTAATAGCGAAATGGCAAGAACAGAAGTAAATGAGTCAGTCAAAAAATTATGACACAATAAAAAGACTATGTCTGTGCAGGAGATATGCGCAGATATATTAAGCATTGCTTGTCAATGGATTTTTTGCTACGAAACCAGCACATTTGTGACGTTTTTACAGAACTGAGCAAGCGCCCCAAAACCTTCTGTAAGCACTGTACATACAGAATATATAATTACCCATCAACGCATGAGTTACCTAGCATGGTAACTTTTAAAGTTAGAATGGGACACATCGGCTTCTGCATGAAGGCACACACTGTATATTCACTAAAAATACTGCTTTACTCTTCCAGTTTTAGGTTATGAGAAAGTTTTCACTTTGTCTACATAAAATCCAAAGTTCTAAAATGTGGAACATTACACAACCCTTGGGGAATGTAAGTTTGCACAGTGCATAATAGCCTTTACTGGCAGAAAACAAACCAAACATCGATACAGAAAATATTTACAGCTATAATTAAGGTTCCCTATATAAACCCTGATTTAAACCAGGCGTGCATATGGAAATTCTGAAGAGAAAAAATTACGAAACTAAAAAAATACAAACAGGTAAGTGATTGCCCTTTGCCAGGGGAAAAAAAGAATCAATTGAACACTCAAAATAAACTGAAAAAAATAAAACAAAAAGAGACTGAGAAAAACACTCGTGGCTACGCTAGAGTGATTTAAATGGTTAGGGGTTTCTGCTAGCTAGCTATTGACATCAATTCGCACTAACCCCGTCTCCCGCTCTAAACTAACCACACATTTGACAACAAGTTTTGGAACCACTGCCAGCTGGTTTGTTTTTGTGTTCCCAAACGGACGTCCACTATTCATCCTCTTCATTATTCTGTGAAATGCTCAAAATAATCCTTACAGTAGCGTCTGTTGTAACTTCACTGCTGTGCCTTTTTATTGTCGACGCGAACGTGTGAAATCAGCCAAGTTCATATTTGAAAATTAACCGAACCAGATGCAACGCAAGTCTGACGGCCCCGTTAATTATCTGTCTGAATAACTGACATTTTCCGCGCGCGTGTTATCGCGTAAACTTTCTGCGTATCGTTCAGATCTGTTGGCTCTCCGAGGCTGGGCGCAGCAACTGTCTGGAAGGGCTAGCTGAGTATAACAGAATCGATCACTGTGGAATATAAATGCTTTTCCATTTTCAAAAGGCCACTGAACCTGTAGTTGAAGCCACTACATTTGACCCCTTGATTTCAGCCCCCGTTATGTGGCAAACAGGGTTTCCGCACTCGTCTTCAGCATTGTATACTAAAGGAAGTATTTTGCTTATTGTTTTGAACAGTCTGTTTACCGAGGGGACTTCTGAGGAGTCGTTAGCGATGCAAGCCGCAGTTTACTATACGTTACCCATGGAAACGAATGCAAAACAGCAGTGTCCCTCCAAAGCATTCACAGGACATATGGCACACTGCAGATCTGAGATCTCGCTGCCCCACTGTGTGCTTTTCTTTTTTCTTATTTAGCTTTACGATTCTATAAATGGCTGCCCGGCTGTATTTAAAAAGTGTCTGAAAACTTTCACGAAACGCATTTAGACGCAGCAGGCCGGTGCCGGAGCCCATCTGAATAGCAACGAAATGATGAGAATAACAAATTCTGATACAGAAGGTCACCCGGATGTTAGAAGATGCTAAGAGAGGTCGGGGTCCGACACAGAAACGCATGCTGGCGGACGTCTTTGATGCTACTCTGCAACAAGTTTAACTATGTTTGAAATAAAGCACTTAAATTAAAGTTATTTACAGATGAATCTGATCAGCACCTCAGGATTAAGCTGGCAGACACAATTTTCTTTTTGAGAATCCCTCCTTTGTATTTCACCACCGACGAACAAATTCGAAGAAAAAGACTATAATTTATTTGCATGTATCTACAAGTAATTATAATAGGGATAATTAGCGTTCTGTGCGAGGACAGCGACCTGCGTGGGTGCAGACTCCCGGCGAACGGGCCTGGAGGAAGCCAGGGCAGGCGCACCACCGAGGGGCACCTGGCATCGCTACGGCCCCCCCTTCCCTCAGCTACTGCCCCGGCGACCGCGGAGCGAAACAAAGGACCTGCTGCCGGAGGGGGGGGGGAGGGAGGGGGAAAAAAGTTTGTGTCTGGATACGAAAAAGCAGAGCAGACTCTTTTTGTTTTCCTTTCAGAGCGCTGTGCCAACCCAGGCTGCACGTTCATGCCAGAAACGTGCTGGGAAGTTTTTCTTTTTTATAAAAAAAATTTAAAAAACACCAGATCTTTTTTTAGGATGCGACTTTCTGCACTGGACCAAAGCTTGCAGCGCCGTGAGTGAGTGTATTTTTTTTATCCCTTGCCACGTCCAAAAATTGTCATTATGAGAATTTCTCTCTATGGGCTGAACCGGAGAAAAGGGACACCCCTACCAAAATAAGCTTTCTGAGTTGGAGTTCGGCTCGAATGCCGTAATTCCTACCCCGCTGGGCAAAACAAGTGAAAACGTCATCGTGCCCCAGCGCCAGGCTGGGGGGGGGGGGGGGGGGGGGGGGTCAGGAGCAACAGGGGAACATGACAGGTAAGTGGAGGATCGGGAAAAAAGAGCAGAAGCGGTGAGGACTTACCAGTATGTACGAAGTAGGCCAAGTACAAGTCGAGCTCCTTTACGGAAACTCCTATGTGGTGAGGCTGCACGCACAGCCCCGGGTTCGAGCACTGTGGTGACTTAACCAGCCGCTCTCCATCAGTACTTTCGAGGGGAATACCTTTGAACAAAATCACCATGACCAGGTCCAGCCTCCACACCTTGTCGGCCTGCCGCAGGCAGTCGATCCGCCGCATCTTGCCCTTCTGGTCGGGGTTGGAGAGCACGCAGCATGGCGGCTTTTTGCCCGTGACGGTCAGCACGAAATCCTCGCGGAACTCGGGCCGGATGTCCTTGCGCAGCTTGGCCAGCAGCCGGGACGCCCACTTCTGCTTGACCTCGGGCTTCTCACTGAGGAGCTCGTCCTTGACCGCGCGCTCCTCGTCCTTGGACATGCGCTTCTCATGCTTCTTGAAGTATTTCCTCTTGCGGGCCTGCAGGTTGAACCAGGTGTAGGCGAAGGCGCGCACATGCGGCAGGAGGGCCTCGATGAATGGATGGAACTCATCCTGCGACCGTGGGGGTGGCAGGAGGTGGGGGGTAAAGGGAAGGACAGAACAGAGCCACAGAAAGGGATTAGTTTTTCAATAATCACCCATTTAAAGTACATATACCTCAAAAAATGAATGCGTTTTGAAAATTGCAATCACACCTGAAACATTTTTGTAGCATCTTTTTTTTTTTTTTTTATTTCAAGCAGAAGTAACAAAGGTATTTTAATGAATCTATAACCATAACTTCTTAATCGCACATTATTAATACCAGGCGATTCAATGAAGCAGATTTGAACACAGTCATTGATAAACATTCATTTTACCCTGTGACGTTACCCAAGGAAACATAAAGCCTAGTGCGAAATGCTGCACTTGTGCTCCAGCGCTTGCCTATCTGGCAGGAATGCTAGTCCGCAGAAAGGGGGTGGGGGTTAGGGGGGGCGGGGGTCTGCCAAGATAGAGGATGTAATAACAGGCTGGGTGCTGTCTATTTTTACGTTTTCATAGGCAGACACGTAGCACACAGCCTTTCTATTTGTAGCCTGTGCCTCGCTGACTGGCCCGTCTGTTGACGTCGGACCTGAGGAGCAGACGGATGGTGGTCTGAGGGCCCCGTGCCTCATTCCGCCGTTGCCACGTCACCCCGTGATCACCTGCCATACCAGAACCCCCCCCTACCCCCCCCAGGCTTGGCGGCCACACGTGGGCGGGATCTGAAGCCCGAGCAGCCCCAGGCGTCTTAACTGTAAACACGCTGTCGATTCCCCCCCATCCCAAAAAAAGCATGAAAACATAAACAAAGCCTTGATACAGATTCATGTACCAGCAAACAAACCTATGCAGGTCTATATAAAACCTATCGCAGACACAAACGATAGGATCCTTATGTCATTATTAGAAGCCACAGACCCCTAAAAATATAGGCAGTAAGTTTAGGTCCCCTGAAGGAGCGCTAATTAGCCGTAGCTTCCCCAACAACAGACCACACTGCGGCGAGCGCATGAATGAAGGCGACGAGCAAATCCGCTGCCTTTCATTGGATGAGAGCGCAGGCTAAACAGCACAAAGGACCCGAAATGTTTGCCCACGGTGCCACTCCAAAACTGGTGCAAACTGACTCCCTGGCAAGGGGGCGATAATGTGGGGTATGGGGGCAACACTGAAGCACTGGCACCTGAACTGGTACTCGGACGTTTTGGGGGCGCACACACAAGCCACACTAGTGGATGGGCGTCTTGGACACAGAGACTGTGTGAACAGGCTGGGTGCTCGAAAAGAACGCAATCGTGGAAAAATAACTATAGTAATAATAAGTATAAAGAAATTGGAGGCATTCGATAATACATAAACTGGGGATCTCTGCGGATCTCTTCCCACGTTTGGGTTCCACCATCCACCTTTCTGCTTCTTTTTTTCCCTGGTTTTCTCTTCCCACCGTTCCCTGTCTGCGCACTTTGCAAATGATCCTTCCCAGGACGCCTCGTGCTGCACACCACAGCTGCGTGACATTAAAAAATAACCCCCCGGTAAATACTAAAAAGGACCTGCGCTCATTTATATGACCGGGTAACTGCTAGAGTCAAAAGTAGCTTTCAACTTCTGGATGGGCCTTGTGTAAAAAATATTCGGCGAGAAATGAACAATTCCGTGTTTTCATTTATCATTGTCTTTCATTATTTTTTCGTAAACCTAATACATTCAAGTATTATAATACATAATTACCGGTAGATGATGTACTAACGCTTAGAAGTTATCAGCACAAAACACAGTGCAAGGCCACGGAATGGGATTTTAAATCCGGTTCGTTATTCCAAGTGCTGTGGTGGGAAACGTTCGCTTGGAAGCAGTAGGAGGAACAATTTGCAGGCCGGCGTCTCTCTATAGCACCAGTCCTCAGAAAAGCAACCAACAAAATCACTCCCTCTCAGATTTTTTACACCACTGACAGACGCTGTAACACACACTGACACAAAATAAGATCCATCCATCCATTTCTCATACTTGCTGTACACAGGGTAGCAGCGATAAGAATTTTAATTCAGGTGTATATTCTGAAAAAAAACAACTTTGGGTTCTAATGTTACGATTTCCCACTTCTGGGGATCTGACTGTAATCACACGAAAGAGACATATTTTTGTGTCATGACCGACGACCCAGTGTCACCGGCCTGGCAGCCCACAGGATGAATTTTGTCCAAATCTTGTGGCAGCATATCCCAGGCCGTCCGTAGTACGACCAACCTGCCACAAGCGCCTAGTATCCCAGAGAACGGGCGGACCATTAATCTAACTTGGTGTGACCACATACACTTCTGTAGTAATAGTGGAGCATAAATTCAAATGAAATAAACTGTAAATCACCAGGAGCTAAATGGGTCTGATGGGTACACACCTACTAAAATATATTGATTTCAACTTGAGGTTTTTATTAGCTGAATGCAAAATAAATGCCTTCCAGTCATACAAAGGCCAGGCGTAGGTCTTGCAGACGGTGCCGGATTTTTCAAATGTACCGAGGTTTCTGGGGTATAGTGGCCTGGCAGCTCAAGCGCCAGCACAGCTAACACATTCTCGCAAAACGTACACCCTCAACGGGCTGCTCATAGTCATTAATGCAATTGCATCAATTTAATCAAACGGAGACCTTCACTTCAATCAAGATCCAAGCAACCAGCGCAGTAAAATTTCTCCGTGGCTCTCCTGCGGACTTTGCGTCTCGCTGCTCTCCCAGTGTCTCACGTCTCGAAAACGCTGCCTCATTTTCGGCGATATTTTCCCCGGATGATTTTAATGGTCAAGGGTGCGTCAGCGTAGAACGCCGAGGCCTAAGCCCCCAGAGGCTGGATCTGCTGCCCCCCATCTTGGGTCAGGCGGGGTACCACCAGTTGGTCACGTGCAGTCCGGCCTATGAGATTAACGTCTACGTGCGAACCCCTCGGCACATCTTGACAGCATCTGCGTTGGTGGCAAACACCGCCTTTCTCGAGACCCCCCTATAAACAGCTGTAACTGTTAAACACCAGTGACAGTTGCCCCCCCTTTCGCTGACACGCTCTACGACACACAGGGCTAACTAAACAGGCGACCCCCCCCACCCCCCCGCCCCCCCTGCTGTAGTATTTACACAGAAACAGACCGATGTAGGGGAGAGAGCTGACAGCCAACTCAGATCAAGAACTTTTAAATGAGACGTATTATAAACATACCGGCAGACTCCTGGGTGTTTTGTGTGTCACTGACTGCTGGCTGTGCAAATGCCAGCCGGACTTTTTTTTGGCCAAAGAAAAAGTGTCTTGCAGACCCAGAGAGGCTGTTAAAACATCTCCCCTTGCCCGGGCTGCCGAGAGCGCCCACCATTGCCGCGGCCAGCCCGCTTTCAGACGCCGAGCGTCTGACTGCTGCTCTCACGTCACATGGGCCTTTGTGAGGAATAATCAAGTCGTCACCGGAATATTCCGTGCGGCTCCCGCAACACAAACCGTAAAAAGATAAATCCCCTTTTTTAAGGGAAAAAAAAGGGAAAATGTTTTAACAGGCATCTGACAAGCAGTACAATGTGTCTCCAGCGTTGTGTTTTACAAAGCGGCTGCCTCAGCTCTCATCTTATACACTCTGCTGTCAAGCTGACTTTCAGATTCGACCAAATACACAAAACATTTTTGCAACAATCACCCTGCAACAGCTGCAGATTGGAATTATTTTAATTGATTAAAAAAGCCACTTAAGTATTCATATATATTGAGGGCCTACCTCAGGGTTAAATACTAGACCATTCTGTAAACAATGTACAGAGAACCTACATTCTGCTCAGTCTTTGAGATTATAACCTAAAAAAATTGTAAATGTGCCGGGACTAGCAATGCAATATGAATACTTTTATTGACAATTTGAGCAAAAACTTTCTGATAATACAGATTAATATTTTGGGAGCAGACACTCCTATGCTGCTGATTTAGTTCAAAATATCTTGTATTTTAAATAGTGCTACCTATATTCATATTCTAAATCTTATGATAAGCGAGGTAATAAAAAAGCCACAACCGTCAATATTTGATCAATGAGTAAGTTATACTAATATTTCCCAAATATTTTAATCATAGTCATCTTTCTTTGCCAGCTTTGTCTGTTGCATTGATGTTTTTTTTTTTTTGGGGTACATTTACACAAATTCTTTTAACTTACAGGCAACAGCTAATTTCTAAAATGTAATATTGGACTGATCTATATTTAGAATAAAGTGAATGCTCACTTTTGACTTGGAGTAAGTTAACCGCTGAACAATGCAAAGAACCAGACCTATGATCAGATTGCAAACTATTAAAAAACTGGATAATTTTATCTACATAAAACGGATGCCTTTATTAATTCATTCAATTATCTGTAATAACACCTCAGTTGCGAAGTAGTAATTTCTTGGTTTACATAATACCAGTGTGCCTCAAGTTAATGCAAGCAGCATGAAGTATTCTCAAAAATGAGTTTTGCAAGAGTAATTTTTCTATTTTATTCTTATTTCACAAACACCCCTGACCCGGTTCAAAATATGCGGTTGAGAGATGAAGGGACAGATTTTACAAACAGGCCAAAGTGTATTTGTATTGCGACAATGACCAGCTTAATTATACAAGGTTTATACATCAAACGCATATTTGACCCCGCGCTGTGTGATCCGATACAGTCCCTGGGATGCAACATTACTAATAATAAACTCAAGTCGTTTTTGGTAATATAACTTATTTATTAAAGCGGGGCTGCGTGTGTGGTAACCTCAGCTAACCTCCGGACTTGAAGGTGCACAGGGGCAGCTGGACACAGGCTGCTTCTACTCGGACGGCGCGTCCCTTTAGCCGCTTGTCGCGTCGGCTATGATTTATTTTCGGGTCCTCAAACTTAGTGAAGGTTTTTAAATAAGCAAAACACTGCAGGTCATAAGCAAACAAACGTGCCGAAAATTAAGCCCTACTCAGCGGTCGTTATTTTGCTAAAAGGCCTTTGACATTGAGAACAACTGTGGTGTTAAAATAAACTTTTATCAACATAGTGGCTATTCTTTTTCTCCATAATAATGATTAAATATGGAACAGCTTGGCACGGAATCTCGTACCGTACAATCGTACTGTTATAAACGCACTTTTAAAGCCAAAAATCAACGAGATTTGATTTAGGGAAAATCGACTTCGATGGTGCGCATTTACATTTTGAACAGATTACCGCTAGATCCTTGACCACATCTAGAACTAATGTAATCCCACTTATACGGAAAGCATTTGCATAGTGTAACTGTTTTTAAAATACACTTTGGTTACGGCTTATTTCCCATATACGTGAGGCTTACCACTTGCTAACCCCTTGAGGACTACGTTATCCAGGAAAAGCAGTAACATTTTAAGTTAGCTTTACATTATTGCAACTTGCACCGTGCCCGGACAAGTCGGCAAAACGTGTTGAAAACTGCAGTGTTTTTATTTTACAGGAACCGCAGATAAGTCGATTTAATACCGGGATGAAGTGGAAAACCACAAGACTCACACTACAGAATTACAATCCTTTTAAAAACTTAAATATTAAACGTTAGGTGATGAAAGGCTGAATTATAGACTATTACACTGAACTTGAAAATTTTAACAACTTTATCACCTCTCCAACTGTTACTGCTTAATTGATTCTTTACTGTTTTATAGTAAATACCACATATTTCCCAGCATAGTCATCTAAGTCAATACCATCTGACATCGGACATTATACAGCAGAAACTAAAATCCAAAGCACAAATCCGTGTGTGCGTATGCATGGGGCTGAGGCTCCCCGCCCGCCATGTGGTAGTCGGCACCGATGGCTCTGTCAGCCCAGCAATGCATATTGCAAAGTTACTTCTTGTGTTAAGCAACGCTTTAGTCCACATAAGCGCTGTCCCGCCCCGGGTAGGGAAACATTCCAAATGCAGCACATTTTCTTAATTACAGAGTAAAGGCTCACTTACCTGCGTTAGACATAATGGGGAGTACATGTCTCCTGTGTTCTGCTTGTATTGTTATTGTGTCTATATTTTTTTTCGTGTTATGTAGCCTGTGTTAAGTGATGTGTGTGGGTGAATGCGTGTAAGTGTATATGTTAAGTGTGTATGTGTGCGTGTGTGAAAAGAAAAAAAGGAGAGAGAGAGAAGGGAGAGAGGGAAAAAAAAATCAAGCCTGCTTCTTGCTTTCACATTTCCAACTCTGCGAAGTGCAAGCAGCGCTCCGCCGCTCCATAGATCTGAACTTTAACCCCGCCTCGAGTTACACGGCTCACATCTACTGTACTCAGCTGTTAAAGCAGCGGACGGGTCCCCTTCGCCGGGGTGCGCCTAACTTTCACCAGGGGCATGATCGACAACCAAGTAATGTCCCGAAGCGAAGCCCGCAGATCTGCGGAATAAAAAAAGCGAAGTGCGAAGAATCGGCAGCCGGCGAGATCGGAGAGTCTATAATAAACACGCAGGAACGGCAAAAAAAGATATATCGATCAGTTAATCACTCCACGATGCAAAGTCTCCTGTTTTGCGTTTAAACTGCACTGCGCTTCTTCGTGGAGGCAAACCGGACGTTTTTTAAAGCGGCGAGGATTGCAGGCATGTGGGCAGCTTTACGGCGAGACCAACTCCGCAACGAGTCCGTCGGCTTTAGGGCGAATTAAAGCGGCGGGAGGAAATCTAAGCCAGTAGTAGCATCCAAAAAGAGGCAAGCGTGCTTAATTGCAAAAACCAATTACTGTTTTATTTTTAGTTATATTTTCCAAATGGTGCAGAAGCTAAATACAAATCCCGGATTCGTGTCTTTCCAAAGCACGGCGACGATAAACCCAGTCTTCTTCACTGTGTCCGACCCTATAGCTAAACAGTTCACTTTTATCCACGGCGCCAAGAGGGAAAAAAACTCAGCTTCTTCTACTCTACATGCTTAAAGTCTGTGAGATCCAAAGTAGAAATCAAAAAAGCCGATAGCAGCATTCTTTATATGTGGTGGGAATTTTCGAAAACATCGTGAAGTGCTGTCCCGAGAGAAATATCCGGCATAAAGGATATAACCTTAAGGAATATTGCAATCTAAGTTAATAATCAGATTTCATTTGGTCGCAAAACAATTCTGCATGTGGATCCAAAAGTTGAAGGTTTAAAAGTAGGGTGTACAGCGCTCCAGTCCCAAGCCCGGGCGTCTCTGCCCCGTCACGTAATGGCTTTTTCCAGCCGGAGCGCTATGCGAGACCCCTTTTAAAGCAGTTCGCGAAGTATCAGCAGTCTCCCACAACACGTCTATCCAGCAACAGGGCAAAATTAAAATTTATACGAAATGGAAAGCACAAAAACGGGAGTGTATGAGGAGGAAGAGAGGGACACAGACACAGCGTGAGCAAGCAGCTTACACACTTGATAGGGAATATACCGCCCCTTTGGTACAAATGCTTAACTTTCTATTATTAGGCTGCGTCTAAACAAGCTATTGCCTTTTCAGTGCTATTTTCTTTACAGTATCAGCTAAGTATGATGCATCGCATTATACTCTGTCATGTCTTACACACGTGTTATTTATTGCTGGTTATATTTAAAAGCATTTCGAAGACGCGACAGCACTTAACATATCAGCCGCTGTTATCCATAATGATGTTTTCATATTTACTATAGAAAAATAAGTGCAATCTCCGTGACACCCATATCCAACTCAATGATTTCCAATAACATGACGGAATAAGTTAGACGATGACAATAAACACTAAAAAGAGAGGCGTTATGATTCAACTTCAAAAGAACGGATATCTCATAAGAAAGTGACAAAAATATTAATTATTTATAAAATATAAATAATAGTAATAAAATGATGCAAAGCCTGAGATGTACCACCGTTATAACGTCTTCACCAAACGATGACATGCATTTTCCTGCGTTCTATCCTTTTTATCTCTCTAGTTTCTATGTTGTTGACTGCAGCAGGTTTGTCATCGCAATACGTCGTGAAGAATATCCAAAATAAAACATTAATAGTAGGCCTACCCTTTATCGACTTTTATAGTGTCTTGTGTTTGTTTTACTGTAATGCTAATATGAGGTGTTATTCCAGAAAGTATCACACATGCGAATTTTGGTCGAATATACATACACGCTATCGGGCAGTAAAATTTCATTAAGCCCACGAATATCTGAACTATATCAAGGTGATTATAACTTTGCTAAAATGAGGAATATGTGTTAAGTATATTTGGTTTAATTTTCCGGTGATATTCGAAAAATATACATGTGTTCACTATGAACAATTTGCACTGAGCTTTAGTTTAATCTTGAACAACTGTTAGCTCTTAGCAAGTACGTGAGAGGTGAATGGAAGACAATTGTGCGCCCTCTAGAAAATGGTCGGAGAACTAAACTCCGCGGTACCACCGTTAAGTATTGCTTTGTACGCCCTGCAACTCCGCTGCATTACCAGCCCGGTCTCCCTTTGATGTCAGAGGAATGTGCAATACCTCTGATAGAACCTGTATTTTGAAAATAAGCTGCTAATATTAAAATTACTACTGAGAATAATAATTCTGATTTTCACATGTAGAAGACCTCATTCAAACTGATGACCATCCGTTTTCCAATCATTTAAATCCCATGTTCAAGTAGTGCAATGTAAGCTAAAAGTATTTGGAATAAGTAAAATTTTAAAACAGTCTGGTGATATTTTGCTAGAAAATTGTTTTTCATTAAGCTACACGAAACATGATGGAATTCAATATATTGGAATATATATTTCAATGTATTGGATTCACATAATTCAACGTTGCTGGAAATGAACTACACAACGTTTTAATGTTGTGGATATAAACAATGAACGGCATGTTTATGTGATGTTCTTATATGTATAAATTATTCATATAAATTAAATTAAAGCCTAAATTAAAATTTATTGCAACTGATAATGTACAAAATCGCTCAGACAGAATGAATTACATTTGAGAAGTACCAAAATATCACTAAGTATTAAAGGGATCGATTAATTTCTAAATTAAATAGCTAAATGGGCACAATAATTGTTTGACAAAATAACCTATCTGATATGTTACGTTGATTAACAAAATCGACAATGAAGAATAAAAAAAAAATCCTGTTATTCTAACTTGGAGAGAAGTTCCTGTATTTTGACAGGCTGCACCACAGGACACATTCTGTGTAGTTCGGTTAACCTGCTACAGATATCGGCCCACCCCCTTCGTGGGTCCGTGGGTCTATGTCAGTGAGTTCGGGGGAAAATACGCGTGTGTCTGATTGGTCAATGCTCCGGCATTTAAAGCCAAGTGGCTATCTGATTGGACGAAAAGCATGTCAATAAAGCCGTCCCCAGAGGTAGCGTCAACTCTCTGTATTACTAGGTTGACTGGTATCGCCGGACGCCCTACAGAACTAGCTTGTAGCCTTATGTTGTTTTCGGGCTGGATCCCGGTAATTTTCCATCTTGACCACAATGCTAGGATTTCCGTTGGACTGCTAACGGCATTGCCGTTCGTCGTCCTTAAGTAAGCTTGCTGAAATTATTAGAGAAAAATGATACAGAAGCTGCACAACTAACACTAGATTCCTTGCTAAATAAAAAATATTGCACTGTTACGGACCGTAGCGCAGCCTTCCAGACTCGCCTGACAGAAACACATTTCATTTCGTTCCTTAGCTTTTAAAAAGGAACCATTTGCATTTTTAGGTAGATTGCACATAAATCAAAAGATTAACGGTTCATTCGCAAATTCGCACGTACCATCGCCATGCAACGTGTACACGAGAAACTTTAAATTGTTGAGACGAAGTGCTTCATTTTTCAGCCACGTTTGATGCTTAATTTTTAAGGTGAAAAACTTGCTGCCGTTGTTTTAACAGGTTAAACGAGTCCAAAAGCGTAAAAAGAAAAGAGGAAGTAGGCTATAAGATGAATAATTGCTCCTGATCGTACTGTTTTAATCCCAAATAGGAAAAAGGCAATAAGACATTTCTTTCCTCCTCGATTTTTGACAGCGATCCAAGCTTGGCAAAGCCGGCTGGCTCGCAAGACACACTCTAGCTGTCTTTGCTCGGTTTGTTACACTTTGTGCAGAAGTTGTAATCGATTCAGCGAGTCCCCCCTTGTTTATTTCCGCAATCGCTGCTATTTGCATAGTAACCACGCAGCACCCAAGCGGCAAAGGCACACCGCTTCTCTCTCTCTCGCCATCTCTTCCCCACCCAAACCGTACTGGCAAATCACAGCTAGTAGAGGCGCCTGCCAGCAGCGATCGAGTCCGCTTGTCGCTCCAGTGCAGGAAACTGAAGTTTTTTCTCTCTCGTACATATTGCTGCAGAACCGCTGCGTACTCCGTCCATGCGCATCGCGGTGTATGAGAGAAGGGGCTAAAGGGCAGCCTTGCGCATCCTTGTGTGCGATTTAAAAAAACGTAGAAATTGCAAATTAGATAAGTATCATGAATCGGAAGTGACTTTTATCGTAAATAGCAACATTTAACCCTATAACGGTAGTGGTTGCTTCTGTCATGTTTTGTTACGTTTTCGCATTACGGGTGGTGCAAGATGCAGCAGTTTCGGAGAAAAACGCGAAATGTCCGCAGCGATTTTTGCCTACATATTTCCAGACACAGCAGAGACCGCTCACATGAGTTTACTCTGAATGAAAACATGCTCATTTCATTCACAGGGTCAAGGAGGTTACCGAGTCATACTGAATGCGCGTTTGCATAAATGTTACATGTTTATTTATGTCTGCAGCCGATGGATGTTGCCAGACTCGTGCAGTGGATAAATATTTCGGAATGGGAACCGCACTGGGATGGAGTTGCGCCATGTTATCGTGCCCTTGTGGCTGACTGCTGCATGTTTTCCATGCGTTAATTGGAGAGCGCTGCTACACAATATACGGCTCAATACTGGACAAGCAACGTGGAAGATGTGCAAAGAGGAAAAATATTTAGAAACTTTCCTATACATTCTCTAGTTAATAACCAACTCTTTATAAAGCATGGCTTCCAGTGGGGTAGTTTATATGTCGGTAACTTCCACGTGACAAAGAAAATATATTCTGTCGGCATTGTTAAGTCAGTGATTTTGGTAAATAAATCGAATAGATTTATATATACAGCTAAGAACACTTCCCCCAATATAATCTTACTTATACTACTTAACATGCTAAACTTTTACTCATGGCAATTAAATAACGTCATTCGTACGTCACGTCGGACTGGCATGTATAGTTATGAGCTCAGAATATTCTAGCTAAATTTAAACATCCTTTTCAGTTCCGTTAATACCGTGTTTTAACATGAAAAGTGGGTGGCTTTTCGCTTTGAATTCGATGTTTCACTTTGATTATAAGTTAATAATTATGCCACTACTAATTATTCATGAAATGCCACTGCAAATACGGAATATGACATCTCAAATCATAACAATAAGTAAAACGTAACTTGGGTTTAATTTTATTCATAGCTGCCAGGTGGTCAAAGACGTATATTCCACAAATCAGGAAAAAAAACAAAGTTTCATTTACCTTAGTTTTAGATTTAGCTAAATGAAAATACGACAAACGGTAACATAACACGAAAGAATTTAAAGTAACATAAGAAAACAGTGCGTTGTTCTAAGACAAGCCCGAAGTTCTTTTTAAATCGCTTTAGTCGTTACCCTGGTGTGATACAGAACTGGCTTTTATAATCCAAAGCTGTACGCGCTCCTGGCTGTTTACTTAGCAGCCTATGATTGCATCCTCCGTCAGGATAATGAAGTCTGAGTGACATCTGAGATAGTTTTGGATGAAACGCACCTCCTCTTCTCCAGCTGGCCTTAAAAAGAACACGCATTAGCATGCATGCCAGAGATAGTAGTACTAAAAGGGCTCGTGAGATAATTTGACAGTGGTTTCAAATTCGCGACTTTTTCATAAAACATTACAAAAGCTTTGTATTGAACTCTACTTGTTTTAAAAGAAAAGATGATTAAGCCTTGAGTTAAACTGGAATACTGTAAATTGGTTAATCATGCACTATAAATCAAAGGCATTTAAATTAGAAGGTACATTTTAAAATAAAACATCCAGCAGACATTCTACGTTTGCAAATGAAACTGAATGCAAATACTTCCTTTATACATAATATCCTTCAAACAGAAGCCCAAGTCAAAACTGAAATGTGATTTATGTTTTGGCTGCTGATATAAATTCAAAATCATAGATATGTTGTGCTTTTGTATTGCACATATTTTTCTTTAACGATCTTACTGTAGTGACGAAGATAAAGCTGCTGTGTAGGTTATCATACTAAGGCAACATGTTTTAACTGTAACGGTCCTCTTCAGGCAGCGGTGAGGTCCATACAGCGACTCATGTTGGCTGCCCTAGGATGTGCCTGTACAGTTTGCCCATCAGTTATTCAAAACTAAATCCAGAATCATAATAAACAGCGCTTATGTATTTATGAGTGTATTCTTCCAGAATGCAGTATCGTATGAATATTCTTGATTAAAACATCTAAAAAAATACAAATATTCAACAAATTATAGTGTTTATTATCTAACAGTGCATGGGGAAATACTACGTCGAAACGCATTGCTGTTTTATATGCCATAGATAACTAAATGGGAAGAATATTGAAATGACAAAAATAAACTATATAAATGTGATTAATAAATTATTATTATCAGCTCAAACCTGTACCGCAAGCCGGCGTGGAACATGGATAGATTATTATTCTTACTGAAATAACTGTTTTACGATGATCAAACAATACATATTTTAAAAAATGGAATATAAACGTTGCTTTGTTAAACATATTAATCAATTATATATTTTATCACTCAAGCGTTTTTCTTTTACTTTTTGAAGGCCTTTGAATGATCCCCAAAATATAGACTGCTGGCCATACCTACATGTGTACAACATTTAAACCAAAGCTTTTTCATCCCCTTACTGTGGCACCATCCAATATTTTGGTCCTAATGTGCGGTATTTTCACAGGATGAAAAAAGCAGAGATTTGCAAACTAACTTAAAGCGCGTTTTGTAGGCGGAAGGACTCGCGATCAGCAGCCGATCTCCGGATTGGCCGTGGCACTCGGTTACTTCATGCATGTGGACGTCAGTCGTGGCGAACCTAATGAACGTCATGTTTACATTGCGAAGAAGCGCTGTATCCAGATGGCACAGAAAACAAATAAATTTATTAGGTAAAGCCTTTTTTGTGCTTTGATTAGATTGGCCCATTAGATGGAGAAGAAAAAGGCACTTGGCATGGAAGAAGCTTTGGTATAATGAAGACTATTTTTCATGCAGGCTAAGGGAAGTTATTTGACAGGCAATTGAACAGGGTGAACTCCTGCATATCTGTGTTATAACTGCATATACTGATACATAACATACAGTGGACATTCTGAAGTAATCGTTCTATTCCAAACTTCATGTTCTCACATTGAATAAAAATCAATTTATGACAGTGGCAATTTTATCTTCGATGTTTTGTTTGCAGAAATAAACGTGCTTGTATGTCGTGTGATGGATGTTTGACTAAATGTGCATCACGGCACTGTTTCTATCAGTAGACAATGCCTTCTTACTTAAAACAGGACCATGTGAAACCTTACATTTTTTCAGTTAATTATCATCTGCTGTGGTATTTGGACTTTACATACACGAAGCTATTGGAAATTAGTTTAGTCGAACAATAACTTTTTCACAAAAATAAAACTGCCATTTGATAGGTTGTGGACTGTAAATCGTGTCAGTGGAAACGCCTTAGACTCTTAGTTCTACAAATGAAAGGGAAATTGGTTTAATACTACTACCTATTGTGGTCCATATTCGAAAGAAAGTTAGCGGAAAACTTAAAAATCCCTACCGACTTGAAAATTATTTGACGAAACCTATCGTTTCTTCTTTGTTAATATTCGTCCGAATTACTCATCGCTATTCAAATTTTCGACAGAAAGCCATAATATTAACCACGTGGTTGACATTTCACATATTATTTTATTTCCAAATTCTTCAATACGGAACCGATAAATTACTATGTCTGAATTGCGAGCCTAATAGAATCGCATTGCACTTAGGAAGCTTTGTTTCACGACTGTCCACATACTAGCAAAGTTATACTAAAACATACGCGTTGCTTGTAAAGATACGTCAGGCTACTTTCCGTGCGAACTAACTTCACTATAGGCCTAATGGATCACTTAACAATTACATGTGAATTAATTTGCACATTCCTCACTACTGTACATGACAAAAAAAAATCCGCAAATGCTATGTTGTATGTAAAAAATATGAATTCACAATAACTTAGTCACGATAACTCGTTAATCACCGAGATATTCTGTTTTTTATTCATATTCACATCTCATTAACTGGCTACTTTTGTGTAAATAGGTATGCAAATGATTTTACAGACATTTATTTCATAGAACTTGGATTTTTTTATAACACTCCGATCGAGTCCGTTTTAACGATCACCCTTAAAGTTCCTCCATTCACAGAAAACTGCACTCGAGCGCAGCCAATGTATGTCTAAACAAAAAGGCAGAAGAGACGCCTTTACTGTATTTTCTGCCAAGTTCTGCAAAAAGATGTTTAAAGCTGCAGCCCCCATGCCAGGGAAGCCCGAGAAAACTGGACCAAGAAGACGCGAGGGACAGAACAGCACTGGCGATCGTGAAGCTGATTTAATACCTGTAGTTTTAGTGAAAGTTTTGAGAAATTAAGAAAAGAGTGTTATGCAGGCTGCCTACGATGGGTTGTCAGCATGGCTAATTGCTTCATTACAGAGTGGTACCTCCGAAAATGCTTGGAATAAATTATTTTTTTTTTCTTTCTTGCGGACTTGAGGATGTTCCGAGAGTGCTTGAGTACAAGGTAAAACAACTTAAAACCGAAGAGACCACATATATTTATTTTCTTTACTGCTGCATCATTCTTTGTTCTTTAATTATGAAAACCTAGAAAACGGATTATATAATTATTCACGAGAGTTCAACCTCTTCCGCGACACGCAGGATCGGGAGCCCGTACAGTTCACCTACCTCTGCTATATATTGAATTACGCAACCTGTGTTAGAGGAAAATACCGGTATACCGGTGTTCGCGGCGAGTACAACCGGGTTGATGTCAATGGCATATTAAGATATCGTCGATCATTTAATTTTATGGAGTGACCTAAAAGACAAAGATTCACAAGAGGCTGCTCACTACCAGGAATATGTAATAGGAGTCGTTCTAAACTTGACCGGTTTGTGAGCTTATTTGATCAAACGCACAGCCCTTCACGCAAAGTAAAGCAAGGAACACTTCAGGGTGAGGTTAAAGTAGCTGAACTACTTAAGCGTGGTGCTGGTGAATTTGTGGCGCGAGTGAACTTCATAATCCTAATCTAAATCGGCCAGGTCTGCAGAGTCAGTCGGTTATGACTGACGTAATGCCTTTGGATGAAGTGGCTTACAGTTGTGACAAATTATGCGTTGGCCGCAAAGTGAATGTAAACAAAACAATACAATTTCCCTTCAACTTAATCGTACAGCAACAAAGATGCGGGGATTTCTCCAATATCAGGACTGCATGCCTGTCCTCATCGCGATTGTGACTTTCTCCGAAAGTCAAATAAAAGTTGCCGTCTTAAAGCATGCCTTGGTAGCTGTCACTGAAGTCTGTCAGGTAAATTGAGCCTTAGTAGATGCTACAAGCATAAATGTTACATGTCTCGTGAAACCATTTTTAATCGAGTTTTTTTTTTATTGCGGACTTTTTGTAATTGTTAAACGACTATAGAAATGGTATAATATCAATGTCACATGAAATATTTTTTTAACGGGCAAATATTGGAAAATCGGCTATGAAATATTAAATATAACGCCCGTCTTTTATTGGAGGTTTAGGGTAATAAGTTTTGCGTGATGGAATATACCAAATTAATATTTGCGTAGGCCTATATAAATCCCAACAAAATTAAAAGGCGAATTTTATGTAGATTTACATAAATCATGCTAAGACCACGAACATTCACAGTCTTTTTGTTGTCGTGTTTTATAAATATGATATAATATGAATTTTATGTAGATGCCACCATCGTCGTTAAACAAATTTCCGCTGCTTTATAAGAATCCTTAACGCAAAAATGATGAGGTATTTTGGGTCTCAGTTGGAAACGACTGGATTGTGAAATTGGCTATACGGTCAGCAACTAGTCGCACGACTATTTCCTTGTGGTAGATAAGAAAGTTAGTTAAGGGTTAAGATAGGGTGAAGTTAGGGTTAAACAGCAACGAAGCGTCTTGTATTCGTTCCACAGAACTACACCTCGTGATTTATCGCTTCGCTTAAATTAAACATAGATAAAATTATAATCCATTAAAATGACAGATAGTGCATGTTATTTAAATTTTGAAAAGAAAAAAAACAATATATTTTTTTCTGATGATGTATAAAGCTTCATGATACTCAGAGAAATATAATTTCTTGTTGAACTTGGGCTTTAGCCAAGTAATTTGGAATTAAAATAGACTCAATAAACACACATGAATAAAACACGGAATTACAGGCAAACTGCAAACAACCACACTTAAGATCAGCATTAAATCATGGATAACTCATGGATTTTAACGACCCAAATGATGATTCTCACACAACGAATTGTTATATTAAGGTAAAGGAAAGGTAATGGGTTGTGTTTTAATATTGTATTTTCGCCTTATTTTCGTCGGACATCGGAAAAATGGAGCGGGACAGCCTACGGTTCAAGTGCAAGAACTGTGAGAGCGCGCTGGACGTCACATTTACATTTAATTTCAAGCTTAAGGCATTATTTACCATTGAAAAGTAGGCCTACGGACCAAAACAGAAGTTGTACAAAAACCTGTAAAATATTTTTTATATTATTATGACAGCTTGTCCAAGCGAATGCATTTGTCTATAAATAATACAACTTGAAACTGTTATTAATAAACCCGTTGCAACAGGAAACATGTTATATAAACACCAGGTGACATGAAAATTGAAAAGAATTAATGTGTTCACCAATTATACTGTATACAAAATGTACTTTGAGCAATCTAGGCATAGGTAAACGTTAAGCATAATTACACGAGTTTGTGTAACTCCTTAAATCGCCAGAAACAGTTTTATCTATGTGGGTGTTTATTCTTATAGGCATATATATACACACTGAATATGTGTGTATAACTTAAGCTTATTAATCTTACGTCGCTTATGTGATACGTCGCATTTAACTAATAAACTGCCAAATAAAATATTGTTTTATTAGTTAATAATTAGCGTCCTTTAATGAGTATTTCGTCAGATTAGCAGCGGGCCCCTAGTGTACACTGGTTAAATAGCAAAACGTACTTGATTTAAATAAGTAATAGTGGATAACGAATTAAAGACCTATTAAATGCCATCAAGATTGCCGAACGTTGTATTAAAAAAAACCGTTCTCCACTCGTTTTAGCAATGAAGGTGCGTCCACAGTAACGGAGGAAACTGCAGCTTATACACACGGCCGTATGCAAAACCTCGGCACGTTGCACATGAAGATGGCACAAGGCTCCACCTACAGGTCCCATCCTGAACTTGCAGCTCCGCACTGATCGACGCTGAGAAACGGGCGTCTTGTCTAGAGTGCAGGTACAAAAAACGACGCACTTCTGCCGACTTTGCATCGTTACTGTTCAGGTGCAGCAAGTTGCGTCTAAAGAAATTGTTCCACCGACTTAAAGGTTCCAGGCTATAGTTACATCAGTAGTTACAGGCTCTTGGAGTCCCGCTGGTATCCCTTAATAAATTATATAATGCTCCGGTTAAACACACATGTATAAATGTGTAAGGAACATAATCTCATGCAACTACGGTGAAGCGTTTTCAATAAACGCGACAGCTTATGCCATTTCTTTAGATAACAAAACAGAGATCAAATGAGCGTCTTTGACGAGGCGTTTTACACTGGAAGTCTCAGACATGTCAAATGTAAATTTATCGGTTTTTCATACATGAAAACCTATCCGCTTGTTTATATTGCCTAATAAAACACCAGTAGGCACATACCGACTACGTCCCACGAGCATTGTTTGAAAATATAGTGAGCTCTACTTTTCTTTCCAACCTTTCATTATGGTCGCATATGAAAAGCTAAACATGTCAGACTAAAATTAAAATATACAACGAGTCCGTTTACAAAGAGCATAGTGTGCAATATCGGAATCTATTCTATTTGTTGTCAAAATATCAATATTTATTATTGTTGTTGTTGTCGTTGCAATTGATTCTGCATTTTTTTTTGTTTTCGTTGTACTTGCACGTTTACAAATTTTGGTAAATGAAAAGTATTAAGTTTTAAACACGAGTATTTCATTTTTATAATTGTTTTGGGGTGGTTGAAAACATCCCGCAGCTAATGGTCAATCAAGCAATTATTTTCTTAAAAACATCAAATGAATAAAACAGTAGACAAAAGCGTTCACCCCAAAACAATGCCGATCGCTTGATCGCTCACTAGACTTTCATTGTACCAAATATTACCAGAAGGTTTTTTCTTTTAAATAATTTGGCTACATGTATTTATCTTCACTGAAATTAATATGTATGATATTTTACCGCTATTTTTTTAATTATTCAGTAGTCAGAGTCAATAGTTACTCGTAATGATATCTACTTCTATTAGTAAGCCATTTTCACTTATATATCTAAAAATGTTCGTATTGGTAAATAGTCTTTTCTTCCTTTTGATGAGAAATATGTGTATGCACTTATGCTACATCTTGTTTATTGGTACTAAAGTTACGTGCTTGTTCTATTTACGCTGATGAGATGCAAGTTAACATTTTCACCATATTTTCATAATCAGTCCTGGAAACGGAAAATATACCCACGTGCCTTCATTCAGAAGACGATGCAGGCCATCGTTAAGAACGACTACTTTTGAAGTACAGGTGCGCCGGGCGGCATGTTGCACGGCGCACCTCACTTTTGTTCTGCCGACACTCGCCACACGAGGGTGCTAATGCGATACAATAATTAAACAACAAAGGCAGGACCAGAGTGTGATCCCCTTTTCTTTCTCAGCTTAAAAGTGGGCGGCGATAGTCCACTTAAATATTAGACCTAGATTTTCAGTTATTTTACGTGACTTGAATGAATCATTACCCTGAGATTTAACCATCCACCGGAAATAGGCCTACTATAACGACAAACACTTTATTTAAACGTGTCTACTTTATGGAATGCCCAGTAAAAGACCATAAACGCCAATAATATAAACATTACAACCAACCCCATATATTTTCCATATATAAAAATGCATATGAATTGGCATCAAAGATCTCCACCTCTGTTGTCCATCACCCATCGCATATACACAGTTGGTGGAGCCCTTGAAATTTAGTTTGAAATTGTCATTCTTAAAGATGCTTCTGTAGTCTATAGCAATTGCATATTACGGTGATTTTTCCCAGCTTTTTTAAGCAAGGGTATAGGCGTGGTTTCAACATTGGTAGGGACCAAATCATCCCCAACCCCCCCCCCCCCCCCAAACACACATGGTATTACCACAACATTGGTAGAAACATGTCAATTGCATCCATACCCAAATTTACGCCCCTGTTTTAAAGTTTAGGAGGGCATCAGCAAATAGGTGCATATCGAATGTGGGAGGATTGTTTCGGCTACCGGGTTTCATGTGTTTTCTGGACCGGGGATGTGACAGCGGAGGGCAGCTGGACCGGACCCCGCAGCACCTGGCCCACACCTGATACATGGCTGAGGCTCTCTTTGTCTCCCAGCAGCAGCGCACACTCCTAAATTACAATAATTAAAATATCCTTGAAATTCAGAAAGGCACACCTGGTCAGGGAGGGCTGTGAGGCAGAGGCTTTGGGGTGTAGGAGGGGCATTGCAGCGCTGGGGCGGCTGGGGGGTAATTACACTATCCAGTTCTGTGGCAGCTTGCCTCCGAGGCTCTGCCTAGCCAGGCCTTATGAATAATCAACGAGCCGCACGTCCGTGGATCATCTTTCTGTAACGCTATCAGACTCTCCAGTGACTGGAGTATTACCCGCTAGGTACACGTCTGGGTGTATCAGGAGCCCAAAACAAACAAGCAGCACCAAAAACAAAAGATTAATTGGACTTGCAAATTAGTGTAATGGTATTAGAGACATCAATCCCTGTGACATTGTCTGTATTTCACTTGCCTTTCATATCATTTTTTTTTTGTTACACGTTCCTTAGTTCTTTAGAGGAGAAATGTACTATATAATGACGTATCTCTCCCACCATGGGACACATTGATAGTATCTGAAGTGGAGAGTGAACCGCTGCCATGTTTAACCCGCCTGACTTCGCCGGAGACCTGCGCGTTTTTTATTTCTGTCCTATGAAGAGTACACCTTACGCATTCTGATGCCATCGTCATCACCACCTGCACATATTCTCTATTGTTTCCTAGCATTTTCTACGTCTGCCTTTTTGAAAGACTGTTCCACATATTGTGACGCTTACAGTGGTAAATAGGGAGCCCGCTACACTTCTCTGGTGTCTAACTCTATTTCCCATGATGCCATTATGAAAAGGCAAAAGGCAGATAAAACGGTTGCTGAGATTATTTGTTTGTTTGTTTGTTATTCCATTTGCATAGAAAATACCGCCAATGCATGTGACGTTGTCAAATAGGCTGAACGTGTAGCTGACGAATGAAACTGAAGTAATATAATGAAATTATATAAAGTAACGCCGTCACGCTGCAAACATGATCCAAGTGGGACGGAACCCGTTTACATCACGACTGCAGGCAGTCTGAGAAGGAACTATTTCATTACTGTCCAACAGAGGGAGACACTGAGGCTTACTAAGTTTCCGTCGTATTCTCATTCTTGGAAAACGATGCTGTTGAAAATGGAGTGATCAATATTTTCCAAAGTGACTACATTGTTTTTGTGTGTTTCTACAAACCAGTATAACAGAATATGGAAGAACAACTGAAAAGTAAAAGTTATGGAAGGAGAGGAACAAGATCCTCTTTCTGGAGGGATCAGATTGGATATTGCTATGCTGAATGAACAGCACACTAGCATTTCGATCATCTATCCATTTTCCAAATACTTATTTTGCTCAGGGTTATGGGAGATTAGCGTTTTAGACACCAAAGGGGTTAGAATATGTCAATTATTTTGCTTTTGTGCATTTATTATAATAATTTGAAATGTATTCATTGCAATATTTGGAATTATTTAACAAAAATCTTCACAGGAAACGTAGAAAAGTTGAAATATGTGCTCTGGAAAAGCCAGAAAGCCAAATGCTGTTTCTAACTGGGTTGCGATCAGCCCCACTGTTCCACCATGACCAAAGATGGCTGCCAGTCACAGGTTTTGCTGTTCTGGGAAAACAGTGCTTTGGAAAAATGGCATGGCGCACAGAGAGCCCCATAGAGAAGAATCGGCCCATCCGCATTAGCGCTGTCGGTAGGCTATGCTCCGGGCCAGCGCCGCGGCCGGTCCATTCGGACTGTGCATCTCGGTTCCGTCTCTGACACTGGCAGTATGGGATTTGGGGGGGGGGAGGGGGAGCTGGGCGCCGGTTTGGAAGCCTCCCGTTCCACCTGCTGCGCCCAAGCTGCCAACACTGGAGTGCCGCCAGGACCGGCCCACAGCCTGTTCCCCCGCCACGGCCGCGCCAGAGCTGCCAGAGCCCCGAGAGAAGTCACACGCACAGGGGAAGGGAAAAGAAAAAACAGAGAGAGGCACGACGCAAACACGCACACACACACAAACACGGGCACTTAGCAGGGCTACAATGAGCAAGGCACAAAGACTGTGAAAAGGGGAATTATAGGGCAAAAACAGGGCAGAAAGACAAGAGAAAATGAGGGATTATAAAAGCGGGGGCTTCAGGACCCCATGCAGCTGGCGCAGCCTGAATGACAGCCAGTGCTCCTCTGCTTCATGTCCATGCCTGCCCACCCCCAGCCTAGGGCTTCTTTTTAACATTTTTAAAGAAAATTCTAGCTTTTTAGATGTTTTACGATTAAAAAATGATAAAAATTAGAAAATATAAGTAAAAACAACAAGTTAGGGATGTTGCTCTTCCTAAAATCGTTTGTCCTTCTTAAATGTTAGATTGACTCACTGCTCCAAATCCAAGATTATTAAAAAACAAAATGTATATATTTGTTTAAATTTCCATTTAAATTTACTGCCCGCCATCGTTCACAACAGACGTGTTGGGATAAGGGCAACATTATCTGCTTTGTGATTGAAAAATGTAACTTACAAAAAACAAAAGAGACAATAATCAAATGACAAACACTGCGATAAAATGCGTTTCTATGATTTGTGCTCATTTGTTTACATTTAAACTGAATTTCCAATCAAAAGACATTTAAATATATTGGGTTCTATTATGTTAAGTAAAAGATTATCTGTGTTGTTATTTATCGGGGCTTATCGACATATAATCCAGTATATATTTATAAAATATCTGTAAAAATTGACCGCTATTAATCATAACAAACAGAGCACTGGAAATATGTTTATTAATTTCTTTCTTTAAATAACTGTAAATAAATATTTGCACCTATTAACCGAATAATATTCACAGCTCTAAAAATCATTTTTGTGAACCTTTATATCAGTGTCACAATAGACAAACAAACAAACAAATTACCCAAACGTATGGAAGTATGCTATGAGAATATAATGTGACACTGTGATTTTACCCAAGGCACATCAACAAGCAACAGCGGTGATATTTTGGCAAGCAATTGAAAATAAATCGAAGGTACTATTTTTGTTTGTCTGTTTATATATTTATAAAAAAATATTAGTTATTACAGATTGTTTTATGCTTGTTATAAGGTTCGTTTGCTTATACAAGAAAACGTGTCGGTTAAAGAAAATCCATAAAATACTGAATACGACCACGCGATGGCGCCATTTATTAATTTCAAATTGGGTAAAATAAACCATCTATAGTCTATACTGCGTTTAGAATGTAGTTCATATATCACACTCATTTCGTTCAGATGAATTGAATATTCTGACTCACCGAAGACTGACAATGATGTGTTAGGTGTAATTTAGCCTTTCACAAATCAGATGTTTTCATATTTTATATCCCATATAACAACTCAAGCAACGCAACAGTAGTTTGTTAAAAGTAATTTTTTAAGTCACGCACACAGTTTGTGTGAACTAGTTAAAAACAGGTCACTTTTTCCAGCTCCCAGTTTGAGTCTGATCTCTTACATAGCACACAAAAAGGAAGGAAACCGTCATCTAAATGTATATTTACTTCTCATATTATGCTTTTTGTGGAGATGTTATTCTCGGCAATATTTGTTAATGTAATGTAAATGCAAGTTAAATATTACTTTGTTCTGCTATTTCTGTCACTTATAATTCAGGATATATCCCTCTGAGAGTCCCAATGGTGACCTATCATAACCTCTAGTAAGCCAGGTCAGCTAGCTGATCCACCAGGTTTGCAGGCCCACCCACCCTGCGTGTTTCCGTCATGTGACCGAAAGTGGGCGACCTCATGGCCCACACACGCCAGGTCTGTTCTGGTTTGGCACCTAGCTACTCCCCGTCTGAGACGCAGAAAGCCAGGCGTGAAGCGGGGGAGGGCCACGTACTCCTCCGTGAGACGGCTTCGGTCTCGCCGGTCCCGCGGCCCGGAAGCCGGGAGCCTCGAAGGAACGGGCGGATGGCCGTGCGGAGGAAGTGTCCCGGTGGGCGGAGCAGATGGGGCGAGGAGGAGGGCGGTCGGGGGTGCCAGGCGCTCACTTCTGAGGCTCAGACACCGGCACGAGTGTGCCCAGCCTGGGGAGAATGGCGTGCAGCACTTCTCTGGGTATTAATTACGCTGCCGCTATAGGGAGGTGCGTGGGAAGTTCTCTCGAGGCAGTGGTACTGGGGCCGGCCCAGTAAGAGGAGCCTCTGCCAGTCAGCCCATTCGAACCCGTCACAACTCTGTAGCGTTCGCCCATGAACACTGGCGTGTCCTCGAGGTCCGTGAGGGCCAAAACGCCGTCTGACATACGTCGGGCCTTGGGGGGCATCATTTACGACTCGACACGGAGGCACCAGACGGGACAGCCGGTGCTGCAGGTCACCGTTGGCTTTGCCGTGATGCGACCGGAGCACGGCGACCTCAGGAGCACGGTGACCTCAGGAGCACGGCGACCTCAGGAGGACAGCGACCTCAGGAGCACGGTGACCTCAGGAGCACGGCGACCTCAGGAGGACAGCGACCTCAGGAGCACGGTGACCTCAGGAGCACTGCGACCTCAGGAGGACAGCGACCTCAGGAGCACGGCGACCTCCGGTACGAAGGCCCATCACCTGCACCGACGCGAGAGCTTATAAAGGAGCAGGGGAGCCCCAACCCTGGTCCTACAGGCCCCATGGAGCTGCATGATCTCCAAGGTCTTTAAACCGCCTCCAACCAGGAGCAAGATTTATTAAAACAGGTTCACTCACATTAAAGGAAATCCTGCAAAATTACACCAGGGCTGTTCAATCATAGTCTAATGAACAATAATATAAATAATTAACATGAGCTACCGTTGCAAATGATGGTGAAGAATCAGAGACCCAGGTGAAGGAGTTCTCACATGTGTGTGTTAGGGAGACGGAGGAGCGGACGCGATGCAGTGGGAGCGACACCCCAGCATGCACCTCCTGGTGCTTTGTACTGACCCCCCCCCCCCCCCTCCAATAGGCATGGTGTTAGGCGGAGCCCTACGCTGCGGGATGGCCAACATTCCTTCTGGAGGCGCAGCCCCCGGCCACGTCCGCCACACGCACAAGCTGTTGGCAGAGCCGGGCATATGCTGGTCTGATCTGACACCCCAACCCCCCCCCAGCCCCCACCACCCACCAGCCTCCTCGCTGCTTCTGTTTGGCGGCACCGACAGGGGAGCCAGGAATGGCGAAAGCAGGCAGGGTGCGGGATACGGATGAGGTGCACACACACACACACACACACACACACACACACACACACAGACACACACACACACACACACACACACACACACAGACACACACACACAGACACACACACACACACACACACATACACACACACACACAGACACACACACACAGACACACACACACAGACACACACATTCACATCTTTGTGGGGACTCTCCATTCATCTCTATAGGAAAATCTGTAATACCCAGATGCCCTTAACCCCCACCCAGCCCTGACCTTGACCATAAGTAAGCAAACTAAATACGAGACCTTTGGCATTTTTACTTTTTTGATTGCATTCACAGATCTTTGTGGGAACCTGAAAATTGTTCAAAATATCAGGTTTTTATCACACTGTCCTGCACTCCCCCTGGCCCTGGTCCCGCAGGACCCCCCCAGGACGGCATCCAGCACGCTGGTGTGATGTCATGCTGCAGCAGCTGCATGTCATGCAAACAGCACATACAAAGACTACGTGTAGCATCGCGTGTGGGCTGGGGCGTGCGGACATGCCTCAGGGAGGAGCCCGAGGCACAGGAGAGCCGGGCTCAAGAAAAAGGCTGTGGAAAAGGGTGCTTTAAGGGCCAAACAGTGCTGAAAATCCAACAAAGCATCAAAACACCAAGCCCTCCCTCCTAAACGCGGCCCCAGACCCCAAGACATGGTTTACTGAGACTGTGCCTCATCGCCCCAGCTGTTCCGGCTCAATCCGCTCGCTGACCCTATTAAAACTCCCGGTCTCTTTACCTGAGGCGCATGTCGGATTGGCGATCAGTTGCCAAGGAGATACTTCTGATCATTTTAACCCCCCCCACCCCCCGCTGTTCCTTTGCCTCCCAGACAGGACACACACACACGCTTCGCAGTGGTATGCACACACACTCGCAGACACTCACATACGCACATGCATATTGAAACACAGTACTGTCTAACACTTGACAGCTGTTCAGCTGACAAAAAGGGTGGATTGGAGCACACAACTGGGTATGCCCCCCCCCCACTTCCCCCCTCCCCCCCCCCCATCGGCACCCGACGTCATTCCTGCTTTACTGATAGGTGACCTGCAGAAAATTATCTAGATAAATGGATGAATTAATGAATTACAGTGATCCATTATAGAGTAGTAATTCTGACATACGGGTATCGCCTGATGTGGGACACAGTGACCAGACAGATGGATGTTCACAGATCCATCCCTCTCTATTCACACACAACAGAAGTTAGATACATTCAGTTATACACTAAAAGTTTTTGCATACATTGAGATTTTCTACATTTGCGTGTTATTCGCTTAATATCAACTAAAAATGCCCTCAGTGTTCTTTGCTAACAAATACATTTACAGTATGTTCACCATTTGAGTACCTTTATTAGCATGAAAATGTCATATCTTTGATTCATCAGTGACCTCCTCTAGCAGTTATAACAGCTGAGCATTCGAGGCAATTCTTTCTACAAGGGACATTAAATACTGCTCTGTTTCATGGGGTGAAACAGGTAACTGGTGCATTTAAAGTTAAAGGGGAGCCTAGAGTGTGACTGTCATCACCACACAGCCAGTGAATAGGATGTCAGACATGCACTCTTACATACTCTTTCCATGTTATACAGGAAACTTATTTTAGTTAACTTATATTTTCATTCATAGTTGTTCACTAAACTTTCGAATATATATATATATATATATATATATGTGTGTGTATGAATGTATATCGTGGATGCAGCAGAGTTTTTTTGGGTGATGTTAGAACGATAAACTGCTGCTTGGAAGAGACACAGGAGGTGGGAGAGCAGAGAGCAGAGAGCAGAGAGCAGAGAGCAGAGAGCAGAGAGCTGCTGAACGCCGTCACTCCCAAAAGGAAGGACCGTGGACAAGGTGCAGAGCTGAAAATACCTTCGCGGCCACATTAACGAGAGGATTGACTGGGTGCGAAAAGGCAGAGGAATTCTGTAGGAAAGGCTGTCGGTCTGGAGGGGACTGGAGTCCTTCACTGTGTTCAGCAAACTGGCACATGTGTTTTACCAGGCTGTTGTGACCAGTGTCTGTGTCCACAGGGATAATGTCCAGGTGGATTAGGCAGGTAGACTGGATGCACCTTAGAGGACAGCCAGCTGTGTCATGGCACGTGAGGGAGGGTGAATGACGTCCAAACTGCACTCTGTTCAATGAAATGAGGCCCATTCTAAGTGAGGAGCTACTCGAGTCATGAGGTCATCTCCCCGAGACGGACGACCCAGCGGCCCAGATGTTCCTCTCTGCCCACTACCATGTGATCACTAAGTGCGGCCAGTATCCGTGTCCCTGAGCTCCCCCAGCACAGGGGACAGCAATTCCGTCTCTGCGTCGTCACTCTGCTGCACCCCCCTGCACTATTACACACACGATTACGCACCTCAAATGAGCACTATACGATTTCTACTCAATCGATCAGGTTGTTTGTTTATTATTTATTTATTGGGGGCTTGTTGTGTATGTTTTGTATTCACGATGTAGTAATGGGTTGCCACATATTCTTGTCGAGTACCTTGAAAAAATCCCGGCACGCTGTATAACAATAAAATGAATCGAACTGTGCTGGGAGTTCATGATACTATCGGACAACTGGCGTCCCATCCCACATGAACTTCAGCCTTACATCTCGTGCTGTCTGGTGCCCTGCAACTCTGACTAGGAAAAACAGTAGGTAGATGGATGGATGTATGTATGGATGGATGGATGGATGGAAGGATGAATGGATGGATGCATGGATGGATGGACGGATGGATGGGGACATACATGGCCGCCAGACAAGATGCACACAAGATGACCTCAATCGTCACCGTCAGCTCCAAAGACAGGGGACTATTTGATTGACTGTCTGTGTTTTTTTAAATAGTATTTATCTATGCATGCATATTGGAAGGGTTATTTCCCATGCTCGCTGGTATGGGATCAGTCCACACTTTGGGGGCGGGGGGTGCGGCGGCGACTGCAGCGGCCTGTGACAGCGTGCCAGCCTGGTCCGATAAAGGCCCAGCTCCCTCTCCTGGGGTGTGACTAACACAGGACGACAGCACCGGGGAGAGCGGCCCTGCAAGCCGGGTCCTCGCCGCCGTCCTCTGCTGAGGGCCGTCTTTGTCCTGCCTGACATGCGCTGCAGTCGGACCCGCGCTGGCAAGGACCCCCCCCCTGGGGAAAAAAAAGCCCAATCCCCTTCACTACTTTTCTTCTTTTAACATCTTAATTTCTCATGCAAGCCCCCCTCCCGGCTTCTACACAGAAGGGGTAAAAGGGAATTAGAATTTAAAGCCAGGAAAGTGGTTTAAACAGTACATTCACCCCGCGGAGTGTTCAGCAGCGAGAGGCAAACCTGCCTTTGTTTCTTTACAAGCACTGTGCTCCTGCGTCTGGTTATTGCAGCAGCAGCATAATGAGGCTGTAAAGTCCCAGACGGCGGAGGGGGGGCACAAAAAGGGCGGCGTCGCATTGTGCTGCATGGGGGTCCTGACTAACTTAGGGCCCTTCGCTGCCCGTAGCCTCAGTGAAATTTCAGGACAAGTGGAGTAGATATTTTGGCAAAACATGGGTTATGTCAATCGACAGACCACTCATGTGCCATTGATGAACATTTTTGTCTGATGCTGTATATAAATGGGACTGCCTTTTTGTTTAGAAAAGTGGGCCATTTAAGCAATTACATGTTTATTTTTTTCAAAATGTAAATAATTGACTTGGTTTCACTACTTTTGTGAGATTTTTATCCCTCGAGATTAATTGCACAAGCTCAGCTCTAACAACTAAAATGTCATTTAAAGAACAAAAAAAAGTACCGTTAGTTATTTATCGTGAGAACAAGTTAGGAAGCGCATTTTCTTAGCATTGGAGTAATGGCCCCCCCTAATGGACATTTATGTGAACTACAACACAGTATCGAAAGTCTGTAGCACAGAAGCGGGAGAACAGGTGACGGTACACAGCCTTAGGATGTGATTTTTCTTATCTTAAAGGAAGGTGTAAACCTCTTCTGAGTCACCTGCTGCTATTATGATATTTGCCGTGTTTGAGGGTGGCGATAGTAATGGATTTTTAATACTACAGTTCCCTCTATCGCAGTAACACCGATGCACCATAAACTTCAGTTCAGCCTGAGACTGGATTCAATGAAGACAGTGAATCGAGAATAGCTTACCCATCTCTTTAGCCCCCACCCTTCCTTTTTTTTTAAGCACGACCCCCCCCCAGCCTCCAGCAGTTAGGTGGGAGGGTGTTTAAAGGCCCTGCATTGCTGCGGGAATCTTAAGCGGGGGGTCAGCAAAGGTTCGCCTCGCCTCCAACGTAAACCCTATAGATTACCCTGTCTGCTAAGTCGGCCTTTTCCGAGAGGGAGGCACGTGATGCTCGGGGGAGACGCCCACATCGCATCGGTGCTCTGTTCAGTCTCGTCTCTTACTTCTCTGCTTTGTTTTTACGTCTCGTTGCGGTTGTGGTAAGTGCAGTAAATCCATTGCCTTGTCAGTTAGAAAACACATACCTGACAGGGGGACCGCAGAGTGAGAAAGACCAGGTCCTCCGGGTTTTAAAGAGCAGCTCCCCTGATTCTGAAGCAACCTCATTTAGCATGTTGTCTATTACGCTACTGATATTAGCTTATCAACAAACCCCGATCTTTGGTCAGTCTCTGCAGCAGGTGCTTCAGAAAATGTCCTGGTAAGCAATACAATGAAATTTCTACAATATCAGTAATTGATATTCTGCAGTCAGAATGGATACTTTTAATAGGCTGGATGGATCTGATGAAAATGAAACGTTCGTTCTGCATGGATGTTGTCATCTGAAAAATGCGCCCCCTGCAGGTATGACTAGAAACTGTTTGGCGAGTGAAGCGCAAAAGAGAGTGTGATACAACTTCACAACAGACCTAAAAACAAGCCAAAACAAAACAGGATCTGGACACTTTTGAATTGTATGGCAAACAAGCCAAAGCAACATCCTTTCCAAGATGGAGCCCATAATTTTTCTTTGCTTTAAACAAGCTACATTGTACTAAACTACTGTCACGAAAAGTTTAATGCGAGTTAGCAGCCGTGAATGACTGCTTATGGTAAAAGACAGTCTCAACTAACTGGGAACCAGAGACTCTGACATGTTTAGTTATTTGTTCCAGTGGTATAAATATTGTGGTTCGAGGAGAACATGAAAGAAAAGCTGAGAGGATGTCAGGGGATTTGGGGGTGGGGGGTGGGCAGTGCCCACTGTCAGCCCCCCGTTGGGGTGGATTTAGGGGGGTATATGGGGAGGTGCTGGGCTTAGATGACCTCACAACTGACGACCTCTTAATGCCAATCTGGACACACCTTGCTGCAGACCTTCGGTTGTGTGTGGAGTCTGTGGGCTCAGATCAGCATGGGGCTGGGGGTGTATCGGTGGGGGGGGGGGGGGGGGAGGGGACCACACAGATAAAGACAAATGGGGCTGTGAATGCCACAGGAAGTGTTTAGATTCCTCCTTCACTTTCAATAACCCTGACATGCAGCAAGCGGGCGTCTTTGCCTTCAGTGACCCCCACCCCCCGCTGCCCCCTCCCTTTCACCTCACTCGCTTTGTGGCCTGGCCCGGCCTCTTCACTGTAGCATTAAATAGATGCTGGGGGGGGGGGGTCACAGCTTATTTCCGCACGCCTTAATGAAAAGCATATGCCCCCCTACAGCCCCTACCCTGCATAACCACAGTAGAACACACACCCCCTTCCACACACACATCCAATAATGCAGGATGCTGTTCCCAGGACCCCGATATAATCTACTTTTTTATCTTATGACATCAGGTAACTCTTACTTTCCCAAATACAGTAACAATCATTATTGCATATATTCTACATCCATGCACTGTATTATGAAATATGTATTATGAAGCAACATGATATTTTATTTTGTCCTAAAATCGCTATTTTAGTCCCTGCAGCAGAGATGTGATCAAGTTTTTGAGAAGCTGATGTTATTTAGATGCTGTAAAGCAGATTATATATCTACGGTGTTAATGTACCTGCACTGGTTTGTTTTGGACAGTTTTTTTCTGTTTTTATTAGACCATTTTTACCTCTGCGCTGTAAAGACCTGGATCATGATAAATAGATAGATAAATATATGTACATATTCATAAATAAAACAAGTGTGTCTGAGGGACTGGGAGCTGGAGATTACGCTGATTTTAGAGCAAGGGTGGGGGGTGGGTTCGTGTCATGGAGTGGACTCGGCTCAGGGGCCCAACGCGGCCCCGGGGCCGATCCTGACAGGCTGTCGCAGCTCGTGAAGGATGCCGCACATCTGACTGAGGCTCCAGGACCATCTGTCAAGCCTGAGCAACATCGCTCATCGTCCAGTTACAGCCCAGCTGCCCGGAGATGCCTGGCCCTCTATCATCAGTGCAGGGGGGGCAAGGTGGATGGGGGGCATTGTCCCGATTCCGCTATCCGGGATGGGGGAGGACGCTGCCTCACTTCTGCTAAAAGATCCTCTAACCTCAGCGGAGGGAAAGTCACAGGAAAACATGGCTGCTGTGGGGGGGTGATAAAGGGCTGCGGATAGTCCTCAAGAACCCAAGGTGGGGGTGGGGGGGCATTGCCTCAGGCTCAGGCTCTGAAGGGGGCCCTTACATGACATCAGTATCAAAACACTACAGCCTACCTGGGAATACAACCCCCCCTTAAAAATATCCACCAGACCCTCTAGTAATAGATAATTTGCTCTCTGGGGCTGTGAGACACACAAAAGGATTATCTATCAGTGGATTTTTTTTGTCAACAAATGTACTAATTTATAAGTCTTCACAAGATTTTCTGTCATTTCCATTTAATGCCTTACTGGGTGCTGGCTTATTCCGCTTAGCCTTACTGGGTACTGCCTTATTCCGCTCAGCATTACTGAGTACTGCCTTATTCCGCTTAGCATTACTGAGTACTGCCTTATTCCGCTTAGCCTTACTGGGTACTGCCTTATTCCGCTCAGCATTACTGGGTACTGCCTTATTCCGCTCAACATTACTGGGTACTGCCTTATCCCGATTAGCCTTACTGGGTACTGCCTTAGTCCGCTTAGCCTTACTGGGTACTGCCTTATTCCGCTTAGCCTTACTGGGTACTGCCTTATTCCGCTCAGCATTACTGGGTACTGCCTTATTCCGCTTAGCCTTACTGGGTACTGCCTTATTCCGCTCAGCATTACTGAGTACTGCCTTATTCCGCTTAGCATTACTGAGTACTGCCTTATTCCGCTTAGCCTTACTGGGTACTGCCTTATTCCACTTAGCATTACTGGGTACTGCCTTATTCCGCTTAGCCTTACTGGGTACTGCCTTATTCCGCTTAGCCTTACTGGGTACTGCCTTAGTCCGCTTAGCATTACTGAGTACTGCCTTATTCCGCTCAGCATTACTGGGTACTGCCTTATCCCGATTAGCCTTACTGGGTACTGCCTTAGTCCGCTTAGCATTACTGGGTACTGCCTTATCCCGCTCAGCATTACTGGGTACTGCCTTATCCCGATTAGCCTTACTGGGTACTGCCTTAGTCCGCTTAGCCTTACTGAGTACTGCCTTATTCCGCTTAGCATTACTGGGTACTGCCTTATTCCGCTTAGCATTACTGGGTACTGCCTTATTCCGCTTAGCCTTACTGGGTACTGCCTTAGTCCGCTTAGCATTACTGAGTACTGCCTTATTCCGCTCAGCATTACTGGGTACTGCCTTATTCCGATTAGCCTTACTGAGTACTGCCTTATTCCGCTTAGCATTACTGGGTACTGCCTTATTCCGCTCAGCATTACTGAGTACTGCCTTATTCCGATTAGCCTTACTGGATACTGCCTTATTCCACTTAGCATTACTGGGTACTGCCTTATTCCGCTTAGCCTTACTGGGTACTGCCTTATTCCGCTCAGCATTACTGGGTACTGCCTTATTCCGTTTAGCCTTACTGGGTGCTGCCTTATTCCGTTTAGCCTTACTGGGTACTGCCTTATTCCGCTCAGCATTACTGGGTACTGCCTCATAGTTTGAGTAGTATTATGCACAGACAGGAGTTGGTGTAAAATAGCATATTGAATATAAATGTATATAAATAAATGTGGCCTGTAGTATTTAGAGGTGACTTTTGGTGGAATGGGAGCCGTTTCGGACGCAGGACTGAGCAAAGCCGCTCGGATGGTCTAGATGAATGTTTCATGGAGGGCAGAAAAAACACCTGAGGAAATGCGATCAGCGAAGAAGGGGAGCCGGGAGCAAGGAGAGCCCTCTGCGGTCTGGGCCAGGCCTGGGGTGGGAGTGGGGGGGGGCGGGCGCACATGTGCCTGCGCGAGGACAGCTGCAGCCGAGCCGGCCTTGGGAATCAGGGAGTCATGAATATTCACAGTGGGCCTCTGGAAGCTGCAGCAGCTGCCTGGCTGCCGTCGCCCGGCCTGCCTTGTGTGAGGCCTGTTCCGGAGCCTTCTGCTGGGACTGCGGAGCGGCGAATCCAGACTCCTCCGTGGCAGCAGAGGCTGCTGTCGAGTGACCGTCCCCTCCTGACACATGCCGCTCAATCAAAGGCTTTTTTTTTGCATTAATACTTATGCAGGGCATTTGTGGAAGGAATCAATCATTAATCACCTGTTGATCTGCAGGTACGAGGTTTTAACACGCCCCCCCCTAGCATGTAGCCCTCCCCGGGAAATAGACTGTGAGCCTGTCCAAGAATAGCAGATGCATATCTTCAAAATATATCATACATTACTTGTTGTTTTCTTCAGTACCTTCAGCATGCTGGCTATGCTATAGTCAGTTGCTGCTATAGATCCTGGGTCCCCCACCCAGAACCGAATACAATTATGTTCCCAAATTTTAGGGCCCCCGTCCTTCAGAGACTCTTGGAATCATCCTAACTCCCCCCTCATAATGGCGTCCCTGTTTATCCCAAACATCCACTTTTACAATTCATGAAAACACCCTTGAGCAAATGAATATGCATCAGCCTTGTCAATGACAGGACTGTAACGCCCTCTGTAAAGTGGGGAAGCCTCTATGCCCCCCCCATGCAGCCTCATGCGTCCCACATGGCCCTGATAAACCCATATACTTCATGTGATGTGAAAGCCTCCGTCACATTCAGGCTCCTGCAGCCCAGTTACCACTGGGGGGCTCAGTCTGATAATCAAAGCAGGCATTTCTCCGAAGACCCCCGTGAAGCCGCTATGGAAGGCAAAGCAGAATCCGATCCTGTTACAGATTTACGGCCTATATTCTCTCTGTACAATCCCATTAATCCGAATGCTTCCTCTGAGGAAATTCATCCATCCAGCCAAGAAACATCTGTGTAAGTTCATTTCGGGGTGGGGGGGGCTCCTTGTACTCCACACCCCCCTACACATACTAGTAACACCACCCCACAAAGCTCAACCTTATTAACATTGTAACTGGGAGGAAAAGATATCGACCTGCACCAGTTGAACAATCAGAGTTCTGAAATTCTTATTTGCACTGTCATTGGTCAGGGTTTCTTTAGGGTTGGCTAACTTCCTCATTTGAGGTTTGAATGCCCTTCCTTGCCCTGACACATCCCAGGCACACTTTCCATAAATTTCCCATGCGACACTCGTGGCACTGAGGCTCGGGTAAGAGTGAGGAGGAGGACGACAGCAGCCTTGCCTCAAATCCACACGCTGACAGGTAATGCCTGGGGGGTGAGATGGGGGGGGGAGGCGGTCCCCCAAGCCCAAAGCCCGCAGATGGTGATGGGGCGACACGGGTATCCCTTCACAAGTCTGCAGGTGATACGTTACGATTTAATGAGGAACGGAAACTGATCTTTACATGAAAGAGCGGTAAGCTGTGGATGTTTTGCCGTCGGTGAGTAAAGCTTTTGCAGATGGTCTGAAATCTTGGTGGAGGACCTCCAGCAAAATCAACAAAGACTGAGAGAAAAAATAAAACAACTTGTGTTCTTCCTTTGTTTCCGCGCGACGTGGCTGCAGTACCTCGCAGGATCATTCTCGGATACATGTCCGGCGTTTGATCGGATCGGAGTTTAAATGGTTGCCCCCCCCCCACACTGAGGAGTCATGTCCTGTCCTTACACGCGCCCCCATCAGTTTCAGGAGCTGGCCCTGCTGCAAGAGCCCGCGGCAGTTTCCAGAATCAGTCGGTGTGTTCTTTGGGGTTAGGTAAAGTTCCCTTCCAACTTTTTAACCAAAATATTGCAACTGTATAAATCAGTCTCCTGCACCAGGGTGGGGGTCGAGGTGAGTCGTCATTTGGTTGACCAGATGTTTCGGAGATGAGCAACAACTGTGTGCTAGACTCGACGTCCCTCTGGAGACAGATGCGAAGATCACTCAGGCCTTATCCGCCCAAAAAAATACACCCCGTTTCTCTAATATCATCCTTCTCCAGGAGATCCATCTATAGGTCATGCTGAAGGTGACATCTCTCAGGTCCTCAGAGCTGTAGACTATACTGACATATACACAAACTCGTTGATGAAATCTCTGTCATATGTTTATATATATAGTATAATCTTCATTTTCTCTCACTCTTACTGTCTTCCAATTTCTGTATCTATCTATCTATCTATCTATCTATCTATCTATCTATCTATCTATCTATCTATCTATCTATCTATCTATGTGCGCACGTGCATATGTGTATGTGTGTGTGGGTGTGTGTGCGCACGAGTGTGGACACGCGTGTCTGTGAAATTTAATTTTTTCATCTGCTCTCACAGTGTGCCAGTTATCAATACAATATGAGCCAAATCCATTGCGGAAACTTCTGTGACATGGAAGTGATGCGGAGAGGAGAACAGATGGGATAAATTAATTAGGCACTGTATGTTTAAGTAGAAAGGTATTTATTTGCGTGAGTGGCCAAGGGCTGGAATTGGAGGGAAGGGGAGCGGCGGACAAGGCGGGCGCTGCTCCTTCGGAGTCGCGGACGGCATTTTCACAATCTTGCAGCTATCAAGTTGCAACGCAAAGTGGTTTCAGGGAATGATAAATAAATATGAGCAGAAGAGGCAATCTGGACATGAGGACCTCTCTTCTGTTTACTGCCTGTTCTGAAGACCTGAAAGGGTCTCCCAGAATAAATAAATACAACCACTACAGGAAGTTCAGACCCCCAGTCCCAGGTCCGGTTCAGTTTTATTAGCTGCAGTTCCTAGACAGAGATACCAAACAGTGGATCGGCTGCCCCTTGTGTGACTCCACAGGGAGCCCAGGCTCCGCACCCCAACAAAACTCCGGTTTACCCTGAGTGAGGCCGTGCCAAACCACACCCCCTCGCACAGGTGAACTCCCAGGTATCTCTGCCCCATCATTCCTTTTTAAATTCCTCATCCTTCTTCAGTTTTGCTTAAAGGACGCATCTGCAGTGATGCTGTTGTGCGGGACGTTGTCTCCCCTCTCCCCCCCCCCCATTTAATAATTCACGCGCAATTAGGCTGAAGGTAGAAAAAAGGCCCAGTAAACAGGGGACAGGTGTACCGCTGCCCGCCATCGACGCTGGCCGAGCTGAGCGTTGAAACAACAGCTTGTTCTCAGTGGGGGTCTCTCTGATGGCGCAGGTAAAAAGAGATCTGCGGCACCTCTTTAAGAGTGTCTACCTGACACCACCGGGGGGGGATGAGCCGGGAGGGGGGGGGGGCATAGGAAGTAGGGAAATGGAGAGGGGAGTGCAGACACCATCTGGCGAGGGTGTGTAGGGCGGAAGATTCTGCAGGCTCAGGACGGTAGCTGGGGCAGGTGGGGGGCAGCGTAGTGATGTCACACTCCCCCCCCCCCCGAGATGAACCCCTCCTGAAGAACAGCACAGACGGAGTTTGATTATGCTTCCAAAAAAATACTTTTTTTGTTAAGCTATTTTGTCAAAGACGCTCATGTTTGGCTCATCAGAGAGGTCCTTGCACACCTTAAGGATCTTACCCACAATGCAACACAGCACGGCCTTCGATAAACTTACTCCCCAGATCCCAATACCTGCTGTGACCCACTCTGTCCACTGTCACCACTGCATCTCCAGTGGGTATCCAACCCATAAAAAAAAAATGACATCATATATTTTCCAAGCGGAGATGAAAACCACACGGACCCCCTCACACGGGCTGCCTGGTTCCTGGGAGGAGGTGAGCCCAGCAGCCTTGTGGGTAACCAAACAGCCATGAGCACACTTGTGAGTCTGCAGCTGGGATCGCAACATACCTTGCCACTACTCATTTAATTAAGTTATTTGTTCTTTTTAATTACTCAAAATTGCTCGCTAACCCCACTGTCTGTGTAAAGCAGCAGGTATAGATCGCGTCCTGAACTTGGTCAGGACCGTATCAATTTTATCGTCATTTAGTCGTTGTTTCGAGTGAGGAAGTCGCTCTGCCTATTGTATTAGAAGATGAAAACTCCAGGGTTAGGGGTTCGATTCCTACCCCTGGCTTTTTAAGTGAGTAATTATCCTGTTCTCCCGGGATTATGTGGCATTCCAGCTTCCTCCCCAGACTAAAAACATATGCTTAGGCAAATTGGTGTCTCTAAATTATGTGTTTGTGTGTTCCCTGGATGGACCGGCATCCCATCCTGGGTGTTCTCCTGCCTTGTGCATACTGGGATAGGCTCCTACACTGGTTACCTAGGTGGAAGATGCATGGATTTATGGATGGTTTTATATTTCTGTTGGCTGTTGCTGGCTTGTTGATCTCAGAGAATCTTTGCCACGTCCTTTGAAATGTGGAATAAAAACATCAGAAATAAATCATCCATAGCTGGGAAAGCAGCTCTTTCCATAAACTGTTAAAAGTTTACCGGTTTATAAAAGGTACTTCCTCTGGTTTGCTTCTGCAGTCCCAGAACATGCAGAAAGCTGAACTATAATCTCTAAATTTTCATAGTGCCCCTGCTGTATGCTTGGTGGGATCGGCTCTAGTGTCTGAGCTGGTTAAGTATGGAGAAGATGGATGGATCGGTATATGTATATATGATATATATTATCGTTAACGTTATAGCCAGTTAAGGCTAATTTTACGGCATAAATCAAATAGAGACTCGTGTAAATGCACTGAATGTTCTCGTAGCCCCTCGCAGAGGGATCGTAAGGGAGCGCAGGAAGGACGGCAGGCTGGGTTTGCTCCGTTTGCACCGAGTCCCGGCCTGCAGCTTTGGGCCCGGACACCCAATCCGGGTCATTACTGCTCCCAGCTGCCTGTCACTCTTTCCCTCCACCCGCTTCTCCGGTTTCCCCAGTGGTGATTGTCAGAGCGCCGGTGCCGGTACACGCTGCTGCCGCATCTGACCTAGAACCGGGAGAAGGGAAGATGCGGAGAACCCAACCTGACCGGGATTGTTTCGTTAACTCTGTTCTGACGTTGTTACCGTGGTGACAACAAAGGCCCTACATTATGAAGTTTTTTTCCTCATCAGGCTGACAACATTATTTTTCTTCTTCATAAAAGGCTGTTTTGTGACCCCCCCCCCCCCCCCCCCAGTAATCCCCCACAGCCCCCATTTCTCTCGCTGCACCTGACTGTAACCTGACACTCATTTCGCTTTGCTGGAATCCCTCACCCTAACAGCAACGCTGTATTCTTTTGCCACCCCCACCACCAATTTAAGTAATTCAATTAATTTCCATTTCAGGTGCATATACTCCTGCCCCAGCTGATACCTGATTGGACCGCAGAGTGCCCCCTCCCATATCACCGATCGGTTCAAAACATATCATTGGCCAATGATACAGTTGACCCCTCTGTATGAATTTGGCAAAATCACAATATCGCCAAAATCTGATTCGACCCCCATCTTGAATAAAACCCCCATCCTTTGATGGTCCAGTTACAGTTACCAATTACTGAGGGCTTTGTCAAGCTAATGGAGAAGGGTGTGATAGGCAGGGGAAGAAGAGGCATTCAGGGCAGTGGGTAGACAGAACCAATTACAGAACCTGCTCACCGGTGCTTGGCTCGGGCTGGGGCGGCCTGGTGCATTAGCTGATCGCAGGAGGATGAGTCCACATTGAGGTAGCAGGGGTCACCTACAGTGGATGGGACAAGGCCCTTACATGTGTCACGGTGACACGCCTGTGCAGCCAGCACTCGCTCCGCCCCCCTGCAGGGCCTGCGATGGCTTTAGCACACGCTCAGGCCCCTCGTCGCCTCGGTTGCCCCCAAACGCCGAGGCAGCCGGCCGTGGTCTGTAGCCCTGCTCTACAGACACCTGGTTCCCCAGCCTGCCAGCCTGGTGGGTCACCTTGCTCCTCTGGACAGATGGTAGACCCCCTCCCCCCAACACCCCCCGCTCTCCTGACCACCCCCATCCCCCCAACGCCGAACGGGTGTCTTACTGTCCTTCCCTTCTACCATCCAAAAACACAGGAAAGGGGCAGCAGGCAATATTCTGGGACAGAAGGGGAGAGAGAGGCCTGATACCACATGGCCAGACACCCCCCCCCCCATCATCCTGCTTACGGATCCTTACACCACCAAATCCTGCACCGTCCAAGTCCTGCAACTCAATTAGCCACAATATTCCATTTCCTGATATTTTTATTCGATTTCCTGCCTGTGCTCACATACGGGCAGAGCCCCACGCCAGCAGGAGGACAGCCGACCCCCAGCTGGGGCTCCCCGCCGGCCGAGGGGTGGGGGAGTGTGGGGGGGGGGGGGTGGAGTGGGGGCGCTCCTATAGATCTGTCAGGGCTGCAGATGTGACTGCAGCTTTGCCAAGGGTCACCTTGGACAGGGTGGCGTCTGCCCTTCCTCCGGCTGCATCTGGGCTCGCCCTGATGTGCCAGCGAGAGGGGGGGGGGGGTCACTGAACCCTCGCGCCACATCTGTCACACCCCCCCAGCCCCCTGCGCTGTCCCTCGCTGCGACGGCGAAGGTGCACACGGGACTGGCACTGTGGCGTTGTCACCGCTTGGCCCTGGGGTCACGTATGTTAGCTTTACACGCAAACTACACGCGTACCAAGTAAACACGCCCGTCAAGTTTGAGGGCCAGGTAAAATACACACGGCTGTCCTCTCCACCTGCACCAGGTCCCAGATGTTCCATCCTTCAAGTCCACCATCTTTTCAATTAATCTTAATTCCAAAGAAATGCCCTTCTGTCTATTTCCCATATGTCTACCAGTCCTTGTGATTTTTTTTTGTTAATGATAAGGTACCTCATAAAAAAAACTTTCCTCCCAAGCTTCTGCAAGACGACCCACCAGCTGCTAGCTCTCCTGGGGGTCGGAGGTCAGCAGACCCCCCTTGGTGGAAGCATGTGTAACACAGAGACGGACTCAGACGGGTCGCTGTGGGTCTCACGCCGGACAGCCGTAAGTAATGAGGTCCTCTTCCAGCGCAGGTAGCACTCTGAATCACCTTAATTAGACACTCCAGAAGGTTGCGGGCTGCACTCAGGACAGAGCAAGGCCTCCACTCCAACGATGCACCTAAAGCGCTCTCGTCTCCATCTCTCCGACAACAGAGGAACGTCCCCCGGTCAAAACCCAGCGGTGGGGTCCTGAAACAGGGTTTCCCACCCCTGCATGGATGAGCCCCGTGGGATTGGTACACAGCTGAAGCTAGTCGGCTGTTTTAGTCACGTGCCAACTGACCTCCATGCAAAATCCTCTGCCCCCTCATTTCGACCTCCAAGAAACTAACAACTTCTATGTCAAATTGAAAAATAAGTGTGATCTAGACAGCAGGCTGAGCAGGCCTCGCGGAGGGAACACAATGCGTTCCCCTTGGCTGGAGATCTGTGGTAAATTTTTCAAACACAGCCACATGACCTGGGGGTTCTGGTTCCGATGAATCCCGAGTGTCGCCCCGTGATCCGAGTGGTGCCACGGTCATCACAATTATGGTTTAACACATTTCAGCCCAATTTTTGGAATACTAACCCCCTCCCCCGTCCCGCTGTCCAGCCCCTGTCCTCTATCTGCATGCCCGAGAATGTGTGTTCATCAGTGTAACCCCTTAGTGGATAATCTCACCTAATCTACCCCCCCCCCCTCCTGCCCGCCCCTTAATGAGCAAAGTGGCAATCGTTGGCTTTTTATTGGAGTGTTCTATCCATTTGTGTAATTGTTTTTCCTAATCAGTCTGATTAGTTTTAGATGGAAAGATCCCACAGAAACATCTGCCACTGAATTAGGCTACCTTCACGCAAATCAGCTTCAAGTCGTTATCGACACGTGGCTCGATATGAAGGGATGAAAATGATGACGCGGTCCCTTTAAATGTTTGATGTGTGGAACAAACATGCACATACCCATACACACACGCACAGACACACACACAGCACGGTCAGCGACTTAGCCAGCTGTCCACACCGCAGATCCGCTCTCATATCTCATGTCTCTAGGTATGAATTCAGGTTAGGGCCGAATGAGGGATTACCTCTTCGTATGTCAGTCATCGAAGCAGCTTAATGATGTGGGGCTCGGGGGTGGGGGGGACGAGGGGATCACGATAAGGCATCACAGAATTAGATCTGGGCTCAGAGGAATGGCTCAAGCATGCCATCTCTGATGCCCCATACACAAATAGCAGGAGTGCAGCTGAAGCAGCAATGAGGTCATATGGGCATAACCATTGAACCATTGATCTGTACATGTACTAACCCTGAGTAGAGTGAGAGCCCACCGGATCACGCCTGCTCACCACACTCTTGTAGGGAGGCCTCTAATATGACGCACAGTCTACCGTTAAGAAACCTTCATGTAACCACAGTGAAGTGCAACTTAAATATTCTTCAGTCTATATAAAAAAAAAAACTGACAGTGTAATATAAGTATTAGGGTGTAAAAAAAGGGGTATTTTGTTGTAAAATGAAAGAGTTAACAGGCCTGGCTATGAGCCAGCAATACCAGCCAACTCCCACAACCCCTGAACGCAACACACACACAAGCTGAACGCACATCCTGCACTCTCCACTGAAGCCTTCTACCCCCCCCCCCCCCCCCCCCCCTCGGCTGGCGACTGACACCTTTTTTTGGCAGTAAAGTGGCACATGGCTTGGGACCAAGAGGGGAGCTGTGGAAAGACGAGGATCACTTCTCACGTTTCTCTGCTCCCCGCACACACTCACACACACACACACACACACACACACACACACACACACACACACAAAGTTGCATACGATCAAATGCCAGATGTCCTTTTTGGAACTCGGTTCCCATTTATCTGAGATCTTTAAAAAAGACCTACAAAAAAATACAAGCTTGCACGCAAGGACAACAGTAAATACCCCAGACAAAGAGAGGATATGTCTGATGGTAATGGCTCGCCTCTTGAAACTTTATAAATGTTTGATAACTGGTATGTTTTTTTTTTTTTTTTTTTTTGAAAACATGATACCAGATAATCAGACCCAACACAAGAAGAAGCCACATGTGTGAGCCAATGTTGATTCGGATTCTGTCCTGGGTGCCACAGAGCCACAGTAAACCGAAAAGACAATTCTTACTCTGTTTAGCTCTCTACACGCCCCTGAAGCATTAGCTGGACGGCCGTTATGGGGAAGGTTTTAAGGCAACGTTGGATCTGGACATTATATTTAAGGGGGTTATCTTGGGAAGCAGAATACCTCCATGCATAAAAGCCATGTCAACAGCAATCCATGACTTGCTGTCTAAGAATCTACGGCACAGAGGCAGAGTATTATGGGATGCCACTCCTTCATCTCTGTGGATGTAGAGACAACACCTGCATAGAGATGGCCTATGCCCACAGCACCAAAAAAGACAAGATCCCCCCCCTCCCGACCCCACACCCCACTCCCTCATACATGACTTCAGAAACCGGTTCAAGATTGGCCCTAAGAACCAGCTGTCTTGGCTGGCAGCCATAGTGTTCTCTAGGGGGAGAGAGGGAGATGGGGGGGAGAGAGAAAGACTGAGATGGGGGTGTACCCTGCAGAGACTGGTACTCCACACAGAACCATGCCAGGAATAGAAAGGATCCTTTTTCTTACACGGCGACCCCTGACCCGCCCAGACAGCAGGGATTTCACACACATCTCTTCCACACAATTGATCCCTTCATTTCACAGCAGAAAGAGTGTGGCTTACACAGAGAGAAGAGGATGGCGGGGGGGGGGGGGGGGGGGGGTGAGGCAGCAAGGGGTAGACGGAGCAGGGGGGAAAGGGTTAAGTAGAAAGAGAAGAATAATGATGAGAAAAGTCAGGCTGACCAAACCGTGCGGCTCCTTCCTACATCGGGCCTTCACCGCGAACGGCGAGTCGCCAACAGGTTCAGGGTGAATTACAATTATGTTTTAATTTTATACTTCAAACAGAAAGATGCAAGGAGTATCCATGAATATTCTTTTATCTATAGTTGTTTATGGTTCCTGTTTGCAAGCAACCTGACATACGCAGAAACGTCCTCATTTCCAAGCCACCTCAGACGCTGGAAATAGCAGAAGGCCTTGCTCCCCAACACACACACACATATATATATATATATTTTTTTTTTTTTTTTTTCTCAGTCCATGAATATGGACTGAGAGAAAATAGACAAAATCTTTCTACATTGTACTATTTAAAATGCCGGCTGGGTGTGTCAGTTTTCCTCAGCCTACAGGGGGCGCAATTTGCGCGTGATGGATGTCATCGCGAACGGCTGATGACGCGTGACAACGGCGCCACCCCGCTCATCTGTCCGGTGGTCAGTTAAGAAAACTTTTTCTCACAGCCGTCAAAAAATATTGTACGGGACTATAATATGTTGTAAGTAATAAGTCTAGTTAATTATATTCGTTATAATTAATTGAACTAAGTGACGTTAACCGGGCTGCCATATCACACGATCATAGCGAGCTTATCGCGTTAATGGCGGACATTTCCGAAGGATGTGTGTGTGTGTGCGTGCGTGCGTGTGTGTGAGTGTGTGTATGTGCGTGCGTGTGTGTGTGTATGTGAAACGAATTTGTGCTTCAGAAGGTCATACTGTTCGTCATTTTGATTGTATTATAAAGGACGACTTCAAGTGAAAATCTTTTTTTCAAGTTGATATACCTGTAAAATCACAGGAAATGATACCGGAATTGTCTTTTTTTAAAAACTTTGGGTGACAATTTTCAGTCCTTTATCATTGTTCACTGAGTGGCTAACCCGGTTATTAATACACTTTCTACCACACTGAGTATGCTAACTTTTGCACAAAGACACTGAACACACATTAACGTATGGACGCAATTTTTGTGAATTGAATTACGTAAAACTATATTAATTAGTGCTATGTCTGTTATATATGTGTTACTGTACGTATTCTTACTGCAAGCAATAATAATAAAATAATAGCAATAATAACAATAACCATGATAACATTATTATTATTATAGTTATAACCATGTATAATATTATTCCCTTCAGTATTATCAACAACATAATTTGGAAAAAAATCAAGGGAATTATTTCAAATTTAATACTTATTTCTTTCTAGAAAAAAAAATCAAATGCCCTTTTTCTTGTAAGATTAAAAAATACACTTGTAATTCATTTATAAATTTAATTTTATATAATTAGGGATAAAATTTGTTATCTCGTTTGTGACTGTGCTTTGAAATCCTAAAAGCATTGTTTTCAAAGCGATTAAACGGCTGCCATCCGTGGTGGTATCTGCTGCTCCCAGGCAGCACTTCTGTATTCTTACACTGCCCTCTTGATGCTGGCTGTCAACTGAAAAGCAAACTCCAAAAACACAGCACAATGCCGGCTAATTCAAAGGAGCTAATGAAGTAAATAGATAGAATGAGGTCTGAAAGTTTGCTTGTAAATTGCCTGGACACCATCCAGATTTTCCACCCCCCCCCTTCATTTTCGCACGCAGACCGATCCAGATTTGATTCTCATATTTTCCTCTCCTCTCTTGTGCATGAGCCAACAGGACAACAGCGAGCCAAGCGACGGGCTTTGGCGGAGAGACATTTTTAATTTAGTTGGGAGTCGTACGTTACCTTGCGAGCCACATTATAGCACTTAAAGGTTCAGACATACGGCTGTGGTGATCCGACAGGCAGCGTGGGAGTCACTGTATCTATGCACTATTCTGCCCCATAGATGCACAAACCCAACAGAAAAGAAGTAGGATGGCACACAGCCTTGGGCTCTGTTATCTTAAGACGCCAAACATATGAACGGATATTAAGGCCTCTCACGAAAGTCACTCTTTGTATCTTACTGTGGTACTGAAATGAAAAAGAAAAGCCTTAGACTAGCTGAACTATTTGGTTCGGAAAGTTAAATTGCAAAAAAAAGAAACAAAAATAAAAAAGTCTCGTATTAAAATTAGTCATTTCACTTCCAGTATATTCCTGGAGAAAGTAGCTTGGGATCTTACCACGGAATCTCAGAAATGAACTTTGACATAAAGAAAATCAGTCTGATTTTGAAATTGTTAGGAGTCTGTTATACTTCAAAGCTGTGGGCAGATAAACAGACCAGTATATGTCCACCTGACCGACAATGGTTTGCTGTGTATAATTTTTTAAGTTACAGCTCATCTCCACTTGAAATGACTGGATTCTGGGTTTGTGACAAATGAAGGGCCCTCTCTCCATTTGGTGATCCGGTGGGGGGGGCGCTTGTGAGACATTCTTGGATAGTGATACATCGTGCCCCACCAGATTGACGCGCCCTGTGAAGGCAGGCTGAGCACTTGCCGGCCGACCCGGGGGGGCACATGACCGAGGGTGTAACTTACCGGGCCGAGAGGGAGAGCGACCACGCCGAGCTCAGGAAGTTCAAGCAGACAATTTTAATCCTCCAATTTCCTCCTTTCTAATCAGCTCGCCATAGTCCATGGCGGATTCCAAATTGGAAACATCTTCCTTGACAACACGACACCCAGTATGCGGTCGAAAATTAAACTGCACCACAGAAGACACACCTTACTGCCTGCTTAAACATGCTTCAGATTTTACCTCTCCTTGTTGGGTCTCAATTACAGTCCATTTTGGCAGCATGTTTACTAGTAGATATCCGAGCGAGTATTCAGGAGGCTTGGTACTAATTTTTATTTCTTCTGCAGTTGTATAATGAATGGCTTGTGTTCTGCAGTATTGGAGCATAAAAGCATGTATAAGCTGGCTTAAAAATATTTTATTTGGGAATTTATTTCATGCTTAAAGCATATTAACATCATTTTATCTTTAGACCTTTCTGAGATTTAGTGGAGCGAGAAAAGTCTTTGTTTTCTGTTTTAACATTTTTTGCGGATAGAAACTGGTTGAAGGTTGTATGACAAACAACAAAATGGCCACAAGTTGTCAGTTTTTAATGTTTTATCAGTTTTAATTAGATTTTTTACTTCATTTGTTAGATAAAATATTACAGTTATTGTTGCAGTTATTGCTACAGTTATTTAATAATGGGCTTAGGTTCTAATAAAGGTGTCTGTGAGCTTCAAGATTATTGAACACAGACATTTGTGTGTAAGGTACATCTTGTGAAACAGTGCTGTGTGCTGCTAGATTCAAGTCAGCCTTATGTATGAAGCACAGTCTGTAAAACATACATACACGTACTTTCAGTTTGCTGGACCCGAACAGTGAGGCATCAGAGATTGTGGCCAGAGCGTCCAGTTCGTGGTACAGTGACTGACCCCGGAGAAACCACGTGAGGCAGGTAAACGATCTTCCTCGGTGATGCAAAGTTGCAGTGTTTAGAGGCACCTGATACCACAAAGTAAACTCACAGGCAAGCATAAAATCAGAAATCCCTGTTCCTCATAATGGAAATGCGTTAGATTTCACCTCACTGATGCATTTTCTGCTCTGTATCTTTGGTACTTGGTGAATCCAAGTCCTTCATCGTGCTGAATTTTGAAGAGTGAAGCAGACAATTCAGTTGAGTTTATCATTAATCCTCTCCCTGTTTTGCGGCCTCATAACTATGACAGTGTCCTGGCCCTGTGTCGGTCCAGCCCCAGCGGAACAATCCACATAGTAATTACCCAACCCCGCACACAGCAAACTTGCGGAACCAGGCTGCCTCTCGGTGCCCCAGTCCACATACCCCCTGCTGGGGTATATGTACATTTCTACTAAAAACAAATGTGAGCCTCACACTCCCAATCCAACTGTCTCTCACACACACAAGCTCCCACCCACAAGCATACGTGCCCCACGGGGGCTGTTGGGACACTCTGCCCATAGACAAGTGGATTATCGGGTCAGGAGATGAAATCACATTAACCCCTCGGGTGGTGGACCAGAGGGTCGGCACTGCACTTTGACGCGTTGGTGGGCAAACGGACCTGCGCTTCCTTGTCTCTATTAGAGGTGAACTTAAAAGGACAGGCAGGGTTTAGTGCATCCTGTAGCTATAAAACAAAACCTTCTTCTGCTTAAATATACTAGGAAACTGACCGTAATTTCTGAAAAAAGTATTTGCATGCTTATTTTCCCTACATGTTAAGATCAGAGGGAGACAGTAAATTGAATGTCCTGAATATAAAATGTGACAATTTAGGTTGAAAACAGCCACTGTCTTCGTATTCATTTCTAGTACTAAACTTGATGGTAATATAACTACAAAACAACAGCAGTAAATAATAATAATACTAGTGCGAGAAGTTTTGAAGTTTTCTGTACTGCTAGCTGTATATTCACAGTGTTACTGCTAACTTTTGATGGAAGTTTAAAAATAGAGATAACAGAGGCATTGGAGTACTGTGCATGGAGACCACTCGAGCCTGGCAGAGCTGGACGGCCTGGGCACGGATCTTAGCCACGGGCAGCCAGGAAGACGTGCCCGTGGGCCCGGCCAGAGACGGCAAAGAGCGAAGTGGGCACGACGATGGTGGAGAGGGAAGAGATGCATTTGGAGCAGTAGGGGAAAGACAGGCACCATATGTTCCCATCACCAAAATTCCACTGGCAGAACAGGGCAGAAAGTAAGGGAAGGAAAGGCAGCGAGAGAGGGGAATGTGAGAGTCATTGCTTTGGCTTGCCTTAATATGACACGCACTGTTACACAGCAATTAATCCCTTTGGTTAACAGCAAAGCTGGGCAATTTAAAGGCCATAAATATACGAGAGAATATTCTCGTAGTGGCTCAGTCTAAATAACCTGTTTACCATAAATGAAAACATCATGTTTCAATTTATCATTCTTATCAAAATTTAGAACTAACACTATTTATTACGTGATAGTTTGATTTACAAATACTGACGGTTATTACTGGATACCTTGCTGTAAAACTAATATTTAAAAAATGTGTGTGACACTCATCCAGACACTCTCCTGGCCGTTTATCAGTACAGTAATTTAAAGAAACCAGTTTGAAGAAAAAACTGTTTCCACCCTGATGTGGGAGGTGTATGAATAAGGTCATTAATTAAAACGGCTCTTGTAATACACCAGCAAACTTGTACATATTTTATATAGATTGATAATCAGTTTTCATCATCTAATTTCCAGAGGTATATGTCATGGGGGGGGGGAACTACATAAAGAAATAAAGACTGTAAATAAATGGCTTATATTTAAAAACATTAAAATGTAAATATGTAAAAAAAAAAAAAAAAACTAATTCTCTTCCATATCATTCATAGTTCCTCTAATTTAGAGGCTTATAAATGCAGACAAGTAAGTTGTGTTTTAATGTTTTTTAATGTCCAACATGCAGCAGAGGCTAATGTAAATGACTGGGGACATGAGCCATTCTGACGGAGCACAGGAGACGCTGAGCACGCTTGCTGGGATGGTGAAAATCACAGGGCTACTCACGGCGGATGCGTGCTTCACGTCATGGTGAACTGGCGTGGATGTGGTGTCTGCAGTACTGCACAAGTACTGAATTACTTTTAATTAATATATCTGTCCCTTACTTTATTATTAATAGTCACACTTATAGATCAGAGTCTGTCATCATTCTGTATCTGCAGTATTCAGACCACAGAGCAGACGGAAAGGTTTGGGAAAATTGTCCGTCTAATTAAAAATATGTGACAAAAATGTTTTAGAAAAACTAAAAAGTTATCTTGCGAAACACTGATAATATCTACGGCTTATAACTTTTTAAACTAAAGGTAGAGTCTTCCGTGATCTGTTACCACAGGTCACCTTAAGAGCCCGTTTCAGTTGGCTGTGATTAGATTGGTCAGAAATTTCAGAGAAGTTAAAGTAATTACCTGGCAAGGTGAATGAGGTCATACACCTCCCAGTGAAATTAAAAGTAAAACCAAGATAAAATGTAGGTTTCATGTATGGAAACACACACAACTGATTTGAAACAGTAAAAAGGAATATTAATGAATTCCAGTGCATTTAGTCTTTAAGGACAGAATACTTCTGAAATGAATTTATTAAGAATAATAATCTGTATCTTTGTTGTACTTTATGATAGCAAAACAGAAATGTAACACTACCGTTATATAAAAGGTATTATACACAACTTACATTAGCCGCATTGTAACTATACATAAAATGTCAGACACATAATGGCACGCAGAAATAAAGATGTAACAAATGAAGATAATATTGTTTTTAAAATGTTCAGTTTCAATAAATTTCAAAAAGTGCATTTTAATATATAAGTAGAAATGTAGCTGGGTGTAGACAATAATTGGGTTTTAGTGTATTTAAAAGATTTGAAGTTGATTGGTAACTTTGTCCTAATTTTAAACACATTCAAGGCAATAAGTTGTAAATGTTGAATTAGTTATTAATAAATTTACAAATGAAATGAGTCCTGATCATTTATTTAATACAGACCATTAATAAACCTATGAAGTTGTTTTCAAGCAGAAATTAAGGATCTGCCTTCTCTCATGTCAGACACACAAAAGACATCAAAAATCTTATTAAGCAATTTATTAAGCAAAGATCTTTTGTTTTATGTAATTACTCAGGCGGGTCAGGAATTGAGCGACAAATGTAATTAAAAAGCTCCACAGTACTTACGTCACATTCAACACTACACCACATGCCTGAAACAGCCGCACAGCGAGGAAATAATGCATTAAAATAAACGACTAATCCTCTCTCCAGTTAGCTATATACATCTTTCATGTCACTCAGGAAAAACACACACTCACGGCCACTTCGGTCTAATCCACAACAATGCTGTAGGCTATCTGAGGGGGCCGTTAATTTTGCATAAAGGAGCCGTCTGACTGAGGTGGCTGTCATTTCCAAATCCACACAGAATCACAACTGAAAAGCACGGGTTCACAAAGTTCAACGGCCATCTGGTAGCCACGGTGACCCCTCCATGTAAATCGGACATTCTTGCCCTGCCTGTCTTCAGCACATGGCCCTCAGGAGCAGTGAGGATGGATTCCTAAGTGTCGTCGTCCCTGGTACTCATCAGACTCCCTGTAAAACCTGTATATGATTTGATTTTGATTCCAATATCTCCTCTTTCCCTAAACCACCTCCCTCTTCACTTCTCTCCCGTCGGTTAGCAATCATGAATCCTTCTGGCGTTTTCCTCAGGACCCGTCGACATCGAGCGCAGAAAAGAACAGCAGCAGTCCCCCCTTGGCTTCTCCCCTCTCCCCTTCACCGGTCCCCTAAACCACCGCATGGAATGCGTCTGAAGTAACAGCAGTGTCCTGACTGTGGAGGGGGCTACGTGGGGGGGGGGGGCTAGAGTGCCATTCTAAAGTTCACAGTCCCCTTACAGAGGAATAATGAAGCCATTGTCTTCTGGCTCAAACATCTCCTTTTATTCAAGCTGGCACAGAATCTGCTGGCAAAAGAGGAATAATATTTGCCACCCATCTCTCTAACCCCGCCAAGAAATAATTATTATTATTATCATAACATCAGCAACAGCAGCAATAATACCGGTAATAGTTATAATGATGCTCCATTAACGAGTCAGCGACTAATGAACACAGGGACACTGAAGTTTCAGTCTTTTCATCCCACCCGACTGGACTCATTTGTATTTGCTGGCTACAAAAGGCTATTGTGAGCCCCCTTTTCCCTCCTCACCCCTCCGTTAAATCCACAAGCTTCTCCCTGCACACTCTCCCCACTCTCCTCGTCGCCCCCATTTCGCCAAAGCGATGGGAATGTCAAAGGTTGTCTGGCCTCGATGACCGCAACAAGCAAGTTAATCTTCCCCGACGTCCCAGAGAATGCTTGCGTTTTTTTTGCCCACGACCCCCTCAAATGCCCTGTTGCCCCCCCTCCGTGTTTTAATTGCAGCCATGGTGTGGTACATCCCGGCGACGGAGTGTGAGGCTCCGTGAGCTAGTTTTGGCCGAGAGTGTCCGGAGCGTGGAACAGGCTCCCCTCATTGTAAACTAATGATGGTACTCCCGCTCGGACCAGACCTTACGCATTAAGAAACAACTTCTTTGAAAAGACGTCGAGACGAAAGTTTGCCTCAACTACCACAGTCCGACCGCCTTGCTTTCCACTTTGCTTTATAGGTCAAGTTGTGAGCGGTTAAAGAAATTTGACATCCACACTGTCGCATCTGGATGACTGAAAGAATTTTTCCCACGCTATCGAATTTGTTTCTCCTGACAAAGTCACGCTAAAGTAAAAAAAACAAAAAAAAAAACAACAAGCAAGAACCTATAAAAATATGGACGAGCAGACCTCAAAGCGCATTTTTTTTTCTGGATGTCTGGACCAAATGGACAAGAAAAAAAAAAACAAAAATGGACAAGTGTAACAAGACGGAACACTGATGGAGAAATCAACATACGAGCGAAAAAACAGCAAAAGCAATTTAGCAGTTAATTATCTTGTGAAAGTGAAGTTGGAGAATGGAGCTGGGGAAAAAAAAAACAGAGAGGTTTTTGTGTCCTTTTCTGTGTACAAAAGAAGAGGGAGGGAAGGTTCTTTTGTAAAAAACTGGGGAAAGAAGGAGGAAGGCGAAAAAAAAAACAGCATTGGTTGCTGCCAACTTACCATCCACCACGTCCTGGCCGAGATGTCGTAGCAGAGCTGCCATTTGATGGAGCCTTCCGAGGTTTTGACCGCCATTACTCTGTCAGCAAGCTTCATCTGATGCTAGCGCACTCACCGGAGATAAGACAACTAATTGAGAAAACATTTGCACTGGCATGTTGGGCAACATGTACCCCGCTCCATACCATATGGAATCATGGGTAAAAAAAAAAAAAAAAAAAAGCCTCCTTGACAATGAACCAATCTCACGCAGACCCCGTGGCAAGGTGAGTGGCAGTCATCTGCTCAGAGAGCGAGCTGTCTTTAAAAAAACACACACAGAATGATGAGCCCTGTTTCTTCCACATCACCGGGCACCCGAGGTCATTTTTTTCTCTCTCTCTCTTTAATTATGGCTTGTTCTTCATTACCATCATCATCACTACCACCCAGTTGACTTGGGCATGTATGAGTTCTCCCTCCTTTCTTTCTGTATTTTTTTTTGGGAGGGGGGGGGAGCGGAGAGATTTAATAGGACAGAGTCAGGTAGGGGAGTAGGGGCAGCAGGCTAAAGCACCATGGGCTAATAGCCTGAAATTTCTGTTGGACAGATGGAACTGCTTAAAGACTATCATGCAATGTTTTGTTTTGTGTTCCGTACTCTGCAGTCCTGCTTCTCCCAGCCACTGTCTACTGTACCCAATACACTTTGACACAGAATAAAGTCAAATGCCTGTATTATGTGAACACTGAGCGCTGGTGAATTTTGAAATCTTTTCTTCCCTGCAGCATTTTTTTTAAACGATTGTTTTCTTTTTTTTATTTTTATGGATACCTCTGACTTGTGACGGGACTGAGACTTTCCTGCAGATGGTCCGAGGGTTATTTTGCCTCCCTTCGCCTTTGTCCTCTGTACGGTGGATAAGTAAGTGACCAAATTGCTCTGCTCCTCAATAATGTCCTTCAGGAAAGTGCGGCAGAATCCTGAGATTAAATGTGTCAGATTACAACTAAATCCCTCAGTATCTGCACATATGATAACGATTTTCTATGCTTTCAGATTTACAGTGAAGGCTTTAAATATCAATTGTCAAATAAAAAGAGGATTAATATGATCTTGCAATTATTGTAGCAATAAATTAAGAATATGTCAGTTGAGCTTGAGTTTTGGCTACAAGTCTTATTGTGCATTGAAGTGGACTACTGTAAAAATATAAACTTCTGAAAAGATTATTTCTTTAGTATAAATATAACAGTTAAAAAGCAGTCTTGGAACTGAACGGAATAATTCCTTGTGGGATCACCGTGACTTGACTGAGTTGGTAAGATTCTGAGCAGCTACCCAGACGATGTAACTTTCCTGTTGGCCCATACTTCCCTGACTTGTATTGTCTTCTGTCCTGGACGGTGGAACGCAACCGCAGCGTTTACGCAGGAGGTCAGAGCGCGCTGTCGCACACGGTGGGCAGCTCTCCGTGCAGCTCAGGTTCCCCGTACGGGTTAATGGCCGAGACGGGCAGGAGAGATCCAGACCCACCATCAAACAGTTCCCCCATTGTGGCAACAGCCACGGAATTTGATTCGGGCTAAGATATGGTTAGCGCTTACTGGGTGGGGGGGGGGGTCAGGAGATGGGGTGCGTTGGTACCCCTAGTGCTGCGGCTTGATGTAAAGGAGACCTTCCGCCTCTCAGACTGGGTATAAAAGGAATCCAGATCTAGAAAATCCACTTGTTTGCCATGGGGGTGGGGGGGGAATAACCTTCTAATTACTGCAGCCTATCCAGGAATTTAATTCAATAAGCATTCACTCCACCTCTCAGCTGTTTTTCGGAGTCAGTCTGTAAGAGAAAGGATAAAGGATTTTCTTCAGTTTGCTCTGTAAACATGTCCTTAATACATTTGCAGATGTTATATACATGCACTTTTAAGCAACAATTCAATGCAAAGCAGTAAAGTTTCTGCAAAACAATACAGTAAATTCGGGTTTAAGCTGGTGTTAAAAATATAAACAGTTAAAAGGCTGATATACTGATAATTCACATAAAACGGTTACAATGAACTATCTTAAAATAATCTAGAATATCAAAACTGTACAGTTTTACATTCCATCGAATAAACCGATAAAGCTTTGGTGTGATTAAATCCGCATACACAAGTCAAAAAGTGTATATACATAAACGTGATGGATTATCGAATTTTTTCATGTTTTGTGTTTTCATTTTTCCACGCGTGCTAAAGTGAAGAGTGCAGAAAGTTCTCTTGAGAGGCTAAGTGACCGTGAAGATTTGTATTGTTAAAATACCAGTGCAGCAGGCAGGTTGGGATGCTGAACGCCTGCCTGCCATGGGCCGCCAGTGAGTGGAGGACAATCACACACACATGCACACAAATGCCAGCACATTATAGGCTGAATGCATTTATTTTGCAGCACTGTCAGGATGTCAGATATCAGGTATCGAGTAAAGGGAGACTAATTGTATTTGCTTGAATTGTTACGTTTCCTAAAATTCTGTTCTAAGGAGTGATGTATGTTCTGCTCTTAAACTTAGCATTTTGAGACAAGTTTTGGTCAAAATGCAAGTGTATGTGTTTGGAGTGTTTGTGTTAAAAAATTATGTTCTAAATTTTATTTTCAAAAGTTAAATGTTTTGTAATTTTTCATATCAAAGGATATGATTAAAACAAAACCAAGAATGCATTTATATGTAAGAATGGTGAAGTTTAAAATAAATATTCTATATATATAATCACAAAAAGTTACTACTCTGGTTTTGTTCAAATATGCCATAGCTAAGGCCAATTTGATGCAATTCTTTGATTTTCCACTAGACGGCAGTATTATACGTATGTGTTTATTTTCGTAATTCCAGTGAGTTTTAAACAAAAAATTGAGAGGGGAACTATTATGCAATGAGGACAATGCATTATACTTATTTGCTTGTGCATGTTCTGTGTTCACGGGCAATATCACACATAGGTATCAGTTAACAGATATAAAGCCATGTTTTGTTGTTTTAGCATAACAGTGATCCCCGGCTATATCGCGCTTCAGCTATCGCGCCCCCGCTATATCGCTGATTTTTCCCCGACGCATCACAGATCCCTGTGATGTGTGTGTATATGTACGTATACATTACATATTATTATTATTATTGTATTACTCGTATCCTTAACCCGACATCCACATATCATATGTGCTTACAAAGTGTGTTTTAATAAGTTTACATGTGTTTAAGTGCAGCTGTGCATGCTTAGATCATTCTTGAACAGTCTAAAACGTGCAAGACATTTACCACAGAAAAGCACACTTGCAATTCAAGATGAAATTTTGAAGCCCAGTAAGGAATCCATTCAAGCCATCCAGAAATGTATGATCCAGCGTGTCCATACCACTGGAGCAGGCAACAGTCAGAACATGACCTCAGCAAAGCAACCACAGAGTGAACGGGACACCAAAACATACGCCGCACTGCCGGCTAAAGCATCAGCCAAGGGAACAAGGGAGATTAGTTTCTGAAAATTACGTCAAGCACCAAACCATCATAAGTTCAGATCACATTAGTCAAACAAATGCCTTGTGTCAAATATTGAATTCCAAGGTTAAGACTAAACCAGTGCGAACATACAAATTCAGAGAATCTCCCGTATAATCAGGAAGATGAAGAAAAAGGAAGTCTCCACATTTTTCCAATTTAACTTAAAATCCAATAACTTGGAGCAGAGCGTGCGCCCCAAAGTCTCTTCCCCCGCTAACTGCAATTCTGAACACTGAAGGAAACATGATTGTCAGCATCTGTTTTCCCTTTGGCTCGTTTGGAAACGCGGCTCTACCCTTTGGCAGGCAGCGGTGACCGTGTAGCGGCACTCAGCCCACTGGCAGGCAGGGTGGGGGCAGATATACTTCGCCACTGTGAGGTCTCTGCAACTTTAGACATTCGCGGGGGTATCGGGGAGCTATGGAGGATGTGGGCGGTCTGGGGATCAAGCTCATCTAGATGTGAAAGGAGCTGCTGGTCCCCCCCCCATTATAGAAAACATGCACTACACAGGTGCAGCTATTCCAGGCTTCACTGACTGAAGGGTTTCGGCCAGAATAGTGCTGCTCACAGCCTTGCTGCTCACATAAACCTCGACGTGTTCTCGCATATGTGCTGGCTGGTTTTTAAGTGCTCAATACACACTTTTGTACTTTGTATTGAAAGCTGAGCTCAACGGCACGTAACACGAGGGATCACTGAGGGTTAGCATCGACAAAACCCAGGAAGCCCCATTCCAAACAAGGCTGTTTGTTTTCATGCATTCTTCCTCTCTGATCACTGACAGATGCCTCCTTGTTCCAGGTTGTTGGGCTCCACAAGGAAATGCATGCAGCGATGTAAATATTTTCACCCTCACATATATTTTTGTCGGTGCACTGATACAAAGGGTAAACAATGCCTGAACTTGAATCACAGGAAGCGTCTGCCGACGTATCCAAGCTCTGTGAGGGATTCTTTCTGCCGTGGAAAGAATCAGCAGTGATGCAGCGGTCGCCCAAGCAGTTATTGTCACGATGCGATGGGGCCAAACATGTCTGGATGCTTTGTTTACCCAGTGTGGTGCTGGTTTGTTTGTTGGTCTGCTCACTCTCGCTCTGCCGCAGCCCTTTCAGCGGAGCCGTGTTTCCCATCAGCCGAGCGCCGAGGAGGGTGTGGGGTGTGAGTCCTAATGGAGACCTGCTGCGTCCCCCCCCCCCTCCACTAAAGTTTGCCGCAGGATGTTGGCGGAAACCCTCCAATAAAGAACCTATTGTTTCTCCGTACCAAAGAAAAAAGCTAAAGTTAAAGGAAGAATTCACCTGAATTAAATCCAGGAAAAAAATTGTAGACTTTCTTGAAAAGCGCATTTCCGAGACTGTGTGGATCTACGCAGTTCAAAACTGCTGCGTAAACACAAAGAAAAATGGTAGAATAATCTGCTTGAGTCTGAACTCTGTTCCTTAACTTCCTACATGCATAAAAAAACAGACATTAGCATATGTATAAACTTACACTAGTCCCTGTGATAGGCTGATTTCTATATTACTTATCCTAGGTTTTCAAGAATAATGCATATTAATATGCGTTGACACAAACAAAATCAAATAACAAGAAGGATGTACCTTATTCGTTAGGAACAAATACATTACAAGGAGAGTTATCTGGGAAAATTAGGAAGGAGAGAAGTGGGAAAGGTTAATATATTCTTGCAGCGTGTCCGACACACAGCGTCAGGGGTGTCACATTACATTACAGCCATCTGGTCTGAAAACATATTTTGTGTATTTTTGTTTTTTGTAATTCAGTGACAGTTTGTACGTGTGCCTACGCATGTGGATAGTTGTCCTACCAAACTGAATGTATAAAGTGCCAGCAACAACCAGCCATACAGACCAGAGGGCTGCCAGAGACGGGGTTAGAATAGAAAGAGGGGAAATGGGGGGGGGGGGTGGTAAATTCTACCCATAAGGACCATCTGCCTCCCCACTGCTGACAGTGCCAAGATGTGCGGTCAACTGCTTTCCTACTCTGGAAGCGAACAGCTCTTCTAGCCTTCCTCTCCGCCTTGCATCACAATGCATTTCCGCCATTTTATTTTGGACATCCGGAGCCTCAGCTGCATCACATGACTGACATGCACCAACGCTGGCGTGTGAGCCGGGTGGTCGCCATGGTAGCTGTGCTCACGGGATTTGTCACTCCGACTCCCAGATCGATAAAATATTTCATGTCATTAAAAACTTTACGTAAGGTAATAAATAGCTAGCTAATGAACGAAATGTCTGTTTGGTAATGTTTAGTTGGTCCACCATCCCTCTATGCTATTGCTAGTTTCAAGCTGATAGTATAAAAACAATTTTATGTGGGTCTACTGAAGGAGAAGATGCATGATTATTTTCACATGGTCTTACAATGTAATTGCTTAATATACTTGAATGCTATTTAATGTAAACTGTGAAGTTGTAACAGACTCGATGTGCAGTTCTCTAGGTAAACAATACTGGAAATGCTCTGTATAAAATGCATCGGATTTAATTGAATTTCTAAAAGATGATTGCACACAGTAAGAATGCAATACTTGTTGCGCCTTGGTGGTTGTGCTATAAAAGGTGTCCGGACCACAATGTGGAACGTTAAATGGCAAGAATGATCATCTTCCCCCTGAAAGAAGAGCTCCGGCTCACAGCACCCTGGTTGCTCCGAGAAGTAGCCTGGGCTGCGATGCCCATCCTGACACATCAACATGAATCAGGGGAGACTGTGTTGAGGGGCAGCTGGAACTGTCAGTGAGGAGTCCCAAGTCAGATGGCAGCAGATCCAACTGTGGTCTCCAGCCTTAATACATCAACTTGCGTTTCGGCATTTTATGTTCAAGCAGAAACTTCAAACATGGTTCCTGGTGGTCCTTCATGCGTCAATACACAGTTCATCGAGCTCCATAATAATAAACACTTCTATATTAGCAAAACAAATAAAAGACTAGGTTTGTACCCCAGTAACTCAATAAAGCACAGTGCTGTCATGAGAAAATACTACAGATCATTTTGTTCTTTTGACTGTGAATCATGAACACAGGTCTGCTTCACTGACCCTTTTCCTCATTTGACCTTGATTTTTGGCACCTTCTATGGGCTGGAAACTCATGTGATTTAATTTCACCTTCTATTCAGCAGTTATAACCAGTCAGACCCAGGGCTACATGTTTGTGTCGGTGCATATTAACCTTTGGCTTGGAGTCCTATTCAGAGATCTCATGGGACTTTGAGTATCTGTTAGGATATGAATGGTGAAAAGGCAGACGTAGGTGGATATCGCTACAAAGGGTTTCACGTCTAAATGTCTCGGTTGAGAACTGTTTGAGGGTGACTGACTGCTGTTTTCTGAAAGTCTCGATCTACCTCATCTAGTCATTACTTAATTTCATTGCAAATGAAAGCCTTTTGTTGCATTCTGTCCTTGGCCTTCGAAGCCAAAATGGAATATTATACCATAACAAAACTTAAAATACAGAATCATTGTATTTTTGTACTGCCGTCAACGTAAAATGCAGGCTGCAATGAAGGAAACTGTTTTCAGTGATGATTTTGTACTTCTAAATGCTACAACTTTGTCCACTGGTGAGAGGGGTGTGCTGGCAAGGTACCATTTCAAGCAGAGCTAAAAAAAACACACATTTTGGCTTCACAAAAGCGGAGAAACCCCAAGCCAATAACACCAAACTGGCAGCCTCCAGCTTCCTTTCCATACATGAGATTTTAGCAGGATTACGCTCAGGAAATGGGCCGACTGTTTCGAAGACCTATTTTATTTCTATTCTGTGCTAAGTAAACAGCAACACTGCTGGCAGCCAAGTGCTGGAGAATGTGCCAAATCCCAGGAAGGCAACACAGTTTGAGTATGGAGCTGCATGAATATATACAGCTGAAGTCATTCTTAGGGAACACACATGTGTAGCAAAGTCTAATTGTCACACTATATACAACAGTGAATGGAGAAAAATTCTCCTGAATTCACCTAGATACTAAACATGATTTATGGGATGGACAGCATGTGCAGTGTGTATTTTTTGTCAGCCTTTAATTATTTGTACTCCTAATAAATCAATGAAATAGCTATAATTCTGTTTTAGTGGAAACTGTGAGGTTATGGATACCTGTCCTGGCATGGGGGGGGCAGGTGTGATGCATTGTGGTACTACGAGCCGCTCTTGGCTTCCCCAGTATTTACCTTAAAAAGTTGAAGCTTTCCCCAGGTACTGCTTTATGTAATCATGCAGCTTGTGCTTTTGGCCAGTGGCTGAAGCGTAAGTGAGCCAAGGTTTGCAATACATCTGCTAGCAAAGGGCAGTTCTTCCACGTTACCGGCTTGTTACAGAAACCATGTAGAGAAATGGGCGTTTGTGTATGATAAGTGTTTTTAGTCCGTATACTCAGCAGTAGTGTCTGCTTCAAGATTGCAGTCTCCCTCAGAATTTTACCTACAGATCTGCATGTGTACCTTAATGAAAATGCGAACACAACAAATATTTGTTTTAAAGTTATGTAACCGAACGGTATGTTGAATGAATTTTTCTGTAAACCTGCATTGGTGTGTCTTCCTATTTAAAAGGGGTTGCAGTTTAATTTTTTTAAAATTCCAAGCAGAACAATAAACTGTCTTAAGTGTGATTCACTGAGGTAAAGGCTAAACTGGCGATACACTATAAAATGTACTCCTGGCAACCAAATGAGTGATAACGAGTTGTTCAAACGTGTTGCCTTTGTGCACGGGGACTTTCTGCTGTCCTCTGGGAGTTAAAAAGCATCAAATCACTTGTCTCTTTATGTTCGTGTTATAATAAACACCCAGGCATTTCGGCAATGTAACAATCTGCATGCAGCCTACAACTCAAGCGACCGTTAGCATATATGACACACTCTTCTTTTTCAAGCCACCTGAACACGAAACCCACTTATTCATTCATCCACTATATAAGCATATAAATAAAATATTTTATTTATTGTATTTATTTTACGGAACAGGACAGGAATGCGGAAAATGAACAACTCCTACATTGAAGGCATTTTTCATTGATAGCACATTATGGGGACAGTGACCGATTTCGGCCTACGTTTTATTCCCTAGGAATTCCTTCCTTTGAAGAAAAGAGCGATTTAACACAGGAAAAACAGACAGGAAAGGTTGGAAACAGGATGAGGTGTAAGTCAGTAGCCACGGTAACGGAAATAATTAGGACACTAAATGCCTCCTTTAACGAACAGAGTCAATATTTGAATGTATGTTATTTTAAGAGGGGAAAGGATCTTAGATTTCTTTCCTCACACAATTGACCCATTGTTGTGACTACGGATTAGTGACTGAAACCGAACTTCACAAAAACCCAGCGTCCCCAGGGTCGGTTACCTGAAAGATGCCATTTGTACATTATTCGTAAGGGAAATCTCTCTCAGGGATATCTCCCATGGCTACCCGTTCCTGCGGACTTTGATCTGATGATTTAAAATGATGGGGGACATTAAAACGGATCAAATTATCCTACCTTTTAGGGTGACAGAATGAAAATGTGCATTCGAAGGGATTTAGAATGAGTTTAACAGATTAGCTGAAAGACAGCAGAGTAAGAGTGTTTGTTACCTTCGTAAAATTTCTTTTTACAGCTAAAAACACCCTTATTTGGCCAATGTAAATTGGAAAAATATGTGCAATGTAAAGCCTGGCTTGTTTTCTGATAAATGTCCCATGAGCTACAAAAAGTTTATACATCCTAAAGGGACTTAAAGGTTCAGACTCAACCAGAAAACAATGCCCTCAAACCCCGTGGATCTAATTCTGCTCCAGAAAGAAAACTCTTTTAGGTTCAAGCTGAGGCCAGGTGATGAATGGAGACGTTAATTTGGAAATAACACTATAGGTGAACAGCGAGGTGTGGATTTGGCAGCGGGCCTAGTCGACAAGACAACATGCTGAAAAGAAAAATGGCCACAAGTGAGGGATAAACGGGGGGTTGCATGTAGGAGGCGGCGGGACAGGGACATGGAGGACGGGCGGAGATCTGAAGGTGAGGCCATTTCCTAAAGTGATCCAGAGGGAAGCTGAGAGGCTAAGAGGCTCTGGCATGCTGGCAGTGTGACACGCTGAGAGTCCATGAAATGCACTTTAAAGTGTCCAAACCAACATGGTTTCCTCTGGGACACTGGTTGACCAATAAATTATGTCATGTGGAGCGAAAGGTCCAGGCCGAGATGGAAGTTGATTTATCCATTTTCACACTTTTCTTCTTAATCACGCTAATTAATTATGCATCTGTTTTCCATAACCACTTATCCTGTACCAGATCATGGGGGGCCTGTATGGGATGCACACACACACACACACACACACACAGACAGACACACATGCACACACACACACACACACACATGCACACACACACACACACAGACATGCACACACGCACACACAGACACACATGCACACACTCACACGCAGACACACATGTACACACACACATGCACACACACACACACACAGACATGCACACACTCACACGCAGACATGCACACACACACACACACATGCACACACACATGCACACACACACACACACACACACACACACACACAGAAAACCACAAGAGGCACATTAGAGACACCAGTTCACCAAACTGCATGTATTTGGAAAGACACCCACAGAGAAACTGGGGCCAGCAGAACTGGGGGCAGGAAAGGAAGCCACAACTCTGGAGGTTTGAGGTCATGATGCTACACTATACAAGCGGGAAGGTGGAGCTGCCTACTGTACTGTGCTGGGTCAGCATTAATGCATCCTTAGCTCCTAAATTAAGAGGCCCTAAGAGAGTATGACACACAGAACTGGGAATGGTCATTGGGTAGCATGAGGACCCCCTGAGAAGTGATAACTGTCATCTGTGCACCGTGTGTTGCAACAGCGCCACCTGCTGATGAGGACAGAGTGGCTGCACCATGGTCCCTTTGCTGCAGCTTAGCATAATTAATCTGGTCGGCACACGATGAAGCTCAGCACCTCCGACCCATCTGCCTCCATGAATCCCGTCCTCCTGCTAACAGCCTTTGCGTGGAGTCCGCTGTGCAGTGACCGCACATGCTGAGCCAGGCCTCCCAACCTGATCATTATAATTATCATATTATCATATGCTGAATGATTCACCCTGTCTCATCGTTACCATAATAATCACATTTACTCATTTGAATGAAACATGTATCCTATTTCGAAACAAATGTGTGTAAAGGTGGGGTGGCGCCCCATTCTGGAGTGTTCCATGCCTTGCGCCTGTAGCCTCCCACAAAGGCTCCAGACCCCCCACAACCCTGAATAGGACAAGCGGTTATGGAAATTGAATGGATGGATGGATGGATGTGTGTAAAGGAACACATATTCCTGGGCTGCCAGCAGGACACTCGCATGTGAAGTAAGTGATGATTAAAACCATCCAACTGCATCAGTGACCTCACACACACACAGAAGACCGTCATGGCAGCTGTCGGTGGACAGATGCCATTGTTCATGTAGGTTGGGTAACATTTGCAAATGACTGCTCCGTTCGCTTTCTCGCTAGCCGCACGTCAGGAAGTCATGGGCTACCTCTGAGTCTGACGGATCATGGCAAGACTGAAGAAGAAATCGGCAGGAGGAACCTTCAAACACAGGCGCATGCCGAAGCCCTCCAGTCACTGGTGTTAGAAACAAAGCAATGGCTAGACATGCCAGGATCTGCGTTTGTCGCCAACACGCCCCCCCATCATGGCTAGATTTCTCTGAAATTCGCTTAGAGTGCGAATCAAACTATAAAGTATACCAACATAAAAAATCTTTATTGTGAATTTTACTGGAGAAACATTACAGATTTTTTTGGGTGGGAAAGCTGTGTAGAGACATATGTTCACCAAACCCCAGCAGATGTCCCTCTCAGAGCTCCAACGTGTGTAGCCTATTCAACCTGCGGCAAACGGGGGGGGAACGTTCCATGTGTGTCCGCGGGTGTGCGTACGCGTGCATTTGGGTGCTAACACGCATCATCTGCTCTGTAGGACAGTGACATTACCAGCAGGGACAACCAATTCATTGTCTTAGTGCCTTGTCCCATTCTTTGTAAAAATCCATGAGCGAGATTGAAGGAGGAAGAGCCAGAGGAGAGAGGGAGGGTACAAAAAGTGATGCCATCTGCAGCACGATTTGCGCTTGGCATCCTGTCCTCGCACTCTTTCTTTCTAGCGAGCTGAGATTAACAGACATGCAGGGCAGCCTGGCAGCGTCGCAGGCCCAGAGCGGCAGCCTCCCGTGAGACGGAATTAGGAAGCCACTGCATGTGGTGATACCGGTATCGCGCAACAGAACACCTTTCACGCCCCACACCCACAGGCCCAAGTGACTCCCAGAACTGCAAGACATGGGGAACGGCAAAGGATGAGCAAGTCTGAACATCTGTGGGGGGAGGGGGGCACAGACGGGTGCAGGAAAATACCCCCCAAGCGAGATTCTTCCCTGGGTGCTGGACATATAGGAGCAGCAGCCTGAAAGATGGCTTGGCTCTGACCCAGCAGACTAGCGCATTGCCTCAGAGCCTGGCTGTCTCCCCAGGGGCCCTCGAGTCCCATGACCCAGTGGTGACTGCTGGAATGGGCCAGACCTGGGAGCTGAGGCCAGAGCATAATGACAGGCACCGTTGGCCCAAACCCTGGAAACGCAATCCTCTCGATTCCCATTTCTCGGCCAGGTCTTGGATCACCCTGTTAAAATATTAACCTGTGATGTCATGGGTCCGGATTAGCTGTAACACTGGAACCTTCACCCGTGTAGGTCCGGTGGGTCATCAAAGTGATTGTGACCATGCATGGGTAGTGGAAGCAGGCTGCTGACAGCAGATTTTGTAGTCGTTGACCACGTGAAGCAGGCAGGGGTTTTCATTTGTTCAGAAGACTTGCAAAAATGATCACAGAACCATTTACCATATGCAAAGTTAGGCTCTTCAACAAAAAGTAACCATAACCTTAAAGCTTCCATAAAATGCATTTTTTTTATTCTCAAATTGTTCTCTGGTGCCTACATAGTTAAGGTATGCGAACTTGATTTGGTCGAAAAATGTCCAGAAGAGGTTTTACAGGCCCATTTATATCCCTATAATTTGGCCCTCAAATGTTTTCCCTTATTTGGTGGGCTCCTTAATATGTTGAAGAGCTCTGCTCTGATTGGCTCATTTTTGCTGTTTTCCGCTGCTTTGTACATCGCAACACCTGCGCAACGGTTGAAATCTGACTGCGTTTGTGCATTGAGCTTGAAAGTACAGAACAACAAGACAGACAGAACAACAGCGTCTGAGATCCATGGTGCATCATTTCTATGTACTGAACACTCCTTTTCCAGCTATGCCAAGTTAAAGTCATATTTTCATTCTATGAAAATGGAGGGGACTGATAACAGAAAACATGCACATTGTTAAGCATCAATTTTGTAGCAAGTGAACTTGGTACATGTTGCTTGTTCTACTGGTTGCCATTGATTCGCTTGCTATTTCGCGTTATTTTGATATACAGTGGATGGAAAAAGTGTACACACCCCTCTTAAAATGCCAGGTTTTCGTGATGCAAAAAATAAGACCAGGATAAATAATTTCAAAACTGTTCCTACCATTAATGTGACATATAACCTGTACAATTCAACTGAAAAACAAACAAATCTGTGAGGGGGGAAAATATAAAAAAACATACGATAAACTTCTTGCATAAGTGTGCACCCCTTTAAACTAATGCTTTGTTAAAGCACCTTTTGATTTAATTACTGCATTCAGTTGATCAGGCGTCTATCAGCTTGCCACATCTTCACTTGGCAATATTTGCCGACTCTTCCCTGCAAAAGCGCTCCAAATCTCTCTGATATCAAGGGCATCTCTCCTCAGGTCACCCCACAGATATTCAGTTGGATTTGCATCTGGGCTCTGGCTGGGTCAGTCCAAAACTTTAATTTCCTCCTGGTGAAGCCTTTCTTTTGTTGATTTGGTTGTATGCTTGGGGTCATTGTCATACTGAAAGGTGAAACTCCTCTTCGTCCTCAGCTTTTTAGCAGACACCTGAAGATTTTTGGTGAAAAATTAGTACTTGGAACTTTTCATAATTCCCTTCAGCTGAAGATAAACAGCCCCAAAGCGTGATGCTGCCGTCATCATGCTTCACCATAGGTGAGGTGTTGTTTTGGTGCTGCACAGTGCTGCTTTTGCACCAAACATACCTTTTGGAATTGTGATCAAAAAGTTCAACCTTGGTTTCATCATAACCATAACACATTTTCCCACATGCTTTTGGGAGACTTTTGATGTATATTTTGGCTAAATTTAGCCTGGCCTTGATATTTTTCCTTGTACGACAAGGCCTCTGTCTTGTGACCCGACCCCATAGTCCAGACATATGGAGAATACGTGAGATTGTTGTCACATGTAGTACACAACCAGTACTTGCCAAAAATTCCTGCAACTCCTTCAGTGTTGCTGTAGGCTTCTTGGCAGCCTCCCTGACCAGTTTTCATCTTGTCTTTTCATCAATTTTGGAGGGATGTCTAGTTCTTGGTAACATCATTGTTACTAACATCCACTTCTTGAAAACTGCCTTTACTCTGTTCCACGGTATATCTAATGTTGTGGAAATGTTTTGTACCGTCCTCCTAACTGATACCTTTCAGCAATGAGATCACTTTGATGCTTTGTAAGCTCTCTGTGAACCATGGCTTTTGCTGTAGGATGCAACTGAGTAGATGTCAGGAAAATCCTACCAGGGCAGCTGAACTTCAACTTGGAGTTAATTACAGTCACTTTAATTGATGGCAGATGTGTCAAAAAGACTGAATGCAATTAAATCAAAAGGTGATTCAACAAAGTATTACTTTAAGGGTGTGCACACTTACGCAACCGGCTTACTTACTAACTGTCGTGATCGCCGGTGAAAGTGGGTGAGCATACAGGCAGGCGGGCGAGCAGGAAGCAGGCAAGCAGGCGAAGTACGGGAAAAACTGGGGATTTAATAAAGATCAGGACGGGCAGGACGGAACACCAGCACTGACATTTATCGTGGCCTCATTTCTTTACATCACAAAACACTGGCATTTTAACAGGGGTGTGTCAACTTTTTATATCAACTGTAATAATATGCAACCTGTGTTGTGTTTCATGTTTATCCCACTGTACTGCATAATCCTGATTATGAGGCATGGTACCCATGCCATCCCAGAGCCCCAATTGGACTGGATACTGGATCAAAGTCATGAGAAGTTCAGCTCAGAAACTGCTGTCCTCCAGGTGGATACCTTCCAGGGAAATCTCTTTAGAATATTGCATGGTGAAGGAAATGGCTTTTCATAGGCTCATGAAGGAAGGTCAGGTGACCAAGGTGATTGGAGTCTCCTGTTCCTTGTTCTCTGTGTTGCTGATAAATCACAGTGGCTGTGTTCACACTACAGTGGCTGTTTCCTGCATCGCAAACTCTCTGGAGTCAAAAGTGATATTTAGTCTCCTTTGTCAGCATGGATCCTTTCATTTTCATTTTTAACATTTGTGTTGGGTCGATGGGGGCGGCATGGTGGTGCAGTGGTTAGCACTGTTGCCTCGCACCTCTGGGACCCAGGTTCGAGTCTCCGCCTGGGTCACATGTGTGTGGAGTTTGCATGTTCTCCCCATGTCGTCGTGGGGTTTCCTCCGGGTACTCCGGTTTCCCTCCACAGTCCAAAAACATGCTGAGGCTAATTGGAGTTGCTAAATTGCCCATAGGAGTGCATGTGAGAGTGAATGGTGTGTGAGTGCGCCCTGCGATGGGCTGGCCCCCCATCCTGGGTTGTTCCCTGCCTCGTGCCCATTGCTTCCGGGATAGGCTCCGGACCCCCCGCGACCCAATAGGATAAGCGGTTTGGAAAATGGATGGATGGATGGATGTTGGGTCGATCCCTTCAGAGTTATTCGTGTTACACATGACTCTCTCTACAGTAATAAGCCTTTTTTTTCTTGATTGCAATAATTGCATTGTATACCTCATACCTCCACTTACACAAAAACTAACTCATCGTACTTTTCATACTTGGCAAATTGTTCTCATTCTGATCTGAGAAAATCACTAAAAACTGGGGTTTTTGTGATCCTGGGCTCTAAATTGCCCCCCCCCCATCAGAGGAGGATTTTCGGATCTATGCTTGGAGACTCTTCTGCACAGTGCTAAATGACGAAATAAACTGCAGGGTGATTGCTGGATATTCATAGTAATTAATAATCATGGAGACGACTAATGTGTCACTGGAGGGCACCATCATTAGTGACTGTTTATAGTTATACTAATTACTTTGAACCTTGTCCTTTCTAAAGAGTCAGCTTCACACCCAGGCCACGTATTCAATGATTGGCAAATATTTCGGGCACCAAATCAACAGTGGTGTCCAATGTGTTTTTTTCAGATGTAATAGTTGTATTTTCTTTCATTTTCGGGAAGACAAATCAGATAGAAATAAACAGATTTTTTAAGGAATAGGAAAAGTGCACACTAACCAGCGTTATTTTCATTGATGAAAACAATAATGAAAATTATTCGTAAATGAAGGGTTTAAATAGAAGCCATGCAAATCTGGTAAGGCCTCCCCTAGTCTTGGCAAATTTTATTGTGGTGGATTTGATTTTAGTTTCGATTTCATTTATCGATATTCAAAGTTGAAAAGGCGTTTTTAAAGTTTAAAGCCATTTTATAATTAGTGGAATGTTACATATTGATGTTTCGCGTCTACAATAACAGTAAAACCTGTGTGCTTAAAGGCCGCATGTGCAATCCTACAGTAATACCACGCCACAATCACAGCTCTACAGATGTTTCCTTAGGAATCTGTATAGAGGATAGAGGTAGACCAGTCTGTAAGTGAACGCTGAAAATTAAATGAAATTTTCAATATGAAAATCATTGAAACCCTGTTCTGCAGATTTACTGAACAAAATCTAAAGTAGATTTAATTGACTAAATATCCTGTAATTTTTGTTAATTAAAAATATACTAAAATTTTTAAAACATCATGTGACAGAATATGACTAAAACTGAATCAATTCTCATCAAAAGACTATGACTAAAACTAAATCAAAAGATGCTGTCAATATTAACATTGACTTCAACATGATATAGGAGAATCCGGAGAAGTTCACGTGGGAAGAATTGGCGGGAAAGGTTCTGATTAGCCACAAGGGGCGTGATTTTGGGGTCGCCGGTAACAGTTTAGAGACTACTGAACCAAAGCTTATAAAAAGGCTTGCTTTCCATTCTCTGACTTCATGCTTCTGTCATTGGGTGGTGCAGACAGATGCTGTGTAAGTGCTTAAACAAGATAATTAATGAGGGCTGTCAAGTGTGCACAGTTAACTCTATTATCTGTAAGGAGACCTTAACTATCTTGCCGCCTGTCCCTGAGGCATCATACTGTCCTGACAGACTTTTATCTTTGTGTAAATGGTGCCGATGCTGTCACAAAGCATGTCTGGTCTCACATAAGTATTCCAACTATATACACACAGCATTTGACTAGTGTGATAAACAGGTCTTCATTTTCTAAAGAGTCCCCTGTGAAAATCTGGTTCTATGGTCCATGATCAGTCAGCGATTATCAGCAATTATCAGCAAATCCCTGTCCGCATGTGTCTCCCTATCGGTGGAAGCTGGGATACACTTATTAGGGCAGATGCGGTGCTCAGATTTCTCTGAATCGGGACAAAGCGGGATCATGGGATTTCTTGAGAAAAAGAAAAACACCCAGAAATTAGATATGGGTAAGTCTAAGGCAGAAGGGCCGAACTCCGCAGGGCCATATGAGAAGAGCGACACATTTCATGTGCTTGAAGATGTTGCTGGGTGTTGGAAAGCGGTATTTTTGTACAGATAGTGAACTTCCAGCAAAGAATACGTTCAGCTTTTGGAATTATTGTTGTTAGGTATATTTAAAGCCCGGATGGTTTTAGACAGGGCAAAATTTCTCCATTCAGCAAACACAGTTAAAAACCTTCAAGATTTTCACTTGCGGAGGTTGGAAATACGGATAGTATATAAAGTCTTATGCAAGCAAAGGAGAAGATGATACGCACAACCTGATGAATCATGCTTTCATTTCTATTTATAAGCTACGGCTGCTTAAAGAATGTTCCAGGCGAAGTTCAGGTGAAGAATGCAGTCCAGTGATAAAGATGACAGGCATACAGACACATCTGCCCTATTTCTGCCTCCTCAGACCTGCGTAAATCTGTCCTGTTGGGCTGCTGAGGCTCCACACTTCCCAGCTCAATTTGACTTGGGCTGAACTCTCCTCTTGGTCTCGCATCCAAAGCATCCTTTGATTAGGATATCAACATTGGCCATTGGCTCCATCACCAAAAGCCCACAGAACACAGCCTGAACCGTGATCCAAATTACATTCTGGACTCGCGAGGGGGGGGGGTGCTTTGTTTTTTTTTTTGCAGATAACACTGGCAGCTCAGTGCCTCATGTTCTGAACCAAAACCCATGGAAGCAGGACGATAATGAATAATTTAACCAGTAATAATAATCAGAATTTATTTTTCATGGCACATATGGGGCTTGTGGGGGGGGGGGTCTTTCCTTAAGATGGATCTTCACTTTTTGCTGTTCAAGATAAAGATCTTAGAGCTGCAGGAGGTGGCTGGACCCGCGGGGAGCTGAGTGCAAAAGGTTGCTTTACGCCTTTTTGAGCATCCCTGCCCAGATCGTGCCCCGTCCAGGCCTGAGCGCAAGCCCACTGCGAGCCCAGTGCCCCACACCCACTGGCTGCATCATCAAACCATAACATGATCCGTCAATCCAGTGTTATTATTTTTGCCTTCTTTTATTCCAAATTCACCTCGTTCAGGTCAGCCAGCCCATAATCCCACCGTGATAAAAGGACAGGGAAGAAGGAAGATGACCATATGCTCTGAGCACTAGGAGCTTAGAAGCTCGGGGGTGAAGAACCTGGAGCCAGTTCACCCAAAAGAGCAAGCAGGGGGTGCAGGAGATGAGGGTCTCTCCCGGACCCCCCCCCCCACCCCAGACACACACACACACACACACACACACACACACGCATCCCCCTCGTTTGTGCCTTACCCTGGAGCTGTGCAGCTCACACAGACAGCAGGACAGGAGATGGGGGAGGGCGAGGCACCGGTGCCAGCAGCAGGTGCTGGTCCATCCTTCAGGGAGCAGGCAGCAGGCTGGGTACTGATGTGTGGCATGGAGAGGGGACTTGGCAATCTGCTACGGCAGGAACGGATGGTGGGGGAGCTGGCCAGACGGGGAGGGGGAAAGAGGCAGCGCGAGAGAGGGAGATGGGCCTGGAAGGACTGTGCCCAGGTATGCCTGTTCACAGGGAAGGCACCACTGTAAGGGTGAGACCGTATAAAGAATATCATAGAAGGTATATGTCATGCCAGTCCTCCTGGATGACATCACCATGGCCTTTCAATATGCAAGATAGTGGAGTGTTTGGAGAGAATGTGGAAGGCTTGATAACTGGCTTGATTCATTTCAAACCCAGAATTCCTACTCCATACAACCTTGTTGAATTTAGTCTACAGGCTGCACTTAACACACCCCCATCGGAAGATTTATGACCGTCCAGATCCTTGTACGCCGCCTGGAGGCTGGCCTGTGAGCTGTTATTGGCTTCATCCTGCATATCGTTCTGACCTGCTCCCGTCTGCCTGTGAGGGATGCCGGCATGAGTTCAGGCTTCTCTGACCATGTGTTGGCGGCTTCAAGGCCTTCACCTGGAACAACCCCGCTGTTAATCCCTCTCAATCCTGAGCTTTAATTTTCCAAAGAATTAACAATTACAGACGACGGACCCCAGAGGTCAGTTATTCGCAGCTGCCCATCACTGGCTGGTGCCTGTTATTAAAACACACCCTCATATGTTATGAAATTTCTACCAAGGGTGCCCTCAGATTAGGAAGCACATGTCCAGCTTTTTGTTGACAATTTTCAGCTGATAAAAACACATACGGGGACAGTATCACAGGAAGTAAACCTGTAGGGAGACGTTACGTTGGGCGACGATGGTTGGCTGCCTAAGCATGCACTAGGAAATGAGCAGCGTCTCTGGCTCAGTGGCTCGGACTGTCACTTGCTCGTGTTCCAGATGAGAGAGCCATGTGATGAGCCTCGCTACCCTCCTGGCTTAGCGCATGCTGCCCCCCCCCCCCCCCATTCCCCACCCCCTTTCTCTTTCAACCGCAAAGTGAGACCACAAACAAAACGGTTTTCGCGTTGAGCGCGTGCAGCCTGGCTGCGACCATCGTCTGGCAGCGAGCTCCGAATCTGTGTTTGAGAAGTGAGATCTGCTCTCTGTCCCCCCCCCCAGCTCGCAGCCAGGGCCTCGGATCTGGCCAACACTCTGCCTCCTCTTCGGGCCCCGCGCCTCTCCCCCCGCGCCAAACTGCGCTGTGAGTCTGTGCGACCCCCGTATGTGTGATTCTGAGCACCACCCGAGAGAAACTACTGAACAAACAGAGCGGCAGAGCTCACCGTTCCCTGACATCTATACCCCATTTGGCAACGTTTACGCCTTTTTCCCAAAAATCCCTGTTATTTATAAGAGATACGTTAAATAGAGACGTGTCTAAACAACACATACATCAGGGAGCTGCCCAGACTTTAGATGACCTCGGGAGGAGTGTCTGACTATTAACTTAGTCATTCCAACTGTCCCCAGCACTGCACATCTTCTAAGCAAGCAATGCTATAAAGCTACATAAATATAACAAAATTCAACAAAATATATATTCATCCCCAATTTCTGTTACAATAATATGTGGTGCAAGTACAGCACTGAGAGCTGAGTCTGTGCTTCGGACCTTTGCGAAGTTTTTCTTTTTCTTTGCTCTGCAGAAACCAGCAAGGTGTCCTTTACAGCTAAAATATCAGAGTCAAATCAATAGGAAAAGTAAAATGTATTTAAGACTGAAGCCGAAAGAGCAGCTTACAGAAGGAGCTTAAGTTTGGCTCCAGGAGCAGCCCGCTTAAGTGTTTCGCCGGAGTCCTAATGGCGAAACCAGAGGTACGGGCCTCTGGGATCTGCAAGGCTGGAGATGTTTCTATAAGGGAAGCTCTGCTCTTCACAGGAACTCATTAACCAAAACCTGAACTGCGAAAGAGACACAGATATAAGGCAGAGAGATCTTATGGTACTGCCCAGTGCATATCGAATTAACAAGAACTATATTTGTCTAATTTAATCCGTAAAGCTTCGCAAAGAGATGTGAATTAAAAACAGGCAAACTAATGCATGTATTTTTAAAATTCTGGGTTTGCATTACACATTAGATGAATACCAGGGCAAGAATGCTAGATGATTAGAATTATTAAAAACATTCTGCGATTAAAATTCAATGCTTCTGGGCATGGTGTGACCTAAATTTACTTTATTTTGTTATATACAGTATGACGGGGCAACAACTGTAAATCAAGTAAATATATTGTAAGTGCTTATGAGCTACCATTGTGTGAATTCTTTGATGGAGACCGGTTTAGATTAAATTTAACTATATATTGTTCATGCCTTATTTGTAACACGTATGTTATTTTCTTTCAAAATTTGAAGACTAATCTCTGTACAGCACTAGAACACAGTTTCCTATCCTGCATTCTACTGTTTAGCCACCAGAGGGACACCTCTTGTGACAGAAACCCTTCATTCGGTTCACTCACACACTATACGGACAAAAGTATTTGGACACACCTCTTAATTATTGAATTCAGGTGTTTCATTTGGACCTTTTGCCACAGCTGTATAAAGTCAAACGCCTAGCCACGCGATCAGGTGTACTAACGTTTGTGAAAGAATGTGTCATTCTGAATGTTGTCCTGCTCATGCTGATCCTCCTGTGTGCCCCGCCCCCCTCGCTACCTCGTGTGGAATCCCCGTGTCACCAGATGTTTCTAGTCTTGTTAATTGTTAGTTGTATATTTAACTCCGTGTTAGAGTACGTTTCCCCAGTCCGGTCATTGACGTCGGTCCTTCGTGGTCCTGGATGTATTCTCCCCGACTCCCTGGATTCCTGCTCCTCTTTGCCTGCTCCATGACTGTTGGGCAAGACACTGAAGAGCTCAGTGAATTCAAGCGTGGTGCTGTCATAGGGTGCAACTTTTGCAATAAATCAATTAGATATTCCCTGGTGAATTGTAAGTGGCATTATTGCGTAGTGGAAGCATTTAGAAATAACAGAAATTCGGACCATTTTGAGTAACAGAGCAGGGTCGCCGAGTGCTGAGGAGAATGGTGCGTAAACAGTCACTCTGTTGACTCAGTAACTGCAGAGTTCCAAACGTCCTCTGGCATTAACCTCAGCACAAAAAAGCTGGGAACTTTATGAAAACGACTTCCATAGCCGAGCAGCTGTATGCAAGCCTACCATCAAGCAAATGCGATGCCAAACATCGGATGAATTGATGCAAAGCACACTGCCACTGGACTCTGGAGCAGTGGAAACTTGTTCTACGGAGTGACAAATCACGTTTCTCTGTCTGGCTTCCTGATGGACGGGTTTGGTGGAGGACAGGAGAACGTTACCTGCCTGACTGCATAGTGCCAACTGTAAAGTTTGGTGGAGGAGAAATAATGGTATGGGGTTTTGAGGAAAGCCTTCCCAGAGGAGCGGCAGCTGTTATCGCTGCAATGGGGGGACCAACTCCATATCGATGCCTATGGATTTAGAATGGGGTGTCATTAAAGTTCCTGTAAGTGTAATGGCCAGATGTCCCAATACTTTTCTCCATTTAGTATATATCAGATTGGTGTATTAGCAGTTAATAAACATATAATTTCATATAGAAAACTAAGCACATGTACAAGACTCTTAAAACTCTGAAATTAATGCAGTATAATTTTGAATTACAAAATAAAATCAATTCAATTATTACACTACTGCATTATTGTAATAAACGTCAATATTAAGTATCTATTGAAGTAAAATGCATAGCAAAAACAGTTCTTTGCATTTCCAGTTGTATATATATTCTACATATACATTATATATGTCTTTGTTTCTGCAAAGTAATTTTAATGTTCAAATGCCACATTAGAGTGTACAACCTCTGCAGGAACTGTGGTGTTTATAAAGTATGAAGATATTTTACATTTTACCTCCCTCACTGAGGTCTCCTGAGGTATTTTAAAGTGTAATGAACCGCAAAAACTTCTGGGCTTCTCAAAAATCCGACGAACAGCTGACACCCAAGCTGGAAAGGAGACTTGTGGAGTAATGTGGCATTTGCATAATAAAGTATTTCTTGATATGATTATGTTTTGGTTTGGCTACAGCCAGGGCAGGCCTTACCCAGGCTCTTCCGCCCCTCCCTGTGTTGCCCTGCTCGCCCTCAGCTCTCCCCCTTCTCCTGCACATCACTCAGTCAGTCTGCTGTCTGTACTGTCACTGGGCGTCAGCCTCACTGTCGTCGCTGACATCCGCCGATGGGCGGGGAGGGTAACCCGCGGTGACGGCGGGCTACTCCGATATGCAAAGCGGGGCGCCTGGACAATGGCCGAGCTGTCAGAGGAGATGCCAGCATTCGCTGCGAGGGAGATTGCGATGGGGGTCACTGAAAATGTATGCAAATTTGACATTTCTAAACTAATTAGCATATTTACACATCAAAGTTCTCAAATTATTATTTTTTTCTCCCTCCCGTAGATGGAGTTCGGGGGTGTCTTAGTTGCTTAACCACCCCCGTCCCACCCCATTCAAGTCTGACATGCCACTATCCTTCATGCGATCAATCTTCTCCCGATGACAAAACAGTAACAACTTCAGGACGAATTCTCTTTGTCTTCAATGGTCCATCTATCATTCCCATCACCCAGTGCTGGCCAAAGCACTAGGGTGTCTAAAATTACAGTTTATATGCACAGTTCATCTTTTGATATTATACAGAGGACAGTTGGTGCTGTGTCCTTGCAGCTGGTACACTTTGCACCTCATGTGAATCCACTTCTATGCAGCTCTCTGAAAAACATCAGACATCACCGGCAAAGGGATGGTCCATCCTCCCAGAGGATAATGCCCCACGTTACACTGCACACTCATGTTGGTTTTCCACGTGCGCCACCCTTCTGCCTGGTTTTTCATGGCTCCGCCATGATGCATTTTCAGACAAAATACCTGTCTGCTGTTGAATTTATTGTCATTCGGGTTGTGGATTATCTTCCTGTGGATCTCCTAATTGTTTTACATTTCAGGCCTTGAATCAGTCACTTCCTGTCTCACTCTTTTATTCAGACACACAGGTGCACATCATAATAAACAACCTCCACTCACCCCCCCACAGTGTGTCGCTAAGGTAACGGAGACAGAACCTGTCTCTGGGATAAGGCAGTATGGCTGGGGCACCCACATTTAGCAGTTTTGAAACCTCCACGGGAACAGTGTTTGTGGTCTTGGCAGGTCTGTCTCTCCGCTACACGGCCCTTACCACCCCCCCCCCCCCACCATGAGATCACACACCTGTGACGAGGAAGGGGGGAGCCCCCAGCACCCCGCACTCTCCTCTCCCCGTTGTCAGCTGGCTGCGAAAGGAGTGGGTCACGCTCACCAAGGACCGTGATTAAGCACCAACTGGGATGCGGCCAGAACTCTGGACTCACGCCACGCTGTCTGGGTCTTGGCCACGCTGCCCAGCCAAGATTAACAAGTGCTGCTGAGTCTGGGCCCGACCATGCGGGTCCAAAAGGGTCCGCATCTGTATCACTATCAAACAGTCGATCTGGCAAATTTAATTTAGTACAGTACAGGTCCAGTATCAGGATCCACTGCTTTTCATAAGTACTTAACATGAACTAGGTCCATTCATGAAGCACTGTAGCCTCATGGGGTTGTGGGTTTGAATCCCACCTCTGATCTGTGTGTACGGAGTTCGCATGTTCTCCCGTGTTGGTATGGGCGTACTCTGGGTAATCCACACTCTTTCCACCAGCCACCAAAAATAAGCAGTTTACATGAACTGATGTCTGATAATTTGCCCATAGTGTGTGTCCACTGCCTGTGTCCAGGCTCCAGGTATGTGAGTAACTCTCTTGGAGTACAGTGACCACAGTAAGTACCAATGTGATTGTTTGTAAAGGCAAATCGCATATGAGCAGTGACTCTGAATAATGCAGTGCCAAATGCAGCTGAAAGTGTTCTGATACTGCAAAGACAGTAAGAAGGAATGTGAAGGAAAGTGGCCACTGTCACACAGTGTGTGTGAATTCTCTGTAAATACTGGCTGTTCTTACATGACTTGATTCACAAGTAGCTTTACGATGATGCTTTTTAATTGACAGTGATTACAATGACAAAAGTTACTCATATTGTGTAATTATCCCAGTCTAATTACCATTACAAAGTATAATTACAGGCTACACATATTGTCCAGGGGATACCTACACAGAGATGTTTTGGTTCAGTTGTCTTTCTCCAGGTTTTTCTGTATTTGCCAAACAATGCTTGTCTAAGTCACTCCTGAAATTTAAAGCTGCCACCTTTTCTCACATAGCTGGATTATACTCACACTCAGATTACAGATTAACCTTCATTTCGGTGATACATGATATATACTCACACCTGCAACATTTTAGCAACAAGGTATTTAAATCTTTTCTTGAGGAATGTAACGGGACAGAAAGCAGCGTACAGGGAAACAAGTTTCACGAGTGTAAAATACAAGGGCTTCCAGGTCCAGAGGACAATAAATAGGATGGGAATTGGTGTGGTGACGTGAATTGGGAACAGCAGAAATCTGGCAGGAGAGGAAGCCGTGGACATCTGCAGCTGATAGAGCAACTTGGAGAGCACTTCCTGGAGATCAGCCCATGTGACCCCGACCATGTGACTCTGAGTGAGACTGCCATGGCATGAACATCTCAGCCTGAAACGGACTGCAGGGCGACTCATGCTGTCTGAAAAAAAAAACTTGTTTCGTTAGCTGTGATTAATCTGTAGGGATGGTCTAAACTTCCTGAATCCTGAATTTTTGCATGCAAGTAAATTTCAAACTTAGTGTCGGAGGGGCACAATGAAACAGTGGGTTGTGGTCCTCGGAATTCAATTTAAAAAAGTTATGATGAGTGAAGGAAGGACCGCGGCCAAGAGACTTCCAGCAGTGCCTCCTAACTCAAAGCTACTGCCCCAATGCCTCAGCGGTCGCTGGGGGAGACAGGCGACCCCGACCCCCCATCCCTCTCTGCCCATCCTGTCCAAAGGGCTGATGTGAGGGAGCATGTCTCTCAGGCCTCAGAGATAGAATTGAAGATGAAAGCCCCCCGCCCCCCCCAGTGTACCTGCACCTAAATATATGCAATATACACAATTTAAGTGTTTTGTAAAACAGCCTGGCTCTTCCCTGCTTCTCATTAATGAAGGGCTTCTTCCCTGCTTTATGGGACTTCAGTCCTGCTTGAACTTCGCTTAATGTTTCCCATTCCTATTGAAGGTCACTTGATGTCATCCTCCGATTCATGAGAGACTGTCGGATAAGTTACCGGTCATCTCTGGTATTAGGAAGTCGCTTCTGCCCTCTACCTGGCTGGTTCCTGGTCATTCCCAGTGTCTCCTGTTTCATCTTATTCTTATGTACTTCTGTCTTAGTACCTGGAAGCAACCTGCTGCTCAGTGTACTTTTGCTAGCAGAACCAGGATTAAACCAGGATTTAAAAATACAGATTTCTTTAAAAATATAGAGTGGCTGTATGTAATAAATTAAGTAATTGTCTCCATCTGGCATTTTTTTAACACAATGAAGCAAAGAATATCAGTGGCCTGTAGCACAAAGCAGGATCTCTTGCTTAGCTGGATAACTTTTTGGATTTAAGGTACACCAGTTTAAATGGACTTTTTCTTTGATCATGTACATTTAACCAAGACTAGTTTAAATCCGACATGTTATCTGGTTAAGCAACAAATCCTGCTTTGTGATACACTGTGAGATGCTAAGTGACTGTTTTGATTTTAGTTTTGATTTCTGGGATTCTGTGAAATGTCATGACCTAAACTCTCACGTTGTTTACAACCGGGAAGGAATATTAAAATTCTTTGTTCATATTGTTCTCCGATATGGGTATGCAAAACACTGCATGTGTTAACATAATAAATTAAATAATAACACATTATGACTTTGAAATTAACTGTATGAGTTAATGCAATAAATTTCCCAGCCAAAATATCTATATATATATATAGTATGACATGTGATGTATAATGCATATTGATATTTATAAATGGGTCATATTGTCTAAATTAATGTAAATGAAATGAAAGGCCTCCTCACATTATTTTACTTTACATTATTGTATTAAATGTTTTGACTTGTAAGCTAAATGTGTAATAAAAGGCAAGTATATTTCCCTGCCATAAAAAAGATTATGGTAACTTAGCAAACCACAAACGACCCACCTTGATACTAGCTACTTGATTAGCATTTTTAGTTCATTTCCTGTGTATCGCGTACGGCACAGATATGCGTGGTAAATGTTATGCCACTTCACTGGGTATAATTTAAAACTGGAAGAGTTTACAGGAACAAATCGGCAGCACGGGGGCTCGGTGGACAGCAGCACAGCCTCACACCTCCAGGGCTTCATCATCCAGGCCGTGCTGCCCTTAGCCATGTGTCGTCTGGGATACGCTCCAGGCTGCCTGTGACCCTGTCCTGGATCAGCGGTTATGGAAGATGGATGGGTGATCCAAGGATAATGATCCATGACCTTTTATGTTTCCCAGGACCTACTGTTGCAGCTCCTCTGGGAAGTAGCCTGTGGTGGTCCTGGGTCTCCGGCCTCCCACACAGAAGGCAGTGACCCTGGCCACGCTTCCGACAGGTCAGGGGCCTTTAGCGACTCCTCTGCTTTGGCTACATCATGTCCACACACATGTCCAACCTGGCTGCAGACACTATGCTAAGCAGCAGTTTCATCAATAATATACATCTATGGTACTTCTAACTACTTTTACAGTTCCTGCATCAAGCACAATTTATATTGATTAAATACTACCTTGGATCTTCCAGCTGTCTGTGTGTCCCTTGGGCTTATTGGGCTCCCGTGTGCCATCAGCTCCGTCCCTGCGAGGCCCCCTGCATCTCCTCGGGACCTGCTTAAAGCATGCAGCACCACTGTTCATCAGCTGCATGTTCTCCTCCTTTCCCACAAACCCCTGCAATGTTCCCTGTGGCGTTTATGGTGTATAGCTGAAGCCTGTAACGTGGACTTTCAGCACTTGGATAAAGTGTGTAGTTTGGGATGTTAAATGTGCATATAGCCGGGGGGTGGTAATGTCAAGGAATGGCCGGAGTTGAATGAAAATGCATGAAGATATGCCCCCCCCCCCCCCCCCAGGCAGTGAAGACACTGTCAACCCACTTTCTCTTCTCAAGTGGAAAAACAAACTAATTATGTGTAAATGATAATGCATTGTGCTTCAGGATTTTCCTGCCTCTCTCATTAGGACAAACCCCCCCCCCCCCAGCCCCAGGTCCCCTGCCCTTCTCCTCTTCTTCTTTCTGCTCTCCTTCCCCTTCTGCACCCAGCTAATGTGTGTTATTTCTCCCAGGGAGTTCTGCCCTTTTCGGGAGCTCTGAACATCAGCAGACGGTCTGGGAAGGTTTGCATCAAACCGTCCTTCATGTGCATGAGCGGCGACTTGCAGTCACAGAGGAGTTTGTTTCCCCTGATCTCCCACTCCACCAGTCCATTCCAGGCAGCCCCCTTGCCCTCTGCTGCCATCTGAGGTACAGCCGAAAGCCCACCCCCTCCTCATATCCGTTCCTCCCTTTAGTTCCCCAGTCATGACAGTAGACGTGATGTGTCCAGTGTCAGTGCTCCCTCCTTAGCACAGCTCATACTGCACTGAATAGCAGCAGATCCCTGTTAGCATACAGCTTTCTTACCCTCTGACCGCATGTCAGTCATTGCTAGTTTAATGAGCCTTTGTATAAATAAGTTAAATAAATGAATTAAGGGCCTTTGTGTCACGTCCTGCCAGCCATGTTCACGAGATCCACCTGTTTCCTCCCTAGCGTAATCCTAACAAGCCACACCTGTTACTCATTTGTCTTACCTCTCATTCCTAACTCTCATGTTAATCACTCCCAGCTGCCTCTTGTTAGCTCTCTCATTAGTCCAGTATATACATGCTTCCCAGTCCTAGGTTCCTCTGTCCAGTCATTGACATTGAACCCTCCTGTTGCCTGTGTCTTTCCTAATTTCCAGTCCTACAGTATTGATCCCTTGTGGTCCAGTTTTTTTCCCAGACTCTGTTCATTTAAGTTCAATATAAACCCCGTTAGTTTTATAACATCTACCCTAGGGTCCTTCGTCCCTCGTAACATGACACTTTGTATAAAAATAAATGTAATTATTACTTTTTTTCCTCTATGATTCATATTAAACAAGCATGTTCTTACATGTAAACAAACTAAAGATTCAGTCAATGGTCCTCTAGAATTCAGTTTTTTGGTCTTGTTGATGTTGGTGAGATTTCAAGCTGATCTGATAAAACTCATCTACTGATTGGCAGCAAATTAACCCAAACATGGTGGAAGAGAGAAACACAGATCATTTTCAATCCCCGAAAAACTTGAAAAACACGCGACAGCAGTTCAGACTGGGGGATGGAAATGCTTTTATATGAATATGCAGGAAAAGTAATAAAGAGGGCACAGAGCCAATACTCCGACATGTAGAAATGCAGTGTTAACAGATATGTATGTTATGTGAATTAGATGCCCAAATACATATATGCATAAGCGGAATTAAAAATGAGAGGTGAAACAGGTTTGATGAAAGAAAACCATGTCAGTGGAGCGTTGGTATGAGGGGTGAATGTGTAAGACACTGGTGATCCATCTGCAAAGAAAGGATTGGAGTAACGACACTGCTGGTGTTCAGTCAAAAAAACGGAAACATCTGCTTGAAAGACAAATTTGATCATTGCCCTCTGGTCATTTATATCAGTGTCGAATTGCTGTGATTGCAGTGAAAGTTCTGTAATAACCCAGTTTATGTTGAATCGTTAAGGTTGGTTTGTTATTGTGCTATTGTGACTTATCACTCTAGTCAGGATAATTAACCTCGCCTGGCCTGTGTTCAGGTCACAGGAAAAAAGAGAGTCCTCACCTTGCCTCCATGACCAAAGGCCTCGCAAAGGCCACGGACCATGCCCTGCATTCATAAATTAGACTAGCAGGACTTCAACGAGGAACAGAAGAAAAGCGTAACCGAAACAAAAAATGACAGTGGCCACCTGAATCATTCGTTCGGGAATTAGCGTTAGCAACATTATTTTGATCTGAAAAGTCCTGGGTGATAAAACCAGCATTTTGACTTCAATTTCAGTTGCTCTCAGGAAATGCACATGGTCCAGCTTTACCGTTTGGTGCCAAAGCCCTGAAGACATCTTGTTCCCATCTATCATCTCTCACGGTACGTCAGAGGATGGCGTTACAGCTGCTAATTGGGGCTTGGCGATTCACAGCGATGCTGAGATTCTGTTTCTCGTTAGCAATGAAACGTGTAATACGACACATGACACTCTCAAACATTATCCCACCTTTAGATGCGCCATCTCACACTTACAAATGCCAATATGAATATTAATTCTGAAAAATACAATTTCGACAATCAGTCACTTGAAATAACACAAAAAATGACATAAACAATCAAACCTAGCTGAAATATACTTGGTTTTTTTCTTCTTGATTCTTGCTAACTTGGTCTTTGAGGCTTCTCAGTAAAAATCTATAGGCACTTTCACACCAAAGTTCCAGAGCCTGGTTTCTGGTTCCAAGTTCCTGGGCTATGTTGATCAAGAACTCTTGTAGCTCCTGGCCACATTCATGTGTCATTTTCCCAGCACACAACTGAGACTGAGACCTTTATGGTAAATAAGCATGGGAGATGCACAAAGCATGTAGGTTAAAATTCACAGATAATTTCATGCAAAGCCAAAGCTAATCCAAAACAATGGAGGATAAATGAGTCGTTTGGTTAGTTATTTGTTAGTTATTGAAGGGATTAATCACGATCAAAACAGGACACATCCTTTTATTTATATTCTGGTGCCAGGCAGACCGAGGCATCACAGCAGCAGAGAATAAACAGGAGGAGGCACGGATTTACACAAAACTGCTCTTACTGATAGTACTTACAGTATAAGGACCACACAATAAGCAACAATAACAGAGACAATCAATGGCAGGGAAACGCAGGGAGGTTACATGCTAGATGGGAAGGCACACGCACAGTAGGTCATTATGCAACATTAAAGCACTTCAGGATTACACATACAACACAGGTAAGGGTACACACAACACCCGGGAGCACAACGGGTGTTTACACTAAATATAGACGTTTACTTCTAATGAAACATAAACAGGGGCTGCATACACGACTCGCGAGCATGCTGGGATACGCTAATCACACCAGCACTACAGTATTTATACGACCCACAACATTTTTAGAACTCATTATTGAAACTGGCCAGATATTTAGTTTTCCACAGAATAAAGAATGACGTAAAGAACGTTATTCCTCTAATAAGTACCGACGAGTTTCACCCCTGGCACCGGTGATATTAGACGGAAGTATATTGGATTTCGATCTAATTTTCCGAAGCAGAAATATGGAGACACGAGCAAAAAGATATTTATTGATGAAAAGCTCTGCTACTGTTATATCTATTCCAAGTACTTCAACGTAGCTTCTAAGTTAGCACTGGTGCTTGTGGTCTACCAATGAACAAGTTATCACTGTAAGACGCTCTCCAGTAGTTTAGGTTGGAATGAAAAGTAGGAAATACAATTGAGCCGAGTTCCTGCAGTGTAAACACAATAAAAACTCCTGGCTCCTGAAATTAGGTTCTGGTTCTTGAAAAAAGTTCTTGCAGTGTGAAAGCACCACAAACATTTGCTGAGCAGGCCCTCGGTGTGCCTAATCATGCGACCAGCAGAAGGCCTTCATCTGGAGAAGCCACAAGAGGCTAATTTGAGCCAGCAGCCGCATCCAGACAGAGAACAAGTGGCCATGTTTTGTGTCAGTGTCCTGTTAAACATGCCTCAGCACATTCCTGACTGGATACAGCACCCATTTAATGGGGTCTGACAGCTGAGTGCCCCTGGCTCTGCCCCGTGTGCCGCCCTACATCGGTGACGCTAATCACTGAACGCTTACTGTTCACTGAGTACGTGTGTGAGTGGGGGGCTGCTCCGTGTCTGTGCCTGTTTGTGGGGACGTGAAACCCAGCAATTTAATTTATCCCTTGTAAGGGTGGTGTGGTGACCAGCCTGACTTTGTAGAAGTTTGTTTTCTTTTACCCATCAGCACTGGATGCCCAGCTCTGCACCCAGTTGCAGCCCTCTCCTGATCTGGTGCCTGATCTGCACTCTGTGTTCTCGTGCTGGCACCAAAATGGCCACCTTCTTTTTTCTGCTCTTCTACTTTTCGTTTCTGACACATGCCCTGGTGTCCCATGCAATATGCTGATACCCACAATCATGTGATCACAAGAATGGAACCACCTTGACAGGGGTGGAATTTAAGAGATTTTGCTGGGCTTGTTCAGCAAATAATCTAGCTCGACATGCAAATTCTTTACTACCTAGTGGGCTAGTGTTCAGTGATTTGTACCTGCCAACCCAGTCCTTGGGGACCCACAGACAGTCCACATTTTTGCTCCCTCCCAGCTCCGGGTAAAAAATGTGGACTGTCTGACAGGGAGCTCAGAGGGAGCAAAAACGTGGATTGGCTGTGAGTCCCCAAGGACTGGTTTGGCTAAGAACATTGTTCCTACATGAGGGCCCCATGTTTTGTTAAATCACAGTATGCGTCTTCGGATGGATTTGTCATTAACATTTAAATGCTGAGCATGTTTTACCTCCCTTCACCATGTGTTGTTTTCTTTAACTACTCCGGAATGTTCCGCATCTCGTGCCGGACTGCTTCGCTCCCTCTGAGGCATCATGAAGCGAATTCCCATATAAGATATTTAATTTCTTGCTGGGGTATCCTTGACAGGTTTCCGCCACTGTCTGGAGTTATGGGCTGTGGCAGTGACTGATTTCCGAATCACTGATATTAATTAGCTTAACTACAAACCATCTGAACAGCTCAGACCTTCCACTAAGCCACTGTGAGGCCTGCAGCCATGATTGGCTGATGCCACAGAGCCGCATAAAAGGGTAAACAATCCTTGACTTGGCAGCAAGCAATTAGAGAGATGGTTTTCATGGTGGGTTGTTTTCAATGCGTGGATTTTTGGGAAATAACAATGCTGGTCTCACCCCCCCCCCTCCAGTGTCCACCTCTCTCTCTTTCATTTAGGTATCGCAGACACCCATAGTCTGCCAGTAGTTGGCCCAGTACTAAATCCATAGCATTATAAGATCCTGAGCTACAATGCACTGCATTGTGTTTATATAGTATCGTTTAATTACTAAGGGTGAGACTGTCAATTTGGAAAAGGAAAATTAAACAGGATTTATATTTTTTTGTAATTTAAGTAATATGCAATAAATGATATTATAAAAGACTTGCAGATTGTGTTCAGTACCTCCTGCTGTTTCTTGGAATAAGAATGAAATATTATCAGATGTATCATTTGTTCTTCGTTTGCCTCTTTTACAATCCAATGGATGTCCATAGCCCACATCACCCCCCAGAGGAATCTTAATCCCACGTCCGACCTTCTAAGCTTTATCAGTCCTGGCACCTTTCATACCGAACATCTACCTTCAGAGCCAGGATGGAGATGTTCATGCTCTGGAGAGGATTCTCATCCCTGCTTGGTCTCTTTCCACTCTGCTGGGCACAGAGTCTTGTCCAGCTGAATGTAGGACTGCAGGTTGGTCGTGGGCAGTTTGTTTACGTGACCGGCGAGGATCTGCGGTTTGATGTCCAATATAACGTGACATCCTGCAAACTGGAGGTGGTGATGAACGAGCCCGTGACACAAAGAGTGGGCGTTTTCACTCCCCAGGTAGGCAAGGGGTCCATCAGAACAGACCAAAGGGTTAGGGGCGTAGGGGGGACAGGGATGCCCTGACACATTCATGGGGAGCCAGCACTGTACAGGGCCCCTTGAATACATAAGTGCTAGAGCTTCAGAGCGGCCCATCAGAGGCTCTCTGTGGGTTACTACATGGATCTTTAGGGATTTCATAATGACGACAGGACCTTTCTAATTGATGCCAGAATCAGCCAGACCAGAGACCCCATTGCAGTTTGAAGGTAAGGCTGATGCAACACGGTGAGAGATCTAGAACCTCAGATGTTTTTCTTGTTCCTTCTTTGTGCACCATCTGAATCAACACTGAAAGCTGTGGACCTAGTCCCGCCTAAGGTTCCGGAAGCATAACGGAAGAACTAAGGGGATGCCGGCAGGGGTGAAGGGGGCAGCCCCACATTCCCCGCCAGCTTAACAGGGCTGCCCAGCAGGAGAGAGGTATGTCTTTGTCCTGCAGGGCAGCCTGGGGCAGTGAGAAGGTGATGCTGTATGAGATGTGTGTGCCTCCGTCTGTCTCTTTGATTGTACATGTCTTTCTCCCCCCCCTCCCTGTTCCTACTTCAACACCTGAAAGCCCATTTTCTTTCATCTCGCTGCCAGTCGCTGGGGGTGCAGCTGGGTCCGGCCTCCTCGGTGTGCCTGTAGCAGGGCCTGAGATCGGGCTCCTTTGGGGAATACATGCAAACATCTGGGCTGGTGTGTGTGCAGGAGAGCCACTGAAAAGTAAAACTCCTGGATCTGCTGCGCACATTTCCTGTGTTCGAGGTTCAGCTATTTCTCTCTCTCTTTCTGCCTCCCCCCCGTCTCCTTCCCTCCCACCCCGTTCCCACTTCTTTGTGACTCTCTCTTCTTTGTAATGGTCTGGCAATCAGACGATCCCTAACAGGCACCCAGACCCCTGGTCCTTTTGTTTCAGTAGTGTTGCGTTCTCCTTTGTTTTTTCTTAGCTTTGCTTTGTTGTGCCAAAGCAGCCCACTCCCTCCCCCTTTTTTTTTTGCGAGGAGGTGCTGGACTGTAAACAGTGACCGTGCAGTCTTGGGGGGTGGGGGCAGGAGGCCGTGCTGAAGAGGATTCCTCCTACGCCAGAGTGAGTAGGAGTGGGTGACATGAGGCCGCAAGTACAGCACCAAGAGCAGGTATGTAACCTGAGTCCCCTCACTCTCTCCCAGCTCTCTGCTCCTGCCTGCTAAACTTTCAGCAAAAACCTGTCCAGGACCTTAGGATGGCGGGGGGGTGACAGCCGAGCATTTAAATAAAGAGCAAAGATAAATATTCGTATCCTGCCTATCTCTTTCACTTCTTTCCTTCCATACTTATTGCAGTGTGGTTCTCAAAACAGTAGAGATGCATCTACTGCTGCCTCTGAAAAGGTGTCAGTTGTTCCTTCAGGACATTGTGGCATTTTAATGTCCTGTTTCTGCAGCCTTCAGAGCAACACGCGTGAATTTTGATTAATTGTGAGTGAGAGGAAGTCTGGAATCTAGATCAGCCAGATGTTTGTTTCAGAGCAGGAAGGCCGAGCTACTAAAAGTGGGCAAATACAGACTGTGTTCAGAGCCGGGCAGAGCTGTAAGATCATCACCCCACATCGTGCTTGGTGAAAGGTGCCCTTTGGACATCTTCCCTTGCACTGTTTCTGACGTTCATTAGGGGTGACACCTTTGGTGTGATGAAGAATGCAGATGAGCACTACAGAACAGACTTCAGCTGGTAACATGGGAATACAAGGGGCTTTTGACGATATGGAATAGTTGGGGGAGGGGTCCTTTCCTTTAACCTAGAATGACCCACAATCACCAAAATTCAATGTGCGCTTTTGACACACACTGAATATCAGCTCTATGTTTGCAATCCCATGAAACCGATCTTGGTTTTTTGGTGCAGATTTGTGTTGGTCTGTATATCTCCTCTGCTCAGTGTCTCTGACACCTGAAAGATTGTAGACTGTATGTCCTGGGGGGAGAACGTCACAGGGCCGTAACAGGACACATCCTCCTGTCATCGCTAGCCCCCCCCCCCCCCCCCCCCCCCCGAGGTCATGCAGTTTAACCCTTTACTTCCTGGAAGAAAAAAACCTGTGTAAAGAAATGAAGGGTGAGTGTGTCAATTTGGAACAGGAAAATTAAACAATATTAATTTTTTTTGTAATTTAAGTAATATGCAATAAATTATATTATAAAAGACTTGCAGATTGTGTTCAGTACCTCCTGCTGTTTCTTGGAATAAGAATGAAATATTATCAGATGTATCATTTGTTCTTCATTTGCCTCTTTTCCCATTATGCAGCTATTGAACTACATTCGTCAGAATTCCTGAGGAAGGACTGTACACATCCATAGCCCACATCACCCCCCAGAGGAATCTTAATCCCACGTCTGACCTTCTAAGCTTTATCAGTCCCGGCACCTTTCATACCGAACATCTACCTTCAGAGCCAGGATGGAGATGTTCATGCTCTGGAGAGGATTCTCATCCCTGCTTGGTCTCTTTCCACTCTGCTGGGCACAGAGTCTTGTCCAGCTGAATGTAGGACTGCAGGTTGGTCGTGGGCAGTTTGTTTACGTGACCGGCGAGGATCTGCGGTTTGATGTCCAATATAACGTGACATCCTGCCAGGTGGAGGTGGTGATGAACGAGCCCGTGACACAAAGAGTGGGCGTTTTCACTCCCCAGGTAGGCAAGGGGTCCATCAGAACAGACCAAAGGGTTAGGGGCGTAGGGGGGACAGGGATGCCCTGACACATTCATGGGGAGCCAGCACTGTACAGGGCCCCTTGAATACATAAATGTATACAATTATATAAGGTAAGAGGGGTGGGGGGACCCAAGGTGACATTTTGTTACTGTGCACAGAATGTGTAGCTGCTTCTCTGCAAAGGACACATCAGTTTTTTGAGTATTTACTGTGCAGTGCAAGGCATCGCAGACTGAGTTCTGTTCTGGATTCATGATACCGGAAATATATTGGTGTGTTTCTTAGGTTTTCGACTGCCACTTCTTGCCAGATGAAGTTAAATACACCCATAATGGCAGCCCACTGCTGCAGGAGGACACGGTCATGCTGAGAGTCTATAGGTGGGTCATGAATCCCGTGCTTCACCTCTATCACTGTCAAAAGACTTTGCCGCTTTGTCCATACAAAACTGCAATTAAATTAAGAAAGTGATGCTTACTGTGTTTGTTTCATTTCAAAGTATACAGAAACGTGATTATGTCACACATTTTTACCAAGAATGCATGACTTCTTCTGGGGATTGTTTACATCTGTCTCTGTCTATGGATTCCAATTTTTTATTTTTGCCCAAGCTTCACAGATTCCGAGACTTTCATAGAACCTGTGTCAGTGAGCGTCAGGGTGGTTGAGCCCCACGACAGTCTTATCAAGTTTGGGAGCGTACCTCTGGAGGTTCAAACGTTCTACGGCCTGTCCAACACCTTGGACAGCAGAGTTCTAACATTCCAGAACAGACCGGGATATATTTGTAACGTCAGACTCCTCACTTCCGAAACTAACATGCCGGCACTTGGGCAACTGGTCACGGATGAGTCCGTCGGCACAGTCCCAGTGACGCATATGGAGAACACGCCTCCATCCAACTCAGGGCCCAGAAGAGGTAAGTTGGGTTTTTTGAGACAAATGAAACGTTAAGTTATGGACCATGAGAAAAAAAAGTACACAGGCACCAGATTACAGTACATGCAAACTGCATAAACACAAAGCTGGAGCCTGGAATCAAGGCCACAATGTGTCACTGTGAGGTTAGGGGGCTGTAGGCTGAACCACCACAACAGCCATCATGAGCTGTTGTGGGAATTTATACTCGGTGTCCAGTCACCTTAAATGAGCTGATCATATTTTGTACAATAGAATTTATTGCCCATATCCACACATACACACACACATACACACACGCATTCTCATTTAACTAAGCTTTAGTCCATATAGTGGAATGATGCTTTTATCAGGACAATAACAATGTTCTCTACACGACTGTGCTTAACCTGTGCTGGGCTGCATGTGGTACAAAATCCACAGCTTAGGTTGTGTCCTTAGCTAACATTTAAAGCCTTTTTAAATGCATATGTAAAATGCATTTTGCTGTTTGCTTTAACATAATGAGTATTTTTTTTCAGGCCGGCAGACAGGACTCCTATGCCCAGGAAATAAGCCCTGTAGCCACAATGCTAAGGAAGTCAATTTCCTGAAGGTCAACTGTGAGGAATTTCTTAATTCTGACTTCAAGTACCAGCACCGCAGCCCTCCGTCCCCCGAGACTGACTACATTCCTCTCAGGGTTGAGCTACGGGACCACAACTCAAGGGCTCTTTTGGAGGTAGGGCGGGCAACAGATCCCTGCTGTACACATGTGAAAGGCATCTATAACCACTTACCATGCACAGACTGTGCGAAATCCACATCCACATCCATAAAAATCATTTTTTTAAAAAGCGTTAGATAATAGATGGATAAATCATAGTACAGATTGGTCCGTTGTGACCAAGTGGTGACCAAGTCATAAGTAATAATATAGCTATTAATGTTAATTATAATACTATTCCATTGTGATCCGTGTTTCTGCGAACTAGGCTGAGAGTGTTTGGATCCCAGTCCTGATCCGGGGCGCCTTACAAAACCAGCCTCCCCACGCCGCGTTCATGTCCATGTTCATCCTGGAGGTGGACCAGTTCATCCTCACCCCCATGACCACGGCCGCGCTCGACGCCAAGGACGACGAGACCCCACAAGCGCAGCTTGTTTTCAACGTGACCAGACCTCCATCTGAGGGATACATCACGCACTTAGAGGACCACACCAAAGCGATCGCCTCCTTCACCTGGCAGGATCTCCACGAGATGAAGATCGCCTACCAGCCCCCTAACTGCAGTCACACTGGCAGAAGGAACTATGAGGTATTCTATTCGAAAGTACACAGGAGCCATATCTATGATGGTCCTCATGGTGAAATCTTTGTGAGGCTTGAAGGTTCTACAATGGATTAATCAAGGTACAGTATGAACTACAGCAAACTATCTCTAAAAGATGTCCGCCGACTTCATCATTTTTTTAGTCCAAGAATTCAAAAAAAATAATGCCCCCTTCTTATGATTCATGTGCATTGATTCCTTTCCATTCTCTTCAGGTAGAATTCCAAGCCATCGACAGTTCATTTGTCCCTAGTCCTGCCATCATGGTTCACTTCTCAGTTCGGACGGCAGAGACAAATGCCCCTCGTGTCTCCTGGAATATGGGTACATTCAAATGTTGCAGCATAAGTGTTTTCATCTTGCAGCACTTTCCTGTTTGTCGTAGTCTTTATGCACCCTGCATTTACAGTTTCAGCTATTCTGAGAGGCAGCAAAGTTAATTTCTCATAGATTATCATTATGTGCTTCTATATTTAAATCAGAGGTAGATAAGATTTTAACAGTTCTGAGCTATTAGCTATCTTCTCCCCAAACAAGCTTGTTGGTCCGAATGGCCTCCTCTCGTTTATAAATTTCTTGTGTTCTTGTGTTCTCTGTTTTTCAGGCCTGGATCTGCTGGAGGGCCAATCCAGACCAATCACCTGGGAGAATTTGCAAATCGTGGACAGTGACGACATCAGGGCGGTGTACCTGGTGGCTGTGGAAGGCCCTTTACATGGACAATTAAGCGTTCGAGGTGAGAGCTGGTAAAGGGCTGCAAGACAGTATTCCAGGCAGGGTGGGGAAAATTTACCCACTAGCCAGCACAGCCAAGCAGAACGCTTCTGCCAATTTCTGTATTTCATTGAAAACTCTGGCAATTGACCTCAGTAAAGGGCCATTAACACATTGACAAAATAGGTTTCATGCTAAGGTTGCGGATACAGAGAAAGAGCATTAGCATCAACATAAATGCAGTGGGAATTTGGTGGCCTCCGGATGACCTTGTCGGGATGGCAGGATCGCGGATTCATGTGGGAGCACACGGTGTCTTGGGAAGCACATGCGGAGTGGCATGCGCATGTTTGCTAATCGGGTGTAAAACACACTGTTGGCACTCTGCTGGAGGGCCCCGTCTGTGAGGATGTCATCTGAGAGGCAACGTATGTCCCTCTGTTTCGCCGCTCGACAAGGCGGCGCGGTAGAGGAGTGTGTTACGTAGGCTGGAGCCGTTTCCCTGCGCTACGCAGACCCAGCCAGATGTGTGGTATGTTTTTTTTATGTCGCAGTCAGCATGGAGCTAAGCACTGTTTAGTCTGTCGTTGATTCTTTGGAAAAAGTCATTAATACACTTTGAGGCAGTTTGTTCACGTTTACACGACGATTTTCAATGAGGAGTATAATTTCCTCTTCCTGCCTTACGAGGGCGGTGCCATTTCAAACCAAAACCTGCTAACTAAATGAGAATAAAATTGACCCAACTCTGCAATATGTAGTGATTGCTGTTGCTTGTGATCGTAGCTCCCATGCTGACATCTCCTAGACCGATTTCTTCTCACAAATGAATAACAACGACGTCTTCTAAATCCACACTGCGCAATTCCCGTAGTTGTTGTTTATACCTCAGCAAAAGCACATTGATTTCTGACTTTTCTGGGCAGCAAAATTCATTTCCAAAAGTCTGGCTGGCCCGCTTGCTTTTAGACACCTGTTTGCTCTGTAGCCTTGATCAATTCACTTTCTAATGCCTGCCGCTCCGAAACCACATGGTCTCTCTGGAGGATTTCTGGGAGGGACTGGGAATCGTCCACCCCAGACCTCTGGAACTCATACACTAGGGAGAGTCGGCATAGGTTTGATCCGACGCCTTCAGCCAAATGGAAACCAGCCTGTACCTCCACTCTGTGTCCTCCATCTTTGGTACCTGTATTAAGTGGCTTTATATTTTTGGGCCTGATGCCCACAGACACCTTTGGGCCCAATTACCAAGTGTTTTTTTCTCTGTTGGACTTACGACCATTTCCCTTGGTAAAATTGCTAATTAGGTTTATAGTGAGACTATCCATCACTCAATCTGTCTGGCGACCTTGTCCTTCTGTCTCTCTGGCAAGCGGGAGCGGTCCAGCCTCGCTTTGGGCTGCGACTCCCCTGCCTGGGAAGAAGGCCATCTTTCTTTCTGTTTTTATCGAAGGGGTACAGAACGAGTGACAGCCAACTCGGGGGCTTTTAGAAGAGGAATTGCTGTTTTTTAAGTTTTGTATCCTCCACAATATGTCTAAAAGTTGACCAATGAGTCACTAATTCAAAACATGTCTTATTTAACACGGATATCAACTTTCCGTGTCTGTTTCAAAGAAACTTGTGAATAGCACTTATATTATTGAGTTATTGATAATATGCATTACTTTTTTCATTCTGCATAGTATTTTACTGATCTACAAATCTAGAGGGATCCCTGATTGACCAAAGGTCTTTCGATCGCCACCTGTTAGGTGGGAAAGGCTTTATGTTCAAGGTGCATGACCTGCACGAGGGCGTGGTTATGTACCATCACTCGGACAGCGATACCACCCGCGACCACATCGTGTTCCGCATCACCGATGGCCAGCACAGCATCCGGCACCGATTCCCCATCAACATCCTCCCCAAGGATGACACGCCCCCGATCCTGATCAACAACATGGCTCTCGAGGTGCCCGAGGGGGGCTCGCTCCTGCTGGAGGAATACATGCTGCTGGCTTCAGATCTGGACTCCAGTGATGACTACATCCTGTACCAGATACTTACAGCCCCGCGGGCAGGCGAGGTCATCAAGAGGTCATCTCCCCAGCTCCCAGGTAGAGTGCAGCGTGACCTGCCTATTCTTCTGCAAAATCTTCTGGGTGTAATGTAGAAGACATGCCAAGGTATAAGAGCTTATGGCTACAGGGTAAGCTCATTTTCTGCATCAGTTAATCAGTTATAAAGGCAATATGTTATGTTTGGTTAATGGGCGGCACTGTGGTTCAGTGGGTGATGCTACTGCCTCATCTCTCCAAGGATGGGATTTTGAATCCCATCTCTGCTGTGTTCGTGGAGTTTGCATGCTCTTACATTCATTTAGGGTAAATGGTTCTAAATTGCCCATAATGTGGAATTGTGTATATGGCCGGTCTTCAGGTTAGGAACATCCTACTTACGGACAACTCATACTTATGAATGGACTTCTATAAAGGCCATTATATTACAATTTTAATTTAAATACAATGGTTTATAATGACGAATGTATGCAGTAATTTATGACACTCATGAAAATACTATGCAGTTTCAGCGGTTCGTCCATTCAAAGTACAATACAGTACCATGTCTGGTTACTTTTATTATTACTGTATTATTATTATGTACTGTATTCTTACGTTTAAAATGTTTTGAAGTATTTTTGAAGTATTTTTGAAGGATTTCATATGCATTGAAAGGTAAAATGTATACTATCTACTAAGACAAGGATTTTACTAACTGAGGCTTAATAAGAACTGTATGTACCTGTTCTGACATAATTTGACTTAAATATAGACTTAGATGTAGAAATCTCGATGGCAGCCTGGGGACTGCCTGTATGTACCCTGTGATGGGCTGGCATCCCATCCACGGAGTACCCCTCTGCCAAATACAGCCTGGAATAGACTGTAGGCCCCTCATGTCCTGGGATAAGTGGTTATAAGGTGGTTGGATATTTGGAGTAAAAATACTTCCTGTTAAACATACCCAGCATTTGAAGCGGTATTTGGAGGGGAAGCAGAGTGGATTGCATGGATGTCACCGGTGATGCTATTGTTCAGGAGTGCCGGTGACTAGCTTCCTGCAGAGGGACCTTCTCCTTGGCCTGATCTACTACAGACACCTAGGAGACGAGCTCTTTGAAGACTCCTTTGACTTCATCCTCTCCGACAGCCACCAGCCACCAAACTTATCCCAGAGACATGTGAGTGTTCCCCAGCCTGGACACGCCCGATTTATTTTGGCCTGAATGAAAAGCAGAGTTATTTTTTATTCTTAAAGGTAATTAAACAAGCTTCAACAGTGGAGTATGAAATACTGTCCCCTGGTTAAGAATATCTACCTACAGATAACTCATGCGTTCAAACACACTGCCAAAAACTCTATTTCATAAAAAATTCAGGTTAAATGCAATGGTTTGTACTAAGGAAAGCACAAACTACTTTGTGACACTCATGAAAACATTGCAGTTCGTCAGCTCAAGGTGCAATACAGTAGAGTACAGTATGTAGTAACTTTTATTATTACTGCATAATTATTATTATTATGTATCGCATCATTATTTATCAGACTTACCTACAAAATCGACTCAAAGATGGGCTTCAGGAATGCATCTCATCGGTAACCTGGACACTGCCTGTGTACTTTTAAGAACCTGCTTTTTCATCACGATTTTTTGCCGTCTTGCCGCCTGCCAGACGGTGGTGGTTCACGTCTCTCCAGTGAAGGACCAGCTGCCGCACGAGGTGCCCGGCGCCGTTCGCTCGCTCACGGTCAAGGAGACCGAGGTCATCCACCTCACTCAGAGCCACCTGCACTTCAGAGACCCAGAATCCCCCGACACAGACCTGACCTACTCCATCACCCGGCCCTGCTTCAGGCCCACAGCTGCCTGGTAAATCGCTTAGTGCAGTGTAGGCCAAAGCCTGCGGAGACCTGGCTGTGTGGGGCTTTGAGATGTGGCCAGACACTGACTCACAGAATTGAACAGCTTCATCGTCTTTAACATTCGAGTTGGATGTCTGAAAATCAGACGTATATTAGTATTATTAATATTCCATCCATGCATCTGTGAGCCCCTTGTCCTGATGGGACTTGCAGTTAATATTAGTATACTTCCGTGCAGTTTTATGAATGCTACTTGGAGTATTAACACTTCACATGAAGGGTTTATAAGCTGCATGCTGTCTTTGGACAGGTTAGCAGATGCTGGCAGGCTTTTCTATGCTGACAGTGCTCTCTCCATGAAGAAGGAACCTGCTTCTCCAGTACTGAAGACTTTCACTCAGGTACCCAAAGCTGATACAGCAAGCGCAGCCAGTGCAGTAATTTGTGCCTATTTTTTCCTTAGTAAATGATCAGAAGCTACAAATCCAGACCAAGATTTTGTTTCTACCAACCAATTGAACCTAAAGAGTCACAGTCATAGATCTGGATTACACTGGCAATCACATGTGTATTAGTTAATTAACTTAGTAAACAATCACCTTCTAGCCTACGGTCTTCTTTGTGCAAACAGCCTTATGCATTATTCTTCAATCTATTCAATAAGCCAGTCAAGGCATGGCTCAGTAGCTCAGTCACATTGCACCCTTGCCAGTACTCCAGGCCACCAGGGGGCACTCACACCAGCTCCTTCTTTTACTCAGTGACAGGTTCACCTCAGCTGTACCAGTGTATGCAGTGCAATGCAGCCCATATTACAGTGTGAATGACCTCAAAGCGCCAGCACCACCTGCATGGTTTTACATTAATACTTCTTCTGTTGCTCAAGCTGTTTGCACCAACCCCCCCCCCCCCCCCCATTTTGACTCCCCCCCCCCATGTTTCCTATGGGTTAGCTTAGGTCTCCTTCATACACTCGACAGACACTGGGGTGAATTAAAGCTGCCTTCGCTGTGTGTCTGTGTGTGTCCTGTGAGGGACTGTGCCGGATGCATCCGGCTTTAAACCGGCAGAAAGTTTCCATGTCCCTTTGAGCCTCAGCGGAGCTCTCCGAAGACGGATGTATGTTTCCTGTCCATACGACGACTTGCCAAACAATTTAAAGCCCAAATGTTGCAAACTTTACTTCTCCGGGCCTAAATTTCCAAGTGCCCTTACTGTGAGCAGATTAAAATAAATATGAAAACAGAACCCTTTGAGTTGTGGTTTTCAAGGAGGGTAACTCAGTCATACTTGTAGTAAAAGTGGCCAGGAAGTTAACCTCAGGTGCCACATGCCCTAAGGTTGTGCTGTCATGGGTGCCACCCTGTTTATTCGACTGTATCTTACTGTTTTTTTCCTAAAGCAAAAGTGTGGGTTTCATTTCTGGGCTCTGGAGACGTTAAGTGCTATGGCACCTCTGAATTGCCCGTAGTTTATGATTTTTTGTGCCCCCTGCAGGCTGCCCTCTTTGCTGCCCTCTTTGCCGTTTCCTTTGCCCCCTGTCACCCTACATGTTGTAGGCAGTTGGAAGGTGGATGGATGTTTTCGGGAGCGGCATCACCCTCTGCTGTGCTGTGAAAGGCTATTAACCTGTCTCCTCAGCATGCAGTGAACCACCTGAAGGTGGGGTACATGCCTCCACTTGAAGACATTGGACCAGACCCCATCTTTGTGCAGTTTGTTTTCTCTGTGAGTGACCAGCAGGGCGGCGCACTCAGCGACCTTGTCTTCAATATCACAGTTATGCCAGTGGACAATCAGCCTCCTGAGGTATGTATGTGAGACTGTGTTTGTTTAATCTGTACCAAAAAAGGCACTCTGGCACGTGGGCAAATCTCTAAATAAAATTTAATGTCATTCTGTGTCAATGACACTTCATAGACACTTCTGTTGGAAACAACACTGCAGATATTTGCACCAGATACTGTGAAATGAGACTCAGATCCTCACGTGAAAATATGTGAGAAGGGCAGGTGTTGCGTCAATTAATATCGTCAAAGTTTGTCAATATATATGTAAAAATTCTGCTGCTAGTTTTGAATTGTCTTTAAACAGTGAAGCAAAAGAACTGAAACAGGGGTTGGAGGGCACATGGTCAGGGTGGGGTCACACAGGGGAATATAGGCATAAAAAAATCATTACCGGAAGAGGACATGGAGGAGGAAGAGGCAGGGTGAATCAACAGGAGCAGCCCTGGTCACTTGACTCTCCCAAATGGGACGGCCGAGCCCCCTCCCACACCCCCGTGAGGGTCGCTGAAGGTTCTCTCTGTCACTGTCACTCTCAGATATTTGTCAACCTCCTACGACTCGAGGAGGGAGGAGGCGTATTTCTAACAGAGGAGCACATCCTGGTGCGGGACACGGACAGCCGAGGGGATCAGCTCTTGGTGCGGCTGCGGACGGTGCCTGAGCACGGAAGGGTTGAGCTGCAGGGGGTACCACTGACAGCGGGGGACAGCTTCACCATGCAGGACCTGCGGATGCTCCGGGTCAGGTGTGGGGGGGCGTCCCTGCACACAAAGACGCACAGAGATGCACAGCAAAGGCTGAGCATGAAGAAGATGGACGCAGGTACACACAGGGCTTCACACTGGAGCTACTCTTGTTGCAGGTACATCCATGACGACAGCGAGACCCTGGAAGATGCCATCAGCTTCATGGCGACAGATGGCACCAACTCCGCTGACGGCCGGCTGCCCGTGCAGGTAACACCTTGGCGACTGGGCACACGCCAGCGGCCCCCGGCCTCTCCTCACGCCTGGGTCGCTCACCCACGTCAACGTGGGCCTGATGGGAAGCTTAAGAGGTCAAGTTGGCTGCTTCTGATGGCTCTACTGGCCACGCTGTGAAACTGGGCAGGGGATTAAATAGCGGTGCCAGTCTGGATGCCAGGAAGGCCGTCTCTATCATATATCAGGCAGAAATGGCATGCAGATGTCTCTATAACTTGATAAAGTTGTAAAACTGCATAATATCCACTATGGTTGACTTAAACATCTGCCATGTGATGAAGTGTCATGCAAGGTATAGCTGAGGAACCCTAAAATCTCCCCTTTTCCTTCCTGTAAAGATCCTTCCAGTAAATGACCAGCCACCCCTGCTTGGCTTGGGGCTGCATTCGGGGCTGACCTGTGAGGAGGGGGGACGCGTGCAAATCACCGGCGAGAACCTTTTCGCCACGGACGCGGACGGCGACGACGGGCGTCTGACCTACATGCTGGCCCGTGAACCCGCTCTGGGTGAGCTCCAGAGGGCCGGCGTCACGGTGGACAAGTTCTCGCAGCAGGACGTCCTCCAGGAACTGATCTTCTATGTGCACACAGGTAATCGTTCACCTGAACTCTCCAGGTAAACACGCAGACAGGTAAAGCACGACATTCATCCGAGCCGGCCTGGTCCGGATGCACCCCTCACGGATTGTGAATTCCCCCAGGAGGTGAGATCGGACCCCATCCCGTGTCCGACCCCGTCACCTTAATCGTGTCGGACGGAGAGGCTGGAGCTCCGGAGGGCTGTTGCCATGGAGATGCACCACCTGTCCCCCTGCACGGATTCCTTCCTGTATATGACCTTAACATCACCGTCCTACCTGTCAACAACCAGGCCCCTGTCATAACAATTGGTACGGCTCTGCACTGTGCGCCATGCTCCTGAGTGAGACGCGCAGAGTGTCTATAAGCCGGCCCTGGGGCTCAGGTATCTCCCTGCAGTCCGTGATACACGAGCCGGCTCCGATACCGCAAGCCGATTCCTCTCACTTTAGCTCCATTGTGCTCAGCCTCAGCTTTAAGGGTCAGTTTCTGTCCCGAACAACCTCCCAGAAACAAGCGGGCGACAACTAAAGCGGGTCATCGGATTTACATATTGCCTCTGAAGAGGGTTCCAAAGTGACAGGTAGCAAGCCAGGGCTGAGGAGGAGCCCCTTATCAGCGAGTTGCATGCCCTGCGCTGGGGGTGTTTGCGCATCCCACATTGTGTTTCTGCGCTGGTGTGTTCGACACGCCGGGGAGGGAGCGGGAGCTGGAACCAGCACGGAGAATCTCCTGTTAGACCTCAGTGGTTATCAATGGGGAACAGTGACCGTGTGGAGACAATGGTGGGGATGGGGTTGGGCCCCTGGCGAGCCGCGGTACCTTACGGGAAATCCCATGGCGGCAAGGGAGACAGCAGCTGGTCAGGATTAACGGCCGCGAGAGCGGTGTGGCGAGGCGAGGAGTGTTGGTGCCAAGATCCATTCCTGTATTATGATGGGAACGGCAATGTGGTCATTTGGAAATCGCACGTGGTCCACGCAATGTGGAAGCGCTTTGCACTCAAATGTAATTGTTTAATTAGTTAGCGCTGAATAAAGATGCGCTGGACTGCCTGTCTGCCGCTGCAACTCTCCCCGCGCCGCCTGCACGCTTTATCATCTCTATCCCAGGCCCCCGGTCATTAATTTCTCCCCTTGTTGCCGAGTTTGATCCGTCCGCAGCCCCATTGGCGGCCGCTCTCCATTCATTATTTATCTGCGCAGTAAATGGGAGCAGATGCCAGCGAGGGCCAGCAATGATGGCTTCATCGAGGCCCAGGTGGCACAGGCCTGGCTGGGCGCCGAGCCGGACGGAATCCAGGGGGGTGGGGGGGAGATGGATGAGGACAAGGCCAGACAGAGCGGTTTTTGGGACCATCACTCCACAGAGGGGGGCTGTCCCTCACTATAATTTTCTGACTTTCCTTAGCACTCCTTTCTTTGAGAATTGAAATCAGCTCATTACTGACACTGCGATGCCCTGATCTTTCGAAACCGCACACTGAAATGGCATCTCATGGGCATGTTTTGAAATTCCCGTGATCTTGGCACGCAATATAAATTAAAGTAAGCGTGAGTGCCAAGTATGGTTTAGTGTGTTTGATTTATTTTTTGGCACAAATGAGAGTGTTTCTGCTGTGCTTGTTTGCCTCTTTTTCACCAGGGCACATGTTTATGGTGGATGAGGGGTCCATCGCCTGCCTCTGCGGCGGCTTCCTGGGAGCCACCGACGCTGATACCCCCCAAGACGAACTCCTGTTTTCCCTCGATCTCCCCCCAGAACATGGCTTCATAGAAAACACCTTGCCCTCACCCGGATTCGAGAAGAGCAACGCGGGGCTCGGAGTGGGTGAGTCCCCCCAATTCCAGTGAGGTCTGCCAGAAGAGGTTTGCAGAGAGCTGACTCTCGGTGTCTGGGGTCAGTCTCTTTCAGCTTTCTGCACCTCAACGCCGGGTACATTAACTACGTTCAGGCTCGGCACCGGGGGGTGGAGGCCACGGTGGACCGATTCGTGGTCAAAGTCAGCGACGGGGTGCAGAAGTCAGTCCCCGTCCCCTTCTATGTCATCATCAATCCCACGAATGACGAGGAGCCCTCTCTGTTGCTCGGCAACTTTTCAGTGAGCCTCTTTCTCATCCTCCGCTTCCTCCGCAGCTGTATCTCAGGCCCACGGTCTCCACCTTTCTGGGTCCTGTCTTCCCTCAGGTGGCAGAGGGAGGGATGAAGGATCTCGGCCCGGACCTTTTGGACGCGGTGGACCTGGACGTACCTGCAGACACCCTAACCTTCTCGGTCCTAGTGCCCCCGGCCCACGGGATGCTGCTGAACGGGATCTATGGCTTGCAGATGGGCCGGTACCTGGAGATGGAGCACGGCCTCCTCCAGCGTACCCTGCTCGTGAAGTCCTTCACTATTCAGCAGCTTCGGCAAGGTCAGGAAATCCCTGCCCTGACACATAAATATCGCATTATCCACATTCAAAACTCATCCTTTGATCTGTAGCTTCCAAAAGCATTTATGGACTTTTTCACCATGAAGTGTTTTTATTATTTGCACATCCTCTGCTTCTTGTAACCTGTTACAGTATATTTTGTATTTTAGCCAAATAAGCTTCGCTTTGCCAGCAGAATTATTTCACTGAAATCGTACAGGTTAACTGCCCTGCTCAGGGTATAATGGAGCAGCGCAATCGCGGCTACGTCCTTAAACACCCCCTACTGTCCTGATTTGTTTGCTCTGTTTCGATGCTGATTACTGTCTGCATCCTAAGCTGCATCCGGCCCCCCCGGAGCAGATGTTGTAGATGGGCGTCACAGAGAGCATTCGGCGCTTAGGAAGGGCCTCCCCAACTGTGCCCCGCGCCTCACGGTCGTAGCATGCTGGGAGCCTGGCGGCCGAGCGACGTCCTCATTACCGAACGCGACGAGAGGGCGGAAACGCACGAGAGCCAGCCACCAGGGCGGCGCCGGCACCACACACCCACTCGGCGGCTTTCATTTGCTGCTCTTCCTCATCTCTGAGGGAAAGGGGGCCAGTTGGGGAACTGGGGAAGGGGGGGTGGCGTCCGACGTTCGGGCAGAGGCTTTTAGAAACACAGGCCAGCACAGAGCTTTGACTGTGCAGCTGGCTCATGTCACCCCTCACCCTGAACCCCCCCACAGGAATGAAGATCATATACATGCACGATGACACAGAAACCTTCAAGGACGCTTTCAGCATGCAGCTGACAGATGGCATACGCGCGGTCCAGGGGACGGCACACGTCCGCGTCCTACCAGTCAATGATGAAAAGCCATGGCTGCGGAGGTAAGGACACCCTGGGACGGATTCCAAACCGCGCGAGAGAGGCGGGTGGAAATGGGCTGAGGGGGCTGCAATGCCAGAGGGACGGGGGAGAGGACAACAACCATGACCTACGCTGTCTGTGGGCCGAGGGCTCCGGGGCAGACTGGGAATTTCGCTTACATCCTGCAGTACAGTGGCGTGTGATTCTGTGATGTTTGCCAATTGGAGGCGTAGAGAGCGCATCTGACTTAGTGTGTGTCTGCAGATGTCTGCCTGCTTGTCTCTGTGTTTGTACGGGAGCCGGTGACAGGCTGGCTCCTCCCGGCTCTGAGTCAGGCTGGGAGTCCCAAACCCACTAGGGTTCCCCCGATGCCCCCCTCTGTCTGCTCAGAAATGCTGGTCTGGAGCTGGTGGCCATGGAGAGGAGAGTTATCTCCAGTGTGCTGTTGGAGATGGAAGATGCAGACACCCCAACCCATGAGCTGTTCTACATCCTCAGCGCCATCCCCCGATTCGGGCAGCTGCAGTTGAAGGTCAGCCAGAGTGCCTGAAACACCACCTCAGCTCTGACAGTCACTTTGCACACAGAGTCATGCCACTGAATTGGGCTCTTGATCTCAAGATGACTGGACTGGAGTGTGGACTTCTGAAGAGAAAATTTCCAAAACTTTCTCAATCTGCAGGATACCTGGACAGGATAAATTCATAAGTAGGAGTTTTGGTCCCCAGTACTGTAACATATGATGAGGAAACCTGACTTCTGCTCATTGGTGGCATCACCAATGAAAATGATTAAAATGGATTTGGGGAGCTTTGGAAATTTGCTCTTGGAATAATGAAAATGTGTCTTCATGCCACTGTTTGTTCAGTAAGAGGATTCTGGTCGCTCTTTGCTCTTAAGCACCAAATGCCGTTTCTGCTAAATTCGTGTTTGTCCAGGTTGGGGCAGGCTGGACTGATCTGAGGTCAGGTCAGAACTTCAGCCAGGAGGATGTGGAGATGAACCGCCTGTGGTACCAGCAGACTGCCAAGCAGGGGCTCAAAGGACACGATGGCTTCCGCTTCCACCTAAGCGACGGCCACCACCTGTCAGCACCACATAGCTTTGTGATCTCGCTGCAGGCCGTGCCCAGAGGTGAGGGCAGCTGGGGGGGGGCACATCTTATCTGCTCTCTGGCTCACAATCCTGTAAAATCTCCCTACCCCAGAGGTACAGAAGACCTGGAATCTCAGTCAGAGGAAGCTGCAGCACTGTCTGCTTCAGGGAACAGTCCGAACAGGCAGATGCAATGCAGCTTCAGGAATGAAGCTTCACTTAAGCTTCAACTGACCTTCCCTTATTATATTCACTTCCTTAAACTTGGACTAGTACCTCATCCAAGGTGTACTGGAAAAGTGCATGCATGTCTCTCCCCATGACAGCAATGTATCATCCATCCATCCATCCATCCATAGCTCATGGCGAAACCTATATATCACCATGCTTTTCTTTGTGTCTTTACCATATTTCATTTGTTCTATGCCTTCCTTTTTATTTTCGGGATTCCCGGCGTGGTTAAGGGGACCTCACCCTCATCACCAGGCCAGTGACCCTGACGGAAGGCGAAAGAGCTGTCCTGACGACAGACGTCCTGCTGGCGGCCGACGGCGTGGACCGAGCGGAGGAGCTGCTGTATATAGTGTTAGTGCGTCCGGAGCACGGGCAGCTGCACGCGGTCCAAAACCCGGGAGTCCCCCTCGACACCTTCTCCCAGCTGGACGTGGCTGCCCTGCGGGTGTGCTACACCCACGACAACAGCCGCATGGCCTCACAGGATGTGTTCAGGTCCTTATCACCATGGAAACCAGACCCTGCCCAAAACACTTTCTGTACCGAGCCGAAAAAAATAAGGTTTAGGATGGCCTAGTCTGATACTAAATGGTGTACACTATCAATTATATATATATATATACACACACACATGCCCATAGGTGTGCATGTGTGAGTGAATGGTGTGTGAGTGTGCCCTGCGATGGGCTGGCCCCCCATCCTGGGTTGTTCCCTGCCTTGTGCCCATTGCTTTCGGGATAGGCTCCGGACCCCCCGCGACCCAGAAGGATAAGCGGTTTAGAAAATGGATGGATGGATGGATGTATGATTTTCATTTTGAAACATAATCATATTGATATAATATATTTATTTAATGTATTTGACTTTATTGAAACAATTCTTGCAATGTTCACTAGTACTGTATGTCTGAGTTTCAGTTCTAGAAAGTAAAGTTTTCTAGCATTTGTTTTATAGTTCGGAATCAGTGCAGAATTGACTCTGACCAGCAGAGGGCAGCAGGGGGGCATGCAGAGCCAGCCTTTCCTCCATGTTTGTTTCCTGCCAGTTTGGCAGCAGAGCCGCATGGCTGACCTGTCTGTCTCGGGCCTCTACTGCAGCTGTGGCCATGTTTGTCACCCAGAAGTCCAGACTGAGCGTCACCCAAGGGTTGACGTTTTTCAGCCAAGCTGGGCTCACAATGGGGGGGTCAGGGGAAGGAAGGGGTGGTTAGTTGGAGAGTGCACTTACCTCAGGTTTGTGCCAGGGTGCACAGCTGACATAAGGTTCGTAGAGTGCAGCCAAAGCCCTGGTCCAATGTGACCGCGGTAACTGACAGTGTGAACATGGATGGCCTCCTGAGCACCCCCCCCCCCCCCACCAGTGAGGGCACATACTGCCACCGAATCTGTGTGCATGGATGTGTCAGTAAAGCCTGCTGAACCATCATATCAATCTGGCCACTTTGGTCAAGGCCATGCTGGGCCATTTCAGGCCAGGACATGCTGAGCAATGCCGGGCCATTCCATGGTGGGCCATTCTGGGCCATGACATGCTGAGCCATACCAGGCCATGCCATACTGAGCCATGCCGGGCCATGCCATGCTGAGCCATACCGGGCCATTCCAGGCCATGCCATACTGAGCCATGCCGGGCCAGGAACAGCGGCTTTCTAGGTTCTGTCTTTTTTCCGCCACGCACCGCCGTGATATATGGCCATTCTTATGAGAATAATGACACCTTGTTGGTTGCTGGGGCAGCGTGGGTGTGGGTAGTGCCGGCAGGTGGCCATGCCGTGCCAGGTCAGGTGACAGCTGCCACCAGCTGCAGGTCTGCAGCGACTCGGTGCCGGTCTTCGGTATTGTCACACCGGCTTGTGTTGTCACCTCGTGGGTGACAAGGACAGCCGGGTTCACGGCGAGACTCCAAAAGACTGCTGACAGGGAGATACAATGAGTCTATTCCTGCCCAGTGCTAATTTATAGACCCAAATTTTATTTAATGTCTTCTTTTCTGTGGTGTATTTTGACAGAATGTCAGGAATGTGGCTGTACTTTCCCCAACCCTAATATCAGACCTGATGCCCCATACAGCTTTGTCATCAGCAACGGAGTGGCGTCCAAAAATGGGACTTTACTCTTCCTCATCCGACATAGCGACCGCATCCCACCTACGCTGACCAACAATAAAGGCCTCCAGCTGACAGAGGGCGCTGTGGTGCCAATCTCCTCAGATGCCCTAGAGCTGACCGACCCCTGACACGGCAGCAGAGAACCTGACCTACACTCTGACCCAGCAGCCCCAACACGGGAAGCTGCTCCTAAGAGGACACCCCCTTCCCCAGTCAAGGTTTACCCAGGCTGACATTAACAACTGGGACCTGACCTACCAGCATCAGAGTGGCCCAGCCCAGGCAGATACGTTCTCCTTCCTGCCCTCCGATGGCACCAACATGGGGTTCCTGCAGCATGGCCAGCTGAGTGAGGAGGCCGTTACCTTCACCATTCAGGTAGGCCTCTGTTCACTCTCATATGGGGGCCGGTCCCAGTATCATCTCAACCATGGAACTTTAGCTAATTCATCTGTTGCTCCAGTTACTTATTTAATCGTCCAAAGCATGATATTTGTATCATTCTTTGATTGTTTATATACATTACCGCCAATAATTCTGTAGTAATTTTTTTAAAGCAGAGAGCTACAAATGCTAGGTGTTTCCACAATTTTGGCCACTTAGTGTGTATATGATTTCCAAAAATCTTTTATTAATTGAAAATATCTGGTCGCTCTGCAGTTCTTCAGGTGATATTGGGTCATGGACAGTTTTTTTTAGTATAATAACTTAAGTTGCGTATTTAACAATGTAGCAGCTCATAAATACATCTTGAAGTCATAACCCGTAATGGTAATGAACCTTAGGCAGATTAATACATTATATTACAGAATGTAAATCACGATGTTTACTGGGCTTCAGCGTGAATGAGACTAATTTAACTGTCAGCTAATATTGTCTAAGCAGAAGTTCACTTCGTTTCCATAAGGTTGCATCCAATTCGTTCTGCTTGCATTGTCACAAAAAGGGCAAGAATTTTTAAATAAAATTTTATTTAAAATTTGGAACGCAATTATCAATCCAGCGGCACCCGCATATTCATTTCAGTTTGTACTCATGGCTCCTAAAACAATATGTACGGCACTGAAATATTCTGCAATGAAATAAATATGGAAATAAATATAATATTTTTAAAATAATAACAGACTAAGACTAAGAAGAAATAAAATCATACTCAAGTTCACTAATAAATGTTCATTATGAAGGTTGTATGTTTCAGTCATGCATGTCTTTATATTTACAAGTTACTAAAGCACCTACGTATTTCATAATCAAATAGGGATAAAACATCATCTTTGAGTCCTGCACCTTAGATGGTTAAAAAAAAACTAGTTTATTAAGTATAATTAGCAACAATATCAGTGCAATCTTTCTGTTCTGTTTTCTGCTGTTGGAGGTTAAGTTGGCATTTTTCAGTGATTAGTATATCGTACTAATCCAACTAACCGCCGTAATAAAATTCAGAGAATATTTTGATGAAATAATTCAAATTTCCATTCCAAAAAATTTCCAGCTTGGGGTATTGCGGGAATTTCTGTATAGGCATGAATGCAAGCATCCGAGTGCATCAGATTAGAGGGTTTATGATGAAGGAAAAGGTCAAAGGAAATCAGGTTGTCAAATACCAAGGGGGATAATGAGCAACTGCACTGTAAACTGTCCCAAAATCAAGGCGAAGGATTAAGGTGCCACACGCCCAGCATCGTCTGGGGTGTAATAATATTGTTACAGTAAGTGTATACATACTTTGTTTTTTTTTGTTTTTATTAACGTTCTTTATCTAATTATATATATACACACACACTCACAGACACACATACACACACATATATACTACATCTAATTATTTGACTTTATCACACTCATTTATGTGATTTAGGGACAAATAGCACCATAAGGGAGTCTAGACCATAAGTAGGGGAGCTTCAGACCTCCTATTTTTACCCTATTTTTGTCTTATTTACCCTATTTTTGTACCTTTTTTTTAATCCATTTAGCGATTTCTTATATATTTTTGTATACATCTTATACAGATTTTATAGGGACCCCCGGATTGTAAGAATGGAAATAACTGCTATCCACCCGAAACTGAAGTCCTTAGTGGAGGAGCAGGAAACATTAAGGCAGTGCAGGTGTGTTGTGTCTGCTGAACGACAGGAGGAGCCGGGGGTTCAGGCAAAGTCCCCACTGTATGCCATGCGATGACAGCAGGACCTCTCGCGCAGGTGGCCCTTGTATGTTGCGGCCCCTTCCCATGGCCCCCGGCGTGCTAGAATATTCTGTCGACATGCCAACGAAGCCGCTAATGCACTGTCTGCCGCCGTCGGCCCTTAGAGAGCAGGAGCCTTGCCCTGTCGTAGGAGGCCGACACGACCCGCATCCTCGGCCACTTAGTGGAACTGGACCGGTGTTGCCCCTTATAGAGCAGGAGCGTTGCCCTGTCGTAGGAGGCCAACACGACCCGCGTCCTCGGCCACTTGGTGGATCTTGACCGGTGGTGCCCCTTAGAGAGCAGTAGCGTTGCCCTGTCGCAGGAGGCCGACACGACCCGCGTCCTCGGCCACTTGGCGGAATTGGACCGGTGGTGCCGTTAGAGAGCAGTAGCGTTGCCCTGTCGTAGGAGGCCAACACAACCCACGTCCTCGGCCACTTGGCAGAATTGGACAGGTGTTGCCCCTTAGAGAGCAGGAGCCTTGCCCTGTCCTAGGAGGCCGACACGACCCACGTCCTCGGCCACTTGGTGGAACTGGACCGTTGCCTTGAGCCAAAGAGAGCGGCCTTCTTCAGCTTCATGCCCGCAGTCTATCGCCATGGAGACGCCTCCGTCACTGGCTGCAGTCTCGATGTGCCGAGATCTGACAGTGTGTGTAACTACTAAGCACACTTAGACTGACTGACTTAGACAATCGGAATATTTAACATGTGTGTCCATGGATAGGTGACAGAAGTACAAAATTAAAATATATATAAATACGTTATAAATATTGTGTATTAATATTTTGTAGCATTTGATTATTTTAAAGCCAGGTCAACTGTATAATGTATTTATTAAATTGTAACTACAGTAAATTCTAATAGTACATTTTAACTTTTATATTATGTAATGAGATCTTAGCAATGTGTGCCTAATTAAAAACTGTGCAGCACATAAATATCATGTTTGAAATATCTGAGGTGATAATTCACCCCAAACTTATCTGAGTGTCTTTCAGCAGGGAGTGTTTGTGGTATGACACATCCTGAGAGTGCCCTCTAATGGTAATGTGATGTCAAAGCACGACTTCTCTGAAGAATATCCATTCATCTTTAAAACCACTTATACTGGACAGGGTCACTGAGCGCTTGGAGCCTGTCCCAGGAAGCAGTGGGCACGAGGCAGGGGACGGCCCTGGATGTATTCACACACAATACGGGCAATTTGAAGTCGCCAATTCACATAACTGCTGATTTTTGGACTGTAGGAGAACCACATGACAGCCGTATAAACCCAGGGAGGATGTACAAACCGCACACACAGAACCAGGGATGGTAACCCCCCAAAACCCAGGGAGGATGTACAAACTGCACACACAGAACCAGGGATGGTAAACCCCAAAACCCAGGGAGGATGTACAAACCGCACACACAGAACCAGGGATGGTAACCCCCAAAACCCAATGATGGGAGACGACAATGTTACTCACTGAAGAATTTGATTTAACGTGTCTCTGAAGGTGGAGTTTGTGGACAGGGAGCCTCCAGGACTGGTGACCAAGAGGATCGCCAGTGTAGTGGAGAACTTTCCTGGAGGTAAACAGGGCATCTACATCACGTCCCGAGACTTGCGGGCCTCTGACCCCGACAGCCCCGATCAGGAGCTGCAGTTCACCATCCTGAGACCCCCCTACTTTGGGCACTTGGAGAACACCCTCACAGGTAAGCTTACAGCCCCGTCTCGCTGAGTCTCAGGCGAGGTCTGCTGCAGTGCCGAAGGCTGAGCCCCCTCTCTGCCTTCCTGCAGGGGGCTACATCAAAGGTCGCTTTACGCAGCAAGATCTGAACCAACGGGCTGTGCTGTATGTCATCTGGCCCAGCATCCAAGGGACTGAGGACAGCTTTCAGTTCCAAGTCAGTGACCCTGCAGGAAACTCCATGCCTCCGGAAGTGTATGTTGGAAGATACGACTACCTTAAATCACCTCTTATAAGTTTTGTGACTGTGGTATTTTTTTATGCCAACTGTAGTTTTTGCACAGAAACGGAATTAATTTGAGAATTCACAGTCATCACTTTGGATTTTCATAGCAATTAAGATTATTTATAAAGTCTTCCATTTGAATGAATATTTCCACCTATGTGACAGTCTGACAGTATGAGTCACCAAATCCCAATACACAGCATCTTTTCAATCTGCTTTACATAGCTCTTTTTCAGTAAACAACCCATTTTGAGTCCTTTCTCTGTTCAAAGGAATAATCAGAAGCAATAATGAACATTTCATTGCCATTACTGTATTTCATATAATAAAATTTTAAGTAATAATTATTTCTTTTCTCAAGTTGAATGATGAAGACTTACATGTGTATATCTGTGATACCAGTGTAATGCCCAGGCTTAACTGACATGCTGCCCCCTGCAGACTGGAGGTGAAATGGTCTCGAGTGGAGTTTTCGGTGACGTGTTTCCGCGTGTGTGAGAACGTGGGGATGCTGGCCTTGCAGGTGACGCGCAGTGGGAACAGCGTAGACCCCGCCTACGTTGGCATCCAGGTATGCCGTGATGTGTGATCTCTAGGCAGATTTGTAAGCCAACAGAATGAGCAAGTGTACAAAATGAATTACATGATCAGAAATACCTTCTGCTGTCAATAGACATGCAGTCCGTAAGCTGCCACAGAGAGTTCCCTAGCAGGAACTGGCTTTCTGTTCAGTCTGTTTCCCTGCCTTCTGCACTGGATAAGGATCTGTGGGGCAGATGGACATTAACATTGTTTATGGGACACTGTGTATATTTTGTGCATATTTCAGGTGGAAAATGGAACCGCAAAAGTAGGGAAAGATTTTACCCACAGCTCAGCTAATTTGATCCAGTTTGATCCAGGTTTGTGCGACCAAATAACGTCAATATTTTGGCTTAGATGACATGTTTTAAAGCACCATTATCTTTTGCATATATGTCATTGTCTTTGCTCTAGGGGTGAATGTGAAGACGTGGAACATTTATATTAAAGATGATGGGTTAGAAGAAACCAATGAGAAATTTCAGGTGGTCCTGAAAGGGCAGAAGAACACGGTTCTGGGCCAGAAAAACAGAACCACCATAGAGATTGTGGACCCCAGAGGAGGTAATTGTATTACAGCTAAGCCGCATCGAAGGGTAAAGCTGCTTACATATGTGTTGTTGCAATGTCCCTGTGGCCGATGACCCTGACCAACATAAATGGTTATAAGGATGGATGTCCCTGTAACAAATGAGTTCAGAGCTGAGATGGATGTTTTTCGGGCGTAATGTCTGATTGGCTGTGTCGGCTCCAGGGTACTGTGACCCACATGAGCTGCTTCCCAATGATGGAGAGGGGCAGCCGGCCCCCTCAGCTCCCCCCAGCCTCCACAGCGGTCCCTCGCAGCTTGTGGACCCGCTGACCCCGGACCCAGACGCAGACCACTGGGAAAACTACCGTCCCCGGGGGGACGTTCCGAACAAGCATGGCTTCCTGGAGGGGGGGGAGACGCCGCAGGACCAGCCTGTGAGGAGGCCCCAGACGGCCCTGGGCAGACGTGGTCACGTCGTAAGCCAAGCGTCACCTCTCCTGACGACATGGGCGTAAATTTGGGGGCGGTGGGAAGGTTGTAAGCCCCCAAAAATTAAAAGCAGCCATTACAACCCTATGGACCCCCTTAAATGGGTGGAGATCTCACCCCCTGACATCCTGATAACTGGCTGTGTGCTGATGGCAGTCAAACTCTAGGCTCTCCTTTAACTTTAAATGCACTAGTTACCTGTTTCACCTCATGAAACAGAGCAGTATTTAACGTCCCTTGTAGAAAGAATTGCCTCGAATTTTCTCTGTTGTTATAACTGCTAGAGGAGGTCACTTTGATGAATCAAAGATATGACATTTTTTTGCTAATAAAGGTACTCAAGGGTTGAACATACTGGAAATTTATTTGTTAGCAAAGAATATTGAGTGTATTTTCAGTAAATGTTAAGTGAGTAACATGCAAATACAGAAAATCTCAATGTGTGCAAAAACTTTTGACTGGTAATGTAGTGACTGGTAGTGTATATATATGTGTGTGTGTGTGTGTGTGTGTGTCTTATTCTTATTCTTAATGATTTATGCTCTTTGTGTTTATCATCTGGAATCATAGGTTCATCCATCAGGCGTTGAGCTGAGGAACGGAGAGAGAATATGGACAGTAAGCACCAGAACGATCTCCAGTGAAAGTCATTCTGTACTTACGTCATCAATTAATCACAGCCAAAGACAAATAATGATCATTTAAATTCAGGAATTCCCAGTTCATCCACCCTGTCTACATAAAAAGTCTGTTTAGTCTGAATCATGATAACAAGAAGCAATCTATCAAATACTGTAAAGCCAGAGACTTTGAGAGGGAGATGGATGGGATGAGCTTATCTTATTGATTGAGCTGTCAGTAACTGATACCGGTTTGTGTCAGGAAGGTGGCTATTTTATCTGATTCACACACAATGCATTTGAGCTTAATCCCATAAGGGGAAGTCAGAAGGTCATACCAAATGTGTGCAATGTGTGTCGTCCTCTGTGAAAGTTCCACGGCATCAATCCTGCAAGGCCGGAGGAGAGAAACCTGGGAGTCCAGTCAGCACCTCAGGTCCACCCCGAACTGGAGATCATGCCTATCTGGAGCTGGCCCGGCCATCATCACAGGGACGAAGGGAGTGAGACTGCTGGGGGGGACCAGTTCCCCCCTAGAACCCACCTAGAACGGCTCACGAAAAAGGTCAGAACGTTTGTCCCAGTGCTAACGCCAAAATGGTTAACACAAGCACAACATCTCACTCTGGGAACACCCTCATCCACAGCCAGTCACTACAATTCTTTACTTTTTAAATGCTGGCTGGTTATGAGTAGAATCATGTCAGGACCTTCTCGTTCAGGATCAGTGCTAAATGAACGAGCCTCTTTCTCACAGACTGAGGACTTCCCAGCTGACACGTGTCCGTCGGGCTGGACGGCCCGAGAGAGCCGCTGTTTCATCCTGAGTCACAGCAGGACCACCGGGAGCAGCGCACAGCACACCTGCACTTTGCTGTATGGACCGGAGGGGCACAAACACGCACAGTATCGGCTCTCGCATTCGCGCTAAAATATGACAAAACAATGCTGCCTTCAGTGACATGCATCTTCTCTTTGTTTAAAGGTTTAACAGCAACTTAACAAGTGTCCACTCCAAACGAGATATGGCCTGGCTATGGAAATTTGCCGGAAAGCAGCCATTTTGGATTGGTAGGGGCTGGTTACCTGTCAGTACGGTTCCAATGGTTTGGTTGGTTCCCTGGGAGTTTTGAGATCTAGCTGCTTTTTTTCCAGTGGTGTGAAGTTCAGTTACAGAAAGTGCAAATCCAGACCAAGATTTAGTTTCAACCAATCAGTTGAGCATAAAGTGTTATGTTGCTCCCTTTATGTATCCATATGCACACTTGCATTACATACCGAGCTACACAGATAAAGGTCAGAGACAACTCTTTTTACGCGCTTCATTTGCGCGCTCCCTTTATTGAACAACAGAACCTTTAACCAACACACGCAGATTTACATGGTGCCATCTACTGGTAGAAACCTTCTACAACATATATTCAAGGTTCATACATAACATCCCTCCCCACTAAGATTTGTTGTTAATAAACACAGAACATTTACTTAGGAGTAATTCCTCTTTGCCCAACATAAGAGATACATTTTTTTTATTATTATTATTAAGTTTCAGAACCAAACATTCGTGAATAACACTTTTTTTTTTATATATATAAACTCACTAATCACGATACCGTACTGGTGGTTTAGTAATCCTCACAGGATAGCGTCTTACAGTCTCTGTTACCTGTGTGTGTTCCATATGTGGCGTTTCAATGGGTTGTGGGGTTTTAGTGATGGTCTCAGGAACTCCTATGTGAGGTGTACTAGGGTTAAGTGTGTTGTTACTATCACTCTGCGGTAGTAACAACGGAGGACTCACAGGCATCTGCACTACAGACTGTTGAGGCACTGACTCAGAACGAGCCAGCATCTGGTCCACATGGCGTTTCCATACCCCTTGTGTTCCTACATTTACCTTGTACGACACTGGTCCAGTTTTCTCCATCACCACACCTTGAGTCCACTTATCCTTCCCTTTCCTATAATCACGCACGAGAACTGGCACCCCAACCCCAAACTGTCTCTCTTTAGAGCGTTGGAGACGGCGTTGCTGTTGAGCGCCCTGTGACTGGTGCACCGCTCCAGCCACACTGGGTTTCAGAAAATCCAGTCGAGAGCGCAGCTTGCGTCCAACGAACAACATAGCTGGCGTCTCTTTTGTTGTCGCGTGGGGGGTGTTGCGGTATGTCAAAAGAAATGTATCAAGGCGTTGCTGCACCGGTGTTGTTCCTCTGGATGATTTTAAGGCATGTTTGAATGTCTGCACAAAACGCTCCGCCAAGCCATTGGTGGCAGGATGGTATGGCGCTGAGCGGATGTGTTTGACACCATTGGACTTCAGGAATGTGCTGAATTCCTCAGAACAGAACTGAGGTCCATTGTCGCTGACCAAAATGTGTGGAATGCCATAGCGACTAAAAAGGCCCCTAAGCACCTGTATGGTCTCACTGGCTGTGGTGCTGTCCATGATGTGCACCTCAGGCCACTTGGAATGTGCGTCCACAATGACCAGATACATATGTCCTTCAAATGGACCTGCAAAGTCTACGTGTATCCTTTCCCAAGGACTGGATGGCCAACTCCAAGGGTGTAACGGTGCTAAACCAGGATCTTTTTGCACATGCTGACATGCGTGGCAGGCTTTAGCTTGAAGCTCGATTTGAGAGTCGATGCCAGGCCACCAAACATAACTGCGAGCCAAGCTCTTCATTCTCACTACACCTGGATGTGCTGTGTGAAGCTCTTTCAAAACACGGGGGCGTAGTTTAGGTGGCACAATCACTCTAACACCCCACATGAGGCATCCCTGTTGTATTGTGAGATCGTGGCGGCGAAGAAGATAGGGCGACAGCTCTTCACCCACATCCTTTGCAGCTTGGAATCGACCAGTGGTGACCATTTCCATAACACGAGCCAAGGTGGAGTCAGACATGGTATTACGTCTGATCTCTGTGTCGCTAACTGGTAACGTGTCCAACTGAGATGTGTAGAATACCTCCACCGCCCCTGGTTTTTCCATAGGGGTGTGGGGAAGCGGTAACCTCGACAATCCATCGGCATTGGCATGCGATGCACCTTTCCTGTATTGAATGGTGTAATTGTGTGCTGCCAGGAGGAGCGCCCAACGCTGCATTCGAGCTGCAGCCATTGAAGGTATACTTTTCACTGGGCTCAGAATAGTTGTCAACGGGCGATGGTCAGTGAGTAAAGTGAACTTATTACCATAAAGGTACTGATAGAACTTGCGTACTCCAAAGACTATTGCTAAAGCCTCCCTCTCGATCTGAGCGTAGTTTTGTTCCGCTTTGTTGAGAGTTCGTGATGCGTAGGCTATAGGTTTTTCTTCACCATCAGGCATGATGTGTGAGAGCACAGCTCCGACCCCATAGGGTGAAGCATCACAAGCGAGGCGGAGAGGCAGTTCTGGATTGTAGTGAGTGAGGACTTCCTGAGATACTAGTCGTGTTTTAGCTTCCTGGAACGCTGACTCGCAGGCTGATGTCCACTGCCATTTCTTCTCTTTATTGAGCAGTTCATTCAATGGTTTTAGAACAGTGGCTAGATCGGGAATGAACCGTCCGTAATAGTTAAGCATCCCTAGAAACGAACGCAGCTGGCTGACATCACCTGGTGCTGGTGCTTCCACAATGGCACGTACCTTCTCTGGTGATTTGTGAAGCCCAGTTGCGTCAATGATATGGCCCAAGTATTCCACAGACTCCTGGAAAAACAGACACTTCTCCCGTTTGAGGTGTAAACCATATTCTTCTAGCCTTCCCAGGACAGCATCCAGTGTTTTGAGGTGTGTCAGTTCATCAGGACCACTAACTAGGATGTCGTCCAAGTAACAATGAGTGTGAGGCAGTCCGAGAAGTACTTGGTCCATAGCCTTTTGGAATAGAGCGGGTGATGAAGCTACGCCAAAAGGTAGACGATTGAACCCAAATAGTCCTTTTTGTGTAGATATTGTCAGCAGCTTCTTGGAGCTCTCCTCTACTTCCATCTGTAGATAGGCATTCGATAAATCTAGCTTACTGAAGCACTGACCTCCTGCTAGAGAAGCAAACAAGTCCTCAATGCGTGGAATTGGGTACCTATCCACGCAGAGAGCTGGGTTGAGGGTGACTTTAAAATCCCCACACAATCTTACTGTGCCGTCCTTCTTACTGACAGGTACTACGGGCGTAGCCCAGTCACTATGTGCCACTGGTGAGATTACCCCCAGCTCAGTTAGGCGTTTTAGCTCAGCCTCCACTCGCGGTCGAAGGGCATACGGCACATTACGTGGTGGACAGAATTTAGGGACACTATCAGGTCTTAGGGTCAGTCTGGCTTTAACCCCTTTCATTGTGCCTAACTTTTTAGAGAAAACCGCTGAGTGTCTCTTTAACACAGCCTCTAAATTGTTTGTTTGTCTTTGTTCAATGGCATGCACAGTCTTTAAGTCTCTCCAGTCCAGTTTAATGACTCTCAGCCACTCCCTGCCAAACAAAGGTGGGGCATCCACTTTCACCACGTACAAGGGCAAAACAGCACATTTCTTGTTTAATTCCACTTGCACTTTAACAACCCCTTCTGGTGCCAGAGGCTCACCCGTGTATGTCTTTAACATAATATCAGTGGGTAGTAGAGGCAGCTGGCTCAGATTTCTTTTATATTGTTCCCAAGGAATCAATGACACAGCAGCCCCTGTATCCAATTCCATTTCCATTTTTTTTCCATTAATTAAAGGCATTACTGTTATACGTGAATATTTCCCTTTTTGGGACAAGGTATATAATCCCAACTCACTATCAGTGTCTGATTTAGTTTGTTCACTTTCATTTTCATTTGCTTCCACATAATGAATTTTCTTCTTTTTGTCTTTCAAACCGTGTTTAATTGCATTGCCTTTCTGTTCAGGCTTCCCCTCTTCTTGTTTATGTCCTCTACCTTGTCTATTTTTGGTTTTACTCCGACACATTCGCTTCAAGTGGCCTTTCCTCCCACACTGGTGACAGTCCCGGTCTCTGAACCAGCAGTCATGATCAGTATGGTTTGTTTTCCCGCAGCGACGACAACTCTCACCCTTTTGTGAGAGCACTGCGTTCACTTTAAGAGAACTGCTCAACTGCTGTACGTCACGTGCTGCAGTCTCTGCTGACACGGCATAATCGACTGCTTTCTGGAACGTGAGATCTCTCTCCGTCAAAAGCCGCTTCTGCACCATTTCACATTTTAATCCACAAACAAATCTGTCTCTTAATGCGTCTTCCAAGTAGCCACCAAACTCACAATGTTCAGACAGTCTCTTAAGCACCGCGACATACTGTGCAACAGTTTCTCCTTCCCCTTGATTTCGCTTATGAAACCGGAATCTCTCAGCTATGACGAGCGGTTTCGGAGCAAAATGGGCTTGCAACACAGCAACAATATCCTCATATATCATAGTACCAGGTTTCGTAGGAGCCACCAAACTGCGGAGTAGTCCATACGTTTTTGGTCCCATCACACTACACAGCACAGCCACTTTCCTTACGGCCGTAATGTCATTAGCCGAAACGTAGTGTTCAAAACGTTCAATATACGTTGCCCATTGCTCACCAGTCTCCTCAAAAGGATCCATATGCCCGATCACTCCTGCCATGATGCGACTTCCCTCAGTTATACGCACTGTAGCACTATCCGTTGGAGGAAGAGACTCCTTCTCTTGTCAGAATGCTAGTTCGCTAGCTATACTTTTACAACGTGGTTGTTCGTTTTCCTTTTGTCCAAATTCGATAATAAGTCGTCTGGACTACAGGACTCGTCGCCAATTTATGTTATGTTGCTCCCTTTATGTATCCATATGCACACTTGCATTACATACCGAGCTACACAGATAAAGGTCAGAGACAACTCTTTTTACGCGCTTCATTTGCGCGCTCCCTTTATTGAACAACAGAACCTTTAACCAACACACGCAGATTTACATGGTGCCATCTACTGGTAGAAACCTTCTACAACATATATTCAAGGTTCATACATAACATAAAGAGTCTCAACTCACAGAGTACTCAACTGGTTGGTTTTAACTAAATCTCGGCCTGGATCTGCACTTTCTGAACCAGAACTTTCTGCCTATACTGTTTTTCCTTTTTCTTGGTTTGTGTTTGCAGGACTGACTGGCTACAGGGGACAGTGGACCTGGACTGATGGGCACTCGCTGACATTTTCCAGACTCAAGAAGCAAAGCAGCACAGAATTTCACTCCCAGGACAGGCTGGGCCTTCAGTGTGTGTTGGTCCAGAACCAGAAGAAATGGACTCCAAAGAACTGCACGACAGGACCAGAATATAAATATATCTGCACAGTACCAACCCAAAATGTTCCACAACAATAGCACAGAAATGTTTAAAAGTAGCATGCAAGAAGTCATATCTAGTGCAAGAAATATGTCCATGAACAATCAGTTAAGACTTTTTTAACGAATCAGTTATGGGATTTGTTTTTTATAATCACTCTGAGGGACAACCGCTGAAATATACAGTAAGCAGAATAACAGTCTGTTATATATATAATTTATACAGGTTTGGTTATTTCCTCTAGGAAGACTTTTTAGTGGTAGGCCTCAGAATGCACTGTATGTACACTTTTCTGTGAAGAGAGTCTGCTCTGATTTAGAAGCTGAAGTTTACTTGGTCCCAAACTACATAGAATGTTTTATGTATGATCTGTATTCTCTTGCCAACATATTTATACATATAGTTTTGTTAATTATGTACATTTGTTGTTTGTTTGAATGGGATTTCACAACCCCTTTAATAAATTTGTGTAGTCCAGACTTTTAAATATCTGAAATAAAATATATCGTGTGTGTGCAACACACATACACACACATACACACAAACCTGTATTCATATCTTTGTGGGGACTATTCATTCATTTCTATGGGCAAAACAACCTTAACCCCAACACAGCCCTAACCTTAACCATAAATACCGAGACAAATGCATTTTTAGTTTTTTACTGCATTCACATATCTTTGTGGAGACTGAAAAAAATCAAATGTCAAGATGACATGTTTTGGACTGACATCTGGTCCAGGATGCCCCATTCCGTGTGTCTGTGATGGCCTCCAGGCTCAGTGTGAAATAATTATGGAAAATGGATTGATGGATGGATGGATGGATGGATAAAATGTGAAAAATTTGGATATTATCAAAAACTTAACCTCTCAAATTCCACGTGACAACATAATGATTCACTGTCGAATCTATCCAACATACCTGCCACTTGTACGTACAATATTTACGTACCTGAGTGGAACCCGGAATGATTATTCGGAGGTAGTGGTTTCCCTCCTTTAGCCGGAGCACTATTGATGTGCGACTGGCATGAAAACAAGATGGCTGCCGCCATGGTGCAAATGTCATGTTTGTACCGTGGGGTTTTAGCGGTCAGGACACGGGCAATCAGACCACTGATTCCCGGCATCGTGCCACTTCAGTTTAGGACTTTCACAATGAAGAAAAACTCGGAGTTGGAGGACAATCCATTCTACCGTAAATATGCAGGCCAGATTGAGCAACTGCGAAGGTATGACCACAGATTTGATGTATAATAATTCCTGTCATTTGTGTTTAAATGCGGCATCTACTGGTAGTTAATTTAGATGGCTGGAATTGCATTTGCATTAGGTTGTCAGGAATGCATTTGAACTATTTATTCAATGTAATATGCTGTGTTCAGCTTAAGGGTGTCCTGAGTTGATGTTATTTAGAATTGATCTTCCATAACAGATTTCCAGGTCATGCGTAGTATAGTTCTGTTACTTCCATTTTTTTTGGTCTATGCAGTCAAAAGATAATCTGGAAATTCCAATGCGGTTAAAATAATAGCTCTCCTTTGCAGGTACGTTTGGCAACGCTGAATTAGGAATAGTATACCCTGTTTGACTTAGAATTTGTCTTTTTCCTGTACATTTAAATGGAACCCTGATGACATTCTTCTTGTTTCTCTCAGCTCTAAGCCTCAAGAATTCAAAGCTAGGATGGAAAAGAGGACCACGGTGGAAAGGGAACCGTTGGGGTACTCGAAGCAAGCAGAGTTTATTAAAGTCATGGAGCAAGAGGTATGTAGGCGCGCATCAAGCCATCATCATATAGCTCAGTCAGTAGCTACTTATCTGTGAGAATCTTATCATATCATTTTTTTAGTTTTAAGATTTAAAGAAATTGATATCCTGAGCTAAGTCATACCTTTTCCATTTTCATCTAATTTTTCTGGGTAAAATTATGCAACCTGTAACTTCATGAAAATTTATTTATAATGTGTGAAGATGAATATTTAGGTTAAATAAACTCCCATCGCCTTATGCTCATTGGATCAGGATCGTGTCTCTTTGTTTTTCCTATAAAATTACATTTTTGGTGAACTATGACAGTTGTGGGTGTGATCGTTTCATCAGAGCATCTGTCTATCTCTGCAGCTAGATAAACGAAAGGAAAATGTGACGAGTTCTGGGGGATTTACCAAAAACAAGGTAATCGTGCTTAAACTTATTTTAGTAATTGCATGGCGTCGGTAGCATGTGTGCTGTACCAGAATGATGTGTTCGTTGTCAATCCCATTTTATGCTCCATTTTTTGCCTTGACTGTCAGTGTGTAACATGCTTCTCTCCCCCATTACATTTGTCTGTTTTACACAGACCCTGGCATCAATCCTTAATATTGACATGGTCCAGGAAAAGTCAGGGACAGAAATCGGTGAGGTCAGTGACTTTGACCCTGTTCAATGTGCCGGCAGCCAAGGTTTTAGACTTTTCTCCAGTGAGTTCTAATGCTCTCCATGTTTCTATTTAGCTTTGGATGCAGTACTTTGCCACAAAGGACACAATCAGTGCGGTCATTCCAGTAAGTTCCCAATAACGTATTCCTGTTACTCGGCTGGAAATGAAATACCTGCCAGCAATTTTGTGAATTTAAATATATGGCAATTATACTGACATTGTATCACCTATTCTAGGAAGAAACATTTAAAGTTATTCACAACAGAGCCGTGTCCTGCCCTATGGTGAGTGGCTATCCTTTGGCCCCATAGCAGTATCTGTGAAACTGATTTCTTGTTGTTCTAAAAAGTTACCACTTGATGGCAGCGTTGTACAACTAAGAATGTGATTTACCTCAATTTCATTGATTCAAAACATCTGTCAAGACGGGCAGCAAGCAGTTCAGAGGCTGAAATGAAATGCGTTTGAATTAGCATTGAATGTAAGTTACTTTAAAATGAACAAGACGGTGGTAGATTGCTGTACATTACTGCATCACAATGTTGTAATAAAAACCTCAGTATTCAGCATTCAAGTGAAAGGTGGAGGGTGGTGTTTACTGCTTAACTCTTTTAAAAAGCATCTAAACTAGATTTTTTGGAGTCCATAAGTGAATATTTTCCTGTGTACTCACCCACAGTTCCTGTATGCCCTGCCTCAGAATGAGGGCTATGAGTTTTTCTTGGGTCAGTGGTCCGGACAGGAACTGCACTTCACGTCACTGATTAATGTTCAGGTACATTTCCATGGATCTCGGTCGCTGTAGTACATTGTTGGATATAAGAATTTCGCCTTTCATAATGTAAATATTGAAAGCAAAGGCTGGCCATTTGTGACCATGTAGGTTATGCCTTTGTGCCTATGATCGGAAAGTTGCCAGTTCAAATCACGTGGCGACCAGAGAGATGATTCCATTGGGCCCCTGAGCAAGTTATTTAACCCCAATTGTTCCAGGGACTGGCTGAAATTCAGTCTGTCCCCATAGATAGAAAGGCTGTCGGCCTGTTTCTGCTTCATTGTGATCGTACCACTGCGTGACTGTAGGTTGCTTATGTTCTTCCCACTGTTTTGCCCACAGACCTTGGGAGAGAACGCTCCAAGCCAACTGGTTTTGTATCACTATTCAGACCTGCTGAAAAGCAAAGGGATTGTGCTCATGACTGCCGAGATGGATGCCAAATTTATAGTACGTGATGATCTGAAATTTCCGATGCCTCAGGCGTGCGGGAGATAAGCTGTTCTGTCTCCAGGTTCCGCATCAGTAATTAAACCTAGAACCTGGTGGTTATCTATCAATCTTTCACCTCAAGCATTTACTGAGAGAACTAATTACATACTTTCTGCGTCATCCGAGTGGGCATAGATGTGTATGCCAGACAGACGACCTTAAGATCTTAAAGGATTTATTCTTACAATTTTTTTTCTCATCTTGCTCTGTTTAACCCTTTCCTTTCTAGGGCGTGCATCAGGCCCAGTGTTTAGCCAATCAGGTGCAGCTTTTCTATGGCGCGCAGCGACAAGAGACCTTCCAACTGGTTGAGACATTCAACCACCAGCCAACAATGTTCAAACACATGGCAGTAATAGCTGAGTTGGAGCAAGGTGGCATCAGTCCAGGAGTGTCTCCAGTGAAGAGTTAAAGCCAGGAAGGACCGAGAAAGAGGACTTGTGCTCTAGCATGGAGATGAACATACATGCATTCGCCTGTCCCTTTGGACCCACAAGGCAATGGGGATCGGCGTTTCTGCTGAGACTGGGTCTGATCGGGCCTCCATCTTTGTATCTCTCACATGTTATTTCTGCTCAGTGTTCTGAGAAGACAGTGACCCCTTGTTCTTTCATCCTGTAGACCCCACTGCAATAAATGGTGAAATTATTTTGTGGAGACAGTCTGAAGCCTTAAACTTCCTTTCTCTACCAGTTTTTTTTAGTTTTTTACTTTTCACAATGCTTATTTTCTGCCGTACTCATCTGTTGTAACCCATGAGTAGAGAGAGGAATTCATCAACAGGTTAAAAAAACATACATAGCACACAAATCTCTTAAGTAACGTGAGGTTACATTTAGAGTATCTGTACATCATGTCCCTAAATCCATGTATCTCTGTAGGGTTTTATTGAAAAGTCTCTATTATTTGGCGTAAGTGTAGTGACTTGTAGGGTAAATTGCGCGACTTAAAATAAATGCGTTATTCCCTTTTATTTTCTAAGGAAAATTCATATGAATAATATGCATGGTGTGTTACGAGAAATGTTAGAAGTATCGCTTTATTTTACTTGTTATTTATTTGCACATTGGTAAATGGCATAGCGATCGTATGTTGTTTTTTTTATTTTTACAATGACATTTCTGTTACCGACACGATATGAACCGAGCTTGTACGTTACGCGAATGACTTGGTGACATGTGGCGATGACTCACGTTAATTTGTGTTTCCATTGGCGACTAAAAATAAAATAAAACGATCGCGGATGACTCATAAGACAACTCTATGCTTTCGCCTGGACAGTATTGATTATTATTTATTCACCAGTTTTGCCGATTGCTCTCCCATTGATCCCAGTAGCCGTCGGCGAGGAAAGCAGGTTAGTGTACGCTTGTCCCTGCGAGGGGGGGGGGGGGAGGTGAGACTCTGCCCATCTCCTGCGATGCTCCACCTTGTATGTTAAAGCCATTGCCTCCTCCAGACGGGGGCTGCGTCCATTTAACGCGGCGCTCTTGCGAGTCACAAAACGGTGCATTTCCTCTGCGCTGTTTGCCATGCATGTTATCTTTTGTGAACGTGTGTGAAACATCGCAGGGGCTGAGGTTTGTTCTCCTCGCTTTTCGGCTGCCTGGCTGTAGCGTGAAACGGGGATCGTTTCGCTCGGAGGAGTCTAACGCCACCCTGGTCGCATCTTTGATCACAGCCTGATTAAGCAGACGATCGTCGCACAAGGGTAAGATCTCATTCTTCGAATAATGCTTCAGTATGATTTCCCTTCGTAAGGATCAGCGCATATGTGTGTTTTTGTCCTGTTAAAATACGGGACTTCGGATTTAAAATTAATTTGAAATTAGCGCAACATATAGGCTATGTATTCTACATAAACATACGTCCACGCATGTACATCCGGCATGACATCTTGACTGCATGTCTCATAAGGAGCAGATGAGAGTCTTTTTGTCCTTTATGCTCTCTTATACAGATGCAGTACAGGTGTATAGTGTTTGCGCATCAACAATCAGGTGGTTACTTGCGGTCTCCCACCCCCCTGAAATGTGTGATGGGGATGAAGTGCGGATGAGCGCACCCACCCCTCGCTGGTTCATTCTCTCGCCGGCATTTCGATGCTTGCAAACTTAATGACTTTAAAATGTGCCGGGATTAACGCCCAACCTTTGCCGCACATCCTTAGAGCGCCATTTCCCGGAAACTTTTCGGTTTCCCATGGTTACTGGGGATATTTCTCTTTCTGAATGTTTCTCATTCCCCGTCGTCTCTTGCAGTTTCCCTGAGGTTGCAGTAGCCGCTATAGTATATTTAGGATGATGGAAATATACTGTGTTGACTTGGCCAGGAGTCTTCAAATACCTGATTGTGATTTTCCCACTTAATAACTTTCATTAGTGCTTATACACGTTTCTATAATCTGCTTCCACCCTCTAAGATCTGTTATCTCCTGGTAAATTTTTTGGAACGTGGAGCTGTTCCATGAATTCCTGATAACTTTTCCGGTGCTAGTTAAATTCAGGGCATGTTCCTTCTCCCCTGCCCGATCTGCATCTCAAGATGGCAGCGGCCGACTATCGTATGGGTCAGAGAGACGGCTCCGATCAGAACTTCGACTACATGTTCAAGCTTCTGATCATCGGCAACAGCAGCGTGGGCAAGACCAGCTTCCTGTTCCGGTACGCCGACGACTCCTTCAGCAACTCCTTTGTGAGCACGGTGGGCATCGATTTCAAGGTGAAGACCGTCTACCGGAATGACAAGCGGATCAAACTTCAAATCTGGGTGAGTACCGCCGGTTAGGCGTTCTGGCTTGGAGGACATACGCGGGTCAGGAGCCCTCTGCCCTCGCGGAGGAACGGGCATATGAGGCTTGCTGTGACTCAGTTAGTGTCACGAAGAGTCTGAGCCTGGCCATTGGCGAAGCCATGATGCTGTATCATTCCCAACCAGTAAAGCCTTTAGGCCTGATTATCCGGGTGTAAGCAGAGGGCTACAGCAGACACTGTAGCAGAGCCGCAAAGGCTGCCTGGTGAAGTTTAACGTTACACCTCTCACTTTGGTGCCCTTTCTCCTGCCTGTGCCATTCAGACGACCCTTTTAAGGTAGAAATGCTTGGGAATGGAAGGACGTGGCAGGGGCATTATTTGGGGCACAAACAACCCTGGGTGGGTAAAATGGGCATAATTAGAGGGAGTCAGGGACCCGGGGGGCACCAAACTGGGGAAATCCACAGGAGAGATGAGGCTTGCTTTGGGTCCTGGGGACAGGGGGCTGAGGGGGCAGGACTTTACGGTCCAGACATCTAGGGGTTGGGGGGCATTAAGAGAGACTCTTTTACATTGATCTAAATTATCTAAAAATGGAAGCTGATTTTGTCACCCAACTTCGTCTCATATGGACGTGTCTGCAGCCTCCCCCCATTATATAAAACTGTAATCTACAAATAGTATTAGTAATAGTAATAGTATTTCATCCTGAGAATGAAGTGGAACACTGCTGGTGTCACTCTGACACCTACGGTCAGACGCAAGTCATTTCTATATTGATTAGAAATGTAAAGAGTGCATAGCTGAAACTGTATAAGAATTCTGGTTAAGTGGATCTGTTTACAAAGCTGTACTAACCACCAGATGTCCCACAGCCACACCGCAGGCTGGCCTGGCTCTTCCATAGCTAGCCATGTTTACAGTTTAGCACGGATGAAACGTTATGTAATCAGAGTCTGCCTATTAAGGCCCCAAGCAGGTTTTCTGCGGCATGAGAATTTTGCTTATAATTGCTGGGAAACATGCGTTGCTTAAGTTGAACATAATTCATTAGTAATTAAGCCTTAGTGAAACGCAGCTGCTGCAACTAAGGGCAAATGTGCGAATTCTGTATCCTGTTTTCTGTCAAATGTTTGTTAAATGTATATCCGTGCATCCAGTCCTCCTTCTTGTGAATGTGTGTTATAACTTATACATGGAACTCTTTGATTACACATGCATGGTGTAGAACTTCAATGTAACTATGTAACTAATTCAGTGTTAATGCAGAGTAAATGGTGTCAATTGAATACATATATTGATTGTACCAATTACATTATATGCTAAATAACAGAATAGAAAACATTAGCAAATATAGATACAGTTTTGTCATAAAAGGAACATAATGCAAAAACAACAATGTTTTGAGGAGACTAATATCTATTAACAGTGACTGGCTGTTGTTGATTTCACTGTTGAATATTTCAAGTATTTAAAAAAATTGTCCATGTTTATAATCAGGCTGTGTAGTCAGTCATATATCGCTGCTCTCAAGTCAGGCGGTGGAAGGAGGCCGAGGTGTCTGTGCGTCACATGACGCTGGCTGGCTCGTGTCACATGGATGAGGCTAAACCCGAGTGAATGGCAGCTGATTGGCCATTTCTCCTCTGTTGCCTTCAGAATCGCTGCGGTTTGTTTGCCTGCCTATCTACTGTATCCCTGCTGTCTGGTATAAGCCTGGGAAGCCTGGCTGCTTCGCCAGTTTTGCGAATATCAACGTTTCTGTAACTAATAGCTATACAGTGGGTGTCTAAACAGGGTTTCTGTTACTCGTGTTTGGTTTGGTTGATTCTGTAGATCTGGAAATGCATTTGATAGTTTCCATTTACTTTATTGTAATTAGTCATCATAGCCATTTGTACAAGTGTGTGTAGTGGTGAATAGGAATTCTTTGGTTTTCCAAATAATTAGTTATCCCTTCTTACTCTGCATGAGATACTTATACAGGTGAGAGCAAAGCATTAGCTCCGATATTTTTTGTCTGCCCTGCAGCACATTTTGGCATTACAGCTCTTTCTTGAGGTTTCCACAGCCGTGTGAGTTCTCCACCAGCCACGCATTCGAACCGCGACCACACACACTTTACATTGAGGTTTTTGTGTGGTTATATTTATGGACCATGGACTAGTCCATTATCAGGAATTTCATTATTGTCTGAGATGAAAACCATGAGACTCTTTTAGCAAAACTAAGGTAATTGACTGATTGACGTAATACATCACATTATAGAGGTCTTTCTGAAGAAACCATTATAGCAACTGATTCTGATAAATACATAACAGAATATAACCCCCCCACACCCCAAAAAAAGCTACTCATAAATTACATAAAGAAACTCCTAAGTGCTTTAGTGTCTAATGTTTAATGCTTAAAACAATTAGTCATAATTCAGGAGTTTTCTATGTTAATCAATAGTGACAATGTTACTCAGAAATTGGATGAGTTAGTTTTGCTTCTTTAGGGTAGTGGACTTTAAGACAAAACAATGATGTTTCCTTCATGTGAAATGATAACAATTATTTTGTTGATTCATCTCGTGCCAGTAGTTCATTGACTTATGTTCTGTGACCCCCTGTAACGGAAGTTTAATATTTAACTCTGCTTGAGTGATTATAACTGAGCTGCCCAAAGTTTACGCACAGTTTCATGTGCTAAATAAATGAGGAAAGGATGTACAACTAATTATCCTTTAATTTGTTTCTGCTGGTATTGCATGGTCACTGACAGAGAGAATAGTTTACATCCTACTGGTTTAATAACAATTCAGCTGTGATCTTGAATTTGACGTCTCAGTTGAACTTAGCAGACATTTCTATAAATGACCTAATAACACGTGGAAAAATGCACGCAGTCCAGAGATGCACCTTGGAGAAGAAGGACGAGAGGGACAGCAGCGGAAGAGGCCTGTCACTGATGCCAGTATCTAGTCTCAGTGATGCTGATATCACATCACCTGCCTTCTCTCAGCAGAACCAACCATCATCCCCAAAAAGGAAAGCATTGAGGCCGGCACTTTCCCCGAGTTTGTCAGGCCACTGTCCCTCCAGCTCGTCCCAGGGATTTGGACCTGCTTGTGGGTGGCAGGGCTCCCGCAGCAGGCCCTCCGCCTGCACGCTAGGTCACTTTGTGCGGATTTCTCTTACATGGAGCCCCCTCCCCCCCCCCCCTCATTGTGGGGTACGCTTAGGGACATTTTGAGCAGACGACCAAATATTTTGTATGAATTTTGTACAGTAGACTCTCACAAAAGCCAGGATACATGAATGCATTACATCTGTTGTTTTTATTTCCATAAAGAACCCGATCAGAGAGCTTATATCCACTATTACCAGAATTTTCTGCTATTTAGTACATAGTACAGTCATACATACGCAAGGCCATGACTCCTGCCTCACCGAACTGCTTACATTGAATCAAATACAGAGGGTTCACCCCTGTTTGCACAATTATACTAGTCAGTCTATTAAAATACAATAGGCATAATTTGATCCATACATCCATTCATTTTCTGTACCTGCTGGTGCTGTTCAGGGTCACAGGGGGTCTGGTGTCTGGAAGCTATTGACGCAGGACAGGGAATGACCCAGGATGGGGCGCCAGCCCATCACAGGGCACACTCACACTCCAGGGACTTGCACAAGCACACCTATGGGCGACTTGGTGAGTTCAGATAACCTCAATATGTTTTAGGACTATGCGAGGAAATCGGAGTACCTGGAGAATTGAATATATTAATAAAGGCAGGGGACACACTGGATTGGTTGCTGGTCCATTGTTGGGCTAAACACAGACATGCAGTGCACTATGGGAAACCCAGGGACTTCATTTCACCCAACAGTATATATGTTTTGACCATGTGGGAGAAAACTGTCCCAACATATATGCAAATATGCTCACACACACACATCAGAAATGCATAAAATATCTGCAATCCGCAGCTGCACATGAATGAAAGATCTAAATAATAAAAGAGACTGGCTCTTTGGTGCCGGTCGGTGGAAAAACAGCTTCATCTGCATCTGACCCCCCAGCCGCACATCACTGTGAAACCTAGAGCCGCACTAGTCACCTCCCAGCACGCAGGCGTGCGGCACTGCCACCAGACCCCAGAGTCAGGCTTTTAGAGCAATTCCTCCTGAGCTTGAGAAGGTCAGAGGTTCTGGCAGACTCGCCTCATCAATGACGGTTGCCATGGAAGCAGCATTTCACAGGACTCCCAGGCTGGCTTTGTCTGATGCAATTAAAATGGCCCCTTGGGGACCCGGGGCCAGTGACAGAATCGATCATTAATGCTCCTCTATCAGGAGAAAGGAGTGTGTTGTTAAAAACTGCGTTAATACTTTTATGTTGGCCATGACACATTATGTGTTTATGCCACACACAACAACCCAGTCACAGATAACACGACCACACAGTCACAGAGAACACGACAACACAGTCACAGAGAAAACGACAACACAGCCACAGAGAAAACAACAACACAGCCACAGATAACACAACAACAGAGTCACAGAGAAAACAACACAGCCACAGAGAAAACGACAACACAGTCACAGAGAAAACAACAACACAGCCACAGAGAAAACAACAACACAGCCACAGAGAACACGACAACACAGTCACAGAGAACACGACAACACAGCCACAGAGAACACGACAACACAGCCACAGAGAAAACGACAACACAGCCACAGATAATACGACAACACAGCCACAGAGAACACGACAACACAGCCACAGGGAACAAGACAACACAGTCACAGGGAACACGACAACACAGCCACAGGGAACACGACAACACAGCCACAGAGAACACGACAACACAGCCACAGAGAACACGACAACACAGCCACAGAGAACACGACAACACAGTCACAGAGAACACGACATGAAACAAACACCCAGACATGTCATGTTCTATCAAGCCTCGGCTTGGTGCTGGTCCGAGGTTTTGTGATGTGGTGAGAATGAAATGATAAGTAAAGGTTAAGAGACAGTCAAACCTGTTATCCTCAAAAGCATTCAATAAGCATGCGGTAACGATGTGCCTTCAGTGAAGGTAACAGTACTATGATTTCTGATGAATGGAGCTAGGCAAAAGGCCAAGAGCATCGATGACAAAAAAAAACAAATCTATTCATTCATTGCAGTTAATGGTGGGACACAATGCAGGCAGATTGCTAAGTGTTGTTGCATACTAAGCCTAATAAACTGTTTTTAAATGCTATTTCCACGATGTATGAATGCCGATGACTAATTCGGCGATGACGTGGCCGGCGATGAGGGGGTACCATGGCCTCACACCTCCAGAGTCCTGGCTTCCATTTCCTCCCTGTTTTTTTGCGTGTTCTGATCATTGGCTTCCCACCCACTGTCTGGAAACGTGCGGTTTGCGTTGAGTATGACAAGCCTGGTCACTGCCCTGTAATTCCTGGAATTGGCTCTGCGTTCATCGCGACTCTACCTCGGCTAAGTGCTTCTGGGAAAGGCATGGTATCCCATCCCTGATACGAGGAAGGTTTGGTGAAATGGATTAACGCATGGTGTCTGTTCCTTTAGAAGGGTAACACTTTACTTGATGGGGCACAAATACTTAGTAATAACTCAGTTACTACTCAAGTACAAATGGTGAACAAATATAGTTGCGATAAAATGTGGCAACCTGAACATCAAACATGAAATCAGTATTTCATTAGTTATTCCTTCAGTAATTCCTTCAGTAGTTCACAAAGGTTTACTGACTTAAGGTATAGTAACATAGTAACTACATCAGATAAAACATGCGTTACAATTCATTAATGATGAATGTACATGAGATCAGTATTAATTAAGACTTAGGTTGTAGTTAATTAACACTTAAGTAATACTATATTATTTGTGCTCCGTCACGTAAAGCGTTACTGTTAAATGGAATGTGTGGGGGATCGGAGTACAATATTTGGAGCAGAAAACTAATTGTTTGACCAAAAACACCAGAAATAACTCCTCGTCATGGCAGCAGACAGTATCTTAGATGCCGTGGAAGATTACAGGCAGTCTGTTCTGGGTGATTAAGGTTAATAGGTGATTGTGATGGGTACTGTTGTCAGGTGCAATTAGTGTCCCGAGGGTGATAGCCAAAGCTGTGGTTTATTACGCGACGGGCAGTCCAGCTCATCGGGGTGTGAAGACGGCACAGTGGGCCGGCTACATCTGGCATCACCAAAGCCTCGCGAACAGCTGCTGTGCTCCAAGGCCATTTAATTAACGTGTAATTTTGATCAAATGAAAGAGTCCGTGGAACGAGCAGCTCGCATCTTCCTCGTCGGCAGCTCGTCAACATTTTATGGGTGAAACGCAGCCGGACTGGGCGTCTGAGGCCGCTGTGCTGGGTCTTCTGGGTGTTGTGGCATGAAGCCGCATTGGGGACACATTACAGGACCGTGTATATCATTTTTGTATATCATCATCATTTTTCACAGATATTTGACGTTGTGTGCTGTGGTCTCGGAACAGGCCAATTTCTCAGGGAGGATGAAGCCTGAAACTAAGGACTGTTCTTTAGGGCTGTGTTATTGCTTAGTCATAAGTTAATCATACAGTACGAGTCAAAGGTTTGGACGCGCCAAGTTGCCTACAAAGGAGAGTGATTGTGTTGCATTACGTGACATGGCCACCTAACCTAAACACAGGAGAAATGGTTTGGGAGGAGTTTGACTGAAGGAACAAAGCGTCCAATGACTGCTCAGCATATATGTGATGCCTCCTTCAGGACAGCTGGAGAAGCAGCCCAGGAGGCCGCCTCATGGAACTGGTGTAGAGGAGACAGTAGGATCAGCCAGTCCCTGGAGCAATTGGGGTTAAGGGCCTTGCTCAGGGGCGTGGAATCATTCTACCGACCCAGGGATTTAATCCAGCAACCTCATCCACAGAGCTGGCCCCAAAAACCTAACAAATGAACATTTTTCATTTAATACTTTTTTGGTTAGCGCATAATGCATGTATGTTATTTTATAGTTCTGATGTCTTTGTTATATATCTAAAATGTCAAGAATAGTACAAATATACATTTCTATGGGTGGGTGTGGCCAAAGAGTTAACTGGTGTGATGGGAATTATTCCCCTACAGTAGTAAAAATAATGATAATGATTAAAAAAAATGTCATTTATGGTATGTCTGATTTATTTACGCATATGCATTCTAATACAATAATAAAAGTAGTTTCTGTGATTTCGTCCCACTGTCCTAAAACATGCAGCTAGTCAAACTGGCACCTGCAAACTGCCAGTAGTGTGTGAGTGTGATCCCAGCAATGCACTGGCATCCAGTGCACAGTGTGTTTTTATAGCCTCAGGGTCATTGTAACCTATACTGGAGAATAACTGGTATGGAAAATTGATGCATGAGCACACATCTCCCATTCTTCTTGGGTTTGATGTGGTGTATGGTACATTCTACAGGACACGGCAGGACAGGAGAGATACAGGACAATCACCACTGCCTACTACAGGGGAGCCATGGGCTTCATCCTCATGTATGACATCTGCAACGAAGAGTCTTTCAACGCCGTGCAGGACTGGTGAGTGGCTGGCCCGAGAGGATGAGGCTGTCTATTATATTTGTTTATAGATTGTGATTGACACATTTTGACTCCACTCCCAGTAACAGAGCGGTAGGGCTTAGATAGTGGAATACACTGTGCTTTCCATTTCAGTGGTTCCCACTCCGGTCCTCGGGGACCCACAGCCGGTCCACGTTTTTGCTCCCTCCCAGCTCCCTGCCATGGATTATCTGTGAGTCCCCAAGAACCGGGTTGGAAAACACTGGTCTTGGGAATAAACTAATGCATCCTGGATTTTCATTTCTTAGTTAATGTTTTTATCTCAAATCCCACATTGGAACAGTGCATGATTATGAAAAATTCTTGTATGGATGCATACAAATCCTATTTGTTTTACACTGATCATATAAACTCATGAGCCAAAACATTATGACACCCCCCCCCCATGTGAAGCAGAATTATGTCGACCATCTAGTAAAAAATGAAGCATGTCAAGCTCCAAGAAATATCAGACAGTAAGCTAACATTCAATATTCGTAGTCAATATGTTGAATGCAGAAGTTGCAGGGGTAATGATTTGAGTGACTTTGACGAGGCACAAATCATTGCCAGACAACTGAGCATGTCTGAAATGCCACGGCTTGTGGGGTCAGGCATGGTGAGGACCTGCTGAGAGTGACCTGAGGAGGGAAGAACCACGAACTGGCAACAGGGTGTTGGGACGCAAAGATTTCTCGATGTGAGATGCAAAAATGGCAGATAATGTCGATCGTGGTCACTGGACTGCTGTGTCACGACACAGTGCGCGGAACCCTGCCGCGTATTGGGCTGTGCAACCGCGATGTGCCCGTGCGTCTAAAAGTGCCCACAGTCAGCACACAAGTAACGGAACTGCACCTTGGAAAAATGGAAGAATGAAACCTGTCTGATGAAACCCATGTCCTGTATATGTGGATGACGAGGTACTTATCAAGCATTTGTGGGATGTGTTGGACTGACAAGTCCGATCCACGGCTACGCGGCTCCATACGCAGCACGGCTCAGTGTTCTGTGTGCCATGAGCCATTAGTCCCATAATTAAAATTATCTGCCATTTATTTCACAGTAGCCCTTCAGTTAATCGATCAGATGACAGTCGGTTTTGTTTCAATTGGATATTCAGTTTGCCCCTAAGAATTATTTAGTGTGAATAATACTAGGTAATTTCTCTTTGTCCTTGTCCCCGTAATTTGAGTTTTTGATTATGGTAAAGTCTGATACAATAAGATATATACTATAAGATAATAAGATATAATAGGATTATATTATTATATCAATATTGCATTAAAACCTTGACACACTTGTCGTTATGTGTGTCTAATAGTTTTACAACCTACATGCAGTTGTGGATGCTTCAGTGTGCTTATAAATTAAATTGCGAAATGGCCCCTGCAGGTGCATGTCACATGACATTAATCAATTGGAATTTTTCATTGCATTTAATCCCGTATGTTACTAGCCAGCGCTTGCTAACAAACCCCACAAACGTTCTGTGACGAGCTGTTAAATGTTAAGTCAGTAAAAAGTGTGGAAGAACTAGACCGGTCTATGATTAACCTAAGGAGCCCAACAGGAAGTGATGTCACGTCTAGACTAGAAAATAAATAAGATGCTGTCATAGAATGTATACCAGCTCTCTCACTGATAACAGGTGCCTGAGGTGTTTGGATGTTCTCTGTTCCAGGGCGACCCAGATTAAGACGTACTCCTGGGACAACGCCCAGGTGATACTGGTGGGGAATAAGTGCGACATGGATGACGAGAGGGTAGTGGCTCCAGAAAAAGGCAAACAGCTGGCCGACCAGCTGGGTGAGTGAGAGACGCCCCAGTAGTGACCTAACCCATGCCGCACTGTTAGCTGTAGACTGATGTAGTAACAATAACATTTTAAAATTTATATTAATTTAGCAGTTATGGTGGTTAATCTTGATAGTACTTTATAGCTGCAGCAGGTGCTGAAATTGTAGTAAAAAATAACAATAATTACAAACATTACAATGGTGTAATCTTATAATGATTGTTATTGATGTGCATTAAAGCCACTGAGGGACCTTAGGATGTTATGGTATAATTTCAGTTCTATGGTTTCATGTTTCAGGATATAATAAAAAATATCATCTGCTGCCTACCAGGTTCTAAAATCACTTAAATGTAACCTCAGGTGTAAAACGACACACAACAGATTCCACTGTGTCATCATTTAACAAAAATCAAGCCAAAATCAGTACAAAATGAAAATTAAATACACCCCATGGTTCGAAAGCCTGTCATTTTCTGTGTGACTTTTCAGTCTCTCACATTGTTGTGGAGGAATTCTGGCCGACTCTTCATTACAGCATCGCTTCAGGTCATGGAGGTTTGCAGCCATTAGTTTATACACAGTTTTCTTAAGGTCCCACCGCAGTGGGGTTGAGGTCCGTGACTGAACCACTGCAAGTCCTCGATTCTTTTCTTTCCAGCCATTCTGTTGTAGATTCGCTGGGGTGCTTGGGATCATTGGCCTGTTGCATGACTCAATTTTGGCCAAGTTTTAGTTGTTGGACAGATGGCTTCACATTTTCACACTTCGGTATACGGAGGAATTTTTGGTCGACTCAATGACTGCAAGGTGCCCAGGATTTGTGCCTGCAAAACAAACCAAAATCATCATGCTTGACAGCTGGTACGAGGTGTTTCTGCTAACATGCTGTGTTTTCACCAAACGTGGGGCTGTACATTATGATCAAACATTTCTACTTTGGTCTCGCCTGTCCAAAGGACATTGTTCCAGAAGTCCGATGCAACTTTGCAAACCTAAGCCAATAGCCATGTTCTTTTTGGAGAGAAGAGGCTCTCTGGCAACCCTTCCCAACAAGCCAGTATTTTTCTGATTGTAATGATACGAACTAAAACATTTAACATGCTAAATGAGGCCTGTTGAGTCTGTGATGTAGATCTTGGGGTTTTTTCGCAATTTCTCTGAGCACTGCACAGTCTGACCGCAGGGTGAATTTGCTGGGATGTCCACTCCTGGGAAGATTGTACTTTTTCTCATGGCTGAAGCTGCATTCCTGTCTAGGTGTAAGTTATAGGATCCACTGTTTGCCCAAACTATGGATTTAAAATGAGATAGTGCTGAAAAAGTCTGCATATGCTGGCTCATTGACCTTAGTAGCCTGAGGTGTCAGACACCAGCATATCGATCCCTTAATAAAATCAGCCCAGTCCAGCTGGGCAAATGTATTAGCAGTAACAAATGTGTACAACATAATTAGTTAGTTACGTGTAAATCGATTGTTTAAAATTGGGTGACGCTTTGCATTAACTGCACCTTTATAATGTCTTTATAAGGCATTCGTAGAACATTCATGCACCTTCGTAATGCGTTCATAGAGCATTCATAAGCAGTATGTACAGTCATGTGAAAAAGAAAGTACACCCTCTTTCAAGTTTAAGGTTTTACACATCAGAACTTAATAAAAAAAAATAATTTGGTGCTTAGCAGGTCTCAAATTATGTAAATACAAATTGCATTTGAGCAAAGCACAAGACTTTTAGAACAATGTCCTTGACCGAAGTGGAGAGGTTTGGTTATTATGCACAATGTCACATTTAGCAAAAGGCAAACAGCATAACAGCACAAACACTTCATACCAGCTGTCAAGCACGGTGATGAAGGGGTGATGATTTGCATTTGTTTTGCAGCCACAGGACCCGGGCACCTTGCAGTCATTGATTCGACCATGAACAAAGTATGCCAAAGTATTGTCGAGTCAAATGTGAGGCCATCTGTCTGACAGCTAAAACTTGGCTGAAATTGGCTCACACGACAGGCCAGTGATCCCAAGCACCCCAGCAAATCTACAACAGAATGGCTGAAAAAGAAAAGAATGGAGGAGTGGCTCAGTCACAGACCTCAACCCCACTGCGGTGGGACCTTAAGAAAACTGTGTATAAACTAATGGCTGCAAACCTCCATGACCTGAAGCGATGCTGTAATGAAGAGTGGGCCAGAATTCCTCCACAACATTGTTAGAGACTGATAAAGTCACACAGAAAAATTGCACATTATTTACTTCAAATTATTGCAGCTAAAGGTGCCAGGGCCAGACACTAATTTGCACACTAAAAATAAATATGGCAAATAAATAAAAAATCTAAATAAGATTGCAGCATAACAATAAATATCCATATAGCCTTAGGTTTTATTTATTTATTTACAGGTCCTGTGTGAATTTCCTGGTAAAAGTGCCTAAAATTCTACTCGGATGATGTTGTCTCAAATGACTTAGCATGTTTGATATGTTTCCAGCAACATCCGAATTCAGTGTGACGGAGCCAACAGACAGTGTGATTCTTATTGATTACTCTCCATCCTGTGTTGGTGTAATTTACTGGGAAACCAAAATGTTCCCAAACTACTGATTTAAGTGACATGGGAGGGTCTCCATGCATGTGCCGTAATCAAACAGGCACAGTTACCATAATTTTTTCTGTGTTGAACATCTACTTGTGAATTTAGGTTTCGCCCATGTCTAGAAATGCATTTATTTATTTACCGAACCAAAAACATGTAGCCAAAAAGCATATGACAATACTTAGCGTTACAGCCCTTGTATTTACTGTAAATGTACTATCAGGACCATAACAGGTTTTACTATTTTACCTGTTTACTAAAATATATTCCACCTGAAGTTATACGATGGTCATGGACATAAATTGCAGACTCTCAGATGTCATTTTAGGGTATCCACGGTCAAACTGGATGGAGGGTTTAGGGGTTTCAGCTCGTTAGCATGTGCCACCCTCTTTTTAAAGGGGCAAAAAGTAATTGGGCAATTCACTTAAAAGCTATTTCATGGACAGATGTGGGCAATTCCTTTGTTCTTTCATTATCAATTAAGCAGATAAAAGCCCTGGAGTTGATTTGAGGTGTCTTGTTTGCATTTGGAAGATTGAGGTGTGAACATACAACATGTGGTCAAAGGAACTCAGTATGCAGGTGAAACAGGCCATCCTTAGGCTGCAAAAACAGAAAAGAAACTATTCGAGAAATTGCCGCAACATTAGGAGTGACAAAATCCACAGTTTGATTCATCCTGAGAAAGAAAGAAAGCTTTGGTGAACTCAGCAATGCAAAAAGGCCTGGACGTCCACGGACGACAACTGTGGTGGATGATCGCAGAATCATTTCCATGGTGAAGAGAAACCCCTTCGTAACAGCCAAGCAAGTGAACAACACTCTCCTGGAGGTCGGCGTATCAATATCCAAGTCCACCATAAAGAGAAGACTGCATGAAAGCAAATACAGAGGGTTCACTGCAGGATGCAAACCACCATACGCCTTAAGAATAGAAAGGCTAGATTGGACTTTGCTAGAAAACATCTAAAAAAGCCAGCACAGTTCTGGAACAGCATTTTTTGGACAGATGAAACCAAGATCAACCTGTATCAGAATGACGGAAAGAAAAAGGTATGGAGAAGGTCTGGAACAGCTTATGATCCAAAGAACACCACATCATCTGTAAAACATGGTGGAGGCAGTGTGATGGCTTGGGCGTGCATGGCTGCCAGTGGCACTGGGTCTTTAGTGTCTCTTGATGATGTGATACAGGATGGAAGCAGCTGAATGAATGCTGAGGTGTTCAGAGACATCATGTCTGCTCAAATCCAGCCAAATGCAGCCGAATTGATTGGCCAGTGTTTCATAATACAGGTGGACAATGACCCAAAACACACAGGGAAAGCAACCAAGGACTTCATTAGGGCAATGAAGTGGAATATTCTCGAATGGCCAAGTCAGTCACATGATCTCAATCCCATTGAGCATGTATTTCACTCGCTAAAGACAGAAAGACCCTCAAACAAACAGCAACTGAAAGCTGCTGCAGTAAAGGCCTGGCAGAGCATTAAAAAGGAGGAAACCCAGCGTCTGGTCATATGCATGAGTTCAGGACTTCAGGCAGTCATTGCCTGCAAAGGGGTTTTCAACTAAGTATTAGAATCTAACATTTTATTTGCAGTTATATTAATTTGTCCATTAACTTATGACGACAATTACTTCCCCTGAAAGGAGTGGATTGTGTAGAAAAATTACTTTAGTTCCCCACATTTTTATGCATTTTTAGTTTTTGTTCTACCAACCGAATTAAAGCTGAAAGTCTGCACTTCAACTGCATCTGACTAATTTCTTTTAAAATGTATTGTGTTAATGTACAGAACTTAAACATTGAAAAACTTTGTGTCTGTCCAAATATTTATGGTCTTGACCGTATACCACCTTAAATGGCCTAAAGGAAAAAAAATAAAAAAATTGCGATAGGTATCAAATCAGCAAACAACTATGAACTATATATTGCGTTTGGAGGTAGACTTCTTATTCCTGTTTCTCAGGACCCCCAGTAAAAGTCATTGAGGTTCTTGTGCTAAAACAGTATTGAATACAAATAAATCTTTGCTTATTATCACATTTGTGACGAGCACTAGATGAATCCGAAAATCTACATTTACTGTACAAAACATTGTAATAAAACTATCCATTGCCTGAAACCACTTGTCCCATTCTGGGTCATGGGGGGTCCAGAGCCTATGGGCGTAAGGCAGGGAACACACTCACACGCCAGTCACTCACACAGGCACTCCTATGGGCATTACACTCCAATTAGCCTCAGCATGTTTTTGGCCTGCGGGGGGAAACCGGAGTACCCGGAGGAAACCCCATGACGTCATGGGGAGAACATGCACACTCCACACACAGGGAACTCGGGCAGAGACTCAAACTCAGGTCTCAGAGGTGTGAGTCAACAGTGCTAACCACTGCACTACAATGCCTCCCTTTAATAATACTAGTAAATTCATATTTTATACGTTAGAATTTTCTGTCTGTTCATACATTTTGTATATATTGACTTGGATTTGGACATACAACATGTCACATGTTCATATGACTCAGACTTGTACTCAGCCGCTCGTCACTCGTGACTTGACTCTGACTTGGGGTAGGATGATTGGTCTACAACCCTGACGTGTGTCTAAATCTGCAGGGTTTGAGTACTACGAGGCGAGTGCCAAGGAGAACATCAATGTGCGGCAGGTCTTCGAGCGCCTCGTGGACATCATTTGCATCAAGATGTCAGAAAGAGTGGACACAGACCCGGCCATGGTGACTGGGGCGAAAACCACAAAGCTGACGGACAAGCCGACCCAGCTACCTCAGAACTGTGCCTGCTGAAGCGCCCCCCCCCAGCTCTCTCTCCCCAGCGCTTCACCTTGCCCCCATGACATCATTCTTCTCTTCCCATCTTCCATCAGCCCGTCTACTGCTGGTCTTACTCATGCATTACCGGTGATTTCCACTGCTCACTGCTAAGGTCTGTCTCTGGGTGATCCAGTGTGACTGCTGACTTTCAATCCTTGGCTGCCAAACCTGGGCACCTTCAGAAGGGGCAGTGGCCCAGTCTAGAGTTGCAATTCTGTTGGCACCGCAATGTTGGTAGTACCCTAAGGAAGGCAGCACAACTTCAATAGCGATCAGAGATTTAACGGCGTGGAAACAGAGAAGCCTTCACTTACTGGCATGGTGAGATTAGCCTCTTTTGATTTAAAATGACCTCCCTCTCATGACTGAAAGGCAGGTAAGGTGTCCAGCTCTCTCCCTCAGAACTAATTTGCTTATCCTGAATCAACTGGTTCACTCTGCGGATTTAAATGCTAACAAGAGCCAGTGAGATCCAGGATAACTGAGGACAGACTAAAACAAGGAAACGCACAATGATGATCACGAGCCGGAGGGAGCCAGGAATTCCAGAGTCACACCGCTTTATTTATCTGTGGGAAACACGCTGTGTGAAATTGCACGGCAGGAGTTCTTAGCGCTGTAGGCCGCCATGCTTTTAGCAGTGTGCAGCAAGGAAATCACCGGGAAAAATACTCACCAAGGTGGCCAGTAAATACACCATGACTGAGGCCGTCCGTTTCAAGTTGACCCCGCTGTTCGAGGTGCATTTGATGGGCTGATCATGCGTGCTGAGTTCTGATGACAAACCGCTGCTTTTGAAATGTCCAGCACCCTGTGACAAAAGCTCGTTTGGATGTTCACACACTTTGCACACAGTACACAAAGGTTACATTTGGTCAGTGACTATATCGTCTTGTATGAGTACTGTTTACAATCGTAAACCATATAGTAGTATGAAAATGTGCTTCGTAGGAGAACATTGTATTTGGTGGCTGTATAAACTACGTGCAATCGTGTGGTAATGGAGTTGAGTTTTGCAATATATATTCACACTTTTGTGTTTTTGGTCACATTTAAATTGGGACCACTGAAATACATACTACGTTTAGGGATGTGTTTTTATTATTCAGAAAAAAGTGTGATAGACGTGATACGTATATTCATTATAGAGAGATGCACAACACCCAAGTAACAGCTAAATGTCTCGGGATATTGACAGAACTGGTGACTGGGAAAAGTGACCTGGCTATATTTAAAAATATTTCTATTCCAGTGAGTCACTTGTTTTAAAGAATAACCTTCCCCACAGGCACAATATTAAAGAATCAATGTTAACTATACCGTAACAATGACAATGTCTTGATGTAATTATTTTTTTAATGAAATGGTGTTAATGTTAGAAATTATGATGGAGTTAAATGTGTATTTATTTTTAAAGCTTTAGGTTTAATGAATTATAACAATGTATAGTAAATGTTGGCGTTTATTACTATATTATGGTCATATTCCATAATAGCAAAATAAAAAAATTGCACAAAGCACAAATTAATTGTATAATTGTTGTGTAACTGGCCATTTTGAATGTGTATGGTTTAATAAAATGATTTTTTTCTTGAGTTCTTTATGCATCTTGATGCAGTGATTTGCAGAGCTGTACACCACATAATACTGTACTGAGTACCAGTACGTTACTCCCCACCGTGATACTTGTGTCACCATCAATTTAGCACCAGATAACAAAATATTAAAACAGTGCATGATTCGGCCTGAAAATAGTTTTCCACTCCTGTTTTACAAAACATTTTAGATGATTTAAATTTGTACGTATAATTTATTGATGAAAAGTAATACGTATATTACACTGTGACTGTGTAGTGGATAAGCAGCCACCATAATATAGACTACAGGCAAAAGAATGCAGACGCCCCTATTAAGCAGAGGATTAAGCCACACCCACTGCTGACACAGGTGTACAATTAAGCACACAGTCATTATCAGCAGAATGGATGGTTGTGCAGGAGTGATTAATGACTTTCCCCTCGGCACCGTCATAGGACTCCATCTTTCCGAGAAGTCAGTTTTGCCAACAGGGCAAACAGGCAGCTGGCCAGGGCGCAACTGGCACCAGTGGGCGCAGACAACGATGTGAAAAAAGATATAGATTAAGTACCTGGCAGACTGCAGCCATTGGGCGATTGCACTGTACCAGGAATTATCTGTGTTGCAGTGGAAGTGAAATCACCATCAGTTCTTGGTAGGGGGGCTTCCCAAGTAAAGCTTTGCCTGGGGGCCCTGAAAAGGCAGATCCGGCCCAGTAAGGGCCCTGAAAAGGCAGATCCGGCCCAGTAAGGGCCCTGAAAAGGCAGATCCGGCCCAGTAGGGGCCCTGAAAAGGCAGACCCGGCCCAGTAGGGGCCCTGAAAAGCCAGACCCGGCCCAGTTTGCGACTAGGGTTGTCCTATTTAATCGCAAGTGAAGTGATTATGAACGTCTGGGAGCAAGTTCAGCTGCGAAGGCTATTATAGCAATGAACGATAGACCAACTTCATATTAATACCCTTGGTTTTAATGAAGTGATGGGCAAGCCAGTGTCCACATTTTGACTGTATAGCATATATTAGCTATTAATTAAATTGAAATTGTAGTTATTAATAAAACATAAAAACTGAATATTCTGAATATCTAGAAGGAGAATAAATATTTAAACTGCATGGCTGCCTCATATTACGTTTGTTGCTGTTTATTGGCATTCATGGGTTTGTTCCCAGTCCGCTGGGGCAGTATCCTGTTCGGGAGTTTTTACGTGCATCACGCGATGCTCTTCCGGCCTGTCGAGCTTTGCTTTGCAGACATTGCTCTCCAATTGCGCAGTTAAGGCAGCAGCCATGCGCAAGTGGGTCACTCCGCTTCTCCAGGTGGACTGTTACAGCCACCCTGGTGTTAATGTCAAGCGAAGGGGTGTAATATGATGGATGATTTACATTAATTGGGCAGGAATCATGCGCTATCATCATGTAAAACGTCTATGGGATCCTGCTTTGCATAACGGAAACATTTGTATAGTACTTAGTTGGGTAGTGTTGCTGTCTGTGTTGCCACTCACCTGATCGCATTACATACTGAACTGGCATGTCCTTAAATAATATAATGTTACCGCATTAATGTAGTATTATTTAAAATATTCGGATTGACTGAGGTTTTGTTTACGGTTTACAGTACTATACAATCTCAGATTTGCAGACGAAGATGGTTGCAGGGATCCCTCTGGGAGGCGCTATTGAGGCAGAATGTAGAAAAAAAGTCTTGAGATGAGAGAGGTAATGTTGACCTTGAGGAAGTGGATGGTGTCTGTAAAATAGCAACGCAAGCAGAGTTCAGAAAAACAAGCAGGTTCTACGAAGACTTAATATCAGCATGTCTGTAAAATGGGTCTTATACAAGCGGCTGTATGGGTCCAAGACCTGTATTATTTTTATCTTTAGCGATTCCAACCAGTTGTTAAATTACTAGTAATTTTGGCTCCTAGGCAGAGAATCAGGTAAGCAGAGATCTTAGTGATGGCTTTATAAAATGAAGTGTGGAGAAGTGTATTGTAAAAACTTTGGGCTGTACAGAGAAGTTGGGTCTGGAGATGCTCTCTGTGTTGGACTGGGGGTCTCATTGATCTTCCTTGAACATAGTGAGTTTCCTGCATTCTAGTCGCTAAGTGACATCGCCATGGCATCACCATCTTCCTACTTCTTCTCAGTGGTGTTCATAGACGCTGAGAAGTACCCTGATCAGAATGGATCTGACGCATTACCAAAGACGTACAGACTCTGTTATCATGTCTCCATAAATCGTTAAAAAGGCCATTCTTTGATTTGACGTCCAAATGAGTCACTTCAGTGGGACATAGATAACTCAGTATGATCGGGACCGAGGATATTATCCACCTCACGCATCCCTGGGGTTTGTCTTCCTAAAAAGGGAGTGTAAACAGAGTGACAGTGCTGAGACATCGGTTGGGGGGGGGGGGGGGGGGGGCTGGCTAAGTTTGCGTAGTATGTTGGTGGTGAGCAGGGCAGCCATGCGTGTGATGGGATGCGATATGATGAGGGAGTGATAGCCATCTGTCACTTGCCCCCAGAGATTCTGCTGAGGGAGAGATTCTGCTGAGGGAGATCTTCCGCGAGGTCTCCACCGAGGGCCGTGCTCAGGCGGCACTCACACATCTATAAACAGTCATACTCTCACTTCCCAGCTTATGACTGCACCCACACATGTGCCTGTATACACAACCTCACACGTGCTAAAGGCCTGTTTATCCACGATTCTGTTTCTGTGCTAAGACTAAGCCTGCCTTCTCTGACCACCTGGATCATTTTCTTACTCTAGCCTACAATAATCTTCCTTCCTATTTGGATCCTCCATTGAATTTTTCGAATGGCATTAAATTTAAGTATAAGTCACGTTTGGTATTATCTGACAGAAGGAATTTGTGTCTCGTCTTTGCCAGCGGTATGTTGTTAATAGTTGTCGATTACTAATTTGTTTGGGCCATGTAATTTCGGTCTTGAGTTGTAGGGATACCTGTGAGAAAAGTGCCTGCTCTGGTTATCAGATGGACCTGCTTCTGCAAGGAAACCCGCACATTTGAGCAAGTAATGGCAGAGTGAAGCCACTTCATTGCATTCCTGGTTTTGTCACGAAGGATCTGAGACGAGCAGCTCCCCCCTGCTTGATGTTCAGAATGGCTCATTTCCTGCATGGGAAGTGTGCAACTATCATGGAATTTCCCATGGGAAGAGGAAAGATGTATTGGAGTGAAAGGTGTTGTAACTGTTGAAAACATCACATCAATTTGTGTCATGTTTCATTTAAAATTTTTTGGTATAAAACACAGCATAGTTATATTTATTCCCAGTGTGTTACTGGTTTAAAAACAGCACATGGACTGCTAAGAATAGCTGTACTGGCAGGTGACTCACCTGGTTTTCTAGTACCTGACAATGCCTGGGGGGGGGGGGGGTAGGACTCACGGCTATGTTTGTGGGTCATTGCAGTTGTTGAATGCCAGTGGCTTATGGTGTCATGTGATTTGATGATGATAATGATGGTGATTATGAAGACGTTCAGCTCATGCATCCTGATATCTGCCCTCCCCACAGGTGATATCAGCAGTCCTGACCTAAACAGGGCCATTCTCTGCTGAAAGTGCCCTGGTTTGAGGTGCGATACAGTGATAATATCGCCCCTTAAAATGTGTACTGACTATTTACTTTAGCTAACCTTTCGCGTCGCTATTTTTGAAAATACACAATTGAACTTGTAGCCTTGATTAATCTAAATTAAATCCTTTGCAGTAATCTTAAGAAGAATTGAAACATGACTGATTATAGCAAACGTTCACTTAGCATGTTCGGTAAAATATGATGATAATAATTCGTGCAATCGGCAGCTTAGTTACAGAAAGATTAAAAGTTCTGCTAGGAAAGCACACCAACTGTGACTACCAACTTACCGAGGGATACACAGTGTACCTGTTAAAGACTTTCACATTTGCATGATGCGGAGGTTCAGTTAAGGGGTTAAGTCATTTCCCCATTTGCTCATCACAGATATTGAACAGGAGCAGGGAGACCGATAGGCTCAGAATTTTGAGCTGAGCTTGTCTGTTCATCTCCCAACATATTCAGCCTGATTCTGTATGTTTATATGTCTGTCGACACATCAGTTCTTAGGGTTATGTTTAAAATATTGTTACAAAAAGCTGTATTTTATTATAAAGTTGTAGTTATCCCTTATGAATGTATTTTTCATCTTTTCCTGTGTTGATAGCTACAGATATTACCCAGAAAGCATCTGTGAGCACTGACCCTGGTTTCTCTGTCGGAACCATCATCAGTACGAAGGGCTCTGTCTGCTTCACGAAGGACAGATTCAGGATAACTAATGGTGTCCCCGTGTGTACGATCAATGTGCCCGGAAAACACAAATAAGAAATGGAACTTGCTCAATTTCAGTAGTTCCATTCAAGGACTGTTTCTCAAGATGCCGTCGTTTTGGTTCGACGGTTCCCTCATAGCCCAGTGATTGTTCCTTACCATCGAGTTTCTCCTGTGATTCAGGCGTCCCCAGAGAAGTGAGTACAAGTTCTTATAATTTAATGGCTGTAATAAGAAATAGCTGATTCTTTTGGAAAATGGAGAGGAATGCCAAGGTTAGAAATTACTGTAATGTCACAATATTCAGAAAAAGAAATTTTATTTCTTTTTTGCTTTCAGGTTCTGAGAAATATAAATGTTGTTTTGCAGAACTTACTATGCTTTTTTACTATAAGAAGTATCTGAGGGAATTTGGGAGTTTATTGCTTGTGTCTGTTGATGGACAAAATGATACTTCATGAACCATTTGCTGTATTTTTCGACCCCACTAGATGGTGCTCTCTGTTCAAAAAAAGAGCACAAAACGTGACCAAAAGTAAACCAAGAGCGCCATCATGTGGGCTCAAAAAAATACAGCAAATGGTTCATGAGCTGTCATTCTGTCCATCACTATTTGTGCCTTGGTACCCCTTTCCCTCCAGTCTGGTTTAATATTTTCACGAACATTCTGGCCCACAACTTGCCCATCCGGTGTATAGGGTCATGGATGTAGAGCACAGCATGCTGGTCGCCGGGGTCGACTGCAGGTTACGCAGAAGTGCTACACGCAAACACACTCCCACACGCCCACATACAGGCACCCTGTCCTTCATCTTGGCTAGTTGCAGCTTCTCGTCAACCTCATCATGGACTGGCTGGCAGACTTCCTGCAGACCCAGATGTCTTCACCACAGATAAGGCCTACTTCCAGCCAGAGTGGCTGGGAATGTAAGTCTGTGTGACTCACCAGCTGCAGTTCGGTATACGTCGGCTCTGCAGTTGCCTCATCCTCTTTCTGGCCACTCATGCAATCACACCGCAGCGCTCTGTCTCTGAGATGTGCGGTCTTTGCCCACGGAGCACCACCGGTGGTCTGCGGTCTGGCACTTTTGGGCCGTTGTGGATGGCTCAGTCTGACTGACCTCATGGAGCTTCCTGCTTTGAGCCTGACCTGTATGCTGAGGGACTGGGGCAGGGTTGGGAGTGTAAATTTATACCCATGCACACACCTCTGCTTCCATAGGAATTTGGTTTCTGCAGTTGTTCCTTGTTTAATTGTGGTGTGTCTGGTTGTTCTGATTTCTAGAATTTCTGTTTCTTAAAAATTATTCTCGTTTTTTTCTTCTACTGGAATGCTTCTCATTTTAGTCTTAAAACATGAGAGATTTTATTTATTGGACACTTTTAAGACTAAGCAAAGTTTATACCAGTGACGTCAGACTCTCTGCTTCTGATTACCTCTTTTTTTGTCCTCCTCAGTAAACTGCCATTCCATCCTCTGCCAGTGGAGGTCCCTGTTGTCCTCAGTAAACTGCAGTTGCATCCTCTGCCAGTGGAGGTCCCTGTTCTCTTCAAAGTGGTTCAGCTCCCCCAGCAACCATGCTCATGAAAAAATCTCCCAGCAAGGAAGCTTGTTACCAGGTCGCAGGCTTTCACTGAAGCATCTTGACTGTTTTGCATAATACTTGTTTAAGACTGATTTTGAATTTTGTTTTAATTAGTGCAGGGTGTTGGTGTATACATTATTACTGGTTAATACAATCACTATCCAGTTTATTGTATTACAAGATTGAATCAGGTAGATGAAATGAACGTGAGTCTGTTGAACTTGCTCACTTCAGCCCAGACAGAAAAATATATGTGCATGAAATCCCATGTAGCTGCTGGTTGTATCATGAGGATTTATTTTCTCTTTGTAAAACAGTGAAAATCAAAATGTACATATATGTTAATCCATATGCAGGAGTGCAGTTGTTAATACTAACACCTGTCGCTTTAAATTTCTGATCCGTGAGTAAATGCCCAGTGAAATTACAGTCGCAGACCTTAAATGCCAGTAAGAAGTGAATTGTGATTTGTAATTGGCTATAAATGCAGTACTCTAAATTTTGTAATCAAGCTCTGAAGAGCTCAGGATATCCTAGTCAAAAGTCACAGGAGGTTGACTTCCCTTCCAAAAACTGATCTGAGGTGGGGGGGGGGGGGGGAATGATGATGGGAGGATCGGAAGGGGGCAATTAAAACTGAGTCTGGAGGGTCGCTCCGACTTTTAAGGCGTATGAATAGGAGAGTGGCTTCTGTGCGAGTTCAGCCAAAACAGCAGATAGGACACATCAGACACACATCCTTGTTGAATCCTGGAAGAACCTTGATTGCTTACAGGGGGAAGAAGTACTGAGTACTGAATACTCTCATAAAAACAAAGTACAGATGTGTGCCTAAAAGAGTACAAAGGTTTGCCTTTGAGGCTGTATCCAACTGTAGCAGAATCCAGTGCCTTTCAGTGAGAGTACCTCAGAAATGAGTACCTATTAAGTACAGTAATGTGCCCTGAATGACAAAGGTCACCTCTGGTACAATAATGTCCTTTTTCAAGGTACTAATATGTCCCTTGAATCTCACCACCCCAGCGACTGTTTTTGGGACTCAAGGTGGCAGAAGTGACCAAGCAGACATATGCAGTAAAACTTTCTTTACTGTTTATTACTCTCAGAAGCATGAGTTAAAAATATAATATCGCTGTGATTGGCTTGTACAATAAATAATTAAAACATAAAGCAGGAATAAAAACAAACTTTAATAAATTCATGACATGCTGGTATTAGTGTATTGTGGAGGGTGAATTCTTGAAAAGTGTACCTGTAAGTGTAGAACTATTAGCTGTATTACGGTTCTGTATTTGACTATGAAGTGAGTCAGACCCTTGTTGGGTTTTTTTTGCAGGATTTGTCCAGGCACGTAGTACACCATACCATAAAACTGAAATATCTTTTGCCGTTCCATTTTGTGAATACCCAAACCCCTCAGCCCTCCCTGTCCAGATGCGTGCCCATCCCGGCAGTGCTGTGATTCTCCATTACTGAGTGACACGGGCCTGCGGGTTCCAGTGAGCTTCCACAATTGCCCTAATATGCTAGACTTTCCCAATATGTTTAACGTTCATTTAAAATCCAGTGTGACGGAACTGCATTGTAATGTGGAAAACGCAGTGCTATGAGGTAAAGTCAGGCTGAAGAAAGAATTTGTTTTTTTTTGAAGGGGGATCCTGTGGCTAAGCAGACTAAGCCTCTGTGCCCATAATCAAAGGGTCCCATTTCGCAGAATAGCCACATGTCTATGGGCCCCCGAGCAAGACCCCCGGCTCCATGGGCACTGCTGCACATGGGGGCCCTTCACTGCCAAGCCGGCTCTCACCTACATGTGTGTCAAGGCAGGCAAAAGGAGAATTTCCCTGCAGGGATCAATAAAGTCTCATTATTACTGTTATCACAAGAGTGTGGAAATTTTCCAGAAAGAAGGTTATATAAGGTTATATCTCGCAAGCTAGACTGCTGTAGCTAGATAACTTTTCTGTTCTCAGGGGAGTCGTTAGCAATGTCTAAGGACACAATGACTACATCCGGCCGTCCTCAGAAATGCAGACATCATCTTTTTTATTGTGGAATCTTAGTATGAGAGAATTGAGTGGATTTGGGTCCTGAACCTGGAGCAAGAATAATTTTATATTCCTAGAGAAAACTTACATTTTTTATTTATTTTTGTATAGTTATATATTCAAGGTAACTGGAAAAAAATAAAAGATGTATGGGTGAAGAGATCTTGCAGATCTTAAGATATCAATTTCGGAGGGACAAATGTGATATATAATACTAATATCTAGTGATCAGGACACATTTTGGACAAATAAACATTAAGGGCTACACATGAAGTGGTGCATAAATGTAATGGAATAATATTATTAATTTTATATTACCCTGCTGTCTTGTATTGGATGAGCAGTTGGAAGATAGATGCAATTTTCCATAAACTGAATTCCCGTATTCTCAGTAGTGGAGATCTACAGCCAAGAATTCTTGGTTAACTTTGGGGCAAGATGTCCAGCTTGACAGGTGACTGTTCTGACCACCTGGGCAGAGTGTGAGGACACTTGGGAGAAGTAGACAGGAAGAGATCTAAAGTTGTCAGTGATGTAAGCTATGTTTACAGCTATAGATAATTGCTAGAGACATGGGGCGTGTAACTAGACACCTTTTACTGGGGCACATGCCCCAATATATATATGTGCTGCGCCCCAGTAAAATCTCATGTTAACTTAATGTTATACATCCAGGTAATGGGGGGGGCTGTGCTCCAGCAGAGCTTTATGTCATGCAATGCCCCTGCTTAGAGAAAAAGCATAAAAATGAGAGGTCAGACACAGAGATTGTTCATGCCACGTGCACCCACTGTATCAGGGGGGACTGGACCATAAAGCAACACTTTTAATAAATCATCCTCTGCACTGATCTAGAACTGGAAATGGAAGGTTTGCTTCACTTCACACAGCTGGATTCTGCTTGCCACGGTCTGTGGAACTCCATGGCAAGAACTCAACTCCAGCGTTTTGTTCTGCCAGCAGAGAAGCCCTATAGCTATAAAAGTCGACGTGGAGAGTGCAGTGCATCCCATCCTTTCCGCCTGCTTGGCACACGGCGGTGCAGTGCTTCTAAGCTGACAGGGGAATGAGTCTGCAGAGATTTGTGTGTATATGAATCTACGTCTAAAAAGAATGTCAAGCCAAATAAGTGTTCCAGTCCTTACCACTTGCCGCCATAATAATGCACCACTTTTCTATCAGGCCTCTAGAGTCCTGGCTGCTAATACAACATTATCAGACCCTGACATGAATATCCCATATTGCAAAATTTTCTGAAATACATTAGTTTTCCTGCTCTTAGTTCTGTAGGGACCCATTGACCTCAGTTAGATAAATGGAACAAATATGGATAGATGGCTAGATATTTATTAATGCTGAAGTTCATTTTTAACAGCTAACATTTCCAAAATGGAAAGACCTTTGTTGGTTTACATAACAATACAATGTCACCATGTATTTGTACAAACTAAGTGTGATGTGGTCTTTATTGGGGCTTACAGTATTTATCCTTTCTGAATAGAAGCTACCACACTGCATGGCAACAATACAACATTTCATTTACCTCCCTGTCAGGACTGGTACTAAATACTGTTTGAAGCGGTTTGATTCATTATGTAATTCTTCACTTGGGAAACAAGCCCCTTCTTTTATAATGGATGTGACATTACATATAATGAAGTTACCTAGCAGTACGACGCATGAGTGTTATTTATCTTGTATATGATCTGTGTTTATGTCCGCATGTCCTTAGCTGGAGGTTACAGAACTGACGCTGCTATACACTGGGAGTCTGCTGTAACACTGAATAATGTAGCGCTCTTGAATTTTCGAGGAATAGTCTCGGCATAATCATGGCTCTGCTGTTGCAGAAAACAGTATTTCAACATTTAATAAAGGGAGTGTCACTGTGGATTTAACAAAATTACTTCGGCTGAGTACTGAACTTGACTTCAGGACTGAATAATAAGTCTAAATTTAAAAAACTGGTCTAGTGCAGAATCTACTCTTCATATATTTTCATCTTCGTGTTTTGCATATTTAAAAGAAACCGGAGAACAGCAGGTACTTTAATACAGTCAGTCTTTGAATTTCCTGAGTCTTTGAAAGTCCCTGGATTAAAATTAATTTGTGCATCCTGACAGTGAAAGTTATAAATGTTAGATATAGAAAAGGGCTGAATGGTGTAAAAAGTAAACAATTCGTACAAGCAAACATCTGTAACCCACTGTACGAGGCTCCAGACTATCAATCCATAATATAATAATAAAGGGTGCGTGGATGGACAGGGTAACTTAAGCTCAGGCACCTTCGAAGACACCCCTGGGGTGTGAACGGCCCTCCACGGATACCTGAGGACCTCCGCATGGCGTCCTTAGAAACGAAATACTTAAGGTTGTGTCTAAGGAGACAAGGTTAAACTCTTTGAAGGTGTTGGTAACCATGTTTAGTATCTTATGGGTGTTAAAAATAACTGATTAGTTGTTAGTTAATTGTTATTATGAATCAGGCGCACACTGCCAAAAGTGTTAGTATTGTTCCACTTGATAGTAATATACCTTTATTTTGTTTTTCACATTTTATTCGCTTTTTTTGGAGAGTTGGTTGATTTATTGGGCGTCTGATATTGACATAGACAGTGTAAGTCGAATCACACGAGGATGTCTGCATCTGTTAAACTAAGCCCGTCACCTCCATCTCTGCCGAAGCCAGCGGGACGGAAGGTTAAAATCAATAAAGCCGTTCCGTTTACCGGAGAATCCGAAAGAGGTAAAATGTACAATTCGAAAGTTACCAAATCACCAGAGAACAGGAACAATATAACGCGTTTATTTTAATATTGGGCTATATATTTCAGTTAAACAACGCTTGCTGTCATTTAATAAAAGACAAATGCAGATTTAAATAGAAAATACGCGTTAAAAGAACCGGTGTGCTGAAAGCCTGGTATTGTTTCCCATCGGAACTCGTGTGTTCCAGTGTGTATGTGTGCCTGCATGGTTCAGATTTAGCTTGTTCTCTCAGCCCGCAGAGAGCAGCCGGCCTCTGGGGATCGGTCCAGCCTGCAGCTCCCGTCCCTACGCAATGATTTCATTCCCGATGAGCTGTTCAACTCGCTCATTTCTACGGTGAATCCCTTGGAGACATCCAGATCCTCCAGAGTCACCAGGAAAGGCTTCAGGGTTTGTGTCAACGCACGTACATCTGTGTTTGTTGGATTTACATGTCGTTAGTTAGATAATCAGTTGTGATCTGGACTGGATTTTTTCTTCTTCTGGGCCCCTTATTAAACCCCCAGCCCTCCCTTATTTACATCCGTGGTCACGATATGGTGAATTTTATTTATTACATAGAAAGACGTTTAAAACATGCAACAAAATCTAGCTAGAGTTGATTGGAAAAACTGATACTGTCCAGCAACTCAGCGAAGACGGTTTTTATGCGACCAGGTCCGTGGTTTGGGCAAAACAGATGCAGCCTGGTACCACGCATTTGGGAGAAAGAAATACAAGTATTTTCTGGACCAGCCGACTTCCGTGACCGGAGCTGGGAGGTAATGATATAAAGCTCCAAGATCAGTGGCGTCGAAATACCAGCTCCTGTACAGACCTGTAGAGACTCCTATACATCGTATTTCCGATACATAATATGTTTATTGCTTTCCTCGCTGTTTTGATTAACCTTATCAACCAGTTGCTTTTTTATGTTTCCTCATTTTTAATTAATCTTTATAATGAAATGTCTGTCTATACTCAGAGATATCTCCTTCCTACACGATGCCATATCCGCGCAGAAGAAAGTGAGTCTTCTGCCCCCGGTGGCAGACCTGGGAAGCGTCCAGAAGGCAAGCTCAATCAGAGGTCAACGAGAATCGTTTATCCTGCTGAGGACCCAAATGATGAAAAGTTCTGTTCGCAAGGGAGCATGGGAAAACTACGCACTGTGATATTCTTCGAGTCACGGCCCAATTCTGTCTATATAATTTACTTATCCGTTGTAACACTTTGGTCTATGAGCAAAAAAAAAAAAAAAAACGAAATAGTGTGGTTACTGGATAATAAGAAAAAAATCACTAGATGTCAAAAATAGTGCTCTAAGGTGTTATTTACAGATGTCTTTGCTTTGTAATTTTAGGATGTAAACCTGATGGGGAGTCTGATACCAGAGGAGTATCACATTGTAAAGAACAAAGGTGTAGCTGGCCTGACATACTATGAGGAGTGGGTGGATATCGTCATAACTTATCCTTGACAAAGAACCTGCTTGTGTGTATATTTGCAATTTATTTTCAATAATTCTCCATTTCCCTGGCTAGCAAGTACACCATCCTCCTGGAGGATGAGGAGAACAGGCTGAAGATCTTCCCATCACTGTGAGTAGAGATGTCACTGGATTATATATTAGTAGATTCCTCAAACAAGCAGCAGGTCCCACCGCTGAGACCGCAGCCCCCCCCCACACACACAACCACCCCAAAAGTTTGGCCTGTTTGTTATTTCCTGTCACTTACAATGAAGGCTTTGCCAAAGGCAGTGAGGTGACAAAAACAGTAACTGACAGCAGCAGAACATCCTTTGAATCTTCAGGAAACCCAGCGGGAGGCTGGAAGCGGTGCAGCTGATGAGAGTGATGGATGCAATGCTGGACAAGGCCGGGGTCAATCGGGACTTCCCAGAGCTGAGGGAGTCCTCACAGGTTGTCATTCACAGCCATCCAGGTTGCCTTTATTGCTCCAAAATTCCTAACCTAAAATTTGTATATAATCTACCTCAGTATGGAAACCACTGTCATGTCAGTATGGTTATGAATATACATGTATGCAGAATTATTAGACAAGTACTATTCCTGGAGATAATTTTAGCAAAAGTCGGCCAGACTTATGAAAATGAATTCAGAAGTTTTCTTTTGGTCCGAGTAAATTGTTTTAGAGAGAAAATGTTGCATTAATCTATCACAAATAAATAAAATAAAAGGAAAAACATTTGCTCATCAGTGTGCACAATTATTAGGCAATCCAAAACTTTTTAAAGTGAATTGTTTTCTTCACCATCAACAGAAAAAAATAATAAAAACAATCTTACCGTCCACTTTACCGCATTTAATGTTTTGTGCAGCCACCTTTCTTCTCAGTGACCACCATGAGCCTGTTGTCACTTGATCCAGTCAGACTTTTGATTCGATCTTGTCTTATATTAGCTGAGCCAGCTACGACCGCCTCCGAGACCCTGCTCTGAGAAGGGTACAGCTTACCACCTTGGTAAATCTCATACTTTAGTAAGGCCTAGTAGCTCTCAATCTCAGGCAATGAAGGGGACCAGATCATAATTCAGTCACCTTTCAAGCCTTTCTTAACCAATCTATGGAATACTTTGATGCACGAGAACAGGCATTGTCCTGTTTGCATACAGTAACCTTTTCAAAAGCTGCTGACTTTTTAGCACTAGTGTTTGAAGCAGGTATCATCTGCAATATAAGTTGGCAGTCGATCTTGTAGTTAATTTTTTTACACCTGCAAGTCGTGAAATTCCAACAAGTTCATCACTGAAACTGCAGCCTGCATCCTCACTCCTCCACCACCTTGTGGGTGCTTCTAGAAGGTGTCCAACCACTGGCCCATCCATCTGCTCCATCAAGAGTCACTCTCATTTCACCTGTCCGTAAAGCCCATGTAAAATCAGTTGTACTCGTTCTTGAGGTTTTAGCCTCTATGCCTTACTGAGTTGAGGATGCGTTTTAGCCTTTGTGACCTTAGCAGTGTCACACAGCACACTGCACCTAGTACTTCTGGAGATCCTTTTCAGATTATAGTTTTGAAAAATGATGGCATTTGATTCTGAAGAGTTTCTAGAGGTTTCCCCTTTAATTTGACACATATCTTAAGCAGGTGTGTCTTCTGTCTACATGCTTCTTGCATCTTCTTTGGCTGTTGGCCACGAAACACTCGATTGTATGATGATCGCGTTTTAAAAGTTTGGCAGTTTAGATTATTTTGCATCCCTCTGACTGGCACTTTGCTATTTTTCTGCTCTCTAAAGTCCTTTGTTGTAGTAATAATAATTGGCTTAATGATTCTTCATAGGAAAGTATCTATGGTTTGCTTTTTCACTCCAAACAGGAAATACTCGGATAAATACTGAGCATGCTCTATTTTTAAACAACCCTTTCTAAATTAGAAATTACTAGATTGAACCTATTAAACTGGAAGAGCAAATACAAGCAAATTACACAATTGTCTACTAATTCTGCATGCAATGTTTTTGTTGTGTACCATTTTACATTTATGCTTCGTCAAAAACAAAAATTTCTGATGATTGATTAGATGTGATTTGCAGAAATTACTTTTTATTTCACTTTGTTAGATGCAGGGTCTTCTGGAGTTAGTGCAGGTGGAGCAGAACATCTACAACGTTGTCTTCCATGAGGTGATCCGGCAGGTCAGCGTGGAATGTGCGGAGAGAGGGCAGCTGCTGTCCAAGCTCAGGTCAGCCGGACCTTTGCATAAAATGAATGTTCACAACGAGCCAGAGATGATAACGTAGGCGGCATGGAGAAGTCAGGTTCATATGAACATCTCAGCGAGCATGTATCCATGGAGCTGAGTGGGATTGGGGCACGGTGCCTGCAGACAGCGGTATGCCGCCCTGCTGGACCGCATCCCACGGCAACTGAAGGGGCTGCACACGGAGAGCCTGGCTCAGCGGGCCCTGGACCGGCGTCTGATGGAGGAGATCACTGGCTTCAAGAGCTCCGTCTCTCAGCTCAGCAAGTGCGTCTTGTTCAAATTGTGTGTGCTTGTGTCTTTATGCAGCTGTGTAGATAAGATGAGTCAAAGCGATGAAGGCTTTCTCAGTGGTGCACTAGTCAGTACAAGGTGTGCCCTGTACTAGGGATCCAGGTTTGTTTCCCACAGGCCTGGGTGATCAGGCTTGAGCAGCACATGTGGAACGTGTTCTGTTGGGTGGATTAGGTAATGGTATCCCTCTTGTCACTCTACAGTGCCATCTGCTGTCAGATAGGTGTAGAACAGTATGTTGTGTTGCTCAATGAAACCAAAGGCATACATTTTTGATCCCAGGGGGAAATTTGTTGCCTGCAGCCCACAGCCTACGCACATGTTAGGTAAAGTACATACTAGGGCTCTTCAAATGTGGCCCTCAATTCCAAATCCAGGCCTAGTTTTCAGTTCTTCTAATAATGACTGATTCTGATTGGGGGGGCGGCATGGTGGTGCAGTGGTTAGCACTGTTGCTTCACACCTCTGGGACCCAGGTTCGAGTCTCATGAGGAACAACCCCCATCCTCGGTTGTTCCCTGCCTCGTGCCCATTGCTTCCGGGATAGGCTCCGGACCCCCCCGCGACCCAGTAGGATAAGCGGTTTGGAAAATGGATGGATGGATGATTCTGATTGGCAACAGAGTCTTCACACCTGGCTCACAGGTAAAGGAAGGCTGGAAAGTCAGCAGGGCTCGGACCTTGAGGACTGTGATCTGAACAACCCTGTTGTACATTTACACTAAAGCTCATGAGCTGGTGTGAGTGTTACTTATTGAGTGACACACCCTCGAAAATGATGATGTTGTCTCCGGGAAAGACTGAACAAATCATCCTGAGCCATTTGAGAGGATGCTCCTGATTTCTCCAGGGAAACGGCTCCCGTTAACATCATCCCGTTTGCTCTTCTTTTGTCTGTGCTGCTATTTGTTTGCTCAAGCGAGCTGAGCAACATGAAGACCCAAGATGAAAACATGTCAGGACAAGTAGCCAAGGCACAGGATGACCTATCCAAGGCACTGGAACAGTCACAGAGGAACTCAGAGTAAGGCATACAACTCGGAGGGCTTCATACCACGGCCCCATGCTTATGGGGCAGCGTGTGGTTCTGTGGGTCAAGCCTGTGTGCCTGTAATCTGAAGGGTTGCCAGTTCAAACCTAGCCTCCGCTTGTCTGCGGGTCTTCAAGCGAGGCCCTTAACCCCCAGCTTCCTGGGCCCCGCTACAGGTGGCTGCCCTTCACGGACAACTTACTCTACAAAAAAGAGCAAGTTGAGGGAGGTGTAAAGACAATTTCCCCATGGGAATCAATAAAGTATCAAGTATTATTATGAAGCAAACCAACGCTAATGAAGCTTTTAATGAATGAAGCTCATTGGACAGGAACCAGGAAGTGATTATATGTGCCGAACTCTTGCCCTAAGCCTGGTCGCAGAGTACCACCAGCTGTATGAGATGCAGCGCCGGAGGCTGGAGGCTCAGGTGGCCCAGCTGACTGAGGAGAGGAACCTCTGGAGCAGAGTCAGTTACAGTGTGGTTCTTAAGGTGGGATGACCGTCCTGAGCACCTCTGTCCATTTGTCCACCACCTGCATGTGACCCTCACTGACGGACTGGTGACTGAGTGCCGTCTGGCAGGTGATTGAGGCGAAGAAACTCCAGGTGGCTGAGAGGCTGCACGTCAGCGAGCGGACCTGGGCCGAGCTGGCAGAGCACTTTGTCACACTGCTGACATCCAGGGTGATTTACGCGCTAAACGCATGCAGCATCGTACTGGGAGCTCTACCTTCATCTCTGTGACCGTGATGCCACATCCTGTGTCTTGTCCCCCTCTCTCTTTTGAGGACGCAGAGGATGTGAGCTGCATCCTGCAGTTGACAGACCAGTGGAAAGACCACGTACGTGGTTTCGTGCGGGAGATGGAGACGGCCGAACGCAGCCATTGTGAAAAAATGGGGGCCGTCGGGGCCGGCGTTGCAAAATGGCACCAGCGGTCTCTGGCTAATGTCAAGTGAGTGGGATGTGGCCCTGCCATTGCCGTGGAGATACTGCTCAAAGTACAGCAGTCTCTAAGCTGACGGTATGGTTGTTTATCTTCTATCCTCATCAGTTGAGTGTGTTTTCTCTTCTCTAGGGGACTAGACAAGATGTCCAATAAGGAGTCAGAGGAAAGTTTGCTTAATGACATAAAACACTGGCTGGCAGTAAGTGGCACAAATTGCTTCATTAAGTGTTTCAGTTAAACATACAAAAGACAGGTAAAATCTTAATTTACAGCTTGGAAACAGTATTACCTTAATCACAGAAAAGTGTTGCTTTTACAGAGACTACTAAACAAATATTTAGGACTGGGAAAGAAACTCCAGTAAGCAAGAACTTTGCAACTATTGGGTGGTCAGACAGGAACATGGGGTGATACCTACATAGGAAACATGTGACCTGAATTTTAGTAGACATTAAACTTTCTTAGGATAGTGGAATCCCCCCCATACAGTTCTAATATAGTTTAACAATTTGAGCTGCTGTTTAGTTACTGTGTATCTTGTGTCCTCCTGATTCTTTGTATTCCTACCTAATTGCAAACTCTTTATAGGCATTGAACCTGCAAAGTGACCTTTATGCAGGCAGCGACCTTCGCTTCCAGGAGACCCTGGACTTGCTGTCGCAGCTGCACGAGGGATGGCTGGAGGTGGGCTTGCGGCTTTTTAAGAGGCACCTTCAGCCCGATGGGCAGCCCCCTGCGGGGTGGCGAGCCATGCAGAATCTGAATGCGACTATCTCAGAGCTCCACATGCAGCTGGGCACTCGTGCAGCTGGGGAGAGCGGTGAGAGTTTCCTTCGTTCTCTGGACAGCATTATGACTGGTGACCCTTCTTGGTTGCTCTTTCCGTCGATGCTACGTTATCTGTCCCGCCATACCATCCCAGGTGCCCGCAGGCTGCTGATATCTCTAGCCAGCACGATGGAGCCCTGGGCTGCCAAGCTAACGGCAGCGAGTGACTGGCCAGGAGGCATGCCCCCTTGTGATTGGTTGCAGCTGGAGAAGGCTCTGGCCAACTGGATAAAGCTAACAGATGGAGGCCTGGAGCAAGTGTCCAGGACCCAGCCAGGGAGCGAGAAGCAGAGTCCCCACATCAGGTATCAGAGCGGGAAAGGGAGAGGGAAGTGTGCTAACCTTAAGATGCCATTACAGTATGTGATTTTGCTCTTTCGCTTTCCACCTGCAGGATAAATGTTGATGAGGTTCTCGCTATACTACGTGAGTTTGTCTTCACGCAAAGCAGCTTTTTTGACTGCGAAAACCAAAAGTTAAGAGAGGAGGTACAGCACTGTGCAGATTTAGTCATTCAGCCAGCCTGGGTTGGGTGACGTGCGTGATTATTTTTCATCATTTTGTTGTTGTTGATGGCAGGTGAACTCTATTCACACCTCCCTGACTCGCTGGATGGTAGCTCTGCTTCTCCTTATGGTTCCCAATTACACCGGTGACCCCGAGGCACCCCAGTTACCAGGCCCCGAAGGAGACGGCTACCCTCTCACAGTACAGGAGCTGGAGGAGGACGCCAGATGCGTCGTGCAAAAGCTGGACAGATTCTCCAAGTATCTCATCAAGTATGGTATCCTAGCATGATTAGCTAAATTCCGTCCATGCATCCATCCATTTTCCAAACCGCTTATCCTACTGGGTCGCGGGGGGTCTGGAGCCTATCCCGGAAGCAGTGGGCACGAGGCAGGGAACAACCCAGGATGGGGGGGGTCAGCCCATCGCAGGGCACACTCACACACCATTCACTCACACATGCACTCCTATGGGCAATTTAGCAAGTTCAATTAGCCTCAGCATGTTTTTGGACTGTGGGGGGAAACCGGAGTACCCGGAGGAAACCCCACGACGACATGGGGAGAACATGCAAACTCCACACACATGTGACCCAGGCGGAGACTCGAACCCGGGTCCCAGAGGTGTGAGGCAACAGTGCTAACCACTGCACCACCATGCCGCCCCTAGATAAAGTCAGCCTGAATAAATAATGTTAGTATGAAATTTAAGTTATTATGGCTTTGTTTCTCAAGAGACGGGGATAAAGTAAACTTGTAAGGACTGATATCTGAGTTAATAAGAGTATAGCAAAGAGGGCACGGCACTATACATAAGTAATGAAGATGAGTTATGGACAGAAATAATCTGACCCAATAACCTCGATCACCTGACTCTCCTTTCCTGGATGGCAGGATGCCCCACCTTTCACCCTAAAACTACTGAAATTCAGAATTTGTTCATTTTTCTGCATTTCTAAAATGTCCTATCAAGATCGCAAACACAGTTTGAATATTAAAGACTGAGATGTAAAAGTCGCAGATATTTTGTTTTTCGTGGTTACTTTCTAATGAACATATTATATCCACTCTGGTTGAGAGAGACAGAAAACTGTACATTTAATTAGCACGATAATCAATGTATAAACCAAATAACTATAGTTCCCTTCTGTACAACTCGAACAAGACTTGTGCAACAAAGAGAAAATTATATAATACACAGAACACCTTGTGCAAATCATTGGCCTGGATGCCTCCGAATCTCCAGGTGCTGCAGATCCAATGGGTTTCACTGACCTGCAACACAAGTGGGCATATTTTTCGACTAACTGCAGAATACTTTCTTTCAGAAAGGGTGCCACCTGGTGCAGGGGTATGAAAATTACACTACAAACCAGGCACTTTTTGGGGAGCAAAGATCTCTAGTTTAGGGAAGGAATTTTGCAACTCACTCATTTGCAGTGTTTTGCTTGTCTAACCTGTCATCCTGCTATCCAAAAAAGTATTTTTATACAGCATTTGGAATATAAGTTTTCAGAATCTTTTACCTTAAAAATGTTTTCAAAAGTTGTAAATAACTTGAGTTTCTTTGGCATGTTGTGATTTATATCATATCAGAAGCAGAACTTTGTCACTTTGTACAACTTAATTTAAACGAATTGAACTATAATATTTCATGCTGTTTTCAGGGACAGGTCAGATCTTTCATGTATTCGTTCTTCTTGACGGTTTAAAATCTCGAACAGTTTTACACAGCAGCAGAGGATTCTGGGAGGAATCAGTCAGGAAAAAACAAGCCACCTGCTACATTTCGTCTCTTTTTTTTTTAAGTATAAAGTGTCCCTGCAACAAATGACAATCTAGCAGGTTGTCCTCTGCCTTGTACCCTGTGCTTCCAAAATAGGATGCAGACTCACCGTGATCGAGTTGGATGAACAGTTATGGAAAGAGGATCATATATCCCAGATGCAAGTATGTGCTTAGTAAATGAAAGTGGTAAATGGAGGAATTAAGGAAGGTCACTAGATCTTTCTCACACAGCTTATGTCAACCTGTTGTTGAAGAGGACATCCAAAGGGGAATGGGAGATGAGTCAGAAAGTGAGCTTGTTGAGCTCAAAAAATTACAGGTACTGACTTTTACAAGGTGGGCGGGACTACTGCACACTGTCAATCACTGCCTAGTTTTATCCAATGGGAACCAAGTGTTCGCAGGGAAATGTTTAAATCCAGTTTTGACAGTGATAATCCCTGCGCACAGCAGCCTTTAAGCCTCAGTTCCCTCATTACCACATTATACTGCTATATAGTTCCTGTATTACCACATTATATTCTACACGTGTTTTTACTTACCTGTATGCCTGCACTTTTTAATACACTGTGACGTTTAGCGGGAGTGTGGAGAGTGGATAGACGCGTGTCAGATCCTGCTGTCAGGTCTGAGGGGACATCCGGTGGACCTGCAGGTGACCACGACCGTCGCCTGGGCTGTGACAGAGTCCGGCGCTGACGTCCTTCCCGCTGTAGAGTCCCACAAAGAATTGTTGGTGAGATCCTAATAATCATTGCTACTTGCGGCTGTTGGTGAATGTTGGAACGGAGCCAATTCCAGCATCCGTGTCATCAGGTGGATCAAGTGACAGGGTCATCTGCAGCCTCGGAGCTGGGAGGAGCAGTGCTGGGAGAGGTCAGTCATTGTGGGAAGTGTGGTGAGAACACTGTACTGGTCAGCTGTCATGGTCAGTTACCGATCCACGCCTTTTCATATACCGTTAAGATGATGCTAAAAGTCTTTGCGCCAACCATGTTTGTCTTCTTTCGTCCAGCAGGAGGTGCCAGATAGTCCAGAAGAAGCAGCCCATCTGAAGCTGATTGGTCATGACGGCGACATTGTCGAACAGAGCCTGGGGGCAGAAACTGTACTGCTGGCAGCGGTTAGGCATATGGGGGCTCGTATATAAAACTGTAGCCCTGTTTTAGGGTCGATGCAGTTCATTTGCAGAACAGTAGCAGCAAAACCTTGAATATTTTTGTACAAATTTAATTGTAACTAACACTGCTTCCAAGGTACATGAGTTGCAGTTCCTCGAAAAGCTTTCCATCCGTTAATCAGACAACTCTCCAAATTGTCATGGAGTATAATCCTCTCAGTAGGATGCAAAATACAGAATCTGTGCATGTGCATGTAAGTTCCTACAGGACGAGCCAGGCACCCAAACAAAGTCAGTAGTCCTATTTCTGACGGAAAGACGCCTTGCTGACATGTCTGTCACCGAGCTGCACAAAGGCAGGACATCTCTGCACAGTGATAAGTGTGGGTCACCCAAACGGAGGTGACTCAAAGCCTTGGTGTCGTAAGAGCTTGGTGTCCAGTTGCCTGCCCACCGCAGGAGGTTCGGAACACACCGGCTCCATTGTAAAAGATTCATTTGATCATGTATATGTCACATTTGGCAGTTCATGAATTTTTTTAAATATAAATATATATCCATCCCTCTTCCATGATGGCGTATCTAGCACAGGGGTAGGGTTATCTTGGAATGGGAAACTTGGGAGGCAGAGTCCATTGCAGGACACACACACACAGAGTGGGCAATGTAAAGACATTGCTTATCTCCATGCTTTTTAGACTGTGGGAGCATATCTACATAAACATGGAGAGAATGTATACGTCCCACAGGCAAAGAGGGTCATGGGAATTTAACTCCCAGCCCTTCAGGTGTAAGGTAACAGGTTACAGTGCCCCTTTTTTAGCTTCTGTGTTGCATTTTTAATAGATATAAATATGATAATTTAGTGGTTTCTTTACTCATCAGTCTGAGTGTGACGAGAGCTGACGGGCTCTTCTCTCTCAGACGGAGACCCAGGTCATGCGCCCACAGACTCCCAGTGCGCAGAGAGCCTTTGATGCCCTGGACACCATTGGGCTGCTCCAGCAGCAGTTACTGTAAGAACCTGTGTGTGTGTGTGTGTGTGTGGGGGGGGGGGTTATACAGTGTATATTATATTGTGGGAACCAAAAGCCTGTTTTGACGTTGGGGGACCATTTCTTTGGGTCCCTAGAAGGGGATACGCAATTAAAATTGAATCTGTGACTGCAATTTAAAAACTACAAATGTCACAAGTCTTGTATTTTGTTTGGTTACTTATGGTTAAAGTTGCCATAGTTGGGATACAAATGAATGGAGAGTCCCCATAAAGATCTGAATATGTGGACTGTGTATGTGTGTGTGCGTTTGTGCGTGTGCGTTTGTGCGTGCATCTTTATATTGCCTCATATCAGTCTGGGCTCACATATCCATACCAGAGGGGCAGAGCAGCGGGCCCTAAGCGCAGAAGAACGGGCTCTGAGCATGGAGGAGTCGCTGCAGGCTGCACTGGTCAGGATCCACGAGCTGGAGCAGCAGATCCAGGGAGGAGGCGCCATGGAGGAGAGAGGTGAGCCGGAGCACAGCACCTCACACCAAACTTCCTCATCAAATCAGTTGAGGAGGACACACAGGGCGAGTGACGCCATCATCCAATCAGGTCAGAAGGACACACGGCGAGAGACACCGTCCTCATTAGTGAGACCCTCCCATCCAATCAGGTGAGGAGGACACATAGTGTGAGAGACACCGTCCTCATTAGTGAGACCCTCTCATCCAATCAGGTGAGGAGGACACATAGTGTGAGAGACACCGTCCTCATTAGTGAGACCCTCTCATCCAATCAGGTGAGGAGGACAGATAGGATGAGAGACGCCGTCCTCATTAGCAAGACATTTAAATGGTGGCTCTGGGCGGTTTAAACTCTGTTCCTTGTTCTTGTGAAATCTATTTATTCAGAGAGTTTATATTATTGGTGATTATTCACATTATTATACATCTATTGTTCACATGTGATTAAACGGGCCTCTCGTCTCTGGTACTATACCCTGGGACGTCCCATCCTACGTAATGAATCTGTAAACTGTAATGCAGTTTTTAGTTTTTTTTCTTTGAATTATTACATTAATTCATTGTATCTAGTACAGGGGTAGGGTTATCTTGGAATGGGAAAATACATTAAATTATTGTGCCTGTTGGCCCAAATACACAAGTTTTTAAAACTAGTTATGTAAAATGAACATACATAAATAAGCCGTAACATACTTTAATCCTTTATTCAGGTTAATGTAAGCAAACAGTTTATATATAGATATTTAAGGGGAACCTCCACGATTGAAGTCAAAATATTCAAGAGGGAGTATTAAAGTCTCCCCCTGACCCTAGTCCTTACTTCATAGTTACTTATGAGTACATGGATTCACAGTAGGGTCTGTAGCTCTGCTGAAAGCCTGAACTGACTTGTTTTACAGATGACAGCGTTTTGGCACCAGCACCTAAAGGAGAGTCCCCAGACCCCAAACCAGCGAGTGCAAAGACAAAAAGCAGGAGGCCAAAGCTGGCGCAGAAGCCCTGATCTCCATTGTCAGGCCACAGGACTCTCCGGAAGACACTAATCCCAGTGTTAGGAAGCAGTAAACATTCAGCTGTCCGGGTGTATCTCTCAGTAGGTACGTAATGCCACAGGGAAGATATGAATTACACTGCATTGTACTGGAACAAGACACCATTCTTTTACCAAAGTTTGTAGGAAGTTGGTGATCTGTAATATGATTTTTTTCTTCTAAATTATTTGGTATATATTTTCTTAACCCACACTGTGACCTCAGCAGATGAGGAATCTATGAATGAGAAGCATAAACTGTCGACAAATTCATGTGTAAGTTTATTTTTCTTGTACAGCATCACAATGAGAAAAGCAAAGAAAAAAATAGCACACAGAGAGCCCAGCATAAACCATTTTTACAGCTTCTGCCTTTGGATGTGTTGATGGTTGATGAAGTGTGATAATATTCCTCAGGAATTTTTCAGTGACTCAAAATATTTATAAAACACCCCGAGAAACAATAAAGCATCGATCCATCCATCCAGTGATGTGGATCCTGCCTGTCCTGGGAAATATGGGCCATAACTCAGGGCACTCCCTGGTCAGGATGCCTGCCTGGCTGAGATCACTCACGCATTAACTCCCACAGTCGCACACTGTTTGCAGTCCCTGATTCACCTGAATGTCGCATTTCGATCCGGGAGTGAAATTGTGCCACCTGGAGGACACCCAAGAAAACTATTTTTTATTTTTGCTTATTCATGTCTCGTCTAGGATTGATCTTTAATGTGTGAAAGTGGAACAGGATGGCGGTTTACATCATGGGGGAGTCTGTATGGGAGGTCTTTGTGGGGTCGTCATCTGTGGGCGTGGCTGGAGGTAGACCAAGGGTGGTGGACACGTCAGAGGGCAGGGCCATGAGGTCGCAGGGCAGGTTGAGGACAAGGGCCGGGTGGTCTGTGCGCAGGGTGTGCAAGAGCTGCAGCAGGCGCAGGTGGACTGCAGCCGGGGATCCCGACAGCGTATCTATGGAGGCCTTGAGGGCTTCACAGACCGCTCTCTCTCCTTCTGCTGCGATGACCTGGCGATATACAAGCATACTCACCCTGGTGGGAAGGATCTAAGTCCTTATTATAAAACCTAAGTGCTCAAAACAACCAAGTTTCCTAGTTGATCAATGTCTAATAAAGCTTGGCATTGCTACATTTTTAATCAATTTAAACAGTTCTAATCTGAAAACAATGAACAAATCCTCTCCTTGGAGACCCACAGACCAGATATATTTGCTCCCTCCCAGCTCCAAGTAGGGAGCAAAAATGTTGACTGCTAGCTGGGAACTGGAAAGGAGCAAGAACATGGATCGGCCATGGGTCTCCTAGGAGACCCACACTGCACTAAGTGATCTTTTAAAATTTGTCATTAAGAAAATTATCACAATATGGAAGTGTAAGAGGTGTCGGCCAGCAGCCTTTAGGTTGAGTCGTCACTTTTCAGCAATCAGCCTTTTAACACTAATTATCCATCCACTGCTCTTTAATGTAGCTAACGGAAAGGTCGACGGGGTAAAAGAGCGACGAGCAGCGGGGGTCTCTTACTTTGATCTGGGCCAGCCTCCTGGCCTCCGCCTCCGCAGCCACACTGCGCTGAAGCTCGGCGGGGATGCGGACATCCTCTCTGAGACGTGTGGAGCAGACAGCGAAACCAATGAGGGCCCGCACCATTAAAGAGGCACCATTACTGTCGCTCAGTGTTAGGGCCCCCCCCGTTTGGGACACTGTCACGCACCTTCTGTGAGTGGGACAGACTGGATACTCACATTTCTGCTCTCTCAACCTTGATTCCCCACTTAGAGGTAACAGCGTCCAGAGCCACCTGGGTCGTGAAGTAGAAAGGTGGATGTGTAGCTTTACTTTACAATGTCTATGTCCTGCTGAAACCTCTCATTATCATCCATCATTTTTCTAAGGGGGACACCAAAGTCAAGCAGAGCTGGATGCTCGCCCTGGAACCAGAGCCCAGACATAAACACAAACTTCATGTCCTGTTACGTAATGCTCCGAATCCCAGGCCCCATCACACTTTTAGAAGCACGTCCGCCCTTGAGGTAGCCAACAACTTGAGAGGCCCTCGTGCCGAGCCGCGTGGAAACCGAAGCACCTGGATTTCCTTGGTGATGTCCTTCCTGTCGAGCAGAATCTGGTTGAAGGTGCGGTGAGCCAGGACCTCTCTGTCGGTGAGCTGGACGAGCGCCTGTAGCATGGAGGAGACTCCGGAGAGCACAGTGAAGCACAGCGACACGTTCTCTACGCGGTAATAGCAGGCAGAGCTCAGCTCTGTACTCACCAAGTCCTTAGTCACCACCTGGGCACCAGATGGCAGAGGTTATAACATCACATCAAAGTGTTTTCAGTAACTTTCTGTGAGTCTTTTGAGTCCTGTTTGCGGAAGGAGCCGCTCGTTACCGTGTGAATGGGAACTTTCAGCATTTTCAACCGAATGTCGACTTTCTGGCACACATCTAAAAACGGGATGTAGAACAGGAGTCCTAGACACCAACCATTGAGAGGGAAGGAGACATGAACTTTGTTACTTTGATATTAGCTCAGAATAGTCTATTATGCTTATATTCTTTGCAGAAAAATCCCCCAGAGAGATTTAAGTGATGTTTCACTGCGGTTAGATGAACTACAGGCCTTTGGTGGAAAGCAGTGTAGTTGCCCACCATGTAAAATGATGAAAGCTGTTGAGGAATAAATGAATTTTTTTATTAAAGTAATGATACCTGGTCCTCTAGGCTTCCCCTTCAGTAGATGCCCCAGTCTGAAGATCACGGCTCTTTCATGCTCCCTGATTACCTGTGAATTCACATAGTTCAAAAGTAATATAATATTTAGAATTTATATTTAGATTTTAATTTATGGTAAAAACCAATAAATCTTACCGTCACGCAGAGCCAGATGGACAGGGGAAAGGAAAGGGTTATGATGACAACAGCTACAACGATGAGGAGCCATTCACAAACACCCAGAGTCCTTTGCTTTAAGCCTGTGAACGACCATCGGTAGAAACGTAAACGACCGTGTGACTGTTGGTTTTTCAACTGCATGCCCCCCTCATGCATCTCGGACCTACCATCCTCATGCTGCTCCCACTGTAGAAGTCCGAGCGCCTCCTCTTCCTCCTCGTTGTCCCTCACGCTATCCACGTTGATGACTGTGGAGTTCCCCTTCACTTTTTCCTCCTCCGACTGCTCCGGTGGGGCAACGGCCTCCTCGCTTTCCGTGCCCGTGACCGCTTTGTTCCTCACTGGCACCGTTGGCTTCACCGCCTTGCCATGTCTGTGTCGCCGCTCCCGTAAGGAGGCAGAATTGTCCTTCTTGGGCCCTCTTCTTGCCTTTGAAGAGGAGTGAGAGGAGGTCTCTCTTGTGTTTCTCTCCACTCTGACCGTTGTCTCCATGGAAAGGTAAGGATGATATTAGACCTTGATGAAGGAGACTCAGAGACCAGATTCCTGGATGGAGAAGGCTTATTAGATTCTTGGATTTTAATTTTGGATGTCCTATCCTGTTTGTCTGTTGGGAGTGTTTGAAAGTGAACAGAGGCTGGAGTATTTAAGGGAAGGTGGGGGTGGAGGGGGTCTTGTCAATGGAGGGTGAGCGTGAGGGTGTGGGAGGATCACATTGTAACACAGGATGCACTGCTGAAGTACATCTTAATGAAAGAACACCTTCTGAAGCTCATAAATAACCTGCTAAATTGCAAGTCATAAGCACATCCATATTCTTGTAGACTTAAAGCTTAGTGAAGAAAATTGAGAAGCCGAGTAAGATGATAAAATGGGTTTGTGGTGATTAAAGTCCTTTTATTCATTAAATGCGACATATATAGACAGGCTGTTTGTGCATTTATCTCCTGTACGTGTATTAGTTCTGCCCCAGGAGTTACTGCGTGGGTCTGTGAGGAATTTGCAGTGTCAGAATATATCCCTTGAAAGAAGCTGATCTTTGGGTTCTCCTGTTATGGGAGCTGTAGAGTACCAGGCCCTCCCCAACACCATCTTAATTAAAACACAAGCAGATGAACTGGCCTGCATTTTCTCAAAATCACTAACTTAAATGACCCAGTTCTTAAGACATTTTTTCAGGTATCTATGGCTATACAGTGGTATCAAGAAGTATGTGATGCTTTATGTATTTCTAGCTAGAAGCTAAAGCTAACAAAGAGAATGAATGAGTCTGAGTGATTAATTCTCACTGAATGGTTTTATTCTGTAAGGAAAAGGAAATGGAGCCTGAATTTCAAACTTTACCTTAAAAATCATTACCGGTATTGCACGTTGGGGTGGAGGTTTTACCATAAGGCAGGACAGCAGAATTTAACAAAAAAAAAATTACATTACTGGAAAAATTACATAAAATTGGGAAGAGGTCCGATCAAGAAAAGCAGAAAACTGAAAAGACTGCAGTGGATCTATTGAAACCCAAAACCACTGTACATCTTGAACAGGGCACTGTGTTGCCTCCCTGTTTGGCTCACCCTTTACAAGCCCCTAACAAGCTAATTAGCCCAATCAGAGCCAGCTGGGTTTCATTAGCGCAGGCATCTGCGGGCACGGAGGACGGTGATCAGTTGCCATGGAAATGTCACCAACCACCCAGAGCCAGTCCCATGACGTTGCTCTGCCTCTCAGTGGTTCAGATCTGCGCTGCGAGGACCATGCCAAAAAAAAAGGAGCTTTGGAAACAGAGGCAGAGTCCATCATCCTGTCTGAAAGATGTGAGAAAAACAGATAATGTTATGCCGCTCTGAAATTGGACCAAGAGAAAACGAAAAATGTTTTATGGTTTCCCAGCACCTCCCCACAGAGAGAGGAAGACTGTGGCTGTGCCAGTAAAAATACCTACTGTACACGCCAAATGAGAGGAAGAGGATGGGTGAAACAGTGAAAGCTTTAAGATCCCTGCAGACCGAACAAAGCTCCTGAACACTGGAAACCTGCCGCAGACAGTTTGATGGCAGGCAGCTATTTTAGGCGCAGTGTCCCACAAGATTTAGAAATGCGTGCTGATAAGCGGGGGAAGGAGGCGAGCAGTCGGTAAATAAGCTGTCGCATGCGGAGCGATCGCAAACGGGGCTCGGCCCGGCTGACGCAGGCCGCATACTAATGTGCCACAGTCCCCGCTTCTCGGCGTGAATGCAATGGCCGTCCTCCTGAATGCTGAGTGTCGTGGCGCGCCGCATGCGATCCGAGAAGATGAGAAAGAACTCCAAGAGCATCTGCTACAGAGGTCCTTCCTCCAGCTGGAGGACGTAGGTGAATCAGGGGCTGGCCAAAGATAACAGGTTAAAGATGATCAATACTGCTTTTTTTTTATAGCTATTAGGCTGTGACAGAACTGCCCTGTTACCTGATGCATCTGAAGAGGGCGCTGTTTCACGAGGAAGGCTACCACAAACTGCTGTAAACGTATGTTGGATGAGCACTTTTATAAATGAAGCTAGGGGCCTTCAGGAAGAGTGTCACACTGAAATGGCTGCTGGGAGGGACCAGCAGGGAAGGGGGCAGTTCATATTTACATTTAACTACTAAAATGATACTTTAATAAGTGCTAATATTTGTAGATTTGTAGGCTCAACCAAGACTTACACAAGTAACCTTCCAGTGACATGATAAATACAACTGTGGAAGGTGGGGGAGCACAGAGCGCCTCTGCAATGACATAAATCACACAGAACAGTGTAGTTCTACAAAACAATATTTAACAATGTAATTGAGCACAAAAAATACAATTAAACCATATATAATTATTCGTAACGGACACATATTGTGGGTTGTGATTTTCACTTGTTCATGACTGTTAGTACCCACCAGTTAATTAAATTTATTGAATGACACAGTGAATCTCTACAAACGGGGGAGTCCCCCTAGGTAAATTTAGTACATTTCGGCATTTAGTGAATGGCGGGGTTGCCAACTTTGGTCAACTGGCTGAATTGAGATTTTCAATTCAAGATAAGTCTGCACACAGCGCATGCGCCTGGTCACCTACACCAACTGAGGTTAGGTGTCTGTTTCGAGTGTTAAAACGATTCATTCTAAATTTTAAGATTAAAACTAGCAATCTCTGCAGAAGTTCTAATCTTTACTACACACGTCGCACAGATTCATAAAGCATGTTACTATCTATGGCAGGCACACCCCTCATGTAACATAAGAAACGTAACTTCCGTTTTTTAAATACAGGAATAGTATACTGTACTGGTTGGGATGCCTGTTGATGGATCCCGTCCAATCACCGTTGGCCGACGGCACCACGTGATCGCGCTCCACGCGCACAGTATGAGCGCGTGGAAGGTGCAAGTTGCGCATCAAGTTCGTGGCGACTTATGTCATGGTTGCCTTTACATTTTACTCATTAAATGCGCGATTTCATTGCCCCTAAACTATTGCCTCGCCTACAAAGCTAATATCTAATCAGTCTCAGAAAGCGCTGCATTTTAGTGGACACTGCTCAGGTTCAGTGTTTGTTTTTGCACCTGGGATTTAAAGTGCGTAAAGCGAAATTATTTTATTTTCAGCGAAAGCCTGGTGGCTCATTTACTGCGTGAGTTTTAACGGGTCATTTACGAGCAAATCCCGTAACAGTGACAAATAAAACGTACGGAATTGCTAATAATTCTTATAATACCCACGATTTTACGTCACATAGATCGCAAATTGATCAAGTGTTGTTAGGACCATCTAGTATCTGTATTGATCAGGTTTTTAGTAGACGCTGACCTGGAGACGTGTTTTAATCTACACGTAATCTTGAAACGTAACTTTATCGTAACTTTAAAATCCTTTAATAAAGACAAAATTTAAAGAGCTACGAGAACATGTGCTATTTTGTAGTCGAAGCTTAAATCCGGTCTGTCCCTTTTACATATTTCTCAGTGGTCTTTCTGTCTCTTACCCGCAGTCAGAATGGCGCAGGAGAAGTTGCTTGAGGCGCTGAAGAAGGATGTGCGCTCCCTCCTGGTATCGGCTAAGGGTGGCCTGGCCCTGGAGCAGTTGAAGCGCGACTACCTGAAGATGCTAGGCCACCCCCTGCCTCTCGTGGCCCTGGGCTACCGTAATGTGTTAGACATGGTGCGGGACATGCCGGACGTGGTGGCACTGAGCTGGTCCGAAGACGGCACCACGCTGCTGAAAGGTAACGATCTGCTCATATCCGGATGCATGTAGTCTGCCTGGGCGCATCTACACTGGTGGCCAAAATTGTGGGGACGCACATGCATTTTTGGCGTCACTTTAAAAATTACTGCAATTTTAAAAAACACTAATATTGGCGATGATATTTATAAACAGTCAAAGATCTGTTTACAAATATCATACATTGGATGATTAAATAAGTAACCGGAGCAAGAGATGAATAAAGTTCTACAGTTTCTAGAACTGGAAGTTTTTCCACGATTTTGGCCACTAGTGTATGTTAGGCTTGTTAACTTGCTTTGTATTCTATAATGTAGTACTGCCCGAGGTGGATAGTTAAGGTCATGAGAGTGTAAGTCCAGACCAAGATTTTGTGACTCTTTTTATACTCAACTATATGGTTGAAACAACAGTTTGGTCTGGATTTTTTTTCTCTGGACCTGAATGACCCACCTCTGATTGCTGCTCACAGAAGGATGCCAAGCAATTATCAGAAATATCGTTGTAAGAATAGCATATATGACGAAGGAGAGCTGGAAGTCACAGTGAAGAAAGATGGGAGAGATGGACTTTATTTGGTAGGGGTGCAGACTGATCGCTTGAGAAACAAATCACTTTAGCATCATTATAAATAGATTTCAGTTGTAAGAAGGAACTTATGTACTGCCTGCCTCAGCCTGGGAGGTCCATTTACCCCCCCCCCCCCTTTATTTTGCAGCCGTCAGCAATGATAGCACCAAAGGCATCGAACAGCTGGTAGCAAAGCAGCGCGACCCTAAGGAGTCTGCGAGGAGGGTTTACATTAGGCCTGACTACCATCGCCATGCGCAGCAAGCGCAGGCCCTGCCCCGTCGCGGCCAGGCACCCCCCGCCATTCCTGCGCAGTTGCGCAGTCAGCTGCGACAGCTGCTCTCTCAAGGGCCGGTCATGCTGTCCGAACTGGAGGCTTGTTTCCTTAAACGCTTCGGTCGGCCGCTGCAGGTGATGCACTATGGCTTCTATTCAATCGCGGAGATGCTGGCGGCAGCCGTAGACCTCGTAGCCATCGAGCAGGGCAGGAAGGGATCGCTGATATCACTTAGGAGTGATAGCGGATCTTTGAATTGCGCCCAGAAATGGACATCGCCTGGACTACAGCAAGGACTGACAGCCAAAACCACACAGGACTCAGGTGTGCGCAAGTTTGATATGTATTTAAATCCGAGTTTGTTGATCAGCAGCTGAATTTGATTTTGATTTGAAGTTGATTTTCATGATTTGTTTGACTTTTGGGCATTTTTTTTTTAAGTTAAGGTCCTTTCCTATTAATTCTAGTGGCTAAGGATAAATCCAGGCTGTTGAGTAACTGGGCAAGCGGATCGGTTCTTCTAAATAAAAGGGGTCCCAGTGTCTCGCTGGGAGATCCTCACCAAGAGAAGAGGACGCTTGAAAATTGCATCGAAAAGGTCCGTCTGCTCGTGATTACTTTGGATGAACTGTAAGTGCTTATTATTGGCTAAGTGGAGCGGGAATCGGCAGGAAGGTAGTGAAGGTAGTAATTAAGCAGATTATTAAATATAAAAAGTGGAACATGCAGGAGAGCAGGAGGGACAGGCCATTGTAGAACGTAGGGTGTGTGTCCTGTTGTTGACGGTCATTGATGGTATATTTTACATAGCTGGAGGAGCAGCTTAAGAGTGAGATCCTTGAGTGTGGGGCAGGTGGTGCTGTCAGGCCAGAGCTGAAGGACAAGCTGCGCCAGGTCAGTACCGGGCCCAGGACTGTCTGTCCTCTTGCCTGGATTTCCTACTTGACCATGTGATGATTATGGCTGTCAAGCCGGATTTTAGCATTCTGACTCCAGGGGTGAATCTCAATACTAAGAACGTTACGATCGTACTTGCGGTCTTGGCGAGGCCGGTCTTGCCAACTTGCCTTCCTGGAACAAAGTTGGGGAGCAACGAATCATGGGATTGGTCTCGTTCAGCGAGGATGCAACAATGTATCCTTGATATTTGGGGCGGAGCAAGACCAACATCCGGAGATTTTTACCGTCCGCTGTTCTTCTGTTCTTGAGTATTGGAACTGGTCTTCGCAGTGGAAGATGATGCGAATCGGGCACACCAGAGCACAAAAACAGTGAAGTATGCATATTGAGATTCACCCCAGGTTTTCAGCAGTCATCATAGCGGAGGTACATTGTTAATTATAAACTCGTATGCCTTATAATTAGCCAATGAGTGAAACAAATACGGCTTATATCTGTGATTTAGTTTTACATCAGCACTAATATTTTTCTACGAGTAAAGTGAACTACTTTATCCTGTAGTATCACATACTTCTATATTCACAATAATGATAGAAATGGGTGGATGATTTCAGCTGAATATGGGGAAGTCAGCATTGCAGGAAATGCCATTGACCTGCAAAAACAGGAAGTCGAGCTGAAACACCTGACTGTGTGTCTCTTGTTACTAAGGGCTCCATGGAAACGTTCGATGTTTCTCTCTTATGCATGTTTTTTGTTTTGCACAAATCACCACTTGTGTGCGATTTCACTTGTTCTGCCATGAACGGCATGATGAAAGCTTACCAGTGAAACCAGTGCATTTATTAATAATGATGCTAGCAAGAAAACGAAAGTACTGTCATATTTCTAGTGAGGATCAATGAATTCCATCCATCTATCCATCTTTATCTTTCTGTCCATCTATCCATCTATCTCAATGTGTTGTACACAGTGCGTGACAGTATAATTTTCCTCATGCTGACGTGCTTATTCAGTTCAATTCAGTTTGTTTTTATATAGCGCCTTTCACAACAGAGTCCGCCTAAGGTGCTTCACATGGGTGTGTTGTGATGCATTACAGCATCATTAAGAAGAAGAATACAAAAACAGCTTCATTAAAACAGAATGTTTTGAAATATTGTCTCAGCCCCATTTTACGGTTCCTTCTTGTTTGTTGTCTCTGTGAAATGTTGAGTACACATTGTGCCCCTACTAAAAGTTTACAACGGGTCAAGCCTACAGTCTGAGTTGGCACAGTATCTTCTGTAGAAAACTGTGAATAGACATACACACAGCCGATTAACTGATTAGTTAATTAACGATGACTGATTTTTAAAGAGGCAGATGCCTTAGTAGCATAATTGCTAAACAGTTTGTCGGAAGCTGTGTCGACCCCTAGTGGGTGGAGGACTAAAATGGCAGGTCCCTGGTCAGTAAGAAATCCTAGGTTTTTCAGGTAATGCAGTGTAAAGTTCTTTTTCAGGTTGTTGCTCAGAGAAGTGATGGAATATCTATACATGAGCTTCCTGGAGAGTTCAAGGTAAAACACACAACTTCACAGAAGCTCTATAACAATAGCTGGTGAAAACAGCACATTGCATTAATTATTGTAATTATGTATTAATTTTGTTTTGAAGTACTGGACTATATTTTGTTGGTACTCACATCTGCTTTGAACTTACTTTAGAAGATGTTTGGGGAGAACCTACCCATGGCCCAGTGTGGTTTCTTGAGTATGACAGAGATGGTGGAGGCTCTGAGTGACACCCTCTACCTGAAGCCTGCATACGGCAAGGAGGGGAACCATTGGATCATCACGGACGTCCAACAAAGACACAACAGTTCAGGTTCTTCCACCCAAACATACTCAATCTATTAGCAAGTCTCAAACTATACTTCCATTAGTGGCCCAAAGAATGTGTGATCTGTCTCAGTCGTGCCCGTGCGTGTCTTTGCCAGGGAGAGAGGAAGTTAAAGGCGTCAATGCAGTTGAGCCTGCGGAGGATTTAAAACTCTCTAAAAGCAACTACTCCTACTGTGGGGAGTCTCCTTGGGAGGAGAAACATGGTGATAGGCAACTGTCCTCTGACGTTACGGAGGATGAGGCCACCTTCAAAGTTACCAGAAAGAGTTTTCATCAGGTGAGGTATTGCTGGACCTCATTAGCCTGTCAGCTTTGGTAACATAATCACTAATGTTTTATATGTTTGTGTGGATCCACGTTCAGATGGTTGACATATTCCCAGTCATGCCACTACCCCCAAACGGTGGAGGTGCAGTGCCCCTGGACGCCCTGCGTGACCAGAAGCTGCGCCCTGCCCCCTGCTGGCAGGAGAGGGCGCTAGTGGCCGTGCTGGTTGAGAGGGTGGAGTCTCCTAACCACTTCTTCATCCGCTTTGACGGGACCCCAGAGAGCAGGGCACTAGAGAACATGATGATTGAGATGAGGTGTCAATCTGAAGAATCCTTGGTGTCACCAGCTTAGTAAAGGAACCTTGGTGTCATTGTGTTTCTTGCTAGCCTGCGGTGCATCGGACGAATTGGTAGCCGTAATCTTTTTTTTGTGGTGTCCTCAGGACCTGCTACACATGCCCTGAGGTCTCTGAGCGGTATCGGCTGCCGCGGAGCTTCGTGCGACCCGGCCAGGTTTGTTGCCTGGCCCTGCGGGATGTGTGGTTCTACCGGGTGATCATCCACAGGGTCCTGAATGATAGCCAGGTTGAGGTCTACTACGTGGATTATGGAGACCTTAATACCGTGGATTGGAGGAACCTGAAACTCCTCAAGTACGTATTACAGACTCTCACAGTGCCTGCATATATTTCTCCTGTAAAGGTTTATATATACCTTTTTATTTATAAAGCACGTGCACTTTTTGTTAGACTGAAAATAAAGAAAGGTAACTATCAGGAAGTAAGCTTTCAATAAAAGTTAATGTAATGAGGCGAATGTCCAAAATTTAGCATTCCTGTTTAAAATCCTCTAATGATGCCTGTTTAAATAATCTGCCGACGTCTGTAATTATAATACATATTAGCTTAAAGGTAACGGGAAAATTGACAGAATATGCAGAATTAAATTTCCACCTCTGATAAAGTGCCAGTTGCCTTTTCGTGTTTCTTCGAGGTCCTGCTACTCGGAGTTGCCGGCCCAAGCGGTCCTTTCATCGCTGATCGAGGTGCAGCCCGTCGGTGTAAGAGCTGCAGACGTCGCAGAATTCCACGCGTCCTCATGCGCCTCAGGCAGCCGATCAGATCTCAGGACAGGCTACGTATTCGCCTGAGCCGAAACCCCTTTCCAGGGAACAGCACAAAGAAAAAAAACAAACAAGTAAATTTAAATAGTTGAAGTAACAAAATAATGGGAGATTGAAGTGACCAGAGCCATAGTTACATCTACGCAGCTTCCAGCCACTTATTCAGTGCAGGTTAGCGGTGAGCCGGGAGGACGATGGTGCTGTACAGGGACACCCTGTCTGGGGTGCCTGTCCATCACAGCGCAGACACGCGCAGTCACACACTACAGTTGATTCAGAGATATATTTTTGGGCTGAGATGAAAGCGAGATACCCAGGGAAATTACATGCAGCACACAGAGAACATGCACACTCTAATCACAGTGGAGTGGACTTATGTTTGTAATGTACTGTTTGCTTATATATCACTTTGGACCCTCAACCATTGAGGCGTGAGACCGTAGTGCTTCGCACGTAGCCACAGTGCTGGACCTTATGGGGTCTTGTGTCCCAGTGTTGCGTGTATTTGCCGTCGAGTGGATTGTCATAATGTAGCAAACCCCTTGCTGCTTCCAGTCCCTTTGTGGTTCTGTGTGGACTTGAGTTTGTGTCTCTTCTTATCGCAGGGTAGCTGGAGCAAGAGCTCTATCAGTTACTTCCAGAAGTTGTGTTGTGAGCACCCTCTAGTGGCCATCATCCACAGCTACCAGAAGGACATCCTGCGCGTCTTCCTCTGCGACACCCAAACTGAGGAGGATGTCTACATCCACACTGCCCTGATGACTGAGGGCCATGCCTTCCAGTGCCCAGCCGCAGACAGCCAGCACGTCAGTGGCTGCCATTCCCCAACAGGCCTCTGGATACCCCATTCTCTAAGTGATTCTCATGATGCCTAATTGTGTCTCTAAGAATTACAGTGAAGTATGTCTGTCATTTCCAGATCTCCGTACAGTTCAATCCAGTGACCCTCTATCTGGCGACGGGACCTTGTGATGTTGGGCGCCGTTGGGACTCTCCCGGTGGACCGAGGACGCATGAGGGCGCCCGGTCCGGGCCTGGCACACAAAGGGTGCGGCCTTCCCGCTGGCAGACCAACGATCTCGCTTTAGAGTCCAGGTTCTGGGCTGGGCTCCGCTGCAGTGGGCCCTGCAGCTCTGTGTCAATCACGAAGACGATCCTGGTTAAAACTGGCAGTTAAACGCTTCCTGCTGAGACAGTGCAGAACGGGTGCCGTCAGCCCTGCGGGGGGGGGGTCATATATGGGCATCTTTAGAATGATGTTCAGAATGTTTAGAATCTTTAGGGCTGATGTTCATGCGCTGCTGATTTGGATAATGAACGTGGAATGCAGACTGTCTGCAGTGGGTCACTGTCGGATGCTTGCATTTGTTTTTGCTCCATTCTGTACCTGTTACAAGAAATGTGTTTTGTGACTTTTCCAAGGTACTTTATGAGGAACAGGAAATGCCTGGCACTCGCGTAAATTAGGGCTATGAATCAGTTTTAAAGCCACATTATCACAAAAATCCCAGAGCATCTCACTTTTTTTTTGGAAATTCTGTACTAAAATAGATTTACACACTTAATGTTCTTGAGTGCCGGACATCTACTTTTGTTTTCCTTTTAATGCTTATTTTCATCCGAAGTGGCAATTTTTTCTTGAATTTGACCTTTGAACGTTCACTTTACCCTGAGCTCATGTGTCCGTCCCTCCGTCCGTCCGTCCGTCCGTCCGTCCTCCCCTCCCTCCCGTCACAGGAGACCTGCATAGTGAGAGCAGAGGACGACATCACTGACCTCCCAGATCTTGAGGTCATCGACATCACTGAAGTCACCAGGACGGCCCAGGTGTGCTCAGCTCACCGCTCGCTGCATTTGTTATACCACTCCTCCACCCCGAACTTGTGTTTGATAAGGTCCGGTGAACACACAGAGCGATGGTGTCCTCCACATCCCGTCCGTCCATCCATCCATCCATCTTCATAACAGCTAACCTCTGATCCCCAGTATACTCAGGACTGGTCCATTGCAGGGGTCCATTCACACACACACACACAATCAATGCCCCAGAAACATACAGCTGAAACCTTCAGCAGTGACATATTAGCCCCATGGCAGTGGCGTGTTCAGCTCTCCAAGGCCGTCTTGGTTCTGCCTGACTGCTAGACTTGGTAGCCGAGTAAAACTTAAAGATCCATTTTCCTCTCAGGGGACTTTATGGTTAGTGAACAAAAGGAGTCTGGAGCTTGATGCACATGTCAGTCTTCAGACATTTTGTTGAATCTGATTATGACTTAGTCATTTAATCATAGAAACACTGAGAAGCATCAGGGGAATTTGCATAATGAAACTTTTTGCATAATTAGATTAATTAGCTGGGGACGGGGGAAGCAGGCGAAGGAGCTGCTTCATCTGTCAGGACTTCCTCCTCTGTCATAGACCCTGCATGGTGGTGTTTGTTCAAACTCAGGCGATGCTGGCGAATCCTTTCGGGGCTCTGCAGTGTAAGGAGTCGGTGCAGCGTGGAGACCCGGAGCGGGGATCCACAGCTGCTGGGAGCGCAAGGAACGCAGAGCCCAAGACGGAAGCAAACCAGAACAAGAACCGTGGAGACGAGGCGTCGGTAAGGACTTGGTTCTCTTATCATGTGACCTGCTGGCCATCAGGTCGCCGCGGAGATACGCCGAGTAGCAGCGGCAGCAGTACATTTAACAGACACTTGCACTGGGAATTGAACTGGTGACCTTCTGATGACAGACACAGCATCCCGACCCAATAAGCCACATACTGCCCCCCCCCCCCCCCCCCCGCTTACTGTTAGTCGTGATCAAACATATTTCTGTGTGTTTTTTTTCCCTCTTTGAGGCTTGTGTGTTTATCTGATTGGCTCTGCAATAGCAGCTGGTGTCGGGGGTGATCTGTGCATCACACTGAGGCCGTGGCTAGCTGAGGGTGCCAAACCCGTGGCACCTTGCCTGCTCTTTAACAGTGTGTGTAAAAGGCTCTGATTGCTGCCACCGTCCTCCTCCGTGCAGCTGGACTCTGTGGGCAGAGATGCCACAGCGCCGGAACTCCTGGGGGTGGGTCGTGTTGGCCAGGCCCCAGCGGCCAGCCCCCCACCTGCCCCTGCATCCCCACCGCCCACACCACTCCCCGCTGGAGGGTCAGCGCAAGCAGGGGACCATGGGGGAGGTAGGCTATGCTGTGTGGAAGGGAGCGGATGGGGATGGGGGGGGCAGCTCTAATGAGGGAGGACGCGATGAGATTAGTCCCCTGTCAAGCCGGGTTCCGCCGGACGTATTGATTGCAGTTAAAGGGTGCAGCCTATTTCCCAGATTCCAGCTTGGGTCCACTTGCTCGTTTCCCATTAACACGGCGATGGGTGTTTTCCGTTTTTCTGATTTAAGATAAGGTCCATTTCATTAATGTCGTGCTCCTCTTAATTTCCCTAACAGCAGGGTCTTTTTCACGCAGCATTCAGATAAAGGCTCCGTGCGGAAATTAAAGTTATTAGGAGTCGACTCTAAACGTCTAGCGTTTTAGCGAGCTGTGAGTGGGATGCATCACGCCGAGACAAAGCTGTCGGTTTAAATACATTGTTTATTTACCGTTACTTGTAGATGCTTTATATAGATTTAGGTAGATAATCCCACCCATCTTCCAACCACGTATTCAGAACACATGGATATATATGCACCTGTACCCCAGTGCCCCCACCTTAACGAGTGCCTGATTATGTCAGAGAAATATTTGAAATTGATGCGAATATTAATTCCTGGTAAATCATTAGTCGGTTTTTTGTACCGTCTTTTTTTTTTTTTAACAAAAATGGTAACTATTAAATGTTTGTAAAAATGATGTTGGTTGGCAATTAGATCATTGGTATTTAAGATGTTCTTTGTCATGCTGAAATAGGTAATTTTATTGAGGTTTTCTGGACACTCTGGTATAGGTGTACACAGCATTACTGCTTATATATAATAATAATACTTGTGCCCTATAGTCCACTGGTCTTTCCCAGTCTAAGACACTAACTGGAGGTTCTGCTCTTGCCCAGTTGCTCATTGCCTGGCTGCACCGGAGAAGACCCAGAGCTTCATGCTCTCCTTGTTTGCCCCTGGTGGAGTGACATTGCCCCGGCCCTGTCTGCGCCATGTGCCGCCGTCCTTCCTGGGGCCCGCGGCCCGCCTGGCTGCTGGGATGCCCTTCCTCGACTGGCACTGTCACAAGGCGTCCTGAGGCCCATTGGGGCGGGAGGTTGAGGCCCAGAGCGGACGCAGCTGCACTGGCGGGCAAGTGTGGAGAGGTAACGAGAGAAGCGGCTGGGGAAGCTGCACGTCAGATTTCACTTGTATTTTTTTTTTGGCCTAAAAATAAGACATTTTGGGTTACAACTTTTCTTCAGTTAGATTACTGTTCCTGTGTGAAGGTTAAATGTGTGAAAACAATCCTCATAAATCTATAAATTAAGTAAAATATACTTATAAAAGGGACTTTATTTTTGTTGTTTCCACCATCAGGCGGATTTTAGCTTTTAAAAGAGAATTTTTGAATTCCTTTATTTTTGTTAGCTTTAATGTATGGTGAGAATGTATCTTAAGTTATAATTGGTTGATGGAATTCGATCACATCATCGTTTGTTGTTGTTATATAAGGCTACAGATATCTCTGTAGAAAAGAAGAGTTGACTTTTTTTTTTATTTTGTCAATAAAGGGTTTAAGGAAAGCTGTTGGTGTAAAAAGTAAGAAACGCTGATTGGTTGAAGCGTGTTGGCAGCAACAAACACCTGTACCACACAGAAGAGAGAGAGAGAGGCAGCTGTATCCAGATTTATCTGCAAGATAAATGTCAGACCTATTCTGTCACGCGCGACGCTCATGATGACCCAGGCTCTGTGGAAATGTAGCCTGCTTTAAACAGATCTTAAACTTTAGACATTAATTAGACCTTTCAGCAAATACGTAGAGATCCAGCTGGTTTTCCTTCCAGCCCATTTCTCAGAAATTGGAATTAGTTGCAATTAAATGGCTAATATATGCCGACTGAAAAATCGTTAAAGTGAAGTCTAGTTTTAACCGGCACAGGACCTGCAGTCACTTTGTCTCATCAGTTTTTTTCCCAAACCTAAATTGGTAATTGAATTGCTTGTGAGTAATTGGGTTATTAAGAGGAGTTAAGAAATGTCATTCAGTTGACAGAGTTTGGGATGCTGGCTTTTTGACAATGGTAAGGCCTTGAGCTGGTTAAAGGGTGGCTTGTAGGACCTGAAACATTTATTTTCAGCCTGAGGTTTCGGCTGGGAGTTCATTTTCATGCTCCGAGGCCTCGACATGACCGTTCTGTGACCTCGCTTCCCTCTGGTCATGGCCGTTGAGTCACAGCTCGGTGAAATGCGTCAATCATGTGGATTGGAATGGACCGGGAGACGTTAACCAAAGGCCTGTCATCTGCCCTGATTTATGTATTCATTTATGCACATCTGTTTTCGTGTGGATGTTTTTGGTTGAGAATCGGCTTCATGCCGAAGATCCTCTACCACAGCGGAAGCATCATGAAATGGTCAAAAATATAGAATCGGAATTTAGTGATGCATTTCAGGTCCACAAAGACTCACGGGCTCATTCTGAGCCAAGTGGCATCAGTATGTCAATCGCCCATCTTCGAATGTGTGTTCTAGGTTGTCATCTGAATTATCCCCATTTCTATAGCTGCTTCCATGTGAAGCCGCTGAGAGATTAAACCTTGACCAAAGTTTCCGGTTAAAATTATTCTTGCTTTTTCAGTACAGCACACTGGCATAGGAGGAGCTGATACCTCCCTGATTGGGTTTGGACCGTGTGACACATATCATTGCTATAAATACACTTAAATTTTGTGACCTAGAATGTTTCTCCCCCTTGATCTTTCCATCATGTACATTTATCCATCTAGAACCCTTGGTCAGACACTTTCTGTCATGAACTCGAGGGCGAGGCATCATGCAGGCAGGAAACAGAGGATGCGGACGACCCACTGGCGGCTCAGGACAAATGGGTATCTATTAAACAAGACAGAAAACATTAAGAACGCTACAAGAACCAAACGGACCACAACGGGTCAAATACCTTTGTGTATAGGAGACAGATGCAATATAAGAGCTACAGTACAAGGAGGTAGAAGCAAAGTTAGCAGCTACCAGGTCAGAGGGATGGTATAAAGATGGTGTGGTGAGTGGTAGAAGACTTCCCCCGCTGAAAGGCACCCGTCACACGACTCCCAGAAGCAGAAATGGTCAGGTGATCAGGAGGATGCTGGGAAGCTGAAACTGGTTAGTGGGGCAGGCCGCAGGCACTTTTCTTGTCATGTCTGTGCAACCTCTGGGAGTAATAATGTCATACGGGGGGGTCTTACAGAGTATGGATTTCTTATACAGCTCTGGAAAAATTTGGGACCAGAGCAACATTTTTAGTTTCACTCATTCCTCAATTTATGGGTATGTGTCTGTAAAATAAGCCCGAAGGGCTCCTTCCTTGCCTTGTGGGTCTTCAGTCCTGCTTCTAGGAGCCTGTTATGAATAGTCCTAGCAGAACACGTCACACCACTTAACGTTTCCTATTCTTTTCGAAGGTCACTTGAGGTCATCCTTCGATTTATAAGGCACTGCTGGTTGACGGTCATCTCTGGCATTAGAATGTTCCTCCCATCTTCTACCTGGTTTTTCGTTGTTCTCATCATCTGCTAAACTTTGAGCGTGGGAGCAACCTGCTGCTCAGCGTAGCCTCCTGCAAGCAGAGCCCCCATTAAACCAGGAAATGTAGAATGGTCTCCGTTTTTTCCAGAGTTGCATGTTCAGAACGCCATATTAATGTAATGAATGGTGAGGTGCAGTATTGTGTGCTTACATAACCTGACAGTGTAAATGTTCCACCTGCCGAACTCAAAGTGGCTTTTCACGCACTTTTCCAAAAATGTCTGCCGGGAAACGGTTCATCCGCTGCGAGGACTGATACCCCAGGTACCTGCTGCTCTTCCGTCCCCCTGTAATGGATAGTTCTTGTGCAAATGTTTGCTCTGAATGTGCTAAATGGAAAAGGACGAAGGGAACAGCGTATCGATCCTGCTCCAGCCGCAAGGATTAAATATAAAGAGCCGCCTGACCCGTCAGCATCGTCAGGAATATTACACCCTCAGCTCCCGTTCATAAATCGTAGCTCTCTCCTGTTCCTCTGTCCCCTTTGGAAGTACGGGGTGGCAATAAGATTGAATTTGTCATTCGGACTGTGCTAATTGCAGCTATCTGCAAATTGATGAGTGATTATGATGAGGAATAGCTTGGTAGGAACTGGGAGACTTAGATGTGATACGTTTCACTTGTTGGCGCCGAATCCAAACGAACACTCAGAAATGCTGCCCGATTTCAGCAAAGGCTCCTCAAGGGTGATTTAATCTGTTTTCAGAAGCTTGGATGAGCTGAAGGTCAGTGTGATGGGGTGATTATAAAGCTGTCATTGCAGACTAGCCCCGCCTGTTCTAGGTAGATCAGCTTAATTAATCCCAGTGGAAATCTCAGGAACAGAGCTAGACCGAATGTTTTTGTATATATTTGTTTGCTTTGAGTTACTGCCAAGTAAAAATTTGATCTTGTGATAGCTTTAACAATTCCCCTGGCCTGGGCAATCCCAGTGTGGTGTTGTGGTATTAGGATGGAAGCGAGCTGCATTTGTATATGAATCCCCCAAGCCAGCTGCCCCCTGCTGGTAGGTTCTGAGAACAGCTGGTAGATTTCATCAGCGAACCGAGAGTTTCCTGCTATATTAGAGGTCTAGCTGTAGGTGTAGGAAGTCCTCCTATGCTTGTATTGTGACGAGGGAATCAAAATGAATCATATCAGATTAAAATGTCATAGCACTGTGCTTTTGGAGAGCAGTCTACATATCGTGATCTCCATCCATTCTTGTCAAGCGCTTCACCAGTCCGGACCTTGGATCCTGTCCCGGGAAGACCAGGCCGCTGGGTGGGGGCAGCTCTGCACTTCGACTGTGGATTCAGTTTCAATGAGGTGAAGCGGAATGAGCTTCACGGTGGTCAAGGACATGAGGATGGCCAGAGGTGGCAGGTACCCTGCTGGTTAATGTGTGTAACACAGGCATTACTGTTTCCCTGGAGGAATCGGTTGTTGCACTATTGAGAAAGGTAGCAAAGCAAAAATCGTACCATACGGGTGAATATCATTTTGGAGAAACACATCAATGGGGGCTTTTTGGGATCTGTGTTTCTGGATAATTTAAAAGAAAGGGCAGTTTTTGTGTTTATCATTTGATGCGAAAGAAGAGCTGAGTACTCTGTGACTGCTTATGATCAACTGGTTGGTTGAAGCAAAATCTTGGTCTGGATTTTTTCTTTCTGGACCTGAACTGTCCATGTTCCACTGCATTTCTCAGATTTCCTCATTACCTCAGCATCCCCCCACCCAGTGGTCCTAGTGTTACAACCCTAATTTCTTCTGCAGATGTCTACCAGTGCAAGTAAGGAAAACTTGGGCTGGAAGCAAGCAGTTGCTTGCTCTGCATGCATGTGTGTGTGTGTGTGTGTGTGTGTGTGTGCTCCTATTTTTAATTAACCAACCTCCCGGGGAGTAGCTGAGGATGTCTCTGAGAGGCTTGGCTCTCCAACACTCGCCCTGAGGCAGGATGCTGATCCTCTGGAGATGTAGGACCTTCACGCTTGCTCCTTGTCATCTTTTTAATTGCTCGACTGAAGTCATTACTTGAAGAGAGAACCTCGGCAGGGCAGTTCGACTGTGTTTTTCCTCTCAATCTGTGAATATTCTCTCAGAAACTGAGGCTAAAGGATGTGTGGTGGGATGGAGGAGGGGGAGACGAGGCACAAAAGACTGCTGCAGTGGCCTGGATTATTTTTGACCTAAGGCATTAATGTAGTACCCTAGTACAAGGATGGCAGTAAGCCCATGAACGAATGCTGCCTGCTGGTGTGTGTGAGGTAATGCTGTAATTCACACTGATTGAATATCGGTTCCATTATGACTGGTAATCCATTAAGAGCTTTTTTTAAGGATAAGGGTGTGTATTATAAAATCCAAAACAATAATGCAATGAATAAAATAATGTCAAAAAATTAAATTGAATAATGACATTAAGATAAATAACAAGATAAATAACATTAGGAGAATATAAGTGGATATAAAGTGAGCAAGTCTGAATGTAGTAGAGATTATTGAGATCAGTGCACAGTAAAGTCTATCTAACACTGGTTGAGGAATGAGCAACATGTGAGTACAAAATCACTAATAAAGTGTAGCACTGAGGTTAACTGTTGTGGGCGGCAATGTCCTGGTATGTTTAGGTTTCTAACATTTCCCAATTACATCTTGTTAATTGTGACTAGTACAAAAGAGTGATTATATAAGATGGAGAACATCAGAGGCTGTTTAACCTAAAAGGTGCATTTGAAATTACATGAATTTGCAGGCGCACAAAAGATGTCAATTGCGTTGAAATTTATTTATAGGGAAGCATGTAAGCGATGCAGAACCCACAGGGATTCAGTGTGACGTGCAGAGAAGTTCCCACATCGTATTGAAAGCCCGCAGGCCGATTTCAGACAGATTCTCAGCTTTTGTACCGGTGTGCTCACTGCCTGAAACCCCTTGAGATTTAATGGCTGTACAGTTGCAGGCAGGAAATCAGATTCTTATTGTATAGGCCTCGTTTTTCCAGCATTGCCATCCAGTCCAACTACACAGTGAACAGTGCTGAAATCTGTTTAGCTGTCTTATAAATCTGTACTCATCAACCATACATTGGAAGGCCATTGACCACAATGTGAATGGTCTCTATTGTGGGTCGGTTGTGTGTCTGAGAATTGGGGAGTGTTGGGGAGTTGTTTGCGTAGCTGTGTTTGGCCCGGAGGAGTCATGTGGTGACTGTTTGGGCAGCAGGTTAGCATCAGCAGTGTTCACACCCAGGCTGGGTCCAGGCATGAACTCGCTGACTCACCTGTGCCCTGTGTAGGTCAAACACATTTTTAGTAGGAATGTGCAACCCCATCACTGAGGCTGATGCAATACACATCTCCATGCATTGCCTGCAATCTGATACATTAAAGATACACATCAAGCAGCTACTATTGCGATACGATATGATCCACCCCTATTGCAGTGCAGCGTGATTCAATGCAACACGATGCACAAAGAATATGATGCTATGCAATTTCAATATGGTACAGAAACAGTTTCAAGAGGCGGAATCCAAAAATAAATCATTGGTCAAAACCTGTTGGTCACATTTCTACACAATAGAGGCATAGGGCTTCTACTAATAATCATATATTAATAAATCTGATTTTATCAATGCAAATATGTCAGAGCTGTGTCCCGGTGTCCATCGCAAACTATATCCAGTGCAACCTTTTTAAATCCGGGGAATCGCATTGTGCACTGACGCAAATCAGAGAATCTGAACAGTCCCTAATTTTGAGTTTTTTGGAAGCGGCCGTGGTCAGAGACGGACACAGACATGACACTATGACAGAGACATGTTGTCTGTGAGCTTAAACATACCTCCTTCATGAAGGAAGCGAAAGATCACTGTCAACTCGCATGAAACAGAGGAAACATTTTTGCATAAAATGTATTTAAATTAATGGGGAATCAGCAGCAGTCAGTGGACTAAACCTACTCACATTAATTTGATTACAGCTTTGTTTGTACTACTGCTGATATTTGAAAAGGTAAAACATTTTGTTTGCATAGAAAAAATATGATTTACTCATGACTCCTAGAATGATTTACACTTAAGCAGAAGAATATGGATCTTGTATTTATTATTGCATCCCTAATGCCATTAAAAGAATGTATTTATTCCACTCTCTGACTAAGTGTATCCTAAGAGACTCCACAGATAAGCATCGGATAAGAGTACAATGGTGCACAGGAAATTACATTAGCCGTGATCTGACCGACTCAGACCTTTCGCTTGCCAGGATGCTGCTGGTTGCCATAGAGATACCATCCATTTTCACTCCACCTTATCTCGGTCTTGGTGGAGAGGAAATTCTGTCTCATGAATGGGATGTGAAACTAGGCAGAGGACTGAAAAACTAGACAATTATTTTAAAACGGAAAGATTTACGTCCAGAAAAGTGCGATATATGCCATTATTATCTACATAGCTATGTATGATTTCATTGTTTGAAAATGTTTAATACTGCAACAGCTTCTGAACAGAATCTCAGTTCATACTAGAAATGCCAACACACCAAAATGAGGCAGTAATTAGTAAAAACTACATATGAGTGTATACTGACAACTTGAAACTGTGCATAAGAAATGTGATAAAACACTTAAAAATCGTGGGTAGTTCCCATGATGATGTGATCCGGCCGCCATCTGTCTGTAGGAGACCCTTAGACGTACGTTCTTACCCCCGTGAGGTCGGAATGACATGAACTTGATGAAAGCTCTTTAATAAGCATTTTTAAGCTAAGATACCATTTCAGGCGTCGCTTCATCGTTTTCACGAATCGATAAGACTGTGAAGTGCCCCAGCCCCTGGTGTCAGGTACACCCGTATAGCTCATCCTTTTCCTCATCCATGAATCGCGCTGCCAGCGGTACTGAAATTAAACCTCGCGGCCCCCTTCTGTTTACCATCCCCCCGTTTCCACACACTATCAGCGGTGCATGAAAGGTTGGACTACCGTGCGGAAATCCCGTTATGAATGAATCGCGTCCAAACTTGCGACGTATTCATGTTTTTAGTGAGAAGTAATTCCTACAGTTTGCTGCCTTTTGCTCTTACATCTTCACTAGAAACCAATGAAGACGAACGCATGAATTTTTTACTTGCGTGACTGCATTATTTCAAATAAGTTAAAATCTAACTAGACTAGTTAATTGTCTTTTCTGGCTAAAGGGTGACAACCCCGACATACATTGGCTGTGGTTATAATAATCAAGATCCAAGATGGAAAAACAAGGGCTGCCGGGATGGGGCGCCAATCTGTATTATACTACAATCTCTCCCCAAAGGGTGGTTTGAAGTCAAACCCTTCCCTTAAACTATATGCCTTTGAGATGCAGACAAAACCACACACACTTGCTTTAACATAATTCAGTTCTTTCCATGCATATTCTGCAGTAAATACGTCATTACAACACACGGATTTAACACATTCGTTTGTATGTATGGATATATTCGTTTGAATATATCTTTTTGTATACAATTAATTGTATTTTCTTTTTTGTTCTAGCGATCTTTTATCGTTATTTAAAAAATATGTTGAAACGGCTGGTGTTTGAGAAGCTGCCCGTTGCCGTCTGTCCACGTTATAAAGTTCTGTTCTGTTAATCATGGCAAGTGGTTTAATCCTGATACCGACTACATTGATTTGGATGCACTTTCTTAATGGAAAAGCGAAATTATGCGCCGAGCGCCTTGACTGCGAACAATTGATCGGGCTGAGCCATTTAGTGGGATTTTTTTGTATGATGTTATAGGGCACATGGCAGGGGACACGGACAGCACGGAGTGCTGCTTTTCTCCACGTTTGAGTAGTTGAGGAGCGCTCCAGAGACAGCTGTTGCGTAATGGGATTACTGGGCGCTTTCTCCCCAGGACCAGTCGCCGTGCATCTACAAGAGCGCGCCTGTTTTTCACCTCCAGAAAGACAAGCATCTTGAAAGGAAATCGGCGTACATGCCGTGTGATCTTTGGTTTCCTTTTTGTCATTTTTGCGCCGGTAAACCCCGTATGTTCTGGATTTCCATTAAATATACTTGAAAAACTAAAGAACGAATTTACCATGGTGAATAATGGGAGGAAATTCATAACATAACGTAAATATATTTTATTAATTCAGATTCTTTGTTTTTGTTAAATTTCTTGATTATGGCATACTTTTATGATGAGTGCCGTACAAACCTATTTCTATCCTCGAGTTGGTTGCTGGATACAATTTTTCTCTCTTGATTTGCAAAAAAAAAAAAGACGACTCTTTTTTTCCACCTAATTATTTACTTTGTGAGTTTACACTCTGACCTTTATTGAATATACTATCCATCACCCATGGCTGTTGCATCTTCCTGAGGGACCAGCGGAGTGGGATGTGTTTCCACCCGCAATTTCATCTCCCGTATACTTTAATATTTTTTAATTGTGGTTGAACTTCGGCTGGACAGACCCCTTTCTATCATAACTGGAGCCGAGAATAAGAAACGAACGATGTGCCGTGTCGTGTTGTCCAGTAGTCCCTGGGTTGTGGAAATAAAGCAGGCGAATCAAGAAATCCCATAAAAGAGGACCGTGCGATCAACTGGGCAGCGTTTGGTGAGATCGCTCAGTCTGCAATTCAGTGTCATCAGAAATAGGGACGGTGCTTTCAAAGGTAAGGTCTTTTTGGATGGTGAGTATACGTGTATTTCTCATACCAATTGTTTATTATTGATATTCAAATGGGAGAGACATTCTTTCAATGGGAAGCGTGTGTGTATTAGAGGTTCGGAATAAATATAAGGGGATTACTGTTGCAGCATACGGTTGGCGCTGAAGGTCTTGCATCGTGTCCGCTGCAGATATTAGGAGGAAAATGTTTGCATTTCACGGAGATCGCAGTGTTGGCGCACGGACTTCATCCTGCTGCAGCTGCCCGGCGACGGGTGTGATCACCTTGCATGGAGCAAACTGATGCGGGGGAGAGCATTTCTCCTTCACACTTACACCCAGTACATGTGTATTTTACTCTAATATGCAGTAAGGCCCGGCAGGTACAGCTTAAATGTGTTCTTACTCTCCTCTTTGCCATTAGTGCATGCAGTGTGGTTGTGTGTTTTGTGAGAATAAACCAGTACAGGTCCGTTTAGATTTAGAACATGCATGTGGTTTTGTAGTTTGTCCGCTTGATTCTTGCGGTTTATAAGCAATTCGCTTTTAAATGCACGCGTACACTTATACTGTAGGCTGCTGGACACAAGAAACAAGTTAAATGATTCAAGACCGCTGACCTTTCAGTTAAGGGGATAGATGCTGTCCTGTGCCGTTATTTATATCATCGTGACTGCTTCTTCTCCAGGCGAGCAAAAAATGATGGAATAATTTTTTTCTGCAGTGCTGTCCGGCTTGGCTGACAGGACGTGGGCAGTAACACCTTAATTACTACTAACAGTTGCGGGGAGTGAGTGGTAATGTTGCGCTGTTATGCTGTTAACTGCGCTAATGTCAGCGGTTTCTTTTGGTGTTATACTATACCGCTTTTTGAAGTTATTTTTTTATACTTGCATACATACATGCATGCATGTATGTATGTGTGTATAGTTAAGTGCCATCATTTCAGTGAGGATATTTTCTTTGTCAGAAATAATACCGGCTAGGGGGGTGAGGTACGAGTTAAGCTATACGACTGTTTTATCAAGTTCTACTTATTCTGTATTGTTTGAATGTAATTTGAGTCTGTATTTGTATACAGGTTTCCGTGTCCAATTCTGTTATTTGCCAGTCGTGATCGGATGTTGCATGTTTTCAAGTGATTTTTTTGTGGTATGTCAGGTGTGGAAAATCTGAAGAAATACAATTGTATTTATGCACGTCCTTCACTTCCTGTGTGTGGCTGTCCCTTCAGAGTGGCCCTCTTGTAGCAGTAAAGAACATTGATGTAGCATTAAAACAGGAACTGCTCACCTTAAAATTTAGTCTCTGTGGCTGTGTGCAAGTTCGGCCGTTGGATCATAATGCTTATTGCTCGCGAGCTTCCATTATTATCTCAAGAACTGAGCTATCACTAAAAAGTTCCAGTCAAGTCAAAGAACCTCTAAATAGTCTTATAACTATCTGCGTGTTAATACTCCCTGGCCAAGATTTGGTTGTCTTGCTTATTCTGCGTAGATAGAGTTTTTTCCCCCTACTGAAGTGTTTGGCCCGATCATTGCTTTTCTTTTTAGAAAATTGCCAAAACACACCATCGCATTTGGCAGTGGAGGTTTGTACTGTACCGCAATAGAGATAGCCGATCTCAGCAGACGGGGCAAGAAGAGGTTACAACGAGCTGGCAAACGTGAAAATTACAATTTGTCAGACGCTGCAGCTTTTCCATGTTAATGGTTTCATGTTTATTCTATGAATGAAGCCAGACACAGCAATGAGTCACAACTAATTACATTATATCCCGATTCTTAACGTAAAGTTAAAAGATTACTGAAGGTTAAGTTTACTGAAGTGGTGACCTCATCATACTTTCATTACGCTTTTCAGAAAGAATTTCATTTATATATTCAGTGACAGAATAAGGCTGCACTTTATCAGTCCTGTTAAACAGCTCATTAATAATTCAGTTTTCATTTACTCAAGCTGTGATATTACTGACTCCCTGATAAAAAAATCATTTTAAATTCAGCTGTACTTAATACCCTCAATGTGAATAAAAATGCCATGATTTTTGCTTAGGATTTGGGGGCACTTCTGGGTTGCAGCTGCAGAGTCAGTGTACCTCATCGCCTTTAGCGAAGAGCCGAGTCACAGCGGCGACGTTTTAGCATCAGCATGGTAAAACCCCAGCGAGCACCTCTGCCGGCCTCAGCGCTAATTAGAGGCCGGAGGACAGGCTGTGTCCAGATGTGCTCGTTTCTGTGTACAGCTGAGCAGACCACATGTTGTCTCTCAGTAAGCTGACCAATCAGTAGCCTGTGGCCGTTTACGTCCTGTCATGGCTGATTACTGACATTAGAGATGTAGTAGTGCCTAATACTTCCTGTCTTATTTTCATTTCTCAGATATTTCCCTCTTTGTTTCCTTTTGATACACGTACAGATGAGAGTTCCTTGTGGAAGATGGCGTAAAGCTCTGGACAGGAGCCGGCTGGGTGCTTAACTTGAATGCCTTTTTGCCCAGTGATGGAGAAATATTGTTACAGGAAGTATCCTTAAATATTTGAAAAGGTGGATTTTAAAGTTGAAGGTTTGCTGTGATTCCAAGTACAAAGTTATTCACCAAAATCCATGTGATGATCTAGAGATGGAGGAAGGACAGACTTGGGTTGCTTCACAGCTCAGCTGCGCTCACAGCTTGTTATTCGCGATATTGATGATCAGATGCTTCTGTTGGCCGTGGATAATTATGGCACCTTTATTGCCGCGTAGTTAAATATTTACAGAATGTCCGATTGCTTTGTGTTAAGTGACATTAAAGACCTCTGTCTTTGGGAACAGTTATGGGAGTGTTTGTTATGAATAAATGAATGGTGAGACTAAAATATTGTCCTTAAAAGCAAGCTGTTAAGTAGTGTTACTGCATTTGTCTGGAGGTGCGAGAGATTCAGATTGTTCAGTCCTTTATTTTTGCATTAGTGTGTTAAACCTATGGTTGGGCGGACGTTGTTTCCAGGCTGCCTCAGAGGCTGGTGTTCAGGTAATATACTCTGTTAAGCACTGAGGCCATTCTGGCCTCACTGTGAAAACGCTGTTGACAGAAGCAGATACTGTTTTCTCGGTTATATTGTGCGGGGAAGCGACATTCAGTTATTCAGCATGCAGACTGGCTGGGAAATATCTGAAAAGAACCATTTCTGAATGTATCTAAGGACCTCTGAGCAGGCAGAGTGCTTTGCTTTAGCCGAACAGTAATAATGATTACTGCTGACTGTGGTCCATCGTGGAGAGCAGAATGTTACCCAAATGTTTTCCCTGAAAGCTTTTATTTGGGAATTTTCGAGCCTTCCCCTCCCTCTGAAGCATTTCAAATTGGCTCAGAGGGACTGAGGCACACGACCACGAAGGCTGGCTAAGGAGATGGCTGGCATCCGCGTGCAGCCTGACGCCGTCCCCCCGATTTGTCCTTGGAGCGGGATGCATGCTCCGAGCAGCCATAAATCTGCCAGCCGCCCGTCGGTGACGCATGCGGCCCCAGCTGGAGCCCAGAATGGCCAGGGAGACGGAGGGGGTGGGCGGCGGTGATGGCGGGGGCTCTTCCCGCACGGGATGACCCTAGTATTCTGGCAGATTTTCCAGCCAAGGAGAGCGAACGTGCCCAATTTCTGTCTGTACCTGATCTCCTTTGTTGTATTCTCCGGAATATGGTTCCAACAAGGTCAATGAAACACTGTGCCTGCTGTGTTACTCTCCGACGTTACCTGGAATGCAGCACCTGAATAGACAAAGGGGAGCTGAAGACCGAAGTCAATCGGGTGCATGAACCTCACGCATCGCCAGTGGAACTTAGGGTTCCTGTTTCTGGTGCCTGTTACTGTTTTGTCGTTTTTTTCTTTCCACCGCACTTCACCCTCTGAAGTCTCTGGTGAGACTCTGCGCTCCCTATGTGCAACTCCATGGCAGCGGTTAGCTGATGATGAACCGCGGGCTGCCAGCGAGGGGGACACGTCACCAGGAGGGGACTGATGAGTGCGAGGGCTGGGCACCGCAGGCCAAACACAGCCCTCGCGTCACACCAAAGTCCTGCACCTCTTGAGCTGACACCCACATGACTTCCCACTCCTTGTTCTATAAGATTCTGTTAATGTTCTCCCAATCTCCTAGTTTTAAGGCCGGGATTTACAAATTACACACAAGAGTGAAGGGATAGGTCGATTATAGGTCATCCTTGTCGGACGACCTATGAACATACGTCATGAGTTCATGCCTTGGCAAATCCCCATTCCTTTTCATTTGTCTATGAATACATATCCAGTGGGAGACTGAAAATGCAAACACTTGCTGTGTCTGCTGATGAAAGAATTAGAAAACGGCATTAACTCCATGACCAGTGATCCCATTTCCCCCCCCCCCCCAGATGATAGTGAGCCAAAGCGTTATTTTTAATATCCCTCTGGCTGAGAAGCTCTAGCCGAAACTTGCTCGGGAGATTTACTGGAAACCACAGGGATAAGTGACTTTCCCTTCCGTGCATGAGCTCACACATTTGAGTCAGCAGTTGGTTGTCGTGAGTGTAAAATGTGTAAAACGTGCCTAATAGCTTTGATGCATTGACTGCATCGACGCCGTAAAATGACAGCGCAGTGCTGACAGATTCATCATGGATGCAACGTCGCACTCAGACTTGGTCAGATGTTGTCACATTTTTGGATTTTTGCGACTCTAGGAAGCCTGAGAACCTGGAACGCTTCACCCCGTAAAGGAAGTGAAATGGCTGCTGCCTAGCAGGGGAATGTGAGTGGTAGGCTGGGATTCGGGATCCACAGTGCCCCACAAATTGCCTGGTGGTAAGATTTCTGCTGGTGTCCTGTGATTCACCAGCAGGAATCCTATTCAGATAAATCAGCTGTAATGGGTGGTAGTTAAGGCCGCTCTGACATCGTTATTAGATAAACCTGCTGATCTGGTTAAGCTAGCTGTTAACCTGGGTGGGGGGGGGGGCGGGTGTCGACGTCTTATCATTTGCACTTTTGCTTTGGGCGCTACATAGGTGGTAGTTGGCTGTAAGTAATAATTACATTCCCACGAAATGTTGTTGGTTAAGTAGTAAAAAATAGGAGCTCCGTTGGTGGACAGCCAAAAGGGGGTAGGTGTGGGGAGTGGGTGAAGAACAGGAAATAAAAACATTGACCAGAGTCTATGAGGAGAAGAAAGAGGAAGGGTCAAAAACAGAGGGGGGGCAGATGGAATGACGGGGGTATGCAATGAGCAGGCTGAGGGGTGAGGATGAGGACTAACTTATGGCTATCTGAGGTGCTTGTGGGGACTGGGTCAGGGTTGGGGATGCAGCCTCGGCGCCATGGCAACTAGAATATACGAGCTAGAGCCTATTGATCTGCAGACTCATCGCTGTAATAGAGTGAACAGGATGATATAGGGGTAGGTGGGCCAGCCCTGCGCTGCGTTGCTCCTCTGCAATCCTGCTGAGCTGTACAGTCCATGGTGCACCCAGGGGAAGAGGCGGGTTCTTCTCAGACATGCCCATGCGCTGGTTTCGGGGTGGAATAAAGGGTGGGCTTCGCGTTGGCGTTTCTGGGACCTGATGAGCTGTCTTCTTACACTTTAAATGACCTACATGTGGTTTTAAACTTTGTTTTTCTCATTGTTATCAACTGTGTTATGAGGTATGTCTTTTTCGATATTTACTCGACTTATTTCTTTTATCAGAGCAGACAAATAATGTCAACAGTAACAACAATAATAATAATGTCACTGTTATACAGTGATGGCCTGAATTTGCCTTGCAACAACATGCAGTGCATCTCCTCTTTCAATGGCCTCCCCCGTTGTTGAGGGGATTGACGTCAACATGGTGGCTACATTATCATGCTAATGTGGACTGTTTGCTGGAAATGGTTCTGGTCCTGGGCTGTCAGCTTTGTGGGCCGCTGGGCTTTGGCGTGCCCCCCCTCCAGTCCCGATCTTAATGTGGACAATAGAAGGCGAGACTGACAAAAGGCACTCAGAACTGAACTTGATTGACCACATTCGCAGCGAAGTCAAACGTCATGGTGGCTGGGGGGCCTTTAAGGTCAGAGGAGGCATTTCTGTGTCTTTGTTCTGCGTACATTGATCCTGTCATTGTGTAATGAAAAGAATGCAGATGTCACCTGTTACAAACTCAGACCACAGTATCAGGGTAATGGATTCCAGTTTGAAGCCAATGAACAGGTGAATCAATGGTGCTGGATCAGTATTATTCAAAGTGAGTCAGTCTGGATTCCATTTTTGATTCATTCTGGAGCTCGTGGCCATGAGTTTGGAGCCACAGGGGTTTGGCCTTCAAAGTTCCATCTGTCAGAGACCTTTGCGTGTGCCCGGCGACCGCAGGTGCCCCCCAAAAACGTGGAGATCAGATCTGTTGGGAGAGGGGAGGCGGACATGACAGGCTGCCCAGGCCCCCCGGCCCCGGCCCCCGGCCCCAGCCCCGCCTCCGGGGAGGAGAAGCTCACACGCCTTCTGAGATTTCTGCTGTGTGGTCATCGTCCTCCAGCAGCCGCATAATTACATTCTGTTAGACTGGCCCCTATATCAAATCCCTGGTGCTCGTCAAACTTAATTCTCTCCAGCCGACTGGCCCACGGCTTCCTCTTTCAGCGCCCGATCCTGCCCCCGCCTGGTGAATAGAAGCTCTGCTCTGTTCCCTGCCCCCACCCAGGCCTGGTCAGATCTTGCTCGCATGGCACGGAGAGACGGAGCATTGCGGGAAAGAGGAGTAAAAAAGAGGCTGTGTGTGTGTGTGTGTGGGGGGGGGGCAGTGGTTAGCACTGTTCACTGTTGCTTCAGCGTGGTGGGGTTAGGGGGAACTGTGGGACCAGGGTTCCAGTTTCTGTCATGACTCTGTGATGGATGGGTGCCCTAGATAGGCTTCAGATCCCCACAGCCCTGCCTCGGACAAACAGGAATAGAAAATGGATGGATGGATGGATGGATGGATGGATGGATGGATGGATGGATGGACAGGAACTGGCCACAGGACAGGTTAGGATGCAGACAACATGGTGCCGAAGCGCTTGCCTCTCTGGGCTGGTCTCCTTAGCTTGTGATACAGTCTGATTTGGTGGGTTGGAGTGTCGCCAGTTCAGAAACACAGGAGTGGGCGCGGTAAAGCGCAAATCACTGTGACTAAACAGAGTGTATTTTAGGGAAATAAACAGCATACGACTGTAATACAGCTACTTTGCTTTATTCAAAATAAAAAGTTGTACATTATTTAAGCATTGCGATACGCACATTTTAAAAACCAAATTACATCACAATTTGCAACACAATGTAATTTTTAGCTAAAAACAAAAAGCGACCAATTACACATTATTCTATTATGGGTGCCGTGAGCTGGGATGTCAACAAGCTAAAAGAAAAAAACTAACAAAAAAAGATTCATCCATAGATACAACCAGCAACAACTGTTTTTGCAATCTGGGTAATTGCATGTAATCAGCGATTTTTTTTTCAGGATATAAAATAACTTTTTAATATATTATTAACACTGTCTTCCCTGTGCTGTTTTTTTCATTCCCAAAATATAACTCCCGCTCTCTCTTTTGTCTCGTAGTGACCACAGAAATAAGAGCCAAAGCCTGCAGCATCCTGCAATGCTCCGCAGCTGCGATCGCTGACGTATCCATGCGGCCTCCCGTAATCCTACTTTAGATGTGAGTATCCGCACACCATTAACATACAGTCCTAAACATAAATATAGTGCTTTAACAAATTCACCTTATGCTTAGAATGGTCTTCTCTAGTATACACAATACAAGCAATTTATAAGTACGTTTTATTTCCTTGCAAATTAATCAGTGACTCATGGGCCCCCCCTGCTGTTTTTTTCAGGTATTAAAGCACACTTATCTGGACGTAAGTTCAATTAAACGCGCATACTTATGTGTGCTCGTCCTACAATACAGGCAGTGATGACTGTGGTTTTGTGTAGCTGCTGCATTTAAGATGTAAAATACTTAAGCCATCTCAGTTATTTCCCTGGTATGTGTAAGCAACAATGTGGTGGATATTTCTGTCAGATGCCTCAGACATTTTTACTCCCTGAGAGGTGGTAGCACCGCTGGTGATGTTACCGTTGATGTGCACAGGGTTTGATGGAGATCTGGTCGAATGACAGCTGGAACTGTTGTCATAACTGGTGGAATTCTTGCTACGGTGATACTCCTGTGTATCATCGCCGTGCTTTGTTACTGTAGGCTTCAGGTAAGCAGGACAGCGGTTCGGACAACGGTGGCCGCTGCAATGCCAACCGTTTACACATCCCCCTCATTGAATGACTGTCACATTCAAATGGAGCAAGAATAAACAGGAGAGTGAATCATCTGTTATCATGCATGTTGTTATACATTTATCCTACTGTATACAAATCTGTTTCAGTTTTGCATTCGCAATATCGCCACTCTACCCGTTTTCTCCACTCTCCTTCTCCCTCAATCATGCCTCTTTATCTGCATAAAGATTCTCTCGGCTCCCCCCACCTCCCTTCCCCTTCATCTCTCCACCCGCTGTGCTCCTCTCAATCCGTCTTTCCGATCTCCCCATTCCCGCAGTATTACTGCTGTAAGAGGAATGAGCTGGAGGGTGACACGGGGCCCGGAGCCCAGCCACACTTCTCCTGTAATGCGTGCAGCGCCCCAGGGCTGGACGGGACCACCGTCACGCCGCTCTCCCTGTCTCCGGACCCCACGCCGCTCCGCGGCTACTGTCCCACATGCTCGCCCTACGGCTCTCCCTTCTACATCCGCGCCGCAGAGGAGACACGAAATGGCGGCGAGCGCATCACCTACATGCCCACTCACTACGAGAACCCATCGATCTCCTTCGCCCTGCCTCCGGGCCGTGGGGTCGCAATGAGCTCTCGCAACCCGCCAGACTTCTACACAAACAGCCGGGCCATAAGCACCGACGTCTGACCTGTAGGTGCTGGAGCACCTGAAGGGCCCAGCTGCACGATCCCGCTCCTCTCTGCCGTTTGCAGGTGCTGGAGTGCCAGCGGTGAACTTTGACACCATCTTGGACGTCCTTCTCATTTTTTTTTTCTCATTAGGATTGAAACCCCTTCCAACACATCCTAGAATAATGAATGAGGGCTATCAATACTTTAGTGACACCTGCTCCTAGTTCTGTCGTGTATCTTATCTACTGTATAAAGAAAAAGGAAGATGAATTTATATATTTAGTTCTGTAAATGAAAAATAAAAATCCGCATTGTTTTTCAGTATGAAAAATACAGAGAGCCCGTTTTTAGGTAAATATTTTCACTCTGTAAATTAAAATGAGAGTTTAAAAAATAATGCATTCTCTATGCAAATATGGCAGAAGTAGGCCTTTGTTCAACACATACAAGGACTGTCACTATGATATTTACTGTTTACTGTTTTGGTCTCGCTTTGAAGAAGCGATCTGAGTAGGGCCTGTCATCTTCTGCGAGTGAGGAAGACAGAATTAGCTGGTCTTTTTGAATTTATTCCAAATAACTGATTTGAAATCAGCTGCCCCCTGCCCCCCTAGTTCTAATGTTAATAAATTAATAATAATTCAACTAACGAAGGGTCGCTTTTAAGATGTGATGCACCAATACATATTTGAGGACTGATTTTTTCCCCCCCGGGGGTGGACCAGTTTGTTTCCGTAACAGGGTGATATGTTTCTGAAACAGACATCAGTGTTTAATTTTTTTTATATCACAGTACTTAGGCCTATCTTCACCGAAAGAGATGCATAAACTTACGTGAGTGAAAGATGACAATTAGTAGGCCTACCTCACTTGTTTAACTAATTGACTCAGTTTGCTGCATCTGTAGAATAATGTTCACGAAATACTGAGGTAGCTATTGCATTTCAGAGAGTGGTCTTGGAAAGAAATGTAACGTCCGCGCGTGGTTTAGCCAACTGGGGTGAATACCTTCGTAAATCGTATGTCACTGTTCAACAATTATGTCTATTGTCTTTTTAACACTTAATTATCACTGGTCTTAATCTGATCTTGTAAAAAAAAAAAGGAATGTCTACATTTAAATATTTATCCATATTTATTTTTGTGACACCAATGCTTGCCGTATATACAGTATTACTTTCCTCCCAGGTCTTTCTAGTTTAGAATGTGAGGAAGCATAAAAAAAGTTGAGTCAATCAATAGTACTTCATATAAAAAAAAAATGGAGATAAATATGTCGATACTAATTGTATGCGTAGTCCAGTAAGACTTTCTCCTTTGTAGTGCACAGTTATCTGAGGCAATGTTCCTATCTTTCACAATCAACCACTTTCTAACTATCAGTATCAAAAGTCGGTTCGGTTCCCGCAATAAATACAACACACCTTCTGACCCAAGTCAAGCAAGACTGTTAACTTGGTTGGTTGTAAAATAAAGTTTGTTACAGTTGGCTTATGCGTATCACACCGACTCAGACACTTACCTTCGCTTTAGTCCTTTTGCTTATTCTCCAGGCTTATTGTATTTTTAACAAGATGTATTTTTAAAAAAACATTCAAATTACTGAAAAAGAACAAAAAGTGTCCACCTTTCACAGAATGCTTTTGAAGAGAATTAAACATTTATAATTGCTTGATGTGTTGTACATGTTACTGACTCAGCGTTGTGTGATAAAAAATGACACGACTACATGTGAAAAAACACGCAGGAGGCAAATGCTTAATTACAAGAGACGTTACAAAACAATTAGGGCTATAGATCTTGCATTTAAAAATTGAGAAAAAAACTGAATAGAAGAATACATTTTCTTGCTTTTTAATACAAGTACATTCATCCACACACATTAACTACTTATAGTTCACGTTAATATCCAGTTATAACCTATAGTGCTTTGTATTCATCTGTTATTAAAAACTAAATATTTCACCAGCAATTGAAAAAGGATTCAAGGAATCGTGGGGCAGAAAGGGACTCTCTGGGAAGTCAGTATCAAAGGGCAGTCACACGTGGACGGTAAGTAAGTGTTCTCGGATATGTATATACACATGATATATTCGGCCATGAAAGACGCGAAATTTAATAATTTCGCAACTTGTAAATTTGATTAAAGCACTCATAACGCGGTCCCCGTGACTGCGCACAACTGGCTATTGTGCGACGCGGCAGCTTTAAGCGCCGCGGGGGCGCGCTTGGTGACCGGGCTGTTTTGCGGACTGGGATGCGTGTGGACGAGGAGCCAGAACTGCGGCGCGGTCGGAGCTGTGCTGTTTACGCAAGTAAGTGGCCGGATAGGGGGGGAATGCGCAGCTCAGCTGATCCTTTTAAAGCTGCGATAGTGCACCGGGCCAGCCTGTAACCCCCGTACTGTGCCGCGGAGCAGTTTACGTGCTTGCTTCCCCCTGCATGCTGCGAAGATCGCCACTTCCTGCCGCTAAGTGCGGCAGTGCTCGGAGTTTCTTCCAGTCTCTCCATCCTGTAAACAGCTACGCCAGGCTCGGCCGACCGTGCTTTCCTGTCCGATTGAGCTCCCCCGATGCCGCCTGGCGGCGTGAGTCCAGCAGAGCCACGGCCGGGGTTCGCTGCGTGTCACCGCCCGTTTCCTTCCTGTCCAGCTTAGCTAGCTTGTCCGACACGGCGCTCGACTGTCTGATTTTTTTATATCATCATAAGTTTCTCGCTAATTTAATGTCAGCGATTGCTTGGCATAGTCATCCCGTACGTGGGCACTGACCTGGTAGTTAAAACAGCGTATTCCCAGGAAGGGCTTGGAGCGGACTTATCGACAGGGCTGTGCCAGATTTCATTTATCTTCGCGGTCCTGAGCGTGAGATTCTCAGGTGAGAACTTTCGTGCAATAACACAAAATAAGTTTCCTTGATTTTCTGTAAAGGTGGGGGCATTCAGGGGTTAGTTAATTTGGTTATGGGCTGCCACCCCAAGAAAAAGTAGCATGAAATTAAAATATTGAAAATTAAAAAGCATATTATCTTTTATAAACATGACATGTTGGGGTGAGTGAGTGAGTGAGTGTCTGTCTGTCTGTCTGTCTGTCTGTCTCTGTCTATCTAATCTAGTGCAGTCTAGTCCTATGCTGGGGGGAAACTAGGCCAGGTGATTTGTTTCTTCATTACTGTCAGAAGGGTAAACCGGATAAACAGGTCTAAATAAGGAATGATGCAGAAATAGCAGGAGATGCAAGACAGACAATTCTGGTAACAAAAGTGTACGTAAAATGCAGTATCCCATAACATTACCCAAGCAGAACATGCACTTTTATTCAGGCAACTGTAAAGTTGGATATAAGTTGAGAGGTTTGTCGACTGCTCCTGCAATGTTGCCCCCGGTCGTACAGTATTGTCTGGAGGGTGGGTAGTGTTCGAAAATGCGATAAACGGCTGGTTTGTGTCATATCAGCACTGCAGCATTCATGTGTGGCTGGATTATGCCCTAACCTGCTTTTGTATAAAAAAAAAAAAAAGTCAGAATGATGCAACAGTTTGGCTGGAGATTCGTTCATGCATACGATACTGTATGCCGTGCAAGGCGCTACGTTCATTCACAGGGAGACTGTAGATGGGATGCCTCTTGATGCCCTTGCTGGTTTATTTATGTGCCTTTCATGAGAAATTAATAAGAAGCAAAGTGACTGTTAACACTTTTTTTTTAAATCATTTTAAGCAAAGTTACTTGTCTCATTTAGAAACTGTCTTTGAAGCTGACTTCACTGGTATCACATCTTTCAGTCTGACCCATCTCCTTCGTGAATGACTTAACTCGTGGTGAGTGTGGGTGTGTTTCTGATTCAAGGAGTCTGTTTTTCCTGAAACGGCAGCAGGCTGGGTGACTTCTGGCCACACGCCCTTGTCGCGTCTGGTTTTGTCTCTAGAGGCGTGACAGTGTGGCCATTTTTCAGTGCTGGACGCATGCTGACTGAAACTCTTACCCGCTTCAGTACCGGAGTCTCTATCCTTCTGGATTGTTTAGCTGTAAATTTAATAGGACAGTAAGTCCAAGGTTCCGGAGCCATTATCCTTAGATACAGTTATGATGCATACCTAAACTGTTAATTGCAGTTGCGAAGGGGTGGAAAATTTCTGGAAACTTTCCTGAAACTTTCCATTGCATGGGAAGTTAAGCTGGGGAATTTTGGAAATATTCCAAGTTGGAAACTTTCCATGGAAATTAACAGGAATATATGGAAATTGACGGGAAAATTCCCAGAATTTTGCAACTCTAGTTACCAATACTATCACTATTCTGTAGGATCTGTCCCTGATAGATTGATATGGGCTCCTCTGTGATTATAAGCTACAATATTAGAGTATTTGGTTAGGAACTATTGTTTTTGTTAATACTGGTCATAAGTGAAGTGCGCTCTTCTGTTTTATATACTTGCATTTTCAGAAGAATATGCTGTTCCTGTGTTCTTAGAATAGGGTGTTGAAACAAACCCAAGGGGGCTTTGTGTAAATGTAGAAGGAGGGTCGCCATTCACTTGCAGTGTCTCCTTTAAAAAGGCCCTTAAATGGCAAATTGTTGAAGATGCATTATTTGTTTTCCTCTTTTCTGGTTCCTCAGTCGGAAGTTCCTTGTAATTGAATGAGAGTGACGGCTACCACATGACCACAGTCAATTACAGCAGGAAGAAATGTGGCTCACAGAAATCGCATGGTTACCAGGGTTTCTGACGGTCATCTTGTGGTGGTGTCCGGGTCGCTGAGTGTCCGTGACCTTTCAGGGTAGGCATAGCGTGAAGCCTGTCGTATTGTTAGTACTGTAGTTTATTTATGGGGAAGGAGTCTTTCCAAGGGAGATTTCGCTTGACAGAACATCAGTATATGTCCCTAAGGTGCTATTAATATGCTTTAAAAGATGCTGAATTTAATTTCCTACTGTTTTAGTATCATATAGTGATCAGCCGCTTATATGGGTCACTAAGTTTGGGACAAAATATTTCCTGTACAAATACAGTTTAAATAATTTGCTTGTAGTAATTAAGCAGTCTGCTTATAGTGTTCATTTTGTGTCTTTTTATACATGTAAAAAATAAAACTACGGTAATTATTGTTATCATTTTTTTAAACTTTGATAGGCCACGTTCGCCTTGCCGTAACCCGTCTGATTCCCGTTATCTACCTGTGCTGCATGCACAGAAAACATTATGGGGAAAAAGAAAATCATTTTCTCTTAATAACAAATACAGACTTATCAAAGCTTATGACAAACTGCCAAAAATGAGCCAAGGAGATTCAGCAACAGAAATACAATAAGCTCTATTTTATGTACATTACTATACTGTATTGTTCCATATTTGAATTATACACAGTTCAGTAATTTAATTTGCACAGTACTGTAATTTGAAAAGCATTTGAAATAGATGTAGGTGTACCATGTTTTGAAAGAGTCAATAAAACTCAGTAAATAGCAACTATGTCCATTTCGTTACTTTATAATCATGTAATAAATATCAATTAGATGGTAATCTCCTTGAGAAATAAAAAAGTCTATATTATATTAACAATCTGCTAATAATGATCACTTCCACCCGGACAGATGTGATCACTATAAATCTGTTTTGACTACATTTTTAGAAAATAAGTTTTTAGCGTAACTCATTACATCTTCTGTTGTAGATGGGAGTTTCGCAAAGTAGTACAGTGTCTATCTGCCCTTCACTTGTCTTTGCCATTGACCTGTTACGTTTAATGTTTGATAATGTTTAACGCTCTAAAAAGAAAATCTTTGTTCCATTTGCGGCATTTCATTGGCATTATCAGTATAATTGCTAGGTTTTTAAATGTGTATTTTTGTTTGTAGGGGGTTGCCTGGAGATTTTTGGAGCGCATTCGTACTTAATTGCTGGGTAGCTTATTTTTCTGTTTAGGATTTCGGCAGAGTGGCTTCTCACTCCCTAGGCCTCTTACAAGTCATGATTACCGTGATGCAAGTATACGGTTTAGTTGTACAATAAATCCACAATGATTATTTTCATCCTCTAAGTAATAAGTACCTTCTGCTGTAAATGCATGGAAAATTGGCTTAGTGGGGGTTGTAATTAGCAGATTGTCAGTAAATATCATAAAGCAATTGCATATATGCTACAGAAGGATCTCTGTGCTAAAAGACATGCTGAAGGTGGTTTTGAAACTTGATTTGTGTCAGACCGTGGTTGTTTGGGCAATCCTTCTCAAGATGATAACTAATAATCCTGGCCAGTAATACTATTTGCACGACAAAAAAAACATTTGTTTTGTTAAAGTGTAATCTAGAGGACATTATTAGTTGAAAATGTAGAATTTGTTACTTAGATGGGTGATTGATGTTACTTTGTAAATGGATCCTGCTCATTGCTGTTTGGATCTGACTGGCTTTTGGAGGCATCGTGCTCATTGTCCAATGGTTGGCTGGTCCCTAAGCCCCTCTATGGTCTGTGGGCGACTGTCTCCATCCCATAGTGAGCGAGTGAGCGCCCGAATACAAGAGCACTTCAGTATCTGAAATATGCTTCAATATTTCAATATTCAACTGATATTTTTTTCTTTTGCTGAGAATAGAATTGAACGGTGGTAGTTTATTTCCCAGGGGGCAATACACTCTTTGTTTACCACTATCTCCCCATGAGACGCACATGCAGGTGAGAGCAGGCTTGGGGGTCACAGTGCGGGGTTAGCCGGCGTGCACCGCCCCTGGAGCTGGGGGGTAAGGGCTTGTTTAACAGCTGACATACCTCCCCCTTTCTTCAACAGGAAGCCTGTGCGTCCTTTATATTGTGGTTGCGGACTATTTGCACCAGACAACACTAACAGGCACTATCATCAGACCTTGGTGTTCGCTTATCAGCTTATAATCAGCGTTCATCTGTTTGAAGTGTTCTACTGATACGTAACCATTGCATTCTGAGCATTTTGGGTGCTTGATACTTTATATAGTCACCTTAAGTGCCTGAATGCCCCCCCCACCCCCCCCTTTTGAAGAAGTGCTCTGCTGATGTCACTGTTTCACATTTAAATTTGTGTTCCTCGTGTTTCTTTGCACACCTGCTACCGTCACGGCCTTGTATTCATGGCTTTGGACTTTTTAAAGGGGAATTTCTTTACAATCCCCCCCCCCATGTTGTTCTCTCTGGAAAGAACGCTGGTATAAATAATGCTTCGTTCATTAGTGTTTAAATGATTTTATTGTTTTTTGTTCCCTGTCGGCCTGTAGACTGCCCGCTGGCTTTTCGCAGCTCTGTGGGTCTGTGTGCACTGAGGGTTTGAAAGTCCAGAGCAGAAGCGGGGGGGGGGGGGGGGGGGGGGGGGCATGGCGTTCCAGCTGCGGTGTTTAGGACAAATGGCTCATCAAATTTTAGTTAATTTTGATTTTCCCAGGTGTAGATTTGGGTGCCTGTCACGAAAGGTCCTTCTTCCCATAATGCATCCTGGCACCATCTCGTCCCATGAAAACATGATTCGTCAAACTGAGCCGCCCGCCTTCCATTGCTCCGTGGTCCAGCTCTGATGCTCACTTTCAGAGGTACACAGGGGTCAGTCTGGGCATTATAACTGGTCTGAGGCTATGCAGCAAGCTGTTCTGTTCCCACACCTTTCTGTCACAGCCGGCATTAACTTTCAGCAATTTGTGCAGCAATGCCCCGACTGTGCGATGGGCCCAGGTGGGCTAGGCCCCCGCTCCCCAGGAGCACCACTGAGTCTTGGGCACCCATGGCTAGTGGTGTAATGGGTCATAGTTGATCTGTGATCTGTACGGTAATTATTTAAAAATAAGTAATAAATTATAACTTCCTAAATCTCTAATTTATGGAAGTCCATAGAGGACATGCATTTACGGCTTGAAATTCGTTTCTCAACAGGGCAGAATTGCCCATTCATATGCAGCACATAGGGGGAATTCTATAGATTTTTTTGGTGGGAATGCAATAAAAAAAAACTGCAGATTCAATAGCATTAGCCATGGGATTTTTTAGTGGAATCCACTTCTTTTGATAAATGCACAGCTTTTGTCTTCCCGAGATGATAACCTTTTTGTTTTTGTGTTCTTGAGAAAACAATATTGGCTATGTTAAGATCACAAGAAAAGATGCAAAAACGTAATGGTGGATGTCCTTTATGGGCTTCCGTATGATGCAAAGCTGCAGTGACAAGATATTTGTGTCCCTCCATGTGAGGTGTTTAACCCCCCCCCCACAACTCCACTCACAAAGGACATAAAATACACTTATTTTTAATTGATTTTGAAATGAAGGTGTTCATACAATAACAATTCAGTCTATAGGTCTTGCCCAGCAGCATGGTTAAGAATCATCTGCTTAGGCCTGCAACACATCGCATGTGCGGCGTCGTGCATTGCAGCTGCAAAAAGTCTTGCTTTTCATTTTGGCGCCCCTGATAACAGATTACAGCAGCCACACTGCCTGCGTGAGACTCGCAGTTTAGGCGTCATGCCAGCGACCCCTCATCTAGCGAGTCGGGTGTGACGCCTATCTTTCATGTGCACGGTAAGCGGTTCCCAGCAAAAATAGACAGTTAAAAGATCTGTTGATAGTCATACTGACATCATAAGAGCAATATTACAGTCACAACATTGTTCAGTACGGTTTCAATGTTTAGGCTGTGTATGATGTATATATAATATAAATAATTATTTTAACCACTTTGACTATTGCATGTTGGTAAAAGAGAAAAGTTCTGTGTGTACTATATAATCGGAGCAGAAACCACAGTGGAGGCTATAATTGTATTATGACTAAGTTAACACAGCATTCGGTGAAGCAGAGTAGTTTTCAGTGCCATCTCTGACTCTGAACGAGGGGGAACAGAAAGACCACGACTGCTTGCTGTTTGAAACTGGTCTTTCAACGTTGTCTTTACCTATAACAATGGTCATCAGTAATAGAATGTTCGATTTAGAGAAATTAGAAAAGACCGTAGAGTTGACAATGCTTGCAGCCGCATCATTGCAGCAGCAGTGTAGGCAGTGTGGACGAATGCGCAGGTCTGTGATGCAGCAGGTCAGCGACTGTTCTGGGTTCCCTTTATAACATATATAAAAAACCCAATGGTGTTTTTTGTTTTACAGGTTTTATTAAACCCTTAAAACTGAAAACAAATGTAACGATGAAAGTGATAGTATTATTTCTGCCCCTCGACAAATTAGAGAGAGAATTTTTTAATCATAAGTTGGCTATGTGCTACAAGCTAAATAAACACACATTTGGGATTAGGCCAAATACTTCTATATCCACCATTTTTTTGAAGTGCCGAGGTGTTAAGGTCGCAAAGATACTGGCATCTGAAAATTGTCAACTAAGCATTTTTGTGAGCAAATGAAAAATCTTATTGAGTTTCAAACCAGTGTTTGGAGGCATCGTGTTCATCGTAACCCCTAAAGCACATGAGCTGAGACAGAGACGTTTTGGATTTTTACTATTGGCCCAGGGGCAAACAAAATTCCACGAAATGGTTCAGTTGTGATGGGGCGGCATGGTGGTGCAGTGGTTAGCACTGTTGCCTCACACCTCTGGGACCCGGGTTCGAGTCTCCGCCTGGGTTAGATGTGTGTGGAGTTTGCATGTTCTCCCCATGTCGTCCTGGGGTTTTCTCCGGGTACTCCGGTTTCCCCCCACAGTCCAAAAGCATGCTGAGGCTAATTGGAGTTGCTAAATTTGCCCATACTTTATGTGTGAGTGAATGGTGTGTGAGTGTGCCCTGCGATGGGCTGGCCCCCCATCCTGGGTTGTTCCCTGCCTCGTGCCCATTGTTTCCGGGATAGGCTCCAGATCCCCCACGACCCAGTAGGGTAAGCGGTTTGGAAAATGGATGGATGGATGGGTTCAGTTCTGAGATGGGTGAGCGTGGGTGATTTGTTGAGTTGAGCCAGAATGACCGTTTACTTTGAAACTTCTATTTGCAGTAAGAAAAATAGTTTGTCTCGAATAATTGCCGTAGTCGATGATGTCAACACTGAAAATTGGTTGACATCTATGATTTGTCAACGCAATGTTTCTTTATTTTAATAAAATTACTGTTATGATTTCTGAAATGCTTCAGTTCATTATAACTAATGTTTTCCTTTAAAATCACTATGTAGTTATGTGAGTATTCACAAACGATTCAAGTTATCGCAAACAAAAAGGTGGTGTTGCACTGTGCAGAGTGTCAGTGGCACACCAGCCTAAGTCCTGTCTATTCATGTTTATTAAATTAGCATTAGAATTGAGGGCTTTTCATATATTTCATATATAATCCAGCGTACATCACCTAACAGTTTGTTGTTGTCAAAATGAACTTAACTCAAAAGATCAAGTTCATTTTCTGGTGGAAAATTAATCGTTTAGATTAATCGACCAATCGATAAAATAGTCGATGGATTAATCTATAGAAAAATAGCCGTTAGTGGCAGCCCAGTTGGAAATGTGTATATTGGATAGTTGCACACGTTTTGAAAATGTACGTGTTTGAGGCATCTCGCATGTGGATTTGACTTAAAATTGTCGTGTATTTTTATTTTGCCTAAATACATGTTTTTTGGTCCATATCGCTCAGCCCTATGTCTGTCACAGTGCAGCTTACTCATTAAAATAAGCCAGATTCCTAAAAAAAACTAAGTAAATGACCACAAAGCATAGTTTTAATCCATTAAGCAAAGTAGATGAGAATACATTTGGAATGGGAGGCATGCATCCTTATGAAGATATGGGCTCAGATGTTATTGACATGCACAGTATTAAGAATCAGTTGACTATAATTCCTATTTTCTGCCGAAGAATTGGTTGAAACTTTGACAAGTTGGATTTGCATAAATACACAGATTTGAGCAAATATATTTACTACCATAGTATATGCACACTTCTCTCTAGATTCTGGTTTTACAGTCACATTTTCCTTAGGCAAGCACAAAGCACCAAAACAATCACAAAAAGATGTATATAAACTGGACGTGTTGTAAATTTTGTGACGCTCCAGGCATCTGCATGTGCCATTATTGTACCTGTTACAGGTCTCAGAGTTACTTTTGTCATGCAAAACATTGGTCATAATATAGTTATCTGCCTAATTAGTGGGGAAAGATTTTGCAAGTTAGGCGTCACGACGAGGACTCTGAGCGTTCAGTTAAACATAATTATTGGCTTTCGCGTTGCCAATAATTCGACCCATCCAGTACTTCTAGAAATTGCTGAGGTTGGGCAATGTGGGTGGAGGAAGGATTAGATGGGCGGAGCTAGTGATGAGGCTGTCCAGGGATTCTAATGTTGTCATTCCTACGGAGCCCTTTATAGTTTTCGTAATGTTTTCCCCAGTTATAATTGTGTGTAGATGTATAATTAATCCAGGGTAGCAGAGTGACTCACTGAGCAGTACTGATGCATCACAACCACAATGTTGTGGGTTCAAGTGGCATATATGCAGCTGTGTGTGTGTTTGCCCTGCGATTTACTGGCGTCTCAGTCAGGCTGTTCCTCTGCCAGGTGCCCTGTGCTTCCTGGGATAAGCTCCAGGCCCCCCTGCACCCTGTCCTGGATAAATGCTTGGAAGGTGGATGACTAAAATTGATCTTTATTTTCTGTTTGGTTAATGTATTAAACATGATCAAACTTGCCACACATCACACCTACAGCCAAACAATTGGGTGAAATCAGGGAACTGCCCTTTGGTTATGGTTGCGTGTATTAATGTAGCCTTTTTATTGGCAGGAGATGTTGCTATTCTGCATATTCCTCCAGAAAAATAAGTTTACCGTCTTCTGAACAGGGTAGTTCCCACCGCCAGAGGCCCGGCACTGGGAACACTGGGAACAGAGGCCCGGCACACCAGCTCTGGGTTACCATGGACGACCGCTCCTCCCTCGGCAAAGTGAGCGGCTCCACAGAATCCGTGTCGACCGTCACCAGCGAGGAGTTCGTGCTGGTCCAGCCAAGTGCGGGAGGGTCGCCTTCCTGCTCCGAGGCCAAACCCAGACTCAAGGTGCCCCCGCACGGCTTTGAGCAGATGTACAGCTGCACGGACGTGGTGTCTTGGCGAGTGCTCATGAGGGTGTGAATGTTTCCAGACGGCCTGGAACGGGAGCGAGCAGCTGCAGAGGGCGATGGAGGAGGTGCTGGAGGACGAGGGGAGAGACGAAGAGAGGCCCGCGGGAGAGCGAGAAGATACAGGAACTCCAGCTTGTAATAGACAAACCATCCCCCATAATGTCCTGCTAGATGCAGCAACAGCAGGTCAGCCTCTATCCCGCTGTAGATAAGCATGACACAGTAAAACACAATCTAAGCTAGTAAGGTCAAAGATCTTCTGACTGAAACCTCTACTGCCAGGCGAATGTCATCCTTCTATTGTTAAAATGATGGTGATGATCTTAAAATAACAACAATGTAGTATAATAATAATAATTAATAATAATAATAATAATACTGATAAACAGTTGTTCCACAAACAAGCTATTATTATTATTACAACTTATGTTTGTGGAACAGCTGTTCTCCAAGAGACCAGCTCAAAGTACTTTATGAAGAAATTAAAGAAACTGAAATAATAAAAAGCATGCAAGATGTGTAAATTTTTCAAAAAAATGCTTCGACCCATTTTTGTAGCCAAATATGATAAACTGATTGTTAAAGTTCCATTTAAGTTGAACAGCAAAATTGACGTCCCTGCTTTTAATTTGGCGTAAATAAATTGACGCTGATCTGAAAACATTAATGCTACTTTTCTGGAGGCATTTTCAAGTACTTCTGGAACTGTGTAGCGTTAATGCAGCCCTTGGAGTGCCAGTGAATGTAATGGATTTTAATAGTGACTGGATGGAAGCACTGGCTCTGTTCTCTGTGCTGGACTTGGTGCTGCACGTTTGCCAGGCGACCTCGACACTGACTTCCTCTTTTACAAGGAACTTCCTCTCCCACATGAAACTCCTGCCGATTCTGACACAATTTCCGAGACATTTACATATTTTTTTTTTTCTGCAGTGCTGATAAGGGAGAGATGGGATGGGGGAGGGGACTCGCAGTGAGCTTTTGCGTAAGAATGTATAACCAGGCCGTATCCCTTTCCTTTGTAGATGGTGAGTGTCCCCCCTTGCTGGAGGAGGACGGCGTGCAGTTTAACAAGCTCTCCTACCTGGGCTGCACCTGGGTGAAGGCCCCACGCAACGAGGCAGAGGCTCAGAGGGCCATGGCCACGCTAAAGGCGGAGAGTGCTGGTCCGGTCCCCGTCACCCTCTATGTCCCCAACGTCCCCGACGGCTCCGTTCGGTAAGGCACTCGCTCTCTACACTCGTATCTGCTTACTTAGCCTCACTCTCTGATTGGAGGCTTGACGGTCAGGTGCTCCTGATTATCCTGGTTGGTTTGATGTTCCTGTATCTCCTTCCGCTATGTTCTTTTTCTGGTCTCTCTTCTCCCCAACCCCCGTATCTTAACACCAAGGCTCTGATACACCTAAGAAATAACCCTGTTTGTTTTCTGTCCTTTGCCTGTGTCGTAGTATTCTGTCCGGTCTGAGAGAAACTCACCAAAGACAAACAAGCGGCCATTATTGTTTTGCATGACGTGCGTATCCTCATTGTCGTAACTGTGTTGAAGGCATGGAAATCTCGATAAGTCCGTTTTAAGTACTCGCTGCTACTGGGCATTTCTGAGAACGGGAAACTGTATGGCTACATGGCAAGGGATGAAAATTCAAACTATTTAAAGGAGTTATTTGCTTTTATATGAAATTTAGCATCAGATGAGAAGGACTTTTTTTTGTCAGATAATAGTTGTAGAGGAATAGATTCCTGCTTCAGACTTTGTGGAGCATCTGTGTTTTTAAACCCCCCGAGAAACAGGCCTGTCGTTTCGCCGCTGATGTCTCCAGGGTCGTGGACCAGGTGACTGGCACGGAGATCACCGCCCTGCCCATCTACAAAGTGCTGTTTTGCGCACGTGGCCAGGAGGGGACGCCAGAGAGCGACTGCTTCTGCTTCACGGAGAGCTACCGCAGCAGCGAGGACTTCCAGATCCACGTCTTCTCTTGCCACATCAAGGAGGCTGTGAGTGTCCCTGTGGGCCGGGTGGCACGTCCCCCCCCCCCCCCCCCCCGCACTCACTGGGGACTTGCCGTCCCTCAGTATCCCTTTCATTCCCTGCTAGGGTGGTGGTGTCGTTTTTGTTGTGGTGACGTGTGTAGTGATGTTGGGGTTCGGTGAGTAGCTCTATGGTCAAACCGATAGAGGGTGATAGAGGAACTTGGCTTTGTGACCTGTCACTTTGGTTAACCAGCGGCCTGTGGTCTCTCGCTGACTTGTCCTCTCTCGCCCTCTCCCTCTGTACAGGTCTGCCGTATCTTGTACAGCTTCTCCACGGCCTTCCGGCGCTCCTGTAAACCTGCCCCAGATGTGAGAGACTCCACCCCACCCCTCTCCCCAGACGGCGACACCTTTACTTTCGTGGTATCGCTGGAGGTGCGTGAGGATGACGGCAAAGGCAACTACAGGTCAGGACCAAGCTCTCCACCCCAGTGTTTTGTTGTTGCCATGGCGATGATGTTGGCCAGTCAGTCCAGACAATTAGCTGCCCCAGTCCTCTTGGTGTGTTAATTAATTTTTAATTATTATTCTATTCTACCTCTAACTTTAGTAAGCTGTATATTGCTTATTTAACTGTAATTAAAATTGAGTCGTACGCTACACTGACCCTTACTGGTCTTAAAAATGACATTTTAAGAGAACAGTGCCATCGTTTTCATCTCTTTCCGATACATACACATAATTCATGTTTACCTGGAAATCCAGCCAGTCAGGCAGGCGTTCTGCTTTTATAAGGTTCTCCACCCTTCTCTAAGGACCCCTCCTCTATGTTTGACTTGCAGCCCCGTCCCAAAGGACCGCGAGAAGTTCTACTTCAAGTTACGGCAAGGTGTGCAGAAGAAGGTGGTAGTCACCGTCCAGCAGCTGAGCAACAAGGAACTGGGCATCGAGAGGTGAGACCGTGAAGACCGCTGTGGTGCATGTGTGGCCTAGATGGTACCTGCAGGTGCCAGTTCCTACTGCAGGAGTGTTTGGCCATCGCAATTGGACACAGAGCGATTGGGGAAATCCCATAGTGTCCATGGTTGGTTTTGAAAGTCAATTTTCTGGAAGTGAAACGGAGCATTATTACAATAGGTAACTACACAGAAGTTACACGGACGGGAACTTGTTCCTCCGTGTTGTGAAACATGTTTAGGGCTTTTGCATCGTGGACTTCAATTCTGCCTTTTATTACTCAAGGACAGATACTGGGTTTTTTGGCTGTATGGAAATGCCGCCCTTTAATTTGAGAGTGGAAGCTCAACATCAGCTGTGGAAATTACGAAACTAAGCATGTGGGAAAGTGATGTATTTTGTTGACTAAAAAATAAGTTGATTGAGAGCCCATGCTTACCCCTACTTACAGTGCAGTTTAGGGGCTACTGAAGGTGAAATTTTAAAGGCGACCACAAGATGGTGCATGGGTTCTAAGAAGAGCGTGATGATTTTTTTGTTTGAAGCATGGCGTTAACTCTTGTGTGCATGTTTGTGCTTTAGGTGCTTTGGAATGCTACTCAGTCCAGGCCAGAAGGTCCGGAACAGCGACATGCATCTCTTAGACATGGTGAGAATCCTGTTATTCCTCTTTATCTAATAACCCCCTTTGCAAAAAAAGTTGGGACGCTGTGTAAAACACAAATAAAAACAGAATGCAATGATTTATTAATAATATAAACTCATATGTAATTGAAAATGGAAGAACGGCAGCATATCAAATGTTACAACCGGGAAATGTTATGACAAATATTAGCAAATATTCGATGCCAGGAACATGTTTAAATAAAGTTGGGACGTTGGCTTGTTTACCACTGTGTTGCATCACCTCTTCTTTTAACACTCTGAAAATGATTGGGAACTGAGGAGACCAGTTGATGGATGTTTTACAAGTGAAATTTTGTCCCATTCTTGTCTAATATAGGATTTCAGCTGCTCGGGGTCTCCTTTGTTGTGTTTTCCGTTTCATGATGCGCCAAATATTTTCAGTGGGTGACAGGTCTGGACTGCAGGCAGGCCTGTCCAGCTCCCGCACTCTTCTACTATGGGGTCATGCTGCTATAATATGTGCAGAATGCGGTTTGTCATTGTCTTGCTAAAATACACAAGGCCTTCCCTGAAAAAGGTGTCTGGACGGCAGGATGTGTTGCTCCTGAGCCTGTATATATATCGTTCAGCATTAATGGTGCCTTCCCAGATGTGCAGGCTACCTAAGCCACTAATGCCGCCCCATACCATCACGGATGCTGGCTTTTGAACTGTCCGCTGATGAGAAGCTGGATGGTCCCTCTCCTCTTTAGCCTGGAGGATGCGGCGTCCACGATTTCCGAAAAGAATTTGAAATTTTGATTGGTTAGTCCACAGGACAGTTTTCCATTTTGCCTCAGTAGATCTTAAATGAGTTTGGGCCCAGAGAAGTTGGTGGCATTTCTGGATCATGTTTACCATGCAAAGAAAAAAAACATATCTAGAGTTTCATCCTGCATTTGTAGATGCAGCGACAAACTGTGCTGTAAGACGGCGGTTCACAGGGTGGTAAAACTCTCCCCATCTTCACTGCACAGACTCTTCCTTTCCTGTAGGCCCTTTTTCTAACCAGTCATCTTACTGATCTGTTGCCAGTTAACCTATTTATTTGTGAGATATTCAGTCAGGTGTTTTGTTTTAGTGTTACACTTTTCCTATCTTTTGTTGCCCCTGTCCCAACTTCCATTAAACATGTTTCTGGCATCAAATTGAAATTGAATGTATATTTGCCATAAAACGATGCATTCAGTTTCAACAATGGATATATTTTGTCTTTGTTCTACTCCCAATGTAATATGGGCTTATATGATTTGCTAATCATTGCATTACATTTTGCAGCATCCCAGCTTTTTGGAAACTGGGTCTGTCTGCATCACAGTCCTGGAGGTCAAATATCACGAAAACAGAATAGAATGTGAAAAATATTTCTTGTCGTTTCTTCTCTCTGATCTGAGCAATTATGCATAAAATCAAGTTAATCGGTTACTGTAGATCTCATGGATCCCTGGATCCAATCAGGGTATACTAAATGGTTTCAGGAAAAAAAAATACACTTGTCCCTAGGAGGTCCCTCAGTTGATCAGTGCATTTATAAACTTTGTCAACACGAACACAGGGAATTACAAACAGGATCTGGGATGAGGTTGTGACGCGATATATAACTGATCAGTCATGGGAAGGAACACATGGTCATAAAACAAGTCGTCCTTAGAGACGGGTGTCGGCGTGTCGAGGGTGGTGGTCAGGGGGGGTCCGGGCGAACCCCCTCACCACCATAACGCAGATTCGCTCCTCTGTGGCTGGGGCGACGGGGTGCAGAGGACACTGCAAGCCTGACTGTTTCATAAATCTGGCCTGAATGGGAAAGGGGCTAAGAAAAAGCTATTGTTTGGGGAGGGGGGCTGGGGCGACACCTTCCGTAACAGCCAGGAGGTCTCGGAGACCCTGAGTGGGGGGCTTTTGTGGCCCGATGGCGATGCAGAGCGCTGCGATTGGCACAGGGCTGGTACGACGTGTCATCCTGTGAATGGCAGCAGTGCATTATGGGGATGGAATGCCAGGCAGTGCCAGTCGCAGAGAGATACCCAGGGCCGGCCTGATGCCATCTGCAGGAGAAACTCTCCCCTATAACACATAAAGGGCAGTTTTCTGCTTTGGCAGTATGAAGTAGCCGTTACCAGAGGGATGGAATCCTAGAGAATCCCTTTTATTCCCATAGAGGAATGGGAAGAATGCAGAGGACTTGTATTGTTTGTAGGCATATTGCATGACCAGGCAGACATTCCTGTGCACACAGCGCCCCCTGTCACTTCACAGTGGAAATGGCAGCACTTCTGTACTGCTTTGCTAGGTGTGTGATTCACCCTGTTAATCTGAAAGTAGGTGACCAGCAGAGGTGGGTAGAGTAGCCAAAAATTGTACTCAAGTAAGAGTATAGTTACTTTAGAAAAATATGACAAAAGTAAAAGTACTCATCTAAATAATTACTTGAGTAAGAGTAAGAAAGTACTTAGTGAAAAAACTACTCAAGTATTGAGTAACTTGAGTAACTTTTGATTTGTTTCAGAGCATGAATGTAATCAAATAGACAAAAACAAAATAGCAATGCAAATTCTTTAACTAAAACAATAACGTTTTCACAAAATGACAAAATATTAAACAGAAATTAAAGCAAATTCAACCACAGGAAATGCTAATAACATCGTAACAATAACAATAGGATTATACGGAGGAACAGGCTGTGCATTTTGTGTGTGTGTGTGTGTCTGTCTGTGAGGCTGCAGTGTGATAAATTACTCAAAAGCAATGTACATTTGACAGTTATTTATGACGTTATTACGTTATAAAATCCACAGCCAAAACACATATACTACAACATACCGCAACGTGCTTCCTCAAGTTCGAAGTCGAGTTCTTGTAGGTTGAAATGTCGACACGCTTAGGCAGACACGTAAGACAGTGCATGACATAGCTGTTCTGTTTTATAGTCTGTAATGAAAACATTGATCGAATGTGAGGCCAGGGGTGTTCTGCTTCTTCTGGTTCAAAATCACACGCCGTTGTTTGCGCCATTGTTTTCTCCTTTCAGTCACTGCTCTGTGCGGCGCCGCGTAAATTTTGTGTGGTCATGTGACTGTATGGCTCCATTTGATTGGTGAAACTGAGTGACGCGTCATTAGCTACATTTGATTGGCGAAAAAGAATCATGTGACAGAACCCTTGGACTAGTATGACAAAAAATCACCTATGTAGCGAATAACAGATTATTAAAATGAAAGTAGCGAGTAGCGAGCAACATATGTCTTAGAATAACGGAGTAAAAGTACCGTTTCTTGAAATTTCTTACTCAAGTAAGAGTAAAAGAATCATGCATTAAAACTACTCTTACAAGTACAATTTTTCCAAAAAGTTTACTAAGTAAATGTAATGGAGTAAATGTAACGCGTTACTACCCACCTCTGGTGACCAGAACTTGTCACGTTGTCATGTTGGGATGGTGGATATTATTGTGATGATATACATGTAAAAATTATATTTTTTTATGCATTTGCTTCTGACCAGATGTTAAATGTCTGCCACAGAGCGCTATTTATGTAAGAAATTAATCTGCATTTTTTTTTCTTACGAAATAAGTTTGCTGGAAAATACATCGTGCTGACTAATGCTTTTAAAAATATTTATCTTTCAGGCTGTCCTTCTGAAAATAACTAGTTTATTACTCAGGTCTGACATATTTTTCTTCAAAAGGATGTTGGCTATTATATTAGCTAGCTGATATTAAATAGAGGTGTGACTTTTGACCAGTAATAGTAGTAAGGAATCATCATTAGTTAGGCGTTGTATCAAAAATTGTTTTCCTTACTCGGAAAACACAGATAATAGATAGCTAGCCATATTAGTACTAACGTATCAGTATTAAATTGCTAGCCGTATTTGTTACATAGGTGATAGTCTAGGTTTTTTTAAATATCTATTACATGGAGTGGCATGGTGGTGCAGTGGTTAGCACTGTTGCCTCACACCTCTGGGACCCGGGTTCGAGTCTCCGCCTGGGTTACATGTGTGCAAAGTTTGCATGTTCTCCTCATGTCATCGTGGGGTTTCCTCCGGGTACTCCGGTTTCCCATCACAGTCCAAAAACATGCTGAGGCTGATTGGAGTTGCTAAATTGCCCATAGGTGTGCATGTGTGAATGAATGGTGTGTGAGTGTGCCCTGCGATGGGCTGGCCCCCCATCCTGGGTTGTTCCTTGCCTCGTGCTCATTGCTTCCGGGATAGGCTCCTGACTCCCCGCGACCCAGTAGGATAAGCAGTTTAGAAAATGGATGGATGGATGGTTAATCGTACCATTCCTGTTAGACATTACATTCAGTATTGTGTCAAAATGTAACATCAGCGTTACGTACTGATGAAACGGCTGTATATTTCTGTCACGGTGAAACAATGCAAGGTCGATTTAAAATATGGGCTTTTTTTATGTGTTTGCGTGCCGGTCCTTGTGCACGTCTGTTTATTTACGTTTTTATTGTGTGTCTCTAAATGTCAGGAGTCAATGGGGAAGAGCCTGGATGGGAAAGCCTACGTGATCACAGGCACCTGGAGTCCGAACGCCCCCACGTTCCAGGCGCTGAACGAGGACATGCCTAAAGGTGAGGTCGCCCTGTCAGAGAGGCGCTGCGTCGGCTTGTTACCGGAATTCCTGAGCGCCCAGGGCTGATCTTGTGCTTGGGGGCCGTCGCACTGAAAGTCGGCAGCTCTCAGCACTCGTAATTACCTCTGACAGTGCATTGTTCTGTATCTGAATATATAATATTATGGCAAATACGCTACTTTGTGTGCTGTCTCTGCTAGAAGACCCTCACGATGCCTGTCAGTGTTTTCAGTAATTAAGTGTGATATACCTGAACGTGACCGTTAATTGTGACTCACCTGAATGTAATCCTGCACTTTTCTTTGGGATCATCCCTTGCTCCACCTCTGCAAATGCCCTGATGTATTAAAAATGACACTCGAGTGGTTGAAGGGAATGGCTGACATGTTATTGAAACCCTTCTGGTCGTCCCCAAGCTGCTGTCACCCTTCAGAAGATGAGTGGCCTCATAGTAACTGAAGCTTACAGATATACCGTGTCCCACAGCATCCTTCCGAATCAGGATTTCACGCTCCGCTCTAACGGTGTAATTGGAATCTATTTTTAGGCTTGTTTTTTTTTTTTTTTTCTTCCCTTGAAAGGTTTGAGTCTCTTTATTCGTCCTGTTAATTAAAATAGTAAAATCTCCTTGGTGTGAAATAGGTTTGTTTTCCTCTTGTCCACGGCTTGATAATTAGACTTGTTTAGAAGACTTTTAACGGACGTAATTATTTTTACCATCAGCTGGTAACGGTGCACACGGTAAGGTGGAATGCTGCCTTCCACTGAACTGGAGTGCCGGACTGGATTGGATTTAAACCGGATGGCTGATTGTAAACTGTGACCCAGAAATGACTGCATCTCCTTCTGTGGTTTGCGGCCTCTTCGAGGGGCACCCAAGTCCCAGCTGAAGTCTTCTCCACCCTCCCCCCCCCCCCCCCACAGACAAACAGGTATACATGACAGTGGCGGTGGACCTCGTGGTGACAGAGGTGGTAGAGCCGGTCCGTTTCCTGATGGAGACGCTGGTGAGGGTCTATCCGGCCAACGAGAGGTTCTGGTACTTCAGCCGGAAGGCCTTCACTGAAACCTTCTACCTCAAGCTGAGACAGGTATGTCTGGGTGGGGGGGGGGGGGGGGGGGGGGGGGCGTTACATCCAGGGGTGACCCATGTGACCCTTTGTTTCTTGCTTTTTGACTTTTGTCATGCGACAAAAGTCGCATGACAATGTAAAGTTCGTTCAGGTGTTAGACTTATCCAGAAGGCTAAAGAAGGCAGGTCTCTGTGCGGGGGGTGGAAAAACCCGCAACTTCCCCCGCCGGAGCCCCTCATGCGGCAAATGGAGCCTCTGTGTTATCGGCAGCTAATAAGGGGCCAACTCTCGTTATCCTGCCGGGCTAATGAGGGCCGCAGCCTCCATCGCCGCCTGATTGGCTGCATCGCTATCTCATCGTGGAGGGGGAGCGAGTGCCCGCGCTCCAGTCGACAGCTAATTAAAAGATATAGCATTACGGTGTTAGTGCAGCATCCATTCCCGCTTATTACTGCATGCTTATTTATTTATTTTAAGCAAGGGGAATTTGCGAATCATTGTCATCGCTGTTAATAAATGTGCGGTTTATATCTTGGCGCTGGTACCAGCCGCAGGCTGTGACAGACGTTGCTTGCTGCGTTTGGAGCCGCAGGGTGTGGCGAACTTTGGCTTAGGCACCCATGAGGGCACGGAGATGGCTGGCGGCCCACCACCACGAAATGACACGTTCTGAAACCACATGTCGATGTATGACAGTCAAATGCTCAGTCATTTTTTGGGTGATTCATCTGTAAAAATGCATCATCATTTCCCAAGTTCCCAGCTCGATGAATATATTAACGGCGGTCGCAGTTCTCTTTTTTGAGTTATGCCATCTACATTTGCGGCCATGCTCATCATTGCCTTCCCTGACTCTCCCCCGACTCTCTGTTTACTCTCCCCCCCATCTCTCCCCTGACTCTTCCCTCGACTCTTCCCCCCGACTCTCTTGACTCTTCCCCATCTCTCCCCCACCTTTCCCTTTACTCTCCCCCGACTCTTTCTTGACTCTTCCCCTGTCTCTCCCCCGACTTTCCGTTTACTCTTCCCTCAACTCCTCCCCCGACTCTTCCCCCGACTCTCCCCTAACTCTCCCTTTACTCTCCCCCGACTCTCCGTTTACTCTTCCCTCAACTCCTCCCCCGACTCTTCCCCCGACTCTCCCCTAACTCTCCCTTTACTCTCCCCTGACTTTTCCCCCAACTCTCCCTTCACTCTCCCCTGACTCTTCCCCCGACTCTCTTGTACCCCCAGAGCAGCCAGAAGGGCAGCCAGGGAGATGCCATTTTCGAGGTGGTGAGCCTGCAGAGAGAGACGGAAAGGGCAAATGGGACGCAGGACCGGCTGCGGTCCACTGGCGAGGAAGAGGAGCAGGAGGAAGGTAGAGCACGTTTGTTTATTTCTATGTGGTGCAATACAGTTACTCCACAATATCATGTCATCTGAGGACATGCACTGGAGCAGTGATGGCGCAGTAATTCAGATTTCACAGAACACGTTGTGAACTCTATTTTGGAATATCTTCAGGTGTCTAACTTAAAAGGAGGGACAAAAAAAACACCAACCTTTCACCTTGCCTTTCGTGTGAGCCTGTTTGATCGCAAACCCTGGGTTGCTGTTATTTCATTTGGGGAACGTTTTATATTTAGATGCGATTTTGGCATGCGGCGTCACATTACAAAATGAGATGATCAGTCCTGGCCCATTTTGGCCCTCCCCCTTATTTTGGCAATCGTGAATCAACTGTGAAATTTAATTTTGTTGCATTTGGAGCGCTGCTCGGGGTGGAGAGATGTCTGCCGTTTTTAGCGTTTTTAAGGGCCTGTTTTTGACAGCTGGCCACGCAGGGTGGAGATGAGGCAGCATCAGCCCTTAACCGGCCCTTTCTCAGAGCTCCGTCTCCGTTTAGGCAGCCAGGCCGGCGTGCCCCTGGTTAAAAACCGCACAGAGCATGCTGGACTCGCCATGCACATGCGCTGCTGCAGGTTTTCTGCATCCTTTTGTTTTTTAGGACGCGACACCTTTCAGTGCATCCTGGTTTAAAACACAATTTATGCCTTTTTTGGGTAGACAAACAACCTTTTCCACATTTTTGGACGGTTTCTTTCTTATTCCCATTGATGGATGTGTCTTGGAACGACAGCCCCCAAGTCAGTTACAGCATTAGAGTAGTAAATACAGTTCCTAAGTGCTGAAATATCAGTATCGCGATGCCTCGTGTCGACATCCCCGGAGAAGGGAAGCCGACAGGAGTCTTTGATCTTCCTGCAGTATTGTAGGTGAATGTTGCACGTTTGGCTGCCCTGCATCGTGCTAGCGTCTTGTGTAAGGCATACTTAGCCCCGGGCCACGTGTCTCCAGCTTCCAGGCTATTTGGATAAGCAGTTTCTGAAAAGAGACTGGATGGAAGGTATCCAGAAATAACCCCCCCATACATCACCGTGAAGCCGGTGTCAGTATGTTTCCAGCTAATAGGCGGCGTGCGCCGTGCGTAAAGGATTTATCGTGGTGTGTGTCTGTTCATGCATCAGCAGTAAGTGTGTTTGAGTGAAAAATACGCCAAGCGTGTATTTGGACTGGAGGTCTGGGTGCCGTCGAAATATCGCTTGACAGAAACTCAGATTTTTTGTTTTTTGGAGAAGGCTTGCAGAGGGGATGCAATTTTTAAATGTTTACGCAGTAGAAATGATAAAATCAGATTTTGATGACGCGCGACGTGCTGTAGCGTTATTTTAATCTGCCGTCATGTGGAATTAAGATTGAACAGTCTGTCCTGAAAGCTGACTGGGTCAGACCCTTCTTGCCGTGCCTTGACCTGTACATCTGGTCTCCGGTCGCGATGATATTACACCTCATTTGATGGAGGCCCAAAAGGGGCCGAAATCCCAAAAATGGGGGCCAGTGGGGGGGGGGGGGGTCAAAGAGCACCGGTCACCTTCCAGTTACAAGAACAAAAATAACAGCGACCCGTCCATGCATTAGCCACTCTCAGGGACGGCTGTGCTTCTCCTTCGGAAATCTCTCATAAGAATTATATCCTGATTTGATCTCGAGTTATTTTCAGCGTATTTGTTTATGTTCATCTATCTGTCTGTCCGTCTTGTATTTTGTAAGAAGTACCGATATTACGCTGTAAGGCATTTGCAACGTGTCTCAGAGGTGCCCATGTTGGGTAGTAATATAGTAACTATAGTAAATAACGGGAGCATTGCTGGTTCTGCCTTCCACTGTAAATAACGTTCCCAGTGTTGGCTACGACGCGGCCATTCTGCTTCTAACGCAGCTCAGCGGTCGGGCTGTTGGCACGTAATGTTCGTTATGCAGTAAAAAAAAATAAATAAAAGGTTACATATGTGGTACCGGCCACCCGTTCGTTTTGAAGCATGGTACTTCTGTAAGTGGAGAGATGATGAATAAAGGAAAGATGGGATGGGGGGCGGACAGGCCGCCCACAGCCAAATCCATACAGAATGTGCCGTCATTGCAGACAGTCCCCCCCCCCCCCCCCCCAGTGTGTCGCTATGAGGGAGCCATTCTAAGCCTTTTTCTGAGGAATAAAATGTCTCCCAGTGTCCTCAGAAGAGCATTGAGGGTCCTGCTGGAGGTCGGTGCTGCTTCACATTGTGTGAGCTTAGCGTTTGCATTTCATGCGACACCGGCTCCCGATAGCAGAATCTCAGTCTGTTTGCTGAAGCATTCATGGTCACCTAACGGTCGCGCGGTCGCAGGGCCTACTGCAAGCTTATTCCATTCCTGTCACAGTCGATGTGTTGATCTCCTGTTCCTTCTTTGTGATTCCTGTTTCTGATTTAATTTTGCCTGTTTGGTAAAAGTGCTTTTTTTTTGGCATGGTATATGATGGTGTCAATGCTGTTTGATTGTCTGACCAGCAGGTGGAGTAATGGTTAAGGGTATTGACTTGAAGTCTCAGGGTGCTGCCTGCTATTGTACTGAGAAAAGGGCCTTTCATGTTGACCTGCTGGCAAGTAGAAATTACATTGTACACATTACAGTGGGTAAATGTGGCCCCTAAGCTACAGTTTGTGGATGAAGATTTTAAGCGTGTTGGTTTTTCAGACCAGGGGTCTGTAACAAAGCAGGATTTCTCTCTTAGTGGATAACTTAGTGGATACAAGGTAGTCTTGATTTAACGTAAGTGAATTGAGATAGAGGCCATTTCAACTGGAATACCTTAAATCTGTTAATATATGTTTACAAATAGTATTTCTAACAAATGCATTCTTTTACCTGTATAAATGTTTTTGTGTGATTAGCTGCTTGGTATAAATCGTGCTGTTTGCTCACGCGTGCCAGGTTCCTCATTACTTTTGCAGTCACTTAGGTGGCTTTGGTCCCTCATCTTAGCCACCTGCACTCTTCCCCTGTAGACAGCGACAATGAGATCTCTAGTGGCACCGGTGACGTTTCCAAGGATTGTCCAGAGAAGATCCTGGAGTCTTGGGGTGGGATCCTCAACAGATGGTGAGTGGAAGTCTAAGGTTGAGTCCGCAATGTCAAATGTTGGATAATGTGTATAAAACCGACAAAGAAAACTCTTAGGATCAGATAATAAATCAGCTGCTTAAAATATTTAACACCGGTATAATTAGCAGTGATTTTTCCACACTCTAATAAATTTGCTGTTTATTCGTTACTATTATAAATTACTATTAACTTAATTTATTATTTTTTTATATTCATGCTATCACATTTTGCATGGAAAGAAATATTTTGAGCCATGTCCCATACACGTTCCTGTGTCTGTGGTGGGGGGCAAGAAAAAATGTTATTTGAATAATGCGCATAATTCCGCCGGAAATGCCGACTCCCCACCACCGTCAGAATGGCTGTGACCCCCAGGCTGTGCAAGGGTGAAACACAAAGGTGCCAGGCTGTTTGCTAGAAAGTACAGAATCATAAAGGAGGGTCACAGACAGCTAAAGAGATGAATAATTAAATGTCACGATACGAATGAAATGTAGCACGAGGCCTTTAATTCCGCCTGCTAGTTTTGGCGCCGCTGACTGCTGGCCACTTCAGCGGGCGCCGCTCAGGCGATCGGCAGAACCCCGGCGAAAGCGTTTTCGGGATTTCTAACACATAATGAAAACACATCTCCACATGCAGAATCATCTCCTGCGTCCCCTCTGCTGTAATGGAAGCGCACGGTGTCGCACATACCTGGGAAATAGGCTGTTCTCATGGCTTAGCTGTCATGCAGCATTCCGTGACTTTGTTTCACTTTAAGTAAAATTCACTCAAAATGCAATAGAGAATTTGCCCCTGTCAGTGGCTGCTAGTGGTAGCAGGCGGCGGATGCAGGCAGCCAGCGCCTCCTGGGGGGTGGGTGGAGCGGCGGGGGACTCGCAGCTAATTACTTTCCATTTACTTACGGTGGGACCTGAATGAAACCATTCTCTATTATTATGTTTTTTAATTTTTTCAGCCTGTCTTTTTGGGAGACAAGCCTGTAGTTTTATGTTAATTAAAGAACTGGGAGCAGTATAGTCCAAACGTTTATTAAATTTATAGATTAAAATGCACATTGATCAGTGTATTTATACAGTTTCAGGATTTAGTTATTTAATGGAAATTGAAGTCTGGTATTTTTGCAATGCTTAGCAGAGTAATGAGGGCTGTATTCCTTAATATATAATTATAGTAGGGCTGTATATTATCAACTTAACTATAATAGGATACATTATCAATGGGGTATGTTCTTTAAGGTAAATTTTATTAAAAAAAATCTTGTGATGTGATCCTAGTAGGGAACCTGTCAGGTTGTGGATGTGTAAACCTGCCCCAATATGTGCCATCACTATTGCTGTCGGAGTAGAGCGTCTGTGAGGTGCCAGCCCTCACTGTGCTTCATGCCACACTGACACTCTCCTCTGTGCCCATCAGGCACGGCAACCTGGCGGCGCGCCCCAAGGGCCTGAGCCCCCTCGTCCGAACGGGCATCCCCGAGGCTCTGCGTGCCGAGGTCTGGCAGCTCCTCTCCGGCTGCCAGAACGACCCAGAACTGCTGGAGCGTTACCGCGTGCTCATCACCAAGGTAGGGGGGGGGGCATGTTCCTGAATGAGGCTGCGCTGGGGTGGGGCTTCTCCGGCAGCAAAATGGCCGCCCGAGGGGATGTTGCCGCAGTGGAGCGGTCTTGTTATGCGGTGTACGTGCTGTAGGGGGCGCTGAGAGGTGTGGTAGCTGCACCCCCCCCATCCTCCCCTTCATATTTAACCATCTTGGAACTTTTCATCCAGCTGCCCTCTGCTTGCATCAGTCCGAGGCCCCGTATCTTCTGTGGCTGCAGCACGAGGCGTGATGAATTGCCCCTTGAAGTGATTTTTCGTTCCTAGCGCCCTGCTGGCCTGCCGTCTCGCTCCCTTCCCAGGAATATGTGTAATTGGTTTGCGCTGATGTTTCAGAATTTGAAGGGTGTTTCTTCTCCCTCCCCCTTCCTTGCAATTATCTTAACGCACTGATTTCCCCCCCCCCCCCCACCTCTCAGTGTGTAATGCACCGAACCGTGCTGTTGAAAGCAGCCACAAGCCAGCCTGTGGAAAAACACAGCGCGTTCCTCGTCCTGTATGACCTCGTTCCTGTTGCCTGGCGTCCGGGTTGATGGAATGGGGTTAATGCTGGGAAATGGAGGTGGGGGGGGTGTCATGTCCCCGCCCTCAGCGCTCGTGGGCTGCACTCACATTGTCGAGCTGGCATGTGAAACTCCAGGCGACCCTGTTCCACCCGACACGCAAACGCCATTCGCAGTAATAATATCGTCGGTCGCATTATATAATCGGCACGTTACGGCATGGCTGAATCTCTGCCTTATCTACTGCAGCTGATGGCTGCATTAATTGCACCAAGCCATTCCTACATTCCCCCAAACAGGGGCATCGGTGAAAATCGATTCCAATGGGCTTGCTGGATGGTGTCGATTCCAGCTCCGCTCCGGGCCTTCACAGCGCAGCGGTATTAGCGGCGGCCTGAGCGAGCCGCCAAGCACGCACCTGTGGTTACATAACGCCGGCTCCCGGCAATTTATTCATTAATTAGATTCTTATTTTCACTCTCGCTGAATTAATGGCGTGGATATGTCCGTCGCCGTGACAATAACATAAACGGGAAGCTGGGGGGCGGCGGGGGCAGTGGTGTGGGGGAGGGCAGAGGGCCATTCTGCTTTGGCCGTGATTTAAACCAAAAATTCGCTCAGTATTAACAGCTCTCTTTGCGCTCAGTTGTGATGATCGTGCTGATTGAATCCTGGTTAATTACGCGGCCCGCGGTCACAGGATATTGGCGCGGTAAATCTACACTCGTTCCGATGTCGTTTTAGCGTTTGACTGAAGGTGGGAGCAGTCTGTGTGTCGGGGGGGGGGAGGAGGTGTCACCATGTGTAACTTGAGGTTTGCACGTGGGGGCATTTTGCCGATAAGTGAGAGACATTCACCTCCAATGGTGGCCGACTCTAAGCAGTCATTGACGAACACCCCCCCCCCCCCACCATTCCTCATCTCCGCCCCAGTTTGAGGGGTCTTGGATGCACAGAGTGATTCTGGCTTGCAGAAGACAAATATGTGCAGCAGTTCGCTGGGTTTACTGATTTACTTCCATGGCCTCTGGGGCCCCAGGCCCTGGGGGGGTCACTCTCAGTTTGTTTTTACTTATTTAATTTTAAGGCGTTGGTATTCTTCTATTTTTTTATTTTTTTTCCGGCCTAAAAATTCTTAATTTTCACCCTGTGGAGCAGCACTCTTAAGTGTATTGAGCGTGCGGCTTTTCCTGCATCGTCGTCCTGCTCACACGTATTTCGGTGGTGTACTGTAATTCCGCCCCCCCCCCCCCGCCATCACGCCTCAGATACCTCTGCTCCCCACGCTGCCATATCCTCCCAGCGGAGAGGTGCCATGGGACCACGTCCCGCTGTCGCTCACCGCGCCTCCCAGTCTCGCTGGGCCAGCTGCTGCGTCCCGATTGGCTGGCTCACAGAGACCCGCCCCCGCCGTGGACTGGCTGTCGGAGAGCCGTGGGCCTGTCAGTCTGCCCGTCTTACCGGCCATCTGTGGGATAAAAGGAGCCTCTCGTACATTTTATCTTAAGCTGCGGCGTGGCTTTGAAGTTCGATTTTCTCTCTTCAGAAATATTCTGTCTGTTGTTGTTTTTTTTAATTTTTTTCCTCCACTTACGAATGATTATTTAATCCCGTGAGTTATTTATAGATGCTGCGAGGGGGCTTCCTGTGGGTCTTTATAGTGTCACGGAGTCTGTCCCTGGCTGACCAGTGCCCGGCTCACGAAAGTGACAATTTGGATTACAGAGGGCGGGCTGAGCAGGAGTCCTGCGGTCAGGCTCGCCTGTCCTGGATCTCTGCGAGACCCTTTTCTGTTCTCAAAGAAGCTACCGGCTTGGCCGTGCGGTGCCGCGAGTGTGGGGGTGCTTGCGGTTCAGGTTTGGGCGTGCGGGTGTGGATGAGGGCGCCACCGTATTCCCACATGGGTGCGGACCCCCACTGGAGCTGTCTGAGCGATGGCTGGGATACTCCTCCTTTCACTTGGGGGGAGGAGCAGAGTGCCTGGCCTTCCTCATGTCACACCTGGCCCCGTGCAGATCTCACACTCCTCTCTCTTGTGGCCGTTCACCTGTCAGTGTGACACAGTCCTGAAGTGAGATGTTGCAGCTCAGTGGTTCACTGTAATTCCTGAACCCTAGATGGATGGATTTTTTTCATAATTCGTCAATGGCATATTTTATAAATAAAAGTCAATAATACATCATTTTAAATATATACATGAAAAAACATATATGTGTGTATATATGGTATATTTTTCCCCTTTTCAAGCTGAGTGATGGATGGTTGAGGAATGTGAAAAGCAGCCAAGCCTCCTCCCTCTTTCCCGGGAAAATACCCTCCTCCCCTCCTAATTTGCCCCAGCCTGTTGTGCTTTTTGGCTTTGGTTGAGGGGAGGGTCCCAAGCAGCTGAATTGCCTGGCAACTGTAACCAAGGGGCAGACTGATCCGGGGCTGGTCATTGGTCTGTGTGGCTAACTGAGGGGCACACAGAGATAGACGGGCGGTGGGGGTGGGGGGTGGCTGAGGGAAGGAGAAAGGCAAAGACGAGCCCGGGGGGGGGGATGCAGTATTCATTTCGGAGGGGAGGGCAAAAGGGTGACACTTTCATTTTGGCTGTGAGGAAAAGGATAGGGGGAGTGTGAGGGGGGCATGAAGGGAAAGATGGTGATGTGGAAGAGCTGAGTGAGAAAGGAGATCAGGTGCAGCCCGGCAGGGGGTGGGGGGAGAGCGACAGAGAGAGAGAGAGAGAGAGAGAGAGAGAGAGCGCAAGCGAGAGAGAGACACAGGAGAGGGGGGAAAAGGGAACTGTGAGCCAGTGACAGCATCTCTTTCCTGCTGCACCATCGGGGACGTCTCATTTCCATCTTTTATTCTCCTTCATTTCAGAAGGTTTTATTTTCCCGTTTCTGGCCGGGAAGTAATTCCGAGTCCGTCTAGAGCCGCCCCCGTCCCTGTCCCCCCCTGCCCTCGACTTTTACGGGGTTTCTAAAGACGCATCCATCCACTCTGTTTTGCTCTGAGCGCAAGGGACTCTGCTTTCGGGTTCGCGGGAGGAACGAGGGACGCCCCTTCGCAGATAAAGGCACCGGGGGGAGTCGTCTGCCCTTTCTGCTGGCTCACTTTCCGTTGCGCGGCTGGGACGGGGATTTCACTGAGAGGGGAGGCGGGCTGACATGTGCGGAGCCTTCCCACTCTGTGATTCTTAATTCGACTGGATCGCAAGAAGAAGAACAACAGGCGAGGAGAGCCAGTGCTGCTGCAGGATTGGATATACGTGGATCTCGTCCTCCTCCGCAGGACAATGGGAGAAAGGCAGCGCCACAGGGAAATAGGCGGCTGATCTGAGTGGCAGATGAGCCTCACTGGAGCCTGTCAGCCGGAGGTAAACGCTGCAACTTTTCTCCCGTTTCCTGACGGCGTTCGGAAGCCGGCGGAGGACCTGTGCATGCGGGGCGTCTCTCCTTCCGAACGGCATGAGAAACTTTACTCTGGAGCTGAAGGGAGGCAGACTCTGTTATTCCAGGATGGAGCGTGAATGAGGGAGACCGGCATCATCTAAAGTCAAGTCTGTTTGCTTGGTCTGTCTTCAGCCAGCGAGCCTCGAAGACGTTCCCCGAGGCGTTCGTCGAGAAGGACCTTTGACACCGACTGCAGCTGGATGTTTATTCGGAGCACCAAATGGTCACAGTGATGCCATGTTGATGGAGAAGGGATTAAAAAGTACAGGTGTTTTGCATGACTGGACTTACAGGAGCTCGAGGGCTGTGCGAGAAGGTTCTTGCATAAGAAGCTGCCCTTCCAGACGATTCAGCTGTGTTTGGGATTGGAACTGAACACGGGTGAGAGTGACGTGTTCTTTCTAGAAGAGAATCGCCTGTTTAATCATCTTCAGCTGGGTTTACAGGCAGATTGTCTCCCCCGGGTTTCAGGAATTCCTACCTCCCCGGCCTTGTCCTCGCTTTTGGACCACAAACCCCCCCCCCCCCCCCCCCCCAACCCAGTGCACTAGAATGACCACGACCCCCGGCATCGCAGAATGTGATCACTGTCTGTCAGGAGGTGCTCTGCACATTTTGCATTTTCAGCTACTTATTTTACAGGTGGTATTTAAAAAATTAGCTATTGCTTTTAATTAATATTTTTATTGCCCTTGCGGCTGGAACCTCAGTCTCCTGTCTTTGTTTGACTGACGCCCAGGAATGTGGAAAGGTGGACAGGGAGCTGTAGTCCTTTTTCTTTTATCTATTGTATTTTCTTTTTGTAGTTTATTCATGAGAAAGAAACATATAGTGAGCAAGAGTTCTAGCCTCGCGCTGTATACACTAAGAAAAGGCCCGTAATCTACCAGAACCAGAACTATGAACCAGTCCAAATCCATTGAACTGATGCCCAGCTATCTGCCCACTGCAAACAGCAGCATGGAAGGCCCAGTGAGTGTGTCCCTCAACCACTCGTGCCCCTTGGGCTGGGCACTGAGCGAAGGCACGGAAGCCTGCGTCCTTGAGACGGCGGTCATCGTCCTGCTGACCGCGCTCATCATCACGGGCAACCTGACGGTGATCTTCGTGTTCCACTGTGCCCCGCTTCTGCATCACTACACCACCAGCTACTTCATCCAGACCATGGCTTACGCCGACCTGCTGGTGGGACTGAGCTGCCTCGTACCCACGCTGTCCTTGCTGCACTATCCTGCCCGTGTGCAGGAGCCCCTCACGTGCCAGGTGTTCAGCTACGTCATCTCCGTGCTCAAGAGCGTCTCCATGGCCTGCCTGGCCTGCATCAGCGTGGACCGCTACCTGGCCATCACCAAGCCGCTCTCCTACAACCAGCTGGTGACGCCCTGCCGGCTCCGGTGCTGCATCGCCCTCATCTGGATCTACTCCTGTCTGGTGTTTCTGCCCTCTTTCTTCGGTTGGGGGAAGCCGGGTTACCACGGAGATATATTCGAGTGGTGTGCCCGCTCATGGCCTACATCGGCGCTCTTCACGGGCTTCGTGGTGTGTCTTCTATATGCTCCCGCTGCCTTGGTGGTCTGCTTCACCTACTTCCACATCTTCCGCATTTGCCAGCAGCACAACCGCGAGATCAGTGAGCGACGGGCACGATTCCCCAGCCAGGAGATGGAGGCCGGAGAGGGCGGGCACCCCACGGGACATGGACCGGACCGTCGTTACGCTATGGTACTTTTTCGCATCACCAGCGTCTTCTACGTGCTCTGGCTGCCCTACATCATCTACCTCCTCCTAGAGAGCTCTCACGTCCTGGTCAGCCCTATCCTCTCCTTTGTTACCACGTGGTTGGCCATTAGCAACAGTTTCTGCAACTGCGTCATCTACAGCCTCTCCAACAGCGTCTTCCGGCTGGGCTTGAGACGCCTCTCGCAGACCCTCTGCTCGTCCTGCTCCTTCTGCGTCTGTGCTGCCGGGGGCCAGGGCGCCGCCGGCCCCAAACCCAAACAGAGAGCCAACTCCTGTTCTATTTAAGATGTCCAGGACGTCTGGAAAGCAAGAACGGACATAAAAGTCAGAAGTAACTAAACTTCTGTACGCCGAGTAAATGGAACGATGTCGGATCCAAGAAAAAAAATCTTGTTCTTAACGCTGCTAAACCATGTGCCACTGGTGGATCGCAAATGTCGCGGTGTTTCCTTTCCATTATTTCTCCTCGTTGAGCGTTGGTTCTCATTTCGAATGTATCTTTGAGCCTTTAATATCACACTTGTGACGCTCGTCACAATTCTTGTGTTTTTTTTTTTACTTGAAAGGATGGTTATTTCTTGGCTAAGAAACTTGACACATGAACAGCCAAAATAAGGCTTTAATGATGATAAACCGTGCTGTGTTTTTATGTACCCAGCTGGGTGGCGGTCAGATGTTCTAGCTCCGGACAGGTCAACACAGGAAAGTGCCGTATGGTTCCTGGTTGATCTACCTCATTGGGTCAGCACTGAGACAGAGCAGATTGAGGGGAGCCCGGGATTGCGCTTTAGGAGATATCATGCTGTAGAACTGACCTTTCTAAGAAGGGGTGGGGGAGTAAACGGGCTCTACGGGACAATAAGTGGGGGGCAGCGGGACGGCTGCCAAAGTGGACCTCAGATGAGGCCTAGTCCGTTGTGGTTATTTGGTGACTAAACCCCTGTTGCAGCTACAACTCAAATGCACCTGGTTTGCTTGCTTGTACACACACGCCCTCATGTGGCTGGGCAGAAATTAAGGGTTAAGGTGCGCATTAAGGCTGGCAGATGGTCATGTTTAATACAAGCTGAAGTTCTGGAGAAGCTGTAGATGGAAGGCTAGGGAAACAGGCCGGAAAGACGACGCGCGTAAGGGTATTCAGCGGTCCGGGTCCGGGTCGGGGTGCTCTCGCTTGGCTCCTTGCAGACACTGAGAGCAGAGCCTCTTCTCCTCCTCCACACCCAAGGGGCTTCTGCAGTCTATCGCTCGTCCATCCTGTCGAACGTGTGTGCTGGTGAGAAAGAGATGTTCTGAGGGGGAAGTCACGGCGTTCTTCAGGGTCTTTGAGCTGAAACACACATGGCACCACCATCCTTCCGAATCTCTTGTGTATCTTTAGGCCAGTCTGTAAATAATCATATTAAAGGGGAACCCCGCTTCTCCCAGTGTCATCCGTCGCCTGAACTCTCTGGCTCGGACCCAGTTTGGGCCGTGTGGCACCCCTCAGCCGGTTCTGCTCACTGTTCTGTGATGCTGGTCTGTTTGATCTGTTGGGTCCGGGTGCATTTTTTTTATAAGGTTTTCTTTTGTTTGGGGGGACACTACAAAGTTCAGGGACTGCAAATGAAGACATGCTATATAATATGTGTGTGTATAAAATTACACACACACACACACACACATACACACACACACACACACAAGCTGTGGAGCCATGGTTACCCAGTTATTGAGAGAATGGTGCTGGACAATTGTGCAGATGAATGCAAATAGATGAAATAACCACAATTTCCATACAGAAACTATAAACTTAACACAAATGTAATAATTTCTGTGTACCTGCTACCCACGACAGTCAGACTTACAAATTTAAATCAGAAATGTCGGTGAAACCTTTGCTTTCCTGGTGATCACTTTCATTTTTGTATGAAATAGATTTAGCGTGTACTAAAACTAAAGTTTTTAGTATATTTTTCTTTTTAGCCATGATATTTTTTTTAACTATATAAACTCAGTTTTATGGAATAAGATTAGCTTTTTTTATGGTCTGATTAGCTGTTCCAATATTTATGAAGTTTGTCATCATTTTCAACAAATCGCCACGGTGATGAATCTGCTGTTTGAGGGCCGGAGACCAACCTCAGCCAAGCAGCCCTGTTCCCTCCTTTTGCACAGTAATTTAAAAATGGTCACTCCGCAAGGGAGTCTCCTTTGTGTCGGGATATTCATCTTTCTAGTCTTGCATATTACACTATTGATATTCGCAATGTTTGTCTCACTTGCACATATCCTAAAAAAAAGTGTCACTAGTTTAGCGTAGTTTCTATGTTGTGTTTTCCTGTCATTTTAATTTTGTGCCATTTTCCCGAGTTTAAAATTATTTTTTAAAAAAACCATTACAAAATATTATCTAACCATATATCCAATCATGCATATTTTTATACATTAACATTCTCTTGTTAATTTAAATTTTTACATTCCTGGTCCAGTCTGAGGTCCTGATTAATGTTTTCCAGTTTGATTGATAAACATTTTTGTTTCTACATGTTCTACATGTTTTAAGTCAAATTCCTGAATTTTGATCTCACTGGTAAAATCCAGTGACCTCGAAAATTCTCCGATAATTACTGTACCTTGGAGAGAGTTCAATGACTAGATGTTTGAGCTACATTTTAATACTTTCTCAGATATAGGAATACGTAGAAAAAATGAATCTGTGGACATTACCAGTTTATTGGCTTCAGAATTATTGCTTGGATAGACCTTGTAGATTGAATTTGCATTTATAATCAAAGTGATGACTTAGATCATAGAGAGTAGAACAATTCGCAGCTTTACAAAACGGGAGATATTGTGTAATCAGCGATCTTTAACAACTTGGTGTGATTTAAAAAAAAAATGCTAATGTATTTGCAGATTTAAAGAAATTTAATTTGATGGAAGTTTTGAGAAACTAAAGGATGTGTAATGGGGGAAAGTTGTCCTTTAGTATCCGCAGAAATGCAGATATGGCATAAATTCTGCATGGAAGTGATCTTCATAGATAGTACTTTGTTTCAGTACCAGCTGTGGTTAATGAGAAAACTTAGATTTCCTCTCAGTGACTTTAAATAGTATTTCTAATAATTAGTTTTTGATATTTATCGTGGATATGTTGACCTTGTACAAATTTGTGATTTAAGCTACAGTCAGACTATTTGTTTCAGCTTTGATTTGCCAGTAGCAGGTTGGATTTCTGCTCTTTAAGTACGTAGATACTTTAATATATTTTTTTTTACATTGAATTGTGGGAATAAAAAATTATGTTCTATGAGGGTGTTACTTTTTTTTGTTTTCTTTTCAAATGCTATAACTGACAATATATAACGTCTATTTATCTGATTAATTTAAAAATGGATACACTACTAGTTGGTAGTATACGTATATATCTTTTTTTTTTTTATTATGCTGGTGTTGAGCGTTTGTAAATGAGCTACAAACCCCCTTTAATGATGCCACGTACCTGTGTGTACAGTCAGTGAATTAGCTGCTGTGACTACAAAGTATGTTCTTTTCATTAGCGGACTATCGTAAGAAATTATACAATCTATTTTTTTATTTTCGAGACTGTCAAAAGGCTATGGGTTTTTTGCTGTTGTTGCCAATTAAATAAAAACAGACATAAGAAACCTGATGAGTTTGGTCTTGTCGGCTGTTGGCAAGCGGGTCTCCTGTGGACCAGCGCATCTGGCTGCAGGCCTGCCGCGCGTGTTGGCGCGTGTACGTGCAGTGATGGGGGGGGGGGGCATTCTGACCGTGTTTTTAAAGGTCACCAGCACCATCCAAAGGGAAATTAAATATGTGTGTTTGGGAAGGGGGGAGAGTAACCTTTCTTTCCCGATAATTTAATCATATTTGTGCATAATCTGAGTTGTTGGTTCCCTCCCCCACCCAATAGAATTTGTACATGGATTTTTAATAATTTAAATGGTGTCTTTCCTGAATTCATAGTAGTTTCTGATTGACCTTACTTGCCTTCCTGTCCCTCCGTAGTGAAGCCGGCGGTGTGGTGCAGCTGGGCTGGGAGTGGCATTGTGGTCGGAGGTTGGAGGTCGGGGGTGGGGGGGGAGGGGCTGTCATTTGCTGATGTCAGAGGAGGCGGGGCTTTGGAGATTCTCCCCGGGTCAGATGGAGGACAGTTACCCACGAACCTCTCTGTGGACGACAGCCTTGCACTTACACAGGAAGGACTGATCCGAAATATAGGCCAGCGTTAGGTCGAACATTTGCTGCTTATCTGAAACTTGGGGCTCCTTCCGAGTCCTTCTTGATGGAATCCATATGTTCCGTCTTCATCCTTATTATGGTTCCGCCTCCTTCAGTGTGTCCGACTAGCCTCGCACGGAGCTCCGTGTCTCTTTCAGCAGCAGGCACGTACGGGGGAGGGGGCTGGAGTTGCCGGAGCACCTGGCTCTTTTCCTGCACAAATGAAAGTGTACCCCTTTGATGTTCCAAGTACCCTTTTCCAATAAGTGATGATCACCCCGCGGCCCACAACCAATCGTGAAAATTTTGCCTGCGCCAAGTACCAGCCAGCCGCACCCCCTGTTTACGCATCTACCCCTCAAAATCTGGGCACGTCTGATCTGATTTCGTGCTTCAGGCCCATCCCTGTGCACATTCACGCTAAAGCCTGGATTGTTGTCATGCATAACAAGACCCGTGTATGGCCTTTTTATATTAATTAATGCTGTACTGCTTTTCACCGTGTAATTAACCGTCGTTGGCATTACAGTTGGACACATTTTGCCTCATAGAACCGAACAGAAAAACATCCCTGTAATTGATATTATTTTTTCCATTTTTACTTTTTCTGTTAATATCCAGCGTCTTGTAGCCGCTGCAAAGCTGCTCTGCCGAAATCCTATTTTAGCTTTTAGCATGGCCTCCTCCTCACCGCTTCTCTTTGTTTTTGCGCGATAAGGCATTCGCTCCTCCAGCGAGTTTGCATCCCTATTCATGTGCGTGTGGCAGGAGGGTGAGTGGGGGGGGGGGGGGGGGGGTAGGATGGGGAGCGGAGTCTGTACAGTCTTGGCTCGTGAATATTTATACCCTCCGCATAAATCCCCTCCGCGGAGACCGTTAGGGATTCCGTTTAATATTAATCTGTACAGCTGCAGAGTTTCTTGTGAAACTCCCTCCTTCAAAGCCATGGTGCAGCCCAAGCGGCCCGAACACCTGGCCCGCTCCAAACAACAGATGTGCGGCCCGCCGCGGACCCAGATAAAAGCACTCCCGCCCGTAAGCCAGAAACCACAGTGCAGATCTGTTTATTTTCCTGAACTGGGGGATTTTCCTTGTGGCTCCTGGTCCTCTTTTTTTATGTACTGAAAAGTTCTGGATGCATTAAACGTCATTTGAGATTTCGAGAGGGTTGCTTTGTCATTTATTAGCTGATAAAACATGGCGGCGGGGGAATGGCAACTAAAGGAGACCCTTGAATGAACGCAGTTGCTGGATAATTTACAAATAAAGCGGCAGGGAGGGTGGATACGACACTGACTGCCACTGACGGCTGACCACACTCGCCTGCCTTTCCTCGGGCATGGCCATCTGCACATCGCGTGTGTGGCATGATGGGAATTGTGAAGGGTGGGGTGAGATATGGGGCGCTCCACAGTGGGAACAGAGGCGTGAAACAATTAAATAATAAAGAAAAATGACTCTTTAATTTATGATTGAATGATGTATCCCCTGCATACCTAGTGAGGAATTACGAAGAAACAAAATGCCATGGTTTCAAAAGCTGCAGGGGGATGCGTTGTGGGTTCTCTGAATGAATTGTGGTGATGTTTGGCTATTGGCGGGCTATTAATGATGGGAGGTGCTGTACCTTGATTACAGCCCTACTGCTCTTTTTGACCATTGGTCTGGGTATATAAATAGCTCCCTCCCCATGGGTGCTCGTCCATTCTGCTCCCCCCCCCCCCCCCAGGACCATCTTCAGCTGCCAGCTTTCTGTGCCCTGTTCGGCCTGGCTCTCCCACAGAACTGGTATGCTCCCCCCCCGGCTCCGGCGCAGAGCTGCGGCTCTTGGCTGGTATGAAATATCCCGAGGTCTTGCTCCCTCTTTCGCTCACCCTGTTGCCAGCTGCCTCTCTTTCTCCAGCTGAGCTAGCCTTTCTGTCGTCTGTTTTCACCTTCCAGAGGTCTTCTGCTAAATGAAATGCCTCGGGATGTCAATCTGGCCGTCGTTCTCCCGGATTTCGGCTTTAAAAGCCATGTGTAATGTTCACGGGCTTCCCATGCCGAGTGGCCGGTGATGTTGCCGCGCCAGTTATCCATTCCAGTAAAATCTGGGTGCGTGATTTAATGGCAGGCTGATTAGTATGATGCGTGTAGCTTTGCCTGGGGCATAACATTCGCGATGGCGCCCCCGATAGCCAGCACACCATCCGTTCATCTCCCTGCTCGATGGAGCGCACCATTCTTTGGCGGTTCTGCTGAGCACGTGCTTCAATCCTGCCCTGCCTTCTTGAGCCAATGAAAAATGTGTTCATTTCTCCTAACTTGCTACGCGATGTCTTGGTTGATGCTCACTGATTAGCTGCGACCTCTTAGAAGCTGAAGATTGGGAAAGCAGCGGCAACTGGAAATCTGGAACGGAAGTGAGTCTCTTGATTAACTGGGCTTTTGGGTGGGCGTACGTTATCAGGCAAAATACTGTTTATGATGAGGTTATGTCTCAGGGTGTCGCTAATGATTTTTTGTTTGTCTACCAAAAATGTCTACAATTATAGAGAGGATAATTTCGGCTCTAGCCTGCAGGTGGAAGAAGATACACTGCTATGTTCACATTGATATGTAGATGTAGATTCTCTGGTAATGTGTCATGTGATGTGCAGCATCGAGGATGATGCCAGGTTCAACAGTTTCATCATCAGCCCCGGTGCCGATATCGATGTTTTCTCACGAGGGCCAATTAAACTGACTTTAACGAAGGGTAAACGTATCAGTTAGGCGTGTGCAGGTTGGATCTGTCATCGTGGCAAACCACCTTTTCCGAAGACGTGTCATTCAGCCGTCCCAGTCATGTGACCATTAATTAGACGTGAGTTTGCCGTTTCCTGCAGCTGTGAAGAGCAATTCATTAAGAGGCAACCGTCAAGTGCGGGAATTAGGCAAATTTAATTTAATGTAACGCATCATTAGGAGTAAGTCGTGTACGGAATGTACAGATAGTCTGTACCTGGGGCGTGTGAGTAGTCTGATGTGTATTGCAGCCCCCACCGCCATCATGTGTGATACGCATCTTTCTCTGTGGTTCCCCTTGAAAAGCAGCATGTGGGATTGCTGTAGTGAGTATTAGCCAGAAACACAGCTTAGAACGGATAGACAGCTAGCATAATTAGCAGATGATGAAACGGGTAATGCAGATGCATGGCGAGGGGGGTTAAAAAAATGAGAGCTCCCCCTACCTGCACTGTGGTGTAGTGTTGGGGGGTTAAAAAAATGAGAGCTCCTCCTACCTGCACTGTGGGGTAGTGTTGGGCGGTGTACCAGTTTGTACCGAAGAACGTTTTTTATTATTGTTATAATATGAATTTTTACCACAATACCAGCCTACACAACGTTTGGAAATTGGTGCAGCTGGAAAGTGTTTAGGGGGGGGGGGGGGGACCTTTTTCACTGCTGCACCGCTGAAAATATACCGCGAAAGATCAGAAACGGAAGATATAGCTGACGCTGGAGTTGAAAATAATGAGACACTGGGGTTGTCAAAAAAAATCAATTCTGAGATACTAATCGATAATAAAATTAGAATCTGGTTAGATACTCATTTTCACCATTATTTTGATACCAACCGTGCGGTTTTCGCCTCATTTGCCGCACTTCACACAGCACCACTGCAGCGCAGGCGAGCGTGCGCATGGCATATGCTGCAGTTGAAGGCACTTTGCGAGCTGCTTTAGTAAAAAAAATAAAAAACGCAAAAGTGCTGTTTGGAAGTATTTTGCAGACGAGCATGGAAAGGCTAAGGATGTCGATAAGCCTCTATGCTAACAGTGCTACAGAGTTGTGGCGACAAAGTGAAGTATCACGTCAAACTTGGCAAAGCATCTTAAAGACCGACATCCCGGTCTTTACGAGAAATTTTGCGAGGTCAGTAAGGCTCACGTTCCAGCACACTGATCTATTAAACACTTATCAAAAAAATATTAACTTGGCCGGCGCAAACCTTAACATTAGCCGTTTATCTATAATCAGCTAGCCAACAAACACGTTAGCCATATGTTATTAAGATAGCGGATAGGCGCAATGGCTAATAATAAAACAATATAGTTAATGTGGGAACAGTGCAAAAACGTAAAACAAAAATGTATCCAAAAAATATACCATCATATACCACGAAACCGATATATCTTTGAAAAATACCGCGATACACCCAGCTGTACTTTGGGGTTCTGCATTCAGAGGAAATGAGTAGCAGACACAGTGCGGAGAAAATTTCCAGCTCTGACACCAACCATGCCTTTTTGACACTGGTAACCAGTGTAACCATTAAAGCTGACAGAGCAGGAAGAGTTCGTTCACTGGGTAATTTGCCCGGAAGAAACGGCCGCACCGACTCAGGTTTGGGTATTTATTAACAAAAGAAATATTTGGTTTGGCTAAAAATACATTTGCTGTGATTATAAATGCATCTTGGGATCGGTAAGGCAGGCAGCCTCCTGAAACGCTGTCATACGGAGGAGCTTGTCTTCTGTGTTCCTGGCTAATTTGATTACCATAAACATGATCGAATTATGAAGGCTGTTGAGAAGAGGGACGGTTAAGCACGGCTAAGGAAGAAAGCAGCTCCGGGGGTGGGATGTGACAAAAATTCGTTCATCTACGTTTACGGCTGTGAGAAGCTGTGCCTGGCCTGGGGGAGTCTCAGTTAAAGACCTTGCAATCGGCCAAAACCAAATAAATATTTTGGTGTTTTCATATTGTGAGTCTAAATTTGGTTGTTAACATGCTCACAGGCAGCATAAATTTATTATTTTATTTGTGACATACCTGTATGAAAATTTGTGGATTTCCTTGACTGTTTCTTCCTATATCACGTGAACTGCTTTGTGTTTTATTGTAGGAAAATAAGAAGTGAAGATGAATTTGCATGACACTGTAATTTTGAGTGACATGGTGTTAATTAAAGCTGTTTCAGTCAGACTTTTGTTACCCACAACAAAACGCAGTTATGTAACATGGAAGCCAGGATGCCCTCGTTTTACAGTGTGTCCACACTGCAGCGACTCGGGTTTGAAGTCCATTTTGGGGGACGGAGCTGTCTGGATGTTGTCGGGCCGGTCCTGACCTTTCTAATCCAATCAGAACCTCGCATGTACGTGATGTGGATTAGTGACTGTATATTATAAATTACTGCTTTATCACATCGTTATATAATAAATATGCCAAAAACATACAAGATGTGCACATAACACCTGGTACAATGATGGTGCTGAAGAAGGTTACAGTGATGTACAAATTAAATTTGGATTCTGATGACGATGGTCTACAATCAAATGAGGCGTCATTTAGTGCTATCACTTTCTCTCTCTCCTTTCACGGGCATCATCATTTTTATTTAAAAAGATGTAGCATTACCCAAAGTGATGTGTTAGCACCTGAGATTGTTTAGCTTCTCGACATCAGTCACCGTCAGAATGCTAAAGCCTATTCTGCCGAATTATCTACCTGCTCTAAATCAGCTCTGGTTGGTTGATGCCCATTTCTGTCAGATTAAATCTCTTCCATTTTTTTCTTCGGCTGTCTCATCTAACTCTTCATTAGCAAGCTCTGTCATTCTCAGAACCTGGATGGTGGTCCTTGCTTTCATTACCAGGTTTTATTGTCAAAGCAGATGTTTTTAGATTAGTAGCATGGAAAGGAGGAGTCTAGGGACCTTTGGCCAATGAGGGCAAAGGGGGTGTGTCCACCGGCCGCCTCCCCCCTCCACAGCCTCTCCCCCTTTGCACATCCCTGCCAAGGAAACTGTGATTGAAAAGCACTTCACCAGTTAGACCAGGCCTTGACACGGAAGTGCCGTAACACAGTATTAATTGTATGATCAATAATAATAATCACTGTGGATTTATTTTGATGTTATAATCACTAACGTGCGATGCTGCTTTCTATAGGCGACCTTGGGATAGAAACGATTGTGTTTTTGTTTGGGCCCTTGCCTGTGCTTCTCCGCCAAACACACACATGCATAATGCATGGACACGACTACTCTGTCGTGGAAAAGTGCTTCCGTTCCCTCCCCCCTTTTGCTTTCACCTTTCCGTTCTGTCGCGTTCCTGCAAGGTTGTGCCGTGTGATCAAACTAATGCGGTCGTTTGTCAATTTCAATTACGGCCCCCTTTGAAGTGCTGGGTTTTGGCTCGCGGAGAACAGGGGCCGATGATATCCTTTCTGTCAGTCACTGCTGACCCCTGTCACTACTCTGTGCCTGACTCATCGGCTCTTACTAATAATTAGCCACAGTTACTCAGTCAGCTAATTGTTTGTGACTTAGAATAGGTTGGCTAACCTGCAGTACTGTGTAAACCTTTTAAGCGGGTATTTTAAGTCTTCAAAATAGTAGATGTTCCATGTATGCCAAGACACTTGGTCATGGACTGTGGAAAATGACCGTGAAAGACATTGAATAGCTTGGCTGTGCGTTAATACATTTTCTTTTATAATGAAGGATACACATTAATATTCTTAAATATGTATTCGAGTTAGTGTCATAAATGTTTATCCTTTTAATGCAGCGTTACGTTGCAGCTGTTATGGTTTGATCCTGTTTAAGCTAAGTATTGGAACATCATTTTATTAGAATAACTTCAAATAAAAGAATTACACACAAATTGAAAAAAAAAAATGGAGAGAAAATGTCACCTTTGTCCTCCACATGCAGCCAAGGGCCTGAGGGATTGCACTGGGTTGGTGTCAGGAAGGTCTAGATAAGATGTAAAAGACCACCCACAAGGACAACTCTGTGAGCAGATCGATGGATGGAGAAAAGGTTGGAGCTGGAGGCGTGGAGAAGCTGGGTGGCCAGTGATGGTGTGCTATAGCACGTGGCTTTTGACCCAGAATGATGTTGTCCTTGGAGACAAACAAACAAACAAAAGTTCTGCATCCAGTGACTTACCTGCTGCACCGCACAGAAAGTGCTGGCTCATCGTGGAGACCATGGAAAACATTCCATCGAGATGTTGGGCTTTTGGGACATATATATGGCATGTTCTCCAGGCTGGGATATGAACGGAGGTGGAGGGACATTGTGCTTTGAGGGAATGGAGAGTTTATTTGAGGACAGATGTGGGGACAGGTTTAGCAATACCACAGATGGGGCTTCACATGAAAGGGAAAGCACAATGTCTGCCAGGTCATGGAAGGCCACACATCTCGATGTGGGGTCAGGTGTGAGGTGAACTGAATACATGTTCATCTCCTGCTCATCACTCCAGTCCTTTGGGACGGCTTTGCCATTTCCTCAGCTTAACAGAAAGCCTCCAGGTGTAATACTGAATTTATCAGGCTGCTGAAATGTGCATCGTTACATGCTCACTAGTCATTCTTCTCTGTCACCTTTGTGTTGCGTTTTTGATCTTCTTGCAGGAACGGAAACTCTAGTATGGAAGCGTCGGGTGTCTCGTTAATTCTACAGAGTTTCCGCTGTTGCTCCGGGCGCTGGGGCTGAGGGTCGTCTCGGATCAATTGGTTTGAAGGTCAAGAATTTTATCTTCCTTTGAAACCCGGGGAATCTTGCAGGAGAGTCGCACTGCTTCCCGCCCCAGCTGCAACTCTCGATCAGAGGTTCTGGATTGAGCTTCAAGGGAAGACAGGTGGTGAATGAGCCACAGCAATTATGCCTGTGAAATTACTTGGGGAGACGGAGCATGTTGGGTATTGATTTTCACTCCCTGTCATCGCCTCTCTCCAGTAGACGGGAACAACCTTTCACACATTATAGTGGCTACGGTTGTGTTGTTTTGGTTCATTCCACATGTTAGAAATCGGAGGGCTTGAAACTGCAAATTATTTTCGATATCAAAGGAGAGTAGAGGGGGTTCCTTGCAGACCGTGATAAACTATTCAGTGGTTGTCATCGTTTTGCCGTTGGCGCTGTTTCATGTGGGAGATGCTTCCCAAAAGTGTACCAGCTCCCTACAGCGTACATATTGGGTCGACCTTGTGAGGGTTCCGGGTCTCGAGCACGGGGACGGAGTGAGGATTTTAATTTGACCACAGGGTCTGATGTTTCCATCTGTTGGAGACTTACACACACAGCCGCATCCTCCCGGGGCCATTTCTCTCGCAGTCGGTAACTATTTATCCGTTTTATTTTCAAATAACTGTAGATTTGAAATACTGTGATTTTATTAAAGAGCAATAACACTTTGCTCAGGGGAATATAGGCAGCCAGCCTCCCACCTTGGGCCCCATAAATTCGCACCTTCTTCCGTTCAGCAGAGTACAGCAGTGTGAGTGAGATCGCAGAGGTTATCCGTAGGACACGAGCTATGAAACTAAATCAGTGCTTTTTAGGTCCAGCCCTAAACGGGTTAGCCCACTCTCTGTGCCCAATTGGTCCGAGTAATTTGGGATGTCGGATGAGTCCCTTGATTGGCTGTTAGGAGTGAAGGCAGAGAGTGAAAACTGAGAGAAGGATTTCTGCAGGGACCTGTTCATCAGCTCGCACACAGTTAAATACCAGCAATAGCTCAAATGTAGTTATTTGATATTGATATTGCTATGCAGTTTGCTTCGTGTGCTACTTGTGATTTTTCTCATGGGTTTCCTTCAGGTACTCCAGTTTCCTTCCACGATCCGAAAACATTTGGTCAAAATATCATCTCTCCATTGCTCATAGGATGTCCTGATAATGCACTGCCGACCCAATCCTGGGTCCCCCTGCCTTGTGCTCCGTGTTTCCTGGGACAGACTCCAGGCTCTCCATGACCTAGCATTAGGTCAGCAGTTATGAAAATGGATGGGTAATTTCCACTGCGATTGTCCAGATCAGGTTCCTTAAGCGTTTTAGAATACATTTTAATTAGCGTCCGATTAAATCGGAAACACCAGGTGAGTTGGCTTACTGTCCAAATAATGACTTCAATAAATCAATTAAGAGAGGAAGCAGGGTGAAAAATCACAGTCTAGGCAAGTTTGTGAATTCCTGCTGGTCTGGTTGTCCAACAGAGACACGATTTTTAATGAGATAGTCCATCTTCTCTTTGACAAATGCCCATTTGTATATTTATTATATTATCCTAAACTCCTTTGGCTATTTTTTCATAATAAACAAATGTTTGCCGTTTAGCTGACAGCCTGGGGGTTGTGCAGTGTCTCTCGTTCTCTGTGTGTGGTGTCCTTCCTTCCAGCTCACCCTGCTGTTCTCTGGCCCACAGTCCCTTTGTCGACACGACACATAAGCACATTCCAGGCCGACAGCGTGGATGGAGTCAGTGCTATTTCAAAAACCGATAGTTTCTCATTATTGATATGGCAGTTCAAACCACCAGAGGGATGTGGTGTAAATTCTACAGCGCCACCTGTATATATATATATATAATATAAAATATGTTTTAGAAATAGAGAGGGGTAGTGAATTTTCTCATGAATTATCCTCCATGCTAAACCACCCACTACCATACTATAGAATTTCAAACATACGTAGATGAAGAAATTCCATCCATCCATCCTCCAGCTCCTGGTCCAGGTAATGGGAAATAAATTACATACATCTTGATAAGTGAAACCACAACTCAGGCTTACTTTTTCCCTCTTATGTACAGATATTCTAAGACATGCACAACTAATGATAATTCTTTTTCTCTAAAGAAGTGATCAAGTGGTCAATAAAACATCCCCTTCATTTCCTTCCTTTTGTTGACAAATGGCTCTTTTAATTCGCAGCGACATCGGCCATTAATTTAATCAAACTATTTACAGCAACTCCCCATCATCTCCTTTCTCTGATGTTGCCATGGTTGCGGTCTTTTAGTGACGGGGCTAATTCTCTGCTGTCAGAGAAAGAGCCTTCGTTTTCGAGGAAGGCGGAGGCTTCAGTGCGGCTTTTATCGCCAGCTAAGGTTCTCCTTCCCAAACCCGCTGTTTTGTCCTCCATCATCTACCTGACTGATCCTTCTTCATCCGCTCTGGGTCGTTTGGCACATGGCCGCCGTGTTCTGCTTGTTCAAACCTACGGTTCTCGCCACCGGCTCAACACGGACCAACCAGCTTCCTGATTAGCATGTAGTAATTCAGAAATGCAGCGCAGATACGCGACCCATTCCCTCCGCCCCTCCCCCCCCCCCCTTAAGACTTGTTGCGCTCGGAAACAATGTGAAACAGAGCGTGTAAGTGCCCACTTTCTCAAGCTGCGGTGTCTTGATTAAAATCGGCGTGCTGTGAGTGACACGATTCGTTAGTGGTGAGCCAGATGAGGGGCTGGAATCTCGAAGGCTGTTTAGGCTTCTGACCATGTAGGTGGGCTTCCTCTTATTGAAACAAAATCATCATCACGCCTGCTGAAGACCTGTTGGTCTATTCACACTGTTATTCACTGATGATTCTCCAAAACCTTGTTTGTCCACCAATTTTGGGTGCTTTGAAAACCGCCAGATTTCCTCTCGTGACAAAAAAAAATCATATTAATTCCAACTTTAAATATAAATTTAAATAAATGGATTTTTACTAGTGGGGGCGGCATGGTAGTGCAGTGGTTAGCACTGTTGCCTCACACCTCTGGGACCCGGGTTCGAGTCTCCGACTGGGAAACATGGGTGTGGAGTTTGCATGTTCTCCCCATGTCGTCGTGGGGTTTCCTCCGGGTACTCCGGTTTCCCCCCACAGTCCAAAGACATGCTGAGGCTAATTGGAGTTGCTAAATTGCCCGTAGGTGTGCATGTGTGAGTGAATAGTGTGTGAGTGTGCCCTGCCATGGGCTGGCCCCCTGTCCTGGGTTGTTCCCTGCCTCGTGCCCATTGCTTCCAGGATAGGCTCCGGACCCCCCACGACCTAGTAGGATAAGCAGTTTGGAAAATGGATGAATGGATGGATTTTTACTAACCTCCTGAGTGCTCTAGGTATTTGCTAAAATTATACCCCGATCACATGAGATGACATATTGGAAATAGAGTATAGAGACACTACTGTTAATTAAAACTGAACTCAAGTTCCCATGGGGCATCGGCCATATCTTTGAATTATTGCATCATCTATGCTATTCTACACAAAGGGCAGTAATATAAACATTACTGAATATATAATTGAATATTGTTCTGGGTGTATAAAATTTCTATTTGGTTGAATGCTGGTGGTAAAGTATTAGCTTGAGTCATATAATTGCATAGTGTAATCCCTTTAGCAATAGATAATAATGTTGTATACGGAATTATAATTGTAAATGAGTCATAGAAAGTTCCTGAACATCAAGGTGGACAAGGAGGCCGCATGTGTTCATGAAACACAGTTACTAAGAACTGGGAGGCGTACAGCTGCAGGATGGCGGGCTGAACCCGTATTAGTGTAAAGCGCTAAAGGTCTGGTTCTGACGCTTGCCAGACTGGACACATGAGCTGTTAGCAGGTGAGCTGAGGCCATCTTCAGCTTTTAGAAGGAGAGAGATCGTGTCTATTTAGCCCACTGGCCGAGTCCCGTTGTTGGGCTCCTGCCTTTGATTCGTTCATCACGTTCCTCCCGTTAATTGATAGTCGCTCCCCCATTGATAACTCACAACCAACTACTCATGGGCAGTCAGCTGCAGAATTAAACCTTTCGTTCTCTTCCTGCGGATGAAAGGCGTCGGAAAGGCTGAGCTGTTAGCGCCGAAGTCGTTTGAGCTGCGTTTTATGGAGTCACTTGTAATTTATCTGCTTTTGTTTGCATTGAAGCAGTTTTAACTCGCTACTCTTTCTGCTTATGAGCTAAAGACTGGCTACCTGCTCGCTGTGCACTGAAACCCCCCCTGTCCCCCCATCCTGCACCCCCCCACCCCCAAGGTGCAACCCTTATCTGCAGGTTGCAGTGTGCCTCCCAGCCCTCCCTTTGTCCCGGAGGAGGTGCTGGACTGTGGAGAACGTGTGTCTCCAGCACCTAGGATGTGCGGTTGGCATTTTCTGGGACGGCTCCGGCTGGTTCACCTTCAGCGGACCAAAACTCCCTGTTTTGTTTAGGTTTCTCCAATTGATTTCACTGGTTCTGATAAACCGCCTCATTATCACTCGATTGATGATTTCTGTGATGCTGTCACAGTCGATGGATGGGCTGGTATCGCCGAGCTCCGGCCAAATCACATCGCACCAGTCACAAGTTATAAGAGTGCACTAAGACTACAACATAACTTTAATATGCTTGAGTTTACAGCAAGCCACAAATTAATTTATATGCCTACTAATAATTGCATGGTTTGAGTATCTGGTGGAAATGAAAACTGTACACACCCCTGTTAAAATAGCAGGTTTTTGTGATGTAAAAAATTAAACCATAATAAATTATTTCAAAACTTTTCCCACCTTTAATGTGACTTATAACCTGTACAATTCAACTGAAAAACAAACAAATCTGTGAGGGGGGAAAATATAAAAAAATAAGTGTGCACCCCCTTAAAGTAATACTTTGTTGAAGCACCTTTTGATTTAATTACAGCATTCAGTCTTTGGCACTGTAACAGGGGTGTGCATGTCCACTGTACTTTTCCTAATGAAAGGGCCGCATTTTTAAATATGAGGGTAAAAGCAGTTTTCTATCAGGCCGATAAGTTTTAATATCCAGAGCAGTCACTAGCCTTATAACAATACAGTGAACCTGATTTTAAGAGCAAATGTTTGTGTCTCAGGGATTTTCCAAGATGCAAAACCAGCACAAAGTTAGCATTTTTTATTTCCCTCTGCATGCCCAGAGAAAAGGGATCAAGTTGGGACGTCCCTAAAATCGATCACATTTTTCTAAAGACTTCTTGGGAAGTGCTGAGCGGCCTTGGTTTGTAACGGATAAGCAATTACCCCGCGGGTGATGTATGGCTCTGGACTTTGTGCTCAGAGGCGTAAGGCTGGCATTGGCTCGGGGTTCTTCTCCTTAAGTAATGCTAATGCCACGCCTGGGGATTTGCCTTCGGATTGCTGAGGGCCTGCAGTGGTGTTGGCACCTTATCCAGGAACATCATGCTAAATAAGGCTTAAAAACTGCTGTCTGCAGCTTTACAGAAACGCCTCTGTCATTTATAGAACCCTTTGTCCTAGTTATAAAATACCTTTTGGTGTAAATCACACATGGGATCAAGTTTTAATTCTTTAGTATCCAAATCATATGGTTCATCTCATTCAAATGAATGTATTGTTTATATACAGTAATCCATCCATCCATTCATTTTCCAAACCGCTTACCCTACTGGGTCGCAGGGGGTCTGGAGCCTATCCCAGAAGCAATGGGCACGAGGCAGGGAACAATCCAGGATGGGGGGCCAGCCCATCGCAAGGCACACTCACACACTATTCACTCTCACACGCACACCTACGGGCAATTTAGCAACTCCAATTAGCCTTTTTGGACTGTGGGGGGAAACCGGAGTACCCGGAGGAAACCCCACGACGACATGGGGAGAACATGCAAACTCCACACACATGTAACCCAGGCGGAGACTCGAGCCCAGGTCCCACCGGTGTGAGGCAACAGTGCTAACCACTGCACCACCATGCCATCCCAGATATAGTAATAAACTCTATATTTGTACTAGAATGAAAACATTACGTCCTGTGTTGTGACTGGTTTATTAACAAATGTGAGTATAAACATGTCGCCTACTGCAGGCAGTCCCCAGGCTGCGAACGAGATCCGTTCCCCTAAATCTGTCTTTAAGTTGGAAAAAGTCAGAAAAATAATAATTCAGTATATAATAACAAGAATAATTAGTTATGGTAACACTTTACTTGAGGGGGCACAAGTAACTTTGTAACTCAGTTACTACTCAAGTGCAAATCATGAACAAATAAAGTATCTGCTTGAAGTACATGAACCGTTATGGCTGATTAATGATGAATGAACTTGGGATCAGTATGTAACAAACACTTAGTGTCTGGTTAATTAATATATAAAGTAAGAGTGTACTATTAGCTTACATGGTGAAGTGTTCCCAATTATACCGTTGTAGTGAAAGTAACAACATACGGTACTATGCTGTACCTTAAGCCGACGAACCGCTGAAGCTGAACCACTTAAGCAATGTTTTCACAAGCCTCACAAAATAGTGCCTGCTTTGTTATTTTTGACAAACCTTTGTATTTAACCCAAATTTTTAGTATAATAGACTTTATGGTGAGCCATTAATAAATACGAGTTTTACACGAGTTGAGTGTTCTTCGCTCGGAGATTGCTGATTGTATTAGTGTGATGGATACTGTGAAGCTGATTTTTATTACGGGAGGGATGTCTGGGAGATGATTCTGTGTGTGTGTATATATATGTGCGTGTGTGAGTGTGAATTTTTGACCGGTGTTTTGTTTGTTTAAGGACTCCCTGCAGGAGGGTGTGATCACACGCGATGTACATCGTACCTTCCCAGCCCACGACTACTTCAAGGACTCAGACGGTGACGGCCAGGACTCCCTGTACAAGATCTGCAAGGTGAGAAAAGGCGCGATGCCAGCAGCAGCTCCCAGCATCCCCCTGAGCGTAGCCGCTGCAGCTCTCTCCTGATTGGCTAGCCGGCAAAAGAGCCCGGGGCCTGAATTAGTTAGAGGGATCTGTCCGTGTGACAGACGCCGCTGCTGAATTTCCATTTAGTTTGAAATTAAGGACAGATTTACTGGGACAGCAGGCCGCCGCGTATTCCATAAACGAACCCACTAACGTGTCGCCCTTCGTGTGCGTGAAGCACTGCTTCGGAACGGCCTGACACAGCCACGAGCACTGCTGCTATTACAAATAACAAGGAAATTTCACAAAGTAAATACCGCAGTAATTGTGGGCTCTGTCCCATATAATGATGTGAGCCTCTGAAAGGTGAAGAGATGAGCGCCAACAGGGTGGCTTCTGTGGGCTGTGCAAAGTGGTGTTGTCCTTGGCTGCTGGGTAGGGATCAGCACCCAGGGTGCCTCTTATCTGGGGTTACTGAAACCAACCCTGAACGGGCACAATCAGCAGGGAAATGCAGGCCCAAGGCCCTTACTGGAGTCTCGCAGGAAAAGAACTAAATGATTTCATCTGGCACTGAGAGGAAGCTTGTACTTGGGTATAAAAATATCTAATGTGAGCTTGTATTTAATGTGCCGAAGACTTGGCATGTCCATTGAAAACTCTGCTTTGTTCTTGCTATGGTTGTTGTTGCTATGGTTGTAGTTATTCTGAGCACTACTCAACAGTCACACCAAACTGAAGCAATACAGTATATTTTGACTGTTCTAACATACCAAATGAAATCATGGCAGTTTTATATTTCGTCTTATCTTTTAAAAATGTTTGGCACTTTTAGCAAGATACAGAGGGACTAATCGCGGATTTTGACCCACGTGAGTTGGAGACTGAGTTAGCCAATGGGCAGTGAGGAAAGGTCATGTGACTGAGCGGTTTAGGATGGGCAGCTGAACCTGAGGCATGCAGGTCTGGCTGAATTATAAACATTTAAAATTTTTGCCTGCTTATCTCTTAAAATGTAACCAAATGTGTGCCAGAGGTTAGCCCTAACCGCGTCCTGCACAACAGCCGTCCCGGCAATTTGCTGTGCAGGCTGATTCCCACCTCAGTACGTGAGATGCTCTGAGGATTAATTTAGGCTGGAAAGTCGTTTAATTCGGAATGAAATCTGGCAGAGTGAGCTGCAGAAAACCATTAGGCTGGGCCCCGTGCTGGGTGTCGGCAGAGCTGTAGAACCGTAATGGCGAAATCCAGCGTCCTCAGCCAGGATGGAGGTGTTTGCTTTCCCGAAGATAATTAAATCCGCCCGGTCGTTAGATGAGAAGGACGATGCCCCTGAAACCAGTTTATATGCCGTATCTCCCCCCACCTCATAGTCCAGTCATAGTGTGTCGGTTTAATTGGGTCATGAATCTGTCACGGGAAGTACGGCTTCTTTGGGTTGGGATTTAGAAAGGGCTCAGCCTAGTGTTTGAGTGCCGGCAGGATAGGTCAGGTGTCTAACACCCATGCAGAACATTAGGCTGCACAAACTGATCAACATCTTTATGTCCTCTGTTAATTTTGCTGCCCGTTAGCAGTCAGAGTTGAGGTCATGTTGTGTCGTGTTACTTTAGGACAGATGGGTGTGAATCCGGATTTAGTCACGGTGTTTTCCGGCTACTAGCAGCTGCCTGTCACACGTCTGTGATTTTGGACTTTAGTAATAGTTCCTGGTGGAAATGAAGTGGTGAATGTTACCAGCCCAAAAAGCTGCATCTGCAGTCTCTTCCGCGTAAATGAGTATATTTCTCATATTTGTTGGCATTTTAAATTTGAAAGCGAGCATGTGTGTGGTATTACGTTTTAATAAGACTTGATAAATTTTTGCTTTGATAAGTGAGCATGTGAGTTTAGTCAATTTGCTTTTGTTTGCTGAGGTCGAAATTATTTTTGAGTTAAACTATGCTAATCGTGTGTGTGTGTGTGTGTGTGTGTGTGTGTGTGTGCGCAATCCAGGTATCCATTACATTGTGGGGATCAAATGTTCCCACAATGTGGTTCTGAGCATTTTTTTTCCCCACAAGGGGAAAATCAATTTTCTAAAAATCTGTGAATGCCATCAAAAACCTAAAAATGCCAAAAGACTTTTATTTTGTTTGGTTACTTATGGTTAAGCTTAGAGCTAAGCAAGGGTTAAGGTTGTCATTGTTGGGATTATGGTTTTGCCCATAGAATGGATGGTGCCCACAAAGATATGAATAAAAAGGTCTGTGTGTATGTGTGTGTGTGTGTGTGTGTGTGAGAGAGAGAGAGAGAGAGAGAATGCAGAACAGTGGTGTTTTTTGCGTGGATGAACCGTGACAGCAGCTAATTGCTAATCGTTATCTTGCTTTGTTGCTGTGTTTTAGGCCTACTCTGTCTATGACGAGGAGATTGGATACTGCCAGGGTCAGTCCTTCCTGGCAGCTGTGCTGCTGCTGCACGTGAGTGTCTGTCTCGCTCTTCACGGCTTAGCGATAAAGGCACGCTGCCCCCTACAGTGAGGGGGGAGCTATGAAACAGGAACATCGTGCATCGGACACGCATGTCATTCCGTGTGACACATTTCATTCCCGTGAAATCCAAAGCTTCGTTGTCGAGGTGGACGGTGTGCGAAATCGTATAGCGCTGTTACGTTATAATTATAATCTTTCGCTTTGTCAAGCCTGTCAACTGAAGACGGGCGTCAGGAGGATGGGGAGGGAAGTGGGAGGGAAAGAGAGGTGGAAAGGAGGCGAGAAAAACTGAAGGGGGGCGACGGAGAGGAGAAGAGAAAAAGGACGAAGGGGAATGGGAGGCAGGCAGGAGGTGGCAGGAGGCCTCTCGGTATGCAGACGGCACTGCAGGTGTCAGGGATGTTAATGAGCATGCCTGTCCACCTTCAGGAGCCCATCCTGTGTAGGAGACACCTTGTCAATGAGATTAAATACCCGCTCCCTTCCCGTCTGTCTCTCACGCCCATCCAGACCTCCTCCATCACTCTTATGGAAACACCTCTGGTCTCTTTCCTTGTCTCCAATGCACCGACCCCCCACCCCCCCCTCCAGACACACACACACACACTTCAACACGCTCCACGACCCCACACCCCGCCTAGCCTCCTTCCAGTTCACGCATAAAACTCTGTCACTGTCAGGATTAACATTCGCCTCACGGTGGAAGTAGCTGGTAATTGCAGTAGGAAACATGAGACACAAAGAAACACCACAGTTGTGTGATTGAAACTCCCCGCCCCTTCTGCCCAGATGCCAGAGGAGCAGGCCTTCTGCATTCTGGTGAAGGTCATGTTTGAGTACGGCCTCCGGGACCTGTACAAGAACAACTTTGAGGATCTCCACTGTAAGTTCTACCAGCTGGAGAGGCTGCTGCAGGTAAGTCCGTCGCAGGGCCAATCAAACCTCTTGGCCATTTTTTGTAAATTTTTTCTTTGTTCATCGGTACCCGCTTTACAATAAGGCTCCCCTTTGCCATTTATAAATGATAGTAACTCATTAATAATAACATAACTGTGGTATAACTTGTTTATAATTGTCTAGTAATGATTTACAACCTAATTAATAACCTGCTTATAAACCATTCATAATCCCTCTATAAGGGTGGCCTTATTGTAAAGTGGCACCTGTTCATCTGCCAGTTTTGCCCGTGCGCTTGGCAACGCGTGACCGTCGATCGCAGTCACCTGTAGTCGCATTCATGCCAGTTCATTAAACCCTCTTCCTGAGTCAGTGCCGGTCTCCGTAAGCTATTAAACTAAATCCACTAAAAATAGGGTTTTAATTTTGTGCCAAAATCCAATTAGACCCAAGGTGAGTTATTTTTTGGTGCCAGACTGAACAGGGTTACTATTGACAGGGTCCTAGACGAGAGCATTAGTATTGATTAGTCACGTTTGACATACGGGTAAAAAAAAAATGTGCGGTTAGCAGCCGCTGTTTCAGAGCAGGTCATTTCTACTTTCTCCTCTCTTTTTCTGTGCCATTTCCGTCCTTCCTTCCTCATTTCATATTTGTTTCCTGGCTAATTTGTAATAAGAGCAAAGCAGACATAGCTACCCAGAAATAATGTTTGTTATTTGTGTACGTGCTTACATGAGGCACGGTGCCCTTCCCAGTTGTGTGACAAGGAAGGAAAGATAAGAGCCCCATTCGGTTGGGGCAGCAGATTAAAACCGCAGTCTGTTTTATCCTTTTTTTCGCGAAGGATTTTCCGTTTAATGTGAGAGACCAGGGACTGGAAAGCGGCTCTGTGACCTGTGCATGGCTGCTCTCTGTCATGCGGTCATGGACGTCCCTCATGTCTTTAGTCGGAAAATCGAAATGTCAGGCTCTTTTTCCTCTCTTCATCCATGTTGCCTAATTCCCTGGTTGGGTTGTTTTTCCGTGCTTCTGTTTTGTTCACCCTCACACTTTGCCCTGCCCCCGCTCCCCGCCCCCCCCCCCCCCCACACCACGGTATCGACGTGACCTCTCTGTTTCTGCGACCCCCGCTGCTCTCCCTAATGACTACACCTCACTCAGGATAATGCAGCTATCTGTCGACTCGCACTGAAGTGACAGACTTTCATTGGAAGGCTTTTATTCCCCAGCAACTTGCAGTATATTCTCTAAAAGTGGCAGCTGTTGTATCTTTATTTTCTTATTATTCCTTGTCATTTTAGCAGCTTCATGGGTGTGTGTTCTCTTTTCTTTCCAAACACAACAAACCTGTGAATTGATTACGCTCTTCTGTCAGTTGGTGTCATCTGATTCCACTGTTTTCTTTATCAGTTAATATGTCAGTTACTTGATTTCACTCCTTGCTCTGCCAGTTAATATCACTGTGATTCAGTTTCACTGTCTTTTCTTAGTTGGTGTCGTGTGTGTCGATTTCACAGTTTGCTTTCTCGGTCTAGGTGTGATTTCACAAATATAACTGTGACTTCATTCAACTGTTCTGTCAGTGCCAGTGTGACCCGATTTCACTGTTTGTTCTGCCAGTGTCTGTGTCACTCGATTTCACTGTTTGTTCAGTCAGTGTCTGTGTGACCCAATTTCACTGTTTGTTCTGCCAGTGTCTGTGTGACTCGATTTCACTGTTTGTTCTGCCAGTGTCTGTGTCACTCGATTTCACTGTTTGTTCTGTCAGTGATGGTGTCACTCGATTTCACTGTTTGTTCTGTCAGTGATGGTGTCACTCGATTTCACTGTTTGTTCTGTCAGTGATGGTGTCACTCGATTTCACTGTTTGTTCTGTCAGTGATGGTGTCACTCGATTTCACTGTTTGTTCTGTCAGTGATGGTGTCACTCGATTTCACTGTTTGTTCTGTCCGTGATGGTGTCACTCGATTTCACTGTTTGTTCTGTCCGTGATGGTGTCACTCGATTTCACTGTTTGTTCTGTCAGTGATGGTGTCACTCGATTTCACTGTTTGTTCTGCCAGTGTCTGTGTGACTCGATTTCACTGTTTGTTCTGCCAGTGTCTGTGTCACTCGATTTCACTGTTTGTTCTGTCAGTGATGGTGTCACTCGATTTCACTGTTTGTTCTGCCAGTGATGATGTCACTCGATTTCACCTTTCTTGGCACTGTTGGCACACATGTAACCCCTTTTTATCTTATCTGTCCAGGAGCAGCTTCCAGATCTGTGGTCCCACTTCCAGGAGCTGAACCTGGAGGCTCACATGTATGCCTCACAGTGGTTCCTCACCCTTTTCACAGCCAAGTTCCCCCTCTGCATGGTCTTCCACATCACCGACCTGCTGCTCTGTGAGGTGGGAGTCATTATTCCCTACCAGAGAATACTATACATCAGTAACACCAGGATTACTCGTATACAGTACTCTGCAAGATTCTTTGGCAGTCATAGAAAGTTGTTTAAATGATCTTCATGTTAGTCTAAAACTTTGCTAGTATGTCTGTCAAAGTGTGTCAGATTGGCCATTTCAAAATCGTCCCTAAAGTAACCCCAGTACCAATACAATACACCCATCTATTTTTTTTGTCTTGCCCAGTAGCCCACCTCACATGGCTAATCAATATCTGGCTGACTTTTAACTTAACTTCCTAAATTAATCGATTAAGAGAACTTGTGATAAAATATAACAAGTACATGGAAAGGTTGCGGTGGCTGTGGTGAACGGTTTGGGAACTGAAACAGTATTCTGCCGGTCAGCCCACGAGATACTGGAAACTCTTCGGAGAAAAGAAGATACCGCTGCTAGTTTTTATGGTGTTTTTGTTAATATCCATCAATTCTGATGTTGTGTTTTGTTGTTCTGGGCTGATACATATTCACTACGCAGATCAATAGCTTTAAACATTTCCTTTGACTGCCTAAGATTTTTGCACTGTGATAGTGCAACAGTTAATAAGTATTTTATTCACCTGAATTGTATTGTGCCTGTGTACGTACTTTTGATTGCATTGAGCACTCCGAGGATTAACACACTGGAGCTAAGCACGTCCTTCCGTTGCCCTTCTCACTACCTTGTGAGCTTGCTGTTGTCACCTCGCTGTATAGATGGTCTGACTATATATATCTGCTGGAGGTACCTGGGGTTTCTTGGAGCCAATGAAGCCTCGTAATTGACCCTGAAACTTTGCCCTTCTGCTAATTCTCACTGTCAGCCTCCATATTGCAGAGTGAGGGGCGGGGCAGATCTCTTGATCCCTTTTATTTTCTCCCACTTGCGTTCAGCACTTTATCGGCCCCAGGCAGAGCATTTGAGATCCTTAAGCGAACTTAAGGGTGACAGTCTGTCCCGTTTGATGCTTTTGGCACCTCGGCCGCCCCCCCCTTCCCCCCTCTGATCAGGCTTCATCCTCCTCAGCCATCAGGCATGTTTCTGGCTGCAAGTGGGGCTGGGTGGGGGGTTTCGTAGAAGTGGAGGTGAAAGGCGCTTGATCCGTAAGGTGCGAGGGCCCACCGCAGGTGTCGATACAGGCTTGTCCACACACACCTGCCTGACCGCCTGCACCCGATGATGCCTAATTCCCTGGCATGCATGGACCTCGTTCTGCCATTAGGAGACGTTCCTGAGCTGCTTGGTTAAAGGGTAGAGGGGGTTAGGGGGCAGGCCCCCTGTCCCTCCTCAGCCGCAGTCGTGCTGTGCCCTATGTCATTAGTTATCTCGACCTGCCCGCCACCACCAGCGCATACAGGGAGTCTCCTGCCGGGGTTATTAATAGCACAGAGAGGATATATTTGGCGAGCTGTTGCCATGACAACAGGCCCACTGAACGGCGGCGTGAACGGGTCTTCCCGCGCGGAGCGAAGTGGCGCGGCTTCAGCCTGCCTTCCCTCCTCCCCTGCCTCTGTCCATCCTCCCAGCCTTTCACCTGCTTTCCGTCTCTCGGTTTATTTCCGCCCGGTGCATCCTGAATGGCGCTCATGTTACCGACATCGCTGAACGACACGATGGCTGTGCTGTCCTCCACATTTTCACCATCGTAAAGATTGCCATGAATTTGGAGATATCTCTATGTATTACAGATGCTTGACTAGAGTGTGATTTGCTTATTCTATCCTCAAATTAATGATGATTTTTTTTCCTCCCTAGGGTTTAAACATCATCTTTAATGTTGCCTTGGCTCTTCTGAAGGTAGGATTTGCCTCGCTGACATCAGAAGTTCCCTTCACTGTGTTTGCCCATGTTTCATACCTCCGATGACCTGGCTGCATTCTCACTTACACTCGGGCAAATGTAGTTTGGAGAGAATTCTTTGTTTTGTCTCTGGCTCCACCTGCTGGTCCAACAAAGCATTTATAGCCACTTTGTCTCCCAACATAAAATCAATTTCACGTTTATGAAGAATATCGCATATCTTTCGCCAGGACACGAAACACATATTCGCTCATAAATCCTAATCTGCAAAAAAACCCCATTGTTGCTAGCAGGACATGAACTAAACCTCAGGACATTTAAGGGAAGCTGTGTTTGCCTCCCTCAGCTGGAAAAATAAAGTTACACCCAGTGACCTTCAGAACATCAGCGGCTCTTCACAGATGACCCAGCCTCGTCGGATTTGCCCTCTCGCGCTTTTTAAATGTGCCACCTCGCCTTTCTGAGGTCACGTCTTTCCGGATGTTTCCCACGGCACATGAACACTGAGGTGCCGACACACAAACGCAGTGCAGTGGGACAGGCTGTGTTTCCTGGTTTATTTGGACTCTGACGGTCCACACTGCTGCCCCTGTTGTCGCACAAAACATGCATGCGGCAGGTAAATTAAATTAACTGTAGTCGCGGGCCGTAACACTAGAAGCATGTTAACCTTTACGGGCATGATCCCTGTGCAATAGAATTTAGGAGCATTCCAGCTGCATGACTGTCGCTCTGCATTGTTTTATTGCTCACAAATATTCCAGGTAGCTATTAAATTCTCTTCAGGGGTTTGACCTGGTCTGTACGGTACGCTAATATACTACACGGTGTTCTTTTGTGTCGGGTTTCAGCCTTTCAGAAATACTGCCGTCATCACACTGAGCTCAAACGAAATTTCAAAATATACGCACTTTTAAAAGTATTTTCTATATACAAAATACAGATTGGAAATGTAATATTCTACTAACACACCCAAATGTATATATATAAAATATTGATATGTACAGAAATATATACGCATATAAAACAAAAATATATAGAATGTGTAAGCCATCGGTTTTGAGGCATGATATGGCATTGCGTATAAACCGGTGCAGTTTATCTAAGCGTGCGCTGCTCTACTTGCAGCAGTAGTGTGCCGAATCCCATAGGTAGCAGTTTGAAATAGCAGCAGTGCCCACAGTGCGCTGGGGTCGCCTCGTACCCATTTATTATCCTGCTCGAGAGCTCGGCGCTGCCTCCCGGAACGTCACACCTGGAACGCAGGTAGAGATCCGGACGGCGAGGGGCTGTTGTGACTCGCAGTGCTCTGCCGCACGGGAGCAGGGAGCAGGTATGACAGCGGCCGTTATGTAGCCATCGGGAAAATCTCCCCCAACAGCTTTCCTGCATTACTGTTCTGTCCATGATCACCGTAAACCAGGCGCATGACTCGCAATTAAGCGCGTAGGCTCTCAGTGTTACTTGGGGGTGGGGGTGGGGGGGTCTTTTGCATAGTGTGTGATTATTTCTGCCAGCCCAGCAAGATGCATGCTAGTTTGCAGTGTCAGATAAATATTAATACAAATATTATGTTTGAGTGGTAAAATGTTATGGTTGAACCGAAGGTTTTTAATTTCTGAATAAATAGCAGTGATGCACAAATGCCATATCAGGAAATGACAGCGATGGCAGCCCCCATGTGTGAATGCGGCTTTTTCTGAGTGTGGATGTCCAGGGGATCGGGAATGTCGCGTGTACGCTGGAAGGCTCGCAGGAGTGCCACCCTGAAAGTCATGTGATCCTAAGCCCCTGGCAACAGACTGGCGGTCCCCCCCCCCCCCCCCCCGTACTGTATGGGGCGGATGTGCGTTTGGATGAACCGCCGCGAGAGGCTGGTTGTGATGGAGGAGAGGCGGCGAGAGCGAGAAAGGGATGGGGGGGGGCGTTGCACAGCCGCTTTCCTATTGGCTGGGCATTACGGCATTCTCCCTGGAGGCAGCCCCCCCCCCCCCACCTCTCTTTCACATCCCAGCTTGCTGAAATACACCCCTCCACCTGCCATTCCCCATTCACAGTGTGCAGCAACGGATCACGGGCAGTGGCAGTGACGGAGGCGGGGGATCTCGTACCACAAGCCTGTCCACACAGCCAGTCCACGGATCCCCAGCACTGCTCCTCCACACCCATCCTCCTCCTCCTCCTCTCCCTCCTCCCCGTCTCCTAGCCCACCGCCAGCAGCCTCCATCAGCTCTTCGCTCTCCCTCACTCTCCCTCCCTACGTCTCTCTCTCTCTCTCTCTCTCTCTCCCCCGCTCCCCACCGTCTGCCCAGACCTCTGCAGCGGAGCTTTCGGATCAGCGCTGTGAGCCCACGCCGGACGATCCTCTGGCACCGTGCTGATTTTTTCCGGACTTCCTACGTCATTGTTTATCCGTCGCTGTTTTTGAAAGCTGCATCTCTGCAGATTATGTGTTACTCTTCGGAGCGTCTTTAACGTAAATAAGTGCACGCCTGGCTTGCGGAGGGCCTGCCCCCCGCCCACTCCCGTGACCTGTCCGTTACCTGCGCTGTGGAGCTTTTAATTCGGTCGTCGACGGTGAGGGAGTCCGAGATGACGGGAGCGAGGCTCCGCCTGCGATCCGGCGGAATAACTGGGGCCGCGTGAGGATTCCCGATCGGCCGGACTTCCGTTTGCGTCCCCGGCAGGATACCCGGCTCGCCTGCTCCCCCCGAAGCATGCCGGCAGACATGGATGCCTGAAGTCACGCCCGCTTACTCTTCACGTTTCAGCCTCATCCGACGGGTGGGGGGGGGGGGTGGTGGACCTCGGATGAATTCCACTGTCTTCTATCCGTGGCCTTGTTTTCCCGTTCCGTCTTTTTCTTGCATGCCGGTAGCCGCCGTTTGGCCCTGAGGTAAACTGCCAGGGTTTGGAGGGAAGCAGATAGAGAGATGCTCTCTCTGTCATCCCAGTAACTACAGCCTTTTTCTGTTGCTAGGCAACATCTTATTCATTTGATTTATTTCCTGATTGTTACTATTATTATTATTACTGCTGTTATTAATTTTTCGGGGGCTCAGAGGGCTGAAAATGAACAGATAGCACGTCATCTGTCAGATGCCAGATATCCAGCAAGGAGGCTGGCATCCGTCTGACTGCTGACGGGGTGCAGATACTCTACTTCCGTCTTGTTGTGGGGAGGACGGTCTGGCCAGTCATGTGGGCCAGTCATGTGGTCTTCCCGTGTTCATTTTTAAAGGCCGCGTTGCGCCTGCGATCGCTCCACGGATGGAACCGTGCCTTGTGACAGTTTCCCAGATCCACAGAGTAGATAGGGACCACCTTGACGGATAAAGGCCAGGAACCATCACAAGTTATTCGGAACCTCTTCTGCATTCGCCACGTTTTAACGTGGACTGTGGAATAACCTTGGAATCCACCGTGGCCGACACAAAGCCTGACCTGGACCCCGATCCGGGAGGGACCCTGGAGTCCCCTTGCCCCCCAGCCACTGAGAGGGACCTGCCTCCCCCTCCCCCCCTGCCGCCAGCAGTACGGCGACCAGAGGAGGGGGCACCCGGAGAGGACAGAGGCGGCCCAGCGACAGACTGTGCTGGCCGAGTGCTAGGCCTACTGGGAATGGGTCACCGGCTGTTTGTCCCGAGACTGCTGGCGGTGAGGGGGCAGGGCGGGGGTTTGCTTGCGGGGAAGTTTCAGACGCCATCAACCATGTTCTCACACCGCCGATAGTTTTTCATAGTTCTCCGTTGCGTAACCGTTTTACGCAATTATGTGTACTTCATGTTGCAAAGCAGATAACGATAAATATCACGCCTTAACCATTTCAGTCTTACTGTAGAGAATTATTCGCAGCGTGGAGGTCCGGTGTCAGGAGCTGCGGCTATTTTGAGGTGTCAGCGATTCGCTGTTTCACAGCGACCTGCCATACGGTGGCACTGTTACACTGTGGTGTAGCGTCGAAAAAAAATGGCGGCCCGCCGAACACGTGTCGGCAGGTGATCTCGGTGCCTGGGGCGCGCGCTGTGGATCAGTGCTTCAGTATTCACTTAAGCAGCACGTGTTTGTTTGTTCACACGCAGCCGCCCCCTGAGATGGAAGACGGAGAGGCTCGACCCCCCCAAGGGCTGTTGTTTTTCAAGTCTCACACTCAAAGAATCTTTGTTATTTTCAGTTGTGTCATACATGAGATTATGATCTTGTAAAAACAGTGATAAGTAGAATATAAATATGAATTCCAAAGATATGTAACAGTGCCAATCTAAAAATTCACACACTATGTACTAAGACATGGACATAAAACAAAAAAGTTCAGTTTAAAGGAAATATATAGTTGTGCAAGTTGTTAATGTAACTTTCGAAACAGGCACTGTACTTATTAAAAAACAGCTTTAATAATTAACAGGTTTAATAATACATGGTTGTCTAATTATCCTCTTCAATTCATCAAAACTGCCACATGCCTGGGAGGTCAAATCTCGAGCCCCGGGTTGCTAACGTACATCGTGCGAGTCGATTCGCTTTGTGTTTTTGAGCTGCTTTCACTGCGTTTCCCAGGCTTCCTACGTGACTCTCGAACTCTGCTAACGGAAGCCGCTTCTCTCCTGACAGACGTCCAAAGAAGACTTGCTCCAGGCGGATTTCGAGGGCGCCCTGAAGTTCTTCCGGGTGCAGCTGCCCAAGAGGTACCGAGCCGCGGAGGATGCCCGCAGACTCATGGAGCAGGCCTGCAATATCAAGGTAGGAGGTGCATCCTTATCCGCACCTCGTTCGTGTTCTGCTTCAGTATGTTATTGAAAGGCACAACGACAGTAACTGGGGCTTGAGCCACTGAGCTTTTGGAGGCTTTTGTGTGTCCTGAGGCCTCCTCCTGGCTGGGATGGGTATTGCAAGAGGAAAGTATAGCCCAAGCGTGCTTTTCCACCGCACCAAGTACCGCACTTTTAGTACGGTGCCTTTGCTGCTTTCACTCTCCCATTGACTTCTGGTCGAGCACCAGTACCAAAAGTCCCAAACCAGCTGGGGTATTTCTTTGGTCCTTCAGAACTTTTGGTACTTGAAACGCTTTCCTTGTCAGTCGGCCATGCACATAGCCTGTGATTTTATTATAAGTATAGGGATATCATTTTATTGTAATAAATATTGGAATATTTATAAAGCAAAAAGGAGTTTGTAAATTTCTCACAAACCCGCCTAGGAGTGCTTTAAAGCAGCAAGGATGAAAATGATTATGCTCGTGCCGGAGAACGCATGCAGCACCCATGCAAAAGAACCGGTAACCTTTAGGTGAACTTTAATCTGATTTTTAAACATATATTAGTCTATAAAAGGAACAATAATTAAAATCGCAAAGCTAGCTAAGGATTTTTTTCTATGACAGAGTAAAAATGTTATAGCAAAACCTAAACTCGCTGTGCTATAATGTCCGTACAGAATTGAAAGTAAGAAAAAGCCTTAATCTTAATCTAGCTGACTAGCAACGTAAGAATTGCACATACATAACATGCGATGTTGGTATGAATATCGCATCGTCCAGCCCTATAATATACTGCAGCCATTTTTAGAATCCAGTACAAAATACCCGCATTGTAATAATAATAATATTAATAATAATGATAATAATAATAATAATAAGGATAATATTAGTATATTAATATACAGCATTTACATGAACTCAGTACAACACAATACAAACGTGATAAACGTGATACAAGCGCATTGTGATATCATTCGTAGCTGGTACCAATTTTTGCAGCAGTTAAAACCAACACACTGCAGCTTTCTGAAAGCGCCCTACACGGTACCAGTGATACAGTACCTGGTCCACTGGAAAACAGCCCGAAGAAGCTTTGACATCAGCTTCATCAGATCCGTACTTGTAATTGTGCCAATAGGTGTTGACACTGGGCCACATCGAGTCAATAGGTACATAGTCACCATGAAACAGAGTCTCTGTTAACGTGGCTGGGCATGTGACTGCCCTTTCTGAATGCTTTAATATGATAACATATCTACAGAACGCTGCCTGCTCTGTACTCCCAGTGCCCGCAGGCTGCCTCCCGTTCGCCGAGCTGTCCCGGCAGGGGGAAGCATGCTGTGCCTTCGTCCTCGTGTTGTTTTGTTTTCCATAATTGTTTTCTCGGCTAGAAATGTGACGTCAGCCATTAGGCTGTGAATCAAAATGCACAGTTCTCTCGCTGAGGCATTCTGGGAATTCAGTCGAACTGTCTGAAGTTAGAAGTGGCTCGAGGCTGAACAGGCAGAGAGATGGCTAGCCTCACGTCTGAGTGCCTCTTGACCACGTTGCTTTGTGGTGTCGTTTGGGACCACTGGTTGGTTGAAGGAGGTAAGTGCAGCTGGAGTGGGTCCCTGAAGTGCAGTAGTGACTGTTGGGACCTGCTGGGGCCTGGGGTGGCTTGGAATAAGATTGTTTCCTCTGAGCTGTTAAACTTTCGGAACCAGACCGAGCCGGAATATAAGTACAACAGGACATCCAGAACGTTGGCATTTGATTCCTTTTTCTCCATCACACAGTCCTTTTTCCTACCTGAAAAGAAAAAAAAATCACATTAAACGCATGTTAAAATATATAAATCAGATCATCGGGATTTCCAGAAGTTTAAAGTTTACTTTCAATCCTGGATTCCATGGATGGTCTTCGATCCTTTTCATTCCATACTGACCCTATGGGAACCTGGATCATTCATTCGATTGTCTTTCATTTTCTTTCGTCACAGGATCGTTTCCGCATGGGTGCCTCGGGTCGTTATCTTGCTGAATAATGAGGTACTGTCCAGTCAGCCGTAATCCTGATAGGATGGACTGGTTGTGAAGTATCCTATGATAGCTATGCTAATTGAAATGCGCATGTATTTGGCAAAGATCACCCAGACCATGACTTGGCAGCTCGAAACATGATTAACTTCTGATTGATACTGAGTGTGTTTTATACATTTGCCAGGTATCGCCAGTAGAGCTACTATGCTAAATATGTGAGCCGTTGCCCTTAAAGTGGCAGTGCAGTGGCTATATAGGCCGTACCATGGTCTGACCCCGTTTGGCTTGTCCACAGGTCTCCTCTAAGTAGTGATGGGCGATATGAGAATGATTTATTGTAACCAGTTGCAGTTGTATCCATAATAAGTGTTTCAGAGTTATCACAAAATATCGTGATACAGCACTACTTAACACTACAATTGTAGTGACTGAGCAAACCGGCAAGTGCAAGTCATGCAATGCCTGCCTGTATGGAGGCTGCTACAGAACTACAACACAAACAGACTGATGTGCAAAAAAGCAATTTCGGCTTGCATGACATCCCTGCTCTGCCTGTAAATCTCACTTTGTCAATTATCTGTCTCAGTGGATCTCAAGCTAGTGACTAGATCTTGAACTCAGTAACTGATCTTTTACTAACACAAACATTATATATATATTTGACTGCTAAAAATATAGCACTTGGTGTCACACGGTCTCAGCTACGCTGTCGCATAATCAGTCTGCAGCACAGCTGATGAGGACAAACTGGTTCCAGAAATAGCTTCGGCTTAGATCGTGTGAAAATGGTTTGTATTTGCGAAATCTGACATGACCAATCTACTGTTGTCTGCAAACCTTGCAAAAACACAGTTAATGCAGAGATGATAAATGTTCATTTGCACTCCAGACATTTCAGACTTAAATGTTAAAAAACATTAAAAAGCACTTAAATATGAGTTGTTTTCTTTTATAAGTACAGTATTTTATAAACACTAATAATTAATTATCATTACTTTTATAATACTACAAGCAGTGTTTCTTGTTAGGATAGAATTGCTGGTTATGGTTAATTAACATTACTGCATGCATTCCAATTTCGTTGGTTTGTAATCAAAAACTCGTGATCTAATTACATATATTTGCATATTTAGGACACGCTTTTGTCCTAAGTGACATATAAGCAAGGCATTTATCATGGATTGTGATTCTAACCTAAAGTATGACATTTTGTCCGTGTAACTCACCCCTACCTCCAGGTCCATTGCTTTCCACCCACAGTCCCACAGCATCCATAATTTGGTGTCTCACCTTCTTACGTGTTTGAGCCCAGTGATTCACTGCCATCCTTTCAGAGCGTCCACAGCCTGGCGCCCTGTACTGCCTGGGTTAGGCTCAGCCCCCTGTTATGGAGGATGGATAAATGGATAGAAATAGCTTTTAATAAAAATGATCGGAATTGATTAATAAATCATCCTTATAAATATGACATTCAGGAACTTAAGTTAGTCTTAAATGCTTTTTGAAATCTTAACAATGCCACGACATGAGATTAATGTAACTGGAAATTAAATTAAAACAAGAACATTAAGTAGGCAGAACTTCATTAATTACGGTCTGCGGGTTCTGGGCGATTATTCTGTTCTAGTTACCCATGTGCTGCGCCTTGATGCTGGACTCAGCAGTGTTTGATGGGGTGTGTGCCGATCCGAAACGTTCCGGCAACATATGTCGTCGTAATCGCTGAGCACTGGGATAATATAGTGTGTTTATGCACATAAATCAAAACATTTAATTCATATTCATACCCATTAACATTTCAGTTTATTTATGCGCATTTTATGACAGTTATGAAACTGTTGCATGGTGTGTGTTAATGGTGAATGTGTGACCTGTCGGTGTGTGATACGCTCTGTTTACTTGGTATCCTAGGTTACATTACTTAATAATTACTCAAATGTAAGGATTAAAATTATAATACTCTGAATAGCGCAGGTATCCGCAGTGCCAAAATCAGCTGAGTAATACTGATTGATGTGACATTTGGCCATTCGGGTGGATAGGTTTTGCCAAGTTAGCAAACACAGGTATTAAAAAATAAGTCCACATGGTGCCCATAGCGTTTCAGGATTAACAGCTTTTCAATCTATTGAGTGAGCGAATCCATTTGCAGTTAAGTTTTGGTATTACATGGTAGCGGACTAAGCTCTTGGGACCTCAGTCCTCAGTGTTTTTCTCACGTTTCTGTGGTCGGAGTGGAGGGGGACACATCACAGGGTCCCCAAAGCCTGGTGTAATTACGCTCTGTTCGTCTTCCGATGTATTCCCACCCATCCCTCAAGATGATCATGGGAATGATGAGACAACTAGTGGTTAACTGGTGACGTTTAAACCTGCATTGTTAATGCCCCCATTTCTCAGACCAGCTGCTAATGCGACTCCTGACTCTTAATTTGAACAGAATGACTTTAAATTAGGTTATAGCAGTTTTGGGGAAGATTGCAGCCCGAGACAGAGGCTGGCTTCTCAGGCATGCAGTTCGAAGAGTTCATTGCACGGCTGATACGTTTGTTGACAAGTCTGTTATTCTGAAGCTCTGCCATGCTTTTTAGGTTACGTCGTACTTCTTGGAGAATGGATGATGTATGTAATTTAACAGCGACCTTCAGCTGTTTATTAATAACAACATAAGGCCTGCTCTTCTGATCACGCTACAGTCAGATGACCGTGGGATGCTTTTGTCTGGAAGTCCCACAAGTTTCACAATGAATGCATGATTCCCGGTATTTGGCGTCTGTCCCAAATGGCCACATTGTCTTGGATGGGGCTCAGCCCTTATTCTGCAAGCGGGTGTTGTGATCCGGCAGACTCTATGGCCCTGGAGACAGGGCGGGGTTGGAAGTGCAGTCTGGGAGGGGCGTGGCCTTTATTACCTGTGCGAGAGCCAGAGAACAGGTGTATTGGTCTGTTGAGTGAGGATGAGTCAGCAGGCGGGGTGGAGGTGAGGAAAACTCAATGGTTTGGGCCACGTCCTATCAGGCGAGGAGGCTTTCCCGTCACGGTCTGTGGCAGCCCACAACGCCCCCCCTGTTTGTTCTGATCGCCGGAACAGGAGGCTCTCGCCTGGCTTAGGTTACACCATCCCGGCGTGGGAGCGGCTATGCCTGTTAGCAGCAGACGTGGAGAACGGCAGGAGCCACAGCTCCTGGCGCGGGAACGTTTGGAGCGTCGGTGCTTTAAATGCTCCTGGTGTTGCGCTCTCCTGTCGTGCCACCGAGTGCGACAGCAGGATCAGTGAGCTTGCATTTCTTCAGCCGGGGACGGGCTGTAGGAACCCTGTCTGGGCGGACCCAGGCACCACCCCGGTCGATAGGCTGGTGGAACCGGCACGGCCCGCTCTTAGCACATACACGCTTGTGATGTCTGACTCGCTGGTTTCAAAAGCAAGGTTGTGATCTGTGGGTGAGCATTTCCTCGCCTCCTGACCAGAGAGCCACCACAGGAAGTGCGGCGAAGGCGACGTGAGCAGGACCCCGGATATTTCAGCGTACCGCCGCCAAGCACAGGCGTCTTTTCAAAACGCCGTATCTTTCCTCGGCGTCTCGGAAGCGGCAAGACGCAGGCGGCCTTGTCTGTCAGACCATCCCACTTGCATTCCCCGGCGCACAGGGGCGGAGTTTACGTGAGGAGCCTACTCTTGCCATGTCTCCTGGGACAGAAATGTGAGTCAGTGAGCAGGGAGGGTGTCGCGTGGGGTGGGGGGGGGGGGGGAGAGGGGGGGCACAGGAAGCTTTGCATCATACCGCCAATCGAAGCTGTCTTTGCGTCTCCAGTGTCTGCGCAGTCGCTGTTTCCCCTGGGCTGCTGTCTCGCTCTCTCTCACTCTCGCTCGCTCGCTCGTACGCGTGAATCTTGCGTTTTCTCTGTTTCCACGGAAGGAATAATCTAGGCCCTCGCGGTCAGGGAGGAGAGAGCTGCAGGCGTTCCTTCGCTTCATAAGGGGGGGACGGACCTGACTTGTAATCAGCTTACAGACTGCAAGAATTCGCTGGCACCTGCTGGTTGCCGGGGAGGGGCGGCCCCCGTGTGTGGGCTGCTCCATCCTCCCGTCCTCGGCAGTACAGAAATGCAGTTTCACTCTGGAGGTCTTCATCGACATCTCAGACATTGGACATTTGAAGATTGGACTTTTTTTTTAAGTAAGCTCACTGGGTCTTAATTTTCATTTTTTTGTTGGTATATACAGTATATATTTTGGTTTTAAAAATGGCTGATTCTTTCTAGACCTGAGCTGTGGATTTCCTTGTAGCTTGACGTCTTTAAAATTGTACCTGTTTGGCTCCAGCACAATCCTCCAAGGATCAGTGACTGAGGAGTGGAGTGTTGCTATCACTGGAGCAGAGCAGGGGGAGTGGCCTGGGCTCAGATCCTTGAGGACCGCCAGCCAGTCAGAGGAGGTGTCCGAGGGACAGTGACAACAGGATCTGCTCTGCTGTAGTAACCAGCCCGGGAGAGAGGGGGCGGAGTCGTGCTCGCGGGGTCCTGATTTTGCTGGCACTCATACTCAGGGGGCTGGAGGCAGGACCAGGACTGAAATGCACCTTGAACTAGAGGGGGGAAAATACAGAAGGTGACTGTGTGCAGGAGTGAACCTAACTTCGCTCACAGAGTACGGAAACAAAACTAGATCAGGTGTGTGTTCCTGGCTGGGCCTCCCCCCCCCCAGACCTGCCCTGCATTTCCCACCCCCGAGGGCTGGGCTTGATCTTTAAGAGACGTACAGAAGCTACAGAGGCCACACTACACTAGGCAGCCCTGCTTAACCTGCTGCTTCGATCCTCGGGGGACACAGCTGTCAAGATGATGGAGGAGGTGTCTATTAGTGTGGCCTACGATGCTCATGTGATCAACCAGATCCTGGAGGAGGATTACCTGGCCACCCTGGTGGCCGACTCCAGACCCAAGCCCTTGGTAGGTGTCTCAGTCGGGTTGGCACACGTCTTGCCCTAAATATGAGGAGTTTCACTCTCGTGGTGTACAGCAAGGAGAGAGAGAGAGAGAGAGAGAGAGAGAGAGAGAGATTATCATTCCTCTGAATTCAGGCAGTGTTAAAGATCTCCTTTTGTGCGTCTGAGAGGTAGGTACGTTGATCCAGTCTCTGAAACGTCAGTGCACAGGACATCACTCCGATAAGCAAAGTGTACGGGCTGACAGTTTATAACTCTGACAGCTGCTAACTCGCTGGTTGGTGCTTCTGCGTGCTGTGGGTCTCTCTGTGCATCCATTTGAGGAGATGCCATTATCCCGGACAGCAGAGCAGAGACGGCGGGAGGGGCAGGGTGCCGACCAGGGGATCGCGGTACCTGTCAGTTTCCATTCACTGGCTTCTTTGCGTTAAACTACAGAAGCAACAGTTAATTTTCTTTAGGTGGAAGTCTGTGGAGTTGTTCAGGTTTGTCTCACATTATAGTTTGGTCTTCGATGTGGATGATATAAAAACTCCGGTCTAGGTGCCGTTATGAAACTTAATTCATGTCTGAAAGCATCTTCCTGTTAACAGACCTCAAATACACCAGAGCAAGGTTCATTCTAGGTATGAAAGGCTGATCCTTATTTCTCATCGCTTTGAACGTGGTGTGACGGTTAGTACCCCATGGAAACTGGGTGCACCCAGTGCGTGGTTTGATGACGCGACATTTGGGTGTCTGACAGTCTCGTATGCGAGGGGCCGAGGAAGAGGTGGGCTGTCGTGATGACGTGACTCACTTGCTGTGAGCTGCGTTCACGGATACCCACTCTGCTGCAGAAAAGGTCGAAGCGGCACGATAAACGCAGAACGCGACGATTAGTATGGCTCCCAGTCTTATCGTGACACGTTTGATGGCTTCTATGACTCAGCAGGTGCCAAAACACAGTCACTGTGCTGTTTATCTCTCACGCCACCAGAGCGGAGGTCGGCGTCCTCACTCTCGGCCCCAGTGACGCACCCAGATATCTGAGCGCGCTGCCTCCGTTACATTGTGAAATCTCTCTCCCTCGTGCTCTCATGGTGAATGTGGTGCCCTACTTCTGTCCATCGTGGGTGACACGCGTGTTTCAGACGTATCGATTTTTCCATATCGTTCCCTCAGTATGGTTTCCCTACTGCTCCGCTCTCTAGCTCTCCTTCTTACTTTGTCATTTGCCTGCAGTTGAATGGATGTTCCGCTCGGCTTGATGCTCTGCATTGTCATGCCTCCTACACAGCTAAGATGGCCACTAAGCAGTTACGTTAGTTTTAAATGGATATAATTAGCTGTCTCCACTTCCTGCCATGCATGCATGGGGTATAGAGACCTAAGTGATGGGCCCTTTGCGATCATCTCTGGTGGCCAGGCTCCTCCCTCCTGAGACAGACCTGTAAACCCAATCTTAGCCACAAGAAAAACATTCCAGCTGCTACCATGGCAACAAGGTGGGCCGAGACCTCAAGTCTGTGTTTATGTTGTTAAGTATAGTCGTTTTATTAGGCTCCTTGGATCACCTAAGAGGTTGATCTTACGGAAGTGCAGGTAGCTTCTTATTGCACAGGTGGACTTTTGGTGCAGTTTAAGTCGAGGGAGACCACAGGAACTAGGTAAGAGGAATATGTAAAGTGTGTGTATGACAGTGCGTACAAAAGGCTGGTAAGAGGAAGATGTAAAGTGTGTGTATGACAGCATGTACAAAAGGCTGTTAAGAGGAAGATGTAAAGTGTGTGTATGACAGCATGTACAAAAGGCTGGTAAGAGGAAGATGTAAAGTGTGTGTATGACAGCGAGTACAAAAGGCTGGTAAGAGGAAGATGTAAAGTATGTGTATGACAGCGTGTACAAAAGGCTGGTAAGAGGGAGATGTAAAGTGTGTGTATGACAGCACGTACAAAAAGGCTGCTAAAGTGAATTTATTCCAGGAAGATTTGTTCATTTCACAGATGTGTATGATTGACTAGAACAACCTATAAAGTTCTCCATTGTGATAGATGTGCCCGCAGCTGTTTAGTTTATTGAAGAGTCAGGGACTGGAATGGAACAGATTGTTGGTTTTAAGACATCTGATCTTTGCTGCCTTGGTTTGTTATTTAAATTGATCGGTCACTCGCTGGCATACTGTGTAAACCAGGTGCTCAGGAACAAAATGAAAGTGTCCTCGGGTAAGTAGTCCTGGGAAGCAGATTTAAAACTGGTATTTAATATGGTCTCAACTGCTTACCTGGGGCAACAGCGAGTTGTAGTGTATTTATACTCATTACATCGCCGCCTGGTGGCTGAAATAGCTTCTGCAATTCCACACCTGCCAAGCTCATGTCCGGCCCACTCCTACTGAAGCGCTGACATTTTTTTCCTCACGAACCCACAATGCTTTTGCCCTCTGCAGGTGCCCACAAAGAAACTGAAGAAGTTTGAGAAGGAGTACCAGTCCTTGCGGGAGACCCAGTTGCAGCAGGAGGACCCCATTGACAGGTATCAGGTAGGCATCCTAATGGATCACGCACCCCGATCACAGGCTTATCTGACATGCCAAACATAAACAAGATGTAACTAATATAATGTGACCCGCGAGATCAGAATTTTCTCGCCCATCTGCCGCGCCATTACCACCACCCACCCCCCCCGTAAGGTGGTCACGCCAGTCTGCCGCACCATTACCCCCCCCCGTAAGGTGGTCACGCCAGTCTGCCGCACCCATTTCCTGTCTCCCTCTCTCATCCTGTTTCAGTTCACCCATGTGTAGAGGTGCTTCGGTGAGACATGAAAGACTTCGGAGCTCACAGACGACCAAGAATGAGATCTGTGTGCTTTTGGAAGCTGGGCGGCTCCACAAATTCGCTTTTATAGCCCAGTTTCTGTTTCCTTTTACATCTGTAATATAAGGTTTGCTGCTAAGATCAACTGACAAATCTAAGCATTTGTATAGTTCAGACAAAAAAGTAGACGTGTGTTTCTTCTCAATTACGAAAACCCAGAGGTGGATCGTTCAGGTACAGAAGGTAAAAATCCAGACCAAGATTTTGTTTCAGTCGACCAAGTTCAGTAAATGATTACAGTCACAGAGGAGCTGGTTGGTTGAGGCACAATCTTTGTCTGGATTTTTTCTTTCTGGACCTGAACTATCCACTTCTGCAAAAAAACTGACAGTTGTGTTTGTTAAGCTGAGTTGAGTGAACATTGTTGCCTGTGACATACCTCTCATTTTCAAGTAAATAAGCATATTTTTTTATTTTGGTTCGTTTTTTGCACTTTATAATTGTGTCAGAAATACAGGTAAAAAAAAAAGTGTTTGGAAAGACTTGTTCAGTCTGAACTCTTTTTTTGAACAATGACTGATTTTAAGTTTTTAACTTCTGTGTTTTATATCGATTTTATACTTTTCACAAACGTAAAATAAAGGATACTTTTAAATAATGGCTAGTTGTTGTAATGTTAGAATTTAGGGTAGGCTCAGAGCGTATTCTGACAGGGTAAAAGAATGTGTGTTACCCGAGAGGACTGAGGAGCATGCTAGTGCGCCCCCTGGTGGCGGAGCCGCGTTGGCAGATCAGGGAGGTCTCAGGGATGGGCTTCGCAGCAGTCTGGTGGGAGGGACTTGGCCGCGAGCTCAACCAATGAAGCAGCTGGCCTCTCCCCCTGCCCCTTGTCGGTTGAGGGCATTGTCAGAAACCGTGTTGCGCCCCGTGACCGCGTAGGCAGCCGTGAGCGTCCAGGTAAGCTCCCAGCCCGAATCCGACGAGCTGCGTGTCGCTCTCCGCAATCTGCTCCGCCGCCCCTCCCCTCGCTTGTGCTCCTGTCTCGGTCCGTCCGGCAGACGGTGTCCTGCGATGCTCGCTTTGCCGTGAGTTCCCCGCAAACCTGTCTCACTGCTCCGATAAATATACTCAGCACCCAGATATTGACCTGTCCACCGCCTGATACCCTGTATTGATAAGATTATCAGTGACAACTTTATTAATAACAGGACGTAATGTTTACTATGAATATCGCTATATAATGTTAGCAGTAGGAAAATGGTGACTGGATTTTTGTGAGCAGGAAAATTGGCTGTGAATTTAATTAGGCTTTAATGGGGATTTTTCTAAGCATTAGGAGTGGTGGGAAAAATCCAGTGTTTAATTACTATAATGACTAATATCCGTCGTGGTAGAGTTCTGTCAGAAGAGCCTAACTAGTCTGAAGCGATAGTGAGATTAACTGAAATCTTTTGTCATTTGATGGCTGTCAGTCCTCGTGTGAGGGTGCGGAATGTCATGGGATCACATGGCCAGTGTTTACTATCTTGAGTTCGTAACAATGAGGGCTTTCAGACAAGCATCCGGGAGGCTGGGCTGGGTGGGACCGGTGCACAGGGACTCGGCGTAATCAGCCCGTCTCCCCATTTGAATTCATAGCTTTGTTCTCTTCTTATAACCTCTTACGTCCTATAATCTCTCTTTTTTGTTTTTGGATAAGAAGCTGTTATTCTCTCGTTCACCCATAACGGGTGTGGAGATAAAATTACCTGCAGGTGCCCTTTGACCTGAGGTACGCCGGTGAGTCACAGGTGGAAAGTGAGATTCGGATTTAGGTTTTACTTGGGCAGTCTGATGCTAACTGCATTCCAGCTGCTTTCTAAGGCTAAAAATATCCTAGCTGGAGTTGTCAGGACGACGACGTTGCATTAATATTGCACCAGATGTGAAGGTTTTTGCATTGGGCTACGATGACACTCATGCCAGCTAGATAACTCTGAGCTCAAAAGACTTACTAATGGATTGAAAATGAAATGTAAGGGAAAATATCCGTTGTTATTTTCAGCAGGTGGATTCCAGTGAACCAGCTGAAGTGTTTTTGGTTGTGTGCATGTATGAAAGCAACTATGGAGAGACTGAAAAACATTCCAGAAAAATTTTGACAAGCGTGGGCCGTTTTTGTCGATGCTGATGTGCTCGGCTGTCAGTCAGTGTCTGCAGCATTTTCCTGAGCGATGGTGGCCACAGTCTGTATGTGTGAATGTCTCTCTCCCGCTACCCCAGCCTCACTCACGCATCACTCTTAGCCACTCTGTCAGTCTTCAGCTAGCAAACGATTGTGGCCAGTATCACCGTACTTAACGCTTCCGTTAGCAAGCGAACACTTCTCCGCATTTCCTGTTTTTATCTGTTCCCTCAAGCTCTACTCTTATCACTTCTGTTGACAGAGGGAGAACCGGAGGCTACAAGAGGCCAGTATGCGTCTGGAGCAGGAGAACGACGACCTTGCCCACGAGCTCGTCACCAGCAAGATAGCACTGAGGAACGACCTGGACCAGGTGAGCATGCCCCCCATCCACTGCCAGCGAACGGGCTGTGGTGGGATCTTGGCATCGGAGCAACCTCATAACCCCGTTGCTGTGACGACTGCGCTGTGACGACTGCGCTGTGCTTCGCAGGCGGAGGACAAGGCCGACGTCCTGAACAAGGAGCTGCTGAACACAAAGCAGCGTCTGGTGGAGACTGAGGACCAGAAGAAGAAGCATGAAGAAGAGACCGCACAGGTGCTTGGGCGCTGTACACATCATGCCCCTAGGGGGCGCCGTGCATGATTATCGGTGTAGGAAAATACTTCTAAATTGCTGAAATTTAAGCTTTGTGGTGTGGTGGCTTTGGGGGGGGTTTGAATCCCCGACTTTGAGAGTGGAGCTGACGTACTGACCCCGTATTCGCATGGATTTGTATGATCATGATTATGATGTTACTAAGAATTACACACATGCAACTTTGTGTGCGATGTGATTTCCTTCCCTTTGAAGGACAGGCCTCATGCGAATGCTCCCCTCCACCTTCCGCCCTGTGTTCTCTGGAGTGGCCCCCTGACACACATATCGGATAGACTGGACTGATGATAATTTTTTATTAATTTTTTTTGCATTATATGCGAGTTGCAGTACTTGGAATACAATTCTGTGGTCTTTTCACCGCCTCGATAGTATCAGACATGAGTCGAATCCGCCAGCTGTTAGGACACGAAAGAGGCCTTCACCTGACGATGGGACGCTTTTCCCTTAGGTGCCTAATGTGCTGACTGTTGCATTATGGGACCTTTGTGGGCACCCCCCCCCATCTGACTCTATATAATCCCTCCCACCAGCTGAAAGAGGTGTTCAGAAGGGAACTAGAGAAGGCTGAGTCTGAGATTAAGAAGACGACGGCCATCATCGCGGAGTACAAGCAGGTGAGGCAGGGTATCCGGCATGTGACGCGGCTCTGTCCCGCATGCGCTGATGCTCGCCGCGTACGAGACAGTCAGCCAGCCAGCACAGGTGTTTAATCACCTGTAATCTTTATCCGATGCACTGAATTATTTTACGCCAAATACAACCTCAGGTGTTTTACGTCTTGACCTCCCATTTAATGCTGCCCGGAAATTAAATGATTAAACTTCATTGATCCCAGAGGGGAAATTCTTTTTGCCCCCCCCGTGTTTCTCTCTATAGATGAGAGCAGCGAAGGGCAACCACCCGTAGTGGTGCCCAGGGAGCTGGGGGCTAAGGGCCTTTTTCAAGAGCCCACAGACATGCTCAGACCGGGCTTGAACCGACGACCTTCCGATCACAGGCAAAGAGGCTTAGCCCACTGAGCCCAATAATTTTTCCCCGAGAGCCAAACACTAATCCAAGGGCTCCTGCCCCCAATGTCATTCTGTTATGCCAGTTCAAGTTGGAGAAAATTGCCAAGCGGGGAGAGGGGCTGTGGATGCTGTTGATCATATTTGCTGGGTGGAGATCGAATGGATTGTTCCATTTTCCCCTGAGACAGGGCTTAACTTGGCTAAAACGCAGCGATGCACATTTTGCACAAGCAAAACATTTGACTGTTTACAGGCTGCGTACCGGGGAACCCTGCACTATGGTAACGCCGTCTTCGGGTATCTGGTTTATAGATCTGTTCCCAGCTGAGTACCAGGCTTGAGAAGCAGCAGGCCGTGACCAAAGAGGAGCTGGACGTTGTTAAGGTGAGGGCTCGGCTCGGCTCGGCTCGGCTCAGCTTGGCTCGGCTCGGCTCGGCTCGGCTCAGCTTGGCTCGGCTCGGCCCGGCCCGGCCGTAGCGACCCGTATTTTGTCTCCTGCACTCGCATGCTCCCGCGCCTAAGCATGCGGCACACTCTGCAACCACAGAGCAAAGTGATGGCGTGTGAACGGTGCCGGGAGGTCTTCAGCAAGGAGGGGCCACTGCAGGTGCCGGCGGTGAGCAAGGACAACCGGGACTCAGACCTGGACGAGGAGAAGGACTCGCTTAAGGCCCAGCTGAGAGAGATGGAGCTGGAGCTAGCCCAGACCAAGCTGCAGCTGGTGGAGGCCAAGTGCAGGATCCAGGTGAGTCCTGGACCTCCGTCTCCCCAGTGTAGCGGATTTCGTTCTGCGTTGTGTAGTTTTAGCTGTGCATCAATGGCGGGACGACACCAAAATGTAGTTCAAATACGTGTATTTCTGCTCAGAAAGCAAGTAATATAGGCACAGGTCTCATATCCCTCCTCTCTGCACCTATGAAACAAATATATAACACATCATGAGAAACTCGAGCACCCTGTCAATCATAATAAATTTGAAATATACACAGTTAATTAACTTAGAAAATAATATATCGCGTACAGACAACACATTCCTCTCACCGTCATAACATGTTTCAAAGAGAGTAAAACAGGGGTTCCACTCCACTAAACCAGGGGCGCGGATTATACCATAACAGACGGGGGAGATTTTTACATCTCAAAAATAAATACAATTCATAACAAACATTAATTAAGTGACAAAAGAAAACACGGACATATTCTGCTTTAACCAAAATAACAACAGAACATGTTCTTATGCATAAACAAGTAAAAAAATAGACAAACAAGTAAAAAAAAAAAATAGACAACCAAAATTCCTCCTCTACTGTAATCCCCAATAATTCACTCTACATGTCGGACAAGTGTGGTGTGGTCTATCAAAATAGAAGTCCCATAATAAATCACAGGAAATAACAATAAAATAAAAGTTTCAGGATATATTTGAACCAATTTTTAGAACAAATCTAGCGTAACCAAAACACCCTGGTATATTAGCAGGGTATATGCGCCAGGTTTTCCCTGGGAGCTCAGGGGAGCACCCTCACCCAAATGGCACACGCACACATGCATTCTCTTGCAAAGGTGTGCAAGACTGCTGCATTCGGCAGGCAGGAAACAGGCTGCACCACCAGCCCGGAAGAATGCACTTTGGCCTGCATGTTTTAATCTCTGAAGCCAGGAACACAGACTTAGAATGTTTTCACACGTTTGTTATGAAGTTCTCAAAGTAAAAATGTTACTCTGCTGGTCACATGACATCAGTATTAATACTGACAGGCGTGACCTCCATTTTATATACCACCGGAAAGCTTTTTACTGGACTTCTTTTACAAATTAAACATTTAGAAAGAGCTCAGAGCTGACTATAAATAATTTTTCATAGCTGATTTTATCTGCATCGCTCGGCTAGTTGGTTCATTGCCGACTAATCTCCTCACCCCGTCAGATGAGCATGCAGCCTGTCACATGAGTAGATGCACAAAGAGAAGCTTGTTTAACTGAAAGTCTGCACCCATTATAATCAAGAGGCCTGTTCCCAGAGTTGAGTTCATTGGAGAGGAACATGTGGACTGTTCACCTTTTTATTTCGGTCTGATGGTGAATGTGTGGATGTCGTCTGTGTCTGTGGGAATCGCTAATATTTCACTTCCACCATATTCTTTGAAAACGTCTGGACGGAGAAATTATGACTCGCAACCCCAAGTGGGGTTTTCCTGCGCTGTTAGTCACGTGCAGGTTTAACTTGCTTTGTATTGGTCACATTGACGCTTCCTGCTGAGTTAAACCAGTCGGCAGTATGTGATGATCCCGCCCACTGTCACTCCATAAGCCTCTCACCCAAAAATATTTTTATTCTGTGGAGGTATTTTAAAACATTGCTTAAAAACAAAAGATCTTGTCAGTGTAACAGAAGAGCTTTGTTGAAGACATAGGGCACGGTCAGAAAAATGTACGGCAGCCACACTTTTGCAGTTAAAAAATAAATGAGTTAGAGGGCATTTTAGATTCACTAGGGTCACATAACCTGAACGTGTCTTTAAGATGGTGGTGCTTCCAGGGGAACCCCAAGGAGAAATGGGGGGGCATTCATGTCAGTACCTGTAACAGTTGAGGTGCAGCTCTTTATCAAAACACAACGAGTTAAACTGTCAGGAACTGTCAACTGGTTAAATACACAGGATGTTACCTCCGTTTACTCAGTCGTGTGTTTTGATCTGGCAGGAGCTGGAACACCAGAGAGGGGTGCTGATGAACGAGATTCAGGCCGCCAAAAATTCCTGGTTCAGCAAGACCCTCGGTTCCCTCAAAACGTCCACAAGCAACCAGCTGCCCCCCTCTCCCAAGGAGGGGCTGTAAGCCTGCTTGCCTTTTGGCCCGAGTGAGCACAAGGGAGGAGACAGAGAGCGGAGAGTGGGACACTGGAGGAGTGGGGTAACAGAAAAGGAACGGGAGAAAACAAGAGCACAGGGTGGGAATGCAGTATTCCCTTTCAGGGAGCGAGACCCTGCGATATGGACACGTAAATAGCTTGTCACCCCCAGATGGAGATCTTGGATGACAGACCAGCAGTGGGAGGTGGGGGCAGTGTTGCCACATAAGAAATGCTTCAGGAATTCAAAGAGAACCTCTGGCATTTTAAAGGGTAGATGTGATGGTTTAACATCCGTTACGTAGATCTGATAAACGCTTGAGAATTTGTTCCAGGTTGCGGTAAAAATCTTTCACCAAGAAATTGGTTTGGTTCAGTTTTACTTGGCAAAGTCCCATGTTCAGTGTGTGTTTACCATCGCCAGCCCATAAAGAAATGGCCCATTTCCTTTCCTTAATCTAATGAGATCCATATGGTTTCTGACATCCCTGTAATGTAACACCTCTCAGCCACGTAGCTCTTTCACACCAAGCCGTGGCCGGAACCGGAGCTGGTGTCAGTGTTCCGCCAGAGCTGGGCAGGAGCAGACATCAGCCCCAACAAAAACCGTCTTGCATTCACACTGCACTTTATACTGCCGAAAGGGTAGAACGATGACGCAGTGTGTGCGTGCTGCTGTGGGAGGGGAACTGATTTGGAAGTGAAGACAAAAATGGAGGAAGGCAAGGCGCGATGAAGGCAAGGCTTTTTTTAATTACTGTATATGCTTGCATTATTTTTAGCTTTATTTGTTATTGTCCTCAACACAGTTCATTCAAAATTTCTAAGTGTCATTTGAGTACATCTGCCAACGACTAATTCCTGCACTTCAGCGGTCAAACGCAAACTACCATTTGAGTGTTCCCATTAAAAAGCGGTCCGCAATCGGAGACGCATTCATGGATGAACTGTGAGTCATGCATGATAACATGCGGGGATGCGCAAAACTGTAACGCATGTACGCATTCACCTTTACAAACGATACATGCGGCGATTGATTGTTATAACAGTGCAAATACGTGCTTCTAATATGTGCATTTGCACTGCTCTGACAAGAAATTATCGTGCATTTTAACCTTGTACGAATTAGCATATGAAGGTTAAAATGCATAGTCATTTCGTTGAAAATTAACGCAAATGTACATTAAAAAAGTACAAGACCCTGAAGGAGCTACTGCGTAATATGCATTAGTGGACTTACTTTTAAAGGGAGAGTGAAGACAAGAAAACAGAACAGTTTGGTGAACTTCAATTTCACAGGTATACAAATAATCAAGGAACATGTAAATCTTTCATGTGGAATGAATAAATATAAGTGATGCTCCTGTCCATCTGCATTCTCTTCACCTGTGTTAAAACGACACGACAGGTAAATCTCACTGAAATTACTGACATATTTGTTTTTACTACACCCAGCACAGTATTTATTTAGTTCTCTTTTTGACCTACTGACTCCTCTAAACCCGCTACCTGATGTCACGTACTCCCAGCTCTGGCCAAGCGGATATATCGGCCCCACACTGCTGTTATTTATGGTGTGAATGCGACGCCCAGAATTTAGGCTCAGCACGGGCACCGGCCATGGTGTGAAAGGGCTGACAGTGTGTAGCCTGACCTCTACTGGTTTTCTATCAAAACTGCAGTTTGACAGAGTCTCCCTCCTAGATTTCTTCAAGCAACTGGGTGAAGTCTGCACTGGCACAAACAAACAGGATGAATTGACTAGCAAAATATATAAACATTTCATCTTCACTGCAAGCCAGTGAGGAGCATTACGTTCAAAGGTTTGTATATGTAGAGCTACTTTATGTGGACAGTGACCAGTGAAGTGGCTCCATTTTTCGGTTGGCACATTCTCTTATCTGCATTCCCTGCTAATCAATGCACTGGATATCTATAGATATGACAGGTGACCTTAAGGCATGTGCAGTGGCAAAATTCTTGTGTTCAGAAAGGGGATACTGCATTCAGAATTTTTTTTTTTTTTGGTTTCCACATTGAAAGTTTGAAGGAGCGTTGTGATGTCATATAATTATATATGTCTAACTGCTAATCATTTTTAACCTTGTATAGTTAAATAAAAAGGAATAGTACTTTGTTACTTTTACTACTTTGAATTTGAATGCCGTCTTTACAATCGTACTGTATATTGTGTGAAAACCCCCCCGTCTTGTCAAGAGGCCAACACTGCAACATTCCAGTTCCTTGTGGTTTTGTTGCTGTTTTCGGCTGCTTTCCTGTCCTGTTTTTCCACCAGCCGAGATGTTGAAGTTCCTTCAGAGTGAAAGAAAGCACCAGGATGTCCTGGACGTCCCGTAATCCGTGACCCACGGGGCACAACGCGAACGGGGCGAACTTTCGAGTGGCACTTCGCAGTGACTAAGCTGAAATGTTTGGACAGTAGCTGTCATGTGTGTGACATCACAGCCTTTGTGTTTTTGTGTTCCGGGGGTCTCAGTCCAGTTCGTTTTTTGATGTTCTTGATAATGGTGTTAAATGGTTGCAAACAAGACTTCTAAGGTTTCCATGTGGTTGCCAGCCGCGTACGATTGTGCTGAGCACGGTAGCTAAGGTCACCTGGCGGACAGCCTGCTACAAACTCGTGGAACATCTTGCAAATGTGTTCTGGGTAAGAACACTGCCGCGCTTTTGGGTTCAGGGTTTCATTCTGCAGTTATTTCTGCAGCCCAGTATGAACCTTTTAAATCGGGTGATTTCCAGTGTACGATTTTTTTTTTGATCTGCTTAATTTAATCAGATTTTGTTTCACCCAGTCATTTTCTGGCATGTACCTAATGGACATTAGCTTCTGTTAGCACATTCTGTTTAATAACACTATAATTTTTTTTTTTTTAAGCAAAATGTGAACTTAACATTATACTAAGAACAGGCGCCATATTTGTTTTTATTTGTAAAATAAGCAAACTTCTGCCAAACTATAATTCCAACAGTACAATAAAATATATATATACTAATTAAGTGGAGTGTATTTTGCTTTCAAGATTATAGTGTGTATTATTTCAATTAAACGTATTCATATAGTCCATGTAATATTTGTCCAGTGAACATTAATTAGCTTCTCCTCCTCTGTTGTGTTGATGGCTCCCAAAGGACGAGCCCATACTGCCTGCTCTTTGTCATTTAAGATTCACGACCCACAGCAACTGGGGTTTACAGGGGCTGTCAGGCACGTGCAGGTTTAACTCGCTTTGTATTGGTTATTTTGGTAATTGTAGAGTAGTGTGAATCCATGCCTATCTATAGCGATACCCGTATGAAAGCAGACACTAACCAGCCTCTAGTCGGACTCATCTCTCAACACATGCAGTCAATGTAGTCTTCAGAAAAGTTAAGAAATAACAGATTGCTTATATACAATATTAAGGTGATAACAGCAACCCTCACTGTCTGTAAGTGCTGGTCCAGACGGCATTCTGCAGCAGGGACACCACCCGTCGTGCAGCATCCTGCAAATCTCCCTATCACAACAGCCCACATAACAGAATAACATTAGTGTATGATTCAGTAGGGCTAGTCCAGGTCTGGAAAGTAGTTGAGCCAGATTTTAAAACCAAGAAATTTAGCTGGGCCAGACATTTTCAGCGGCCCAGTAAGCAGCAGGTAATGGCATTTTAAACAAACACAAATCAAGGTACATTATTTTAAAAAGCTACAACTGAACAGAATCTGAGAGCAATATTTTTTTTCCACTTCTGAAATATGAAAAATATTTTGGTCGTATCTGACCTAGACACATCTCAAAGTGCTTAAGAAAAAAAATGCCTATTAGATGGTAAACTGCCAGACATAAAGAAAAAGGGAAAAATTGGCTATAATCATCATCCGCTTATACTGTAGTGATCCATTTCACCCACACAGGCATGATCACCATAAGCGGTTTCCACATTATTGTCGAGGTGACTATTCACTTTACCTCCGCTTTCTCCGACATCTTCCTGATTCTGCCGCCAACAAGGGGCTCATAGGGTGGAGACTGAGGGTGTTAAACAGACCAATCTTTCTTTTGTCACTGAATGCAACAAATAATGTTGTATTTATCTGTCAAAAGTCCAGCACCAAGAAAAGCAACAGAGCGACAATAGAAACTGCAATAATAATGGAAGTGCGCCGCCCTACAGGGAAGGAGGAGTGATGGGAGTCCAGGTGGTGGCTAAGCGCGCGTGGGGAGAGGCGTCGTACTGTGAGGCATCATGAACTTCCGATGGGGCAGGGCTGTCATACAGTGGGGAGCCTGAGAGGGGCACTGTGGCCGGGTGCGAGAGCCCTGGGTAATGAGTTGTAGAGCTGCGCAGGAACTGAGAGCCCAAGCTGTTGGACATTCCACTGGACTGGGAGACTGGGGTGAGCGAGGAGGAGCTCATTGACCACAAACTGGGATACTGGCTGTGTGTGAGTAATGGGGTGGAGATTAAGGAAAGACGTTAAATCAGCATGCAGTGTTGCCTGGAAACAACAACAAATATACTACAGTGTCACTGTACTAAAACAATATCAAAATAATGCCTATTTTTTATTCATTTTACTTGTAGAGTGCAAAGTACAAAGGAAAACAAAGAGTAACTATGGCGAAATAAATCAAAGCATGTCCCAGAATGCAGTGATGGGCCTGAATGGATCAGGACAGAAGAAGGCGAAAGTCCTGTTAACGAGGTGAGACGATGCAGACACAGGCCAGGATGTGGGTATAGGCGAGAACAAGAGGGAAGACGGGGGCCCGAGACTCAGCATGGGGGCAGGTGGGGGAGGGGAGGCACGGGCTCACCTGGAGCTGCTCCCGGAGGTGCCGCTATGACTCATGGGTAACATGCCGGAATGGGACGGCACCTGTAGGCTGGACCAGTTGTCATGGGATGGCAACATGGACAGACAGGTAGACGAGCTGTCTGAATAAGCAGCTGCAAGTATAACACAATAAATGAAGCAGGTATGTGGTGGGCAGTGTTACAGCGTCCTTAATATGGTCAATACAGAAAAGGCATGTCATCATGTTATGTATATACTGCCTCCAGTTACTTAATGCCTAACTTTAATACATTGATTGATTTGTTCACTGCTGTAGCCTGTGTCAACTTTCCTTTCAGACAGATGTAAAGTCCTTTCTGTTTTTGTTCTGTGGAGTTTTTTTTGAACAGCATATGGCTGAATTCTGTTAAACCTCAGATTGAAGAAAATTGTGTTAATTGAAAAGCAAATATCAAAAACTCAGTCCGCAGGAATGTTTTTCAGAAGATTTCTGTGGACTTTTGGAAATTTCACGAAATTCCATCGCTCGATTACATAAACACTGAGTGAGATTTCATTCCCATTACTGCAACGTATGAAGAGGATTATGACTTATTACTTTAGGTTATCGGACTGAGTGAGTTTTGGAAATTTGCTCTTCAGTCGATAACTGAAGCAGTGCTGTGAATGCAGAGGTTATATACGTCGCATATCAACAGAACTGTATGTTTATATCTTGTCTTAATTATTTTGATTAAATGTCTGACTTTTCCCAATATGTGTGAACATACTTGGCAAAATAAAGCTGATTCTGATTCAGTCAGAGGGTAATCGTCGGTGTGCTGTACTATCGTGGTGACCCACACAGAGAGCTTAGGACCATGATTTCAGTGTGCGCTTGTGTGAGGGGACAGGCAGGGCGGCTGCTCACTGGGTGATGCACTCCTGTGGGTATAGGGGCTGGGATAGGGTGCGGAGCGGTTACTCCTCAAGGAGGAGTAACGGTCACAGCCATGGGGGGAGGAGAAGGAGAGGGTGCTCCCAAACTGGGGGTGTGGGTTTGATGAAGAGCAGAGAGACCCTGAGCCTGGGATGAACCAGCTGCCTACTGAAACGAAAGCGGATAAAGACAGAAACTAGAACCTCAAACTAAACAACACAAACAACAATATCAAGTTATATTCAATCATTAAACAGTTATATATTTAATCTAAACAATAGTAATAAATATCGTTCCGGTTCAAAATATCATTTACGGGTGAATCTTATGACTTGCATTGGAAAACAGGAAACGGACCAAGCTGCAGGGCCGGTTCAAAGGCATAGTGCGAGGCGCCCAGAAGGGGGCGTGGTCTGGGCGGAGTCAGCTAAAGAAGAAAAAGGCCTGACCTTTTTCTGGATGCTGTGGACTGTGTTTGTGTGTGAGCTGCAGCTGCATGTTCCTTACATTTTTTTATTAACACCAGCACCGTGAGGTTTGGCCTGGACTGGGTCCTGTCCTGCATGGTTGAAGGCATGTTGACTGATGGCCAGCCCGTGTTCTGTTGGATCCCACAGAAAGGAAATGGGAATCCCATTTGGATCGGATGCTGACAGTTGGAAAAAAAACTCATGTCTGTGTGTTATGAAAGAATATCAATAAATGTTTCTGAAATGGGATGACTCATTTGGTAATTATTTACGGCTTATGTTATGGCTGCCAATTTACAGTCTTTACTGAAGTCTGACTTCTTTCGAGTCACCTTTAATATAGATTGGACACTCTCTATGCAATGTGCAATACTTATATAGATGGTAAATGTTTACCTGCTTGCACAGATGGTTGATTAGGTAATTAGTGTAAGTGTGTGTGTGTGTGTGTGTGTGTGTGTCCAATCGCATGTATGGCCAAGGTCCATAGTAAAAAATATACACTGATCAAGAGATGCCCGAAAGTGGATGAAAGAGGACATTAGTGGGGGAATCACTTAGTGTAACGGGTGCAGGAAAATGAGCAGGACTGCAAGCCATATAATGACTCACTGTCCTTATCTAGCTCTTAATATAGTATGCATACAGTGATGTATCTACGATGGACAGCTACTATAAGCAGATAGCACAGCACAGGTGCTTAATCTGTATGCTATTTCCATCCATCCGTTGTCCAAACCGCTTATCCTACTGGGTCGCAGGGGGTCCGGAGCCTATCCCGGAATCAATGGGCACGAGGCAGGGAACAACCCAGGATGGGGGGCCAGCCCATCGCAGCTCACACTCACACACCATTCACTCACACATGCACACCTACGGGCAATTTAGCAACTCCAATTAGCCTCAGCATGTTTTTGGACTGTGGGGGGAAACCGGAGTACCCGGAGGAAACCCCACGACGACATGGGGAGAACATTGCAAACTCCACACACATGTAACCCAGGTGGAGACTCAAACCCGGGTCCCAGAGGTGTGAGGCAACAGTGCTAACCACTGCACCACCATGCCGCCCCCTATATGCTATTTCATTCTATAAAAAGAAACTTACTGTACTGTACAATAAAGTATTTCACCACTGCTTCTTCCTCAGCTCCCACTGTTTGCTAACACATGCATCTTTGGATTTCTTATTGCAATCTGTGCTTTATTTTTTTCGTGAAATGTAAGTGCAGTATCTGTTTATTAAGTGCTGTGGTTTAATATGTACATTATTATTTCAGTACTGTGTATACTGTCCTTAATGTCTTGCCTCTCATATAACTTGAGATACGCCAAAATTGACATGCAACAAGTGGTCCTGGTTCCAAATGCGGAAGTCGATGGATACCTGTACTTTATATGCTGTAGTGTGCTGGGTGTCAGACATTGCAATGCACCTTGCTTTGATTTTGACCCGTTAGATCAGATGGAGGTAATCTTATCCAGAAAGGGCCGCTGTGTATGATGGTTTTCACTGCAACTCTCTGAACAGCGAACCTAACGGTTATCCCAATACCTTGATCTTGCTAGCATATTTAAATGTGTACCTATTCAGGAATAGAGTGGTGAAGGCATTCAGAGGAGGACTGATGATTATCAGAGGGAACAAAGGGGCTGGGTACTTGTCAGTATCCAGTAGAACCACCAGACTCCTACACTGAATTGTTCTGGATGTGGCACAGACGTTAATCCCTCTGTATTAGGGGATCCGTCTCCAGTTTGTACTCTTCCAGTTAATAGGTAGATTTTCAGACAGATTTTCGCCCTAGTCCAGTACTCATTGACAGCCTAATACACCGTGTTTCAGTTTCTCTTGATAGTCAATACATGTCACAGGATGTACATTACTCTGATGGGCAGGCCCTCTTACATATGATGGAAACACTACAACAACTTAAGAATAAGGGTTGACCATCAGAAGGTCGACAGTTCGTGCTCAGAATTGGCAGAATAGCCACATGTCCACAGGCTTTTGAACAAGACCTGAAAACCCTGGGGGCCTCCAGGTAGCAGTGTCTTCACTGTGACCCCCAAGCTTGTTCTTGCCTTTATAGAGAGTAAGATGGGGCAAATTATTAATCCCATGGGGCCTCAGCAGAATTACAAACCAGTACAAGGAAAATAGTTGTTAATTTTACATTAATGTTAACTTCAGATTATCATTTTTCCCCATAATTGCAATTTTAACATAAAATTTATGATTTTCCCATGGTCCTGTGGCCGCTTTATATGGTAATTATTGATTAAAACTTTTTTGGGAAGTGAAACAATACTAAAATTGCTTTATTGCGTAAAAAAAACTGTTTTTGTTTAGTAAAATAATGTTTTTTTCGATTTTTATACTGCCGTCTTGTGGCGAAATTTAGTACTGCAGTTTGAAAATAATTAAATGATTTTTTTGCCTAAATTGCAGTACCTACGTTTGGCCACGAGATGGCAGCAAGAAAAGTAAAAAATTATTTTCCCACGGTCTATTAGCAGCTTTGTGTGGTAATTGTTTGTATTAAAAATACATTGGACCAAGTCAAATTATTTTAATGAAGAATTAATATCAAAAAGCTGCTAGTAGACCGTGGGAAAATAATTTTTAACTTTTCTTGCTGCCATCTCGTGGCCAAAAGTAGGTACTGCAGTTTGAAAATAAATGATTTATTCCCTAAATTGCAATACCTACTTTTCGCCACGAGATGGCAGCAAGAAAAGTAAAAAATTATTTTCCCACGGTCTATTAGCAGCTTTGTGTGGTAATTGTTTGTATTAAAAATACATTGGACCAAGTCAAATTATTTTAATGAAGAATTAACATCAAAAAGCTGCTAGTAGACCGTGGGAAAATAATTTTTAACTTTTCTTGCTGCCATCTCGTGGCCAAAAGTAGGTACTGCAGTTTGAAAATAAATGATTTATTCCCGAAATTGCAATACCTACTTTTCGCCACGAGATGGCAGCAAGAAAAGTAAAAAATTATTTTCCCACGGTCTATTAGCAGCTTTGTGTGGTAATTATTTGTATTAAAAATACATTGGACCAAGTCAAATTATTTTAATGAAGAATTAACATCAAAAAGCTGCTAGTAGACCGTGGGAAAATAATTTTTAACTTTTCTTGCTGCCATCTCGTGGCCAAAAGTAGGTACTGCAGTTTGAAAATAAATGATTTATTCCCTAAATTGCAATACCTACTTTTGGCCACGAGATGGCAGCAAGAAAAGTTAAAAATTATTTTCCCACGGTCTATTAGCAGCTTTTTGATGTTAATTCTTCATTAAAATAATTTGACTTGGTCCAATGTATTTTTAATACAAATAATTACCACACAAAGCTGCTAATAGACCGTGGGAAAATAATTTTTTACTTTTCTTGCTGCCATCTCGTGGCGAAAAGTAGGTATTGCAATTTCGGGAATAAATCATTTATTTTCAAACTGCAGTACCTACTTTTGGCCACGAGATGGCAGCAAGAAAAGTTAAAAATTATTTTCCCACGGTCTACTAGCAGCTTTTTGATGTTAATTCTTCATTAAAATAATTTGACTTGGTCCAATGTATTTTTAATACAAACAATTACCACACAAAGCTGCTAATAGACCGTGGGAAAATAATTTTTTACTTTTCTTGCTGCCATCTCGTGGCCAAACGTAGGTACTGCAATTTAGGCAAAAAAATCATTTAATTATTTTCAAACTGCAGTACTAAATTTCGCCACAAGACGGCAGTATAAAAATCGAAAAAACATTATTTTACTAAACAAAAACAGTTTTTTTTACGCAATAAAGCAATTTTAGTATTGTTTCACTTCCCAAAAAAGTTTTAATCAATAATTACCATATAAAGCGGCCACAGGACCATGGGAAAATCATAAATTTTATGTTAAAATTGCAATTATGGGGAAAAATGATAATCTGAAGTTAACATTAATGTAAAATTAACAACTATTTTCCTTGTACTGGTTTGTAATTCTGCTGAGGCCCCATGGGATTAATAATTTGCCCCATCTTACTCTCTATAAAGGCAAGAACAAGCTTGGGGGTCACAGTGAAGACACTGCTACCTGGAGGCCCCCAGGGTTTTCAGGTCTTGTTCAAAAGCCTGTGGACATGTGGCTATTCTGCCAATTCTGAGCACGAACTGTCGACCTTCTGATGGTCAACCCTTATTCTTAAGTTGTTGTAGTGTTTCCATCATATGTAAGAGGGCCTGCCCATCAGAGTAATGTACATCCTGTGACATGTATTGACTATCAAGAGAAACTGAAACACGGTGTATTAGGCTGTCAATGAGTACTGGACTAGGGCGAAAATCTGTCTGAAAATCTACCTATTAACTGGAAGAGTACAAACTGGAGACGGATCCCCTAATACAGAGGGATTAACGTCTGTGCCACATCCAGAACAATTCAGTGTAGGAGTCTGGTGGTTCTACTGGATACTGACAAGTACCCAGCCCCTTTGTTCCCTCTGATAATCATCAGTCCTCCTCTGAATGCCTTCACCACTCTATTCCTGAATAGGTACACATTTAAATATGCTAGCAAGATCAAGGTATTGGGATAACCGTTAGGTTCGCTGTTCAGAGAGTTGCAGTGAAAACCATCATACACAGCGGCCCTTTCTGGATAAGATTACCTCCATCTGATCTAACGGGTCAAAATCAAAGCAAGGTGCATTGCAATGTCTGACACCCAGCACACTACAGCATATAAAGTACAGGTATCCATCGACTTCCGCATTTGGAACCAGGACCACTTGTTGCATGTCAATTTTGGCGTATCTCAAGTTATATGAGAGGCAAGACATTAAGGACAGTATACACAGTACTGAAATAATAATGTACATATTAAACCACAGCACTTAATAAACAGATACTGCACTTACATTTCACGAAAAAAATAAAGCACAGATTGCAATAAGAAATCCAAAGATGCATGTGTTAGCAAACAGTGGGAGCTGAGGAAGAAGCAGTGGTGAAATACTTTATTGTACAGTACAGTAAGTTTCTTTTTATAGAATGAAATAGCATATAGGGGGCGGCATGGTGGTGCAGTGGTTAGCACTGTTGCCTCACACCTCTGGGACCCGGGTTCGAGTCTCCACCTGGGTTACATGTGTGTGGAGTTTGCAATGTTCTCCCCATGTCGTCGTGGGGTTTCCTCCGGGTACTCCGGTTTCCCCCCACAGTCCAAAAACATGCTGAGGCTAATTGGAGTTGCTAAATTGCCCGTAGGTGTGCATGTGTGAGTGAATGGTGTGTGAGTGTGAGCTGCGATGGGCTGGCCCCCCATCCTGGGTTGTTCCCTGCCTCGTGCCCATTGATTCTGGGACAGGCTCCGGACCCCCTGCGACCCAGTAGGATAAGCGGTTTGGACAACGGATGGATGGAAATAGCATACAGATTAAGCACCTGTGCTGTGCTATCTGCTTATAGTAGCTGTCCATCGTAGATACATCACTGTATGCATACTATATTAAGAGCTAGATAAGGACAGTGGGTCATTATATAGCTTGCAGTCCTGCTCATTTTCCTGCACCCGTTACACTAAGTGATTCCCCCACTAATGTCCTCTTTCATCCACTTTCGGGCATCTCTTGATCAGTGTATATTTTTTACTATGGACCTTGGCCATACATGCGATTGGACACACACACACACACACACACACACACACACTTACACTAATTACCTAATCAACCATCTGTGCAAGCAGGTAAACATTTACCATCTATATAAGTATTGCACATTGCATAGAGAGTGTCCAATCTATATTAAAGGTGACTCGAAAGAAGTCAGACTTCAGTAAAGACTGTAAATTGGCAGCCATAACATAAGCCGTAAATAATTACCAAATGAGTCATCCCATTTCAGAAACATTTATTGATATTCTTTCATAACACACAGACATGAGTTTTTTTTCCAACTGTCAGCATCCGATCCAAATGGGATTCCCATTTCCTTTCTGTGGGATCCAACAGAACACGGGCTGGCCATCAGTCAACATGCCTTCAACCATGCAGGACAGGACCCAGTCCAGGCCAAACCTCACGGTGCTGGTGTTAATAAAAAAATGTAAGGAACATGCAGCTGCAGCTCACACACAAACACAGTCCACAGCATCCAGAAAAAGGTCAGGCCTTTTTCTTCTTTAGCTGACTCCGCCCAGACCACGCCCCCTTCTGGGCGCCTCGCACTATGCCTTTGAACCGGCCCTGCAGCTTGGTCCGTTTCCTGTTTTCCAATGCAAGTCATAAGATTCACCCGTAAATGATATTTTGAACCGGAACGATATTTATTACTATTGTTTAGATTAAATATATAACTGTTTAATGATTGAATATAACTTGATATTGTTGTTTGTGTTGTTTAGTTTGAGGTTCTAGTTTCTGTCTTTATCCGCTTTCGTTTCAGTAGGCAGCTGGTTCATCCCAGGCTCAGGGTCTCTCTGCTCTTCATCAAACCCACACCCCCAGTTTGGGAGCACCCTCTCCTTCTCCTCCCCCCACGGCTGTGACCGTTACTCCTCCTTGAGGAGTAACCGCTCCGCACCCTATCCCAGCCCCTATACCCACAGGAGTGCATCACCCCACTGGGTTAGGGTTAGGGTTAGGGTTAGGGTTAGGGTTAGGGGTTAGGGTTAGGGTTAGGTTAGCAGCCGCCCTGCCTGTCCCCTCACACAAGCGCACACTGAAATCATGGTCCTAAGCTCTCTGTGTGGGTCACCACGATAGTACAGCACACCGACGATTACCCTCTGACTGAATCAGAATCAGCTTTATTTTGCCAAGTATGTTCACACATATTGGGAAAAGTCAGACATTTAATCAAAATAATTAAGACAAGATATAAACATACAATTCTGTTGATATGCGGCGTATATAACCTCTGCATTCACAGCACTGCTTCAGTTATCGACTGAAGAGCAAATTTCCAAAACTCACTCAGTCCGATAACCTAAAGTAATAAGTCATAATCCTCTTCATACGTTGCAGTAATGGGAATGAAATCTCACTCAGTGTTTATGTAATCGAGCGATGGAATTTCGTGAAATTTCCAAAAGTCCACAGAAATCTTCTAAAAAACATTCCTGCGGACTGAGTTTTTGATATTTGCTTTTCAATTAACACAATTTTCTTCAATCTGAGGTTTAACAGAATTCAGCCATATGCTGTTCAAAAAAAACTCCACAGAACAAAAACAGAAAGGACTTTACATCTGTCTGAAAGGAAAGTTGACACAGGCTACAGCAGTGAACAAATCAATCAATGTATTAAAGTTAGGCATTAAGTAACTGGAGGCAGTATATACCTAACATGATGACGTGCCTTTTCTGTATTGACCATATTAAGGACGCTGTAACACTGCCCACCACATACCTGCTTCATTTATTGTGTTATACTTGCAGCTGCTTATTCAGACAGCTCGTCTACCTGTCTGTCCATGTTGCCATCCCATGACAACTGGTCCAGCCTACAGGTGCCATCCCATTCCGGCATGTTACCCATGAGTCATAGCGGCACCTCCGGGAGCAGCTCCAGGTGAGCCCGTGCCTCCCCTCCCCCACCTGCCCCCATGCTGAGTCTCGGGCCCCCGTCTTCCCTCTTGTTCTCGCCTATACCCACATCCTGGCCTGTGTCTGCATCGTCTCGCCTCCTTAACAGGACTTTCACCTTCTACTGTCCTGATCCATTCAGGCCCATCACTGCATTCTGGGACATGCTTTGATTTATTTCGCCATAGTTACTCTTTGTTTTCCTTTGTACTTTGCACTCTACAAGTAAAATGAATAAAAAATAGGCATTATTTTGATATTGTTTTAGTACAGTGACACTGTAGTATATTTGTTGTTGTTTCCAGGCAACACTGCATGCTGATTTAACGTCTTTCCTTAATCTCCACCCCATTACTCACACACAGCCAGTATCCCAGTTTGTGGTCAATGAGCTCCTCCTCGCTCACCCCAGTCTCCCAGTCCAGTGGAATGTCCAACAGCTTGGGCTCTCAGTTCCGCAGGTTCCTTTGCCGGCACTCAGTCTCCTTGGGTGATCCATGCTGTAACATACCACTTGGACACAAACTGGGGTTTGATCCCTGGCTGGGTCGCCTCAGTGAGGGTGACTCAAGACCTCAAACACCTTATAACCCTGGGTTCATCACTGATGATGTGTCCAAGTCACACTGTCAGATGTATCAAGAAACTGAAATGTTGGATGAAATGTCGGACGCCAGTACGACACCAGCGGGCAAACTCTCCAGGTATGAAATTAACAGACTTAATTACAGGTAAATAACATAACAAAGCAATAATATTTATCTAACCAAAATAAGGCTATGAGGAAGTACTGAAGCCTCATTACTGTCAGTATCACAGACTTTGTAATACTGCTTATTATTCCCCTGCTAAACTAGGCAACGTTTTCACAACATATGTGGATGCGATGTTTTCACGTTTTTAGCAACATTAGCAGCTAACATAGAATCATGCAGCTGAATGTAATCGATGTAATCGCTATCAGAATCAGCTTTGTTGGTTTACACATACAAGGAATTTGTCTTCGGTTTATTGTTGCTCCCAGTATATTATATATACAGAACAGACATACAGCAACCAACAAAACTACACAAAAAAAAACAAAGTACAGAAGAGATTTAAACCAGAGGGCCATAGTGCAAAGGTGCATAGTGCAAATATATATACGGTGCCTTGCAAAACCATAAAATAATCAGGTTTGCCTCAATTACAAATGATACGTACACATATTCCTCATCCAGTATTTTAATATTTTATCTATTATTGCCCGAGTAGACCAGCTGTAATATCCTCAACAAGGTCCATCTTAAGCCACCAGAAACACCACAGTTTTCAGGAAGCTCCATTACATGAACGCAACTGCTGATACATCTGTTAGGGACGCAGATCCTGCCCTGCCACTTACACCTCGTGTATTACACATCAATGTAATGACGTGCTTGCAGCGGGATCACGTGCTACAGATACTATTTTCTGATTGGCTGGTAGGTGCCTATTAACTCTGTCTCACTCGATCGATCGGGAATCTGGCCAGCAGATCGATCTTTTATTTTCCACAGAATAAAAAAACAATGTATAAAAATTATCACTGTATCACTGAAACACGAACTAGCAGCTGTTAGCACTCCATCAGGATAATCGGCATCTGTTGCAGTTTCAGTCGTCCAATAAGAACATCTGCAGACTTAAGCTCTGAAGCCAGAAACATTCCATCTACTCTGTCTTTTTACTGCACTTCCGCGTGACTTTGTTTGCGCCGGTCCAAACATGGTATGCAGACACTTTTGATTTCTTAGGCATTTCTTACACTACGCCTTCATGTAGTGTTACGTCAGGCAGGCAATAACCAGCGACTTCAGATCTTTACACAAGTATGCTGCTTATTAGCTCACATGCGATAGATATACTGTTTGGGTATCGGAACTTGGCACTAAAAGGAAATTGATTTTTCGATCATCGATAGGATTGGTGCATTTCGGTGGGTACCACAAAGTACCGAATTTCGGTACCCAGCCGTAACTGACTCACGTGGTTTATTTTGCATATCGATGTACATGTGCTTAGATTGTGTCACTTGCTATACTAAAATGAGGTTACGGACCTCAAATTTAGTGAACAGCAGAAGCACAAGTATGTATGTGCCACAGTGGCGAGACGAGCAACAAAACGTCTTACAATGAGAAATGAAGACTACAGAAAGAATTGTATAAAATAAGCCTATTTATTGAAAAGAAAAAGACAACATTAGTGTTTAAATACTGCATCATCTGCCTTCACACATCCACGACTGCTAGCACTCCATCAGGATAATCGGCAACTGTGGCAGTTTCAGTCGTCCAATAAGAACATCTGCAGACTTAAGCTCTGAAGCCAGAAACATTCCACGTGTAAAGCACGGTATTTGGGAAAAAATACTGAGAAATGGCTCTTGGTATTGTCTCGAAGTCTCCTTCCATTAAATGAGTAATTTTGGGGTTTTTTTTTTTTGTTTTTATGCTGGCGGACTTCCACCTCAGGGTTAGCGGTGCTATGATAAAAGGGAGCAGTCCAATCGTCCGTGGCTGCCTCGGTGGCATGGCTGGGCCCCGGTGGTCCAAGCACAAAAAAATCAGTCCAGATACTGATACCTTTGTACCACTGAGAGACGATAAAAATCCGAAGTTACGCCATGGTTTAGAGTCACTGGTTTTGCATTTGGCAGATAATCCAGGACAGGTACGTCTTACAGCCATTAGAGGGCAGAGCATTCACATCATTTTCATTCTTCTGAACCACTTTCAAAACATGCCACAGTAACCGAGAAGACTGCCACCTCAGCCAACTCGACAAGGTCGCTTGCCGTGCAGTAGAAACAGAATTACAGTTGCAAAACGTTTTTGTGAATATAAAATTGTTGAAACGTTGCACTTATGTTCAGTTACAGTTTAGCTAAAGGCATAGGTTACAGTATCACATACAATACTATTGCATGGCATTTCACAGGTGAAAGCTAATTTTGTTCAAAGCTGCTGCTAAGCAAAAATTATAAAAACCAGAAAACCAAAAGAAAGAATCACTTCTTAGAGGGCAGGCATTAGTGTTGCGTTAATCCTGAACAAAACAAAATGCAATAATTTAGAAAATAAATAAACTGATATCTGAATTTCAATCAAGTTCAAAAGTTTCACGTTTAAAAGGGAATGAGGAGAGGAAAAGAAAACCTAAATGCATTTTCCCAACAAGGCAGGTCCCAGAATTTAGGAAACGTCTCAGGGACACAGAGGCATCGTAAGGTTATGAGTTCCCATCTCAATAAATACTACAAGACAGGCCTGGTAGTGAGAGTTCACAAGGGAGTCTTCATCCAAAGTGAATGGGGAAATGAAGACTACGCACGTAAAGTTCAGCATGCTTAAACAGTAACCATTTCAAGCATCAATAAAATAAAAAAAAAAAAAACCTACATCATTTGCTGATTGACAAACCCACAACACTGGTGTTATTTAGGTATTCAAAAGAGTGGGTGTTAAAAAAAAGAGAAAAACCCTCATCTTAGTGCAGACAGGAGTGCTGATAGGGGAGTCCCTGCACGCTTCCTCAATTCTCTACCTAACACATGCTAAAGGCTACGAGTCTCGGCTCAGGGACAAGCTGCTGCCTACATCCTACAGTGATGCAACAGGCCGTGTCAGAGCAGGAGCCATCCCTTCGCTTTTTTCCTGATACGTGTCCATCTCGCGCGAGGACACTAAACACTCAATCAGGTACCGTATTAGATTGATAGGATCCTAGAACTGCAGGCACGACTTTACAGTAAACAAAGAAAGTTGTTACAGGATATGAATATAAAATTGATTTACACAAATCAGGAAGGAAAAAAAAAATACATTTTAGCATCGAAATAAGCCAAACTCTTGTCATCTGTAATCACTATTTCATCATTTCCACAAAAGGCCAAAACCGCACAATTTTCACTCCATATATTTCACCAGACCCAGCTGGGTACCTTTGTAGTTTGCAGGCGTTTCAGAAATCTGACATCCTTGCAGGAGAGACCTCTGAACACGGACTTGAGCCTAACAAACTCCCTCGAAAAGCCACAGAACAGTAAGTGAGGTGGCTTTACCCAGCCCACACCCCAGTGGCAGCCTCACACAAACTCTGACATCCTATAAACATTCTTTGACACATTCACAGATTTCCCACTTATTTTTGAACAGCTAAACTGTGCGAAATTAAATTACATTTTTTTTTATATATAAAAGACGACATGACATGGCTGAAATTCTCAAAGTCTCAGGTGGTGGAAGATGGGAGGGAACTTTCACATGTCCCACGCATCTCGTGACTGATGACACCCTTAAGATCTACAGCCCAACAAGGCACGGTCAGGCACCGGCTGAAACGAGAGCTGCTTATCAACAGGAAACCAGGTCAGTCTTTCGTTGAGGATGACACACATATGTATGTGCACGTATGTGTGTGTGTGTGTGTGTGTGTGTGTGTGTGTGCGCACACATACTTCAGCAAATCTGCTGCGCCTTGGATCCACTGAGCAGCTTCTGCAGCATGTAAATAGAACACTAGTTCCAATTTTCTATTATTACCAATTTGGTCAGTTCGCTTTGAGGCTTACCAGAGTAGCATGATTGCACATATTCAATTTCCTCCCCTCAAATAATCATCACCCCACCCCCCAGAAAACTACATCGCAGGTTACAGATCACACACCCTGACAGAACAAGGGGGGGTGGGGTGGGTTGTGAAGGAGTGAAGAGCAGTTGCTACACAATAAAGGAGGGAAGAAGAGAGGGAGGGACTGTGCCACTGTGGGTCTGGGCGGTGCATTATAATGCATAGACCTTCCCCTCCAATCAGAACTCCACTTTGCAGGCAGGAAAGGTCTCCTCCTGCATGGCGACGGTGCTGTTGCTGCCAAGGACAGTGATGCTCAGCTCCCTCTGCCTCTCATGAGTCTCTTGGTACCACTCATGCATAGTTACGGAGTCAAAGGTGGGGATCAGAGTCACCTGAGGCGAAAGGCAACAAAAAATTAAAAGTAGTACTTCACTGCTACCATTTCAATCGATAAACCAAAAATACTCACTAAACAATACAGTATAAAGTTACTATATTATTGCTATACTATGGCAGTTCTAAGTCACACAAGCAATTTGCATGTAGAAATGCCTCTCTGCGCATATCAACACAAGGTAGCACTGTACAAGAAAAAATGAAATTATTAAATAATTTAGATATTTATTAAACAGTTGGACTGACTTGCACACCAGGCCAGGCCGTTTTGCCTTCCAGTAGCGCATTCAAAATGGGCCTCATAATGTTCTCCTTGAGGGGCTCATCCCCGCTGACGATGTAACAAGAGGAACGTAAACGGCGGAAGAACTCGACGTCAACGGTGGCAGCGGCACAGCCAGAGGGGAGGTAGGCCAGTTCCAAACAAACAGGTGAACTTGGCTTACTGCTCCCTGAGCCTTAAAAAGAGAATTACAAATGAGGAATTAAGAGTTATCTACAAATGAGAGCTGCCATTAATATAATACTGCAATAAATCATGTAAAAAAATGCATGGCTTGTAATTCCCCCTAAGAAGAATACTTCCCTAGCTGTCTCCGTACTTACTGGCTGTAGCAGACCTCATGACTCCCACTTTGGAAGCAGGGACTGTGCTGCGTGATGGAGGTCTCGTGTCAACAGAGCTTGCTTTCGTAGTCCCACTAGCCGTTGCTGAGGTGCCGGCCTTTGTCTTGCTGTTCTGTGTGGAGATGTTAGCCGAGCTTACTCTCTGCATGCCTCCAGTGGGCTTCTTGGATTTTGTAGTTACATTCTTCCCATTTTTGCCTTGTGTTTCGGCCTCAGGATCAGCCATGCAGGCACCAGGCTGCGGGGGCAGCGGGGGCAAGTCCTTCATGGGTGCAGGGGGAGGATCTTGGGAAGAGTGACGAGTTCCCCTCTGAGACGCGCGAGATCTGACATGGTCGTGTGGCTGGTGGGGTGGGAAATTGCCCCCTGAATCCTCGTCAGAGTCCAGCCCGCAATCTGCAGTAATGGAGGGACAGTCCTCAGTGCCTGGAGGCACATCAGACTCTGAAGCCGTGGGCAGGGATTCACTGGCAGAAGTTGGGGGTGTCTCTTGCCCCTGGGGTGAATGCAGATCGTCAGCTGCGTAACACTGAGCAAGTGGCTTCGCCAGCTCCTGGGAGAGGTCACTGTCGTCAGAAAGATCACGTGAACCAGGGTTAGCCAGCCCGGGAGAAAGTGGAATGCGTTGGTTCTCAGGAGGTTTGGGATGCTGAAATTCACAGGGGGACACCAGACACAAATCGACATCATGGGGAGGAATGTCTGTGATAAAGTCCTGTGGTCCAGGGAAGCGCCCCTCCGAGCCATCACCTGGTTGCCTCATGTTATGAGACGCCCTCAAAGGCAAGGACATTCCCGTTTTAGGTTCCAGGTCGTAGTGCCCATTTGAGTAGGGCCTGACGTCCATATCTTCCTTAGGCGACTCATTCAGCGGTGGAAGTACCTGCTCAAAAGAAACCGATAAAGATTCATCAACCTCTGTAGAGTGCGGGGAGCCAACTTCAGCTGGCAGGGAAGGGGTGGTAATAGTAGGGGAAACATCGGGTATCATGTCCTTTACAGGGCTCAACGACAGGAAGCTTGAGTGCTTCTCCTGAGAGGAGGAGGAATTGTTCTCTACGTTGTTTTTAGGGCATCCCAATTCAGAGTTTCTACAGGACCCATTGGGTCGGCTGTCGTCAAACCCCAAGCTAGATATTTTACCACCGAGGCTACTGTCTTCTCCAGACCCTAGGGGTTCTGCCTCAGGAGACTGCTGGAAAGGTGTATGCCCAGCACTGATTGGACCTGACCCTGGGGGAGAGACTAATTCAAGAGTCTTCTCGTCAGAGCTGGCACACGCATCATCTTGGCCATTTCTTATCAAATTGTTCTTCAGGGCTCCCTCAAGTAACCGATATTCTGTGGGTGTGAGGTCAAAGTTAACGCTGCGGTCACTTTTTGGAGTCTTGGCCAGAGGAGAGGGTGGTCCCATAGCCTTGCTAGGATTGCTAAGGGTTTCCATGCATCGGAATTTCTCTGGACTGTCTAAATTTGCATTTGCCTCCCCTACATTTGCCCCATCAAGCTGACAATGATCCTCCAACTTCTTAGACGATACCTGCTCTGAAGATGCCCTTCCTATTGTGGCAGCCCCTTCACTGGTTGTATTACACCTGCTCATCCCACATGGGCCTACGTCATCCTGCGCACTCTCCTCTCGCAGCTTTTCAAACTCCGCCGTCATATCCTCTGGTGTGGACATCTTGGAGCGATCTGCATCTTCTTGTGTGGAAGGAGGGGCTTTTTGGCTTTCCTTCTCCTTTTTCGATTTAGCCGCTTTATTGGCTTCCTTCCTTGGGGCAGATCCCTCCTTCTTTAAAGCCCCATTTCTGCCTATATTTTTCTTTTGGTCCAGAGCAGAAGATGAAGGAACAGATCCTCCTGGTACCTTTTTCACCTCCTTGCTAAGGGTTTTCAGTTTCTTCTCTTCAAGCTTACTTTCCTTCTTGAGATCTTTCTTGGGTTCTACCTTTGTTTCCTTCTTGGATTTCACTGGAGGTGGCTCCTTTTTGGTTTGGTCCTTCTTTTCTCCAATGTCTTCTTTTTTAGAAGTGACAACTGTGGCCTTTTCCTCCCTTTTTACTTCCTTCTTATCATCCTTTGAAGGTTCTTTCTTTGATAGAGGCTTTTCAGCTTTTACCACTTTTGGCTTTACATCACTATCCTTTGGTTTGTGTTTCTCTTCACCTTCTTTGCCATCTTTAGAAGCAAAGTCATTTGTCATTTTGGTTTTGCCCTTTAAGTCTTGCTTCTTGATATCAACACGTACAGGTTTCTCCTTTAGGGCAGCACTTGCTGGTCTAGACTCTTTGGTTGCTGACTTCAGGCTTTCCCGACTGTCAGTTCGTTTTGGAGGCTTGTCTAATTTGCACGCCTCAAGATCTTTGAGGCTTACTACTGGGTGCTTAAGGAAGTCAAGGTGCTTCAGTTTATCCAGTCCCTCCAGGATCTTAGCCTGTGGTGTACAACCTGGGAACAGGACTCGAATAATCTTTTCATGAAAACTAGCAGGATGCCACACCAGCAGAGCGCAGATGGAGACCAGGCTGGGTACAGGAAACTCTGATCCTTTGGTGTTTGACACATTTTGAGGCCAAGTTCGCATGAGGGCCTCCAGTTCCTTGCTGCCCTTGACAGGGTTGAGGACATACATCTCAAGGCGACCAACTCCCATTTTCTGGAAGAGAATGATTGGCTCGATATTAGAGTTGTTGGGGCGGTAGAGTGGCTCTGGTGTGATTGATAATTTTTCCAGGTATTGTAAGGTGAGTGCCACCTGGTGGCAGCTCTGGAGTACTTTGGGGTCCCCAGGGACTGCTTGGAGCCTGTCTGGGGCATTCAGGAAAACTACCCCTATTTCAGGCGATATGAGATTCTTCATCCAGTCCTCATTGCCTTGGGAGCCTGCAGACTGCTCCTCCTCAAGCTCAGCGACCTTCCTTTGCAACATACTGTTCACGCCAGGCAGGTTGTCAACCCCAATGTGAGTGAGCAGCATAGAGTCAACTCGGTCCAAATGACGCACAAGCTTCCAAAAACAGGAGCGTGGATCTGACCCACCGTTGACCAAGACATTAAAGCCATTCACGGCAAAAAAGGCAGAATCGCCTCTCCCTCCAGGAAAGACATAGCAGCAAGGACGAGAAAGCTTGAGAAAACCTACAGTGCTGGGAGGCTCGAGCAGATCAAAAGGAGACTGCGGTTCCAAAGACTCCAAAAGATATTCTGTAAACTCTTGCAGGCCTTCCATCGCTGGCAACACTGAGGGTGGATTGGTTTTGATCTCAATAAAGTCCTGCAGATTGTGTTTCTCCAACACAGAATTCTTCCATACACCAGAGTTGGGACAACTCAACGTCAGGCAAGCTTTCTGTGTCGGGTCTGCAGAGCTCAACAGCTCACCAATCTGAGGGAAAAAAAACCAGAATAAAACACATCCAGTAATAAATCTCTTGATAAATTATGATATACAGTACACATACCAATCTGAATTATTTTTACTTTTAAATAAAAACTCTAGTAAGTTCCTGAAGAATAACTATGCGCATTCAGACTTACCTCTTCATCTGTAAAAATCTGAATAAAGTCATGGGGAGAGAAGCACCCCGTTTGCAAGACCAGATCCCCCGTCTCCTCTACACACTGTCCTGCAAGAATGAGCAGCTTGTGACGAGATGAATCGGATATCAACCGACGAACCTGAAGGGGACAGATTTGAGATTTGCTGTACATCTGTATTTGGTTGACATATGGCCTAGTGAAGATTACAGATGTGGCTACATCCTAGAACAAGACCACAAGAAGCACAACTAGCACCACTGGTGGATGAAAACAGAATTGTTATATGAATTTTTTTTTTAATTCACTCTGCACTGTATAACCGGTTATGGATGATGGGCTGGTAGCTTTTAAAACTCATAATGCACAACTTACCCTTACTATAGACCGAGGTCCTTTCATTCCAAAGGCCCCTTTGTCACTACAAAAAATTAACGTGCCCTTAGATCCTGTCACCTGAATTACAGGACCTCAAAGAGAACAGCATAAAAGTTGCATATCTATTTCATGACCAGTTCCTCCACTTTACAGCTACAGTCCAAAATCTGAATAATAGTTACCTTTTTCGTGGATGTACACATAAGCTGCCAGTTAAATTCTTACTCGCTGTTTCAATTCTCTAACAGCGATAAAAATGACGAATATTGTAAGCTGGAACTTGAGTTGTAAGCTGTCAACTGAGTACTTAATTAGGAACAAGGAGAAACTACACAGTCTACACAGTGCTGGATCCCCCAGCTGCAGCGAAAACATTGTGTCCTCTAGAATTGCGGCGTGACATGGAACGAACAAGATTACTAACAATGGCTGTGATTTATGTAAATTTCTTATTATTTTGTGTACCCCCCTCCCTCCCCCACATGCCCGACCCTCCCCTGAAAAGAATCTTGTGCAGTTTCTATACTTGACTCCCTTGCACAACTGTAACCAAGGACAAGAGTCATGGAATGCCAATATATGAAATGAAACACTTCAGAATGCCCAAACCAAGGACAAATTACAGTTCTACGTTTGGCAACATACGTGCTAATCTTTTCCTTTCGAAATGTACTTTCAACTTATCATTTTAAACATTTCCTAGGGGTGTAACGCTACCCAAAATTCATGGTTCGGTGCAAACTATGGTTTTGGATTCATGGTTCAGTGCAATCTCGGTACAGCAGGGAAAACATTTTGCCTCGGGGATCCTGCACAGGCGATGTGCCGGAACGGTGATCACCACCGCAATCGTGGCTCATACAACAGCATATTGCTAAAACAACGTTGAGTCCGTGTGAAGTATATGGCCATCTATACCTAACTAACCGGAATTCAGTAGGCAACTGGACAGGTAAAAAAGGTCACATCTTTTACTCCAGTATACATAAAATGAAAACATTTAAAGGGTCCATTATTTGCACAAACCCTTTACATGACATTATTCACTTTAGAAACCAGTTTCAGTCCCAAGATGAAATCTGCTAACAATCTCAGTGTCAGTTTTGGTTCAGTAGGAGACATGATCAGTTGAGCCACCTAAAGGTGATGGTTTGGAGAAGAATAAAACAGTATAAAAACCCTCCTCAATACTCTTAGGATCAAAACTTGCATCGTCAGAGCAAATGACAACTGTGAAACCCATCGCCTACTCTCCACATACGGTCATTTCATAACAATTGGTTATTAGTCCACAATAAATAAATTTATCTGGAATAATGCATGAAGAGCTGTACAAAATTAGCCATTTCATAGGTTTCCAAACTTGGCATGATAAGCCGCATGGAGAAAACGTGTTGCTTAAGGTCCATGCTTTTACAACACACATAAAAGAACCACATCTTTCGAAAAGAATTTAAATTGGCCATTACATCCCAGAATAAATGGTTATCGACAAATCCCACACTGTGTTTAAAAAAAAAAGGAAGTGGTAAGATTGGGGTGCAACTTTGTTTTTAGATGCATGAAAGAAACACCCAAGTGAGCTGCGTGTAGCAGGCGATGACACAAGCAGCGCTAGTATGAAGGAAAGAAGAGCAGGAAATGTTTCCTCTTTTGCACTAAAAGCTATCAAACTGCTAGGTGTTTGGAGATGGACTAGATCAGTGTTTCCCAACCCGGTTCTCGGGGACACCCCCCCCAAGACCATGTTTTTGCCCCTCCCAGCACTCCACAGTGTTAGATTACCCATTACTCTAAGCCAATTCAGGGCAGGGAAGCAGCTACATTAAATTACACATCAGAAAAATAAAATGATGTACAACAAGAGCAGCTGTGAGCCCAGGCTGCATAGACAGTGTCAGGCCAAAAGGCAGCGAGAGGCCTCACCTCTGAACACACGTACGCTTGGGAGGGGTTCACCACCACCCGGCTCTCCAGGACGTCTCCACCATGCTGCAGCGTTCTCTGACCTGCGGGGAGATACGGGGACATGGAGTGAGAACGCCGAGAGGAACGAGGCTGGTTTTTGGGGTCAACACTATTAAAGGGTGGCGGGGGGTCCACAGCCTATCCTATAGGCTACGAGTGCAAGGCAGGGAACAACCCAGGATGGGGCAGCAATCCATCGCAGGACACACACACACACACACACACACATACCATTCACTCACCCATGCAGATCTATGGGCAATGTACCAACCCCTCAGCATGTTTTTGGACTGTGGGGGGAAACCAGAGTACTCGGAGGAAACCCCACGACGACCCGGGCAGAACATGGAGCCTCCACAAACATGGAACAGTGGTGAAGACTCGTACATGGTTCAAGAGGTGTGAGGCAACAGTGCTAACCACTGCACAACTGTGCCACCCCCTATTTAATACAATACAGAACATAAAATATTTTGTATTATATATTTTAACATATAAATTTGAAGATACGAGCACAAACACCCTGGCAATATCTTCTGCCCAGTGATACGATGGGTGTGGAGTTCAGTAGAAGAAAACAGTTCCTACATTAAACTGCTCAATAGAAAAGTCATGATTTCTAAACATTGCTGTAGAATTTTTCATATATATTTTTCTGGCAGTTTCATCACCCCAGACAAAATGTGAGTTACTTATTATATTTCAGAGAAGCCCATAATTTCTACAGCCGATATCTCCAAAACTAGGCAACCCCTAGCAGAACATCTGAGATGGACAGATAGCACTGAAGTCCTTCTAAAACGTATCTTGTTTTTTCAGCATTGGGGTGAACTGCCCCTTTAAAACCACACACATAGCAAACCCACGGACAGCACAATATTCAATGGGCAGTGTACACCGCAAGAAAAATCTTTGGTTCGCTTTGAAAAGACTGAGACCAATCTGTGGAAAGCTCTTAATTGGCAGCCTATTAACAACGTCCTTAAGAGGAGCCTGTACTGGCAGCAGACGCGTCCGTCGTCAGCCTGGGAGAAACACACCCTATTAAAAAGAGAATCACCAAATCCATCCTGAGGCAAAAAGGCTTCTGCCTGACAGCAGATGCAGCTAATCCACTGCATTCAGGAGCCGGCTGGTACCTTTGAACCCTTGTAATTCGGCTCCGTGGAGAATGCAGGCCTCCAGCGGCAAAACTATCAGCTGATCTGCCTCTAATAGAAGCCGCCGTAAGGACAAAATGGAGAAAGAGAAGCATGGTGACTCTGGAAGGGGAGCCAAGAGCAGACAGTCATAAATAAACTTCGCTAGAGGAGGAGGCGAGGTGAAAAGGGAGTTCAGAAGCAAGAAGAAAAAAAACACACACAAAAACCAAAACCACAAATCCACAAAACAAAACCAGTCTAGAGACGGTTTTAAATCTTTGCTTAAGACCCTTTTCTTGGCTTTGGAATGAGTCCAGTTGAGTTTGGTGTCTCAAACACATCTATTTATTGAATTTAGATTTTTTTTAAATTGATTTTATTTGCTATCTTTTTCTGTGTTAGTGCTCAAATGAGTTCTTTGTTTTGCTAACTTATGCTATCTCTGTGTGGCACTTTGGTTAAACTGTGGTAGTTTCAAAGGTGCCCCACAAATGACTTGTGACTTGATTTTGATTTGATAAATCTTCCCCTGCCACCCCCACTCTTCTGGTAGCATCTTAAGCTTCAGGCTCAGTAAAAGGGCCTTTGCTCGTTTGCTGGGAGTCCTTGAGCCACGCTTAGATTGGGATCACATGCTAGCAGATGACAGAAGCACAAACCCATGTGTTAACCAGCCATATTGGGGAGTGGGGGGCGGCGGGTGTTGAAGTCTCTGCAGGGCTCTTTGTTTGGTCTTGTTAAGATTCCAAATCAATAAACAGACGGAAACTGGAGAGGGAGAGAGCCAGACAGATGAGAGAGAAACAGGGAGAACACTGGTTGTACACAGGCCAAAGCGTATGAAGATCTGTAGGCGTCAGAGTCTGTAGGAACCAGAAGGGCTGGTATGCTTCCATGGCAATATCATCACCATCTACAGAGGACTCAAGTAAAATATGAAAAATAAAAGCTCAGTGAATGACAGCCCACAGATCAGTGCATTCACAAGTATGGGAGTCTCCCATGATAGAGCATCGCAAAAATGATAAAGGGAGTGGGGGGGGGGAGGCCTGCAGAACCAGACTGTTTGTGTAGGTCCATGCTGCCATGAGGCTGAGAGGCCCTAATTGGGTTACAGCCCTGTTAAAGAAGCTGCCGGAAGGCTCGATGCTCATAAGCACCCTGGAGATGGAGAACAGCTGTATTAGACCCCAGCGGACCACAAAGGCTCTGGGAAACAGAACTGACCCTGGATGATTCCTCAGAGCCAAGGAACCTGAGCAAGGAACCTAGGCACTGAGCTTCAATGATAATTGGGGGGGGGGGTGTCACACTTCCAATCGCTAACCCCTCCACCCCCATTAGTGACAGACAGTCATATGGTAGGAAGTGCTTCCTTTTCCTGTAGGCCAACTGAGCTCGCCTGGTACCATGGCAACCAAGGCCTTTCCTTGCAGAAAAATAAGCCAATACATACCAACACAAAAATCTGGAGCCTAGACCTGAACACATACTACTGGAAACCTCACAGACCTGCTCTTCCATAAGATATAACTATGATAAGGCAGTGACCATGGAAGTTTCTAATGACCCTGCTGTATTGGATTTCCCAGTAACTTTCCCCATTTTTCATTCCATTTCTCCTTCCCAATTGAAGCTTATCCTCCCGAAGACGCAAGTCAGAATGTCATACTTGCTGAGAGCAGCTGCATGATTGCATGTCTCAGAGGCTCTACGAGGAACCGAAAGTTAACAGGCCTAGCTGAGGGGAGAGGATGATCCCAAATTTAAAAATATTTGAGACTTTCCATACTTCTTCAAATCAAGCTGACATTTCATAAAGGTGTAAATTCCTCTTCTACAGACCTGAAATGAACAGCTTGCCAGTGCACTCTGTGTATGTCTATAAAAGCTTGTTTTACACAATGCAAACAAACAACGGCATGTTTATAACATGGTTATGGACCTGGGGGCTTTGATTTCCGGCTAAAATCGTGTCCTCTCACAACATCTAATGACCTTTATGTGCATCTCTTCACCTACACGGAACAGACCCACAGGAAGAGCGAAAAATGCGAGAGCCACCAGTGGATATAAATAGCAACGGTGTAGGCGCGGTGTCACCATCACCGCAGCTGCTCACAGCACTTCAGATCATGCTCACTGCATAACCGGGCCACTCCCCACACACCTCATAGGAGGGTGACAGGAGCACAAAGAACAGCTTCAGATTCCACACCGGCCACCCCACAGCACAACCCCCTCCGAAGTCACGTCTCCTTCCACTGTGCAGGAAGGACGCTCAGTAAGTCCCCACACTACCTACCCATTCCCTCTGCCACACACAGAAGCCCGGGCCACTGCACAGAAACAGTGTCAGCACATAGCTGCCTCAGAGGTTCCTTGGGAGCCTGGAATGAGCTTTCCAGCCCGGAATCACAGCCACATGTCGCAGGAACGGAAATGAGAGGCCCTAAGGTTCAGTGCCAACCCATCAGCAGGCTTTCTGTAGTGTGGACAGTTCTTGGGGATTGGGACCTGCACACAGCCTCCTCAACATATCACCAGAGGTGGATAGTTCAGGTCCAGAAGGTAAAAATCCAAACCTAAATTTTGTTTCAACCAACCAGTTGAATATAAAGAGTCAGTCACAGAGGACTCAATTGGTTGGTTGAAACAAAATCTTGGTCTGGATTTTTACTTTCTGGACCTGAACTCTATCCACCTCTGCATATCATTGTTATGACACTCCTACCCTTATGATCTGCAGGAGGCAGTGCCAGTTAATCCATGTTGGTAACAGGAAGAGGTGTTTGGTGCGGGGGGAGGGCCACTATACTCTCCAGGGTCGCATTGGTTCTTTGCACCTATTTCAGATAAGTAATGTGCTTGATGGGGAGGTGATGTCAGAGATTTGGGCCAGCAAATGAACGTCCAGTCCACCTCTGCCAGTCTGCCCAGAGTGCCCAACCTCACAACACCCCCTCCCCCCCAGATTTCTCGAAAGCCTCTGGCATGTGTTCCCAAGCAGCTGGTCACTGATGAGTCATGCCAGTGGCTCAAAGAGGAGGAATGACAGAGCCCCACTGGGTAAAAATTACATTACAGGAAGTGACCAAACCTGATAGAGAGGGGCCTGTGGTCCATGTGACACTGTAGAGGACAGACACAGACACACACACACACACACACACACACACACACACACACACACGACAGTTATGGACAAACTATTTTCAGTGCCAGATCCTGTTCTGACAGCCATGCAGTGCCACTGGTCCACTATCAAATCCCACATGCTGCGACTCTCCATCCACATTACCTGTCTATATTGCTTTTCTCTGAGAGCCAGAGAAAAGCAAACTACTGTAAAAAAATGGCTTGTGGAAGTTTTACTTACACAAAAATGTTCTGAGGGTAGAAAGAAAATGGTTCAGAGAAAGAATCAATCAATCAGACTGTAGAGGACACAAATCCAAGCACCTAGAGGAGGCGGGACCAAGACATCTAATTGTCTTATGAGGAAAGGTTAGCTGAGCTGAATCTGTTCAACCTCGAGCAACGGAGACTAAGGGGGGACATGATCCAGATATATAAGATTCTAACAGGTCGGGATGCTGTTCAGCCAAAGGGCTACTTCAATATTAGTTTAAATACTAGAACTTTAAATCCGAGCTAGCTAAGATTTTAACAACTCTGAGCTATTAGTTGAATTCTCCCCAAATGAGCTTGATGGGCCAGATGGCCTCCTCTCGCTAGTAAATTTCTTATGTTTTTAATTGGTTAGTCTGACATCTGACCAAGATCTGATTGGTTATCACTCTTAACCAATAATTTTTTGTTCTGTCCTCAGAACATTTTTGTGCAAGTAAAACTCCCATGAGCTAAAAAAAAAAAAAATGCTCACACCAGTCCTTATGTGACCCGGAATGTTTTCACTTCAAATCACGACTGTATTGAAGTGGGACTCAAGACAATATTTAAACATAGACAATGAAATAACAGGCCCTGCATCTCTGAGCATGTCAGACTTGTGCCAGCCACCCTGGTGAGAGGTGACTGCATCGATTATAAAACAAACACTCCCCTAAGCTCTCCACTCCACCATGAGCGTTCCTGAGAGTGAAAATCCCAAGAACAGGAGTCCAGAAGTAGACGAACTGCAAAAGGAACGTTAAAAGTGAGCAAACGTTTAATGTCCCCACAACCAGAATAACTAAGCATGATGACAGAAGCACTATGAAAGGCTCATCGTTAGAAGGTGACATCAGCTGAGGTTTTGTTCAATGTACTAAAAGCGAAGCAAGGTTGTCTATGACACAAGGGAACAGATATCCTAAAAAAAAAGAAAAGCTGCCTGAATTTCACTATCAGTGTCTAGACACCAGTGAGTGCCAAGCCACACAGAACGAGCATCGATAAACACCAGGGACAGAAACGAATCCCTGAATTTCACACACTGTGGCTCGGCCAGTAGATGCCGACGTCGCCACTAAAAGTTGATTTACACCATAGAACTGCTCACACTCCAGCCAAGAGGAACAAATAAATAGCTGTCCTCCAAGCACAGTCACAGGGAAATTTAGAAAACTTGACATCTAATAAAACTAACATATACTTTAGGCCTCCTATACTCCTATGGCCTGCACTCCAGTTCAGGTAGAAGCACAAACACAATAATGGACTGTACAACAAACACATACAAACAAACAAAAAGCCACAACACTAATATGGAATTACATCTTACGGCATTAAAGCACATTTCAAGTCGGAGAATCTCACATAAAGCTCCTAGCCTTTTTCGGGCACAAGATCTACGGACCATATAATTACATGCGGTTTACTCCAGTACGCAAAGACGGAACCTCTGCATTCAGTCCGGCTTTTCAGCAGACTGTGTGGACCCCGTTGCGGGATATCGCCAGACATTTCTGGCAGGCTGGAGGGACTTTTGGCATGGGGAGAGGAAAATATTTAAAACTAAGACTTGCAAACCACTCGTCTTTTGCAGAATGAGTGCGACAAACTACAGCACACTACCTAAGAATATCAATCCGCCGGAGATCACTGTAGGTGAACTTCTCCATTTTAAAATACAGCAGGTAAACGTATGTCAGCCAATAGAATCCTGCAACACAAACTGATCATCCACTGTTGAAGCACTGTGCCCCAGCGAAATGTTGAACACTTATGCTGAAATACAGCAGGCCAATGGTATTCAAACAGACCAACAATGGAAAAGCTTTAATTACTACAGCACACGTCAGAATCCATACCCGAGTGACGACAGAACCACCCCCATCCATGCCTGTGGTTCTCCAACAAGCCTCAGTCGACCAGACAAATCATGCCCTTCAATTCACACAAGGCATAACTCAATTACTACCTGGCAGACTTCAAAACCAGAATATTCCACTAGAACTCTTTAAAAAAGACTGTCATTTTAATTTGAAAACAAGGGCATCATGCCCAAGTATTAAGCACAGAACTAAAGGGGGGAAGATCAGCAATCCCACAGTCTGCTCTTGGGCGAGACGGAGCCAGACAGAGCTCTGCTGATAATCCCAGGCCCAGGCAGGGCAGTGCTGGGGCTGAAACAGGGTCAGCGGGCAACTGCAGGCTTTCAGTGGAATTCAGGCAGGAAGACTGGGTGCTCATCCAAGTCACATTAAAATGGTGATTCAGCAGGAAGACAGAGCAACAGACAGGCAAATGCGCTGACTTAAATAAGGCTTTTGAGCAACTTAGACGATCAGAGTCAATTTTCTCTGCATTCCTTTGGGTGCGAGCTGAAAAATGAAGCAGAAGGTACCTTTGAAAGAACCATTCACAAGGCTGCATCAAAACACAAGCTACCAGCTCTCGCGCGCTACCAGCTCTCGCGCGCTACCAGCTCTCGCGCGCTACCAGCTCTCGCGCGCTACCAGCTCTCGCGCGCTACCAGCTCTCGCGCGCTACCAGCTCACTGGGTGGTGCATAAAAAAAAAAAACACATGCATTTCATCGTGTTACATACTGAGCACAGTCTATAGTGGCACCCCATATACACTCTGTATTACATACTATATATACCCACACAAGTTGCCTTCATTATAAGAATTATTCATACAAATCACAGACATAATATCCTACAAATCCCCAAAAGTTGTATCCTTTTAGAACTGCTAGTACTACCCTCAAGGACAGGTCGTATAAAACTTGAACACAAATGCCGTATAGTTTTAGTTGTGCTTAATGGGGGGGGGGAGGTAAACAAATGCAAAGGCTACCCCCCCCCCACCAGTTTGCTTGGTGACCGGCAGCTGAAAACACGTGTCAGGAAATCCTAGCACAGGATGGATGAGGTCAGCTCCGCCAGCATGAACACACAGGACCATCAAAGCTCAGCCATAACTACTCAACATGGAGGAACCAGGCACAGACCCGGGTTAGAGAGAAAACCCGCTGTCACGCTACATACTGACCAGAGAACAAGTGAAGCTCGCAGCCACCAGACCCGTTTGGCCTAGCTTCAGCCTTATAATGTAGCTCAACACCAGGTCAAAGGTCAGACAGACACCTGGAGGGTGGGGGTAATGTATTGATGCGAGGCATTTGTTTACCTTTGAGTTCCTCAGAGAAGGAGGCCGAGTGTCTTGACACAAACAGTTTCAGCTGCTCGTCCAGGTTACAGGTGGTCAGATTCACATCCCAGGAGCGAATACCTAAACAGGGAGTGGGACACAAAGCACTGAGTCAGGGAAAAAAGAAAAACCCAAATGGTTCAACACGAGGCTGTTAAATGGCACAATGGTCACAGTAAATGGCAGACATGACGGAAACCTTACGTTCAGATAAACATCAACGCAAACACTTTTCTGATTTACTTTCCCAGGGAAGGGGGAGCACCTGATTGGTCAGGCAGGGCACAGACCTTCCACTTGGTTATCTGCACACACCTGCTGATGGAAGTCAAACTTCCCAAGTCCACTTCTTGAAGTGTTTGAAACAGCTGTACTGTATTTTGAAATTGTCAATAAAATTAAGTAAACAGCAACACTGCCCATTTTATTATGTTATATTGATGTAATAAATATACAAATGTTAATTAGATGCTAATCTGCCCGAGACAGAAAAAAAAAAATTGGCTATGACGACCGTCCACTTATAGTAATCAATTCCACCCAGACAGACATGATCACTATAAGTGGGTTCCACGTAAAGTAACTTGCTGCTTGTGAGTGATCTCCACCAGTCAAGCACGATCTCCACCATCCCAGAATATCAGCCATATATTCCGATTTTGGATTCTTTGTGCTCTCTGTTTAATGAAAATTCTGCATAATGTCTGCACTTGTGTCTGAGTGTGTGTTTCTGCATCTCGTCATGGTGAGATGACTATATATGCCACCACTATTATCCTGCAAAGTTAGTATATTATGCCAATAGGACAATGAACTAGAGAAATGTATGTTTTGTCCATTTATTTCTGATCCCACTGCTTTGGAGTGATATAAACAGGCACACAAAACTGGTATGTATGCATGCATTTGCCAGGGATACGTACAGCAATTTCTTGTTGTAGCAGCACAAAGGCATACATATTTTTTGTGCATGCACACCGTTATGAGAAGAAATTACCATGCATTTTAATCTTGCTGTAGCTAATTTGGACTTCTTTCGTGGTATAAAGGCTAAAATGCACATTGATTTCTTGTCATGGCATGAATGCACATAAAACAAATACACATTTGGATATATGGTAAATGCATACTTGCCACTTGATATAAATATGGCTGACACAAACACAAAATACACCAGAATTCATATTTCAGTTTAGAGTGAAGCAAAGGTGCATGCATACCGAAATACCATATCGTAAAATTAATAGAAAAAGACAACTGAATCATTAATCACAATTATCTGTATGACAATTAATTGTCAACCAAAATTTCATGATCGTGACAGCCCTAAAAAACAGAATGGACATGCACCCTCTTTTGTAGTAACAGGATTATAAATGACCCTGTGCTCAGTGTTAAAAACCATGATGCAGATCCAGCATTCTGATCAGATACAACCAATCATTTGCACTGGCTCAAGTTTAAGATCACTACAAAAATTTAAAAAACATACTACTCTAAACATATTGACTTCACACTCAATCCAACTGAGATGCGGAACAAGTCACAAATGTATCAAAGCTCCACGGTTCCTTACATATGACTAAGGCTGGGTGATATCACATCGATATTATACTGCACATGCGCAATCATCACTAGGGCTTCAGATGACAGGCGAAACCTTTGGCCGGACGCCAGCTTTTCGGTACTACATGTTATCTGCTGTTTGTTTACGCTCACGATTTGTTAAGCAGATTAGTAGTGCGCCTAATATATTAATGAATGCGTTTTGTGACACCCAAAAGTTGGTAATCAACCTGGTATATCTATGTTTATTAAATTTGGTTAGCGGAGCACAGCACATAATACTGTTTTGGTATATTATGGTTTGTATACTTCGGTGCGATATGCACTGTAGTGGAGCAGACTATACAATACTATTTTGGTATACTATGGTTTGGTATACTTTGATGAGATATGCAACATGCACTGTAGCGTCGGTGAAGAAAGGAACAGCTCGGCAGCCATGACATCTTTTAAAGGAGGAGATCTTGTGGATAAATAAGCTAAAATGACATCGGTGGTGTGGCAGTACTTTTCGCAGTTTAAAGTCTGACATGTTTTTAAAACATAAAAATATGCCGAATTTATACTGATTACTAACGTTTGGGCGTGATAAAATGCCTCATTAATATTTTAGGTGCACTGCTAATCTGCTTAAATCGTGTGGGTAAACATCAGTATTCTACCGGAAAGCTGGCGTCCAGCCAAATGTTTCACAAGTCAACTGAAACCCTGGTGATTTTCACGCAAGCACAATAAATTTATGTGATAATTGCCCAGCCCTACATATGACTAGGCAATAATGGCCACAGGCATCACGTTCTCGGCAACACCGGAAATGTGTCTGAGCCTGTGCGACGAGCTTTGCGTTAAAAATTTAACTGGTTGCTGTCCTCCACAAGCAGCCAGCATTCCAGTGTCAACGCCAGGGCATATATCAGTGTCCCAGACACCTGGATGCCTTTTGGTAGCAGAGGCTGGAATAAGACCAAGCAGAGTGGAGGCTGTATTCCAAGGAAGAGGGGAAACAAAAAAAAAAAAAAAAAAAACAAGAAACTGACAGACAACGGAACTACAAAAGAGGAAGAAATCTTAGTTTCTGTCTGGTCTGGAAAAACACTGCCCCGTGCCTCACTGTCCTTTTCTTCCACACCACACCACTGCTTTGAGGAGCACAAAAGAAACAAAAAACACAGATGACAATACTCACTGCTGAAACGAGCGTGCTATCAACAACCGTTGATGCCGCTGGCCCTGTAAATTAAAGGGGCAATCTGTGCCAGTGGCCATATAATGACATACTGCTTTCAGAAAGTATACTGATCATAAACTAAAGAAAGGGGGACCATGTTTATCGGGAACAGTAACTTAGCACACTGAGGCCAGCAACTATAAGTCCTACTCAAGCAAAATGGGTGACTCGTTGTGCAAAGGGGTAAAATCAGGGCGGCCTGGCCCCAAAGCTACACGTCTGTCTCATAGGTCCGTGAATTCTTCACACGTAGTGTCAGACTGGAGCACACTGAAGAGGAAGTGGAAATTCCGAGGCAGGGCAGAAGTGAATGACACACAGCTCTCAGGAAATGAGTACAACCACCAGATCGTAACCAGAAGAACAAACAGTCGTGCTCATTAAGTTACAAAACCACACCTTAAGTATCAGGGCATCATCGCCATCATCACTTAGCCTGAAGCTGTTCCAGGATCAGGCCTGCTGCCAAGAATTCACAGTCATTATTCATTCTAATATACACCATGTTCCCCAAGTTTCAGACAGCCGCAAACACTGGGAAACGTGGACAATAAATCCAGAAAGAAACCCAACAACACACCTGTTATCTCCCTATAGTTTAGTGTCAGCTGTATTTATGCACGGAAATGAAGCCATTATTTTAAGTCTGCAGATGTTTTGACGAATGAGAAGGCCTTGGCTTCCACAGAAGAGTTTAATCAAGGCTCCGTGCAGCAGAGAGGCTTCAACAAAAAATTCAAGCGCTACAGACGATAACAAAGCAGCCCCAGGTGTCCTCGAACCGCAGTATGTCCTTTACCAAGACGTCATGGGGGCTATGTGTGATTCTGTGGGTAAGGTCTCTGTGCCTGTGACTGGAAGGTCACCAGTATGTGTGCCTGTGTGCATCTCAGGAGAGCAAGAAGGGATAAGCGAAGATTTGAATTCCACTGCAGTTGATACCTGTACAGTGACAAAGACTTTCTATTCTAATCTGTTCACCCACATGTTAAGGAAGGAACCCAGCTCTAGTTTTGGGGGCTGGGGGTGGTGATCAACTGGCACTGCTCAACCCAAAAAGGATGCAGATGGACCTTACTGGACAGACACAGTATGACCTCAAAGAGCATTTGTATTTCCCATAAGGAAGGGTGACTGTAGTAGCATGGACTTGGAGTAGCAAAACATCCACAGATACAGTTGCGGCCATAGGCAGACCGAGCTGCACCTCGACACACAGGACGCTAAAGCCCAAAACTGCATTCTCTGTCAGCGTGAACAGACAAGACCATGCAGATAAACGTGCAATGTAAGCAACGCCATGACCGCCTGATCTAAAGATAAACTAAGCTGTACCACACGGGCTGGACAACACTGCAGCTGACATAACAAGCACTTTAACCTTCAAAATCCATATTTCTTGGCACATGTGAGGAACAGGAGGGCTGTGTTTAAAAGGGGACAAAGTTCATTAAAATTAAACACCTAACGGGAGAACAGTGGAGCCGTAAAACAACCCGATATGAGATGTTTTGAAGTGAAATGAGCAGGCATGGCCTCAGAGGCTCAGTGTGGCAGTGGGGGTGGGGTGTCGGACTGGAATTGAGGGGAAGCTGAGCCAACAAAACGGATAGCTGGGCAAGGGCATGGAGCAGGTGGGGCTGTCCTCCGCAGTCACACACACACACACACACACACACACACACACACACACACACACACACACACACACACACACACACACACACACACACACACACACACACACACACACACACACACACACACACACACACACACACACACACACACACACACACACACACACACACACACACACACACAATCTCTCCTGGCCCGGCAAGACTGCCTAAAGTGCCTGTTCAACCTTGATGCTTCGTCAAACTACATCTTGCCTGTTGGTTGACAAAAGCAAGTTCTCCCCAAAACGAAATTTCGTTAACATACAGTAGTGACTCCAGTGACCGTAACAAAGACCTACACACAGAAGCACACAGAGTCCAGCCCTCGGCAGCTAACCAAAACCTAGCTAAACCACAGCCCCAACACCTCAACATGCAAACTACACTGCCAGAGGTATAATTCTCCATGCAGGAAGATGGAAACTGATTAAACACCCCTGTCATGACATACCCCATTCCTCATCAGATGAAAAACAAAGGAATTTCTGAAGCCAAGAACGTTATACCAAACTTAAAGACGACATGCATTAGAAATAAATATGTCTGAGCAAGCTTCCGACACATGGTCATGGTGAGTTTGTCCTGGAAACATGATGACTAAGGGGGGGGGGGGGGCACCAGGGACAAGATGCCAGCCCATTACACACACTCAGGTCATACTTAGTTTAGAGACACCAATTTGCCTAAATCACATTTATCAACTGTGGGATAAACCTCACTCAAGTACAGGAAGGTAATGCAAACTCCACGTACCCACAGAGTGAGAGACGTTCAAGTTTCCTTTACAGTAAAAGGGAATTACAGTCATGCATAGCTTAACAACAAGGATACATTCTAAGAAATGCGCCAAATAAGGGATTTCGTTGCATCATAAGTAGGGCTGCGCATTTCTTAAAAAATAAAAAAAAAAAAAAGTGAATTGTGATTTTTTGCTCAGAATTGAAACCACGATTTTCAGTAACAATTTTTCTTCTCAAATTTAAATGTTCATTGCACTCAAACTGCAAAAGGAAACATGATTGTGCCAAACATATGACTGATCCAGGACGGCATAACAACTTCTGACAGCAGAACAGAAATGCTCAACTGGCCATTCAAGTAGAGTAACCGAAACAGCCCTACCAACAGTTCCAGTACCAAAAGTGTCAGCTGGGTACTTTTTTTGGTACTTCAGTACTTTGGGGTGGGAAATGCTTTCTTTGTTGATCGACTATACAAACAGCCTGCCTCTGAAACGCAATACAACCGCCATCTTGAAAACAGTTGCGAACTCAGAAATAAAATCAACATGGCATTTCATGCACATGCAACGGTCATATCTGAAAGACCGCGATAGTCTGTTGGGTTCAAGTTTTATTTTAATGATGGTTCCTTTTAAAAATGATCTAGTATGCAAAAATAAAAACAAATTAAAATCAGTCTAAAGTTCATCGCAGCTGCATTTGCATGACCTCTACATGCACATTACGTATTACAGGTTTGCCGACTTATGTATTAGCGTGACTCATCCTTTCAAACTCTCAGGGTCTTTGCAGAATATTTACAAGGCAACAAAACTGTTACATACATGTAAATGTGAGTGCAGACTTCTCAAATTAAAAATCTCACGCAAGGCAGCTGACCAAAGTTGGCAACTCTCAAGCAAGATGATGCAGCTAAGTGACGGCGCTGACCTTTTGACCAGCGATTATTTTGACAAACAGGAATCGTAGAAACTAAATTAAGCAAAATAATTTAAATCAATGGCATGACAAAGACAGGCTAGGCTAAACGGCACATATCTAGAGTTAACCTTGCATTATTTATTTATCCAATTATCTTCGTTGAAGATACACTTGCATTGCCATTGTTCCGGGGTGATATTCAAGTTCTGCAATAGTTACAGGCGGCAGCATTTTCATTCACTTTTAATGTGAATGAAATTAGTTGGACCCTTATACGCTACACCGTCTTCCTCCCGCCACATTGCCAAGTAATCGAGAAGGAAACTTTTAACAAATGTTTTTTAGTGATCGAGTAATCGGGTTTAAATCGAGTGATTATGACAGCTCTAGTGAAATCCCATCATTAGTCCGTCCTCCTTTAAATGTTCGGCAAAACTTCACAAGATGAACGCAAGCAGGATGAAATATAAATACTATCCAGAAGTAGGACAGTACAGGGCGTAGCAATTGGAGGGAAAAGGAAGCTGAAGCCACTTCAGAAAATCATTTAACACATTATTCATCCAAACGCAGCCCATAGCCTACGTCAAACAGGGTCAACACAACACTGGGGCACTACGACATTTTAGAGCCGATTCAGGTAAAGGTGGGTTGGGGTGAGGGGACGGGGGGGAGGGAGGGGGGGCTGGAGATAAATGTACTTGCATTTCATCATTTCAAGGCAGCTATGTTTCCGATTCTCAAGCAAACTGACACTGGGTGATGTAAGACCTCATTGAGTAAGAAGCTGACTGCCCCCGTTCAGAGTGGAATTCCAGCTTCCCGACGGTTAATATCACATTACGTGCTGCAGGTCTGGGCACCAACATGCCGGCGAAGTAAAATGCCAGCAATTTTCTTCAATTTATGAAAATCCACCACAGCCCACACACTTTCTAAACAGATGCATTGCCCACGAGGAAGGGCTACAATGTGAGCTGTATGAGGGTCAACTGGCTGACTCGTCAGCGAGACAGAAAAGAGGAAGGAATGAACTGACTAGGAGGGCAGAAAGAAGTCTAGATCGAAACGCAGCAAAAGTGGCGGGCAGGAGCTTTAGAGAGCCTGAAAACACAGAGTGTACTAGTTTTTGTTTCATATTGACCTTTAGACCTATACAATCAACTGTTGGGGTGATAAGCATGTGCAAGATCAACCCTGCACCAAACACACATCCAGTTTGCCCCGCCCTCTCCAAAACAAGCCAGTCGGCCCTTTATGCGCCGCTCCCGACCCCTGCACACGGCATGTCCCAGACGTCTCCACACCCAATCACATTTCAGAGCCAGATGCCTCTAAGGATTCACAAGGGCAACAACAAAGATCCAAATATGCCAGCACCTGTGAGAGATATTTCCAGTCGTTCCCCGGCAAAGCAACATCGCTGCAACCAGGCTGCATTATTCATGCCCTGCAGCACAAATGAGGTCTGTAATCTTGCCATGCACCTGCGGTATGGTTGCAATTAGAAGGCAGGGACCATAATTTTACAGATCAAAATGTGTAGGTGAGGAATAGCATTTAACTTAGTGATGTTTACCCCCCCATAAACAGATCCTATCTCCTACTCTGCTCCAACATGCACTAGACAAATCTGCAAAGATCTTACAGTTTTCCAAAACCTTTCAGTTGGAAAAACAAAAGTGTAATAGAATATTAAAAGCAAACCATCTCCAATTATAATTATGCAACAGTAACGCATGACAGAGGTTCTGAGAAAACTGAAGATTTTTTTTAAGCCTGGAAACCAAAACCAGAGACAGATACACGATTTTCCTAATGATATTTCCTAATAGATAGGGGCGGTCACATGACTCAGAGTGCACAACAAGCCGTGCTTTTACAGCATAAGCCACAATGTAACCATAGAAACATGGATGCATACGAATAATCTTGCCTCCCAAGGTAAGGCTTGTGGAAAGTCTCCATTTTAAGCCCTACATGATACCATTAGGTCTGCACAGCTTTTACAGAGTATTTGGATTTATTTAACACTAGGGCTGTATAATTCTGCTTGCTGATACACATTTGCTCCCAAGTGCTTTCGCCTGACTCAAACAGACATCTATCCTCTCTTAATTACTCTCGCCTGCCCCCCAAATTAAGGCTGATACCCCTGTTCTGATGCATGGAGCCGAAGTCACACTGATGAATGAAGTCTGGAGCTTTCTGGCACTTCAGCACCCTGCCAGAACAACCTGATCAGCAACTGACAGCCATTTAATGACCTTGGCCTCTAGGAGTCACATCTCCGAAGATATCCCCACAAATGAAAGGCAATGAAGAACAGGCACAAACATCCATCTGAACAGCAACATAAACAAAGTAATAACTAGGGCTACTTGATTACAGAAAAAAATCACATCATTATTTTGGTCAATAGTGAGACCATGACTATTTAACACGATTCTTTATTGACTCTCAGAATATCATGCATATATTTTATTTTTTTATTTTTAGCAGTGCATTTCCTTGTACACCCGGGAAACAAAAATGGGCTGTAAAGAGATGCACTGGATTTGTAACAAGACAAAAGTGGAGCATTATTGTGAAAGGAAATGTGGCTAAATTCTCTCTCCATTTTGTTTTGATAATCCATTAAACGAAATCCACACGAAATTGGACTCCTGATTTTCTATTATGCTGATCTGAACAAGGACTCCATTGCAGGGCAAGGGGCTGCAAAATTCCCTACAAAAACAATGCCCGACAGCCCTTTAAAAAAATAATTTCATAGGCATGTCTGGCCACTCAGTCGCAAAGGCCAGCTTGTTTTACAATACATTGCGCTACCAAGCCCTGACAGGGAGATGGGGAATCTCACTGTTGATATTTCAGAGTTTTATTTACTTAACGCTAAAACTTCGCAGTCCGTAAACATAAAGCACCATGAGGTCACGCAAAACCTAAAATTTTACAGATACTTCCTCTTCGTTTTATGGAGGCTCCAATATAAGTTGGCTGAATGCTGTCCATTCGTTTACATTTTAACTTCAGATAACCACACATCCGACCTTGGCGTCAATATCAACGCTGGTTTTTAGGGAGGATTCGCCCTCCCGTTAACATAGGCAGGCCGGAGTTTACGTCGATCTTCTGTTTTAATTACATCAGTTCTCCCAACGTTTATAAATTTTACAGTTTTATGACATACGAAAGCGACTCTGAATACAATGGCTACATCAGGCCTGTTTGTTTTACTGAAATTAAAATGAACAGTCGCCAACAACACAAAAATGCATATTCCCCGCGGGCGTTTACCTGCACCAAACAGATTTTACATTTTAAGCATTTATATGTTCTGTCCGATCGGTCTGAAAAAATACACATTGTGTACAAAAACATCCCGGTTGTCAATCGTGAGAAGTGTGATTAAACTGCAAGCCTAAAGGACGTATATATTTCAAAGATGCTGAACAGGGTGCGGCTAACGTGAAAAGCGGGGCTGGCCGCTACACCTCGGGAAAGACACGGCGACGGTGTTATTCTGATGACATTACATATAACGATTTATTTTAACCTCAGATTTTTTTTTCTGGTAATCGTGATAATTTCATGTACAATCGCTCCCCTTTAGTTGCAGCCCGGGAGTCCCGCAAACACGCAGATGTCAGGTGCGTTTTAAAAAGAAAAAGCAGCTCGTGGCCCCCGCGCGCCGCCCGTTTGCGGACACAAGCCCAGCGCGCGGCAAACCCGCTATGCCTCTGGTCAGGGACGGAAACGTCCGTATCCCGGGACTTCAGAGAAAAACAGTCCATTGTCTTTACTTTTAATTGCGTGGTTGCACCTCTCTTGAGGTAAACTGAAAGTGAAATACGAAAAGCTGCAAATGCATGAATAGTTTAGGGGGAAATTAAGTGCAGCGTGTTCGCCTGCTTCCACTCCCCTCCCATTTTTTCTACATGTGGCAAACGGTCTTTGCGGCTTTCTATCACCCCCAGAGAAAAAAAACCGAAATCCCTTTGTATCAAGGGCTACCTGCGAATCCAAACCGCACCGCGACCATCCAGCGATCATCCAGCCCCCCTTAGTTACGATCACCTGTATTAAAGAGCCGAGCCAGAAGACACAAATGTATCGGCAAAGCGGAATTGCTAGCTGGTACCGATTCATACGGCAGCCTGAAATGCAGCATTTACCTCTTTCGACCTCTTCGAGCACGTATTCCACTAGGCCGGGGCGACTGTGCTGTCCGATTACGACAAGCAGGGAATACTTATCATTGCCAAAGCCAGGGTGAAGAGCTCGGCTGGTATTTTCTATCCTCTCCATCTCCCCAGACTGTCCTGTCGCCATATTGCGAAGTTTGACTAATGGTATTCCAGTAAGAAAGTGCCGATTTATGAAAAGGGGCGGGTCCCTGGTGACTGGCACGTCTCCCGGCCAATGAGAATGCAGGCGGCCAATACTCCATGGACGTCCGCTTCTAAATCAGAAAAGAAAAACTCACAAGTCCGAACTAAAAACGTCGAACGTTTTGCCATTTTCATTGAAATGATCTTTCGGATATACCTGTCTTATATTCGGTTTCGTATTTTATATTAAATTGCACCAAGCCCTTAAAACCTTTAAACTGCTAACTCAATGATATTATACTTATTAGTCTTATTAAGATGATAATCTTATTAATCGTATAACTGCAAATTAAGTCCAAGATGTCTCGGATGTAAAACTTAAACACCAGAGTTACCAGGATCGTAAACTATTTTAAGATTATTACCCATTATGAAATTTCTGGGTTTGTCATAACTGCCAGATACGAATAGTTTCAAACCTATGTACAAACGCTTTAGCACTTCGACTGCAATTTCCTCATTAGGTAACTATTTATGTTGATGAATTTAATTTGTTATGAGCAGATTTCCTAACTTCAAGCAACTTAGCGCCTCTTAGTGGTTAAATATAGTTTAGTCATTTTAAGGCTTTGTTTGAAGCTAGGTCATTCTAAACCCCCAAAAAAATCCTAAAACCTTTTAGACCTTTAAATTTGTCCAGTTTGTCCCGTATTTTCATATATATTTGGTACCCTCTGTTTAGTAAATTTTGTGGGGTATTGGGGGTGTTGTGTCTCATATTTGTGACATATTTGTGCCTCCTGAAACTCAAATCCTAGAATCACCCCTGCTTTAGAAGTTTGTATATATACAATATATACAATATAGAGTTTTAAAAACTGGAGCTAGTATCGGAAAATTTATTGGAGAGTCTTAAATCACTTATGTAAGTCGCTCTGGCTAAGGGCGTCTGCCAAATGCTGTAAATGTAAATGTGAATGTAAATGGTGCTTTATTAACTTTTTATTAGGGCTGAACTGTTTGTCTGACACACCTGGCAGTTTCCAGGTGGACTGTTGGGTATGTGGGCGGGGAAAAATAATCATTAATTGACTAGAACCTGAGGAAGTGAAACCTTGAGTATGGACATTTTTGATCTAGAAAATACAAATCCAGACCACAATTTTATTTCAAGCAACCAATTCAGTGCTATCTGACTGTGACACTTTATACTCAACTAGTTGGTCAAAAGAAATCTTGGTCTGCATTTTTACTTTCTGGACCTGAAAAGTCCACCTACTTAAACATACTTACAGCCTGTCTGGTTCTCCAAGGGGAACCACTCAGACTGAACATCTGTTTACTAGAGTGTGGCATGAAAACCATATAAAGTTTGGAAGAAGGTATGGGGCACCATAACTACCCAACTGCTACCATCTGTTCATTTTCCAAGTGCTGATCCACTACAGCTTCCTTAAAGATTTCTACAACTGCAAGCACAGAATGTAAACAATTACAATTACAACAGACACCCATACAGCAGAGCTGTAACATCCTGGGAGGCCTCAATAGAATTATTTTGATATACAATTTAAATATGGAGGCATATACGTTGAGACGGCAACTTTACTTTTCAGAGAAGCATGAGAAGAATGTAGATTAATGTAAATTATGTCAGTGAAGCAGAAGGCAGGACATGGCCCATAGACATGCAGCCTGTCAAAATTTTGATGCAGCACAGTGTTTCTGGGCTAAGATTTCTTATCTAAGTTTCTTAAATTCACCAAATTCGTATTTTAGATTGGCATATATTTACATATATGTGAAATTTATGTGTTAACTTCGTTTAAAAATAATAAAACTATTTATTAATATCTTAAAATATCATGTCGTACTTTTATCACAATTTAACAGAACTGCGCAAATGCCCCCCTGTGGCGGATTTACTGAAAGCACGAACCATAAAAGATTTCAAAACAATCCGATTCATTCTCATTTTCCATATTATTCAAAATATAATCATTTGTTTGATGTTACGTTGTAAAAATGACTGACTGAAATATGTTTGATTTTCATTAGAAGGAAATTCCATCCATCCATCCATTTCCTTAACCGCTTATCCTACTGGGTCGCGGGTGGTCCGGAGCCTATCCCGGAAGCAATGGGCACGAGGCAGGGAACAACCCAGGATGGGGGGCCAGCCCATCGCAGGGCACACTCACACACCATTCACTCACACATGCACACCTACGGGCAATTTAGCAAGTCCAATTAGCCTCAGCATGTTTTTGGACTGTGGGGGGAAACCGGAGTACCCGGAAGAAACCCCACGACGACATGGGGAGAACATGCAAACTCCACACACATGTGACCCAGGCGGAGATTTGAACCCGGGTCCCAGAGGTGTGAGGCACCACCATGCCGCCCCTAGAAGGAAATTATTTAAGAAATTGAAACTGAATTTCAAATTTTTCATTTCCGTTAGTTATGAATAATGAATAGCGAGATCTATATTATATATGCATTAACACTAATGGGTTAATCGAATGTCAGTTTCTTATATGTGCTATTTATTAAACTTTGTAGAAAACAAACAAATGATGGGATGTCGTACAAACGAACGAGACCGCAGAAAACGGACAGTATTTTAATCCTGCTGAGTGTGGATACGTGATTTGTGATTAGGCAGAAGAAAACAGGAACATCTTTTTTTATTAAATAGCAAATTATGTACATAAACAAACTTGAAAGTACCTACCTTTACAATACAGTTTTCCGCAACCTTTTTTTCTGCAAAGGAAGGATATATATATATATATATACCCCCTAATTACCATATTCTAAAATGACGTGATATTTCACATAACACATAAGCTAAGCAAGCATTAAATTATAAATTTGTGTTGCGATTAAGCGGGGAACATAAAAGGGAGAATGAATTTGGGAGACAGTGACAAATTAGGGCGACATGCCTAAAAATTACCTGTGCGATTATACAAGCATAGACGGGGAGTCTTATACTGCCATATAAAGCATGCATCTGTAACCTGAGGCATGCTGAAATGAGGTGTAGCTCATGAACTTACGCTAAGCCACTAACAATATATTCCATAAAGGGTCATTTAAGTGAGCTTAGCCCCCGTAAGCTGTAAATAGAGTGTTTTGATATTGGTACAAAATTCACAGCGCTACAAATGTTGATCCTGAATCGACTTCCAACGATGAAATCTGTTTGAAGGTATTCAGACAATTTAACATCAGATGCCCCAGAAAGGGAATAAATGACAACGATATGTTTTAATTTACTGCAATGCACAATAGAGTAAACAAACCCAGTTTATTGTTTCTGTATTATTTTTTCTACAAGCACTTCAAGATGGAGAAGTTGCAGGAGGTCCCTCGCGGACAGTTGCACAGCTTCCCGATCCTCGCACCCTTGCGCACTGCACACTGCTCGCCTGCATCGCACTGGGTACGGCGACAACAGCACTTAGCGCTTGCCCAAGTAACGATGACAGGTCAATACAAACATCTATAATCTTCAAATAGTGTTGGGAGCATCCCCATTAAACATAATCATATGTCATAGTGTGTTCTTTTTAAAGTGTACAATAATTTTAAAATAGAGACAAACTCGATACATTTTAGCTAGAGAAAGTAAGCATTTTATTTTGCATGAGAGCCTTACCGATGGAACCCAGCCTAATTTCTTCTCGGCTGACGGCAGTCGCTTATTCTTCAGTTTTTCTAGGACTTCCTGCAAAGCTTCAATCTACAGAAATGCGATGCACTTTAACAATTTTGCGAGATAATTCCGCATGCAATTTCCAAAAAGTAGCTCCGCGTAGAATCTTATTTAATAGTTTGTTTTTCTGAGGTAAATATAAATAAAATATAACCACGGATAAAACGGCTTTACTGTCAAGAGAATGCAAAAACTTCCGTCAGTGACTACATTGAAACATATAAATACAACCCGAAAGTGCACCATATTGCTGTAATTAATATTACGATAGCAGGCATGTTTACCAGCTCTTTCTCTTCTTGAGTCTTGTCCGGGTTCTCCGGGGAGCGCATTTCCAGCGACTCGTCACAATTAACCAGAAGAAAAAGAAGGGAGCTGATGACACCCAGAAGTCTGAGCCGTCCGATGACCATGGTGCTAACAAACGCTGAACCCACGAGAAGAAGGGTCGTAGCGCGGACTCTTCCCTCAGCTCATTGCCCCGACCCTGAAGAAATCCATTTTATACTGTAGGTACTGACATCAGCCGATTCAATATTAATAATGTTGATTTATCACTGGTGACCTGCTTTCTAAGGCCAAATACAAGTTCAGTTCTCAAAACCAAGCTGTGTTAGTTTTATGTAGGGGTTAAAAATGCAATCTTCCCATGAACATAATATTGACTTCCGTTTCGATGAAAATTTCAACTTAATTTCCCCCCAAGATAATAGTTATAGTTATTTAAAACTTTTTTCCCCCGACCCTGACAAAGTACTTGATTCTGTCAGACCAAATCAAATACACGTTAATAGATGCCGGGGAAATTAAAACTATTTAAATAAGATTTTAAAGTCAAAGATTCATCACGGTTGAGAAACGATCGGTATCTATTGACGGATTATCAGAAAATCTTCACAGTCCCAGATTGCGGTGATTTCTTTGGCTGTTCTTAAAAAACACACCTTGACTGATTAATCGTCCATATGAATTAGTGGTAGGATTAGTGTTTACCCGCCCTGAATTAATTTCTAGCTGACGAAAATTTTTACATTGAAAGGTAATTATATAGGCCTGTTAAAGTGTGAATGACTGTTGATATCTTTATATCACAGGTGATTTAAAGATTCAACATTTCGCAAAAAAAAAAAAAAAAAAAAAAAAAGATGAATAACTTTCTGGCTAAAACACAATCGCATTCATTTCCGTGCTCATATCCGTTTGCCGTTTGTGTACCTAACCCTACATGGTGACCAGTATCTTGTTCCAATCTCTCAATGTTAACCTTGCTGCCTTTCTGCGTCACTTACAGAGCGTCACCTCCTGACAGACAGACATTTCTATTAGATTCCATCCCACCTGACCCACTATTAATCATTTTTCTTTTAAAATCAACCCCCCCCCTCCCAATGTAGGAACAGTTCTCAGAAACATCTACAACTTTAGCAGGAGACTGGTAATAGATTCCAGACTGATTTCCACCAAACCTAGGAATGCCTAGGGCAGATTCGACCACTGCCAGGACATTAGATACTCAGTGTCTAATACTGATTCTTCAAGCATCGCAGCCAGAGGGTAGGAACGAGGAACAAAATGGGGACACGAAGGAAAAATAGACGAGGCGACTTGTAGAGGGACAACGCTGGCAGTCTATTTTAAATGGATTCAGAAAGAATGTATAATATAGTTTTCATTAAATTCCACAGATTTAAATGTTAATGCTTCATCTTTCAAACACAGCATAAACTCAGATATCGCACACCCGAGTCCCACTCCAGTGGGATGCCAGTCTGGGATGGGATTGATGCTCCTCACAAGAATGGCCACAAAAAAATGAGCCTCACACCTACATACACCTCCTTTGTCCGTTACTCTGAAATGATCGGGCAGCTTACCTGTAGGAAAACAGACTTCGACGTTTAACATTTCTCATTTTAAACTTTTTTATTGGAAAGGTGTCACTGCAAATGCCAGTTTCTGTCTTTCTTTCCATCGTTTCAATTTTATAATAAGGAATGAGAAACTGAAAGCACTCAGAAAAGGGTGAAAAATTTGTACCCTTGCTTGTCACTGGGTCTGTACTGTCAAAGGTCCGCTGATTGTACCCTTAGCTGTAGGTAATTGTACCTTTTTAGGTACAGAAATGGACTCTGAGGATCATTTCTGTACCAATGATGGAACATCAATGCTGTTTGTACCTTCGGGATGTTTCTCAGAGTTAATTTCTGTACCTCAAAAGGTACAATTACAAGCTTACGCAGAGGAACCAGGCGCACGCTAGACAGCAGATAAGCAGTGAGGTCAGGAAATCCTCTCCACTCAGTTTAAGACAAACTTCACCCAACACAACCAAAAAGGACTTGTCTGTCGCTCGTCCATCCATTTGTCCGTTTTAGGGCCAAGAATGGAAAACCACAGACGGCATTTAGCACTGACAAACTTGGCACTGACTTAAACCTCACTTTGTCTCGAAGTCCTCATATCGTCAGAAGAAACGCTGTTAAAATACAGAGACAGAAGGTGATTTCTCCATCTCACAAACACTCATTTAGTAAGAATTTTCGAGGAAAGGTACCTCTTAAGGCTTCTCACACTTGTAGCCGTGCTTAGGTTTCTTCGTGTCTGTCACTGCGTTAGCTTTTGTGCGTTGTTTGGCCTGGCAAACACAAAATGGAGGTTTCTGTGTATAACACCCACGCAAGCATATCTACACTGACGGCAGACAAATTTGACTGATAGAGCCGATTTTAAGATCAACGTTTGTAGCACTTTGACTCTCGCGCAAACATCAAAATATCTATTTACAGCTTAATGGGGCTCAAAAATTCAAGGCAGGGGATGTGGGTTCCTGACCATGTAGTAGCCGGTGTGGTACCCGCAGAGGTACCAAGACAGCAGCATGCTGGACAGATGAGCCACTTCCTGGTCCAGGCCAGCGATGCCTCCATCAGCCCCCGCTCTGGTGGGCAAGGTGCAAAAGGGAGGTGGCGGCGGGACGAGAGGCAAAAACCCCTGTAGAGAAACAAATTTTACATTTCAAACCAAAACTTGCCTCCATCTGTGATCTAACCATTTACAGCATCCTGGGTCAGAGGCGGACCGGGAGCCCAACCAGGCAGCATGGCACACATGGCTACACACTGGGCGGGAATCTAGTAAAGCTTGACTGATCGTTCAGCCAGAAATAAAGAAAGCGGAGCATTCACTCTGGCTTATAGTTGGGTGTATCAGCACCTACAGCAGTGAACCTTCTGAAGGTTCTAAATTCCTCCCACTTGATGAATAACGTCGCCACAAAGCCAAAACGATCTCCATTTTGGAACATACTGCTTTAAGAATGTTGCCTTGTTAAAAGTGTGTTAATATTCCATCCATCCATACATTGTCTGTACCCGTTTGTCCTATTCAGGGTCACGGGGCAGTCTCCCAGTGATATCTAAGGAGATTCAGACTGGAATAATAAAAAAAAAAGATGATAAAATAACAACTAAGACTGCAGGATTAGTTATCGTTACAGATATGTAACCATCCTGGGTAGCACAGAACACAGGGTTTAGTTCATCATAACAATTATGATGTACTTATTTTTGAATTCTTATTTATTTTACATATTCATGTAAGTGTGCAAATGAGGATCTTTTAGGTTTTGCGATTTAGATGCACCAACAGACACATGGCCTTATGTTTGGATTATAACTGTTCTGAATTGTGTTGGCAGTTTTAAATATACATAATAAACTATTTCAACAAATTGTTTCCCTGCTGTACCGAAACTGCACCAAACTGTGAACCCAAAACCATATTTTATTTTATGTTTTATATTTAACTGTGCAAAGTTTTTATAACAACTACGATTTAAAAATACCTTGATGTTTTTTTTTTAATAATGAATTTGCACTTTTCATTGAACACTGGCTGCATCCGAAATCACTCACTACACACTAAGCACGTAAATGAGGGAAAAGTACAGGCTACAGCAAGTCACTTAGCACGAAAGTACAAAACTTCGTACACTTTCCGGATTCGCTACACCACCTTTCAACTGCTGGACTTTAACTTTTAACGCCAGACGCATAACAACAAGTACCAAACAAACCGTGTACAATTATCAATATGTTCCATACGTCTATCAATACTTTATGATCATCTGAGTTTCCATATTAAGAATTGCACTCACACTTAAAACCACCATTACCTTCGCCCAGCATGTTCAAGTTCATTGCTGACTTCCCCAGAATTCGCGTCTAGGATTGTGGGATTGAATAAGGTATAGTGTTCAGGCACTTTGGATTTTGACTCGATGTAGGGTGCCATCCAGAAACTTTTTGTGCACTTTTGTGCGACGGACACTATGATTTTGGACACACTATTATGTTTTGTGTACTATTTCGGCACACTATTTAGTGTGGAAGTGTGCAATTTCGGGTGCTGCTCCTGTGTTTTGGCCCAACTAATCAATTAGTTGACTGGCTGATCACATGATTAATTATTAAAACAATTGGGTTTTTTGCAGCCATAGTCTCCACTCTCTAGTGCCCTATGATACTGGCTTGGACTCCATGGTCACAGTGACTCTGTACTGAATAAATAGTATGAAATATGCTCAAATGGATGAAGGTTATTCCTCCTGCTGTTCCTTAATTAGTCCATTGGCTGAATTACTTCCAGGCGGCTAGACACATATAGAATATTACATCAAAGGTTACGTTATTCCAAAAAAACTGCAGGAGTCTTGGCACTTTAGATTTGTCAGGCACAAGTTTAAATAGGGTGGGTTGCAGAGAAGGGAAATTATTCATTCATACTGTATGATGACATGTAAGCAGGGCTATGGGCGCCTGGCACGGCTGTCTGACCTCTGAGCTCTCATTGGCTGCTGGCACAGAAGGAAAGCTGGGAAAAGGGTGAGCTGATGTGGGGCAGCTTCCTGCGGGTCTGCCTCTCCAGCTGCCTGTCATCTTTGTGCTTCTCCGCTCTTTTTTACTCCTCGTATAGTAATTACTGCTATCTTCACCAGTACCCTGATAAATCAAACACAGGTAATTTTATCATTTTATCACACGGAAGATAAATACCTACAACACAAAGAAAATATGCAAAAATAATAATTACGAACAGTGTAATGCTACAATTCTCCATGATTTCCTTATTCCGCCGTTTCGCTTGGTTTCAATAGCATATATTAAACGCAGCCTGCTACTTAAAATGTTTTACTTTTGCATACGTCTAAAACCACTGCACATGTTTAAAGAACCAAATCTTTTCCACCAATATTTATGTGAATGTAAGCTATCCTCATCAAAATGACCTTAATAAAATCTCCCGCAGCAGCAGACAGTCAACTGCTGTTCACAGCTGGATCGCAGTGGAAAATCTATCTTACTGACAGCTGTACAAAGGCAGTGTTGAGGGGAAGAGGGGCAGTGCAGCAGTGGGAGGCTCTGATGATGCTCACAGTGACGCAGCTGGAGCCCAGGCTGTACAGACCCTCTCTGTCGACACTTATCTTCTGTTTCTCCTTATTTTTGCAGTCGGAGCTGCTACTGCCACCATCTGGGCTCCTTTTCAGAGCCTGGACACACAGGACAGAAGTTTAGGAACAGAAGCAACACAGAAAAGAAACGTAAGAGCAGGCAGTGCAGAGGCACCGTCAGCCTGCTGGACATGGCCAGGCGGCGGCATCTCGCCTGGGTTGCAGCACTGTCACTCGGCTCCGGTTCTCCTGGGGGCAGCAGGGCACTCAGCTCCAGTTCCTCCTCATTTCCGTAGCCATCAAATCGCACCCGCCCTCGGTCCCCATTTATGGAGATCAGCACCGCAGGGTACACTAAGCCGTCTCCGGACCACACCACCCGGCACTGGGACCCTACTGTCCACTAGGATTGTAGTGGCAATTTAGAAGAAGAAATATGAACAGTCACCATAAGGGGGCAGCAGAGACCCTACGTGCAAAGTAAGTGTGGCACTGGACAGACCCAAATGAAGATCCCAGGCCTGATCTATGACCCGAAAAAAAGAAGCTGACCCACCAGTTCAGGCTCCCCAGGCAGCAGCATCGACAGCTCAAGCTCCTCCTCGTTTCCATAGCCGTCAAACTTCACCCTGCCCCGCGGGCCCTCAACCCAGACCAACACGGCGGGATAGACCAGGCCATCCACAGACCAGCATGCACGACAACGGGATCCCACACCCCAGTCCTGCAAGGAGAAACATCGATTTAACTGCTACCTGAAACTGCTGGCTGAAGCCCAGCTTAAACCCATACCAATAACAATCTAATTTATAGATTATTTCATTACAAAGCCTGACTGCATTGCACATGCAACAACAAAATTGCTTTAGAGAGCTTTAAAATTTGCCTGCTGATAAGCATTTTAAACCCTCCCCTCATGATCTACCTGTATGGACACAGTGCCATCATCAGGTTCCTCGCTGTGTCCCGCAGCTTTCAGTGACCCTTCCTGCTCGTCGGTCGGCACTTGAACTTCTTCCTCACAGTCTGAACCCTTACAAAAAAGAAGACCTCCATTCATCAACAAAAACGAAAGCTATGGGACCCTAGTAGCTCACAAGCAATGGAACGCACATGCGACAACACTAAAAACTAAAATACTAGTAAATTAAATAAACTAACATACAAGTAGCCAACTGATGCTTCATTTATCCATTTATCTGCCATCTAAAAAACGAAATCGAACAATTTCCTTAGAATACAAAAAATAACATGGAGTAGCAACGGTGGACTACAATCGTAATACACCTGACGTTTGCCGATTTGCTATTTGTTAATGATCGGTACTAACTTGATGATACCCCTACTAACAATGTTTAAGTGCATAGTACATTTTCAAATGTTTGTTATGTTTTAATTACGTGTTCAGCTAACAGCATTAGAACACTGCTCCTGAAATGCTGAGCCGTGACCAGCTTTACCTGGAAGGATGTGATCGCCTTGTCATAAGCCTTCACTAAGGCTGCATCATCCCCTGCCACCGCCGCCGACATCTTCAGCTGCATTGGGATTTGGGTTTAATTATGCATTACGGGAACAACCTTATTACAGGGCGAACGTCAATGAAACGTGCAACGAAAGGAGATTTAGAGCGCTTTACGATTGTATAACGTTGCCCTAACCACCGGTTCTGACAAGGCGCAGAGGGCAGTCGTGACTCACTTCGCCGTCATTCGCCCGATAGACGATATCCCGACAGCACTCGGCCATCCCTGGGCATCTTCCGCCGGTGAGCCGGGCACCCGCACGCACGTACGTCTCAAATTCCCGCGAGCGCGCCTTCAGACACGTGACCTGACGTGCTTCCTCACCGTCATTTGTAATGTCACGCGCCGCCTACTGGAAGCCTAAAATGGTCTCTGTGTGTCGCATTAGACGTGCGATACTCCCTTATCAGTTTTTAAATAAACTCTTAAATTTAAAAAAAAAATGCTTCACGGTGTATGCACGATAACAAATATTTTAGTATTCTCATTATCAATGTGACAATGGATAGTACTGTTACCTAATAACTCCTTGGTTGGGTGCTCGAATTTTACCTTACCTTTGTGTAAGTTTGCATGTTTTTGCCGTGATATGGTTTCTTCCCACAGTCAAAATACATCCAAATGTATTTATGCAGAATGGCTGCTGTTGCACCATCCAGATGGGTGCTATACCGTGGTGGTGGTTGAAGTGTCTCCCCATAAGTCCTGTAAAGCGCTTTGGGTGTCTTGAAAGGTGCTATATAAATGTAACATTAATTCATATATCTGAGTGTGTGTGATATGCGATGAACTGGCATTGGTGCAGGGTGCATTCTGTCTCGCTCCTGATGCTGCCTTTGCAACCCTGTCAAGTGGTTGGAATTTTTCAAGGAGGAACAGCAAAGCTAGTGGGCAGACAGGCAATGCCCTGGTTAGGATTCCACTCCATCTCCTGGCACAAACTGACATACTAAGGCCAATTCAGTGACCTCAATTTGCATGGTGGCATGTTTTTATATAATGGGAGGATACCCCTAACCCGGGGGGGGGGGGGGGGGGGGGGTATGTGACTCAGTGGGTTAAGCCCCTGTGGTTCGAGCAGAAGCTTGCTGGTGGCTCCCCCCACCTTGACAGAACTATCACATCTCTGTTGGGTCCTTGAAATGCTCTAGGAATCCTGAATAAATTACCTGACCCTGTACTCAGATCTCAAGCTTCACTCTCAGTTGCACGTATGTGTGTGTGTGTCTGTGTGTGTCTGTGTGTGTCTGTGTGTGTCTGTGTGTGTCTGTGTGTGTCTGTGTGTGTCTCAAAGGGGAGCGAGAGGGCAGGCTATGCGAAAGAAGCCTTCCAATGTACCTCTACTCCTGCAAATGGCAAATAAAGCATCATTTAATTTCAGGAGGCGTGAGGCTACAGTACAAATCACTGAGTCTGTAAATACATGTATTTCTGTATTTCTGCTATATTACTGAGCCCTGAGTACTATACAGGGCAGACGGCTGCATTGCTTTTGTGTAAACAAAAATGTATGTTATCGTGTTGCATGGATGATCTGGTATTATTCATTAAATTAAATTCTACTGAATAGTTCATATTTTTCTTCTAGATTTTCAGAATAGTATTTCTTTCACGATAAAGCATATTGCAAAAATTGGCCTCTACTGTATGCATTTTATATATTTTATATGTAAATAATATGCTTAATAAATCTGAAGAGAAATTACTGAGCTTTGTCACATTGGCTTTAATGTCTCAGGCAAAGAATCTTTTGAGATGGAAGAACACAGCGCCCTTAGATTATTTTTAAAAGTATATTAGTAAAAGGACGATGGAAGTGCAAATTAGTGTTTCGCTGTTGCTTCCTTGACGTGCCATTCCCCGTGAAAGGAGACGTGAGAGGCTGTGTATTCTCCGCTGTGTGTATTCTCCCAGTTAAATGCTGGCTTTGACCCCCACAGGCCAGGGCGATAAATTCAGCACCTGAGTAGAGCTGTCTGTAAATGTACCAGGCATGATCATTACTAAATGACCAGAGTACATTTCCTGGTCTGTCTTTCCTTCTGTGTATTCAGCATGGGTCACATGCAGATAGCTAAAAAAAAAAACTAATTCGCACCATAGTCACATGCTGGGCGGGACAGGGAACGATCGCAAGTTACGGTAAGGCAGGGGAAAGGAGGATCAACGGTATCAAATATTAACTGTGGATAAAAGTGCATCTCTTGAATATTTGGTACATGGGATTGTGGAGTTTAAGCACTGCAGGTTAATGAAAATAGTGAATTTAATACTGATATAACCACTTAGTATTTGAATCAAGTGTCTGCAAAGATCATTAATTTTAGTTATGCAGGGGGGGGGGGGGGGGGGGGGGGCATTACTCGTTTGACCAAGGGCGGACCGGCAAAAAGCAGCTCGGTTTTTTTTTGTTTTGGGAGGGGGGCTTAGTATATTTTGCCGCTCACCGTAAATCACCGTAAATTTAAAATCAACGGGGACACTTGTGCACTAGTAACTCCAGTCCACGGCATTCCCAACCCCCGTGGAGTATTATCTGAAATACATTTCTCCTTTTCTCAAACCAGCAAGAAATATAAGGTTAGTTTCCCATCCTGCGAGGTGAAATTGCATGTTTCCAATTGCTTGTGCACCCGTGTGTGTGTGTGTGTGTGTGTGTGTGTGTGTGTGTGTGTGTTTATATATATATATAGATAGATATTTACAAGTCTAATTACTGCCCAATGGTCAGCGTCGGCATGAAGGGGTTTCCGTATGAGTAATTACGTATGATGTGAAATGACTCCCCTGGTGTTTTCATGCTACACTGAAATGACTTACTCATTGCTGTGAATCACTGCCTACACAGAATCGAGTTGTACTTTTTTTGTCCTACGATTTAATAAAACTCCCTCTTCTTGGGGGGAAATCTTTGTACCCGGAATCTTAAACTAAACTAAAACAACAAACACGGTGTATAACTTCCCGAGAATGCATGGGCCGCTTCAGCGGTTCAACGCCCAATTAAAAAAGTAAATGGATTATAATCAAAGAAGAAAAGGAAAGGCATTAATCAAAATTTGGAATAATGCATACTGATTGCTTTGCTGTACACACTTTTGTTTGACAGTCTTCTTTTCTAGGGAGAACTTAATTTCTTCTTTATCGCCCTTTTAGCCGTGTTAGATCAACGCATTTGGGCTCCTTTGTGCACAGGACAATTAATAGGTTTGATTGACTCGTCTGAATCATCGTGGCGTATTGTTATTATACAGTTGCTGGAGTAATGTACTTTGCATTCTCCTTGAATTAATGAAATATCGGATGCACACAAATCCCCACGTTTATTAATCCATCTCAGTGAAAAAATGGGGAAGTAATATAAATCACTTAACGAAAGATCTGAAATTATATGGAAATAAAATATTTTTATTTATGATTTGAACAATCGAAAGGTATAAAAAATGTTACAATGCAACCGTTCTACCACATAACCAAAAAGTTTGTTGCGTCAACGCTAGATGGCAGTCGCTCATAATACAAATATGGTTACGATTAAAATATTTTATTCGCCATCAAACATTCGGCCGTTTTTTCGAGAATGTATAGGCAAAATTTTTTTTTTCAATCATTAAATCAATATTGCTTTGTTGACCTGCATTTTCATTATATAGTAAACGAAATGCAAAACGGCTGTGTCATGTTGAACTGTACAAGTTACTGATGTCCGCACTAAATTAATATATTTTACTGAGATAAACAGGATGATTAATTGACTCAGAGTAAGGGTGACTTAAGTGGTCTCAGATAACCTGAAACATTGCAGCATGTTGCAACATGTTTTGTCCCCTGTAATGACGGACGTGCTCCACTGTGTGGCGACTTCAGTATTGTGCATAATAAACGGCTGCTTTCGGGGTGACTGGGTACGAGACCTGAACGCAAAACATCACGCGACCTATTAACAAAATAACGTTTACGTTTTTGCACACTGATTTCTCCGCATTGAAAATCAGTCAACAAATAACAGATTTTGACTTTTGTCATTTTTACAGAAATCTATAAAATATAGAAACGAAAAAATATTACAAATCTATCAAATATGAGAGATGTGCACAGATTTGTTGCAGTATTTGCAATGCTGCGTGGAATTTTCAATGTTTCCAAACACTAAACATAATATACCACAAGTCGAGATATCCCGATTTAGTAACGTGGATAATATAAGATGACTCTCTTCTGTCTTTTTGTAAACAGCTCTGATCCTATGACTGCAGACAGCTATAATTGGACGCGGTAGAATTAGACTAGAGCGATGAAAGTTCGAGGTGAAAGTTACTGGCGTTCGGTTGGATTCGAGAAGCAAAAACATTTGAGAACCTACAAGCGAAGGAAGCGAGGCGATAGAGGTATTGCTGAGGTGGATAACATTCGCGAGCATATTTTTAGTTTCTTAGTTACACAATATCAATACATGGGTGTACTTGTCCCTGGAAAAACACGAGGATAGTCAGGTGCTCGCATAATACAAACCCAAGTCATTGCAACCATCCCCTCTAATTGCAAAGAATGCGTGTTTGCAAAGGCATTTGCTGTAAGCATGCAAAGTAAAGTTTGCAATCAATTAATTTGCAATTATTAGAATATTAACACATGATTTTATGATATGATATTTTTTACGATTATGTAACGAATATCGTGGCACGTTATCGTAAAGTAATTTAAATTGTACACACATTGAAAAACGAATTTGACCTTTATTTTCCTGGTGTCTCTATCAAATCTGAGTAATACACCAGAGGAATGTAGATAAACAGATTGTGTGTTATGAGAAAGAGAAGGTTGAGTTGGGGCTCGAAGGGGGATTCTCCAAAACGGCCCACGTGAGAGCCGGAGATGCGTTAACGCAGGCAACCAATCGCAGCGGATGGTGGGAAGTCCATTGAAAGCGCAAACCAATGAGACGTATGCAGACATAGAAGTCACGCCCAGCCTCCCGAAGTGAATAAAATAAGCCGACGCGGCTTGTTCGGTACATTTGCTGAAACGCTGCTGAATAGCAACTTACTCTGAGCGATACCGAGGAGTACAACTGCTGCCGAGCTTTGGAATCGCAAACGTTGAAAGCCAGCAAGGAAATTACGTGGATTACACATTTTGCAGACGGCGCTTAGAAGACTTCGTGCCGATCCGGGAATTTACCTTTTGGAGTTTATCCTACAATCTGTGGATTATATTTCACTTCAACATGACTCTGGAAGAAGTCGTTGGATGCAATATCACTGAGAAAAAGTGAGTACTAACCGTATTCCGGCAAATCTTTCTCGTATGTACCGGTGCAATTGGGCTGTAAATTATTACGTGCATATTAACTAGCTTCTGCACAGAATTTTGTATTACATGACAAGCGTTAGCAATTACTGATCATACACTGGCATTAAAAATCGAACTGTTTTTAATCAAAGTTTTTTCTTTTTAAGAATGGAAAACGTGGGTCAAGCATTGGAGGAATTGCTGGTAGCCGCTCAGCGGCAGAGCTGCCTCACCGTTGGAGTGTACGAATCTGCAAAGCTGATGAATGTGTAAGTATTAATCATGTATTCTTTTTTTTATCGCGTGCTAATTTTTGAAGCAGTAAGTGTGCATTCTCGTTCTAGTTGCAGTATTAACGTCGCGATGTATTTCTCTTGTTTAGCGATCCGGACAGCGTGGTGTTGTGTGTTCTCGCTACTGATGAGGAGGACGAGGACGACATCGCACTGCAGATCCACTTCACTTTGATCCAAGCCTTTTGCTGCGACAACGACATTAATATCTTGCGCGTCTCCGGCTTGGGGCGGCTGGCAGAGGTCCTCGGAGAGCCAAATGCTGCCGACAGCAACGCCAACGAGCCGAAGGATATGCACTGCATACTAGTCACTGTAAGTCACACCACGGTGACTCATTTTCTATTAACCACGCACTTCGCGATGCGATGTCTTTGCAGGTTGCTGCATATATGCATTTGAGTGCAATGCTTATTCTTTATAATTCGCGTAATTGCAATATATGTGAACCTGGCACACTGAAAATGAGATTTCTAACTCCTTTATGCGATGTTCTCCAGAGTCCTCACGTCGACACGCTGAAATGCCAGGCGCTGAAGGAAGTGGGCACCTACTGCCAGGAGAGTCGTCGCAAAAACCAGTGGATACCTTACCTGAGCCTGCAGGAGCGCTGACTGAAGCCGCCAGTGGCGTGTGAAGGTGATACCAGAAAACCGAAGTCGTCATTCTTTAGGAAAGAGAAAGGCGTTCAAAAGGAAGGCATGCCACAGTAACTGCAGCAGTACTCGGACGCCCGGGCATCTCCGGCTACGGAGCATGGTGATGGAAGGAGAGAGAGAGATCTAAGGGACAACACGCTCTTCCTCCGCCAAACGGAACAATGGCGAAACCGGGGGGGTTGGGAAAGTGAGCCGTATCGGAGTATCGGAGCTGTTACCTTCAAAGGACGGGGGCTGGCGGAGCGGCCGAGGGCGGCAGTAGCGTGGGAGCCGACGTGCAGTTTCGATTCCTCGCAGGGGGAAAACTGACACTCTGCTTGTTACGTGGTGGCTTTACGCAGGCTGCTGGGTCCGAAAGCACCCATTAAAGTGGACTGACGAACAACATGCTATAAAGATGCAGAAGGATGAAATGAACTGTGCTTTGTTGTCAAATTGTTTTACATAGTATGCAGATTCTCTTGCAATTAATGCTTTAAAAACATGCTTATACTTAGTAGTTGTGCAGCACAACAGATTTGTATTGCCCAAAAAGTGGGTTAAGGATATTTTACAGTGGAAGAATTATTTTATTGTAACGTTTTGTAATTTAAAAAAACGAAGATTAATATATAACAAATGAATGTGCAACAAAACACGTGTGTTTTTTTCTTAAACAAAATAAATTATTTACTACAACTATTTTTGTGTTTTTGGTGATTGTGGGTTTTCGGGGGGGGGGGGGGGGGGCAAAATCCAAAGAATAAAGTTTTTGATCACGTGAGCCATTGAAAGTTGTAGAGACTCATTTGGAGATGCAGGACTCTTTTCCAGCATGCAAAATTGTAAATCAGGACGAGGCTACAGGGCAGATCATACCACTTGCATTCCTACAGTGCTCAGCTCCTGCCTGTGCTGTGATAATATTGAGGTGTTAGAATTTTATCTATGCACCAAACTGGTACTTTTTGCTGTTCACACATCTGCAAGATGAGTGATTGCATAGAATTTTCTTTCAGGAAATGTTTTCTCATATCATTAGTAGTTTTTGTAACCTTTGCCTTGGTATGTCTTTGCTGGGATGTTTGATGGCCTGTAATCACCCAGCAAAAGTGATTCAAAATCAAAATTACATTTAAACTGTATGACCGTACAAATGTAGCTAGAGTAAGGCAATTTTTACAAAGGACACGGATGTGGGATTTCAGAGGCAGAAAGAGAAGCCACGTTTCCTGGTATCCTGATACCCACGTCACGTCCTGTACGTCACAATGGTGTTGTGACACAGAGCCAAGCAGAAACTGGGAGGAGAAGCTCCAGTGAGCCAGTGACGCAGGGCCAGTGTTTCATTTGGCAGACAAAAGCAAAAACTGCAAACTTGCTGGCCTCCCACAGCTGCATGTTCACTGGGACAAAGTTGACCTTCGTCTCCATGCATGTAAATTTATCGCTCCCCCGAACGGACTCAGTGCTCGGGCACGTCACGGCAGATGCGCAGTGCTGCTCGCCCTTTGCTGGTCGATAACGCGGGTTTAGCACTGGGAATGCCCCGGTGTGCTGCATGGTAACTGGGGCCTCTGTTCTCTGCTGCTGGCTGGTAATGTCTCATTACAGCCCATCTCTGACAACAGCTGCTAAAACAACGATTTAGGGTGGGGGGGGGGGGGGGTGAAGAGGCTCTGGCAGAGCCAACCAGATCGCTGGTAAGTATACAGCAAAAGACCACCTGCTCAACTGGAACTGGACATGCATAGTACAGCCATTCCCAAAATGTTCACCCCTGAGAAAACACGGTAACGTCACACATCTTCATTTAAACTGCAGCGTGTAGCTGTCCCCGTTCCCCCATGCGGTTCTGCATGTTACCACTGGTTACTCGCATGCACTGCCATTCGAGACATGCTGTCTAATGCAGTATTTCCAAACACAGACAGTGCATGTTTTTGCTCCCTGTCTGCTCCTGGTCAGAGGAGTGGTGGCTCTGAGACTAGGAATCTGTGCAAAAAAATTGGAAAGTCACTGGTATGAATGTCAGGAGTGATCATCCTCTGTTGGGTCCTTGAGCAAGGCCGTTAACCTGCAATCGCTTCTTCCTGGGTATGACGTTAATCTACATCCAGCCCTACACCCTGCAACTTACGGGGAAATTTGAGGATTGGCACTCCTGCTACCGGGAAAAAGTACTCACACTGGTCCATTCATGGCTGGTTTGGTGCTGAAGTATCACCTGCTGCTTGGCTGCACTCAGGTTTTCATCCCTGAGGTGGTTTGTTGTGTGGTGGATGCGGCAACATGGTGTAATCAGTGCACACCCCCTTACCTCAGCTCCTGGTAATAAAAAATGTGGACTGTCTGGGGGCTTTCCCGAGTCGGGAAACACTGGTCTACTGTGTCAGCTTATCCACAACAATATAGCTGCACTTATTGGGCCAAGATCTTGACAAAAGCACTCACTACTGCAGTGTTTCCTAACCCGGCCCTCAGGGGCCCCCAGACAGTCCATGTTTTTTGCTACCATGAGCTTGGAGGGAGCAAAAACATGGGATTGTCTATGGGTCCCCCAGGACCAGGTTGGGAAAACACTGCACTACAGTATAAATGCACACTCTTAAAATACCCAATGAAATGTGTCGTATGCATTGTCCAACTGGCTTTGTAAAGATACATGTTCCTTAAGTCCTGAGGGCCCTGAATTTACTCTTTTTCTCTCAGTTTAAGGAGACTTGAGTGTCTGTGGCACTGTAACAGATGCATTGCAAGTGCATGTGCATGATAAAAAAAAAAATAGGGTGTTAAATCGGTCATTAAAACCGATAAAATATAAACGAATACACTGTAATGAAAAGAATTACGTTTAAAAATAAAAGGAGAAAGTTCCCAATGAAAATGAAACATTTTTGATTTGTAAATAAGTTCCTCTTACATCCCTCAGCAGCAAACAGCAGGCTGATGTGTCTTTCTGTTTCATCTTAATATCTCATATTTCAGCGTGCCAAAGTTTTCAGCTAAAAAAAGTAATTGGTTCCATATTAAAGTTTCCTGGTCCAGCAAACAGTGAAGGGTAGAGCAAAAGCTTGAAGCTGTACCTAGACAACCAAATAAACAGGCCTCTGAGTGTAACAAGGCTAAAGTCTGAGCCCCCACCTAACCCTCCACCCCCAGCTTTTGTCTGTTTTCCAGTCCCAGACTAACACTGCCCTTTTGACCTTTCCACCAGACCCATGAGGTTACTTGGGCAGCAGTGAGACCCTGCGCTCTCACCACAAGGCAGTGGCATGGTCACTGTCACCTGTCTCGATGCCTGTGACTGGAAGGTTGCTGGTTTGAATCCTGCGCCCAGCAGAGTAGCAACATCTTTGTTGGGCCCCTGAGCAAGGCTTAAACCCTCCACGGATGCTGGCTAAATGGCGGACACAGTGCTATCAACTCTATAAACACATATGTCTCAAAGGGGAGAAGATGGTATACGTGGAAATTCACGGCCTCCCATGTACTTCTTAAATAGTCAAATAAAGAGCTTAATTTCACAGGACAGTGCAGGTAATAAGAACATATTGTATGCAGGAGCAAGAGGCTTACATATTATGATCTGGCTACATCTATATTACACTCAGCTTTGCTATGGATGTATTTATTCTGTTCCATTATTAGGATTAGTTACCTTGGTAACTAATTCCTTGCCAAGGTATCTCATTATATATTATATATTCAGCTTCTATCATTTGCAAGCAAGCAAACGATAAAACGCAGGGAAGACTTTTCTAATCTCGGTGTATCAAAATTACTCTAAAATTGGCATTATTTAAAAAGTAGAGCGAACGCATTACCAAACTGCATGTTGCGTTGCATTTCATCAGGGCAATACTGCAAGCCTTTTGTAACACCCATACTTGTTCTAAAACGTAGTATTTTCGGACGGTGGAGAGCAAAATAACGCCCGAATGAGAAGCACGCATGCCCGCATACACGTAGACTGTAGCGGAGCAAAGTCTACATCAGGCACCAAAAAAAGTCATATCGCCATGGAAACAATGAAGGGTTCACGGCGCGTGTATTTGTCATTACTTCTTCTAGCCAATCGCGTTTCCCTTCTGACGTGACTAGAGACGATCAGGGGAACCTCCGGAAACGTCATTAACCAAATATGGTCAACATTTGCTCTCCGGTCATAAGCCGTCTAAAATTAATATTAAAAGAGGTTTCCTGTTAAAATGTGTGTTCGATTATACACATTCCAAAAATAGCAACACGTATGTTACGCATCTAGTCAGTCTCTATAATCATTTAACTCTGCGTAATGGGGAGAAATCATTTAAATATTCTTCTTATACATTTTCCTAAGTTGCATTTATATATCTCTAAAGACACTGCCATCCAGGTCGGAAAACCATATCAGGTTTCATAATGTCTATTATGAAAAAAATCCAAAATCACATAATCCCAGGCGTAATAACTATAACCATACGCTTTGCAAATCACCGTTGTTACGCCTACCGTAACAATGTCTCAGGAATGCAAAGAATGTTGACAGAAGCTGGTTCATTAACCGTGTTTAGTCTTTCGATTCGGAGTCAAATATGTAAGTCACGGCGAAACGAGAAATCATACACATGCACGTAACGGCACAACCCGAAATTCCACGGAATCAATATTCCAGCGACGGGAAGACGCTCCCTGCAACGGAAGCCGCGTCAAAACCCGTTCGCTTATCTCGAGAGATGTAAGAAATCAACATCTGCTAAGACACAATCAAGCGGAAAATGGGACTCCGATCATAACAGGAAAACGTACCTCCACAATAAAGGCCAAACCAAAGGAAGTCAAAAGCTCACATTCAACATATCATTGTTTTTATGACAGGACAATACGAAGTTCTACCTGTGAATACTTGTATTATATATTTACATTTAACATTAGTATTTATTTATGACAGGAGAAATTAGGTTTCAGAAATTTGAGTTTGAGGCTATCGTGCATAGATACGGACTTCTGTCACCGTCTTGCTGTTGGATGATATATTGGATTTACTTGTCTAACAGACAGCTACTGTGTACAAACGTTTAACATGCGTCACTTCCACTTACAATCAGCAAGACAAAACCTATTAAGAAGTATTCAAGGTCATTACTAACAGTCGAAAACCAGTAAACGTGCAAAATCAGATAGTTTAGTCTAGTGTTCGATTATTGGGGGATTTCTGAATTCTGGGGAACTTTTTTGGGAAATGCGGAGAGGACGTCAACATGTTGGAAAACGTTTGCATGAAAAACAATTAAAAAGCTTTTCTTTTGATACATGCACATTGCACGTTTGCTAACAGTACATGCATTGATCTATTCAGCCTTACTAGCTGCTTTTCAGTTGTTGTGTCAATTTCTGATGAATCAAGCCTCCTGGCTACACCACCAACAAGGTGCACGGCTTGGCCTTGCCAGAAAAAAAAGCATGTTTGCAGATTGGAGGCCAAAGTAAAAAATTAAAATGAGAGGATTCCAGGTGGAGTTTATGGCCTGTTACCGTCTCGCTTTAATTTAAACCAAATCAAACGGAGACCGAACGCAGCGGTCTGTGATCACACAAAATAATGCCTCGTTTGCAGATGTTAATCGGGGGCGATCGATCGGTCGTGCGCACACACGGATTACCACACGGATTACCGGTTCACAGCGGATGCAAGAGCACAGTCTGTTCTGGGGTCTGCAGTCCAGACTGCAATCCAGCTTTGCGAAACTGGGTTACGACAGGAGCCTCCCGAGAGCAGGAAACAATGAGGTTTACATCTGATTAAATCAGCTGCAGACACATGCCGGCGCATTCACGTGAAATGGCACGTTTTCTTTGGGCAAAGAGGAGGCACACATCTGTCAACTTCGCTAACGGTTGACCATGACTTGGGAACAGGGGCTGTGATTTTGATGCCTCAATGATCACTGCTCTTGGACAATTGTTTTGGTAGCAAACTGTCAAAGATGTTTGAGATGTCTGAGCTTACCTATGAATTACGTAAAATAATATAGTGACCGTATTGAAATAATGCATAGTTTATGATTTTCCGATCTGAGTTTAAATCTAAGTCATACAAAAATATTGTTTACAGGTGAGGAGTAGTTCAAGTGATTATTGTGGTATGGAATGGACAATATGCTGACCCCAGTTGAATCAGGGGATGTTTGCTGTTAGGGGTCATGTAATCCATGCTCTCTTCATACTGCCGCCTGTCTCCTCCCATGCAAAAGTCACCTTTCAAAGGCCCTGTGTGACTACATTATGGGTGGAGAGCAAATAAAGGAAACAAGTCTACTGTTCCTGAAAGAGAAAAGAAAGAGAGAGGGAAAAATGAGGGTGGGGATGATTCGTTTTTTTTAAAAAAAAAGAACAATCAGGGATTGGAAAGGAAACAGGTGCATTAAAAAGGGAGTGAAAGGTCTGCTGGCAGAGCCCATTGTAAAGGGGAGCTGCTCGACGATGCTGGATTGTGTGTTTTAATAGCCTCTCCAAAAACTGTGGAAAAATATATGTGTTGCCCCAAGGCCCGGAGCCAGGGCACAATAGCCACGTTCACGGGCATCCCTGCCTGTCGCTGCGGTGCATTTCACAGAGCCCCCGCAGCCGGGATCCACGCACGACAGAGAAGACTGACGTCAGGCCGGACTGCGGAGGGGGGAAAAACAAGAACAGAAGGCCTTTATTTTCGACAGTGCCAATTGCTAAGGCTCATTCAGGGCTGCTGACAGAACGGCGTTCGTAGACTGTGCTATTAATAGCACACCAAGAGGGCTAATTTTAGAACCATGGGGCTATATTTAAGTCATAAGCAGTGGCCCTATTATAGAATGGTTTAAAGAAGACCGGGAGGGGCTATTTCATTTAAAACGGACCAAACTGCAAAATGTGCTCTTTCAGTTCTACCCCCTCCCCCCTAGCCAAAATAACTGGGCTGGCCTCTCCACCCTGAGAAGCAGGATTGTACACAAGGCATTTAAGTGTGTTTAAGGGAGCAACAGGGAGACAGAGATTCGGCGGCAGGCTAATTCGGGTGGGGCTGGCTGGCAGAACACAAAGCTAAAATTACAGCTTCTCATTGCCCCCCCCCCACCCAACCATCTCAACCCAGCGCATTCAGAGCGAACTCTGCAGCAAAGATGTGCAAAGTTTCGTATCTTAACAGCATCTCAAATGATGCAAAAGCCCCCCACAGGTGTCCATTCAAATCGAGTCTAGTCTGATTATACTGCGGTTCAAAATTCCCCACTGAGAAGCTTCTATAACGGGACGTGTAGCAGAAAATAAGGAGTCATTTTCCGATGGCAGTTGGCCTTAAGACGCCCACTGCAGTCCCACCAGATGCCCTTCAGATTCTGCCTTTTTGCTTAGATCCTAATTGGACTCTCATCTTGTGCAGGCAAAAAGCCATTTCTCCTTATTTTTAAAAATGTGAATAAAATGTGTAACAGCCGAAGCTGGACCTGCTTCGCTGAATTTATTAACTAGATCGTTTCTTTCACCTCCTGTTTCATCTGTTAGTCATATGCTAACGAAACTGTTCTGTTGAAAACCTACAGGACTGAACAAATACCCTTTAGGGAGGTGGGAGTCCCTGAACACACTCTCTCTCCCCCCCCCTGGCCAACACAATGAACCTCAGGCACCCCCCATAACCCTGTTTAGCAAATTGTTTCACTCTGCAAAAGTACTTTTGATCCCAGTCCAGCCCTGGACGTGCCAACAAGTGGAACGATAAAAGTGACCATAAGCAAAATGCATGATCTCTGCAGCATCTACATGTTGCTGGATATGAGACGTCGACCTTGGTGCCCCCCCAAACAGATAATGAATCTGTATGTGTTTCATTTTTGATGATTCTTCGTAACATGTGTCTCACAGCAGTGTGCTGTGAAGCACTTTTACACAGTCCAGTGAACAGCACTTGACTGTTGGCTGCTGATATGAGTTGCTCCCTCAGAAACTAACGTGACTCAGATTTGGGTCTTGCCATCAGATCAAAAACAGAAGCAGCAGAATTACTGGGGGGGGGGCTCGCCCATCTCAAGCTGACCTGAATGATTTATTTAGTCATTTCTGTTACAAATTTTGCTAATTCTTGCACCACAATTTTCTAACTTTCTATAGGGGACTGAATATATATCTAAGGTTGTTTGACGACTCGGTGCACAGCACGCCAACAGGGTTGGGGGTTTGACAACCCTGCTTAGTGGTTTTGGATGCTGTGACTGGGATCGGAGGGGCGTTGGTTCAAATCCCAGTCCCAGTGGAGTGATTAGGCCCTTGAGGAAGGCCGGAGCTGGATTGGGATTTGCCCAGATAGATCTACCACACATAGATACTTTGGATCCATTTTGCCAGACGTCCAGCCCTGAGGAAGGTCCTTATACCTTAGTTGCTCCAGGGATAAGATGACCGTGCCTTTTCAAAAATGTACTTTGCTTTGGGTAAAAGTTCCCACAAAATAAATGCAAATGGGGAAACCCCAATTTTGTCTCACAATACAAAAATATAGCTTCTTGCCCAGGCTGTACCCCTGCCTCGTGCCCTGTGCTGCCTGGGATTGGCTCCTGGCCCCCACAACCTAAGACTAGATAAGCATAAAAGGTGGATGGTTATATACTCCAAGGTAGCAGCTGAGGATAAAATAAAGTTGCATAGAGATGGAAGTCGGGTATGCAAGACAGGTTATTTCCATAGATTAAGATACAAAAGCTCAGGGCCCCAGTGTCTGAATTGCAGGGTAAACTAAAATGAAACATCTCTCGCATTACTCGAGACAGCAGACACCGTCGTGCATTTGTGTGCCTTTACCTCACGGTTCTCAGGATAAATGACAAACATCCTGAAAAACAATGGTGACCAGGTCATGGGAATCCCAGGTTTTTAACCACCAAACCTGCCCACGGAGGGTCTCGCTCACTGTCTCCCTGATGCAGTGGAACGCCCAGTTTGCGTACGGAAGCACTGCGCGATAACCTGAGAAAAAAAAAAACCCATGATGCGTCTGATTGAGCCCACGATACTTCCTGTTGTGAATTTTTTTCTGTTCCAGTGGTAATGCTTGTACACAAAGCGCATTTCAGAAACCCCCCAACACATAGCCTGCTTTAGATATGATATATATCCGTTTCTTAAAAAAAGTCATATAAAAAGGGAATTAGCTTTTAGCAGTATCATCCGTCATATGGTTGTTTTTTTCCAGAAGATCACAAAGGGCCGACACTCTTCGTCAGCTCTGTAGGTTCTATCATCTCATCATTGGCTTATATGGGTTTTCAACTAGCAACATCAATGATCAGGCAAGTGTCCTTACAGGGGTGGCTGTAGATCGCAGAGCAGATGCGAACCTCAGCCGCGATGACTCAATGAAAGCGATTGTTTGAATAATAAGTGACTGTTGCTCTCTGGTCTGAATCAACGGCTAATTGGAAGGTTCGGGTAAATCTGGTAGGGAGGCCTAAAGGCTCAAAGGCCGGGGGGGCGGGGGGGTGGGCAGCCATTGGCGGGGATCTCGGTGAAAATTAGAGCTTCTCCTGCTATAAAAATGGAAAGCTGAAAGAAAGCACAGATGCTGCCAGTTTCAAAGATGTGTTGCCACATGCCCGGCCGCAGTGGGGCAGGGGAGGGCGATGGGGCTGATTGAGGAAACAACTGGAGCTTTGAGGGGGAGTGTGGCTGGAGTAAAAAAAAAAAAAAACCAGAAAAGATCATTTGGAGATGCACATCTATGTCGGTCACATCAGAGGGCCATGCAGGGGAGAGGGGGCGCCTCGGCTACTGGAACCGTTTGAGTGTTTATGCTCTGGAGGCTGGCTGATTGCAGCTGAGGCACAGAAATGTGCATTACTGCACCCTCATACACCCCCGCGCCGTCCCAGCAAGGCCAGGGGCTTGTGGTCCCGGCACGTGTGACTCATTACAATCAGAAAGGGGGACACAGTGGGGTGGGAAGCAGGGTGGGCGGTGGGAGACAATAAAAAGATGCAAGCCCCCCCATTGCTGTGACTGATGGATTAGTGGCATATGAACAGAGGTGGGGGTTGTGGGGGGTGTTACAGAATCACACAGCAGATTTATTAGCTTTGGCTGTCTAATACTTAGCTATAGTCACGTGCTGTTAGGCACCGGCGGCTGTGACTTTATATCCCGTTTACATGCCAATCTGCACCGATCCGGTGTGTCTTCCGAACAAGAGGACGTCTGAGCCTTCAGGCCCGGAAGGAATCTGCTGATCCTTTAGAAGAGGAACGCTCCATGATACTCATCCTGCAGAATGTCCCTGTCCCCTTTACGGACTTGCATCGTGCTGCTTGCGGTCAGCGACACCCTCGCAGGCCACTGGACGGCTGCCTCATATGACTGAGCTACAAGGGCACGAGCTTCCTGTCCAAATGCCATAAACACTTAAAACCTTCAGTAATATATCTACTGCTTTCCTTTCCCTGTATGTAAGGAACCTAAATAATTCCAAATGTATAGATATAAAAACATAAATGTAGTCATTGTGGCAACAATTTGCTAGTAAATCAAGTATAACAAATTACAAATGATTTCTCGCGTGAACGATACCCCACGATTTAAATAAGCTTGCGTGTCTGTATGGTATCAGGCTGAGAAGTCATGCAGTGTTTGCACTGCGCTCACTGCTTTTCGGTCTGTCCCCACAGCTTTCGAGATCCAGGCTTATTCCTGTCTGCAGCGTATGGAAATTTCTCTAGTGAACCCAGAAAGGTGTTGCTTCAGTCATGAGCCTATCCTGTTTCTCTCGGTCATTTAAACAACAGGTTTCCTTTACAGTCCTGCAGTTACATCCCAAACACACTGGCTGTTATTACAGGGCTCTAAGACTTAACTTGAGGCATCATTAGACATAAATACTTAAGTTCACACAAGGCCAATGGATGCCTGCAGAATATCTTGGCCCAACTGCTCAAGCACACAGAGTAAGAATTTACTGCTATTCATAGCATGAAACGGTCCCTCAAAAGCCACGAATTGTCTTTGCGTTTTGCTGTGTTTTGGGGCAGCCATGTTGATAGGACAACACACCAGCCCCAGGCAACACAGTTGGAACTGCATAGGCAGAGTAAGTCACATCAACACGCCCCTATCCCATAACCACTAATGACAGCGCTCGGCTGAAAAAATAAATACGTATTTCCATACGTTTACCCTGCCACATGGGTTTTTGTCACAGCCTGGGCCCCTGGTCTCCTCCCCGTCTGTCTCGCAGACAGACACAGGAAGAAGACAAAGGCTGAGAGGCGGGACTGTCTGTGACATCGAGCGCACAGACATCAGCTTTGCTCCCAGCGACGGGTGCCAGCACAATGCTGGGGTCACAGGTCATCCAGCAGACACGTTCCAGAAGCCCCGCCCCTCATGACATCCATCTGCTGCCATGGTACGTCTACGCGCGTGGCTGAAGCCAAGTACCCCCCCCCCAACTCACTTCAATCTGCATCCCTAGAGTTCTGTCTGCCTTTAATTCCTCTATAATGTGACAAAGTACCACATGATTATTTAGATATTTTTAAAAGATATCCAAACTACCAGAAGTCAGAAATTGTGGGCTTCGTGGGGCTTAGCCATAATCAAATTTGTCTTTCATTTAAAACTACGAGTCATTTCATGACAAATGTGCCTTGTATGACACTTCAGGATTTTGTTCGTATTGCGTTGGGTGTCTGGTATATAAACAAGCTAATGGCCAATAAATTCTAGGTAACTGACTCCAGTTTCTATTTTACACCACCCTAAAATGTGCAGGACCTTCTGAGAGACACTCTCTTGGCCTGCAGGCCACTGTGACCATGAATTGCCCCCATATCATCGACGGACAACCTGCAGTCTCCCTGAATGACGTCAAGGAAAGCCACGCCCATACGGGCACCTGTGCTGCGAGGGTGGGCGTCCCAGAGGATCAGATCATGTGTATTATGTGCTGATCCCAAAGTCCTATTAGTGCCAAGAAAGGAGTCTCTGAAGGAAGCTGCAGCAGCTTCACTGGCACAAAGGGGGGGGAGGTCCCTCACACAAGCTGAAGCTGGGGTGTCCCTCAGCCTGGCACACCTGCCAGGACTGCCCCCACCGCCCCCAAACACAGCTGAACTCTCAGGCCAATGCAAAACAGGAATCCCCCCCCCAATTTAAACTTTAAATGGCATCAACCCTAAAAAACAGAAGCATTCCTCACTCCCGTGTCACAATGGTGAGCCTCCCCCCACACCCCCCAACAGAAGCAACACCCTACCCCTGCTGTTCTTACTCTTTGTAATAAACAAAGGCACTGAGCGCTTGCCACTGGTTTGCTGACATTCCAGTTTAAGTCTGACTGGAGCTGGAGGTACCTTGCCTGGAGGTGTCAAACTCGGCATTCACCCTGGCAGACCGGAGTAATCAGGGCCACCCCTACCTCTAATGATCCCATAAGTAACTAAGAACTAGGGGGGCAGGCTTTATTATGTTTAGAATATTTTTTGTTCCATTGGGGTGGAGGAGGTGTGAACTGGATTAGAATTCCGACAGTTTTATGAAACATGGAAATTCCATGGAGATGGACACTCCAGACCAGACCAGAGATGGACACTCCAGACCAGACCAGAGATGGACACTCTAGCCCAGACCAGAGATGGACACTCCAGCCCAGACCAGAGATGGACACACCAGCCCAGACCAGAGATGGACACTCCAGACCAGACCAGAGATGGACACTCTAGCCCAGACCAGAGATGGACACTCCAGACCAGACCAGAGATGGACACTGTAGCCCAGACCAGAGATGGACACTCCAGACCAGACCAGAGATGGACACTCTAGCCCAGACCAGAGATGGACACTCTAGCCCAGACCAGAGATGGACACTCCAGCCCAGACCAGAGATGGACACTCCAGACCAAACCAGAGATGGACACTCCAGCCCAGACCAGAGATGGACACTCCAGACCAGACCAGAGATGGACACTGTAGCCCAGACTAGAGATGGACACTCCAGACTAGACCAAGATTTTGTTTAAAACCAAGCACTTGAGAGCAAAGAGTCATAGTCAGAGTGCTGGCTGGTAGAAACAAAATCTTGGTGTGGATTTTAAGTTTCTGGACCTGAAATATCCATCTCTGCAGAGCAAGTAGGCAGCAGATAACAGGGATGTGACTACAGCTACAGCGGAGAGCGAGACGGTACAAGACTAGGGTAAAAACAGTAGGACAAAACACCGGAAAACTGTGAATTTCTCACACAGCTGTGAGGTTCAAGCACATTCCAGGAAGCTGGAAGCAATTCTGCTGCACCTGGGGAGGGAGGATTATCTGGATACTCTGCTGGGCGACCTCACAGTCTGGGGCCCGTTGCTGGGCTGGGTCACTGATGCATTAATGAGGTCGACTGCACCATTGTCACCTTGTAGCTCACATGTGAAGCTGCACTGGGAGCACAAGACGTGTCACGCGGTGTGACCCTGTCCCCAGAAATAACAGCAGGGCATGTTCCGTACGGGCATAACAGGTTCTGCACTGCGCACAGCAAGCTAAAACGGCGTCCTGCAAAATGAGAAACACAATGACTGCCAAGATCAGAGGTTCTCAGTAATAACAGGTTGTGTAATTTCCAGATCATGTGCAATAAGTGAAACAAGGTTAAAAAAAAAAAAAAAAACCAGCACACCCTGGTTTCCATGTGAGTGTGATTAAAGCGATGGGAGAAGTGTGGCGAAACCCGCACCAGCAGCCATCCCCTTACACAGCAGCCCCTTGGTGAGTCACGGCGTACGACTAAAGAGGCTGTCTGAAAACGAGGGAATGGCCGGGGGCCACATGAGCCAAATGCGCCGCAGACAGACGACCCATTGCCCCGTCTGCCCACCCCCCCCCGATCTTTCTGACATCAGGGAGCAGGGAGAGCGATTTTAAATAGGCATCTTGCAGGAAGCACATGCTCTTGCGTGACGGATCAAGGCGATGGGCTCAGCAGGCTCCTGGCCAGGATCAGAAACATAACCCTGTAACTTTGCCACAAAGCCGCCCCCACCCCCGGGGACAGAAAAACAAAGGAATTGGTGCTTATAAGTTCAAGTCCTCACATTGTCTATATAAGAGACCCCCCACCCCCCCCCCCATGGCATAAATATCTGTCTTAATGTTAAACTTCGGAAAGGAAAGGGGAAAAAAACATATTTAATGATAATTACAGTGACTGGATTATGCAGCACAAACACAGACCGTTCTGTACCTAATGCACAGTCTAGTCCCTTGTTGCATATTCCAATGGAGAGATAAAAACATGTACAGTCTGGAAATCTTGACCATCTTGTTAGAGTCAGCAAGGCAAGCTGGTCTCCAGAGCTTATGACAAGCATGAGACTGAGACTGTCTCAGAGGCTATGACAAGCATGAGACTGAGACTGTCTCAGAGCCTATGACAAGCATGAGACTGAGACTGTCTCAGCGCCTATGACAAGCATGAGACTGAGACTGTCTCAGCACCTATGACAAGCATGAGACTGAGACTGTCTCAGTCGTCTCTCTGGGTTGCTGGGATTATCTTGTCAACTTTCAGAGCCATGGGAGTGACCCAGTAACTTGTACACAGACCCCCCACCCCACCCCACACCACCACCACCAACTAACAGCTCCCTGCAGACTACAGGATGGAAGGGTGTTCTGTGATAGTGGCTTGGCCAGACTGCTCACTGACTAAGCCACAGACTTCCAAACGCCCAATCATAGTTGGGGGGTGGGGGGGGGCAGTTCCCAAACTCCCCCTTCCTACAGCCGCTATCACCCCTCAGCAACAGTTGCCAGGCAATTAGCTTCCCTCGACCTATTTAAACACAACTGCCTACTCTGCTTTCTGAGAACTGTCCTCTTCCCTCTTTTTTGCCAATTTAATGTACCATAACCATTCTATTTTGCTTTAGCGAACCTCCGATTTTATCGTAACTATAAGTGAAATGTAATGATTTTACATTGGCCTGTTTATAAAAACATGGATAATGATACATGTAAACAAAGAACAACAACCTTTCCAAAGTACAGGCGCTCCTCTACTTACGAGCTTTCAACTTACGAACTTTCAGACTTACGCACGTTTCCCGTTTCCTGTCCGCAACATTAAATGTTGTTCTGCACACCAATTCTGTTTAGTACAAATTCTGGCCACTACTCCCACCGTGCAGCAGTGTAGTTTTCTACACTATCCCAGTTCTTTGTACTTACGTATCAGTAAGACCTGCTCTCTTGAAATCAAAGTTTACTTTGTTTTTATTGTGAAATATTTAGAGCGAGGTGCGGCATGGTGGTGCAGTGGTTAGCACTGTTGCCTCACACCTCTGGGTCCCAGGTTCGAGTCTCCGCCTGGGTCACATGTGTGCGGAGTTTGCATGTTCTCCCCATGTCGTCGTGGGGTTTCCTCCGGTTTCCCCCCACAATCCAAAAACATGCTAATTGGAGTTGTTAAATTGCCCGTAGGAGTGCATGTGCGAGTGACTGGTGTGTGAGTGTGCCCTGCGATGGGCTGGCCCCCCATCCTGGGTTGTTCCCTGCCTCGTGCCCATTGCTTCCGGGATAGGCTCCGGACCCCCCCGCGACCTAGTAGGATAAGCGGTTTGGAAAATGGATGGATGGATGGAAGTTGGGGGCATAACAAACCTCACGTGAGCTTGGACAGGTGGAAGCAATTGTCTATTTTTGGGAATGGAGGTAAACAGAAGATTAATCTAAAATTGGAAATGCGTCACAGCGAAAGCTGCACTGTCAAACACTCACTACTGCACAATAAAAACAGCGATAATTTGCCGTCAGTTTGAAGAAAACCTGAGGCGTAATATTAGCTGACAGATGTAAGAGGGCGGTGATCCGTGAATGATACTTTCCGGACAAGCAGAAGTAAAGATAAACAGCAGTCACATGACTGGTCTGAGTAGCCTGTTAGTGCAGATTAGTTATGCTAATAGTTCACTACTCAACTGACTTCTACTTACAGATGTGTATTTGCTTACTTACCAAGTTAAGACCCCTGCCCCGTGCCCACTGCTTCTGGGATAGGCTCCGGACCCCCCACGACCCAGTAGGATAAGCGGTTTGGAAAATGGATGGATACCAAGTTAAGACCTCTTCTCAGTTGTGCCACATAAAAACCTCAAGGGAATTGAACTGACAGCCTTAAGTTGCAAATCTGTATTTTGATATCTCAAGAGCAAGCAACCCTGTTTCATTTGGGGGACGTGGCGTGTAGTTGATTCTATAATATATGTTTCGGAGTGCAAATATCCACCACACTACCACATTCTCAAAAGACGATAATAATACTACTCAAGTGCTTAGATTCTCAACGCAGCACGTGGAAAATGAGTCAGGTCGGGATACAAAATGAACAAAGAAATATTTTGCGTGTGTCGAGAAGGTCCGATGCCACCTGCATGAGTAAGCAATTGATACCAAGCCGCCTGGATCAACGACAGCGGCACCTCTGTTCTTTACATCCAACTTTCTAGTGCTGACAACACAGAAACCGCCTGTGGGCAGTCAGTCCTTCCCAAGCCCTTTCTGGGAGATGGGAGGTAGGTGTATGAGGCGAGCGGGCTGAGACAGACGAGGCACGCATTGCTAAACCCGCTGGAATTAAGTCTGGATCGCCGACATTCCACGAATTCCAGCTACAATTGCGGCAGAGACACAGCGCGGCTCCCAGATCGCACCCAGATGTCAATTGCTGCCTTTTTAAAGGAGGACAGCATTCCGTGCAACAACAAACAAAAACACACATTGGATTTCTGTTTCTAACAGTCCTGCGCTTCATCACTTACGTGGTTGTACCAGCAGAATATAATATGTGCGCAGGACTCTGTCAGTAGTATCCGAGTGTTAACGCGTGTAAACACGTTTTTGCGTCATCCGAACATACCGAACGTCCGAATTAGTTAGTTTTGGTATATTGGCATCAATACATATATTGCAACGATGTTGGGAGGTGAAGGATAATTATATATAGGAATAATACATTAAGACGTGCGACTTCAGAAATCTAAATGCGATTTACGTGTTTTTCTACACCATCGCATAACTGTGCATAAGTGAAGTTCAGCGGTGTTTGTCTGGATTTTCCTTTTTTCCCTTTCCGTCGCCTCCCCGTATTTTCCCTACGCTCCTACTCAAACCCCCACCGCTGATAAAGAAAGGGGGGGGGGTGCTTTGGCGTGAGAGCCGGTGGTGAGTCAGCCAGGGAAAACCCGCCGTCATGGGGTAGCGAGGGCGGTAGGAAAAGGCTCCTCAGACGGCATAAACACATGTTTGGGGATTTGGGCACGCCTGATCCCAGCCGCGGGACACACAGGTGACGACCACGTCTCTGCTCGCCACTGAGGCACAGACAGCAAATAATAGAAAGTGTGAGTCCCCAGTCTGGAAACAGGGATTCCTATATTGGAACTGGGACTCCATAAAGACACTTATAGCAAGTTGAGGAATTTTTAATGGTTCCCTTTACCCTCCAGACTTACACCACTAGCCACACAAGAGGCAGACAAGGCATTTGATTGTTTTATTAATAATGTCATGAGGAGTGACAAAACGAGAATCGTCCTCTGTTAACTACAGTGTGACTGATGCCACAGGGAGAAGAGTCCGAGGAGGGAGAGCGTATCACCTCCGGGAGTCGGGACGAGCTTATTTACATAAGCAGAAAACCAGAGTTGTGCATTTGAGCATTTTCTTTGGAAGCACACTCAGTTTAGGCACTACACCTCCCGAGACTGTGAGTCACCTCCGCCGTATGCAGTTATGCAGGCGAAGCAGGGTGTGATAAAACTGCCAACGATCCTGGACTCTGTGCGGGTCGTCCGACGCAGACCGACCGGGGACGATGACTAAGAACCGGGAGGCTGCTGTATTTTTAGGGACCTTTTCCAGACAGCGTCTGTTCAGCTGTGACATCAAAAAGGAATCCACGACTAAGCAGTTTTCTCCCATGTTTGTTATAACTGCAGCATTTAAACAAAACATGTTTGTGTTGCACAGAGAAACGTCCAGATTTTATTTTTTCAAAGGTCTGCCGGAATTATTTGAATTTGATTGTAATATAATTTTGTCGTGTTTTATTTTAATGCTTGTTAAAACACAGTGTACATGTTTACGCGTATATCAGTAGAGTTGCATATACAGCCGTCAACATGACTAGTCACATTAATCACGACGCACCAGTGAAGAGATGATGTCATCTTAACCCAGAACAGCCAGAAAGTGCAGACTGTAGTCGCACAGTGAGACTTTCACCCGGCACTCAGCCCGACCTGATGTCTATCAGCAGACCGCACCCGACAGCCAAGCGTCTCACCATAAGGAAGTGTCTCCGAAAACTGGCCAGACAGACCCACGGGAACGTCCTAAATGCGTTTGTCTACTTTTTCCTACGCGTAATTTAAACATAAAAAAACGATCACTGCTTGTCTGTTGAGGTCAGACGTAGTTTTATTTCAGACATGGAAACCAGTGAGGGGTTTTTTATCGTTAAATTCCAGATAAACTGATGCAATTTTAATGGAATTACTTGCACTGTCGTTGCATGTACGTCCGCCGTGCACAGTCAGTCTTTGTCGGTTCTGTTTTAACAATGACAGCATCACACGTTCCTGTCACCCGGCATCCTAGCATCCATCCCTCTTTCCAGCTGCTTATCCAGAATATAGTAGCAGGGAGATCATGTTTTTTGTGCCCAGTGGTGCTGTGCCCTGTGTGGCCCCTGCCTTGTGCCCGGTGCTTCCAGAAATACTGCCTTCCAATACAACATTCCTGAAAATCAGGAAAAACTAGCTACTATTGTGAGTTAAACAATTCAACAACAAGTGATTTCCTTTAAATATGCCTAAATAATTGTATTTATTGTCACAGACTTTGGGGGGGGGGGGGGGGGGGGGGAGGCAGCATGCAGACTCCACCCACCACAGGGGGGGAAGAACATACGGACTCCGCCCACCACAGGGTAAGGACATGCAGACTCCACCCACCCTAGGGGTAGGACATGCAGACTCCACCCACAACAGGGGAAGAACATGCAATCTCCACCCACCACAAAGGGAGAATATGCAGACTCCACCCACCACAAAGGGAGAACATGCAGGCTCCACCCACCACAATGGGAGAACATGCAGACTCTGCACACTACAATGGGAGAACATGCAGACTCTGCACACCACCATGGGAGAACAAACACACTCCACCCACCACAGGGGGAGAACTTACGGACTCCGCCCACCACAGGGGAAGAGCATGCAGACTCTGCACACCACAATGGGAGAACATGCAGACTCTGCCCAGCACAGGGGAAGAACATGAGCAGGGTATGTAGGGTCCCTCATGATACAGGAAGCCTTTCTCTTGCTCCTGCTCTTGTAAATGTCATTGACGGTGGGTAGGCTGCTACCAGTGATCCTCTGTGCAGACTTTACCACCCACTGCAGTGTATTTCTGTCCGCAGCAGAGCAGTTGCTGTACCACACTGATGCAGGAAGTGAGGACGCTCTCCACCACACATCTGTAGAAGGATATAAGGACTGAGGTGCCAAGGCCAGCATGCTTCAGCTGCCTCAAGAAGTAGAGACGTTGGTAGGTCTTCTTTATCAGGCTGGTCTTGTTGATGCTCCAGGTGAGGTTCTCAGTGATGCGTACCCGCAGATATTTGAAAGAGAAGACCATCTCAATAGCTGCACATCTGATCTGAAGGGGTGGAGAAGTGAGGTTGGGTTTCCCAAAGTCCACAATCATCTCCTTTGTTCTCTTCACATTGATGAAAAGGTTGTTTACTTTGCACCAGACCTCCAGTTATCCCTCGTTCTGCCTGCACACAGATTTATCACTGTGAGAGATAAACCCACCACTGCCGGCTCGTCTGTGAACTTCATTGCATCATTGCTGGGATACGTGGCTGAGCAGTCATTGGTCATCTATGTGTACAGTAGGGGGCACAGGACGCATCCCTGGGGGGAACCAGTGGGGAGGATGAGATGTCATAAATTCTGAGGGACTAGGGTATGTTTTTTAATGATGGTGTTAAAGGCAGAACTGAAATCCAAAACAAGCAGCCTAACATATGAGTCCTTGTTCTCCAAGTGAATGATAACCAGGTGAAGCACAGATAAGATGGCATCTGCAGTAGAGTGGTTCTGTCTGTGTGCATGCTGGTGGGCATCTACAGTAGGGTCAATGAACTTCCTCCTGTGCTTCACTAAATGTTTATTGGAGCGAGTGCTACCAGGCGATAGTCATTCAGACATGACACCGCTGAGCTCTTTGGGGCGGGGATGACAGCGGTGGTCTTCAGACATGTAGGGACAATTGCCTGGGTGTGTGAGATGTAAAGATCAGAGCTGAGGTGTGATTCAAACCACCAAACATAGGGATGTGAGGCCCACAGATTAACCTGCTTAGCCACTGTCCCCACCCCCCAAAGAGAGGTGCCCCACATTAAACATCTCTCATAGATACTGGTCTTCTGGAAGCTCAGTGTCCTTCTGACCTCACCATCCAGATGATGGTGGATCAGTCAGCTCTACTGGTGTCCTACTTGAATTACTGTGTGTCTCCCCATGAATGGCTATGTTGCACACAATAAAAGAGAATTCAAAAACTAAATCACAAACCATGAGGACGCGAATCAGTCAGAGGGACAAATGGAAACAATTACCATATGACTGACATGTCTATATCCAATGTGCCTTTGGAGTAGCTGCACATCACCAGGCTGTGGATGGCCAACACTAACAGGGCTGGCAGTCAGGAATCTGCTGACCGCATTTAGCGGCTGGGGAAGCAGACAACGGGCGAAAAATACCCACAGACACACAAACAGACATACAGACAGGCAGGCAGGCTGATAGACAGGCATACAGACAAACGGGCAGCCAGCAATAACGACAAACACAGGGAGACAGAAACTTAGACAGATGGTCTGTGGTGAGACTCTGGTGGAACTTTGGCTTTTGGCATGAATTGGAACAGCGCATGATGGTGGTAACTTACACCGAAAAGGTCGTCCAGGAAAACAGTGACAGGAGACTGCTGCACTTCTGCTCTGCCTCGAGATCCGTCTTGCTGCCGTATTTCTCCTTTCTGGGCAGAGAGCTTCTCCATGTCTCTAGAAGACACAGAGAAGGTATGACCTTCCAAAGGCCACCGTGTACAGAGCTTATAGAGGTCAATGTGCAACATACAGAACACATTTACAGCTGTCTTTTCAGATGTTCACATACTTGAGAAGCAAGCGAAACAATAAAAAAATTAAAAATATTTCAAATTAGCTACAATTGCTTTACATCCATGCAGACATGTACCAACAAATATTAATACAAATGGCTAATACACGAATTTAGAAAGAGCCAGAAAGAACTCAAAGGGATATTATATTTTGGACATGCCTGAAGATTGTTCACTGCTTACTGTTAGGAGTCCGGTGCCAGAATGGTGTGGGTTCAGTACCCGTAGAGATTCTGGCAGATTGGGTTGCTGCTGTCCACCTGCAGGAAGCAGCTGTGCTTGCAAGGAGTTGCTCATTTTCACTTTCCGCAGGCAGTGATTTGCTGGCCTGTCTAAAGCACTCGACCGAATCTCATTAGCCGAAGTCAGCCTGCTGTAACGGCCACCAGACGAGGTGGGATCTGCATGAAAAGCTATTAAATCGAGGTGGAGAAGAGGATGTTTTCTTTGTATTTGTTTTCTCTGACCACATGACCCCCCCTAGCCCCCTATATCCCTCCTTATAAGGATGTGATGAAGTGGTTGGCGTCACCTCTGGGTGACCCTATGCAGGGAACAGCCAAGTGACTGACTGAGAGCACTCTTCACCAGATTGGACGGCCTACAAAGAGCACTGCCAGGTGATAAAACCACGCCATCACATGCAGAAATGCTGCACTTGGCATTGCATTATATCCCATTTCCCAGTAAACACGCACTGCGCAAAATCAACACATGGGATGTGTGCGATTTGCACGGACGATTGCCGAAATGCTTAACAAATGTGCATATCAGCTCGACAAGTACTGGCATCGTTGGCCACATGTAGAAATACGAATTTCATCAGACACTCCGACAAACGGCAAACTCATTCATCAGGTGCACGCACACGCGCACAGCCATGTGAGGTGCCATGTGACCCTGGCTTTTGCACTGACGTGCTTCCCACAGCTGTCAGTATGCGCCGCTCAGATAAATCACCCAGTTTCCTTCTTCAAGGGAAGTGAGCCGAAAGGACTGTGGGAAGCGCCCAAACTAATCTATGGGATCGCAGAACCACTGTTTTGCCCAAGCATCCCTCCTGCAGGGGGATCTCCAGCGTTTCCGAAAGGGCACGGCGTTTTCCCTCTGACATTAAATGAAACGCATGCTGCTAGCTGAGCACAAGGACGTCATAAGTGAAGATCATGTGACCGCGGCGGATTCCTAGAACATTTCAACCCCCAGCAGCAGCTAGTGGCTGTTTCAAAACAAATGTTACACAAACAGTTTACATGGGCTGAGAGGACCAGACTGCGCAGGCCGGCTACAGGGAAGGGTTATGGGAAATAGCACAGCATAAGACTCGCTCCCGGGATGGGAAATGAACAGAAGTAACACAGGAGTGAAGGAAGAAGCAGGATTTTATGTGGGTATGAGAGCAGTGGGCGGGGGGAGGAATATCCCTATGGAAAAGTTTTAAAAAAATAACATACGACTCATGGATTTTAACTCAATTTATCATTAGAACCATATGTCCCTTATCAATGTACAATACGTATGAGATTAATGTACCATCAAATGTACAAGTCCTACATTCATGTACAATCCATAAATATATGTGTCATTAGTCATATATGTCCTTTATTCATGTAAAGTATATATTAATGTTTTGTCAAACAAATACGTTCTACATTGATGTACAATGCATTTTAAATGAATGTTTTGTCAATATTAGTTGTTATGCATAATTATTTGAATGAACTTGTTGAATCATGGAAACACCTTTTTCCAGGTGATACATTCACTTCGTGTTCAGACAGTTTTCTCGTGTCTAATTAAAGCAAATGAATGTGGAGAGACCATGCATGTCTGTTATTAAAATAATATAAAAGCAATATAATTGTATTAAATTACGCTATACACTGACTTGCAATGAACATATAAAAACATCATGTTTTGTCATATACAATTGAAGTAAGAAAAATGCTTGATACCTTATATGGACGATACGTTTTTCATATGGGAACAAGCAAGCAAAATACACTCAAAAAAGCAGTAAGTAAAGGAAATACTACGAAATACACTCAAAAAAGCAGTAAGTAAAGGAAATACTACGAAATACACTCAAAAAAGCAGTAAGTAAAGGAAATACTACAAAATACTGACAAAAAAGGTTAAGCACCCAGAAGTAATGGTCCAATTTGGATGTAATGTGATACACGTGCAGATAAGCGATGGGTACGTAAATGATGTGATTTGCAAGTAGCTGGCATGTCTAGTCACCAGACACAGAGGGTGCAAAACGACTGGCACCAGCCGGACTACAGGTTCACCGTCCCATGCGTGGGCTGCCGTTAACACCAGAGACAGCTGCATTTGCAGTGGTGCCGTAACCAGGAGGCATGCAGAATCTGCAGGATCTCGAGGGCCAGTTACAACAGCTGTGGGCCGACTTGCAGCAGGAGAGGATGCAACGGCTGAGGCCCTCACAACAAGACTTTCACTGGATCTTCCGAGTGCGCATGTCGACCGAGGAGAAGGCCTGCACTTGTTTGGAAACACAAGGCCAAGTTCCTGGTAATACTGTAGCAGCAGGGTGGTCTCTGTTCTCATGAAACAGTTTCATATTGTGACATTTCACCCCTGCGCACAAACAGACCAGTTTACAAATACGATACAGGGATTTCTGGCTGCTGTCCAACCAGCGACAGTGACAACACTAATTTAGGCTTGTTAACTCCTGTATGTGCTTTAAGTGAACAATAAAACACAAGGGAGAGGCAGAGCAGCCCTGCTGAACACACTGCTGGTTGGATTAATTCTTTTATTCCTAAGAATGAAAGTACCTTTGCTAATGTAATCTACCAAGAATACATCAGGCTTCAGTCATCTTCAGGATTCAATCGCCTTATCTGCTGATGGCAGATGGTCTTGGGTAAGAAGTGTTACCCATTAAAAAGAGTGAATTGAGAACCTGGGGAAAAGGCACTAACCAACGTTACATGGCGAGATCCAAGATCTTCACGGAGCTGCGCTCGCCAGATAAACAGGGAGCAGGCCGAGTTTCCGACGTGCCATTAGTTAAAGTCTGCTGCAGCTGTCTGGGAGAAATAGCAGTAAACAAGCCTGTAGTTCCTCTGTCCTTTCTCAGCCTGATCTTTCTAAGCACATGGGACTGGGCCAAAGCTGGAACGAAGGGAACTAATAGGGCCCCATTTCCAGGAACACACCGGAGGTGAAGTGAAAGAAGCAGGGTTGCAGGAAGGGAGCACACTTTCCATACACATACATTTCCATTACTGTATTTCATTAGCATTTTATATATATATATATATATATATATATATATATATATATATATATACACACACACACACACACATGCAGAATCACATACATATTACAAGGACATTTTTTTTTCAAACATGCCTGCTTACAGTCAAAATTTTCACCAAACTGATTTATTTATTTGAATTTTTGTGTTGAGTGTAATTTCTTCTCAAGATTATTAAAAAGGAAATAGAGACACTGCTCTCTCTTTAAATGCTCGTGTGGTACTGGGCTGCAGTGGGTTTGGATCCTATCCAAGTAGGCACAGGGCACAAAGCAGGGGGGGCTCTACAGCTCTACAGACATTACTGGGCACCAGATTCCACCAAGGTGGGTCACAGCACCACCCAACCACTATGCCACCTGAAGCAGGCAGAATTCTATTTGATTTCTATTCAGTTTTCTATGGAAATTATTACTTAAAAAACTGCCAGTCACTGCAATGCACTCTGCAAACTGGGTCTTACATTTTGTCCTGTTTTCACCAGCAAAGGAATCCGTTGAAACAGACTAAATGAGATTAAGCACAATGTCACACAGCGATGTGAGCAATTATCAGGTGATTGGCAAAGCAGCGAGATGCCCTGCAGTAAATCCCAAGACAAACACAGCTTGTAGGTCCACTGATAGCCTGCGGACAGCGAACACACCGGAATCTGTCGGTTTCATCATGTCGCAGCCTTTGGCCGTGATTTTTTTACAGCTACTCATTTCAGTTATCTTTCGACAAAATATACCCAGCATTCATATTGTTTCCATTTCTGCACCTGGACATGTCTGGGGACTGTTGTTTTAAACATTGTTTTTCTTCCAGTTTTTTCGGTATTGTTTCCCTATAAGACATTTGTCAGCGGAGTGGGACGGCCGACCTCGTTGGGGACAGCAGAGGCCTGTGAGAGGAAGTGACTGGGGCCCACATGACAAAGGGCCATTGTGCTCAGCGGGGCTCTTAACACGGGCCACAACTTGGGAATGGCTGTGCGGAGGATGGCCCAGAATTCAGCCAGAGGACAATGTGCAGGGCAGAGCCAGGAGAGAAGGGGGGGAGGTAAAAGAGAAAAGAGCAAAAAAAGGGACACATATCCCAGGCTAGCCTTCATAAACGTTAACCTTGTTTCTTATTGTCCTGTTCCTTCCTGCCAGGTTGCATTCCCAGGCTTCACCATTAATTATCCCAAAGAAAGGAAGATAAAATATTACCGGAGCACTGAGTGCAGAGATTCACAGTTTAACAATTAACAGTGACGCAGCAACGGTGTTAACAGCCGCAGTTCAAGTAAAGAAACGATAACAGGCCGATGCTGAAAGGGATATTTATACGCGGTGACATTGAGATCCCTCTGCATCGAGGGCCCTGAGCCGCTATTTCGGGCAACGGGGCTCCCAGCCCCCAGTCTCAGCATGTACTGTACCCTCCGGAAAGTTCAGTCTGCAGCTAAGAAGGCACACGCTGAAGCTGAGGGCTCTGGCGTTCTCTGGGCATTTCCAGAGTGGTCCTTGCATAAGGGACAGGCAAATGATACCATGCAACACAGCCAGGGTACTTACTCTGAATGCACCCTAATCAGGATAATGTGATTAGGCTGCATGCAAATGACAGACAGGCTGGAAGGAAAACGAGATCTTTCTGCGAGAAGAGCAAAATGAGCTGCATTATTATTTATTATTGTTGTTGAAATTACTACAAAATTAAAGACCTTAGAGGATCCACGTACATTTACAACTTATTTATTGTTTTAAGCCTGTAACACACTGAAGTGGTTGCTAGGCAGCATGCAAACAAATTTGGTTTAGGCATCAAAAAATGTGCAAACGATGTGCATGGGTTTGCGAGCACAGTTGCGTAACAGTGCTGACAAGGGAAAGGAGCCCGGTTTACTTTCCCCGGGAGCATGGTTAAGACAGCAAGCTGAGTTATAAAGCTGACTACGGCAACAAATTAAACTCCCTTGCTATAATGTGTAGATTGTTTTCAGGCACATGCACTGAAATAGCTATGTTTTGGCATGAATTAAGTACTAACTGCTCGTTTTATTAATCTATAAGGGTCAACGGGTTAAAAATATGGAGTCACGACTCCAAAATCTTGCATCACGATTTAGGGAGACGTGCGTCGTTAACAGGAAGTCACTTCCGGGAATGAAAACTCTGGGGAACGTGCATGGGATTGCAAATCAAACAACAAACTGTACTGTTCCATGCACATCCTAAACTACAAAGCATCTCAAAATCGAACAGAATATTTTATTTTGCGAGAAATGTTGAGTGTGGCAGCCAACGATCAGTGTTTCGGTTTTAATTAAGGTTGCATAAATATCTGCAACGCGCGAGCAGTACGTTGGTGAATGCATGGAATTAACGAAGTAATATTGAGACTACACCCGACAAACATCTGTTTGTAACGTAAATAACATAATCAAATTTGTATTGTATAACAACAGGCACGTGAATTCCCCATCTTGTCTGGGCTCCACTTCAGTCACGCGGAATTTATATAAAAGAGTAAAACCTTTATGTACGAAACAATCCCACGTTAATTAGAGGTCATAAACCAGCGTGGTCGCAGTTGTCCAGCTTGCGCTTCACCCTCCGCCCCCCTGACATATGGACAGACTGGACCGCGTGCACTGCAACGTCAGCACAGCAGTCTCGAGCTTTCCCATGCCGCTAAAGCACGTGTCTGCAGCTGCGAGTCCCGTGACTCTTTCCACCCCTTGTATAATATTCGCTTTTATTGACCAAATACAATACGACACCAGTGAGTTTCTGCTTCACGCTGAACTAGTCTTTTAAGGCATAAGAAATGCATGATGCACATATCAGTTAAGCATGAACGAGCGCTTACAAAGCCCAGGTTTCCTGTAGCACTGCACAAATTAATTCTTCCAGTAAGTTCTTTTGTCCGACGTGCTGACGTAAAAACCTGTTGGAGAGACGATGAAATATTAATGCCGCATTTATCTGAATGAAAAGCAATCTGTGTAATATTTTCCCTTTACTTACTGCATGGTAGTCTATTTATAAACCCTTAAATGTACAAATGCGTCCACTGGAATAGACTGAGGTACACAGGTTGGAATGCAGTGACACTGCACGTGAGATATGCAGGGGAAACATTTTCCCCGTGATGCCATTTTAGAGTATGAGCTCATCAGGCACCAACAGATCCAATTCAGGATATGGTGACTTCAGGTTGTTTAGTCTCCAGCCTAATCTGAGAGGAACAGGGCAGCTTGTGCTTAGCCTGTCTCCTTTGAAGTTTAATTACTGCCTGACAATGCTATACACACCAAGGAACATTTGACGCTCCTGGAAGATGAGTTTCTGGATATCGTTTATGCAGACGCCGAACTCTGAAGTTATGAAAATGTCACCTGTTGACCCTCAAATAGATAAGTGGTCTGGAAAGTGAGTGGGTGGATGGAAACATCTCAGTGTTCTTATTGACTCCCCTAGAGCACAGACTGAGACTCTGAACATGTTCTGCTTGCAGTTAATGGGGTGTGGTCTGCTGGTACTTTCACAAACCCCAAACATTTTGACTAAAATCCATGGGTCGTCTTCAAAATAACATGAAATTGGTGCAAGGTAGCAAAAACTGCAGTCATCAAAAAAAAAAAAAACGGTCATCCATTTCTCCATCCCATCTCGTCCAGAGTGAAGGTGAACGTGCCTACATTGCATCACATTTATCTATTCAGTGGACGTACAAGTGAGGCTGACAGCACATTACAAGCCGAAAGCTGTCAGACGGCCAACTAGGCATAAGTGCAGCTAGGCTGAGCTTCCAGTGAATGCTCAGTTACAAGTCCAACGTAGCATTGGAGCTGTTAGCTATGCCATACGGTACAAACATAGCAAGAACCTAATAAAAGATCTATTCAAATTAGAGACCAGTGCAAAAAATAGAATTGAGGATACGCAGGATAGCAGCTGAGGGGTCAGAGACGAAGATAGAACAGGTCAGTGGTTGGAGCGCTAGATGAACAGATGGGTTCTGAGGCATTTCTTGCCTAGAGCATGACGTTTTTTGTAGAACATGTTAAAAATATTTGACTTTGGTAAACGAGCTTGATATCTGATTCCTGATGCAAGTGACTGACAGAATAATTGCAGGGGAAAAAAAACGTTGACTTTGAAAGGCTCATGAAAGATGCCTAATGTGCTCAAAACTCTCACCTTTCACTGTCATAGAGCAGCTGACATGTCAAAGACTTTCATCCCTTTTGCCAGAAAGAAACAATGTAGATATATCAAAATCCACTGATCAATGTCACTGCACAATGAGGAAAAAAAAACCCAGATCTGAGCAGGTGCCATTTCTCCTGCACGACCGATCTCTTGTGTTAAGAAGTTTCACTGTAGGTGGATGTGTTATGGTTCCATGCAGGCGGATTGTTCACGACTGCCTGCAATGTAGCATTAGAGGCGACGTGTTACATTATATCAAATGAACCAGCTTAAAGTATTGAGCGATAACAGTGGTAACATCTGGTACTTAAACAGTGTTTATCTTTCAAAAGAAATATATCAGAGTTCCTATTAACAAACAGAATTAGCTCATAAGCACTCACACCGATCACCCTCTGGTACGATAACCTGGTGCCAGAGCTGTTTGATCTCACCTGTCTTTAAAGGTCTCTAATTAAGACAATCATAGCAGAGGAAGGTATTAAAAGTTGAGGAACAATAATGTGGGGGGTCGTATAGATTTCAGAATGTAAAGGGTAACTAAGACCTGGAACAGAGAGGCTCAGGTTAAACTGCAACCATTGTCAGTGTTAGGTGAGGTCAATCACCATGTGAAGCTGGTGCCAGCAAGAAGGGAGAGAGAACAACATTGTTACACAAGGAAGAAACAAATCCTGCATGAATAATTGGATTTGCTGGTCATTTCATAATAAATGCAGCTCACGGAAAAGAGGATTTAGACAACTTCTCGTAAGACTGGTTAATAAAAGTCTGAGTAAATGGCGATTAATCGCAAAGCTGTTTCATAACCACCACAAATAAGTGTGAAAAACATAAATCAGCAGCATGAGAGTGTTCTGAGATGTGGTGAGCGTTGAGTTCCTGGCCCCAAGCATGTGACCAGTATAAAGGCCACGGGTGTTTTGTAAGCTGCTGGCTTAAGCCTGTGAAGAAGACTGGTTGAGATGTCAGTGTGACCCCGCCGCTGCACACGGCCTCACGCACTTTCCCAGCCGGAGCTGCATATCACACTTTGTATCACTGCTCATTATGCCGCCAGCTCTGTACTTGCTGTTAGCTTCTAGCGTCTGCTGGCTGCAGCTTGCGCCAGCACGGCCCCAGGCTTTTTTTTAATGCAAAATGAGCCGGTGTTTATAACTGCGAATTCTGGAGTTCATGCAAAAAAGAAGAGAAGTTCAGCTTGGGATAGTCTGCTCCCTTGCTGCAGAAAGAGGCACAATGCGTCAGCATGCATGCAAGGTCTGCAGCGGCGTTGGGAAGATGCAGCAAACCTGCAGCCCAGCAAATGCAGCAGGGAGCCTTGCTACCCAGCTACCTCTCTCTGCACTTTCCTTTCTATTTTGCACTCTCTCCCCTCAGCTCTAAGCACCATCCCTTTGCCCTCCCTCTTTCCAGCTTGTAAATAAAGTCCAGAATATCCCGGAACATTCCGTATCCCTCGTGCCCTTACTCTGTACTCTGCTCAGGCTCGGGGTTACAGTCAGCCAGTCACAAGGGCAGGTACATTCCAGAAAAACAAAGTACTTCAGGGCTCCGTTCCCGTTCTTTCACTGTGCGCCCTCCCCGGCTCCTGTTGCATAATGGCCCATGTCTGTTTATCAGAAAGCACTCTGTGATCCTGCACATTTTAAAGAAGGGCAGAGTCTCGCAGGCCTTGCTGGGGCAAGCAGACTGCGAGGGTGAGGTGGCTGCAGCCTTATTGGCCCTCCATCCGACTCACGTGTCTGCAGTGACAGGCAGAGGAGGGAGAGGAAGGAATTTAAGGGTGCACTTACACACAAGCACGGGTGTGTAAGCCCCACACACAGGCAGCACTTGTTCTGTGCCAGCTGACCCTATCCTGTAAGGCTGAGATTGCTTTATGCTTGGGGGGGGGTGGGGGTGCAGCCCAGGTTTCTACCCAATGTCCCAACGTGCAGGAACACCGTGAGCACTTCATTCGGGGATTGGCCTTTTGTGACTAGACGCCTGTCTATTTTGCACTTGTTCCACACCTGGAATGAAGGTAAACTCAGGTCATAAATCCCACACGAAGCATACATCCCTGTCGAGCGAAATCTGAGCGGACCTGATTGAGGCGGGACCGTCTGAGCCTCACGTGCGAAGGTGCAATTGTAAACAAGCATGACGTGGGCGTGAGGCTGTTGCCAGAGCAGCATCGATCCAGTTTCCAAGTATCGACAGAGGCCTTTCTGTTGGGGTGGGGGGTGGGGGGGGGGGCATCTGTGTTAAATGCAACTCCACATCAATGACAATAAACAACAGCAGAGGGCAATAATGGGGGGGGGGGAGAAGCCTGGAAGTAGAGATCTGCTGCTTGTTTCGTTTTTCCCCGTGGCGATGCACGGCTGGCAGTGGAGCGGCTGGCTGTCGGACGTCTTTCTGCGGCACAGATATATGAAAATTTAATTGAAGCTGATGATGGAACTATCTTGTTGCCTCTGGCATCGGGTGACAACGGCCACAGGAAACTAATACCTGACTTGTTTAGGATATTACACCATGGCACACGTGTGCTTGCTCTGCTGGACGCCAGCCGCGGCGTTATCTACCAGGCGGATAACGTTTAGCATGAAATAAGCATTTGTAGGAAAACAAAGCAAGCCAGCAGCTGCCTCCTGTGGAGTCCGCATCGCGTAAACGGCAACAGTGAAATGTTAACTGCCGATTTGGGCAAACATGTGACGCGTTTGAAGGCTCCCCACACAAAAGAGTGAAGAAAGCAATGGGGGGGGAAAGACATTTAGACAACAGGCCACAGGCGATTCAGAAAATAAGGGATGGCATTCAGAGGCTGCGTGCATTATAAACGTGCTTTGTGTTTGTGCAAAGGAAGGGAGCGACAAGCAGCCTTTAACTACTGGGTGAACCAGGAAAGAAATATTAAAAATAATGATGGGGATGATAAGATTCACTGATTCGCAGTGGTGCACTGCAATGACACCAGTAATTTTTGACCAGTGATATTACATTCAGACTGATTCCCCATCTCTAAATGTTCTGTATCTGTACCATATTCAATTGCATAGCATGATATTCTTTTGCATCACGTTGTATTGCGTTGAATCACATTCTGTTGAATCAAATTCAGTCGCACTGCATCGCAATATGGGTAAATCAAACTGCATCGTATTAGTAGTTGCTTGATCTGTATATTTAATGTATTGGGTCATTGGCAGTGCATTGAGCTGTATATCGCATCGTGATGGAGACGCACATTCCTGGTTTCTAAGATGGATGCATTAACACGTTGAAGGATTACTCATTGACGGGGGAGTGCGCATTTGTGCTTGGGTAGAGCACAGCATTGCAACACAAATCGTTGAGAGGTCGCATTCTCAAATTTCATTTTGTATGGTCAATTCATTGTCAAATAGCTGACTTAATGAATGCCTCCCTCCCTGACTGCCTGATCTGAGACCTGCCAATGAAAGTCCCTGATGACCACCTAATCCCTTTCAGCTCTCGCCTGTTATTTTTAGCAGCCTCTCTTGGCTTTCGCAGTAAGACAGACTGAAGTAGAGCAGTGACCCCACTGACTCCATGACACCCGTCTGGAAGCTTCTGAGCCCTGCAGGAGGCTGCTCTGACTAATTACGACCGCAGAGCTGTTTCTGCCAGTGACCGCCTCTCGCCGGATTGCTGCTCCTGTTCTGCCACGTTTGTCTGAGATTCGAGTCGTCATTATTTTCAGCTGATCTGAAATGCAGGACAGAGCATCTATTTAGCTTTTTATTTGTAGTTGGAACCATGTTAGAAACTGGCATAGAGCCATATACCACTTTTACTGGTATCCATCCATCCATATTCCATAAACACTTATCCAGTGCAGGATGGCAGTGAGCCTGGAGCGTATCCAGAAAAGCACTCGGTGCAAGATGCTGGTTCACTGCATACTCACACATAAACAGCAATTTACAGACACCGATCAACTTAATTGTGTTTTGACTGTGGTAGAAAATCCACGTGACACAGGGAGAACATGCTAACTTCACACGTGCGGAGTGGAAACGGGATTCGAACCAGCAACCCAGGAGGTGTGAGTGTACAGTGCTAACCACTGACTTACCAATCTGCTTTTTCTGGTACATATGAGGATCTTACATATTTATAACATTTTATATGTCCATATTCACAATCATAAGCTCACAAATTAGCATGCAAACAAATAAATACACTTCTACTAATCATGTCACTGTACACAGGTTTTTAAAAATATATGCAATACACTAATGAACCTGTAAATGACTTTAAACTAAATACACGCTCTAAGGGTCCTAAACACATTTAGAGGCTATATTCTTATAAATACACATTTGCTCTTATCTTAGCAACACAAAATAAGAATCCCTTTGAGGCCCTTAATGTAGGCAGGAGTGTGACATGGGTGGGAGGACCAAGCCATAAAAATATTTTACTCTCTGCACATGCTAGATATTTCTCTGTATAGGGTTGCTTTGGAAAAAGTGGGATCCAGAAAAAGAGAAAATAAATAAAAACACTCATATGACTTTCTTAAAACAGGCGGATTAAATATGGCGTGAAGAAAACCTCAGAGTGCAGATTCATACGAGCCGAAGGGTACAGCTGCATGCTAATAGGAAGAACAGCTATGCGAGAGACAAACCGAAACGAGAACCCAGGAGTTTGTAAATCTCGAAAGTAAGCAAATGCTTAGGTTGCCAGATGGAAAGCTCAGCTCTGGTTTTAATACCGCTGAGCTCTTCCCGGTGCCACCCATATACGGCCTTCCTCTTTTGTCACTGTGGGAGAGCCTGGCACGGCTCAGGGGTAGAACCACATGACACGGGGAATCTGCAAAGAAAAACCCCTGACCTTTATGGGTGGGGAGGGGAATTACTCTATCATTCCAATTTCAGGAAATTCAGGATACTATGGAGGGAAACAGAGCGGGAAAGGCTGAAGGAATTTTCCGTCTTTCCGGGAAAGGCGTACAAAGTGGCCCAAATTGCTTGCTGGGCTGCAGGTTGGCTTGGGACACAAAACAAGGCTTGAGTCTGGGGTAACATGTCCACTGAAACTTAATTGTATTAATTTGCACTGTCAAGTTAATGATGTGGGGGCGGCATGGTGGTGCAGTGGTTAGCACTGTTACCTCACACCTCTGGGATCCGGAATAGGCTCTGCTTCCGGGATAGGCTCCGGACCCCCCCAGTAGGATAAGCGGTTTGGAAAATGGATGGATGGAAGTTAATGATGTGTAGAGCCCGTTGGTGCAACTATGTCAGGAAGGGCACTATACATAAATATATGAACTCAATCCAGCTGAATTTAACTCCCTCTGGCAAAACACCCACCTGGTACTTACAAGGAGTTACCAGAAACAGGCATCAACATTATATGTACTGAAATGCTACATATGTGTGTGAATCAAAGAAAACAGGAGGGTTCTGCAACATGCCTTCATAAAGATAAATCTGTACACTGCATGACCTCTGAAAAGCAAATGCGATCCAGCACCTCTCAAAACTAAGTAGAGAATTCACATATATGTAACATCCATCCATCATTTTAAAGTAAGCAAAGTGTTCCTATCACATAGTTCTCATATTGTTATGCAGACTTTTAAATGGCATCCTTGCATTTTTAAAATTTCCTTCATTATTTTCCAGGGCATTTACAGGCATTCCTTGACCAAGTATCGATTTGAGGGGGGTGGGGGGAGAGGACACATTTTATGCATTTTTGTGGCATCTTTTGAAAAATATTTAGAATTCACTGGAAGTACTGAAAGTTTCCAGGGAGTGGATTCCCCTCATTCCTTTCGGATGGTCTTCGCCCTGTCCACATTCCATGCGCTTCCTTGCTCGGCCTCCACTTGTTGTTTTCTGTTGTGTGCCCAGTTTCCAGTAATTACTCCCTCCACGCCACTGCCACCCCCAAAAAAATACTTTCCTGGTCTTTCCTTAAGCAGGAAACACATGTGCACACCCTTTGGGAAGCAGCTTGTTCTTAGTACTAAAGTGCGAGCGTCATGCTCTACAGGAAATTGTCAGCATTTTAACCATTTTTGGGTGAGATGTTATAACGGGTGGGGTGGGGGGCAGGGAGAATGGGACTGACCAAAACAAACCTGCACTGGCTCATCCAATCCAGGCTATTGTTCTCCCAGCGCCATGTGATTTGAGCAAAACAAGAAAACATCTGAACAAAACAACCTGGACCTGTACTATCAGGAAGAGCTCAGACGATATAAGGGGGAAGAGAATGAGGTGGTAGTTAATGAATTACCCAGGCATGGCTGTCGATCCGGGTGCAGGAAGACGCAGACTGCGTCACGTGCTGGGAGAGGCGTTATCCATATTCCCTGGAATGTTTCCCCAGGTGAGAACAGTCAACACTTGGAGCTGTGAAGGAAAGCGATCCCCATAGCAACACCACTCCATCGGACCTTGTCCTCCGCCGAGCCGAAAGCGTATTACAGGTCATGGCTGCCCACCTGTTTGGCAAGAGAAACCTGGAGGCAGCCACCTTGTCCCATAAGAGTGCCTGAAGGGGAAGGCTAGGTGGTCCCTTAGTGCTGAGGTCGGGATCCATCAGCGTTGAGGGTTAGGCTGCAGCAGCATCACCATCATGCCTGATTAACTCGCACGTGCGCCTTGTGTTCTGCCCTGTCCCCGAATCTTAGGAGTTCAGAATGAACCACACACGCTACTCAGTGTTTACGATTTATAAAGATTCTATTTAAAAAGGCTCTGGTGTAGCTATGTATCGTAGTAAAAATCAACATGCGCACAACAACAAGCAACACAGTACACAATGCTTTTGTTTTAGTTTTATTAATCTTTTATGTATGTTTTGATGTCATCGTCTTCTGAATTGTTTAACATCAATATCCACAAAATATTAAACAGTGTGCAAGAAAACATGGGTTATGGCACATCAGAGAAGAAACATTACAAAAAAATATATAATATACTTAGGATTTCTTCATTTTTTTGTAATTATAATTCAAGACAAAAAAGATCAAATACATATACATACAATAAAAGTAATAAAAACTATTGTGAAAGAACACATCCTCAGCTAATAGAAAAATGATGACTGAGGTTAGGGCTGGATTTCGTGGGTTGGCTCCCATCTCCGGGCCGGGGAACCCCATCCTTGCAGTGTTACAGTCTTGTGAAAATTTTCACCATTTCTCTCTAGGTACTAAAACAGTCAGCAGTACCTGGAACCTGTGTCCATCTACAATACGCGAGCTGAAGAACCAATCAAATTCAGCGATTAAGGCGTGGAGTGGAATTAAAATGAGGAGCATCTCTGGCACCCTGGATGTAGGGTTCCCCACCGACACATGCCCACGTCATCTGTGGTATTACCATCATGCCAGATCTTAGCGATCAAATACCACAGAAAGGCGTTTTGAATAATATTTATCCTCTGACCCTAACCTGCCTAAATAAGCAAAACATAACAGTTTGACTATTTAAAATCAGAAGAGAGATTATCTGGTGTAATTCTTATAACAAAAAAAAAAACGAGTAGAAGAATTTTACACGTCAAGCGACAGTGGTTCCGAAGCCTAGTTTTGGCAGAGCCCTGGCTCTCATTGTGAGGCGTTACCATGGTCACTCACGGCAAGGCGTAGCTTAGCGCTGCTGGAAAGCTGCCCTGTGGATGCTGTGTCCAGAACCAGGGTCTAGAACCACTGTTTTAGCGCAAGGGAAACATGAGGGCCAAGAGACGAACTTCTACTCTACATGGCGTGAAGCACAGGAGGTTCAGACGCACCGAAAGGCATACAGTCGTTTTAAAAGCTAGGGTAACGCGCACACTCACGCACTAACGAACGCAAATACGGCCAGTCTAGATAACTAGTAAGGACTAACTATCCAGACGATTCATACTCTCAGAAATAATTCACTATGCTTTTCATATATCCTCCCTGTGACATTAGGTGCTGCGTGTAGCGGGGATGGCTGACCTAAAGGCCGCTCAGTGTGCTCTCCCATGCCACTTTATCCCCGTTCCCGCCGAAACAGTGCACCATTGATGGACAGCAAAAGGTGGAGAACACTGTTGTCACACACCTACTGAGCTCATTCCACCATATTCATTTCACTGAATCGGAGTCAAAAGAAAAACAAAAACCGATGACCCCAATCAAAGCGTTTAATGAAAATCAAATTAGCGTGTACAGAAAGACAGCATGTGATGCTGTGCTTCGTCTTTGCCTTTCGGTCTTTTATTAACAGGGTCACATTATGGATGCAGCAGTGGGCTGGACTTCGGGGAGCCCGACCTTACAGTGCTGTATGGTTTTGACATGTACAGTCGCACCCAAAAAGACCCATCACTGGCCTGACTTGGGGATCTGTCCTGTAGACTGCATGAAGTTGGCTGAAAGTTGAGGGCCGCAGTATGGGTACCCTCTTTGGCTCCCCATATAGGCAAGACAATCTCTCTGCCTGCAAAGACTGACACCCAGTCGAGTATTGCCCTACAAGTTCTGGCCTGAGTCTCCCGCACACCCTAGACCAATTCACTATCCAAATGCAGCAACTCTCATGCTAATGATTGCCTAAAATGTCAGCATAAAGCAGCATTAATTGGTATTAAGCATCTGATGTTGTAATGGCTGGTCTAGGTCCTTTTTTAGAAACAAAAAGATGTTACGCGAAAAGCACCCCCCCCCCCAGCAACCAGAAAGGATCAGCAGAAAGCTAGACCCTTGTTCCTGAACTTTACAGACTGCCATGTGACTTACCACTCCGCTTAATCACTGTGGAACAGGACCCAGCTAAATACTGCAGCACTCGTGCCAGCACCCTGGGGGGGCCTGAAACACAATGCAACTTTTGTCCCAGTTTAATAATGCCCTGCCCCCCCCCACCCCCCGCCACAGACCATTATCTGTACTCCCTTGTGCTAAATGTGCATGAAGAGGGACTCACTGGTATCTATTTTGGGTAGGGGCTAAATGGAGACTGGTGCGTTACGCAGCGGTAACTGACCTGCGTATCTTTGCCTGCCCCGTTCATCACTGCACCCACTGACTTGCGCACAAACACAATCTCTCACGCACACACATGCATGCGTACAGGCTGTTCCACAGGGATTCCACTGTGTGGGCCATGCATCTAGCAGCCCCCATGTGACAGAAATGACTAAACCAATCACATGCCTATTACATAAGCCCGAACATCCTGCCATTTTACTCAAGGCTTAAGAAGAAGTATCTCTGTGTTTTCCTTGAATCCGGCTGCCATTGTGTCTATAGATGGATTCTGGATCTTACTTACCGGAATAGTCTACAGTTTATTAATACTTAAGGGTCACTGTGCCAATCACAGTTCAGCATGGGGGCTGCCTTCATAATCACTGAACACTGAGCCGCCTTGGTCATTCCTGAACACCACTCTGCATCAGTAAACACACAAAGCTGCTTGGAACGTCACGAAACGTGACGAGCACCTTGGGCGCCGTGTCACACTCACAGGACGGTCAGCTTGAGGTAACTTGAGGCGGGACAACCCTGAGCCCGGCTCCCGAGGGCGGAGCTACACACCGCAGACCATCGTGGGAGAGAGAAGTGAGCAAGCCTACACTGAAGGTTATGCTCTTAAACCAAAAGAAACACAGATTTTGAAGGTACGGGAGGATACCGAAAACCTCTACAATCAAATTAATCGGCTGGCTAGAACTGAGCATGGCTTTTCCTTTGGGTGTGTAAAAGGCTGGTCGCCCATCAGGGAATTGAGACTCTCTCCTGCTCTCTAAGGGATGGGGCGATTCCCCCCCACCCCGATCTGCTTGCAATCTGGACGGGTTCCCCTGTTAGCGGGTGATGGCACTGTGTGAAACCTGCGGTTCAGTCACTGTGTAACCTGACCGGTGCTGCGGCGGACCCAACTTTGGCACAACTTAAAAGACCAAGCAGGATTTTGAGGGGGATCTCCTCACCCGCTGTGGCAGCTTTCATGCTTTTCTCAAACCCCTCTGATTTAAATGCTCTGTCTCTATTTCCTCTTTCCTACAGGTGGTTGCTTTAGTTTCTGTTTTTTTTTAATAATTCACACACCTCTTCTAATACTTTGTTGACTATATATGGCAACAGGTGAGAAAACTGTCAGCGTAAAGAAACACCAAATATTTCTACAAAACTCAAACAGGCCTCAGGCGACCAGCCCACAGAAACCGCCAGCATGAGGGGTTTCCCTCGCGATGCTCTTTTCGGTGAGCTGAAACACCTGCCGTGAGGCGACTCCCTTACATGAGCTGCTAATGGAGCGTGCAGCGGGCTGCCCCCCGACACGGTAATCCCGGCAGTGCTGGGGGAGCAGCTGTAACCGGATGCTTGCTGGGTTTCAGTCTGTGGGCCCCCGCTGGCCACATGGTACGACCCACGTTTGGCAAAGCTGTCCGAGGACAGTGTGACGAGAACACACAGAAATAAAGGTCACACCCTGGGTAAGCCGCTCGCATTGGACACCCGCCACAGTATGGAGCGTAACTGGCACTGCTCATGACTCGGGGGAAGGCGTGGCCACGAGACGCACGCCACATGACGGGGTCCCCGGGGAAAGGCGACCTTTCAGGGACAATTTCATGTTCTGAACCACACCTCAACCTTCTCGTCTCAGAATAAACAAGGGCAAGTGGGACACCTACGCTTACCCTGCAGTGTCCCACGGATTGCGTTAGCAACGTGTCGGTCTACACAGAAAACTGTCCAAACCTGGCTAATGAGAGATTAAATTTGGCCTTCTCCATCCAAATTATAATTACCCCACAATTAAAAAAAACTAAAAAATATTATGTCCTGCTGCTCTCCACACTAGGTATCTGCTTATTGACGTGTATATATGCATATACACATAGGTACAGCTATATATATATGCATATATGCACGGAGCCACCTCAGGCTGATGTGCGGGGGGGGTTTACGATAAACAGGAGCTCTCTCTCTGTCTCCTTTTAAAGGACTGGGTTCCTTGGACAAACTGGGTGCCTGTAGCTCTCAGGCCAAGGGTAACGCTGGACAGGCTGCACCCAATACCTGGTCTCTGAGAGGAAGCTGAAGGGAGGGGGGGGAATGGGGTGTAGAGGGGGGAGCTGACCTGGGGTGTGAGGCAGTGGGTGTGGGGCGAGCAGTTTGGCCATGAAGCTATAGAATGATGCAGGGCTTTTTGTCTTTAAAAGGGTTCTCAGAGGCAGGCACTCCCACCAGCAGAGGGTCTCCGCGGGCGTGCTGCTCACAGTAGTTCATCAGCTCGGCTGCCGCCTTCGACACCTGGGGGGGGGGCCCAGGAGGAAGAGAAACGGGACAGTAAAAGGAGAGTCAGATGCAGCGGTGAGGAACGACAAGTCAAGAAAGAGGTTTTCCTGTTCGAAAGCCTCTCCGAAATGCCTCTTGAGAAGACGGAAGGCAAGCAGCGTACCTTGATGCGCTCGATTCCGGCCTCGATCCGCAGCTGCTCCACCAGCTTCCGGGCCTGTGCTATGTTGTTAGTTGTAGACATTCTTTGCCATCAGGTTCGCAAACCGAGAGGATGAGGAAAAGCTGTGAAGAGATGGAAAATTGGGAGAAACTGTGGGATATGAAAAATTACATCAGCCCAAAAGCTTTTCTATTGGGCTGTCCGTGGCACCAAGAAGAAAGCCTTTCACACAGTGGGGGTGGGGGTGGGGGGGGCACAGCAGGGATGAGGGCCCGTAGAACAATACAGAGGCTGGTGACGTCACTCAGCCTGACATCAGCTGACAAGCCACTTCAGGAGAAAACACTGCAATTAAAGGCAAACATCAAAAAAGAAGAGAGCTTCAGAGAGCTTAATTAGTAGCCGTGTTTGCTGGGGTATGACTGCAGTTCTCCACTGTAACTTGACTCCAAAGACATCTTTTTTGTTTGAAAATGCAGCACTTACAAAGGCCACACTGTGATACTCCACTCAGCATGTGGAACAAAAACAAAGCCAGTCATCGAATAGCAGTCTTACACATAACATAATATATGGCAGCAAGTCAAACAGACTAGGGCTGCCACTAACTATTTTTCTATAAATGAATCTATTGACTATTTTATCAATTGGTCGATTAATCTAAACGATTAAATTTCCTCCCGAAAATCTATTTGACTGTTTAAGTTCATTTTAGGGGCGGCATGGTGGTGCAGTGGTTAGCACTGTTGCCTCACACCTCTGGGACTCCAGGTTCAACTCACCATGCAAACTCCACATGTGTGTGGAGTTTGCATGTTCTCCCCATGTTGTCGTGGGGTTTCCTCCGGGTACTCCAGTTTCCCCCCACAGTCCAAAAACAAGCTGAGGCTAATTGGAGTTACTAAATTGCCTGTAGGAGTGCATCAGGGTATTTAACAGCAAAAAGGACAAAAGATATTAAATATCTTTCCATATTAATGGTAATTTAATAAATACGAATAGACAACACGGTGGTTTTGCCTATTCTGGGGATCTACAATAGTGCCTGTGTATTTTCTCTCCTGGTGCTCATGCATAGTGGTAGTGCCGTCGCATTTTGCAGTGTAAAGCCACCTTTTTATTTAGTGATAATTTTATTAAAATAATAAACGATGCATCGTTTATTAAATATTGATACTGGTGCATTGTCTCTCGGGGCCAGATGGGGCAAACAAACAAAGAAAACAAGGAAAGGGGGAAGGTTCTGAAAGAGCTTTGCGAATCCAGGGACGGTCAAATTCATAATATGACACCCTCGTGCTTTTCTTCAGATGGGCGGGACATTTAAAACAAATGGGATTTTCCGAAAGGGCCACTAACGGTCCTATGCTCTTAACTATGAACTAGGGAAGGAGAAAAAAAAAAAAACATCGAGAGAAATGTCAAGAAAAGATTAACGGGGAGGAGACACAGCTGCACGCGAGTTCATAATCATGTACGTGACATTCGTCACCATAAAAAAAGTGCCTGTGGGCTCAGGAGGAACATCTGGGCCACAAGGGAAAGCCGGGGATGAGTAAGGTGTGAGTGGGCCAGCTGGGCGAGCAGATGCCCTGGGGCGGTACGGGCGGGTCCCGATAACCCCGTGTTTTATTACATTAGGAGGCACGATGAAAGAAACAAATTAACTGCAGTGAGACCTTAAAGCCTTTTCAGGCAGGGAGCAGGAGGATCCTGGACCAGGGCGAGGTGCGGGATGTTTTACGGGCCAGGAGACAAACAGTTCCTTCTGGTGTGGAGCAAGATCTTTACGATCCTCTGGCACATCGCTGTAGATGTATTTTAATGTTTATTTCAAGCAAAATCACCTACGGTCGTAAATGTAACAAAGTAAGGGAGTTTTGTGGGTCACACACACAGTTTTGCAGTAATATATCAAAAAGACCACCCTGCTTTCTGCAACGTAACAGACTTGCTCTCACTGACCCCCCTCTCAAAGTTACAACCATGGCTGGTAACAGGTGTTTGCAATCCGTGCTGTGTCACTGGGACAGAGTCGACTGGTCGAGAAGAGTAACGGCCCACCGATGGCTGCGAGCTGAGGCCAACCAGCTGGTGATCCAGGCCACACTGTCCCGGGCGGCACAGCTGGAATGTAGCCGCACACAGCATGAGACATCACACACTGTTCCCTGGAACTCTCTCATCTGTCATGCGAACTGCCGTGCAAGGTAGTGCTCCGCTCTGCCATCCCGGCACTGCAGATTCCACAGAGGCCATTCCTGCAGCCTGCTCTATCACTAGGGAGGGTCTGGGACTTGGGGGGGGGGGGGGGGATGCCAGAGTCCTGTCAATCAGCCCATAAACGGGAGGAGGCACACGAGAGAGATCATCCTGCGGGATACCTCCTTCAGAGACTGCATACAGATACTCAGCCCATAAATGACAGGAGGCACACGAGAGAGATCATCCTGCGGGATACCTCCTTCAGAGACTGCACACAGATACTCAGCCCTTAAACGACAGGAGGCACACGAGAGAGATCATCCTGCGGGATACCGCCTTCAGAGACTGCACACAGATACTCAGCCCATAAACGACAGGAGGCACACGAGAGAGATCATCCTGCGGGATACCGCCTTCAGAGACTGCACACAGATACTCATCAGAAACAGCTATTAACATATAGCTGAAAAAGTAAAAAGAAGAAAGGTTTCTGCAGTAGCAATAAGAAACAAATCTAAGAATCTGGGTGTTGGCAGCTCTTCTGTAAAACCTGATTTGCTGTAAGTAGTAGAAATGAGAAGAGGTCGCCTGGCATGTGTATGTATTGGGCGCCGGCAGGCTCTGAGGGCACACAGAGTGCAGCGTCCGATATGTATGACGGTGCCTGTGTTTGCATGGGAGGCGTGACCCAGGTTCATTAGGGAGCGCCTGTCACTCCTCTGTCCTGCTTACGCAGGATCGACGCTTGTTTGTATGGGCTCAGCTGTTGTACCCTTAAGCGGCATGCTGAGTTGCTCCATTGAATCAACTTGCTAGAAAAATGGGCAACAACAGGGTAACTAAATGCAGTCACAACATGTTAAAAGAAAACCCAGTGACCCAGGAGAAAGCGAACCAGAACGAGGCTTCCTAATGTCTAGATACTGATGCCGTTAAAAAGGACTGTCCCTGGCCCCCTCCCCTCCCCGGCAGTGCTGCTGCAGGAGTTGGCACCCAGGCTACTGTTGGTGATCTCTGGGAGAGGGTGTTTCCCCGCATAGGGGGAAGCAGTGCTACAGGTTTCAGACCTTTTATCGATTATCCTTGTCACTTAAACGTGCCTGTCTTACCCTGGGCAACTTATGTGGGTTTCCTGAAAGGAGATTCCTGAATAGTTTTTATGAAAAGAGTGGGTGGAGAGGCATGCGTGTGCGTGTGTTAGGAACAGTACCTGCCTTCCAAGAATTTCCCCTCCCTCTTCCTTTACTTCAGTCCTGTTTACCCAGAAGAGTCAACACGAGCCAAGTTTCATTTAAAAAAAAAAGAAAACTGAAACTAAATTTGCACAAACTAAGCAACAAAACTACACAAAGGCAGCAGTAAGGAGCGTGCGAAAGGCACTCGACGCATTCAGTGAATGGCTGAGCGGCTGCATTAAATGCCATTGTTTGTGTGAGGAGCACAACATGCACACTGGCCCCAAATACGTGGGGACATGCCGCTGGATATCGGCGCTTTTATGCTCAGTCGCATGTCCGAGTGACTGCGGTCTCTCAGCTCACATAATATGGAGAGTTTCTGTTCTTACGATGGGAAAAGTGAAGCATTTACAGAAAGGGGAAGCGACATCCACGTGGGTGGGGGTGACTGGAGCGCTCCTGATAACTCTGAAAGGGCAAAATGACCCCCAAATGGCACGCGGCAAATATACAAATAAAGTACACCAGACACTTTATTATACGTGCTACTCACTCAAACACTACATATACACACGCGTATTACATTAATTATACTCGCTCAAGTAGGTATGCCCTACAACATTCTGTTACACTCTCTCAAATAGCTGCACTATATGCTATACTGCATTTATAATATATGCTATACTCACACAAATAACTTCACTATATGGCGTATGGCATTTATTTGTTATCAAAAAACTGCACCCACCGTCATACTAATTTTCACTTCAATAGCTGCACTATATACAGTATTACACTTGCTATACTCGTTCTAATAGCTGTACTCAACGCCTTACTGTAGTATGTGTAATATTCACTCAAACGGCTGCACGCTCATTATATCTGATATACCTAAGTATCTGTGCTTCACGTCATACTGTATGTACGCATTCTCACTTGCAGTTATGGCTTTAATACAAGATGTCAGATGTGTTTTTGTGTCGTGATGTTATTGTGTGCATTTCACCACTGGTTTGGCACTACGTTGTAAGGAATCTAGATGCTACTGACTTAGCTCAATGCTAATTCACCACTAATGATTCAACTCTGTTTCAGTGCAACCGCAAATCAACCTGCTGATTTAATACAGTGTCCGGATAATGAATGACATGGGGAAAATGTGTAAAACTTGCCGTTTTGCAAAAACAACATGTAATGGCCAAAGAACAAGACCCTGAATGACCAGGGCAGTTTCAGAAGAGATGACACGATGGCAGGTTTGCAAAATGCCTTACTGAAACGTGATGTGGAAAGCTATTTCACAAATGATCGCCGTCTGGGTTTACGGTAACCCTGGCCACAGGTCAGCTGCTTGCAGGGAAAAGAAATGATGCAACTAGCACTGGGAAGCAATGGGGGTAAACGGGGGGAGATACTGAGCAGCAGTTGAGCAAGAAGATCGTTGCCTGCGATCTGCAGATCGGATCACAAGCAGGCAGTTACAGACTGTCACACAGTCTTGCAGCTTTTTGCTTGGGGGGGGGGGGGTAGAAAACACTGCCCTGTCAGGTGCGCCTGGGGAATCTAAGGGCAGCCATAAACGAGACAGGAGTTAGGAGAGTGACGCTATGACCTGCGAATGTCATCTCCATTCACCAACACGAAGAGGCAGAGTAGTTTTCTACAAGCCAGTCAGCGGAGGGAACACTGCTCTCCAGCGAACACGAGACCTGCTCTCGTACTGCAGGAACACACGTCTAGCTATGCATATACACATACCATCCAGCTGTGTTTTGAAGGGCAGATGCATCATTAGGCAGTGGCGTGTTACACTGAATGGGCGGCCGCAGGAACATTAGCTGTGAGTACGAGGGGTCCCTTCCCCTGCAGACAGCTTTGCTCCACCAAGGTTCCTCTATGCCCTACAGGAGTGCTTACCATGATATGAGCTCCCAGAATGTACTAGTAGAGGCTGGATGCACCCGCATCAGCTCCAAACTCCAATGCAGACTTCAAAAGCATAGAATAAGTGCTTTAAAATTACTTCACGGTCACAAAAAAAAAACGGAATTCTCCACATAATGTCTCATAAATGGTACGACGTCCAAATGCCTATGCAAATACATTTAATTAGCTTGTCCATCAGCTGCTAGCCTTCATAATGCATACTTATGCAAATACTTTTATGCAAATCATGTTTATGTAGTAGCTTATGCAAATCGGGCCTTTGAGTACCGACTGCACTCGTGTCAGTTCATGCTCAGACGGATCCTGTGAAAGCAAGATGGTCCACGGTGCAAAAAACATCCCAGAAAGACAGAATATTTAAAAGAAAGGGTAAGAGTGGAGCATATCCCCTGTCTGCGTTAAGCGTATTGGCTGCTGTGACGAGGGAGGGTCCCACAGAAAGGCGTACAGCCCAGTGCTGCCCAGAAGCTAGGGACGCCAACCGCTAAGGGTCACGCTGCAGGGGGCGTCTGGGGGGCAGAGATCTGGGTTCACAGGTCACTGTCCACTCCACCTGTTTGTTAATGCAGTGTGACACTGTAACACCATTATGGGGGGTCTGCCCCCTCCCCCATGCCTGCCCACACTCCCTGCTGTAGAGGGAGGAGCAAATTTCCCACCCAGGGAATAGAAGAAGGGACACAAAGGGTTCACAGCAATGGTGGGAGATAAGAGGTTAAAAATCTGCTCTGGTGGGGGGGGGGGGACGGGGGTAGATTTATACAGAAATGTAAATGCCCAGCACAAGCCCTGGGGTGGGCAGGGTAGGAAGCAGGAAGCGTGCCCATCCAAATGTCCATTTCTCAGGCAAATGAGCAGACTGGGGGCTGTATCCCACTTGACCCTGTGCTGAGCACTGTGATTGGGGGGAAAAGATGAAATGAGGAGAAATGGAGTGAGTGGGGAGAGTGTGCACGGGCTAACACAGTCACGCAGCGTGGCCAGGCTGATCACATGGCTTTGCATGCCTCGCATGGGGACCTGTAAGGACCCTGCCCGTGCCCCAGTGAATGCTGACCTTTTTCTTACAAATTTCGTGGCTGACTTTGCTTCCTGTGAAAGAATGTGAGGAAAAGGGGATAGTAGGTAGGTGTGTGTGTGTGTGTGTGTGTGTGAGGGGGACGTTTACCTGGCACCATGGAGCACTCCCCCCTCCCCATATTTAATGAAGCTGCTGTCCTCTTCCCCAGTGAGGAATGCTCTTCCTTTCCCAGGCCAGCGACGGGACACCACCCAGACCAAGCACCCCCCTCCCCTTCCCAATAATTAACTCCCAGAGACACATGAGCAGACTCCCCCCGCTCTCACTGCCCACCTACTCGAGCAGGCCCAGCTGCATGTTGATTCTGTGGAACTGTGGACGGGTGAAGTGCAAGAGATTAGACACAACATACTGTTCATTCAAACAGCAGTGGGAATCAGGTCATGTGAGTAAGATACAGCATGTTCACTGAAAAAACCAGCAGCCTAAATGAGGGACAGGACCGCTTTTGGAAACAGGGGAATGCAGAGGATGTGTCGCAGGGTGCTGAGCCCAGTTCTGCCAGCCTGCTGGACACCTTCCAGTGCCCCTTCCGTGATGCGGGGAAGCGCGGCAGGAAGCAGAACGAAGAGCTGCAGGGGCTCTACAGCAGGAAAGTAGTTACCGGGCAGAAGCGTCCTGCCCTGGACGCACAGGCCATGCGCGCTAAACACCAGCCAGGTGGGATACAAATGGCCTCGCGCCTCCAAGCTGTGCTGAACTTGGAGAACATAAACCTAAACTGTGCAAAGGAAAGGAAACCACAAAATCGCACAAGTGCTTCATAAAGTGATGGGGATCATCATCCTGCCTTGTTTTGCACTTGTTATTTCTTGGAAAAAAGCAGCCCTTGTTGAGTCACTTTGATTATAAATAGAGGTTAAAAAGCAGCATGGTCTGACTGTTAGGGAAAATCCCCCCCTATTTGTTTATCTGGCTTTCATAAGCGACCACGCCAGCACAGGCTCTTCAGCAGTCTTCTCACCATAAATGGAGAACAGCACCTTCATGTGATGGCTTATCACAAGTAGTGACAAAGAGGTCAGTGAAGACTTTCGCTCACAGCCTGACGGTGATGTCAGCCCTCACAGAGCCCCCTTTCTGTCACTTGCACGGCAGCGGCAGCCCTTGGCTGGCTGCTTCTCTGGGGCTTGGCCCAGCTGAAGGAAATAAACGCTGACATCAGTGTGACTGTGGAGACAATACCCACAGTTTCCGGCGCACGCTGCTTACTCCACCTCCCCGTGACTTTCCGGGAAGCTGTGGGAGCCGCTGCCGGAAAGCTGCAAGGACCTGACGGTCAGATGATCTAATGTTGGCTGAGAGCGGGCCCAGTGCCGAGGTGAGCGGAGCATGGTGGTGGTGGGGGGGGGGGGGGGGGGGGGTTTGCTGGGAGGAGTTCAAAGGGGGCAGAGCCCCGTCACGTGGGAAAGGGGTCTCCAGGCTAGTAGCAGTCACGGTTTCCCATGGTCACGTGTGGGCCGGTTCAGTCGAGAAGGCGATGTACTAAAAACAGCAGCAAAAGCACTTGGCACTACATGGGACTTCCAGCAAAATTATTCAGTCTATCCTGCAGCACAATGCTGACATGATTCCACAAGCCAACAGAACACTAAGTGACAATCCACGGTGTTCTGCAACGCTGTCAATCGTGCCACTTTCAAGCTGCACCCTGCGACCTGCCATGATTTCTACTTCAGTCTTGTAGACAAAGGTTTTGACACCATTTGCGTGTTTGTCCCTATGGAAAAGCGGTTTTCCAAAAAAAAAACAAAAAAACACAGCCGCTACATTAATGAGAACAGACCAAAACGGAGCATTCCCAGTCTATAGCCTTCAATATCATCTGCTATATTGCGCAGCATTGTAGATATGGCCTGGAGAGCATCAGACCATGAGTTGCTAAGTGCAGGCGCTCAGAAAAACTGAAAAAGATCGACAAGGCCATCCGACTTCCAAGAAATGACATGGAGAGTATAATCAAGGAAGAGTTCAAGGAAAATGTCAGAAACGAATTTGTCATACTGCACCTACTTGAGGAACTGCGCTAAGAAATTAAGGAAGGTAAAGAGGAACCTGACAAAAGTTTGACCAAAACGAAAGAGCCAAAAAAACACAGTGGGTAACAGAAGATTCAGTGGAAATTCACAATAAGGAGAAAAGACCTTTTAAAAGTTCCGAATTGCAAAAGACAAGAGCAATACTGTAAAAGCTCCTGCAAAGCCACTGAAGAAGGAAATTAACTAGGAAAAACAAGGGCTGTACAAAAGTCCCGGTAATTATTATAATTTACTTACGTTGACACGTACGAGTAACATGGTAACATGCGTTCGTAAGATGAATGCCCGGAAGAGGGTAAAGTGAGGATGCAGGCAGCTGGCACAAGGGAGGCAGCGCGAATAGTTTAGTTCATTCGGTTTGTTAACTTATCAGCCGAAATCTCCCCTTCTGTTACATTTGAGAGTGTGCGTGGATATACAAGTGTTGCATTACAGAAAACTTTTATTATTAGTTACTTGCGCACTTACCGATAACTGCATTACTTCCCTGAGTTGTGGAAGCGGTATTTAATTGTAATTCCCCGATTCCGTTAATACTACATCGTTTAAATTATTCCTGTTTATATTGGCATGTACATTTAATTCGCGAGTGTGTTGAGTTATATAATTTGCCTTTCGTGTTACCAGCAGCAATGTGCAGTCGCTAATTGAGTATGTTATAGAGTGTAAGATTGATTCGCATTATGGGATGTATTGCATTGGATTCATTAGGTGAGAATATAATCCTCATTATGTTGATGTTACTGTTTAATTTAAGTTTGTATTCATTTTAGAACCACACTCATGGATATTTATGCATATGTACTTATGTTCCTGGGTTCTACATATAATCCCACTGCAAGTAAATAACTAAGGACTGGACAATGGTGTCTGACTCTTCCTACTAAGTCTAGTACGTCTTCACAGTCCTGACCGACTGGCCGCAGCATTTCTGCATCACCTGGACCAAGTTTTATTGAGGTTAAGTCACCCTACAGTTCAAGGGCAGTTTTTGATTGAAAATGAAACAGGTGTGAGGAATACACTGGAGTGCTCAATAGCAAAGACCTCAAAAACCAAGACAGAGGTTAGCCCAGATCAGGCCAGGGAATAGATGGTATCCCAAAAGATATATTTCAAGCAATATAAGAAGCATTGAAGTGTTGACCAAATTATGCCAACAAATAAAAAAAAAACAGCCCCTGACAGATTAGAATAGATTTCTATTCTGATACCAAAGAAAGGAGATCTGAGAATACACAAACTCATATGATTTTCCTCATATTAAATTTCAAATAGATTATGATTAAGATCTTTCTACGCAGATCAGAACTCTATAGAAAGAGACTCACATTATGTACAGACTGAAGTCTGGAAATGCCGAAAAACAGGAGACATTTCAAAGTACAATGGATAATTTATACAAACAAATAAAATCCAAGGAATACCAACAAGAGATTACAAAGAGCCTTTGCTGATTGTAACATAACCTTTGATTGTGTTGACCATGTCAAACTGTGGAATGCTTCCAGGAAAAAGAATGTACCAGAGCAGGTTATTGTCTTTGTAGCAAAGTGGGAAGTTTGGATCAGTTTGCGTTTGATTGGCTCATCTCAGTCCTGGGAGGTGTTTAGTCTCTAAAATAAAGCGGGCGGCGTGGTAGGAATAGCACTGGTGCCGGAGGCAGATGGGTGAGCGCGCAGTGTGGTCAATTGGCGCACTCTCCACCGTCCCAAAGAAACTGAAGCGGAGTACGCTGGGGATTCGGCAGTAAGTGTAATACGCGCGTGGGGGATGCTGTGTTGTATTGCCAGTAAGCTCCTTTTACTAAAGATCGCCCTGCAATTACAAAATTACCAACATTAAGTAGCTCATTTACTTGTAGTCGGACAGATGGTGAAGGCAGCTCCAGTGTTTGTAAAGTACAATCCCGTTATAATGGAATTTAAAGGGACTGTTGTATCCAAAGTCCATTATATCCAGAGTTGCAGTATGTCCAGAACACAGCTACAGGACACCATTCACTCATGTCACACCGCAGCAGACACACTTGTGGTTTAGATTATTATATTGTACATGTAGTAATCCAACTTTACCTGATTTTTGTTTAGTATATATGGTCTATAGGTGCTTACTGCATCCCTCCAACTGCGAGCGGCATCTGCAGACATACAGCGTGCCTGGTGATGGACAGCCACACAGACCAATCAGTGTTGCCTGCTGTTACGCCATGCCTATTTATAGAACGTGACTATTAATAATTCCGGTATCTGCGCTGGATATCACCAACACGCCACGCGCCTTGTAGGCAGAGCCTGTATGTCCATTATAGCCAAACAAAATTATAGCTAAAAGCGGCCCTGGGGACCAAATTGTTTCTCCGTTATAAGCAAAATTCTGTTATATGCAAATCCGTTATATCCAATGCTTTTTCTGCATGTTATTAAAGGTGCACGGCCGGGACCAGTGGACCTCGTCCATTATAGACGATATTCCACTATATGCGAGTCCATTATAACTGAATTATACTGTATAGTCATCCATGCCTGCAGTAGGTAGTTCTGACATTAGTGGGATTTATTCAGCATTTAGTGTGACCCTTAACCACTATGATATATTACAGGTTTACCGGTGGAAGTGGACATCGTTGCTGTTTTGTCAGTCACGCTATCAACACAACGACGTACTCTGTGGATCGTCTGGGTACACTGGGCTGTTTGACTCGATCAGCGTTGGTACGGTGGGGTAGCCCAGCGCGAATCAGCAGTACCCATCTATTCATCGCATTGTGCCTGGCCAATAGGCTGCCTGAAGTTTTTCTTTATTTGGGTTTAATTTGGGTTGATTGGTTACTGGATGGAGTGATTTCATTTAATTTTTGTTTCTTTGATGTTGCGTTTACTCTGATTTATTGTTTTGCTTATTTGGTTATTATATATTTCGTTGGAGTGTTTTGTTTTTCTTCTTTATGATTTTTGGACGTCTCAGTAATGGACACTAAGGCGCAGGGAAGTGTACTGCTGTTTTAACCCCCTGTCTTGTCTTCCTGCTTGTGTTTCAGGGCTAGTACCTTAGAGCCGCAAGAGCAGAGTCTTCCCTACTGGTGGTGGTGAATTTCACTTTTGTGCATGTGCAGTGCAGGTCACCGACATTAGCCCACTGAGCATGTGTGTGCTTGCCTGTGTGTGTGTGATCACGAGAGTGTTTATGGAGGTCCCGCTTGTGGCGAGTCCCTTGTCCATCTGGCAGTTGATACCCTTTATCTTGCTTAGTCCACAACATTGGTGCCTCAGTTTGATGCTTTCTACTTATTGTGTTAAGCATAGAATTACTATTCTCATTTATATGTAATAAAATAATTTTTTATCAATTCATGTCTCTGGCCCCTTCAGATGACTGAAATGTGTGCTTGGTTACTATTCGTAAGAGATTTTGGGTAACATCACAGTATTTCACCGGGGGAAACGTCCCCCTGAGTGACGTAGTCGGCTATTCATTGGGTAGGGTATTGCAGTCCACTCCAATGCATCTTCATGAAGAATCTCTACTCTGGACCGGGAGTGACAAACATGGCAGAATATGGAGAAATTGAAGGTTCTGAGATAAGGAAGTGAAAGAAGAAAGTGAAAAGATGGGACTACAACCAAATGTAAAGAAAACGAAAGGCTTTGACCACAGGAGCATCAGTAAATTTCAGGGCACCTATCCACTGCACCAGGTGCCATACTTTTGGTAATTGAAAAAAAAGTGCCAAAAATACGGTACTTCGAGGTATTGGTTTTCCACTGGCGCAAAAACTGGTACTGGTGCTGAATGACAACACAAGACGACGTGCGGTATTTTGTACTGAATTCGAAAAATGCCTGTAATAGGACTGGATGATGTGCAATATTAATACCAACATCGCATGTTATGCACATGCAATTCTTACATCGCTAGTCAGATTAAGATCAGGCTTTTCCATAAATTCAGTTTAGTACAGATATTATAGCACAGGTTTTTGTTTCGCTGAAACATTTTTACCATGTCACAGGAGAAGAATCTAGCAAGCTTTGCAATTTTAATGATTATTCCTTTTCAAGATAAACTAGCATACATTTTAAACCAGCAGCTTGAAGTTCACCTCCACTGTTTTGCATAAGCGCTGCATGTGTTCCCCTAAGACATTAATTATTTTCATCTTTGCTCTTTAAGGGAGCTTTTCCACCGCACCAAGTACCGTACTTGTGGTACTTACCCCTTTCCCGTTTCTTCGGTACCAAAAGCTCCAATACCAAACATGTCTAACCAGCTGAGGTACTTCAGGGTGGGACTTGGGACACTTTTTGGCAATTGGTTATGCAAATAGCCTGCCTCTAAACACAAGACAGCCACAATCTTAAAGAAAAAAAAAGTGATTTGGTCGGAAGAACAGATTCAACAAAAAGATCAGGATGGCTTGGCAAGAAATTTAAGAAGTATTGTGTTTAGTAAGACAGCACACCGAATACAACGTGATTCTGTTAGAAATATAGTGACCTGATTTTGTTGTCAAAAAATAGAGGTAATTATAAAGCAGGAGTTCATAAATTTGTCCCAGACCTGTTTAGGAGTGATTTACAAAGCAAGAATGAAAATGATGATGATTGTGTTGGAGAACGCATGCAGTGAAGGTAAACTTTAAACATATTAGATAATGAATAAAAGGAATAATAATTAAATTTGAAAAGCTTTTTTTTTTTTCCTGACAGAGTAAAAATATTTTGGCGAAACTGAAACTCCCTGTGCTAGAACGTCCATACAGAACTGAAACCATGGAATAGCCTGACCTTAATCTAGCAGACTAGTGATGTAAGAACTGCATGTGCACAGCATGCGATGTTGGTATTAATATCGCACATCAGCCAACCCTACAATATACCACAGCCATTTCTCGTACAAAATACCCGGCCTCATGTCCTGATGTCATTAGGTGCCGGTTCCAGTTTTTTCTTCAGTGGAAAACCAACACTGCGCCCTAAATCACTCCTAGACGAGTTATTGGGAAATTTATAGTACCAAAATGTACCCCAGTTGATTTGCTACTGTGTGCCCGTGGGAGTTTAACTTACAGAAAAATTCTGAAGGTAGAACAAAAAAATGATTGGTTCAGAGAGATAACCAATCAGATTGTAGAGGAGGTAGGTCCAAGACATCTGATTATAGAGGAGGTGGAACCAACCAATGTGAATGGTTATCTCTCTGAAGCGTTTTTCGTTCTGCCCTCAAATAATTTTTGTGCAAGTAAAACTCCCATAAGCACTTTGCGTACTGGTACTGAGCTGGAAGTTAATGGAAAAGGGAAAGTACCAAAAATACTGTATCAAAAGTACAGCACCTGGTGTAGTGGCGAAGCACCCTTCCTGTCGATTAGAGAGATTATAGACAGCTTGTGCCATCTCGGAACAATAAAGGATATAGCAGCCAAGAAGAAGAAGAAGAAAAAACAACTACAAAAGCACCAATGTACCCCTCAGAGCAGAGGACTATGGTATTTTCCATGACTATTTATGGATGTGAAAGCTGTACAGTAAAGAAGCAGGATAGGAAAATTACTTTGAAGATATCTTTGGTGCTGTGGAAGAATATCATGAACCACAAGCAAAACAAACAAGAGGATTCCTGATCAAATCTACTTCACTTGAAGCACTACTGGCTAGACTAAGGCAGTCTTATTATGGGCATATTACTAGAAGTGGATTGGAAAAGAATATAGTGGCTGGAAAAGTTGAAGATAAAAAGAACAACCAGCAGCAACAAAACAATGATCAGGCTTTTGGGAACCCTGAAGAGCCATACAGAAGACAGGACATTCTGGAGTAATACTGTCTAAATGGTCGCCAGGAGTCCACATTCCCTTCATAATAATAATCAGCAGCCTTGGAGAGTCTCCTTTTAGATTTGGAATTATTAGCTAAATTAACTGATGTTCTAGCATATTATTAAAATGTTTTTTTTTTTTTTATAATTATTTGCACATGCCAAAGGCACTTCTAGGTACCTCTGCAATCTGCACTGCGGTATCAATCAGCAATACATAGTACATGAGATTGTAAATCACAACCGTGCAGTATGTATATGGCTTTTTTTTTATACTAATGACGGGGACTTGGGCACTGTGAGCACCACTCTGGGGCTGAGAGCGAGCCGTGTACAGATCAGTGTCTGACCAGCCTGTTGCCGTGGGGTGACCCGGGGCACACAAAAGCACACGTGGAAATTTTAAAACCAGCCATGACTTCATACAGCAAATTCGTTGACTGGCCCCCAAAATCCCATCCAGAGACAGCAAGCTACATGCTCGTCTGGATATAGAGTCAGGGTTTGCCTCGGGGGGGGTGTTGTCCCAGACTCACCACAGACTGTTCAGGCACGCGGGATACGACTGCCAAAGCACTCCCTGACACTCAGGACGGGGGCACTGAGGCCATCGCCTAGCAGGAAATGAAGTGGCTCTTTTTACTGAAACATTAATAAAATATACGAATACCAGGGCACACCTGATGCCACATACAAACTTCTGCTGTTGACTCCACCTGGCGAGCCAGTCCCCTTCATAGGAGGGAGGCAGAGCAGCCCGACAGTGCCACCCCTCCCTCAAACACAGAGCACATAGCCCAGTCCTAAAACAGGCGGAGAGCCGCGTTTAAAACATAACACAAAACTCATTATGTTGCACGCACGCATGCTTAGCGGATAACAAGTTCTTGATTAATTGAGAACACCAACTCCCTGAAAGAGTTTGGATCGTGTTCCCGTCAGAAATTACCCCCCTCCCCCCCACCACCACCACCAATAAACGATATGCTGGCTGGGTCAAACTGTTCTGGCACATGTCAGACAGAACAACTCAACTTCATTCTTGGGAAAAGTCGAAAGATAACGGAGAAACCAGACTGAGGCATACTGGTGCATCCTGAAGCAAGGCTAAGAATCACACCGACCGAACCTGTTTCCCACCACAGGGAGGAACAGTAACAAAAGCTTTGAAGGCTGGTTTCTGCAGGAGCTGGGAGAGAAGCAGAATCCCAGGGGTTTAAGGTGCTGTGTGCTTCTGCCAATCACACAGGTCAATAAAAACGCTTGGAGAAACGTTGCTGAATAGAGTCATCATAGTGTAACTAAACACTCAAGTGGCTAAATGGAATGGGAGAGCAAACAGCGACGGTTCCCAAGCAGCGCTGTTCCCAGAACGTTCTCCGAGACTCTGCTCCCAGTCTCTGTCTCTCCCCTACTCTCTCACAGCCTGCCGTCATGCGATACTTGGCGCATTTCCTGCGCTCCCACACACTTCACACACAAATTAGTCTAACCCTCCCGGAGGCTGCTAGGAGACACGGGAAAGGAAACAAAGCCGCAAAGTCTCTCATACCGACAGGCACGAAAACCGCACCGTTTTCTTGGGGCGCAGAAACTGCTCCTAGTCTTTGATGGCATTCAGGAAGCCGTGGACGACTAGGAGGACCCCAGGGCACTTGTCTTGAAACGGACCTTGCAGGAGGATACAACGGACTGCGGGGCTGGGGCTTGGGAACAACAGACCTCAGACAGGCCCTGGGGCACGCCTGACAGGTCCAGGAGCGAGGAAGCTAATGGAAGGTAATGAAGGCTAATGTGGGGAAGCGCTCACTCGGTGGTGCGCAGTCTATCAGGCCCCCTCCTGTGCGCACAGCCACCCTAGTGCAGCAATGTGAGAAAATCTCCCTCTTCTCTCCCACACCAACAGCCCACCAAACCATCCCATCCCCCAGGCTTACTTCCTGTCCTGGCTTACTTGGCAGCTATAGGGATAAGAGGCGCTATATAGAGTCCCTCCAACAGTGAGCATAGCATATGAGAGTCTAATGCATTATGTTACCCTTACAGCTCAGCTGCAATGTCTCTAGTGTTTGCAGGAAAAGGAGCGTTAGGTATCGAGTGTGGGATGGGGGGGTGTTTTAAACAAGGGGCAGTATCAGGTACTCCACCGGCACTAAAACCCCGTACACAGTGAGTAATGGCTGCCCGGGGCCTCTGGGCTGTACGGCTCTCCACCGCACCCACCCCCACTCTGTCTGCTGAGCGCCGCCTGAAAGTGAGGGCCACAGCCTCCCCGGCTGTTGGTGGAAATTCCAGGAGCCATCCACGCTTTATCTACAGAAAGAACCATTTGTCAGTCGTGGGAGCCGGTGAGACTGGCGGGGCAGGTAGGGGGGGCTGCCATTCCTGCTCTGCAGGTCTCTGTCTGGGGGCGAGGCGGCAGGTTGGCCCCAACCTCTAATCTAAACTAGTTGAAACCAAAAATCTGGGAAACTGGTGGCCGGTGGGGTGGGGGGATAAAATAAATAAATAAATAAAAAAGAAAAAAAAATAAAAAAAAAAATAAAAAAATAAAAAAATCGCACTGCTTGGGGAACACAGAACATACTTTAACTGTAAGAAGCACAAGCCACCAGCACTCGAGGTAATGTAGTACTAACTACTAACACTGATATAATCTAGGGAGGCAGAGATGCTTAATTCTTACTCAGTGAGATAATGCTGTGCACGTGAAATTAAATTCCTGCATCTCATTGGGGAAAACCTGAAAACGGGCATATGTAAGAGGGTGGCATGGTGGCACGGCGAGGAACATGGCTACCTCACATTTACAGGGCTGGGGGTTCAAGCCCCACCTTTGCTCTATATGTGTGTGGAGCTGGCAGGTATTCCCTGTCACATGATGTGAAATTATCCAATGTAAATCTTGGATCGTATAAATTAAAATTAAAAACGTGCACATGCATCACTTCATGCTTATCTACCTGGTAGGACACTCTACTGGGGTCAGACTTTGCATAATTGGTGCACTAATTCCCAGCTATAGCACCCACAGCGGCATCGATAAGAAGTTGCCAAAGCAAGAGGACCTCAGCATGCAGGACGCCAGACATGAGGACGGACTGGGCCCAGGCCATCCGGCGCCGCATCCTGCGGGGAGGCCTTGGGGGACAGATATGCCGGCCCGGCTGACGCAGGGATCTCTCTGCTCTGAATCTGCACCTTCGTAGGCGAGGGCTCCCTGTCCTGAACTTCGCCCACAACGTTCTTTCTGAACATCGTACATTATTATGCAGCAGGATAATATCTAAACTATCCGAGTCACACATGTTCCTCAAGGCAATAGAAAGGCTTTGCCCACATCCCCCATGCAACCTCATGCTAACCAGTGCAGTCTCTTGACCTCAGAGTTGCCCACTGCAAACTCACAACCCCCCCCCCCCCCCCCCCCCCCCCGTCCGGCCGCCCACCAGCGCGTGCAGGCTGGAGCTTGTGTCCGGTGCCGTCCGGGCTGGTTCCCACAGTAACGTTTGCCAGCTGTGTTTTTCACACTGGAGCTGAGGTTTTAATTGTCCCAGGGCAGCTGATTTACACGACGCTGACACAGCTGGGCGTGTCGGGAGCCGGGGTTGGGGTGGGGTGGTGTGGGTAGGTTGACGCTGCTGTTCTGCATAGCCATCAGCAGGCCCAAGAAAATAAACAAAAAAGCGTGTTTATTCGATTAGCCACAAAGATGTGTACTGCATGTGCCGTCCTGCCTGGATGCTGTCCAGGCTGACAAAAGGGAACAGGATCTTTAAAGCCTGACAATTAGATTTGAGAACATACACACCCACATTAGCACTGACACACACGCACACAAGAAATGCACACACCCTTCCACAAAACCTTGGCAGATGCCAGTGTGTGCCACGTTTGCATAACTACGTGATCAGCACACAGCCAGAAGGCGGCAAGATTAAGGAAGAAGCTGCTCAGAGTTGATGATTAAACGGTCATCGGATTGGCAAATTGTTTGTCAAATACTTACATCAATATAAAAGGACTTGCTCCCACTCTCTGCTCTGATGGTCAACGCCTGGTCGATGCCTCCTGCGGAACAACGGAAAAGCAGGAGACATTGTTACCCCCACAGACGTACCCAGACAACCTCCTCCATGCACTACAATACCTTTCATACAGTCCCAGGGAGTGACTGTAATATTGAACATAGACAGAACATTAAATTATTCACTGAGAAAGACACTATTTGTTTTGGCCCCGCTCCACCGAATGCAGTGGGGGGCAGCGCACCCCCGCCTCCTCCATCACTGATTTGTTTTCCCCCTGTATGACACCTCCTGCTAGCCTGAATGTGGCTCTGGGAAGCGTGGTTTTCTCTGCTGCCACCCCAGACTGCGATGCCACAACGGTCCTCTGTGACCCAGTCAACAATGGCTCTTTGTCAGGCCCAGCAGGGGCATGGCTGATTCTGCTGCAGGGCGATGCCACGGGCCGCTGTTACAAGCACACCTCAGCACGGGCATTTGGAGAGGCACAGGAGATTCGCAGGCCCCCAGAGGAAACCAGGCTGCAGAGAGCCATGCAGCCCCTGTATGACAGCGGCTAACCCTCCTTTTGGGATCAAAACATGCCTCCTCTTTTCCATAAACAGAGATGCATAGTTCGGAAAGTAAAAATCCAGACCAAGACTAAGATTTTGTTTCAACCAACCAGCTGAGTACTCTGTGACAGTCACTCTTTATACTCAACTGTTCGGTTGAAACAAAATCTTAGTTTTAGTCCAGATTTTTAATTTCTGGACCTATTCACCTCTGTCCATGAATGTACCACAGTATTCCCCAATTCTGGTCCTGAATGGTCAGAATCCAACACAGTTTGAGGATTTCCCTGCTGAAACACACCAATATCAGCTAATTACCAGGTTCAGTAAGTGAACAGGAAAATCTGCAAACCGTGCTGGATTCTCAGCCCCTAAGACTGGACCTGGGGATCTCTGGTCTAGCAGCTTTTTTCACCATGCAACAAAACACAACATCCCTCCCTTGAGAAAGGTGAGAGAAAGCAGGGCGATGTGAACATCAGCATCCTGCAATACTGTGACCTGCTTTTATACTCTATACTAGAGTCAAGAAGAAATATCAGAGGGTATATATAAGAAGTGCGGTGTCACACCCGTGGCCCAGCTCTCCACCCAGAACACTGCTGCGCTGCAGGGGGCGCTGCAGGGAGCGCGTAGCACAGTGTGATCAATAATGGAAAAGCACAGATACAACAAGACCTCCAGCTCCACTTTCTGCCCGTCTGTCCACGGTATACAGTACGACTCAGAATGTCCATTTTTCAGAAGCTGGCAATGCAATGTGCATTTACATAACATGCAAGAAGGGGAGACAGTGTGGGTTCCCAAGTATCAGTGTCAGGTAAAGTGCTATTCAGAACCACTTATGCACTCGAGGGGCAATCCTGTGACACAAGCAGCAGACCCTCGACCTACTTGGAGTGGAATGTGCAGAGGGCCTAGGTGATAGGCAGACATCATCATTATCATTTATTCAGTGCAGAGGCAGGCACCGCTAGGCAAAAGCAGTCAGCAAACACACAGAGAGAGAGAGAGAGAGAGAGAGAGAGAGAGAGAGAGAGTGAGAGAGAATTAGAGGAGGAGGATGTGGGAGGGAAGCTCCATGACGAACCACCTTCACCCAACTGTGCAGAAAAAAACCATATATGGGCAGAGGAGGAACTAGAACAGGAAGTGGGAGGATCTGTGACGGACATATACGGTATACAGGGTTCGCATGACTGTATAGGGAAACATCTATGGAGGGAAACAAAGGCTACCTGATCACCAGCATGGCGGCAAGTGATATGTAATGCCCTACAGGCTGCAGATAACTGTCACTTGGAAAAAACAAACACTCATTTCACTGAAGCCTGACCAAGGTTTTACTGTGCGAGTTCTGACAGTGGGCCAGGGGCATGGCAAGGCTGGGAAGAAGCAAAAGGTCACGGGAAGCCATGGGTGAAGGGGGAGGCTGACGCAGGTTGGGGGAGCCACAGTGACAGACTCCCACACCCACCCCCCACAGTGCAGTGCTGCTGCAGGATCCCCACTAATCAGTGATATTCACATAAAGCACTTCAGAAAATCCCACGGGGGCTGTTCTCCCTTATATGGGGAAAACTGCTCACTGAAAGACTGGGATCCTCAGGCAATCAATGACATCATTAGCCTTTGATGACACTTGGGTTATGCGATTATCTGTTTAGTGCAGGTGACGCCGAGGGTGCAAAGAAAGGGACAGTGACGCCCCCACTGAAGGGAAAGCCCCGCGACACTGCCCTTTCCACAGTATGAAGCGTACTGTATGACAGAATCAGAAACCCACAACCGAGGAATCCCTCTCCGTTCGCCGTCATTGGTCAAAAAACCCACACGGGGGGGGGGGGGGTGGGTGGGAGACACAATTGTGGGCGAGATGCACCCGCGACGTCTGAGCAGACCACGGGAGCGGTTCACTAACCAAGCGGCGTGAGGCAGCTTTGCGCCCATGCGTCGGGCAATCCCCCTCAGCTGTGAGTGGCGTCACTGTGACAGAAGCCCCCCCCCCCACGCTCCGCCTCTGCTGCCTGATTGCGAAAAGCCGCCAAGAAGGCTGACGGTGCCTGGATCGGCGCCCGTCGACCATCAAAACTGCAACCTGCAAGGTGCGCTCAAGTCATCTGCAGCAGTGCAGAGTAATTGCCAGTGTTTGTTACTCAGCAAAACTAGGAGTCTGTAAAGCTACACAGGACAGACTAAGTTAAGGAAGCAACCCAAGGGTGCAGGCTGCAGTCGGACCAAGTTCCCACATGCTTTCTCTCACATTCACACAGTGCTGTAAAACCATTAAAATTCCTCCCATGAAGTTCATTCTCCTTCCTCAAACAAGGTTCTCTTATCCAGATCCGGTCCCTCCGCTTCCCAAATTCCGGGTAAACAAAGACTGGCCTCATTTTGGTCACTAACCAGCTCGGGATGTGGTGCGGGATCTGCGACAGTAACATGATGCGTGTGTGCATACGACACAGTTCGGAGCTGCAATTAATTTAACGAATGCCTCATTTAGGATCATGCACACAAGGATGATGCAAAAACCCGACATGGGGCTCAGCAGTGTGGGGTAGGAGGGGACTGACGAATACATGATGAATAGGGGACATTAGGGGCATGGGACAGACTGCACATCAAACAAAACTATGGGAGAGGGAAGTTTGAAGGGCCATGCATGCTGTTAAAAGATATTCAATACAATACACACGCACACGCACACACACACACACACACACACACACACACACACACACACACACACACACACACACACACACCCTGCAGATGTTTTCCAGTTTGTGCATAATGCCGGTTGGCAGAACGTGGAGAACTCGGATGCACGGCGGCACCCCATGGAGTACGAGGCCGGACCTTTGTACGCACTGACTGCAGCCTCGAGGATGGTATGGGTGGGGGCAGGGGCTGTGATGAATGTACATGCCAGAAGCCTGCTTCTACACTGCCCACCACCTCACTGAGAGTGACAGTACGGACGTCAGCAGCCCGGCACAAAGGCCCACCCTGCCGTCACTGCCAGGGGAAACTTGCTAGCGCCACGGCAGCTCTCCGCCTGCGGCTGTTAACACAGCCCCGCCTACCTGCTTGCATGCGTTAACAGCGCCGCATGACTGTTTCCAAGCTTGTGTGTGTATGCGTGTGTGGGGGGGTCATTAAGAAGACTATAAGCGGGGGCTGTTTGTAAGCTGCAGGATGAAAACTGGATGCAGACCCACTTCCCCATGAGGACACTGTGGAAAGTGCTCAAGGCCACTGCTACACATTTACTCCTCCATTCTCCACGGCTGTGGGTTCTGACACCAGACCACCGTTTGGCCTCCTTTCCGCGATCAAGAGCAGAACGGTACCATGGTGGTCATGCATGTGATTCTAAGGCCCATTTGGTCTGGAATTGTGACGGACTTGGATTGAGCAAAATTTCTGCTCCCTGCACCCTGACACCAGCATGCCCTGCGACCGAGCAGAGTCCCCTTTGGATCATTTCCGTCCTGCAGTATATCAGTCAGTCGCTGGAGAACTGCGAGCCGCCTACTCTCTGCTCCAATTCCTGTGCCAATAACTGTTTGCTGGGAATTTGGTGAACGCCCTGCCACCCACTGTCTCTTCAGAGAGGCACTTTCTGCGTGCCAACGTCACTCCGGGGACTGTCCCACGAGACGCCGAGGTCTCCCCCTCCGCAATCTGTAGCAGTACAATCTACGCTTAAATATAGCACACGCTCCAAAAGGTATGGAGGAAACAGATCTGGAGGAAACAGATTTCATGATGATCAAGTAGTAGGAGTGATGGGTTTCTATACCTTCACCCAAATCTCTCTTAGACATCCTCCTAGTGTAGGAGCTTCTCTATCAGTTTATATAATCAATGAAGATGCTGGGGATCTTCAGTCTATATAATTGACTGTGTAACAACAAAGTGTATCACTAAAGGAAAGCCATACGATAAGAGAAAGCGCTTTCATACCGCCGGAACTTTTTTCTGGAACCAGGAATTTTTGTCACGTTCACACTGCAGAAAATCTGCCTGATGGAAGTTCCTTGGAGGCAGTTCCAGAACCCTTTTTTAGTACCTAACTCCAGACTAGGTACTTCCCATTCAAACTGGGGAGGCACTTCCAGCCATAGCTTGCAGACTGCTTGACCACAAGCACAGGTACTAACTTGGAAGTTACATGGAAGAATAGAGAAATAGAATTAAGCACATGGAACTATTTTTTGTACCCCAATTACACTTAATGCATCAATTAATACTTTTTTTTGCTTGGGTCTCCATATGTCTACATCTGAAAATTCAATTACTAACCATCAAAATTGCTTGTGTCGGTGGTGAAAATTGTCGATGCTTATTAGCAGGATAACATTACATCCTTTTATGTTATGTGGAAAACAAAAGTTAGATCTGCTGGCCAGATTTAATAAGAATCACAAACATGGCACGGGACATATGAAGAAAATATAAATAAAAGGCTGTGTCCCATTTTGATTGGGACTGATCCCCCCAATAACTAACAAATAACTAACAAAATGACTCATTTATCTTTCATTATTTTGGTATGACAGTGCAGCTTCGTATGAAATTTTGTGTGAAGTTTAATCTACAAATTTTTTTGCCTCTTCCATGCTTATTTAGAGTAAAGGTCCCAGTACCTGTTTGACGTGAAAGCGACACATGAAAGTGGTCTACAGAAGCTACAGAAGTTTCAGGTCGAGAAAGTGCCTGAACACAGCAGCCTGATTTAGAAAACCCATAGCAAGGAGATCCTGCCTCCAGTGGAGAGTGACAAGATGCTACAAGACAGTACTAAAATGTTTGTATTTAGCTAACACAGCTGGCATCTGAGCTATATAAATCCTGGTGTAGCCTAATAACTGACAAACTGCAATTACATTTGTAATGTTTCCCAGTTCCTATGTGCCCATTGCATACATTCAAACTATAATTTCATAACAGCCCTGAAGTCAAACTCTGATCTGTGAAAGCAACACATTCCACTGCTGATCTGTCGACAAGACAGTAATATTAGTGAAACCCAATTAACAATGTTGTAGAAATAAATGGTGTGTGGTACGACCCTGGATTTAAGCGAAGTGCAGCAGGCTGTAATTTTATTAATGGATATTCGGCACCCGTTTGTAATTGGACAGGAAATTTGTGTGAGACGTGTACATTGCGAAGGGGAGGGTGCCTGTGATTTAAGAATGAAAGGGCATGGGAAGGAGGGAAAGATACACACAGAGATCAAGAAGGAAGCGGCAAACGGGACGGGGTCAGGGTTAGGCAGTGGGTCTGTTGCTTTAGGCTGGCAGACAGAGGGGGCAAGGCGTCCAGCAAAAATCTCTCTGATCACAGGAACTCACGGTCCTCATAGAGTGGCGGTTAAGGGGGGGAAACTCCCTCCATAAATATCACCGCAAGAGCCAAACACCAGAATAAAAACCATAAGAATTAAGTAAACTGACTAACTATTAATCTGTGTACAAAAATGATTAGGCAAAATAACGAGAAACAATGACAAAAAGTGAGAGTAGCTGAGACCCGTCAAAGCAAAAGGTGACACCACTGGCAGACCACTCTCTAAGTGAACACCCCTTCTTCATTCTGATTCAGAGTGCACATTTCCAGCAAGCAAACCGTGAGCCTCAGTCATGTCACTTTGATGAAAAAGGGCACCGAGGCGAAGGGAAGCTCAGCTCCGCGAACTCCAGGCTTCTTATCAGAAGCACTCTGGTTTTGATGCTAGGTGTCCTTTGAGTCAGAAGACGAAGGCAAGCAAGAGTTTCTCTGGCCCCCAAATTAATGAGAAACCCCCAGATTCTCGATTATCCAATTTCAAATATGATAAATCTTGTCTAAATGTAGTTCACCCAGACACTACTTTTTAAATCCTTGTAAATCTGCACCAACTGGTGCTTTTTACAGCCAAGTAGATCATGGCATACTTAGGCCAGTGAAACCAAATCATTACCGGTGATTTGGTCAGTTTTACAGAACATCGATTACCTCAAATGCTTTATTTCTAATATAGCAGAAAATCAAAGGGTCATAAGGGACTCATAAGTCATGCAGATGAAATTAATACAAGATTAAGCATTAAGAGTATTAATCACAATTTTCATGTTTTGTAGAGGAGATCCTTATCTACAGCTTATGAACATGATTTCCAGGTACCAGTTCGCCCACGAACACCAATCTGACCAGCTTATTTTTTCCCATGCCTCAGAAAAAAACTGAAGAAAATAACTGAAGAGTGATACAGGAATAAGATCAAATTCACCAGTTGTCGTTATCCTTTTTTACAGTGCGAAGTGCTGTTGATCTTGATTGACCTGTTACTGGAATAATGCAATCTACGAATGCTGCACTAGGGGAAGGTGAACCAGAACATGAATTTCTGAATGGTGGGTGGATGTCACCCGCCACAAAGACTCCTTACAAGAAATGCCAATGTAAAGGTTAGACCCCCATCTAATAAGCTTATGAGAAATGTGCTAAGTGCCAGTCTCAGACTTTAAGTATATATATTATTGCAAACAGGCTATGTTAATTAACGTCAAACTAGCATCTTTACCTACAGGTTATTACGCTATGTTGTGTTTTAAGCAGTTAGATATTCAAACATAATTCACTGTGTGGGAAATTTGTTTTATGCTTAATGAGCACATGATCAGAAGAAAGCAGAAGGAACTGTGGTAACCTTTATGGGCACCTACATTATCAGTTCACGACTTTCCTTTTTTACAGTGGAAAGTAATAGTGATCAATTTCATCACAGAAGAAATGTTTTACAATTTTGTGTGCGCATGTTTTTTCCCCATTCATTAGCACAGCACCCTCTCAAAATCCCTGCAATGAATCATGACCATACTAACCCCCCTCTCCTAACAAGGCCCCCAATACTTTCCTAACATACAATTTTTTCTCAACTGAATTTTGGGGGGAAAAAAAATGCAGTTTCTACAGCCGACCCAATCGGTTTCTTCCAGGTTCAGTTCACGTATAATGTACATGTGCGTATGCGTCTGTCAGTCATATCATTGACGTCATGTCTCTGTTCCGTACTCGGGCACAGCTAGCGATCACACTACATCGGTACCGTGCCAAAGTCCAACTAATTGTTCTCTGGCCCACCTTTCCAAGTGGGCCAGGGCATGGTACGAAGCGATCACACTAGTCAAACAAACTGGACTTTGGGGGGTCAAATATGCTCCGGTATAGTATGTATCAGCTAGTGTGAGTACACCCTAAAGCAAGGGAAATGAATCCAATCAGCATCCCGAAAAGGTTGTAAAAATCCAAGCAGGTTGGGGGAGGGACACAGAAGGCAGAACCAGTTAAGTTGGCCATGCTGAACTTGTGCCCGTGTGCATAATAAGCCACACAGGTCATATGAGATTGCACAAAAAGACAAATTCTTCCCAGAGTAGTGTACGTGGCTGGCTGGCTCTGTCGCAGGTGTTGTGTGGAAGAAAGACGACAAGCATCCCCTCTGTGGGATGTTGGAGTATATCGGCCCTAAAACAGGGAGGCCCTCCCCTAGCAAATCATACTTGGTTAAACAGGGACTTAATACTGGATCATGACCTGGGAATAATTCACAATACTTAGTCTCTTCAAAAGAAATAATCTCTAGCCCTGGATTTAGGCAGCAGCAGAAACATGAAGAACCCATTGAACAATAAGTAGAGTACAGAGCATCTCTGATGTATAAGAGGCCTGTCTAAAAACAGATCAGGACACTCAGAGGGACACTCCCATACACTTTGTTATGACCGCTGAGTGACTGTCACAAGGGTCAGTATGTCCTCTTTAAGATGTGCTTGCCCAAGAACAAGCAGCTTGTAAAGATCACAAAACCCCCTTGAAAGTCACACATTACGATAACTCAGCTTCCCAGGGGTATTAACATTAAAAAGGCATCTGTGATAATGTGTAGTGTGTTGGTTTATTACTCTGCACATTCAAACGTTTGAGAAAAAAAAAGATATTACACAATGTGCATCTTCTACTAAAATTACATGGACAGAAAAAAATTAAGATTTAATTACAACTTTGATTGAGATCTACTTATAACATGGCGCAGTGCTGTTAATAACCGGACCAGGAGGCCCCCTGTACAGTTCTTGGTAGACCCAGCCCCTTGCTTCAATTTCCATACCAGAGGGTCAGATCTGCTGATGCAGAACAACAAACTGGTGTTTAAACAAGTTTTCACACCTGTATCCTGGTACAGAAAACCAAGACTGTTCACATGAATGAACTTTCCAAAACAAATAAATAAAACTGCCTGTCCCATGGTCGGCCTACTACCCACCCTGCACCTCACCCTGACCCCACTGATCCCTAGCCCCCCCCCCCCCCCCCCCCCCAGCTCCTCAGCTGCACAGGTGTGAAACACTCCAACCCCCATTCCCAAAATCGCAAGATTTTACACCCTGGGTTCACACCGAGGAACGAGACTTAAATTACGCCACACGGCTGCTGGTTATTTGTGAGAAACATGGTCATTTGGAGGAAATATCATCATGCATTTAAAGTCAATTAAAAGCTTTAACAGTATTTTTCATTTAAATCACGGTGATGTTAAATCAGCACAACAGCCAATATACAGAAGGAAAAAGACATGGTATTTGAATTCACGTTGGGTGCTAGAAGCCATTGGCTGCCTGTGTGAAATACCACACTCAGAACAGATTAACAGGAGTGCTGACATTAACACTTTTTATGGCGTTTAGGGGCTAGAAACAGCAACTTCTTATTCACTGTGCCTTATACGTCTAAAAAGCTCTTTAACTCATTCCCAAACTGCATTGCCATTCTACCCAGTTCAGTTTTAACTATACAACTGCACATTTTGACCAAGATACAGCACAGGACTGAACCACAGACTGCTGATACATAAAGCATCAGACACATGAGCATACCAAAGCATGCACTGCAAGTCATTCTTTTGGCAGCAGATTTCAAAATTGCCACATACTGACAAATTAATAAAAAGATGACATGTTAAGAATGGGACTGGAAGAGAGCACAGAATAAGGGGGAGACCTGGGCCTAGTCCTCTCCTGGTGTCTGTAGCCTTTGTGAATTTAAGGCCCTCCAGAGAAGTAAACAAGTCCCAAATCTGTCTTAGATTTGAATGTCAAACTGCTCCTAAACCAAGCCTCCAGTTGGGTTGTTCCTAGGATGGGATAAGTCATGTGTTGTACCCTCCAAAGACTAGAGTCAGTCCCAGAAACCCTGTTTTTTTTTTGTTTTTCAGTGGTTTTTTTAAAGGCCACTGCCTACGTAGGAAACTCTACCAGGTCCTTGAACGCAGACCACGTACATGCTTTGTCCCCAGAGAAACCCTCAGACATTCACGTGAACCTAAGGGCATTAAATCATGTTGGTCATGTGATTCAATGAGAGCTGCCATTACTGTGAATTATTTGCCTGGCATTTCTTAGCATTTTGCATTTAAGGTGATACTGCTGCTGCCGCAGCTTATTTGACAGGGTCGGTGCAGCACTGGTCAATATCATTCAGTCATTAAAATACAGTCAAGTGTTTCATGAATGCAGGCAGTGCTTGTGACACCAGAAGCAGTTGTTAAGAGGTCACCCGGCTTCGTTCCATGTGCAGACAACATCACCTGACCAAACCCTCTGGGAAGATAATGGGCTGATCAAGTGAGAGATCACATGGGCCCAATTGAGTGCCTGTCCAAAAAAAAGCACATTTCTGGTGTGAGGGAGGACACGTTTTTATCTATCAGAGCCAGTAAATAAGAGACCTATTTTTTGCTGCTGTCTCAGCAAACAGGTCATAACTTGAAACCTTGTTTAAAAAAGCCGGTAGACACAAAATTCAAAACAGCAGATATATTTAAGAACTCTGTAGCATGCACAGCACTTCCTGACTGCTTCCACTAATTGATATTCAATTATAATATTCAAATATAGAAAAAGGACAGCAGATGTACAGATTTTGAAACATCATTAACACTGCATTACATTATTCAAAATTGTTATGATGAAGAGAAGGGCCACAGGGACAATATGGCGCCTACTACAGTTCAGGATGTATAAAGCACATGAGGCACGCTTGATGTTCGGTTTCAGCAGGAGGCGTGAGAGGCACAGCACTCCTCAGCACGTCTGCTTTTCTGATTTGGAGGGCGACCGCTTCTTTACCCCCAAATGCTGGGGTCGTGGGGGGCCTGCCAGCCATGGGAACAGAGGCCAAGACCCGGGGGCAGGTGTTAGGTCTAACAGCCGCTGCCTGGACTCAGGGTAGGAGCATGGCCCCCTGGGGTTCACACCTCATGGACAGGGCATGAGAGAGGGCACAGTGCACGGGGGTGGTGGGCTTGCAGAGGCACGTGCCTATAAGATCCCTGTACACACACAGAGGGGACTTCCCACTGAAAAGAACGGGGACGGCGAATGACAAACAGCAGAAGCGAAACACTGGGAGAGGGGGGCAAGAAGACAGAAGTTTCAACACTTCTCTGCACTTTTAGTTTGCGTAACACACACACACACACACACACACACACACACACACACACACACACACACACACAGCAAAGGCCCATTACAAGGGGGGTATGGATGGCCTCCCACTGCAAGGTCAATTTCTCATGAGTTATGCTTGTAATGACCCCACAAGTGTGGAAAAACAGAACATGCACACAGGTGCACGCACGCAATGTTACACGGATGTTACAAATGCAGACAAGACACTGAAAAAGGCAGAAATACGCATTAAAGGACATTGACATTAAGTAGGGGTAATGGGGGGGGGGGGGGGGAGCGGGTGAATATCCCCAAGGTGAGAATGTGGGAACCCGGCCCCCCAGGAAGATCAGCTAACAGCCTGAAGACCCTGGGGCTGATCTGGCTAACGAGGGCCTGCACAGTCCCGACACCACATTCAGTTTGGCCCTGGGATCTGGGGTCTTTCATCAATACGCAGAGGAACACCATGGCAACAAAAACACAAGTGTGTCAACTAAGCCCCAGAAAGTTTTTTTTTTTGTTGTTGTTTTAAGCAAATCAGGTGACGTACCTAAATCGCTCCAAGTCTCTAGCTCTTATCCCCAATACTGACGTTCCAATCAGGGTAGCAACACCCCTTAGATGCAAAGAACACCCAAGAAACACAGGGAGTGATCACACAGTAACCAGGCGTAGCACAACTTGCAGAAATTAAAAGCAGCATGTTGGTCAGCATTCCAATACTGAGCCCGGGTGGGAATCTCCACGATTTGCGATGTGAAACCAGTCTGCAAATGCAAAAAATGAGATGCAACTTGCTAAATTGACATAACACGATGTTACATTAAACTGAAAAGATTAACTAGAATGTTCCATTGAAAAAAAACCCATCAGATGGCACCACCAGATTTCAGGTCACTTTCTTTAATCAGGATAATAACCACTAATAGCACCAAAGGACACTTTTCATTCTAATCAGCACTAAGGGACTCAGCTACAAATAATACTGAACATCATTACCCATCTAGAGAGGGTAATTTGGAGAAAACTACATATATTATTCACAATTACGATAACACAGGTGAAATACAGTAATTGAAACTACCTCTAAAACAGACCTATGTACCATACTGAACAGTATGTGCTTAAAAGAAATGATTTGTACTATTTGCTGTTTCTACAAGTACAAGCACAGGTACATTCTTTAGCTTTTGCATATCCCATCTTGCTCTCCTCTTTTTGACTGACAGACAGACACAGACACACACACAAGCGGTGAGTGCCCTGCAGGCTTGGAGATATTTTGATGACCCTTGATGTTTAATACCAAAGTTCAGGCTGGGAACACAGGCTCTGATATAGCATCAGCAGGTAATTTGAGCCGACTTGAAATGACTGGGAATCAGGCTGGAGAGCCAGAATAATGTGGCTGCCTAAATCCAGCTTGCTCTTAGGAAACAGTAATGTTTAAATCTAAACATTGGCCCGTAATGTCCATCTATGCAGTGATGCACTAAATCCACTAAAGGAGACGCAGACCTGACCTGCACGAGAAGCTGCAGATGCAGGCCTGCCAAGCTCTGCCTTTTAACCAACCCGTGTTATAACAGTCACCAGGTAGCAAATACAGAGGTGTTTTCAGTCTTTTATTGCATCCTGTTCTCAGAAAGACATGAAAGCTACACCTCTGGAACCAAAAAGCAAAATTAAAGCCAATGCCACAGAGTTGGGGGGGAGGGATACATTGGCCAGGTGATAAATTCAAGCTTAGCACGCGACTGCAAACTGGTTTCTACGAGCTACCGCTGCGATCCAGGGTGCCGCGCCTGCGGGATGCCACGCCTGGGGAGTTGACGCGGAACCTTTGGAGGAACGTGTCCTCTTTGGCGTGGCATGCTCTCCTTGGGCACCGTAAGCCCATTCTCCAAGGAAACATAAACTACCACAAAATACCACAGCTGCACCGACAGCAACATCAAGTCAGGCATGCTTGGTTCTGTCAATATGCATTGTGTATGTCATTCTAACAAACTGGAACAAACAGGAAATCGAGCTGGGACACCCAGCACAACAGAGCTGTATCACAACTACTACTACTGCTGCTACATCACTGATACCATTAATAGCCACATAAACAAACTGTGATGGACTGGCATCTCATGCAGGGTGTCCCCTGCCTGCATTTCCAGGAATTGGCTCTGGGTTCACTGCGACCCTGTACTGGGTAGGATGGATAAACAAAACGAAAATGAATATCATTTATCATGTCAAAAAACATTCGCAGTGGAGCCAAGGGCATAGAGGAACGACACGTGTATTTATGCTAAGACAGTTAGGATAGTTAGGAAATGAAGGCAGTACCCAGGCTTATTCTTTACACAAAAAACTGCTGACTCACTCTCTCACTTGGCCAGCAGCCTCTGTTTTAATATTGCTTTAGGCAGGTTTTACCCTTCAGCTTGCCCTGTCAGTTTTAAACTGCTGCCTGGTTTATACTCTTCATAAGGGGCTGCCTGATTATTTTGTAACCCCCATCGTCAGCTAAGTGCTGTATTTCTGCTGTGGTTTAACTCTTCTTGGAACCCCTTAACAGGGCAGTGGGACAGCCTGTTTATAAAAACTGGGCCACAATTTGAAATCTAACAGGCTGGCTGGTTGCACCATGTTTTTCCATAGTAAAAAAGGGCAGCTGATTCACACTGAGCACAGTGCTGCCCACACAGTTCAGCTGACCACCAGGCCTCAGCAGTCACAAGGGTCCCAGCTGAATGCAAAGTATGACATAAATCAAAGATCTGTGTTTTTGGGGGGGGGGGTCGGGGAGGGGGAGAGGGTGGTGGAAATCACTGCAGAAGATGCAGGAATACTGTTAGGAACAAAATGATCATCCCCAAAGTGACAAAAGGTAAAGCAAAACGTCGACAAGAGACTCTCATTGGCGTGGTCCTAACAGAGTTAGTCATCGCATGCTGCCATTCGCTCTCTGCATAAAAGGCCATTGATGGGCCACCGAGATGGCAGCAGCAGCATTAAGTGGCTGGAGACAGTGCGGAACAAAAACGAATGCAGCACAGGCCCTTCAGCCTGAACAGGAACAGCAAAGAACATTCTGCAAAAAACAGCATGTTTTTTAAGATGCTCCTTTTACTGTTGAGAAAAAAAAACACGTACAAAACAAGCTTCAATTTGGAAATGGACTACCGCCATTCCATTTTAAGTACGTGCTTAGGTAACTGGGTAATAAGAATGACAGTGATGCACAGCTGGCCACAGTGGGCACCGCACATCCTGCAAGAGATGCTGGTATTATTGTATTTACTACTTTTTTTCCGCAGCTGAAAATCATTCTGAATATTTCCTTCATTACTGGCGGGCATATTTGTGTGTGTGAAGGCGGCTTGTGGATATGGCAGGGAGGGACAGGGATGTGGCGAGGGTGGGACTGACAACAAAGTCCGTACTAAATTAAAACATGCACAGACATTCTGGGGTAATCAATTAAACAGTCCGATTAGAGTTAACGTTGCTTTTTCCGGATACAAATTCACAGTTATGTCTAAGACTTTTCAGTAAGGAAAATAAAATGTTACGTTGAATGTGAACCACTTAAATCGGCACTTTCAACGAAAGAGACGTATCCATACTGGTCTGAAGGTTAAACAGACTAATGCTTGGTACAGAAGAATCTTTTGATGCGTGGAAACAAGCTTTGATGCTATTCAGAGGCATGTCCACTTTAAAGAGAGAGGAATGTCTGCAATGTGGCCCAAAGATCCCTGGAAGCTTTTGTTCAGGACAGATGCTAACTATTGGGATTGGGGGGGGAGCATTTATTAAAAATGTAAACTATGTAAACAATTTAACTATGTACGAGTATCTAGAGTGATTCATGCCACAAAAATGTACAAGTGCAATAGTTAGCATACATTACAGCATTTTTTTTAATTATGGAAGACGTTATTTTAAAGGCCACAGGGTATATAATACACAATGACATCAGTGACCAGGGAAAAACCTTCAGTTTTTAAAGAGGCCCCACACCCCCCCTCCCGGTCCCTGACAGCACGCAGGCTAAAACTACACTAACATGTGACACGTGTGGCGTGCCTCAACTCGCTGACAGTACTGTGGCTGTTAAAAGTTTCTGCAATTCTTGCCTTTTCATGCGAGGCCTGAAATTAGCCACAATTCTCTTCCCTCATTTGAATACTGACCGCCTGTGACACCGTTGAAAAGCAAGAGTAAATCCACGTGAGATCCTGCTACCGCTCATGAACACAAGTGCAAAGGCAGCTAAGTCTTGTACAGGAGACGTCACTCCCAGCAGCACAGCAGACAGGATCAGCGCTGACCAGACTAAAGCTCTGCTTGATGCACTCCAAACCCTCACTCTGCTGTGGGCAGCTGTGCTACACGGGAGGGTAAAACCCTGCCAAAAACACGGCCTGCTCGCCCAGGTGATGCACGGTGACCGTATTCTGGCTGTGTCTGTCAGGCGTCGCCCCCCCCCCGGCGGCACCACATTTAATGCCTGCGGAGTGGCCCGCTGGAAAACGTGTTTCATAAGAGAGTTTCAGGGCGGGGCGGGCGCGACTCCATGCTGAGCGGCGGACTGAAGAGAGGCTATTAATAGTAAACGCCTGCATGGCTGAAAAATGTCAGGAATCAGCGGTTACACCAGCTGGCATCCAGGGCGGCCGCACACAGGCCCAGTGTTCCCAGCACGGCATCGGGGGGCGATGGTACGCTGCTGGCATTAACACCTCCGTTTTCTAGGGGAAGGCAGGCCGTGCATGTGCTTTGAACATCCTCACATTAGCACACGTATGCGCTCCCTGACACGCACACACACGTACATGCTTATTCCCACACATATAAGACCCCCACTCTCGCTAGCCGGTGCCCAGTCATACGCAAAAGAAAGGATGGCAGGATTCCTGCCATCTCCCATGCAAAGCTCTCAGGATCTTTCTTAGGGCTATGGGTTGAGTCATAACCTTAACAACGTTAACAGAGTGAGGAACAAAGTTGCTCAGGTACAGGCTGGCCACATACAGACAGCCCAGACAACTAGCTCACAGAAAGTATGCATGGAGAGTATGAGCCCAAAAAGTATGTGGGGGAAAAAATAAGGTACAGAAAAAAAAAAGAAAAGCTTCAGCAGTTTTATGTGACGCCTACAGACAAAATAACCCTCGACCGAGACTTTCTCTCATTATACTTCGATATAAGTTGACTTAAAGTGCAGGTTATATATATTGATATATCTATATCCAGGGCACAAGAGTCCCTCATTAACCAACCAACTATAACTGGGGCCCTATAAAAAGTAATACCAGCTGATTTTTCAAAAGGAGTAATGATATTTTTATGTGATACGTTAGATGTTACGTTTTAATGTGCATCTCGGAAAAACATGCAAAAATAATGGCCTTCTTAAGGTTTTTACTGAATAGGTGTCTGTACCAGTTTCTGTAACCCCAAGGACTTCGATGGGGCAGGAAACAACTCAGACCATTTTTTTAAAGCCCATTTCGTTCTTAGCAGAATGAAACTGACGACTAATCCAAAGCAAGGACACTTTCAATTTGACAGGAGTCTTTCCAAGCAGTACTGCAGAACTCTGTGCCCCTGGGGCAAACCAGTAAAGACCAGCACACTTTCAAACAAGTATGTTTTCTAAGAAGTGCTATGACAAGGAAAAGGAACTTCTGTGAATGTAACAGAAACGCCTGCCCATTGCAGATGTAATACAAAAGTGAGCCACTGTGCTACCCAGCATGCTCTTTACACTGGCTACATGTACAACCTCGTTTTCAAAAAACTTGTTTAAAATGTAAATAAAAATAGAATGCAATGATTTACAAATTCTACAAACCCATGCTTATTAGAAAATGGAACAAAGACAACATGTTTTATGACAAATATATAGTCAATTTGAATTTGATGTCAGCAACATGTTGAAAAAAAGTTGGGACAGCTTGTTTACAGAGTGTTAAAAGAAGAGGTGATGCAACACGGTGGTAAACGACTGGGAACTGAGGAGACCAGTTGATGGATGTTTTACAAGTGAAATTTTGTCCCGTTCTTGCCTAATATAGGATTTCAGCTGCTCGGGGTCTCTTTTGTTGTGTTTTTCGTTTCATGATGCGCCAAATATTTTCAGTGGGTGACAGGTCTGGACTGCAGGCAGGCCTGTCCAGCTCCCGCACTCTTCTAACTATGGGGTCATGCTGCTATAATATGTGCAGAATGCGGTTTGTCATTGTCTTGCTAAAATACACAAGGCCTTCCCTGAAAAAGGTGTCTGGACGGCAGGATGTGTTGCTCCTGAGCCTGTATATATATCGTTCAGCATTAATGGTGCCTTCCCAGATGTGCAAGCTACCTAAGCCACTAATGCCGCCCCATACCATCACGGATGCTGGCTTTTGAACTGTCCGCTGATGAGAAGCTGGATGGTCCCTCTCCTCTTTAGCCTGGAGGATGTGGCGTCCACGATTTCCGAAAAGAATTTGAAATTTTGATTGGTTAGTCCACAGGACAGTTTTCCATTTTGCCTCAGTAGATCTTAAATGAGTTTGGGCCCAGAGAAGTTGGTGGCATTTCTGGATCATGTTTACCATGCAAAAAAAAAAAACGTATCTAGAGTTTCATCCTGCATTTTGGATGCAGCAATCTACTGTGTTCACAGGCAATGATTTTCGGAAGTGTTCCTGAGCCCATGAGGTGATTTCGACAATAGAATTGTTTCTGTTCTTAATGCAGTGCCACTTGAGAACCCGAAGATCACGGCTACCCAATATTGGTTTTAACACTTTTCCTTTGCATACAGATCTCTGTTTTGTTTTAGCATTACACAACAGCAAGTCCTTTGTTGCCCATGTCCCAACTTCTTGAAATGTGTTGCTGGCATCATACTTGCCATGATACAATAAAAATTTCTCAGCTTCAAAACTTGATGTCATCCTTGTTCTATTTTCAATCAAATGTGGTTTTATGTGCTTTGCAAATCATTAAATTCTGTTTTTATTACAGAGCGTCGCAACTTTTTGGAAACGGGGTTGTATAGTGTTTAGTGGAAGAGGGAACTGACACCGGAGAAAGAGACTAGCAGTTAAAGCAAAAGGTATTTGAGGACAATTGCAGAAGGACCCATTTGCCTGCTGGGTTTCTGAACCATGAAAAACATTTTTTCCTGCAAAATTCAGTCTGAAGTACACAGAATACTGGTAATACAGACATAAAGGTCAGTGGTGAGAGTGACACAACGGCGCTCACGCGCTCCCTCTGAGGACTGGTACATGGGGTGGGGGGGGGGGGGGAGGAGGTGGTGGAGGAGAAGTGTACAGGCGGGCTCTTAGACAACAAAAGGAATACAGAGAGACACGCACTCACACACATACAAGCTCATGCACGTGGGTGGCAGCGTGGGAGGGTGAGTGAAGCAGAGAGCAGAGACTGCTGGAGAAGAGGAGAAGGGAGGAGAGCTACGTGGAAAAGGATGATACTACTATTACACCCCTACTCATTCCCACTTAAAGACGAAAAGCTAAAGAAATTCAAAGGAAAAAAAAAAGCATGTGAGTGGACAGGGAGTGGGGCTGACTGCCAGGGGATGATGCATTCGCTGGACACAAAGCAGAGGACAAAATCATTGAAATAACTGGATGGGAGTCATAAAAGACCAGTTTTGGCTGTGAAAGTCCAGGTTGCAAGCAGAGGCATGCACAGAGGGAATCACCCACACATGCAAACCTCAGTCTGTGCTGGAGGCTACCATGCAAATAATACAGAGCAAGAGGCAAATGCTGCAACATGGGCACTCCCCTCCAGTCTCCCAGCTGCCCTCAAGGACAAACCCACTCTAATCCCACGGCCCCCCGAAAGCGACACAACTAACACGCAAAGAGCAGTTTCAACATTTCATCAGATTGCTCTTTTCAACATGCCATACAGCAACCTTCCAAGGCTTATCATGAACATGGCCAAGTGGTTCACTCGTACACATGTAACACTTTTATATATACACAGATAACTGGCACCTTTAAAAGCAATACATGCTGCAGTCAATTGTTGTAGAAGCACAAATGCATATTCTATGTAGGTTTGGGCTGATATGACAAGAAATCACCTTGCATTTTAAACTTAGTATGCTCATTCCTATTTCATTATGGTATAAGTTTAAATGTACGGTAATTTCTTGTGTATGTGTGTGTATACACACCCACACACACACACTGCATATGCACGCACACACACATATATGAGACAAATGACATATTCGATGTCATTTGTAAATCATTTCTTTTGAACATATTTATTTATGCTTGCTCTGAGCTAAGTGCTTTTTTGCCGCGCTCCGATCTGCGCTGGGTTTGACTAAGAGCGTCATTAGCTCCTGCGACACGGCTGCCATTAAGCGGCAAGCCCGTGAAAATGTAGAGAGGGAGAGAAAGGGAGTGAGGGAGCGAGCGAGCACGCGGCGTCCCGGTTCCTGACTCACGGCGGAAGTCCTCTAGGTGAACCCCTGCGCCGCGCCATGACTCAGGCTCTCGCGCGCAGGCTGACTGAGGCGCGTACGGCGGGCGGGAAAGCGCAGGGAAGGCCGCCGGCCCTCGCGGCAAAAGGGGGGGGGGCGCGTGGAGACACGGTTACTAGCTGCACAGAGGCGGGAGAATAATTACTGGTGCTCGCTGACAAAGCTGCTTCCAGAACCTTCTCCATGTCGAGAGAGCCGAAGCTTTTATTTTAAAATCCTTCACCCGTTCAGTCATAAATGGCCTACGTAGCGCATACGCACACGCAGAATATACACTGACTGCCTGAAAGCCGTGTCTGGCCCCATGGGGGGCAATCTAATAGAACATAAAATTAAAATAAATTAAATCGGGGCTGCCTGGCTGCAGCAGTCTGATAAACAGTCCATGCAGGAAATATCTCAATTCAGTGGAATTTAAACAGAAAAAGAAGGATACTTTTTTATTTGTTTGGAACCTAGACGGCTGTCCGCTCCTCCACCAGGAAGGTGGTTTCCTTAAGCTTGTTTTTCAGACGAGACCCGAAACCGTCCCGGTCCGCCCATGAGTCAGTCTGCCAGATTCCTGCCCCGTTACATCAATCCGAAGGAGCTTCGACGCGTCTAGACAGTCCGCTCCCTTCGCCACGGTGGGGACGCAGCTCCCTTCTCCACGGTCTCTTGTCGCCACCTAGCGGTGGATCCGAGCACCATGGGAATTAGGCGGCATTTCCGAACAACATGCAGCCTTTAATCCCACGTGGCTTGGCATTTACTCTCGGCCTTCGGCGTAACAACCCCCACTGCGTCTTTGAGGATTCACGGGGCAAATGCTTGGCCACAAGTACGGTTTCGCTTTCCTCAAATTCTATTGCCAAGAAATGTTTTTGTGTAGGAGGCTAAAAACTTTCTTTTTAATCACCTTAGTTTTTTTTTTTTTTTTTGGGGGGGGGGGGGGGGGGTACAGAAAAGTTTAACAATCGTTTATACTAAGTGACTCAAACTACATATATGCGCGTGCTAGGGATGTTTCCCCACCCACGGGTGTGGGTATGCTTGTAGAGTAAACAGCAACCCGTAAGCAGAGGTCACCATACACACCGAACACACCTGCTCTAGGAACTGAAGTGCAAATCTGACAGTCCGATAAATTAGTGCCGGTATAAAATACCTCTTACCCATAAGTAGGGGAGGGAGTATTTATAACAACCATTTTCTGTTTGAGACTGTGCTTATGAGTCACATTTCACAAAGTTGCTCAAACGAGGTTCTAGTGTTTTCAATTTGTAAAACTGAAAATCTTATAAATGTGGCATTTGTTCCGTTTTTCTTTACATGAAATAGCATTTTATTCATCTTCTTAGAAAAAGCATGCAGGAGAGGCCAAGTGACCCAGATGTTGCTCAGACATGAAATTCCCTTAACGAAAACACTTCATTGTTGAACTGCATAGCCGTCGTCCATTCATATTTGTAAAAATATGAATATGATATACACAAGGTAAATTAGAAGGGTCAGAAGAGGTATATACAGTTCTCACAGGCTGTGCTGCAGCCGTGTTGCATTCACTTAATTAAAAACAACAAACGTATTAAAAATAAATTATGTTAACTCATCACTCTAAACATAGCAGGTGCTGGGCTAACTACAAGCCCTGGCCCAGTAGTGCCTTCTTTGCCAGCCTGGCCGACAGCAAAGCTACCTTCTGAAGCCAACTAGAAAGAATATTTTGTATGTCAATCCACTGACAGTAGTACAGAGAAATCGGCTTCCTTGAGCACAGACAGAGGGCTGAGAGCGGTCAGCACACTTATGTGACTCAGGTATTTTGGGGTAGGCTGGAGGACCTCTGCATGGGTGTTTCTCAGTTAAGGGATCCTCTGCCCTGTCAGGTCACACCTGCACTAATGTCAACACGAGGATTATGCATTATCCCACGCGGAAGCAATGTTCCAAATGTCAGGGGTCTGGAACGGTTCTGTGGAAACACAAAGGTGGGTTGTATTTTCAAAGGGAATATTCCCATAACATGTATTACATGCCACGTGAAAAAAACAGCATCATTCTAACAAAAGTAAACAAAGGGAAATTGTTCCACGCTCTCGATGGAAAGCAGTTTCCACCTCCATCGCATGCACAACAGACTGGCGGGCGTTGTACCCTTAACAGCTTTCCATATGGCCTCTCTCACAGCAGAACACTGAAACTCCATAAACATGCTTCCCACCTCTGACAAACCGGCACCCCTGGGACGTACAGGCAGGGAGGAGGCCACACTGTCACGTAAGCATAACAAAGGGCTGTTAGTGAAAAACAGCCAAGCAGAGGTGCTGCAAAGTGGTAAGGTTTCACGTAGAGCTGAAATGTGGAATCAGAAAAAGTTTGCTCTCCTGTTTTGCTCCTCTATCCTAGCAGGCGCCGGGCTGCCAGCAGCCCACACTCCCAAACGCTGGCATGGAGTCAGTGTGGATGCACGTCACTGAGCCTTCGGCATGTCATCACGCAGAACATTCACGCATGGTCAGAACTTCAGAAGACATCTGATGTGGTCAGGTCAAAGTAATAATATCACTGTACACCAAGTCATTAGGTGTGTGCCAAAATGAGGGGCGACAACAGTCTGATAAAATAACCAAAAGTGTCAGCTTGGATTCAAAACGATCCGGTAACCTTATATAGAAGGAAAACTAGAGTGTTATTTAATGATATCATATGTCTTTGCAAAAGGAACACACACACTCCTTCCTTTGTTTTACATGTCAATAAAAGATGAAGATTTCAAAACTTCAGCTGACAACAGATTCCTTCCCACATGCACTGAAATTTCAGGGGTCACTTCATATGATTGACAGCTCTTGCTTTTGTTTTGATTATAATAAATTTTTTCAGAGATATGTGAGAGTGCTCTTGGCCACAGTCCCAGGACAGCAATAATCATCTTAATAACTCACAACAAAACAAAAAACTCTTTTCAGATAGACCTTTACCCCACTCCTCTGGGAACATGGTGGTTTCCATGGAGAAAGAGCAACAGCCCCATTTCCAGGAGAGGCTCAAGTGGAGTGGCAGTTAGCATCTATGCATTTGGGAAACACTCTGCTCCTTTCCTAAGTAATGAGAAATGAACCTGCCAACATGTCTTTGGAAAACCAAAGTATGCAACAAGGAAGAAGCCTGGATTTCTTTATTCAAACACAGAAACATTACACCATTGGCAGATTGAAAAAACATTTTCCGGAACTGAAATTTGCAGAACAGATAACAGCTCTCTTCTTGGAAGTGTCTGGCCGCACACCTGTTGATGCATAAGGGTGGGACTGGCTGTAGTGGTCGACCCAAAAGGTCCGTTCCTCCACATCTGACACAGACAGAACCCTGGCCAAGAAAGAGGCTGTTATTAACTGGCAATCGCCAGCTGTACTACATGAGGGACTGACTGGACTGAAAACTCGCCTGTTTATGAGCCAGTCAGTTCCACTGAAAAAAGAAAAACTCCTGTAATAGACCCCTTGATGTTTTTAACGGCACACTGACTAAGGGCGGTCAACAAAAGACGGGGGGCTAGAACAGTGCCTCTAAAAGGGAGCCGTGTGGATCGGAGCCAGCCGTGTGACGCAGACGAGCAGCGGCCTGTGGCGACAGACATTACATTAACGCGGGGCTGGTGGGGTTACTCATAACCAATGAAACAGTTCAAGAACTCATCGGATCATGACGGCAAAATTTCAAATCAGTCCCACTTGCAGTCAACTGATACCATAGCTGAAAAATTATAAATGTGACTGTAATGAGCCAGCAGATAGATGGTGGCTCCCCCTTTATGCCTGCCTTCCGGTTAACCTGGCTCAGCTGTTTTGGGGGGTGGGGGGCCGAGTCACATGTGGTACGTTCCAGAACATAGAGAAGGGGGAGGTGTGTTTGGTGTTACGTTATCAGGTTTTTTTCCCCCTCCAGTTGTGTGTTCCAGGTTGTGAGGACGATACTGGAACTTGGGCCAATTCAGTGGGATTGTTTTTTGACGAGGTAGGCGGGGCTTCCTGTATATCGCAGATACAGCCATATACTGAGTCATCCACCTTTCCCATGCTGCCGTCCTTTCTTTTTCCTAGTAAAATCTCACTGTCATTACCCACTAGGACAAGAGGACCCGATGGTCAAGAGCAGACCAGCCACCATCTGCATGTGAGCACACTGGAAACAAGCCCTCAGTTGCAGACACACTGAACAAAATTCGAAACTCCAGCCTTCTAGCAAGGTGTTACGGTGATGATACACAGGGCGACTTTTTGAGTAATGCTGCCAGGTAGTTGCCAACCAGGCAACTGGTTGCCAGACAAGGGGCAACTCATCAGGATCCAGATGATCATGAAAAGTGCTGATCAAAGTTTTTCCAAATAGAAATTTGTTGCCCTACATCAACGGGAAAGTCCCCGAGCAACACTGGCGTATCCCAATCCAGTCCTCGGGGAACCACAGATAGTACACATTTAACGTGGACTGTCTGGTAGGGAGCTCATAGGGAGCAAAAACATGGACTGACTGTGGGTCCCTAAGAACCAGGTTGGGAAACACTGCTGTATTGTGTTAATAGTTGTGGAGATGGATGTTCAGGCAAACCAACAGAGCTGAGGGGAGTGTGTCAGACTGACATGGTAACTTCTTCAGTTATCTGAGAAACACGTCATATTAGGCCAATTAAAGGACAGAGCTGGAGAACAAGGCTGACAAATCACAGACAGAGCTTTCAGTCTCACACTGTATGAGTTCCAGCCAATGAACAGCATAGCCCATGAAGGAAACAGCCAATGAGAGAGTAAGATTGAAACATGCCAGTTACAACAGATGCTGGGATGTCTCCATAACCAAGTTCTTTCCTGATATATCTTCTTCAGCAATATGGCCCTGAGGTCATAAGCGAGTCAGGATAGGAAACCAGAGCACAGTAACGTACATGTGACATAGGCAACACCTCCCTCCTAACATTGTGAAATGCAGCTTTCATCCCCTGATGCAAAAGTCCGCCGAGAAACAAAAGCAATTCTTTTCCTGCAGGTCATCATTTCCACAGAAATGGCAAGCAGATAGAGTGCCAAAGCAGACTGTATGTTCTTTTACATCTGTTATTAAAATGGTTTGTGTGCCATGACAAAACTTTCTGATGGAAAACAGGCACCGTAATGAGGTGGGGAATCTGTCTATGCTTCTGCTGACATTAAACTCAATCGATTACTTGAGTGTTTGTGTGAGATTCGTCATCTACCCTTTTCATTACACTTGAAAAGCTGTTTAGACATGTTTGTCATATACGCAGAGAAGGCAGAATGGTGAATGTACTGCAGTATCAGCTGTAGCCTTTAAGCCTACAGAGGAACATTTCTGCCTTGTATTGATTAAGGCGATGTAATCACGACAGGCGCTTGCACACAAAGGGAGTGGAGTTCTGCTGATCACAGGAAAATAGAGGCTCCCTTGCACAATGGGGATGACTGAAGGGCAGCTGTTAATGCATTGGGGGAAAATGAAAGGGTGCAGTAATTAATTCCAGCAGCCCACCAACAGTCAGGAAAGAGAATGATGTACTACAAAGTGATCAACTGTACAAGAACCATTTCCATAGCTCGTTCCCCACTGAAGACAGAATACAGCTAAATGGGCTGCAGGAATCTGCAGCCTGACCAGTTCCGGCCTCCGCTGTAAGAGCAGGAAGTAGGTAGTGATTACTGGCAGCATAAGGCAGTACCGAGATACTGGAAACCTCCTGATAATTGACAGTATCAATTTCTTGAGAAGCAGGAGTGTTAAGGTTGATCTGGGGGCATTGATACTAGACATTTGTGTAGATACTGAATTCAGAAAACAAAGTTGGAATTGAGTTGAAAGAGTTGAAAATGCTGGAAGAGCTGGCCTGGAAGGCCACTCAGTCTCAGTCTCTCTCTCTCTCTCTCTCTCGGATGAAGATGAATGGGTCTCCACACTGTCTCTGTATGATGCGAGCATACCGCATGACCATCCCCTTCACCATCAGCCAAAATCCCAACCAGCTCTCAAAACATGAATGATAACAAAATGAGGCATCATCTGGTGTTTAAATCCTCTGTGCTCTACACAGTGGGTTAAGGCCCCGTCTGAAACGGACCACAAACAACCATGTAGATCATCTGCTCGTAAGCAGAAACCAGCAGAGGCTCAGTCAGGAAGAAATTCACCAAAAGCTGCAAAATAAAAACCAATCACCCATATACTGCAGGAAAACGCAAGACCAACATACTGGCACCCCCCACCCATGTGGAAGAACAAAGTATGGTTACCCAGAATGCATCTGTTCCCACACTTACACCGATACAGATTGCCAGCCAAAGATAACCATTTGAGAAATGAGACATTTTCCCATGTATTATAGACATAGGTGCAAATTATGGGGGGATGGGGTGCTGTAATCTTGCCCGGTATCCAAAACCAGCCAATACAACCCCCTGGACACCCTTAGATGGGTGGAGAACACAATCTCCACAATGCTCAACCAAATGTTATGCCCTTCATTACAGGCAGTGTTGAATGGGATCACTTTCACTACCCAGTCGCAGAAATCACTGGCACTACCACTGTGTGACATGATACGTGCTTAACACATAAGGAAGGTGTTCAGCACTTTCAGGGAAAGCTCTATGCGCTATTTGGGAATTATTTCCTGACATTGTGTACTTAGGGTTTTCAGTGGGGAACAGATTACTGTCTTCTGCAAAGCTCTTTCCTTCTTTTGAATAAAAGACAAACAGGCCTCTTTATAGAACCTGAGGCTACATTGTAGCAAAAAGAGAGATGAAAACACAGTATTCTTTGCATAGCAAGCCAAATAAGTCTTCACCATAATAATGCCCTGCAGAAGAGTGAGGCAAAGGAGGAAAAACGGGCATTTCAAACAATGAAATCAGAACATGCAACGTACAATAAAATTTTTTTTAAAAAAAATTACCCAACTACCCGTAATGCTTCCTAAATCACTAAACTCGAACATCCTGTTTGCTGTTATGCAAGTGTGTTACATTACCTTAATGATATTGACGGTACACACTCAAACCAAACAGAAGGTTTTCCAAGTATGAAGAACTACACCGCACAAATATTATCAAGAACGGACAGCTATGCAATGTCGATCGAGTGAAAAATCTTTCAAAAATATAAAATGTGAGCTAATCATTCTGCTTATTCACTTAAACTGCAGACTGCAGCATGTCTCTGAGGGTTAAGCTTTCCTGTTTGAGCAAAACCTTTGCTTCACTCATCAATGTTTAAAAACTGTTTTTTAACCTTAAATTTGATAGATTGATTTGCACTGTAGATAAACTGCACATCAGAATTTACAAAAACAAAAGAGGAGCAAGCAAAACATAAACAGTGTAGCTGTGAAATGGATGAGCCTCTAAACCAGGGGTGGCCAATCTTATCCGCAAAGGGCCGGAGTGTATGTGGGTTTTTGGGGTAATCTTTAGGTCAGCTGTTCAAATCCAGGTGTGAGGACTCTTCAGCCAATCAGTCCTCTAATTAGTAATCTAATCAGGGAGTTGCGGTGAAAACCCGCGCACACACACACCAGCCCTTTCTGGATAAGATTGCCCATCCTTGCTCTAAGCCATACGTGCTTGGGCTAGTTCCGAGAAGAAGCCCCTTAAGACAGGGAAATGTTTTGCTGTGAGCGACCGAGCGTGCCACTCGAAAGCAATTTTGTCCGAGTGCTGCGGCCCGAGCAGAGCGGGCCGAAATTGCGCTCCCCGTTTGTCAATACCTTCTTCACTTCAGCGCTCATCTCTAGCCGCGCATTAAAGAGGTAATTAACTTCTCTAACAGCAACACCAATAACCGCATCTAGGGGTCGCGGCCACACGGGAGGAGAGCCGCGTAATTAGCCAGTGGTGAATAAACTGGTGAGGTTTGCTGCGGGCCGTGATTCACTTTGTCAGCTCCGTGCACTGTTATGTTTAAAGAGGCGAACCTGGAGAGGGTACCTTTCATACCTCCCCCAGAATGAGCATCATATCTTGCTCTCTGCCCATAACCCGGGGGCTCACCTACCTATGGCAGGTTCACGGGGGGGGGGGGGGGGGGGGGGGGGACAAGAACATGAGTGACTGTCAAGTGAACGTTAGACAAGGTCACTTTATTAAGCAGGGAGTCACAAAACCCACCGTAATCAGACTGTTGTCATACAAGGTCTTAAGACAAACTCTTGGGGACAAACGTGTACATACACTGTGTACTGGGCTGCAGGTACGCTCATAATCACCACTGATTGAGACTTAAAACTAACTGGAATATACTGGAACACTATGACACCATTAACTAAATCACCTTCTTCCAGAACATTCAAAGTTTCTAATTTACTCTAATTAGATAAGTGATTTTGTCGGGTGCCCTGTTGGCTGCTTCTTTAAACCTTGTCCACAGACTGAAAAGTAGGCACAAGGGCCTATCATCTCGGCTGCATTGCCCTCCCATGGGATATTTCGGAATAATACCACCTTCCTGTCAAAGTGCTTCAGCATGGCCTCTAGGGGGCACTCCTACCTCTGGGCAGCAGCCACAAGGACACAGTAGGCAGCAGGGTGTTTGTCTTTGTACCAGATGTACAAATGTATCAGAGCAGCTTGTTACTTATCCTGTCACTCTCTAGAAAAAGAAAAAAAAAAAGCCAATGATCCCGCCAATCGAGCCATAATCTATGGTGCATTAGTTAAATAAGTCGTGTGCGAGGCAGTAATGGATTGTTGTCGCCTGAAAAGAGCAGTTAATGCTGCTTATTCCGTTTGCCATTCATCACTGGACTGTGCCAAATACCAGCAAATCCACTACAAATCATTCACACATCGGGGCCAAGTTGGGTCAAACGGCAGTAGCAGCCCGACATACGAACAGAGCCAAGCACACGTTGTTTTAGTGCAGTGTTCCCTTAGTGAGCACAGCTGTCCTGCATTTAAAGAAACAGGACACACTGTCTTCTTTGATGGACTTTATGCTCAATATGTTCCTTATGAATGCAGAGTTCACTGAAGGACTATCTATCGTAGATAACTTCAGGGCTTGAACTTGTTGACATATGAACAGGAAAGGACACGTCATTCAGTTCTGGTCCGGCGCACTGATGCAATCGCTGCACTTTCACGAGGATATTGCCCATTTCAGTGTCACGTTTAAAGGGGTGCGCTCCAAGATTTTTACTCCAATGATCTAGGATCCAGAAAGACAATAAAAATAAAAACCAAGAGCATCTTGGCACTCTTACTGTTCATGTATGATTGGTGATGAGGATTGCAACAGTGTTACATACGTATGCCCGTGCATGCAGCCCTCTATCCCCCAGCTGCATATCCAGGTTGGGGTTGCAGCAGAGTCCAAAGCCTATCCTTGGTAGCAGGAGTAACAAGACTGTTTCAACCTGGACAGGATGCCAGTCAATTACAGGGCACACACACACACACAGCGGTCAATAAAGAATCAAAAAATGCCAAACTGTGTTTTTCGGTGGGTGAAATAAAGCAGAGTACGTGAAAGAAACCCATCTGGACAAAATTCAATCCCCCCCCCCCATCACTGAAGTTGCAAGACAATAGCATTACCCACTGAGTCACAATCAGAGATGGAGAGTTTAGGTCCAGAGAGTACAAATCCAGGGCAAGATTTTGTTTCAACCAACCAGTTGAGTATAAAGAGTAATAGTCACAGAGTACTGAACTGGTTAGTTGAAACAAAACCTTGATCTGGATTTGTACTCTCTGGACCTGAAATTTCCACCTCTGGTCACCATACAGGTATGTGTGTCTATATATGTGGACATCTATATGTAGAACTATAAAGTTGAAGTTGGAAGTTTACATACACTTAGGCTGAAGTCATTAAAACTAATTTTTTTAACCACTCCATAGATTTCATGTTAGCAAACTACTTTTGGGAAGTCTGTTAGGAACATGACAAATAATTTTTCTAATAATTATGTAGAGACAGATTTAATTCACTAGATCACAGTTTCAGGGGGTCACTAGTTTTCATACGCTTTGTCAGTATTTGGCAGCGTTGCCTTTTTAATTGTTCAACTTGGGTCAAATGTTCATCCTAACAATGTAAACTTCAAACTTTACCTGTATGTGAAATAAGGCCACACAAATTATCAGCTGCATAAGATTTAGATAACATACCGTTAAGGCCCAGCGCCAGTTCAGTGCTATTAATCACACTGACCGAAAATAAATAACCGTAGGTGCTGTTAACAGGTTACCCAAACCCTTGTTTATGTAAATAAGATCGGTCATGTGTTTATAACCACCACAAAAATATGCACAAACGAGGTGTTTGGTATTACTACACATTTCGGAGAACAGTGTCATTTTCTATGTTTACCTAGACCTCAAATTCAGAACATACATTCTACGTATGAAAGGAGCACACACAGCTCACAATTTTGGAATGCCAATTCATCACCCTGTAACTTTGGAAATATTGATAAATCCGCTTCTAAAGTCAAGAAAATTACTGCAAGACAGGAAATTGAAGTTTTATTGCACTGCACGCGAATACCAGTAATTCATTTAACCAATAAATTACGAGATGCGTGTTCGAAATGGCAATCAATCATGCAGCAATGGCCCCCTCGTGTGGTGAAAATATATTACTGCACGTACATGGACGTCATGCTCCTATTCACACATCCGTAATACAATCGATTCGCGACACGAACACTCCGTGCAGATTTATTTAACCTTGAAATGCCATCATTAAATGTTCAATTTTGCTCTAGACCTGAAGGAAAAAAAAAAAGTTTGTACTGTGATTAAAAAGGTATGTACACAAACTATAAACAGAAATATAGAATGTTTAAATAGATGTTAAAATATTGCTTTTGAAAAGAAATTTGTGCAACAAATAAATACAATGCAATCAGAGAATATATGAGGACAGTAAGAACAGACTGAGGCTGAACCGGGAACGGTACAAAAGATTTATGAAAAGGCGGTACAAGCCTTTATGGGGGTGGGGGGGCTTTAGTGAATACGAATGACAGCATATTAATAAAACTAATTAATATACATTTATTGAGTGGGGAGGATGCAACATGATTGTTTTTTTTGGAAGATAAAATTCAAAGCTGTAGAAGTGAGAACTACACATCCGGCTAAAACGTCAATGACAAGCATGTCCCATAGAACAGGCCGAGCCAGTTAGACTCCTGTGTTTCGCATAACCTTCCTCATCAGAGTTCAAATTCCTACCACCCACACCCCACAAAACAAACATCTAATTTTCATAAATAAATCATACAAAATAAACTTTTTTGTTGTGGGGTGCGACACTAGAAACCGGCAACAGTGCGATTAGCTGCTTGTTACATTGCTGACAGAGCAGCCACCCGCCCTGAAACTAAATATAATGCCGTGTCCTGTTTTCAACCAATGCCCGATGGGATTTTTTTCTGCATTTCTCCATATTGAAAGTGTAAAACCCTATTTGCCCGTGTTTGTGACCATAAGCATTTGCATTCTGTATGCTCTACCGGACGGCGATGCTTCCATTGGTGAAACAGGTTCACGGTGTTTCCTGCTTCAGTTGGCACCAGTGTTTGGCAGTTTACAGTGCACAGCAGCAGTCTGACGTGCGGCAGACTTTGAACTGCAAAAAGTGCCGCCCCACCAACCCCTTTAACCTTGTTTATTTACAATATCTCCTTTTTAAAAGCTGTTGTGGCTCCTCAGCTGGGGCCTTCTTCACCAACACTGGAAGCTGCATCTGAAGAAGTGCTTCTCTCTTCCTTGGTACTTCCAAAACAGTAGCATGTTCTGCTAACTCAGTCACTTTCTGTGTGTTTGTTGGGCATACTGCAAGTGGTCCATTTTTAAAAGACTACCACATGATTGATTGGAATTATATTGGTTTCTTTGATGTGTGCTATCAAGTAATGTTCCTGACTGACAGTTTTCTGAATTTTCTTATCTTCTTTTCCGTAATATTTTATAAAAAAAAAAAAAAAAACTTTGCCCTATGCTGAACCTATATACACGCTGCTTAAAGGACCTGCACTTGCTCCTACCTGGAAGGCAGATGATGGCCTGGGCAGCTGGGTCTTTGCCTGAATGGTCCTCTCAGAATATGAGTCCCTGTGTGGAGAGAGAGACCACAGTCATCAGCACCTGTGGATACAACCCATCTAAAGCCTTACAAGACAGGTCACTCCAAATCAGTCCTGGAGAACGTCTTTCAAACTACATGCCGTTTTTCCTAGTATGTGCACCTTTTGTAAATTAAGAAGTATCAGAAAGATTAAGATGGGCCTCAGTTCTCATCTTATAGCAAAACATAGCAATAAAAATATTATTAAAAAGTTACAAAAAATAGTGCTTTACCTTTTAGTTCCACAAGATGGCGCCCAGTTACTTAAATCAAAACTAAAAAAATCTGGGCATATGAGAGGTACCTAGCACAGAAAATGAAGTTGAGACTGGATTGACACGTACATCTAGTAAAACTTACGTTTGGACAAAAATTTTAATGTAGTATTCATACACTGGACTGATGCACAAGTGATAAAAGTCTTCTGGATTCTGATCACAGATGATCTAATCAATGGTTCTCAACTGGTTTGGCCTCTGGACTCACATTTTATCCTGGTGATCAAGGACCCAAATTTAAACATTTTGAAACAAAAACCCTCCTGGATTCTATGTACACAGATTATGTACAATGTAAAATGAATACTTTTTTTCAATTTTTGAGAAAAGGTTAAAATGTCTGGTTGAAGGCACCAATGTGCTGATTAAAGCATGCTGCCGATTCTAGTTGAGTACCCCCACTACAGGACACTTGAGCAAGGTACGTGACCAAAGTCACTCCATTAAAAAATATCCTGCTGAACAAAATGGGTAAAACTACACAACTCTTTGGACAGAAGTATCAGCTTAGAAAGTAAATATATGCAAATTCTGGAGTGTGGCACAGTGGTTAGCGCTGCTGCCTCACAGCAAGAAGGTCCTGGGTTCGGTCCTGGATCCTTTCTGTGTGGAGTTTACACGCTCTCCCCGTGTTCGCGTGGGTTTTCGATGGGGGCTCTGGTTTCCTCCCACAGTCCAAAAGTGTGCAGGAGAGATTGATTGGCGAGTTTAAATTGGCCCTATGAGTGTGCGTGTGATTGTGCGTGCCCTGCAGTGTTTTGGCACCTGCTCAGGGTTGGTTCTCGCCTGTGCCCACTGTTCTCGGGATAGGTTCTGGTCCTCCCCGTGACCCCAGTTGGGATCCAGTTTCAGAAAATGGATGGATGGATGTTGGAGGGGGATAGGGGGATGAAGTCCAGGCCACAAGCCGTGCAAAGACTGCCTTCAACTGTCTGGAGTACAACATTAACTGAACCAAGCTTCGTTTACATGAGACTAAAGCAATTAAGAAGAAGGCCCCATTAATTACCGGCACTGCAACAAGAAGGTGAGCGATTCATGTCAGTAATTTCTGCTCTGAGTCAGAGCGCTAGTAATTACACTACGCCGTCTGGAAGGTCTGCTCCTCTCGCTGCCATCAGTCGAGTCGACGGAGCACACACAGGGCCGAGAGCTGCTTACATCTGCTGCTTCATCTTGGACCTCGAGGCCAACATAAATCAAAATCCCCTCTAGCGCTTCCCAAGACATAAAAAACTGCAGAGGACAGACGTTTCGTATTGGATTCTCATTTCCGAAGGGAAAACGCCCAGCCCTATTTGTCTTTAAAAAAAATAAAATAAATTGCGGAGACAGCAAGAGCAACAAGATGAAATGCGTAAGGTCACGATGGGGCGAGCGGACCTCTCTGGGAGGTGGAGCTCAACGTCTGATGACCTGGCAGCCCTGGGGGAGCCTGGTGTACAGTGTGCTACTGCTACCCTGAGCCACACGGGTCCCTTGCTGCCATCATTACCTTGGAGCCCCCTCTCCCCGCACACACGCACGCACACACACACACACACACACACACACACACACACACACACACACACACACATCAGCAGCACCAAGCCCCTGGTGGCATCACCTCCCCATTACTCATGCTAGAGGTTTCCCAGTTCAGCAGAGAAAAGTCAATTCAAGCAACGACTGCAACACTGCAGCCTTTGTGCAAAAAGATATCCATCCATGCCTTGCCAATTGGACAAAAGCAAAGCACTAAGGGCTAAGGGTGCCCAAAAACCTGGCCATCTCTAAGCCTGCCCAGGCAGTCCATACAGGAAGTCATCGCTGCCTTTGGGCTGCCTTTTACATCTCCAGCCTGCATACGAGTAGCAGTGGGCACCCTGGTCTAGCTGAGAAAAGAATTCTTATTCTGGTTTTTTTTTTTTTTAAACACTGCCCAGAGGATGTAACCCTGAGTGGCCTTCCCTAAACGTCGATTAGCAGAACTGCCAGATGTCTAGTCAGGCAGCAGGTTTAAGCTGCTCACAGGCTTCAAATTTAAATGTCAAACAAATAAAGGAAATGGACCAAGAAGACCCCAGCTAAATGCAATGTAAGTGCACACTGGGGTGACCCATTCTACAATCAGTTAAGCTGGCCATGGTTATGAATCAGCTGAAAGGCTGCACAACGCAAGCTGTTTATACTGACCAGCCTGTTCATAATCCCCACACATTTGCGTACACTCAGCACAGAGACGCAATGCACAGTGTGCATGCGGAGCTCATTTTAGCCCGGGTGCTCTTCCAAAACATTACAGGACACAGAACAAAAAACACACAGCACCAGTAGCATTAAACAAGGCCATGATTCTGCATGATTTAACATATGAGCATATGAAAGCTCAGATTTAGATTCTTGGAGGAACACTGATACCCACATGTGTGCCCCTCCTCCCCCACCGTGTGCTGTTTTGACAATGCACGCCCCCAACACTGGGTAAAGAAAGCTAACTGCTGAGCTGCTCAGAGAAACTGCTGGACATGTCTGGTTAAAACAACAGGATCATGGCCAAATTGAGTCCAACCCAGGTACTGAGAATACCGAAGGAGCCCTTCCTGATCCCCTTAGGCTCAAACACCAAAGACACCAGTCTCCTTCATGCAAACCTGTGCTCAGAGGCAATTGTAACTATGGGGCTAACTATGGAAACCCTATCCTGTGCTACTCTTACCACGTGAATGAATGTATTGCATTCCTAACCTAGACGTTCATCTAGTCTCACATTGTCTACATTAAATTTTGAACATGTGACCATCCCGGACTGTAAAGACTATTCCATTACTGTGTTTCAGTGCCAATTTAAACCTTCAAGTAGGCTGAAGGGTTTCTATTCTGACATTAAAATAACGACAACAGCTGTAGTACCACCAACCCTGTTAGCTGCTAAACAAAGACACAGGTGGAAAAAAGCCCCGGGCGGTGTCTAAACAGGAGTGTTTCAATGCCATAGTGATGCCAGTTTTACCGTGGAGACCCAGGCCTCTCTTCAAACCGGTTTAAACCGGTCACCCGCAAAAGTTTCTACTGAAGATAGCCAGTCAGTTATTGCGAGTTAACATACGCTGATAAACAGTACTTAAAAAAAAAAATCTGATCGTTAGGTTCCTGAAAAGCAGGCTATACGATAGGAGAGTCAGCAGATAAACATTTGCGAACGCTGCCCATAACTGCGTCATCACTGATGAAGACGACAGATGTTACCACTACTTATATTAACCCTTACATATAGGAAAGGGAGGCGGGGGGGGAAATCAAATTTAAAATGTTGGAGGGGGTGCAGAGTGTGTGCAAAATAAATAGAATGAACACAGCATCATGAAAAGAGCTACCAGCTGATGAGGAACTGCATTTAAATTACTAGCAGGTCCTCATAGCCTGGTGATGCAAGACCGTCATTGTAAAAGGTGAGCGATTTATGTTCATTACAATGTGTAAGAAACAAGAGTAAATGCAACAAAGTACACCTTAATGTGGGCAGAGGACAGCTTAAAATATCACTCACTTTTCATATTGAGGTCAAAGCCCAATTCCTTACAGCAAATACAGCAAAAGAAATGATATCCATACTGGCAGCTACGCAGTTTAACCATCTCAGCCTGTCACCCCTTCACCTAAAACGCCAATGTACTTTCGTAAACACCGCAATACACACATGAAAAAATATTCTTGTCATATATCGAGTCAGGGCAGCACACAAGCTACACTGGGGCACCCTACCAGGAAGGCCGTTCAGGTCATATTTCATAACTGCAGAGAAATCTTCGGCACAAGGGGCCTATCTGCACAGCATTATCTAATCGGAGAACACCATACACGTAAGGTCAGATGTCATTTCTAATCTCAAGGTGGACACAGCTCAAGATTTACAAAACAGGAACTTTTTGATGATTGACTGATTAATTTGAAAAAATAGCCAAGAAATTCATGTTGGTTAAATAAGAGCTTGCTAAATAAGGTGTACGATACTGCCTTGTGCCTTTTTGGTATAGCCTGTTGGTTTTCTTAGAATATTCCTACATGATGAGCTTTTTGATACAGTATAACTTCCCTAACATGCGTCATAGAATAAAGTTAAACAATTTAGTAACCTGTAGATAGCCACACTAAAAGCCCTGTATGTGACATTCAAGTAACTGGCATGATTAAAAGATAAAAAATATAAAATCACAATACAAATACCATTAAGAATTTACAATAAAAGTAAAGACAGACATTGTGCAAAGAAAAGCAACATGCTTTAACAGTCTGTCCACTTGTTCAACCATGTTTACCTCACGATATCTTTTGTAGTACTGAATATCTGACTTCATCTGGCATAGAAACATGTTAATAGAACAATAATCATTAATCTGTTTGGATAAAAAGGATAAAAGTAACAGTAAGAAATCTGCTACAATTCAGCGTTTTTCATTAATAACTGAATTTTCTGGATAGTTGAACTCTATCTAGCAGTGCCTCGGTCCCCATGTTACCGAACAGAAGTTTTTACTGTATCTAAAAGGTGTATTATTCCAGTTCTGCTGGTAGTAATGTCAATGTGTACAAAAAACACACACTCAGTGAGCAGGTTTCTTTGGTACACATGCCTGTTAATACAATCGGCAAATCGTGTGACTGCAACTGAATACATACGGCACACAGACAGGGTCAAGCATTTCATTTAATGTGGGGCCAAACATTAAAATGGCTAATATGCATAATTAAGTGATTTTTAAAGTGGCGTGATTATTGGTGCCATATGTAGTGGCTCCATAGCCTCAGTTACACCCACCCTGCAGGAATATTCAGAAAATACAGTCTCTAGTTCCCAGCAAAAGGTGCAGTAAACAAAGAGCTGGTCAGCAACAGTTTTGTGGCCGAAAGTACCACATCAATGAGAGGTCAGAGGAGAATGGCCAGACTAAAGGTAATCAGAAGGCCACAAGTGCAAGAATAAGCGCTCAGCACAACAGTGGTGTGCAGAATGGCATCAGCAAACAAACTTACCATTGAAATGTTGTACCAAAGGGGTGTACATGTATAAACTCTTGTATTTTGACCCAAAATTTACTTAAAATAAAAAAATACAAAAGGCACACTAAATTTGAGATTCTCGTTTGAAATGATGTACTGATTCCAACTGTGGGTTGAAATAAAGTACATTTTTTTCCAATAATCTAAATCGCAGTTAATTTTACAGCTGTTTGAAAGGTAAGATCGGACCAGCGAAAGCACCACATACTGAACACGATCCATCCTTTCAATGTCATGTTTATAATTCATTGTTATATCACGCATTAGATTAACTTGTTTTTATAAAGTAATGGAAACACAAAAGCAACCTTTCTGAAATGGGAATTTTAAGACTATACTGAAGCTGGTACTTCCAAGGTCTTGTTTTCTATTAGTTGTATAGATTTGCCAACCATAGATCTTAATTTGAATGAAACCATTTTCTTATGAAAATTATCATTCATTTACATCAAACAGTAAACATTTAGTTTGCTTACATAATGATAACAGTCACAGCTACTATAGCTACCCTGGAGGTGACTGACAGTCTCTCGACAGCTGCATTACAATGGCCTGCCAGGGGACGTCGAATGTCCTACTCGAGGGGGTACAGACACACATCCACACCTGTGCTCCAGGACCAGCATGACACCATAATATTGCTGCATTTCAGTGCGTGTGTACAGGAGGTAACAGGTCACACAAAAGGTGGGCAAATGAGATGAGAGTGCCGATTAAGGAGGGTGGGCTCAGTCCAATGCCCTCACTAATGGAGGAGTGACAAAAGATGCTGGGAAACATGACACACAGCCACTCAGCAGCGCCCCCTGCTGGGTAGCCATCAGTCATGCTACCAGCCAGGTCCTGGGCATGTGGGGAGACAAAACATACAAACCCCACGACACACGCATTGGCAGGCGACGCCACCTTCCGCTAGACGATAAAACGTCTGCTGGCTGCATTATGCTTGTGCCATGACCAATCCTAAGGGGTCTGAACAGGCAAATGTGAAAGACATTAGCTGCATGTCATAAGCGTCAGCGCATGGAACACTGACCCACAGCAGGCAGGAGGTGCTGTCTTCAGAGCGTCATATAGCCACATAAAGTTCAGTAATTTCTTTAAGGAACAATACTAAGATACAAAATGAATCATACTGATATTCATTCAAATGCCACTTAAGTACTTAAGACCATAAATAATGTAATAACATACACCCGTGACAGAATAATGATTTTTTTTTTTGTGTGTGTGTGTGTTATACAGATTAAGTGCTTGGCCTCTACACAAAAGCCCATAAATAGTAAATGTACATTGTGATTCACTTAATTGTTAAAAAGTTGTAAGGCAGCGGTGGCCAATCTTATCCGCAAATGGCCAGTGTGTATGTGAGTTTTTGGGATAACCTGTACATCAGCTGGTAAAACCCAGGTATGAGGACTCTTCAGCCAATCAGTCCTCTAATTAGTAATCTAATTAGGGAGTTGCAGCGAAAACCCACATACACACCGGCCCTTTGCGGATAAGATTGGCCACCCCCGGTGTAAGGTATAACAAGGTGGGCATCTAGCAAACCCAGCTGAACCAGCTTTCAAAACTAGTCCTGGCAGGTACACAGCAGTAACTTCCAAAAGGCAGGATTCTGCAAAGCGGATATTGGAACAACCATTAAAAACAGAGTATTTTCAAAACTCCCTATGTTTGTCAAAATAACGTGTATAGTCTATATTATATCAAGGGATAGCAAAGGCTTGCATTGACAAATACACAAGATTAAAATGCCATAGGTTGCATAACCAACCATATGTCCTGTAATGGCAGCCCTGCACAGATAAACCTAATGAGTTAACAAGATTATACAAGTTAAAGTCTGTGAGTTAATCCATTCATATTCAATTGGGGGCTGGGGGGCATTGAATGAAGAGTTTACACAAGGGGATGCTAAGCAGAGATTATTTACTTGGCTGACACTGTAGGGCCCAGGAACAAAGTGTTGAATGTCTGGGACCACTGCTTGAAAAGCAGCCCAAACATTATCAAAGGAATCCAGAATGTGGCATGCCTCATTGCCATTAATGGGTTTACAGGCCAGCAAGTTAAAAATCTAGTCTTAAATTAAAGCTATGTAGATCTATGTAGAGATTAGATGAGAATGAAGGAAACGGTCCTAAGTAAAGTATTTACTTCTTGTTTGAACTAGTAAGTTACCAGACTAATTTAGTGACCATTCTTAATCTTTACTCTGCAATTCAGGCATTTAAAATGTTTATATGAACTATGCTGTCGCATATTCTCGTGTAATAACTAGGACAAGTCAAGTGTACTTTATCATACCGAGCTGAAGAGGCAAATGTGCATTTCACACAAAAAGACAACCAGTCACATAATAATAATAATAATCCGTCAAAACCCAAGATGGAAATGCACATCAGGCCTCGTACAAATATTAGAAAATACAGCAGCTCATTTGAAAGTTGGTATTTTTTCCAGAAAGTTTAAAAATAGCATTCTACTATTTCTGGAGATAGCTTGAAACGCGGATCTACGCGGCAAGACTAACTTGGACAGCTGTGGTATAGTACCGGAGGAGCGCTCTTAAGACTCCGACCATCAGAACACCAGCATTTAACGGAAAAGGAGACACTAATTAGATATTAAATCAGCCGCACTATATATAAATCATTGGACAGATGTCAGGTCCACATGCACATACATATCATCTATTAGAAGCATAAAACATTCGCAACGCGGTTCAGGTCTCTGGTGTTTTTTCTGGGTTTGCTTTCTGCACTAAAAATCGAACCTTAAATTAAAAAGGCGCAGTATTTCCCCTTGATCCTATCACTTTAGGTCCGGTTTTAACATCGCTACCAGCGTGTTACTAAGGCCGTACGCAAGTGCGCCTGGTCACTCCGAGCTGATTCCATTAGCGGAGCCAGGCAAAATAAGATTTCTGTTCCCTTAACTATATTATATATATATATATCTATATACACATTTCTTGATTTTTTTTTTTTTTGGCTTGCGGTCAGCTTCAAGATCTCAGCTTTGCCTTTCTATAGCGATCAAGGATGTATGAGGCGGCATATAGTTAGAAGGTAGAAATGCACGTAGTTTCACAACAGTAACGTCGGCAAAAGTAGCGTTTTCCAGCGGCTCGGTGTTACTGCCCAGCCTCCATCTTACTGCCTCACCCCGTTAACCAAACGGGAAATAAGGTTTATAAAGGGGCGCACGGTATCGAAGCCTGCCCCACGGCCGCACGGACAGTAGGACTGGATAAGACCGCGTTAGGGTGTAAACACACACACCGCCCTCCCACGCCGCCCCTCAACGTTTAAAATAACAAAATAACCACAAACAGCCGAAAAGGGCACAAACGCAAGATTTTTTTTTTTTGACAAACCGTACGCGGCATAAAGAACAGAGCTGGACGGAGCTGCTCACCTCGGCGTGGATGCGCGCTTTAAAGGGCCAGGTCTGCCGCCCTCCGCCCGCCGCTCCGCTCTCGCTTTCTCCCTTCGCCCGAAGAGCCCCCCCTCCGTTTACCAGAATACACCCAATTTCGCCCCTTCTGTCCACCACTTGAGACGCCGTCCTCACAGACAAACTTGCTTATCTATCGTTCCCTTCTTTTTTTCTATTTCCTTAGTATAGCGGGGTAAGGAAGAGCCGCTCTGGGAGTAACGAGGCGGCCCCCGGCGACCGCGAGGACCAATCAGCGCCGGAGCGTCCGCCCTCTCCAGCTCTCGAGCCGGCCGCGTTAGGTTGAGGCTGCCTCCTTCAGCCCAGCGCTGTTTGTTTGTTTTACACTATGACATTTTTTAGACATCTGCCTGTACAAATTAATAAAGGTTATGATTAACGTCTGATTAATTTTTTTCGATAGCATCTTTTATTTTCACTTATTCGATCGTGCATTTTGCAATATTAATATACAATGACTTTAAACTGAACGTAATGTAACATGAATGTCAGGACAATAATAATAATAATATTTGCCAGTAGAGGCTGTAGTCAAATAGCACAATCAGCTGTGAGGATTAAAACGTTATTTGAACTTTATTTTCTTGTGTGTAATCTAAAGGCAACTTAAATGCATTCGCATAATCGTGTGTTATACACCAGTCACAGGACAAAACTTCGTCACACTGACGCGAAGTTTATAAATCTGTCCTTTCTTTCAAATAGCCGTTTAATAGTCACTATGTGCGATTGTGTATCCGGAATGTTTACTTGGTAAAAGCTGACGGATGTAGCTTATTTCCGTTTTATAAAACGTATACTTATCATTGCATACTTCTCATGTTAGCCACCAAAACAGATAACTTTTTACAGGAAAAGATTTTTTTGTGGACAATTCACCGCAAAACATGTAATGAAATTGTCACCGTACTATGTACCGAATGCTTTTCATTGTGGGAAATACTGCACTCTGCAGGATATGGGACCATTGATCTATTCCGCACTCTGTGATTTTATGTGGCGAACCACTTTGTGGCTGAGTTGCTGTTGTTCCCAATTGCTTCCACTTTCTTATAAAACCACTAACAGTTGACCGTGGAATATTTAGTTGCGAGGAAATTTCACGAATGGACTTATTGCACAGATGGCATCCTATCATCGTACCACGCTTCAAGTCACTGAGCTCCTGAGAGTGACCCATTCTTTACTAAATGTTTGGAGAAGGTGCTTGATTTTATACACCTGTAGCTATAGAAGTGATTGGAACACCTAAATTCAATGATTTGGATGGGTGTCCCAATACTTTTGGTAATATGGTATATCTGAAACTAATACACTACAAACAGCACAAGGTAATGAGAAGAACAGTGAAAACTATTCGACACAGGTCAATTCGCTTCCTTAAATAAAGGTTGTTAGACTAGTAACTACTAATAATGAAACAATCATAAAGACTGAAAAGTAAAGATTGTTGGCCTATTTTTCCAATATACATTTACACCAAAATAAAGATAACTCTTTAATAAATGACATATATGAGGTATATTGAAAGCAAGTTCTTCCACAATGGTGTTATTCTTGAGTTACCCAAGTTACATATCATGTGAAAATCCCGAACTAGCTGCATTGCCTGTTATTTTGGATACCGTGATCATGGATAGAAGATCAAGTCTAAGCTGTCCCCTGCCTTCTGTCTCCATCTTCCTGAGATGGGCTTCCTGTGATGGTGTACTGGATTAGTGGTCATGGATGCATCGATGGTTAGAAGTAAAGAGTGTTACTTTTAGGGTGGAGGTGATGGTGATATTACTATAGTGGAACTATAGTGTGGTAACTATTCAGATTGTAGATGTTTACAAGGAACTGTGGCTAAGGTAATATGGAAAAAGACATCACTGGCTACGGTTCACTGTGGACAAGAGGACACACTTCCTGAAGGTCATGTCAGTGCTGTGTTTTGTGATTGGCTGCTGCTTTAGTTTTCAAGGCAAAGAATAAAATACAACCCCAACAGTCGACTTACGGGTCAATCCGTGGTACAGAGAGGCAGTGGACTGAGTGTTGAGGGACTTTATACAGAGGGGGGCTATGGGCGACTTGGACCACAGCAGAGCAATGGTGCAAAGAATACAAACAGTCGTCTACTGAGAAGTGGAAAAAGTCATATGGTGAGATGAGTCATCTTTCACATGTGTGGGGTGTGCCAAATGAAACCTACAGGCTTCAGTGATTGTTTCCCATGGTTCTCCCAAGGGTTCTGGCAGCCATCTTATAATGTGGGGTGCATTTTCCTGGCCTGTTTGTAGCACCACTCAAGACGTCAGAATTTGAAGTAAATGACAATAAATAGAAAGTCACCGACTGATCACAGTAGTCTGGTTGGTGAAGCATTTCTATGCTGACAGTAGTTCAGTCTCGTGTGATTCCTATATCATCTTCCACAGAGCTGTAACCGAGTGATTCAAAAATCAAGAAAGAAAATATGTCACACCACAGAAGTTCCCATCACTAGGTCTCAGTGATGACTCCAAATGATGAAATTTCAGGTGGAAGAAAGGTATTGTGGGTAGTCTAACTATTTGCCTGCTAAAAATCTCAATAAAGTTTCTGTGATAAAGTCGATGCTCTTTCATGCCATCAACAGAGAGCACAACACCCCCAACTCCAGTGCTATATCTAAAATAAGTAACATGCATAATCTAGAACTATATGTTTTGAGGTTAACTAGCTAATTAATAATATAACCACAAAGAGAAATCTGACTGTTAGGCCAGTGCATCAGCATAAAGGGGAGACCCCTGGACAAATATTTCTCAGAGGGTTAGCAGCCACAGAATTGGATTACTGCAAACCACTCTAAAGTCAAAGTCTGCCCCCCAGGGGTGCCATAAAGGGGGGGAATTAGGACAATTCTAAGGGCCCCTGTCTGACAAACATAATTGGACTGGTCTGGGTTGAGGGCCCGAAATAATACTCTTTCATGGGGCCCAAAATCTCCAGCAGTACCCTTGCTGCCCCCTCCCCCATCTCTATCTTGTTGACTGCATTTTAAGCAGGCAGTCATCCACAGTTCCAATATCTAGTTACCACTTCCACCATACCCAAGGGACTTCCCAGGTTACACCAGTATTCGATGTTTAATTACAGCTACACTGTGTGTGACGTACAGCAGCAATGTGATGAAACAAGCCTGTATGGAATTCAGCTCACCAACAGCTCTAGTCTCTTGTGAAGTTGTTCTTCTGGCAAGTTCCTCTTTTAGCTGCACAGAAGTAGACTGATGTCTGATAATACTGTGTGCCGACTGTTGTGGCTCCATGCCCAGGAGACAGAAAGTAATCACATTCATCACATCTTAGTCTATTGCCAAGTAGCCCTGCATAACTAACAAAGTCACTACCCTTTTGCTTAGCCGTTGCATTTATCAAAAGTGATTTGTGCTGCTTAAAGCATTTTGCACACTTTTATATGTTTATTGATGCATTTCTGATTAATTTTGCACAATGGTACAGCTACTCCACGTGCCAACAGTATGCAGTGGTCTATGTTGTATGTACCTTACAGCACAAATAAGACTCACCCCTTCTGCCTAAGATACGCACACTGTTCACGATCTTAAGAATTGACCGGTCCTTAGTAATATGGCACAGCTATTTTCAGTATTTTACATAACAGACTCTACATACAACCAAACACTCCAGACCAGATAATTAGGAAGGCCTGTCTGTTAATGCAAAAAGCCCACTCCACCAGACAGAGAATCACATGGCTGCAACCGAGCACAAGGAGTCCACAGCCAGGGTCAAGAGGTTCACTTACTGTTTGTATTACGTAGAATGACTCAGATGCCTAATGTATGAGATTTTCAACGGCGTGCAACTGATGGTGCCACATGTGGCAGTTCCAGCACCTCAGATACAACCGCCCTCCTGGGATTTTCGCATGCTACAGTGTCTATAGTTTGCAGTGAATCGTGTGATGAACAAAAACATCCAATCAATGGCACCTCCGTGGGTGAAAATACCCCGTTAATGAGAGAGGTCCGAGGAGAATGGCCAGACTCATTAAAGCTAACAGGAAAGCAAACATAACAGCCCAGTATAACAGAACTAACCTTCAAGCAGTTCAGAAGGCAAAAGTGTATCCTATCCAGTTGAAGCTATGTGTACCTAACAAAGTGGTCACTGGGTATATATATATATATATACATATATATATATATATATATATATATATATATATATATACATATATATATATATATATATATATATATATATATACACCAGTCAATACTTTGGACACACCCAAACCAGACCCCTGTAGCTATGACCACTTTCTCTCTCCCTCAAAGGGAAAAGTCTACATCTTCTGCCCCCACACTCTGGTGCCAACCTGTACAGACATAATAACCATACAGACATTTATAAGTCAGGCACTTGGTATTTCATCTAGCAGTGTAGCTCAATGAGAGATGCTGAGCATCTTTATGGTTTTCCCTCCCCTATGAATTCCAACCATTCAAACTTTGAACTAAAGATTTTCCATACTATGCAATCATTCCCATTATGAATCTGCTCTCGTGGTTCCATTTCATGGTTCTGGTGGTCGAGTTTCCTATTTTTTGGCCTGCTCTTTTGTTCCATTCATTTCTGGATACACAAAAATAGATTATCTTACTGTCCTGCCAGTGGAGTCTGTTCACTATCTATGGGCTTTGAAAGTGTTATTTAGATACAAAAAAAATTGATTGAATGTCTACATGAGGTACACACAGTCCTACATCCTCGTCTTATGCTGTTCAAAGTCGTATCCTCCAGTGCGAACAGGATTGGCAGGAATCCTCCATTTTGTGTTTTGGGTACATATACTACAGTTGTAACACGTTCCTGCATTTTCTGCTTGGGGATTTTATCCCTAGATTTCTTTTTTTTATTTCTGATAATTCCTTTATTATAGTTCAAAAAAATGACTACTGCTTGAAACATGAACAAGCTAGCAAAGTCTGAAATAAAAAGCACTCAAAGTGAATTGCTCCACTTTGAATATTAATGCTAAATATTTGATGTCTTTATACAAATGATACATCACATTTAAAAGGAACCTGTTTGATTCTGCAAGTTTAATTATATTTTAAAGAATGTTAAGCCTTAGGTGGTGCCCAAAAAACTGAGCTGGGGAGAAAACTACAGGTTTACGTTTTAATGTTTTTCATAAAGGTGGATTTCGTTCAACGCTGACACTCACTGCCCACAGATATGCTGTGAGGAAGGTACGGGGCTACAGTAATCCCTCTGAAAAGGTGAACATAAATGAAAATATATGCAAGTAAACATGGAATAATTGCTTTGTATAAGGGAAGAATGAGAGAGACGGGTGACCATATAGAAACTGCATTCTGTGGAGATGCCACCAAAAACACAACCTGAACTGTTTCGGTAGGTCTGGTAACAGGTTTACACTATAAATAAAAGTACAACAGATTTAAGATTCAACAGCAACTAGCAGCAACCAAGCTAGAGGCTGGGAGATACGTAGATCAAATAATGGTGGGACCTGACAACCTGTCCTACCACACTGGTAAACGGCCCAGATTAAACCTAGCCTTCTAAATGAAGATAGCATGACTACAAATGTAATATTGCCTGTTTGGTGAATAGAAAATGCAATACACTCTTACTACAGTGCCTGTGGTCCTCCCATGACACATACCCCACTCACTATTAACCAGCCTAGTCACGTGGGCGGCGGCTAGCTGCCTGCTGCCATGGCAACAAGGCTCGCACTACAGTGAAATTCTGCCGCTCTCCCTCCATTTTAACGCTCTCCTCTGTCTGCTCGACAGCCCAAATAAGCAGCTTTGTGGTCTAGACTCCCGAGCACACTGAGACAAACTGTCCTGCAATTAGAGGATCCATCAGCCTCCCGTTTAGCATCAATGGCACCAAATTAATCTTTTAAAGTGGGTCGTAAAGAGACTGAGAGGGGCAGATCTGAAAAATGGGCACATCCATTCATATGTATGCATAAAGACAAGCCTGTTTATACTACCGGGAATCTGAGGAAGAAAGCTGCCTCCAGACCGGGCACCGTGCCGCTGTCATGGGGCGATCCTCAGCGCCTCGAGCACAACGAAGCAAAACATACCCGGGCAGGCGGCGTGGCGGCGACACGCTGCGCTGCGCTTGCTTTCGGTGCGATCAAACGCGCTAAAAATAAGCAGAAGGTCCCGGAGGTGCTGAAATTAATGAGTTTACGCCCAGGTGTGTCACCCGGGAGGGCTGCCGCCCCAGAGGGCGCCTCCTCAGCGGCCGCTTGACACAACAACGACCAGAAATGGCGTGCGGTTAAACAAATGTGCAGGCTGTTAAGCTAAAATGTATTCACGGTAGGGGTAACTTGTTTTAAAATGAGCAAAATGACCCAGCATATGGCATGTATTTCTTTACCTGTTATATTTATGTACTACTGCAAAGACTGCATAATGGGAAACCGGCACAGTAAAATAAACAGATTCCCACGCTAAATCTAGACGAAAGGTTAAAGATAATCTAATGTGCATTAATATTTAATTGCAAATGTCAAGCTGCAGTCTGGGATGTTAGAGAGGCAGGGGGTACATGGGTAATATTTTACAGAGTTAAAGGCATACTGGGTGTGTAGGGAATGTAGCAGATGTCTGCGACGAGGGGGTCTGGAGGAAGCACAGCGGGTCCTGGAGTGCCCAGGGATTACTATTGGAGTGCAGAAATGCATGCCGGTAATGTTCACCCTGTGCATCTGAAATCCTACTTGGACTCCAGGGTGAAGTCTGGAAAAAATGGATTGTTTCTTTGACTCCTGAAAAGGGCATATAGGTTGCCGTATAAAGAGTGCCATAAAATGTTCCCAGTAACCAAAGCCCCAGAAATACCAATACGGGAAAGAATGGAACTGGAGCCAAAAAGAATAAAATAATGTGTAGCTTCTAGAAGCAGGATTTTGTCTCAAACAGCAAACCCAACCTGGTGTTGTTTTTGTGTAGCATTGTATACCCAACCCCAGACCCATCTGTCACTCAGCCCGGAAAATGGAGATACCCAAAAGAAACCTTCACAGCACCGGGGGATGATTAGGCCATGCACACAGATCCAATGCCCCCTGCCTTGCCAACTGCGCCCCCAATATTTGGGGTTTACAGTCTGCCCTTCTGCATTGCAGCTTTCCCCACCGCGGATTCGATATATGGTGAGGTCGGCATAAGAAATTAAATGGGTATTTTTTTGGGAGTTTGGCAAAAGCCGCATATGATGCACAAATAGTTTAGTAACTTATAAATGCATAAAATTTATGTACAGTGCTGGTTTGGAGGATGTCAGGTTTTTACTGCAGCCTCTCACGTGATATCTCTGAGCGATCTCGCTTCTCTCCGCTCTGCTCGCCAAACAATTTTACATGCCTTTTTCCTGATCGAAGGGCGCCTGGACCCCTAACCCCCACCAAGTGGAAGGGTTGACTATTATTATTCCCTAATCTACAGCTCACCTGCCATACCCATTTTACCTTGGTATTCAATTTCAGATGACTCTTCCATATCAATCATGCAGACTGGGTGATTTGGGATGTTTTTGCTCAGTATATCAGACTATGGTTAGCAGATGTGGAAGGAAGTCCATTTCCCCTATGATCCTGGCTTTTCGCTCCTTAAGGAAAGTCCTTGTTAAATCCCATTTACACTCTCTAGGGAGGGGTACCTGGTCTTTCTCTGTCTGCGATGGCCAAACCCTGCCAGTGGAGGGAGAGCTAAATTACTCGCTTTTCCTTTTGAACTTCCATTTAAAAATGATGGCCCAACCTTACATTTTCTATCTCGTTCTTCTGACATGCTGCTGGTAACTACAGCAGTAGTGACTTATTGTGTGCCATGACATGTATTGCAAATCAGCAGATCCATGGCTTATTGATCGTCCATCCACAGGTACCGAGTTTCCCGTTTCCTATGCATAATTATCCGGAGTTGCTGTGAGCCTGGAGTCTACCCAGGGCAAACATTCACACACAGTCACATGCTACAGGCAATACCAATTCCGTTACTTAGATGTTTTTTTCAGTTGCGGGAGAAAAGTAAGTACTTGGAAGAAGTCCATACACACACAGCCAGAACATATAACCAACACACACACATACACACACAGTCCATGTATTCATATGTTTACGAGGAAATCTGGTCCCCACAATGTAGTGATTACAAAAAATGTGCATGCACACACATGGATGGGAATAAGATTCAAGCCCACAATCTGGGAGGTGTGATGCTACAAGGTCACGCACCAAGCAGGCTTACCACCCCGCGGGTCTTCATGGAATCGATAATTATTTTAAGGAATATTTAATGCACTTGCAGATTCTGTCTGGTACACATGTATAGATCCAAATACTGTGAGACCACTTTGGTGGTTCTCCATCATCCACAGTCGGGTTCCAAGCTCTAGTGACCGTTAGAGGCGTTTCATCCCTCAGGACGGTGGAGTTCTCTGTTGACTCATTTTGTGAGTGTTATTTATAGACAATGAAAAGACTTCCACTGAGTTGGCCTGATTTTTCCTGATGCGTAAAATTATGCTGATGCCTGTTCCTTTCCCCCTGCTGCCATTAAGACCCAATTACCAATAGGCATGTCCCTTAGCGGCCCTGGGGCAGCAACGAAATGGGAAGCCAGTGACACCCTGGGAAGGTTAACCTTTACACCACACAGAGGTCAGGCTACAGCGGACACGCCAAGGTGGTAAGCATTCACCTTTTAAGTCCCTGTAATCCCATGCGATTTCACTCCACATCCATGTCAGCTGTTTGAGAAAAGGACTGCAAAATTTGTCACTTAAAGCCAAAATCATTCAATATCCCTGAAGAGGTTTAATCAGAATATGTTTAATCAAGGACAATTTGGAATCAGAGTGGGCGAGCCTAGATAGGGGAGACATGGAAGAGTTTGCTGTGAAAATCTGAATGAGACTATTTAGGTTTAAGTGGCAATTGACTATTAGTATCCAGCAGAAATGAGGATCCTGAACAGTTCCTACACCCAGAATTGTATATGAGCATGCTGGGTAAGCAGCAACTGTGAGACAATGTGGTGTATTAGCTTCACCGCTTGTTTCATCCGTCAAACGGATAATTTTGAGTCGGAATCCTTGAAAGGGGATTTAAAGGGAACTCTCAGTAAGAAACAGGTCTTTCTTCCACAAAAATATTTTGCTTGCTTCTGTATTCAGCTTCACATGTGACTTGTGTGGTCCGGTTGGATTGCCGTGTGGCACTCATTAGAGCCCAGAGTCCGCACCCATGACCTTCTTAAGTGGTGTGCCGGCTGAGAGCACTGTAATTCAGAGAAATTATAGTGGTGCTGGCTGCCAGAGCCGCTGGCATACAGAAATTAAAGGAAAAGAGAGAAAAGCACAGAGCGAGAGGCACAATCAGAGCCACAGATCACATGGCTTTTATTTTGGCTGTTGGCCCCAAACCCAAAGTCAGGTGTTTTTCAAACCACATCTTGCAAAAATATATGGAATGGAGAAGGAATCATCGGCACAGAAAAATATTATATGGAATAGAGGAATAAAGGCAGGTAAGAATAAATAAATGGGATTTGCTTCCCATTTACATACCTCGCTAGGCTTTTTGAACATATTAAAGATCAGGTTAATCTTACAATTTTGATGAAATATCTTAGAGTATGATGTTAGTTATAATGACTAAATCAGGCTTGCCTAGGAGGATGTATGGAAAAGAGTATAATAAGTAGATATATGTACAATACTAGGTGCACGGATAAGTGGTTTGGAAGATGGATGGACGGATACTGGGTGCACTGTAGTCGCAAACAAATGTTGAGATACGAGCCATGTCCCTTTATTGTTTAAAATGGGAATTTGCTTTTCTCAATATCCTTACCTGGGCGAACCAGCGTCTCCATGTGGATTGAGCGATGGTGTTACCATGGCAACCGCATCTCGTGCAGAATGCAGAAAGCAGGGGGTTGGAATTAAACAGGAGCGCAGTGTATGCAGATCATTCCTGAACAGCAGTGAGATTTGAGCAAATGAGACCCTCCCAGATCCTCTTCTACCTGCGAGGGTCTGGTAGCAGGATGACCAAAAAAAAAATAAACAATGGCTGCATTTTAAAAGGTGTTTTATTAAAAAAAAGTCATTTTGTATGCAGACTGATTATAATATTATTTTTATTACTATCATCATTTGTCATGGGATGCATGAACACAGTATATCATTGATAGGAAGACTATTGCTAGGAGGGAATGCTAGATGGTAACTTCATTAAATAAAGAGCAAACATTGAAAATATCTGGTCATAATCTTAGAAATGAGAACAGAAGACTGCACAGGGGTTCAAAAGACAGATGCTTCACAGTCTGGACCTTTGTCCTCATGCTGGCGTGTGCAGACAGCTACCCATAGTGACAATGCTGGACATGCGGGGTTACAGCAGCGAAGGCCACAGCCCCCAGTCGCTGTTAAATGCCAAAATCAAAGAACATCCTCCGAGGTCCACTACTCTCTTTCTGTCAGCTTCCCTTCCAGAGCTGTCCAATGTCCAGGGATGTTCTCATTTGTATGACGACAGCCAGTCGTCATGTCCAGCTGCAGCTGGAAGCTGTGGATTGTATCTTGGTCCGTCGGTTGCTGAAATTTGCTGTGGTCTATTTTCACACATGCCGCAGTAAAACCTCTAGTATTGTCCTACTCCTGTCCAGAATATCTGTGCGAGTGTGTGTGTGTGTGTGTGTGTGTTTGCACCTGTACAAACATATATTACACTCGGAGGTATTTACAACAGATAACAGACCTTAAACCAAAGCCTAACACAAAATTAGGGAAAAAATTCCACAACTGGATTTTGTTCGGAAAGGCAAGCATGAACCGACAAACACACATAAAAAGTTGACAGAAATACATTTGATTCTTTCCTACAGATCTTTCCCTTTCATGTAAAAAAAAAATGTACAAAATTTGAAATGCATTTAATGGCACATCGTGTGATGCTTTGCCCGAGCAGTCCGGTTTGGAGCATCTCCTCTCTTATTATGTATGTGCTTCTCAAAACTCTCTTTGCCTTCACTTTGTAAAAAGGTTATCAGCAGAGGAAACAGGACAGGACAGGCACAGTGTTTTACTGCCACGACAGGACCAAAAAATGGTGGGATAGCTGGTGAGCATAACGGACAGTCCGAAAGGCATCATTTCTGAGTTTGGCCCCGTAGTTACTCAGCACTGCAGTGACTTTTCCCAGGTGTGGGCGGGGCGGGGGGAGGGGGGGGTTGTCAAGGAGCACGCAAAGGCTGTTGAATCCTAAACTTGCTGCAGGCAAGAATATATTACTGGCGGGGTGAGTTCTGAGAAATGATGGCTTTCTTTAAAACAATTCCCCATATACGATGCAATAGATCCACCCCCACCGTATTTAAAGGTGCAAAGAAAAACCAGGAGATAATATGAAACATCTTCTTCATGCAGCACTCAAGCAGACTCCCTGGTTCTGGCCTTGTTTACAGGTCCCAAGTGTCGTGGTGACACATCAGGAGAGCGCCGTCCTACGGGGTCAGAGTAGGTGACGGCTGTGCTCCTACCCTGTGGCTCCCTGGAGGGTTCATTCTCCTATTATATCACACAAATAACGATAATAGTATAGTTCCGACTGTGGTGAGTCAGTCAAATCCCTGCACCTGGAATTGAATGCCATTGAAGAAGAACAGGGGAAAGCTAATTTCCATTAGGACTGTGTGTTTCTGTTAACGAGACACAAGATAAGCGGTCAAAAGAACCAAAAGAGCACAAAATAAATGCAAGGAAATAAAGAATGAACAGAAACTTTGCCACAAAAAGGAGGACGTTAGAAAACGGACACACCTCTTTCAGACAACGCTGACCCGAAATCTTACCGCAGTATTGCCATGTTCTGAGTTAAATCGCAACATATTTAACTCCAGTGGGAAATGCCTAAGTTTGGAAGGTTGGAATCTGTGATTATTGTCAGGTTTTTTTTTTTTTCAGACAGGAAATCAGGTGCTGGTAAAACAAATCCCTGCTTCAAATCCATTTTCTGGTTTGAGTTCTATGCTCAGAAGAACATTTATAGAAGTTTCATATTTAGTGTCTGAAAAAAACTCCCTGAAGTATAATCAACGCAATCTGAAAAGTGCTAAACTGTCCGGACATTTTATATATGTATACCAAAAGGATTTGCTTATGCAACACAAACCTTCAAATACTGGGCACTTTGTTGAATTATTATACATATTACGTAGGGTATATATTTATATATGTATATAAAAGAACATAAACACTATGAAATATTTTGGTAGTCTGCTCCTCGTACTTACAATTGTGCCAGAATAAAATATTTTTTTAAATATTAGTCGCAAATTATGTATAGTAGCTATAAATTAATTCAAAATGTTTACATGCAGTATGTCATGTAATGTCTCCAAATTTTTTACATCTGGGAAAAATTATAGGTTCTCTTCTGCCATATCCATTGATGTGGATGCATGTCTGTCGCAAATTATAATAAAATGAACTGCAGTTATTCACTATTCTGATTAGTTTCATTGGCCATGGTACCATGAGGTATGGTGACAGCCCGTAACGTGCTTTTTAGACTACCAAAGTATATTGTTTGAATCCAACCTCAAATCATCTTTCTTTGGTTCAGGTTAGATTGCTTCCCTTTTTATTAGATCAAAAGAAGCAGGAAAACTAAATCGTTTAATCTGGGCGGTTGTCGCCGTAGATGGAGATCTTGGTTCTTGCAACCTGAGACACTCCGAAAAGCCCTAAATGAACCTGCTCAGGACATCGACCATTATTGCTCTGTCTGACCACGCCCACCCTTTACACCACACCTACTACCTGGTCTCTACATTCCAACCACTCCCCTCCTTCCTGACCTGGCCAAACCACCGGACAAGACAGCTGCATTATTCCGACCCCTTCCTGCATCTAACAGGAAGTCCCTGGGGCGAATCAGTTTCTATCATGACATTGGGGGAAGAGGAATAATGTACCAAATAAATATGACTATTTTAGGCAAAAGTTTTGATGAATGATACCATAGTACTCTACTAATAGAGTAAAAGGATTTACCTTATTATTTGAATGTTTTTCCCTATAGGTCAAAATTGCTCAATGATAGTTTAATCATTATAGTCATAATATCTATCTTTCCTGCCTTGTCATTTATCTATATCTGGACCAGATGCAAATGTCACTCAAAAGTACATGACCAAACCAGTGTCTGCATCGTTTCTAAGCCTTCTATAAGTGCCGTGACTCTAAAAGACGCATGGCACATGAAGGGTAGTAGCTCCACTCTTCCTATTTGCTTACTAGATTACTAAAGAGAAGGATATATACCTTCTATCGCCTGTTTAATGGAGAATTGCGGGACTGTGCATTGTGTATCTCACACGACGTTCATGCTACAGGATGCAGCTGTCTAAATGTATCAATCTTAAGCCTGCATTTCAGAGATAACTGATTTGAGATGGATGATGCCATTGGGGGAAGGATCTCTCAAGGTGTACAGGCACCAACTTTCAGCCTGACTCCCTGTCCAGTGGTCACTGGTGGTACCTGAGGTGATGCTCTCCCCTTCCACCCCATCCCCCACCTCCACCGCCTCATCTGTGAACATCTCGTTGGGTTTGGAAGACACCAGCATCGAAAACAGGCTAGTAAGAAGTGACGTTGTGCCTAGGAGTTATGAGAGCAGTCAAGCCCTGTCTCTGAATGGGGAGGGAGAGTAAGAAACAAATTAATCAAAAACATGCTAAGGACTCAAAGGCGTTTCTGTTTCACAGATGACTTTTTCAAAGCAGTAGATTTTACTGCTGGAGAGTTTTTTTTTTTACAGTAAAAAAGGCCACTCTTCATCAGCGGGATGTTCCAAACAGCCCCCACAACTTGGCACGGATAGGCAGTAGCTGGTCTCCGTGTGGCACTGCTGGACACGTGAGGAGCATGCAGACGGCTGGAGCGGAACCAGCAAGTGAACCTTAAAGACTACCAGTGCTGAGAACTACAGAGAGACACTAGAACAGGCCGCCTGCCTTGTAGCTGAGTCACATTGTATTATCAGAATAGAAAGAAGACATTTACGCATTACCAGATTTGGCAAAAAAATTCAGCATGTGGCGTTTCAAACGTGACTCAAGAATGTAACTTCTGTCCTGTGTTTCTCTGGTACAGAACACCAGGAGAGGTGAGATTTCAGCCGGCAGAAAATATCAGGGCTAAACATGGAGACACAGGAAAAGCTGAAGGAGTTTTCTTCCTAAACAACATAAATCTTAAAAACAGCAGCCGAAACCTGCGGTTTACTTTATAGCTGCCTTTTCCTTCCTTCCGTATCAGGATCTTTCTGCTGGGCCGACTTGTGAAATAATGGAGTGAATTTTTTGGCAGATTTTGCGGCCGTCTCGCTGACACAGCAGTGGCAGGGTGTCAGCGGCCTCCATCCCGGTGCCTCGGCCCCCGGATTAAAATCTGTAACTTATGTGGCTGAAGGAAAAATAGAACAGGAGGAGGGAGAGGCAGCCCCAAACAGACCCACCATGCAGGACAAAACGCCATGCACACCAGCACACAGGGGTCGTCTCCACCAAACCACCACCATGACCTCGGCTATAGACATCCCACTCCCTCTGCTACCGTCACTGTTTGGGATCATTGAAAGTTTGGCATTGTCCTTTTCCGCTTTTCCACACTTCTTCTGTGTCAGTCTCTCCTTCCTTGTTGGAAGCTCCTCCTCACAAACGACACATTCCGATTAAAAAAGGTGACGCTTAATGAACTGAGTATGCTGTGAATGGATCATGTTATCATATGAGAAAGGAAAGTGGGCGGTGTAAGGGGTTACATAAAATTCTGCTAGGTCACATGGTTCTTCGCTCTTCTTTTTGAACACACCTACTCTTCCCCCAGCTTTCACCTCCAACTCGCGTCTACTTGACCCCTTCTCCTCCTCGTTCCTTCTCCCCTGCTCCCACCAGGCCTACATGACGCTACACTTGCCCTTGAGCTTGTCAGCACGCTTCTGCTTGTTGGAGCGCTTGCCGTCGATGTTGAGGCTCATGTTCCGCTTCTTCTCCAGGTTGAGCAGCTCCTGGAAGAGCTCTTTGACGTTGTAGTTCATTTTGGCCGAGGTCTCCATGAAGGCGCACTTCCAGGTGGTCGCCTGGGCCTCGCCCTCCCTGGTCTCCACCTCCCGCTGGTTCTCGTCACACTTGTTCCCCACCAGCATGACGGGGATATTCTCTATGCTCCCTTTGATGGCCAACACCTGCTGGTAGATGGGCTTGAGCTCCTCCAGCGACTGCCGGCTGGTGATGGAGTAGACCAGGATGAAGGCGTGACCCTTGGAGATGGACAAACGCTGCATGGCGGGGAATTGGTGACTGCCCGTGGTGTCAGTGATCTGCAGGGTGCAGACGCTCTTGTCACAGCTGATCACTTGCCGGTACGTGTCCTCCACGGTGGGGATGTAAGTGTCCCGAAAGGTTCCCTTTACGAAGCGCAGCACAAGAGAGCTCTTCCCCACCCCCCCGGCCCCGAACACCACCACCCTGTAGTCATTGCTCTGCTCTGGCATCTTGGCCTCGAAGCTTCCACACGTATTTTCCTAAGCCTGAAGAGAAGAGAGAAAGCACGGGTTTGTAGGGCATGAAGAAACATCACTAACATCACCTCTCAAAATTCTGGTACCTCCACCCTCCCATCCTCAAGGATAGATGCATGTGGTGTGAAGTACCTCAACCACATTGGCGTGGGGAATCTGTGCAAAGCAACCTCTCTGAAAATAAGGGATCACATATGTCTGATTTAACACGGATCTTTGCCAAATGTTTCTGAGTTCATCTTTTACTTTATGTGGAATTTTGAACAATTTTTTAAAAATTCTATTTCACGTCATTATTAATAGAAACCATTCATAGATTTTATGACAATTCTAAACCAGGTAGTCTTTCATAATTTAATACCTGTAAGTAGATGTGCATGCAAGTTTGGAAGAGTACAGTATTCCAGGTTAAACGCTCCTTGACCCAGTGTGTAGCCGTTTAAGCAACACGGTTTACAGGCCCTTTTGAAAGAGGTCCTTATGCATTATCGTTTATCTAAGCCTGAAGCATCTCAGCGGAGCAATGGACGATCGATAAGCTCCTTCAGTGCTGCGACTGCCCCACGGGCTGCGATATCAAAACACATTGCGGCCACAGCATCTCTGAAATATGACCAGTACAACACTGGGCCCTGGGAAATCAACGTCGTGTTCGTACGTCCAGAAAACAATGCCGGTGCTTTTAACGCTGAGATCTGATTTCATTCTTAATGTGATTAGGCAAGGAAACGGAAGGCAGGTCCCGTCAGAGTAATATGATCAAACTGCTTCAGCGTCAGGCTCATTACTATATGTGCCTCATTTAATTCAATATGACATACTGTATGTATGTAACTGTGTATTTGCGTGCGTGTGAAACAGAAATGCAGAAGAAATTAGGAGACTAAATGTGGGCGATGCAGGAAATGCACATCGCTTAATGCATCCCTGTGTGAATCCCTGTTTACGCATTATTCTGGGCAGCTGAGTTAGCATCCTCACCCACATCCAATTGTATTATGCATCTGATTGCCCCTCTTCTCTGCATGCATGCGTATCAGTGCATTTCAGCGTTTGTTGTGCATCCCTGCATGCATCGCTGTAGATGGTTATACTGTATTTGGGTGTGTCTCTTTCACACACCTACATACATCTGGGTACACAACACAAAGGTCAATATGGAAAACACTCATTTTATGCATTTCAATAATTGGTAAACAAGAAGAACTATATTTCTGGATCCAATGTCTGGGTCTATAAGCCAGAAACTGTGCAATAGCTACTTAACCAATTTAAGTGCCCCAAATTTCCACAAAACCATGCTAGTTCGATGTCCTACTTCATCCCACTACACACTGCACATTATAAAAATGAAAGGCAGCTGTTAGACGGCATCTGCAGATGTGGATTCCCGGCTTGTTGAAGGCATCACCTGGTGTTCTCCTCAGCCTCCGCTGCTGATCTGTTTTCCCGTTTCGGCCAGGTTCGTGCCGCTCGTGCCATGCGCGTCCCGCGTCCGCGCGTGTTTTTGTGGATCCCTGCGTGTGGATCCCTGCGTGTGGATCCCTGCGGCCTCTGCCTCCGTCAGCACAAGGGTCGGACGTCGTTAACAACTCATATATCTTTGCCGAAGCTCAACCTGAAGCCATCGGTCTTTGAGGCGGGGGAGACTGGGAGATGTGGATGACAGATGAATTACACCTTTGTGTCTCTCAGAAGGAGGACAAACCGTCATCTCCATCATCTTAACCCGTCTTACATTGTGCTCAGCTCTACAGGAGCCTTCACAACTCCACGGACTGACAAGAAAAGCAGTTTTTACTCTATAACTTCTGACAGGCATATAGAACTGTAAATATATAAATGTCACTGTGAATCATGTCAAACTATAGACGAACACCATTCCAATGCATTAGATTAGATAATAAAGCAAAGGATTAAGACAGTTACATGAGGAGCACTGTGGACAGGGACCCCAATGTGACTTTTACAGGAGGGCGTCATGTCATCCCCAGCTCCCCCAAAAAAGAGCTGCTCTGAATACCCCAGGCACGCTCTCCGACTGAGGCACACACGAGGTCACCCCATGCGGTTAAATCAATAAGTAAATGGCAAGGAGCCTTTGATCGATGCCTTTCAGCTCTATGACAGAAACAGCAGGATCTCCAGTCCACTGCCTGCAATGATAACTGACTTATCCTTTCTGGGGGTGGGGGGGGGGGTGGTTGGGGGCATCTTATTAATTTATATTTGCCTGGGGCTTGCAGCTGAAGCAATTTAGTGTATTAGTGACTTTAGCCAACCTGTCCTGCCAAAGCCAACATTAACTCTGGCACGTCCCCCTCGAACGTCCTCTGTTGTTTCCATGGAGACCAGCCGATGGCGTCACGCTCGGAAATAACCTCCACGCTTGTGTTCATCAAGCTCATAAATGCGGAGAAGGCCGCACGTTGGGCCGCGGCGCGGACCACACCATTCAGACCGATAAAAACCTGCCACCAGAGTCTGCCCATTAATAACAGCCAAATGCGGGTCACCCAGAGTAACCCAGAGACAACCGGAGTCACCTGTCTTGGGAAATACCTGGCACAAGGCAGCTTACGGCTGCTAATCTGTAACAGGCTTCCAAGTAATACCTGCTTTCACCTTAAACGAAGCCTCCTCAGCCATCCGTCTTCCTAAGGCCGTAACATGCAGTGACAGCTGGGGCGAGAGGAGCTGCGCTCCATATGACTGGCTGCCATTTTCCCTGACGCATTGACCAGCCGTTAGTAACTGAGGATGCCACTGTGACGAGCACCTGATGACCTCGAGGAGGCGGACGAGCAGAAAGCCTGCTGGGCCTTGAGGTCACCTGTAAGTGCTATTGGAATGTTTAAGCCTGTCCTGTGAGTGTGCTGTAAATACAGCGTGTAAAGAACGCCCTGCATAAAAAAATGCACCCTTGCTGATAAACCAATGGAAGAGCACTTTATCCCCACAACCGGCGGTTAACGTGCACATATGTGGGCTCCACGGTAAAGGTTGATGAGGGCTTGCACACTGCCCTGCCTTCCCTTCTCTTCTCATACTTTCTTGTCTTTTGCGTATTTTTTGGGAATTGCCCAAGTACTGAAAGGACTGTGATTGAGGTCTGTTGCGGAGGGATAGCGGGTGAAGACGTGAACCAGCACAAATCATCGACGTCATCTGTCAGCTACTGAAAAAAACCTGTTGGTAGGACTTAAACGAAAAATGATTCACCTCTTTTTAAAACCCCAGCTATAATTACAACATTAGCGTTCAATTCAGTAACATTAAGTTGTAACTATTCGGTATTTCGCTCGGTATACGTAGGCCTACCGCTGTAGCTGCGTTTCTGGATTTAACGATGCCTGGCGCTCGGGAATCCTTGATGCAGACTTACATTCACTGTTATTGCGCTGCGTCCTGTTGTGCTGAACGACCGTGGAGCCCAGTCATTAGCGGTAAGTGGTCCATTGTTATCTCTTTGCTGGATCAGCATAAACGTACACGGAGGGAGGAGATGTACAAGCATAATGATTCATTTTAAACTATTTATATACGGCGCCCCTCCCCCATAGTTACCCCGAAGTGCAAAGTGAAACTCCCCGTGGCCCAGAAGCATGCATGGTCATATGGTACAACTGCGTGTTGGGCAGGTTGACGAAGACCACCCCCCCTGGCCAGCCAAGTCAAGCAAGGAACAGACGGACGGAAAAAAAGGACAGCAGCCATGAGACCTCCAGTAGTCCTACGGTGTGTAGGAGTGTCCCGTGTGTCTGAGGGTGAGAGTTAATGCCTGGAAGGAATTATGGATGCTCAGTGTGGGAGTCAAAATCATCACACACCACCATCCGCCCAATTCACAATAGTAAACTGCAAGAAATAGCTTTTCTTTTTTTTTTTTTTAGAAAAAAATCCTTAATTAAAAAAATTATTCCCAAAACCAACCTTGCCAAGTTTAATGTTTATTTGTGAACTGCAAATCACCAGGTTTCATGCGGGTTCTCCTCTCACAGTCCATAGATGGTACAGTCCATAGATGGTACAGTCCATAGATGGTACAGTCCATAGATGCTCAGTTAGGCTAATTTGTCTACAATTCGCCCATAATGTGTGAGTGTATATGCCCATCATGGACCGGCTTCCCATCCAGAGTGCGCCGAGCATCACATAACATTCTGTATTAAAGAACCTACACTGAAGATATAATGCTAAGCTTCTTATCAGCTCATAAAATACACACCCAACTGCCCTCCATCTCTCACTGCCCAATAAACATTTCCTCCAATGGTTTTATTTAATGAATTGCCAAAAATAAATTCATAAATTATCAAACAAATCCAACAAATAAAGTCTCAAATTATAAAATGGAACAGGACTAAGAACCTCGATGACTGTCTTTCAATGGACCAATAGCAGATTTTAAAGGCTACTGAGTATTCTTAGTTGTTACCAAATACAAGTGCAAGATTTAACATATAAAGATCAAAGTACTTATAACCACAGATACATCCCCTAATCCCCCAACTGCTTGTTCTGGTCAGGATAACTACAGATAAAAACTCTCAAAAGCAATATAAGGTAAATCTTTCCAGCACGGATTTAATTATTTATACAAAATTACGATAATGGAACAATAATATACGCATAACCAATAATGATAATCCCATGTCAGTAGTCATTTACTATTTGTAACTGTCAGGAATAGAAACTAAGAGTAGCTATTCTGCACATATATTTTTTAAAATACATTTTATTGGTTTTAAATCACCTACTATCAATTTCGCTTCTAAAAAAACTCACATAAAATGCAGTTGAACGTTCATGTCTCGAGGGAGGTCCCTGCGACTCCACAAACACGAAAACCCCCACTGGACTATCCCTGCTTATAAGCAAAGAGACTCTGCCCTATAAATAAGGCACTGAATGTGGGTCAGTGACCAGCTGGTAAGCTTCAGGTCCTTCTACACACCCAGACTCCAGAAAGTATATGTTAGCCAACCTCTCTGGTCTTTTAACATGTACAGGGGCAGTGCTCAATGGACACGAAGAGCTATGGACAAAACCCACCTAAGTGTCAGAAGTGCGATCACGGTGCTGAGTGGGCACAGCATGTCCAGCATTTTAAAATCTAATTATCTCATTTTTAATCTAATTTTTATCAAATTAGAAAATTAATAAGTGCCTAGCTGCCCAGCTGGTTCAAAAACCTGGTAAAATTTGAATGGGATGCTCTGAGTTTAGCAAAGAGGACCAAGGCAGCATTAGATAATTTTATAATTAAATAGTAATTTAATCTTTATTTAGTTAAATCCTGATGCAGCTCCACCTCCTTGACAAATCCCTGCAGCCACTTACCAAGACAGTTGCTTGAAAACCATTGTGTTATGAAAATGACATCATCATAATAGTAAATTTAAATAGTATGTCAAAGAGAAAAAGATTTGGAGGTTGAGAGTACTAGAATCACAATAACAAGAGTATTTCTTAGAGGAATCTGTCTACAAATGCAAGCATACACTATATAATATTGTTATTACAATAGCCAATGAATGACACCCAACAAAAACAACTAAAAATGACATAGAAAACCCCGGGTATCACATAAACACATGAGACCGAAAACAATTTTTGCTATAAAAACAGTAAAGTAAATGCATTTGTTTAATCAGGTCATGATTATGGTTATATATTATTGAAAGTACAGTACAGGTACAGTATACCAGAATTAATTTTGCCACCACTTACCACTTGAAGATACGATTGAAAGGAGAGGATGGTGGTGTAAGTTGTGGATTTAACGAGAAGATAAATAAGGTATCTCTTGGCCTGGCTATTTTTGATGCCTTTTTTTTTTTTACTCAGGAGTGGTGAGGTGTTCCGTTTTATTTTATTGAGAAGGTCAAAAGGGGGAGCCACCCTTAACCAGGAATGGGAACAAGTTACACAGTGGCGAGTCCGAGTCCAGTCTCGAGTCAAATCAAAGTCAGATCTCAGGTCACGTACCTTCAATCCAAGTTGAGTCGAAGTCATCATTTTTACTGTTGAGTCGCAAGACATCAAGTTGTGACTCGAGTCCAAGTCAAGTTGTGAGTCATGTAACTTGAGTCCATACCTATGTCAGTTTTTTTTTAACTTTAGTGATTAAAACCCACTTCATAGGAAGAGATGGGTTGAAAAGAGAGTCTCCACTCTGTCATGGTTGTCCTCAAACAGTTTTTATGTCCCTGTATATGCAGGGAGTGAAACATCTTTCTAACAATCTCAGAAGACCTTGCATTCAGCCAATTGAAAATGCAGACAACAGAAAAGTAATATACACTGAAATAATAAAATTAACGTTATGGTATCCGGAGGGGGGACTATAACCTCAACTCTTCTCGAGTCACAGGGTCCAAGATAGGTCCAAGTCTCCTGCTGTCAAGTCCAAGTCAAGTCCAAGTCTATCCATCACTCATGTCAAGTCGAATCACAAATCATCAAATTTGTGACTTGAGTCTGATTCAGCAGCGAGTCAATGATTTGAGTCCCCACCTCTGCCCTTAACACCCTGGATAAACCATTCTGCATGCCAAAACTTTACCTGCATAGAGGAGAGGACTGCAGGGCCCTGGAGCCTATCCCAGACAGCACAGGATGCAAGGCTGAAGGACAACCTGGATGGGATGCCAGTCCATCACAGAGCTCACACAAACATACACTGCAGGTAATTTAGAGACACCAATTAGCTCAACTGCATGTCTCTGGACTTTGGAAAGAAACCCACCAACATGAGAGAACATGCAGGCTCCACACACACAGAGCCAGGGGGGGATTCAAGCTCAACTGGGCAACCGGCACAGTGCTATCCACTGAGCCACCATATTGCCCCCCCACCCCCCGCCCCATAAAGCAACTCCTATTTCAAAATAACATTTACTTCACATAAAGAAAAATCATTTGTCAGAAATGAACATTCGGCGTAGATCTGAGGTTTCAGTCAGAAACTATTCATTTGGCAGATATCCAGCATGCAAAACACCCCAAGCATCTAAATTACCATGGAGATTCAATGGAAGACTCATCAGATGGATTCAAATAGCCAGGCATAATGACCTATTTGAGGTGGTTTCCATTTTAACATGTTAGTTTTAATGAACCCATTGACAGCTACATGGTAGCATAAATAGGAATCTGTCGTTGCTGTCCCACTGAGAAGCTAAGGTACATTCAGTCCTTTGACGCCTTAAATATGTTAAATTGAGTCTGATTCTTTATGAATCAACCTTTAATGTCGCTACCTTTGGGGTTTTGATCTATAAAAATTTAAACCTAATAGCTATTTACATGTCAAAGACAGTAATGCATGTCCATTTTATTTCCAGTAAGGGCACGGATTCTTCAGTTCCTAGTATGATCTCTTAGGTTCTATTGTCTAATGCCATCGTTCAATGAGGTCTGACTGTTGCTGCTTAGAAGTATCTACCACGGCAAAATAACATTGTCACCCCTAGACCAGAACTGAGTTATCAGTCTGGGCAGAACAGGTGTGAGTCCACCTTCTTCCAAATAGCATTCATACCGAGTACAGGAAAATATCAGGAATACGCAGAACTGAAACGAAACCTGACTTATAAAGGGGCAATATCAGGAATACGCAGAACTGAGGCGAAACCTGACTTATAAAGGGGCAATATCAGGAATAAGCAGAACTGAGATGAAACCTGACTTATAAAGGGGCAATATCAGGAATACGCAGAAGTGAGATGAAACCTGACTTATAAAGGGGCAATATCAGGAATACGCAGAACTGAGGGGAAACCTGACTTATAAAGGGGCAATATCAGGAATACGCAGAACTGAGGGGAAACCTGACTTATAAAGGGGCAATATCAGGAATATGCAGAACTGAGGCGAAACCTGACTTATAAAGGGGCAATATCAGGAATACGCAGAACTGAGGGGAAACCTGACTTATAAAGGGGCAATATCAGGAATAAGCAGAACTGAGACGAAACCTGACTTATAAAGGGGCAATATCAGGAATACGCAGAACTGAGGCGAAACCTGACTTATAAAGGGGCAATATCAGGAATACGCAGAACTGAGACGAAACCTGACTTATAAAGGGTGTGCAAAGATTTTTTGTGAGTTATTGACTCTTTTTAGTACATTTTTCACAAAAACAAATCCCACATGCACGATATCAGATAATATAGCCTTCTGTTCACAGCAAATGCTTTGCATGAGTCTACATGTTTCTTAACCTATAAACATGGCACTGCGGAAGGGTGACTTCACGAATATCATTGCTAGTTCTGTGGAAGTGTGTGCATGTGGGATACGTGTGAGATATTTGCGCCTGAGGTATTTGCCTTCGGGGGTCAACCACAGCATGAACGTACACTACGGTGTGATTCACAGGATATTAATAACCGCTGAGCTATTTGGAGCTTTTAGTTCAAACGTGTTTACAGTCTGTTCCATTTGAGCCTTAGAAATCAGATCAATTGCTGGGGATATAGTCCTCCATCTATCTTCCAAGTACTTACCCTGGTTTTGGTCACAGAGAGGCTACAGTATATCCCAGGAAGCACAGAGCATACACAAAGTCATATCCCATAGGCACTTTAGAGATACCAGTTAACTTAAATGCATGTCTTTGAACTGCAGAAGAAAACCAACAGAGCACAGAGAGATCATGCAAACTCCACACATAGGAAAAGGGAGATTCGAACCCGCAGCCCTGGAGGTGTGAGCTAAAATTATTCATAACTCTTTCAAATCTGATGCCATGAAGCTGAGTATACTCACCGCCTCGATTACTACTGAAGATTACTGCCCGATTCACTGCCTAAACAGCCAAAAAAGACCACTATTTAGAATAACACATGTTCTCCTTGACCTAAATCACAAGTGTTTTCACTCCCTGAAGTCATAGATATGTTTTATGGCCCTTTCCTTTGTGCATAACATTCAAAAATATGTTTTTCTAGACATTCTAGGACTCTCATTGATTTATTAATATTTTCAAAACAAGCAGCAAATCTTGACACCAGATGAGTATGTGGTCTGAATTTCATCGCATTGTCAGTAAGCTGACTGAAATCAGCTAAACTTTTCATGCAAGTTAAAGCTTTAATGCATTGATGGCTAGCACACCAAGCAATGAGAGTAATTAAAATAAGTTATCAGTAAATAAGCCAGCTTGCATAACATGGAGAAATTCTGACAGTGAGAATGCAATGCTGAGATGAAGAATCTTTGGATAGACGAAAATGATTTCTCAGAAAACATTTGTTTTTGTTCAGTTTAAGAATAGAATTCAGTTATTAATATAATTTTATTGTATATAACATAGAAATAAATTATGAAGTAAAAAGGCACTTTGTACGATGACTAATATATCTTTTGTAACAATACCAATGATTCACTCAGGAAATTATAGAAACTGTGTGTTTTTATAAATATTTGTTTTCCCTGGGTTCCAGTTGTTTCTGTATTATGATTGAATAAATCATTAAACCAGGTACAGTATACCAAACTGTGAATTTTTAATTAATTCTTATAATTAACTCTGCCAACTTTAGGTACCTAGTTGCCATATAAAATCCACTATTATTTGAGCCACGGAAGGCATCAAACTTCTGACTAGCTTATAAATCAGCGTTAAACCAGGAAAAAAACATATAAAAACGTGATGAATGTGTTGTAAAATTCCTTCTTCAACCTTGTATTTTTTCCTCTCTGTCTCTGGGAAGATGATTCCTCAGAGGTAAAGGATGAAACTGCTCACACAGTCATCATTAACATGCTTCTGAATGTAAATTGCTCATTAACTTGCCCAGGTTCCCCACACAAACTACAGGCACTACCAAAGTCATCATGTCCATATGAAATACTGTAAGCTGTATTGGTCGCTCTCTTAGCAGGAATGGCTCAGGTTCCGTCCTGGAAATGGTCCATTTGTCTAAACTACGCTGCTGTCCGAATCAGCTAAGTGTTACAGTGGATGGCTGTTCAACTTCAATCTTTAGGCAGGAACTAGCAAATAGTGGCCCTTTCTGTAAATATCACACTAAGTAACAGAATGATGGCTGAAAACAACTTGAGGCATCTGGAATCATATGAACTTGTGCCTTTCTATTGATTTCCAGCCAGCTAGGTTTCTTCAGCATGTCACCCCTTTGCCTAACTCCCAGACTGCTGATTTACCTCCAAACAATATCAATGCCTTCTTAAACACACTCTCTCTCTCTCTCTCTCTCTCTCTCTCGCTCTCTCTCACTCGCACACACACACACACACACTTCATATGTGTAGTGATCAGTCCTTATGTATGCGTCAAAATGCACACGCAACTGAGCGCATTAACATCCAGATATTGAAACAACGTGGGTGTAGGTGGCTGGAAAGGAGTATGACGTGATTTTTCTACCTAGGCAAATCGTGACTTGGACGTTTACTCCCACGGCACATGTGAATAATGTCCAGACCATCACTCCATACTTAACTCACAGTTTATTCGCCGTTTTCCTGCACGGCAGCTGGACGACGGACAGTGCAGCGGGTCAGAAGCACTGTTTTTCATGCCCGGCGAAACTGGGATAGAGTGAGCATCACACTACCAGTTACAACACCCTCCCTCCCTGCCAGCTACCCCCTCCACCCAACCCCCCAACCCCAAAAGCCAGCTGTCAGATGCTCTTGCGATCCTGTGGATATTTTTTTCACAAACACAAGCAATTAATTTGTATTATATGTCTCCATACACATTGTAACACTCGCACCTACAGTGGCTTGTGCCTGAATAGTCACTGAAGCACAACGCAACGACACATATGAAGCGATACATGCACTCCCATATGTACATGGCATAACATCGCCGTCGTTCTCTAAATAATAAATAAAATAAACCGTGCAATCATCATCAAGTTCTTCTCAACGTATCACGCAATGCACACATAAGATCATAAATACTTGGAGTTCACGTTAGACTCATATTCTGGCACAGAGTTGCATCCTGTCGATCCACACACATTCCCAGGCGGACCCCGTTTGTTTTTCATTCATAAATAGTGGTCGGGAAAAGGTTTTCCTCACCTGTCTCCTTACTCTGCTCCTTCCCAACGTGCCGCTACCTTCTCACACTGAGCCTAAACACAACGGCAAACGGTGTCCCGTGAAATTTAAGAATACCTTTTTTATCGCTCAATTTTTTAACATTTTTGGGAAATCCATCACTCTATGGAAATAATATTTTAGGAAAGTGTAAACACACGGAGCATCCAGAAGCACACTGCTCATTTATCAAAATAAATAAGTATTGCGTACCTGAGCGCAGCCGCTTTTTTCCTTTGCCCTCTGGTTATATTAACAAAAGTAAATGAAAACCTGCGCCGTCTGTAGCATTTTACAGTATTGTAGCGCTGACGGACTGCTCCTCTGTTCACTGCAGTCTCTCGCTCTCTCACACTCCCTGTTCTCTCTCACACACCCTCCGTCCCTCCCTCCCTCACTGTTTTTCTGATTTAAATCCCTTGATACTAAAGATAGGAGGTGCTCTTCTTTTTCTCTCTCAACTAGCTCCTTCCACACTGAAAAGTGACGCAGACACTATAACCCCCCCCCCAGGTTTTACGCTCTTTAAAAACACTGGTTTCTAAATCCCATCATCTGTAAGTCGCCGCTGATACACCGCTCCCGAAATCAGGGGACATCTAGCGCTTCCATTACTGGCATATGTTTCATTTTTCTATGACTACCACGCGTATCGTCTCACAAAAAAAACAAAAAAACAATTCGCATCATAAAACTTGTCGTTGCAAGCAGAATGAAAATTTTCACGAAATAGAAATTTAATTTTCTAATTTAAATTTCACCACTATATTATCGTATCGTTATGAAATATAATTTGGGTCCAAACAGCGTAGCTGCTGAATCCCAATTATTATTATTATTATTATTATTATTATTATTTGCAGCATCCGTTTAAGTGTCATAACGGAGTTCACAATGAATACATATATAATTATATGCGATGTAACCTAGTGGATCGAGATGCGAGCAGGACATCTATTTCGTCGACAACGTGCGTCAGGAGTGACTTTAGCTTTGCCATTTGAGTTAAATCCATCTGCTGATAAGCCTGCTATGTAATATAATGTTGACGAGACTCCCATATCAGAAGCTAAATATCTAAATAATTCACACATTTCATTACCTTCGTGTACTATACCAAAAGACAATACATGTAACAAGTGTAATTTGCCTGGTTTGGAACAAAGCATTTTTTATGAATGTTATCTTTTCAGAAAAAAAATAAATAAAAGAGCACGTAGAATGATGATATCCTGTGGGCCCAGTAAGCCTTACGGTTCATTTTAAAACATAATGATGTAAATTGCATTCAGGCCACCGTATAATTTGTTATATGGACATAATATATAATTTCATAAAAATATAGTGTTGAATTTGTTTCCGTATTTTCGCACTGATAGCACGTCGAGGTTCAATTTCTGGGATTATGAATAAGCCTTTGTCTTCCTCCAGCGGCTAACTGATGAACAGCAATTGTCCACAAGCCTATACAGTCGAGCATAAGCTTAGATTAATTTTGCACTGATTTATTCAAATAGTAATAAAATTATAAGATACAGATTATGGTTATGATAAGTCATTGAAAAAGAAGTAAAGTACAAATACCTTAAACTCAAAACGAATGTGATTTTTTTTGTTGGTAGGTTCGTTTAATATATTTGTTTCACATTAAAGATTTCACATTATACGGTTATTGACGACTAATGAATTTCAACACTACAAATTAAAGTGATCCAGTACGCAAAAACTATAACGTCGCTGTATCGTTATAACACAAATTACTTTGCCAACATGGCGTCTTGGTCACTTGGACACAGGAGTTGTTATAACAGCCTCACTAGCTCTTGGGACAAATCCCAGTGTCCAGATCAGCGGCATCATTCTTCTAATTCCAATTCTTCGAATGTTATCAGCTCACGTTCTGTTGTTCTCAATGACACCTGCACTTTGAAGCAGCTCTCTGGCACCCCCTGTCTGTGGTCTATTGGCTTCACATCTGGTGATTGAGATATCCATGCCAGATGCGTTGCGTTTTTATCCTTGTTCATCGAATTATTGGATAAGAGGTCATGACCATGTGAGAGTATGTCCTGTCACTCTCAAAGACCCGACTTGGAAAAAAAAGCAGAAATGCACTGCTGGTGAAGGTGGCCACTTAACAGCTGTGTTCTTGTGCGATGTAAACACCAGCAGCTCCGGAATGGAGCCAAACCATACCAGGAACATCTACCCAAACAATGAGGGTGAGGTTAGACCCCTCCACCATGGCACACATTCACTCATTCCTGTAGGCTTCTTATAATATTTCACAACAAGGCAAATGAGTCCATCGCTCAAATTCCTGCACAAAATTAAAGCAGTTTGACTCGACAGGCATAAAAATCCTCACACCTTTTCTGTACCAAAAGTGTCAGGATTAGTCCCTCCCTTAGCCAGTTCAAACCGTCATTTCCCTGTTTGGTCAGCAGGTGTCACTGACCATCCCGTTTTCCACTCGCTTCCATTGTTCTGTATCCTAGTACATTCTCTTTGCTCCTTGGGCCATAAGGTGGGCAGCTGCCAACTAAGCATCTCTCCATTCATGGGTTGGAGGCCCGTTCAAACGTGTTGGGCACCTTGTGTGTTTTGCTCTTAGGATTTGTTTAAAACTCTCTTGTTAATTATGTTTTTTGTGTTTCTGTGTGGATTCCGTGTTTGTGCTTTTTGCTAATTTCTCCTGTTTGTGTCTAGTTTTATAATTAAATCCTGCTTCACCTTTTTCCCCAGTATCACCCATGTAGCCCGAGTGTAGGCTTTTGAATATACCTTCACCTGTGTTTAATCAGTAATTGGTCCACACCTGTCCCTCATCTAATCTTTTGTCTTGTGTATTTCTGTGTCTACTCGTGCCCTGTTCCCCGGTCGGTCATTCAGTCATTATGCTTTTGTTGTTTGTTTGGTTCCTGTAAGTCGAGTTTCCCCATATGAAATGCGTGTGTTACCTGAGTGCGTCCCTTACCTGTGTCCTTGCTATAGTTTTACTTCTCAACCTACCTTTGTCTGACCCCTTCTGATGTCTTTTGGTTGCTGTTTCTTTTGGAACTCAGTTTGTTTATAGATCCTCCTTCTTGTCAGACCAGGAGTGTCCTTCCATCATGCTCCACCTAACACAAAGAGCTTCTTGCCAGTATTTTAATCTGGGATGGGATGTTAATTGATTTATTAACATGTGAGCCTCACCTGTACAGAAGTCCCCGATTCCAGTGTATTTTGTATAACTCATTTCCTAAAATGCTTCCTATGTTGGACATACCAGCAACTTATTAAAGAATTTCCGGCACCACTTTGCAATGAGGCTCCCTTTTGCCACTTGTAAATGGTAGAAGGTCATTAATAAAAAGAAAACTGTGTTATAAAATTGTTTGAAATTGTCTATTAATAATTTACAAAGCGTTGCAAGCTAATTAATAACCAGATTATAAACCATTCATAAATCCTTTATATGGGTAACCTTATTGTAAAGTGGCACTGAATTTCCACCTGGGAACATTGAAAAATAATCTTGCCTTATCGACAACTACCCTGTTTGACATAAACGATGCATCAGTGTCCAAGCAATTAGAACATGGAAGATTAATATTTTTCGTTGGATTTCAAATGGCAATTTTATTTCCCAATTTTATCTTTTTATACTGAAAGTTACGTAAGGGAATACTAGTATTATTATTATTTTTTTACATTATTGTTCATATGAACCATTTGTGTCTTGCTGCAGCTTCCACGAAGCGGGGGAGCAGCACCGGACCCAGGACTGAGGTGCAATTGGAAGGAAAGGGGAATGTCCGGAGAGTCTTCCGGATCCTGGAAAGGCTGAATGTGGGATGCGAGTCTTATTGGGTCCACCCACCGACAAGGCAGGACTCGTCCAGACTCAAGGGCTTTGGAGGGCCAATGGGACTGGGTCCTGGGGGAGGAGTTGTCTGGGCAGGTGATGTATGCCCCCATTTTCTCCTCTGGGAGATGGAGACTCGGCTCTCCCCTCTCTTGAGCCCCAGCCAATATTGGTGGCTGCCCGCAGAACCTAGGACCAGAGTGGCCCAAGTCTCGGGCAGAGGCAGGGGGGCACACGGAGCAGGACTCAGGGCAAAGCGAGCTAGTAGTGAGCCAGGAGGCTGCGAGGAGGCTGCTTGGGCATTGACAGGAGAAGATGTGGACACCAGTGGGACATCAAAGTGGAGGGGTCATGCACCATCGGTACATCAGCTGACAAGGTAGGTGCTGGCGAGACATCAGGAGATAAGACTGTGGATATCTTCAGTTTCTGTGTATAAGCAGGTCAATGGATCACAATCTTACCATGGGGAGTATGTGACAGTGGGCCCTGGATGGGATGCATGGCAGATCAGGATTCAGCTGGGGCCCCAAAGAGCCTGCAGTCTGGGCAGTTTCTGTCTGGCCCTCTAGAGAATGTTGGGTGACCAAAAGGTTTTTTGGCTGCAAGCATGGCTGGGAGCAGCCGAGGAACCTGAAGGCGAGCAGGGTGAAGCTGTTACATCTGGAAGCGAGTCGGGGTCGGCTGAGGCACCCGGAGAGGAGCAGGTCAGGATGCCAGGGGCAACCCCTGGAGTTTGCTACGAGATGGCAGGCAACACTAAGTACCCCACACTGGCCAGAGTGGCATCTTGATCGATGGTGTGACATCATCTAGGATGGGCATAGGCAGAACGGTGTTACTCAAGGCAGGCTCCTGCTGGGCTGGGTTCTGGGGACTCGGGAAGGGCGATGGCCTCTTCTGAGCCTGGCTCTGGAGGCTCGGGTCGAGTGAAGGCCTCTCTCAGGTCGGACTCTTGAGGCTTGGGAGAAGGAGGTGTGGCTCCTCTTGGGCTGGACTTTGGAAGATTGGGTGGAGAGGTAGCCCCTCCTGGGCCAGACTCTGGGTGCACGACGGCCAGGACAGCAAAGAAGTTCTCTGCTTGTAGGTAGTATGGTTCTGGCAGGTCCCACACCACTGGAGACCTTGCTGGTCTTTAGAACATGGGGAATTCACTCAGAGGGATATATATGGAAGGCTGAAGGCCAGGACTCATGTCACAGCTATGAAGTTTCTTTACGAGTCCAGTCATTCTGTCATGCCTTGAGGGACAAAGGACTTGAGGGTTTGTGTGTTGTCAAAACAGAAGAGGGTTTTATTGAAGTAAATGAACAGGGACAGTAAACAGGTTCATGAGGGATCAGAAAGGAGAGGACTAGAAATTAGGATGGGCACAGGCAACAGGAAGGTACAACATCATGACTGGACTGGGGAACATGGGATTGGGAAGCATGTATATGCTAGACTAATGAGGGAGCTAATGTGAGGCAGCTGGGAATGACTAACACGAGGGTTAGGGACAAGAGGTAAGACAAGCAAGTAACAAGTGTGGGTTGTTAGGGCGACGCTAGGGGGAATACAGGACGGTCAGGTGGATATGGTGGGCAGGATGTGACATCAGTACTAAAGTTGTTTTGAACGATTCTCAAAAATAAAGGAATCTTAAACTCTTCTCAAATACAATGTGTTTTACAGATTTTTACAGAGGCTTTGCCTTCAGAAAAAAACATGCTGACAAAGCTTTTGAAAGTTAAGTGGCCTTGTGGCTTTTTACACGCTTTAAATTTGTTTTATGCAAAAATGAACCTCAAAAAGAATAAGAATTGAAAGCAGACTAATAGCCTGTTAACAGAAGTTTGAGTGAGCTAAAATTTAATACAACAGTATTGGAAAACAAAAACTATTCTGTCCTGTTAGATGCTAATCTGTGTATGATTTTACATATTAAGATATTAAAATAACTTTTTCTTACATACAAACATCAACATTTAACCAGTAGTCACTCATAAATATCCTGAGACAACTGCATATAAACTGCGCTGTTCACACCTGGAAAATGTGTAAAAGATTTTTCTGTATGGCAGAATCTCTGGAAACAGTGACCAGGACAAACACCCATAGAAAATGAATGGATAGATGAATTGATGGGAAAGAGAAATTTCGATGGTTAAAAAAACTCCGCGTCCTCTACTGGAAAGATGAACACGTATATAACAATTACGTTTGAGATAGCGACCCCTTTTGGTGATATGGTGAAAAAAAGCGAAATTTTGCAAAAATATTTGAACGCATAAAAATAGTAACTGCGTGTTTGTTCAGTCTGTCTGCCTGCTGTGACATAGCATTTCATTAAGCCGGTAACTATCTACTTATGATATACAATATATATATACAAAGATAATGCATTTAGATTAATCTCCTTTAAAGAGAAGGAGAGACGGAGAGAGAGAGGAAGGAGGGTCTGAATTTGACATCAGGCAGCATCATCGGGCGGTGAGGAGCGGTCACTCCAGCGTCCGTTCTGCAGTGGGCTTTCCTGCCCTAACGCGATTTTCATTCTTCGAAAATGAGGTAAGAGGCAATTTCTAAATCATTGTCAGTGTTTGCAAATTTTAAAAACAAATGCCAGGTTTATGTTTGCGGCGATGTCTTGTGTTGCGACATTAAATAACAATGGTGGTCTGGTGCGCTTGGTGGGATCTCCGCCGAGAGTGGTGCTGATGTGAATATAAAACAGTCGGCGAGGCTTCCAGAGACAGAATGAAAATATACCTTTATACATTTATGTTTTTTTATACGTAATTTGTTTGACGAGGGGAGTTTTCCAAATTCATTAACGGCATTTTTAATAATTATCTTTGGAATATAACACAAATGACATTGCATACGAGCAAGGTCGATAGAGAAAACGCATAGATAATTTTCAGTTACTACATTTTATGAAATATTTGATCATAACATGTTAATTTTGTACATATAGTTAGTTAATCGTGATATTTATGTATATTTAGATACATTTGAATTGTATGAATTCTCAAGATGCAATAGCCTACTGTTAATATGGGAGTGTGATACTGATCTGATTATGTTGGATGAGAGAATTCATTGTTAATCAGACACGAACGGGGCGCACACGGACTGTTAGTCTGTACTGTACATGCTTACAACATACAGTTTATGCTGACGTCATTGGGTGTTACACCTGTGTACAAAATGGACGAAATGCTTTAGGAAATAATGTGTTAATTGATACTGTAATAATGACAATACGCATATTGTATATGTTATTATATGTTTGATATGTATTGTGAAATGTTTTCTGTTGTATTGTTGTAATGTGATGGTCTTAACACAAACTTACTTTGTGCTTGCCATTCAGAAAAGATATAGATGGAAATAACAGTGCTGGCTGTTATAGCCTTTGTTAGATACAGTGTGAACGAATGTACATATTTTGGTTCACCTTATCACATTACATAGCTTCGAAGTGACTGGAATGTCTGCGCTTTTACTGAAACACCGAAACAAGCGTCTTCAGCGCGACATTTCAAAGGACATACAATGGATAGGGGCGTCGGGTGACCCCAACGCGGCGTGCAGGGGTGACAATGAGATACGTGTCCTTTTGCTGAATAGTTATGCTCGCTCTTATACGCAGTGAAACGCGCGCAAACGGGCGAGCGGATCGCTATAATGCAGTGACAGGCTCCATCAGAGACCTGTCCTTTAGTTCTGATGGCTGCATTTCTGGGCTGGGCTGAGCTGCATGGTCTGACTTTGGACCTTAAGCAGAAAGACTGAAAACAACTCGTGCCACTAACACTGGGCTAGTAAGGCGATCCTCCCATCCTGGCAGTGTACCTCATGCTTGAATGCTTGGGCGTTGTTAGGTTTGTTCAGTCTACCCCCGATGCCAATATTCCTATAAAATAAAACAAAATGTCAAGCCTCAGGTAAACTTGGCTTACCCCCTTATTTTTTCGATAGCTAGAAACTGCCCTGCTTTTATGCATTTCGAAACCCCAGCAAGCATGCCTTATTAAGAAAGGAATGGTCCCTGCGTACAGTGAGGGACTATTTTTAACAAAAACGCAAAAAAAATTAAAAAATGAGACTGTGCCTTGTGGTCACATGTCATGTGGTTCAGAGGAGGCATCACTGCACATCATGAGGCCTGAGACTGATGGAGTCACCCTTCATCCATGAGTCACGGGCTCTCCGGGGACGGTCCCACAGTCCCAAAAACGTCAGAAGCAAGGGACTGCATTTATGTAATGAGGGTGTAACATGGGGGCACATTCAATTTTGGAGAGCTTTTTTTTAGGTGGGGGGGAGGGGGAGCAGGGTTGGCATTCACCTGCTGGACATGATGAGGTAATTAAATAAATTATCGTCATCGTGGGCTGTGTTAATTGGCTGGCTAGAGCCTGGTTACTGTAAAAGTTGTTGTAGGTTATCGGCAAACATTACCCAGTTTGAATCAGTTAATATGCAGCAGAGACGCGGCGGTGATTAACCCTTTCGCTGAGTGGAATTCTCTGTTCGTATGGAGGCAGCACATCCATAATGCATTGGCAGAACTTTTGTGGAGTCCTTACTCCTGCTGGGTCCTTTACCTCTGATTCAGCACATTTTGGGAACTGTCACACCTCACTTGCCATTAATAGGTAAGGGAGAGATGCTTAGAGTATCACTAAGGCAGCACAGATATGAGTGCTTTAATAGACAGACAATCTTTATTAATTCCCAAGGGGATGTTGTATACAATATGTATTATAGATGCTATATATACAATATATACTGTATGCATGTTCCGTATTATAAGGACTGTATGTATATGTATCAGTTGTTTTATTTGTACATTAGACAATAGATAGCTTTGTTTGGATTTCTGAATGGGAGAAGCAATAATCTGTATATGTACTGGCCACATTATAGGGAAAAACTCCTATCATTTGATGGGGGCTGCTGCCCGCAGGCTGGTTCATTGCGCTGTATTACACATTGTTCTCAACTCAGTAGCATCTCAGGAAACCAGTTGTTTTGGCATCTTCAGATTGATTTGTCTCCAGAGGGACAGGTAGCAGTTATACCAGGGTTATCTGAGAGCTGAAGATTTAAGCTAAAGCTGTTCTCTGATGGGTCCCTTTTGATAAATTGCAGTTGTCTCAGATAATAACACCACATCGATTGGATCTTAATGAGTTTGTATCGAATTGCAGGGCAAATCTGTGTCACACTACTGAATTCTAGCCCTCAACAATACCAGTTGTTTAAGCAAGGTCTCTTTTGAAAAAGCTCTAGAAATAAGACACATGTTTACAGAAAGGTCTTCAAAAATATGGTTTAAAATATACTTTTTATTCTGGTGTTATTTCCAGTAGATTTATTCAAGAAAGAATACTGACATTATCGAAGATCAAATTAATTATACCATGAAAATGTTTAAATGAAATAGAGACACTATTTATTACAGCTTCAGCTAATTAACCTCAGCATTTGCTGTGGATTTTTACTCAGTAAGTTGAAGAAACATTGTGCAGTTTGGGGGAAATTGTGTCTGTCCACATACAATTAATTTAGCTGTGATTTGCGTGGCTTTGAAAAATATCTGTTTTTTTTTCATTTGTCTCTGGCATGGGACTTGACAAACAAATAAACAGGGTGTAAAATATCTCTTATACAGAAATGTTATCGGTACTTGATGTTCTAAAATTAATTTTAACAATGTTCTTTGCTTAACAGTCGAATGAATATGTAAAATATTACTTTATTGGGGTTGGTATTAAACATGTTTTCTGGGGCCTGATGCTGCATGAATAACCAACGAAAGGTTTGGAGTCCTTATTGTAGAAGGATTTCAAAAAAAAAAAAATTAAGCGTCCCAAAGGATTTGCGTATATAAATCAAACGAATAATGATCAGTATCCAAAGCACTGTTTATTTTGACAGCAGAGGAGAAGCTGCATTTTGCTGAGCTGGGAGCTTGGTAAATGGTCCTGTTTCCTTTGTGCACATGGGTGAGGGTCAGTTGGGTTTGATGCGGCCTTTTATTAATCTGCCACAAACTGCCGCAGAGCTGAGAGGCAGAGGGAGAGCGAGAGACAGACAGGGACTGATCAGACTGAAGTCAGGAATGACAAATCATTACACACGTTTAAATACATATAGCGCATGTGGACTGATACTATTTATCTAAATGTTTATCTAAACGATAAGTTAAATTGTTCTTTTGTCAGGGTCAACATACTTTCATCTAAGTGTCTTTTTAAAATACATCATGAACAGAAGGTTTAACCTTATGCATGAATTATATAAATCAAAACCAGATTTAAAGCATGAACATATATAAAAATATAAAGGAAAGCATCACTGATCTTAGGTTATCAATTTCCAATTTATAATCAAATATTATTTTATCTGTTTCTAGTGTAATTATATGCTGTATTTCAGGTTTTCTTTGCACACGTCACCATATCGAATTAAACGGCAAAGACAATGAATGTACATTAATCTCAGCCATTCTGAGCAGTGCAGCAAAGCTATGAGCGCCTTCAAAATCGGTCCTTTTTAAAATAACGATCATGTTTTAAGGAGACGAGGGCGGAAAATATCTTGATGCTGAAATTGGGCTGCCACTCAGGCACAGCCCTTGGTGTTTCTATGGTAACCAGACTCCCTTTGATTGAATGTGTGCGTGTGTGTGTGTGTTTAGCAATAGAGCGTAAATCCAGCACTGGTGCGTTCTTTGTCCTGGCTCAGTACTTAGTGATTCAGCGTAGGTCCCATTTCAACACACAGAATGAAATTTATGCACATTTATTTACCTAAATGTCCTCATTTGCATAACAACTTATTAAACTGCTACTGCAGTTTGACCACAGAAATCTTGCTTCTGCATGTTTTTCGGCGCTCACACTCCTTGGTTTAAACTTAAACAGGACAGATCTGTAGCAGCCGAAAGACACCACCATTAAAGACAATATGGGCACAAGGAAAACTGACATTTTCGATTAGTGTGTGAATTATCCACTCTGAAATAATTAAGCATCTCAGCAGTGATGTGTTGATGGGTCCTGTATCGCAGTTTTTCAGTCAGTGTCTGGCCGCATAATAGGTGTGTGGATGACCGTGTTTGGCTGCTCCGACTGGCCTGGCTCAGTTCAGCACTTCAGCAGCAGCTGAGCACAGGAGGGGAGGCCCAAACACCTTGGGCTGTTGTACTGCGCCAGTGTGAGACCTAATGGCACAGTTAGGTCAGGCCACGGCACTAAGAGCTACAGTCTCAGTTCAAGGTTAGGTCTTGGGGGGTTAAGTGCTGCAATTGTATTATGATAACAATTCTGGGCACATTTAATCTGTTTGATGTGAGGTTTTCTGTACCCAATGATGTTCTGACTGACTTTGAATGAGATGATTTTTTTAGTTTACATCAACTAATTCCAGTAATTCCAGTGAGGGCATCCTAGGTACCTAGTCGAGGTGGATATGACTTGCAACGCTGCCACACTGACATGCATCTCAGCAGCGACCAGGATGTGCATCCAAAGTGACTGCCACCTAATTACAGTTTCAGTGCCTGAAACTCCTGACCAAACCAGTTTGAACTACATGTCACGGCTACATAAAACTTGATGAAATGATGCTTTTGTGCTACATATCTGTCTTTTAAAACGCCTAACTGCAAGCTGTCGTGTAAAGTGGACGCATGTTACGGCGGCACCTCAGCACCCCACCCTTTCTGAGTCGCTGACCCCATTTGGCGTGCTGCACTATTGAATAAATATCGCCCTGCAGGGGTGCAACTTTGAGGATCTCTGCAAGAGAAAGCTTGAGAGCAGACATCATTTAGTGGAGGGGGCCAAATAAAAAAAAATACATTAATTGAGTTAGTGAATTATTCATCTTTGTATTTTTTGGCGGAGCAGCGTCGTTCTTCCGCTTTAACGGTGCCGGATGGGATCAGCGGCTGTTGCCATGGCAACCCCCGAACCCCCCCCACATCCCATTGGCAGGCCTTTGACACTCCCCGGGCTCTTTGAGTTATTCTCCTCTGGGTTTCAGAACCCCTTACCCAGAAGGCATTGCAGCACCTTTGGCAGCACGTGCTAACGAAAGGAAAAGGGCAGAGGACCAAAAAGACAAGAAGAAGAACAACAAACGAAAACATGCAATTAATGCACGGTAATTAATGCATTGCTACCAGCCAATTAGGCGGAGTCGCACTGGCTTCTGCAGACCCCCAGCATTATATTCATTTAAAAGACAATCAATAAAATAAGAGGAAACCAGCGCGAGGACAGCTGCGGTAGATCCCTGGAGACGATACGCCGTCGCTCAGTGCTGTGAAACTCTGCATCAGCGTTCTCATTAACGGCTCTGTTTGCGGCGTTTCTGCCTGCTGAGGTCCTCGCGGCCAAACACACGTTTGTTTGTATTCACAGATGCTCAGAAAAGTGACTGTCGTCTGGCGCACGAAACCATCTCTTTCTGTAGATGTGTGATGTGAAGTGAGAGACCCATTTCTGTGGGATTGGTTCTGTTTTAATGTCGATTAAATTGCTTTTAGTTGTCTTAGACTGATCGTTCTGGCTTCTCCGCTTAATATTTGTGGAGCATATTATAGAAACATATGACTTATCTTAGGTATTTTTTTGGTTTTGAATTTCAGATTGGATAGGTGATTATAGGAGATGAATAATGATATTGTTTTACATAGTTGTATAATCTCTGTGTACCTACATAGCTATATAATAATGAAATGTATGTAATTGACATTTATGATCAATATAGTTAAATACTGCCAGTCGTAATACTGTGTTGACCTAGAAGGATCCAACAAATCATAAAGTAAATGGGGTGGGGCTCAGCCTGACTGCCGACCCCCCCCCCTCTCCTGAGGCCCCTTCTTTACATAAATTAAATAATTTTTCAAATAGTGGAGGAGATTTTGCCCTGCATGAAGATCACAGCATCAGAGGTGTGTGGCCTCCCCCCACATGGCCTGCATGCCTTAATGAATCGCTGTCACACGCAGGGACTTGCTGCTGTCTGTACCACCTTCCCCCACAAATACCAGCTACATGGGAATCCTGTTCACATGAGCCATTTCTCACATGGGTCCGCTGATGGCTGAAGACACATAGAATATGTCATATACAATATTTATGTACTTTTTAATATCCTTGCTGTGTGTCTGTGTGTGCATACATACATTCATAATTAAAAATATGGGGATGTCTTTTCCATCACCCGTCCCGAGACTGAGTCCTGCTGTCTGTCATCTTCAAATAATAACACAGCAGCAACGATTTCTGGTAGCCGTCCTTGTAAAAGTGCGTGTCACGCATCATGTCTATTTTTAGGGTGTGGAATTCGCTCAGTTCCTAAAGGATCATATTATCATATGTAAATTGAAAGGTGCACAAAAAAAACCATTCTATCAGTAACTCCCTTCCCCCTTTGGGGTTTGGCTTATCATTTCACTCTTGGGTAGCTGAAGCAATCAATCAGTACGTGCTTTGTTTGAGATAGCCAATCAGCATGTGCTTTGTTTGAGATAGCCAATCAAGAATGGCTCATTGGGGCATTTTGATGAATACAATTTAAAGTAAAAATCAGATCAATGAAAAGAGCAGGGAACAGATATGAAACCACACATTTTTTTTGGAAGGATATGGCTTCATCCTTGAAGAGGATTTATCACGCGCAGTTACAACGAAGGACATTTGAGGTTCTTTGCTCCTAAGGTCCTTTACCTAATATTGACCACTACAGACAGTACATTAGAGCTTGCTCAAGCGAGAAACAGGGATGAAAGCAGAGATGAATCTGATTGGACAGACGACTGGCTTTCCAACATCAGCTAGAGCTCAGCCCCATGGTGTCTAGAATGGAGCAGGAATAATGCACTGTGAGAATTGGTAAAAAGCAGCGCACCTTGTTCTGACATCTAGTTAATGAATATGCTTCATTAAAGAGAAATGGGAAGAGCAGGTGAAGCTGCAGTTCAGGGCGAAGCCACTACACCACCGCTTCACACGCCATTATCCTCCTTCTCTTTCCACCCTCATCCCTTAGGAGTTAGACTGAGCAAAGATGTCCAACTCGGTGGCTTCCTATGACCAGCTGGTGCTCCAGGTGGAGGCTCTCAGGAAGGAGAACACGCATCTTCGCCGGGAGCTGGAGGACAACTCCAACCACCTATCCAAGCTCGAGAATGAGACTTCCGACATGAAGGTAAGAACGAGCAGAGTCTCCCAAGCCACCACTACCATCAGGAAGTTTCTCTTTACTTCTAAATATTTTATTTCCTGCTGGAATCAGAGCCTTGTGCTTTATTAATTAGTTTGGTGGGGCAGTAAAATGTATGTGGCATTCTTGACAGCAATGGTGCTGTTGTGAGTTCATATTTATTGACTCGATATCCTGCCAGTTGACACACGGCCACAACAGATAAACTGCCCCAGTGTTTTATATGGTATTCTGAGACTGAGACAAAGGTGACTCTCCATGGCAACACAGCTTGAGTAAAAATACTGTGAGATGCTAATTCGCCGTGACGACCATGGCTGCCTTCGGCGGGGTAAAGCGGACCTGCTCACAAACCATGTCTTTGGGCCACACTACAAAGTGCTTTTTTACCGCTAATGAGCCCAGTGGGGAGGGAGAGATGCTAAGAAGGAGAAACCATTAGATGATGAAAGTCCATTAAATGTACGAGCATTTTCTTAACATCGATCTTTAGTCTGTTACGGCATGCTGCGTGCACAAAATTCTGCGTTATCAAATCATTCCCCTGCAGTCTGACCCAGACTTACAGGGGAAAAGCATCAGTTTCCAATTTCTGACAGTAAGTTCTGCCTTGTAAAATAATAGTAACAAGCCAAACTGAAAACTAACAAAACAAAACGAAAAAAAACACAACGGAATGGAGAGCCAAGCTAACTTCAAGTGTGTAAAGCTGTTTACGTTTGAAATGATTTACAGAGGCTTGGCATTTTGTTTACAAAGGTTACAAGCGTAGAAGGTATTTCATTTACATTTACTGTTAGCTCACTATTTATTTAATATATGTGTTTCATCAGAAATAAATATGCATCACAGGTCAAAGTTTAGGCATCCAAGCCAGGAGAGTTGCAATATAAAGCTCACTTTGCTGTAGTAATGAAAACAAACGAAGAATTTAAAAATATGCAAATGTGTCCTTACTTAAATAAAGTAATTTACAGTATTGGATTGAATTGTGAGCAACTTTATTGAGTCTTTTCTCACACAAATGTACCATTCTGGACCGATTATTTTTGAATATTGTGAGATGATTTTAGAATATTTTTGCTATTCAGCAATTCAGGTTATTTTCCTACACAAAGTTAAAATAGTTCTAAAGCCAGTTTCAGGCATTTTTGCATTGGTAAATTCTGGTGAAAGTTTTAAATTATTAAAAGATTTCCACAGCAAAATCTGCTAATTTAGAAAATTGCCCCCACACCATCAACTGCAAACTTCAGGCATAACGTTATTTGCAGCAATATTTTAGAATTCAGTTAAACTCGTATATTAAAAGATAAATACTTTTAAGTAACTCTCAGGTCTACAGGAAACACACACTTTAGTACAGTAATCCCGCTGTGATATGTTCCAAAATCTACAGATAGCCAAAACCACAGACAAAAGTGAACCATCTGCCGACCCCATATACTGCATAACGTGATTTTCATGTACATATATATGTTGAGGGTTAATTGATAAATTATGCACAGTTAGACATTGCCGAAATTAAATACAACAACAATAAAGTGCATTGTACATTATTATACAGTATTTTGCAGTACTATACTCTCTCTCTTGAATGAACGGGATTCTGAGGTTTGAGCCTAATTCTCAAGAGAAGATAGAATAATGAAAAAATACCACATATAAAGGAATGATGGAGCAATGAAATTCATGCCTTTAATGCATTTTTATAACACTTCAATGACATGGCAATGAATGCAATTACTGAGAATGTTAGAGACAGACTGGATGAGAGTCGTGCGGTGAATGGTAAGTATGGGGACATAGGGTGAAGAGTCACGTACTGGGCGCGACAGGGCTGGCGGGTTTCATAATGTTACAGTCTGTCTTCTTTGGTGCACAGTTTGAAACTTATGAACTGTTTTTTCCTGGAATTTTTCTAATTTTTTCGGACTGCAGCAAACCATGGGCAACTGAAAGCACGGTTACTGAAACTGAGGATATGGGGGGCCCACTGTACTATCAAATAATACACTACATTAGGTTATTAGTACAGAAATTTCAGCTATCTTGTTAGTTACAGTCGTTAGGAAGGATCAGGACATAATCATCATATATTTTCTTTTTTAACCTCTCTGACATGTGCTGTATATTTAACTATTAAAGCATTTCTGGTGTAGGAAATTACGCCAAATTTTTAAGACATCTTAGTGAAATGCTGTGTTGTCTTCACCACAGGTTGCAGGTGCAAGTAACAATGTGATTTGGTTGAAGCTGGAATTGACTGTTCAATTTTCATAATTTGACACCTTTACACAAAAGCCCCGAAATGCCAGTGAGATCAGATATAATATTATGATAATATTCTCAGTTTGTACTAACAAATAAACAAATACAATCTGGTAGTTATTCATCATTTTCTCCAGTATCTATACCACATTGTCACTCCCATGGCATTTATGTATGTTGTGAAGGGCTCTGGTTATGACATTACAGATATACGTTACAACCAAATGGAATTAAATTAGCATTTTAAATCGCAAAAAATGAAAAAGGGGTAAATCTAAAATATTTCATTAATGTGTATTTGGTATTTCAGTGTCATGGCCAGATCGGCAATTATGTTTTTGCTGCTTTGCGATTATTGAATAATGCAAACTGTGTTTTTTGATTTTTTTTAACCAGTGTGGGTTGGGAGAATAGGATTTTAATATTTAATGTTTTTTTCTACTGCGTGTAGTTTTATTTCAGTAGAAACACGGACAGTCCCCAGACTGTCCTTCAGCATACTACCTCTCAGTACCATTCTCTGCATGTTATACTTGCAGTGCCGTGTGGCACAGAATTATGGCTTGGTTCTTATTTTCAAGATCTGTCCACGTCTATGAACAGGGCCCTCGTCTGGAGCCCATGCTGGATTTGGTTCTGAGGACATCGTTCTAATGTTACTTAAACCAAATTCGATGAGACCAGCAGAGCAAAACAAACCTAATCTGGATTCCTGACAGAAACCATTAAAATGTTTTACAGACTGCACTCATGCCCAGGGCAAGGATGTTATTTATATATCAGAATTAAACAGGGATATGGAAATGTTTTTGAGTCCTGGGAATGTCGACAATGGATGTGTCAATATTTTTCCTGTTTGTAGGAGGTACTGAAGCAGCTGCAGAGTAAGCTGGAGCAGGAGGCGTGCACACTGGCCTCATCAGGGAGAACTGATGTCCTGGACCAGTTGAAAGGTATGTTGTCCTTGGTCAGCCTGTGCATTTCATCTTCGCACTATCATTTGCTGAATTTTTATCATATGATTTTTATAACCGGTGAGGTATTTGGGTGTTTTTTTTCAGAATTTTATTTGATGCCCTTCTGATTTTCTGATTATAGTTTATCAGTCTTACCACGTACAGTATTACAATGACCTTGCATTTTTTAGAGCTGCACATGGATTTGACCAACTACTATGAGCTGAAGTACCAGCCACACAACCTGCGAGTGCTTCCCGATAGCCTGGCTCTGCCGGCTCCCCAAGTGGACGACAAACTGCCCCATCATCCTTCTGGCATGTTGAGAGCCAGTAGCCCCCCTTACATAGCCACCCGCCAAGGTCCTGTCATCTCGGGTGAAGGAACGGCCCCCCACCCTGGACCTCAGCACCTCCTCGAGGGGCTTCCACCGAAAACAGGCCTACCTGGGGACGGCCGGGTCACCACTCAGCACTTGGAGGAACTCTGCAAGGAGAGGTGAGGGATTCAGAAAATATTCGAGGCTTCACGGCCGTTTAGCCAAGCGGATTGGCGGAGATATGCCTTCGGCACTGGAGGTTTGCCCTGAGACATGCGCGGGTCTTTCAGGGATATGCTCCTGAACGAGATTGAGAAGGAAGAACGTGAGCGCCGCTGGTACTACTCCCAGCTGCAGGGACTGTCACAGAGGCTGGCTGAGCTTCCACGCATCGACACTGTGAGTACAGTTGCCCAGGGACCGCTCCACTTAAGTCTGCCTCGGGGCGGAAGGTCTTGGAAACGGCTTTGACCGAAGCAAACGAAAATATAGCTGGCGCTGGCAAAATGAGATCTTTGCTTCTGAACCATCACGTTGAGACTATCTGCGGAATCACTAATGAATTCAGCATGCCGGCCTGATTGAAAGAGCCGTCTTAAAGCGGGTTGGCTGGAGTGTTTGAAATAAGGCTTCCCAACGGCTCCCCCCGCAGTTCTCAATGCAAATGGACCTGATTCGACAGCAGCTGGAGTTTGAAGCACAGCAGCTGCGCTCCGTCATGGAGGAGCGTTTTGGGACATGCGATGAAATGGTGCAGAGAACCCAGGTGCGTGGAGCGGCCGCCAGCCCCTAGACTGGGCCATCTTTACCAAGATCTAAGGGGTGTCCAGGGGTGTAAGGGGTAAGCAGGGGTTTAACAGACAGCCACATGCAAATGGTACATTCCAGGAATCATGGAATTGAGATTTTCTTGGCTATTCCCCAAATGGACTCTTCAGTTGCTCTATTGACTGGAATTACTGAAGCATGGATCTTGTTCTGAAGGATCAGCGAGCTCAGCTGTTTGTCCTCTCTTAATGCAGATCCGAGTGGCACGCCTGGAACAGCTGGAAAGGGAGCTGCAGGAGGTGAAGGAGGTCCATGGCACCCAGGAGAAAAGCCTCCCGGTGGAGAACCAGGTGAGGACTGGGTGCTGGGGGAAGATGCTGGTGCCCGAAGATGATGGGGCGGAGTTTTATGGAACAAACTGATATGGGGCGCGGCATCTCACATCTCACATGGTTTTTTGTTCTGCTTCAGGCCTCCATTTTGACAGCTGCCACAGTGTCTGTGTCTTTGCTGCTTTTCAGCCCTTGACTTACTCCTTCCCCCCCTTTTCTCTCCTCCTTGCTTCTTGGCAGCCCTGAATGTTTCATGAATGCCCTGAAATATCGAGGCGAGGGAGGTTCTGGGGGGTAAATAATGTAACATCTGGCACAGGGCTGTTTTTTTCGCACTCATATCTTGCTTCATCTTACAAAATATATTCTCGTTTACTCAAGCTAAATGCATATTAACTGTCCTGAAATATAACCTTCAGCTGTCAAAACTATGTGTGTGTATACACTGCAAATATATATATACTGTATATATATACTGTGTATATGTTATTATTATATTTTATTATTATTATTATATTATTAGATATTTAAAGGTACAATATAAAAATAACATTTTATGATCTGGTGAATACAATGCTGAATTGAACATTCCTGGCTTGTAGGATTCTAGTTAGGATAGATTATGAAGACACAGTCAGCAATGTTGAAATAAAGCAGAAAGGGGGCGTTAGGCTTGAGAATAACAGAGTGCAGGAGTTAAACTGGGTCATCTGACTGCACTTTGTTTCCTGATGCTGGGGGCCTCCGCGCCAGCAGATGGGTATAAAAGCGGCGGCAGGCCAACGGCGTGCTCCGTCCCAGTCGCGCTGCGTGTTGCTATGCAGAAAAGGGGGCGGTGCCTGGGCACTGCCTGGCAGCGATTGGCCACGCAGCCGTGGGTCTGAGAACCCGCACCGTCTGTGTGCCAGGGCTCAGTATGAGGAGAGCAGAAATCTGCTAAGCGTGTGACTAATGTACAGGAAAAAAGGAAGTAAAAGAAAGAAATGTTAGCGTATGTTAGCATAACATTAATGCTAAAGGGATTTTTTTAAGTTCTGCTGTGGACTGTTGTTAATATTGCAAATATTAGAGATCAATTCCTTTCTGCTATGTGTTTAACGAAAAATAGCATTTCCATTGGAATTTTTCATTGCACACGTTTCTAGGAAAACAGAACATATCCACATCTTAGCCGCAGATCTCACTTGTCCCAGAACGTAGAGATGCTGAGTGCTTTAACATTGTGCTTTTGTCTGGCAAGCTTCAGCTCCAAGCTACAGACCCTCGGGTTGCCATGGAGACGGATGGGTTGGGAGTTAAGCTCGTGTGTGATTCCCTTAGGTACAGATTGGTGTGTGTCTTTCTGAGCGTGGCAGTGCATCTTTTTTGAAATGAGAACGTCTGCGATACGGTATGAGCCATCCGTGGTCCTCCATGTTATGTTCGTTGATCTCGCCATACAGACGTTATTGCAAGTGGTTTATTGATGCCGAGGACTGTCTCCTAAGGGCTCGAAAACCTTCAGCGTTCTGATTCACAGCAGCCTTTCATTTTAGGAAATTACGGTTCCTCAGCTACAGTAAGCCCCTAATGTTTAAGCGAAGCAAAACTAGCTACTGGCAAACGAAGCAGTCTGAAATTAAAGCACTGCCTCAGAAGAGAATGAAAACAAATCAAGAAAAGCATTCTGTTTCCATAAATAAAGGTGGGTTTTCCAGAATCTTTAAAGACATGCTGAAAATACTCTTTTTTCACAGGCTACTGCCAGTGAGAAGCCAGCTGTCCCGGGTGAATCTGAAAATATATCAAATAGCTCCGGTTTGGACGTCCCCGGAGAAGCAGGAAGCAAAGTACGATTTTGTCTGTCTTCAGTACCGGCCTGCGAATGTCAATGCTAATAGAATGTGAACCTGTCTCTCTTATCCTCCCCTCATTGGTATTCATTGTTTCCACCTGCTAGGTTGAGATGGTGTTCTGGCTGCTCTCTATGCTAGCTACCAGGGACAGGGAGGAGATGTCTCGGACATTGCTGGCCATGTCCAGCTCTCAGGACAGCTGCATCGCCATGCGCAAGTCAGGTTGCGTCCCCTTACTGGTGCAGATCCTGCACGATGGGCTAGGGGGCGCTGGGGAGGTGCCAGGCAGTGGGGGGTGCAGCCGGGAGGCCCGGTCCCGTGCGAGTGCCGCCCTGCACAACATCGTGTACTCGCAGCCGGACGAGGGACAGGCACGCCGTGAGATGAGGGTGTTGCACGTGCTTGAGCAGATCCGCTCACACTGCGAGAGTGGCTGGGACTGGATCGAGACCCATGTCACGACTCCATCCCCCGGAGGCACCAAGAATGGAGGTAAACCAGCATTTTACGAACAAAAGAATCCGACCAACCCAAAAACCACACAGACACAGAACATAGAGTCCTCCATATTATTTCTCAGAAATCCCAGAAGCAGTGGAGCCCCAGATCTGCCAAGCCATGTGTGCCATCATGAAGCTGTCCTTTGAGGAAGAGTACCGGCGGGCCATGAATGAACTCGGTGAGCGTCGATACGGCTGTTCTCTGTTCCTTATTGTATAGTCCTTACAGCCACATCCAGCTGTTCTCTGTTCTTTATTGTATAGTCCTTACAGTCACATCCAGATGTTCTCTGTCCCTTATTGTATAGTCCTTACAGTCACATCCAGATGTTCTCTGTCCCTTATTGTATAGTCATTACAGCCACATCCAGCTGTTCTCTGTTCCTTATTGTATAGTCCTTACAGTCACATCCAGATGTTCTCTGTCCCTTATTGTATAGTCCTTACAGCCACATCCAGCTGTTCTCTGTCCCTTATTGTATAGTCCTTACAGTCACATCCAGCTGTTCTCTGTCCCTTATTGTATAGTCCTTACAGTCACATCCAGCTGTTCTATGTCCCTTATTGTATAGTCATTACAGCCACATCCAGCTGTTCTCTGTTCCTTATTGTATAGTCCTTACAGTCACATCCAGATGTTCTCTGTCCCTTATTGTATAGTCCTTACAGCCACATCCAGCTGTTCTCTGTCCCTTATTGTATAGTCCTTACAGTCACATCCAGCTGTTCTCTGTCCCTTATTGTATAGTCCTTACAGTCACATCCAGCTGTTCTATGTCCCTTATTGTATAGTCCTTACAGTCACATCCAGCTGTTCTCTGTCCCTTATTGTATAGACCTTACAGTCACATCCAGCTGTTCTCTGTCCCTTATTGTATAGTCCTTACAGTCACATCCAGCTGTTCTATGTCCCTTATTGTATAGTCCTTACAGTCACATCCAGCTGTTCTCTGTCCCTTATTGTATAGTCCTTACAGCCACATCCAGCTGTTCTCTGTTCCTTATTGTATAGTCCTTACAGTCACATCCAGCTGTTCTATGTCCCTTATTGTATAGTCCTTACAGTCACATCCAGCTGTTCTCTGTCCCTTATTGTATAGTCATTACAGCCACATCCAGCTGTTCTCTGTCCCTTATTGTATAGTCCCTACAGCCACATCTGGCTATTCTCTGTCTCAGTATTGACCTTACACCCACAGCCAACAGTTCCTTCATCTGCAACCCAACACACACCTATATTATATCATGTAGAATATTATACATGATTCTACAGAAATCATGCATTAACCCAGTTGTTTCCTGACTGACTTGAATTCATGCCTGATGTCTTATTGCGCTAGAAGACACACGTTTAAAAACCATTACTGCTGTGTTAACTCACCAATCGGCTGATCACAGCTTTATTTACAGTACAGTACATGTCTCAGAGGGTGAAGGGGCCACTAAAAGTGACAGTACGTGCTCTGTGTCTGACAGGGGGTCTGCAGGCCGTGGCTGAGCTGCTGCAGCTGGACCAGGAGCTGTACGGCACACAAAATGACCCCCTGAACCTGGCGCTTCGCCGCTACGCCGGCATGGCGCTAACCAACCTCACCTTCGGAGATGTGGTCAACAAGGTATGAGTAAGGGTTGCCGACTTTAGTCAGCTGACTGGCGTGAAATTTCAATGCGAGACAGGTCTGCACACACACGTACATGCACGTAAGAGTTTTATTAACGTGTGAATAGTCTGTAGGGTTTGAAAACTACCTCAACGCTTTCGATGTAGCTAATTTTGGGTTTATGATGGAATAATATAGATTTGCCGTAAGATTTGTTGGGTGGGTGTGAGAGTCTGAAAGCGTGAGTGTCACGCCAGATGTGTGAGCTGACAACCCTGGTATGAGTGGATGTTCCGGTAGAAGACAGGTTCACTTTGTGGTCTTCAGCTGCCCTGGGTTACTTTTTATAGGAACAGTCTGTTGCATATGACCAACATAGTAATTAGTAATTAATAGTATTTAAGACTAATTACCCTTAATTTGATCGTGTCCCCTCGGATGGGCTGGAAGGTCCAAGGTCCCCCCACCCCACCCCACCCCACCCCACCCCATGCTGCCTGGGATTGGCTCTGGGCTCACAGAGACTCGGCACTGGATAAGCAGTGGGAAAACTGACGGATGGATGATTGACAATGTTTGTCAGCTGAAGTCTGTTTTTTTCTTATTATTATCACTTTAGGCCACACTTTGCACAAAGAAAAGCTGCCTGCAGGCAACTGTAGCACAGCTCGCATCTGACAGTGAAGAGCTGCATCAGGTACAGCAACGTTCTTTATGTGTTTTTATGCGTTTACTATTTAAATGCTCTTATCAGTGTTGTAGTATCAGTGTACTTCCAGCAGCAGCAGTATCTTGGTCACAATTTCAACTGGACTGAAACACAGGAATGCCTTTGTGTGTTACACAAAGCATCTAATGTAGCATTTAGCATTTCTAAATGTAACACGCAGCACCATGTGCCATTATGAAGACAGTAAGAATGTATTCATATTCACAAACACGTCATCAAGGAACGGAGCAAAAATTAAGAAATGTCTCTAGTTCTGATGGCTCAGAATAAAACTGTTCATCCGGCTTTGCACTTTGGCTCGCAGGTAGTGGCCAGTATTCTGAGGAACCTTTCCTGGAGAGCTGATATCAACAGCAAGAGGGCGCTAAGGGACGTAGGCAGCGTCTCCGCGCTCATTAAGTGCGCACTTCAGGCAACAAAGGTAACGTCAAGCTTGGAGGAGAATTAGCTTGATCCTCCAGCCATTCAGTTTGATCCTCCTGCCATTCAGCTTGATCCTCCTGCCATTCTTCATCATCGTTCACTCATGAGCACATTGAGTAAGTCAGTTAGCACCTTACACACAAGTTAAAACAAGAACATAAAAACAACCCTGATCTGGAAAATATTGCAATCAGAATTGAACTTGACGGTATCAATGAATCAGTCCTCAACACATTTCTTATGAATTGTAGTATGATAGAACTTTGCTTTAAGCCACTAATGCTCTGGGAATATTTTCTCACATTTCAGGAGTCCACTCTTAAGAGTGTTCTGAGCGCCTTGTGGAACTTGTCAGCACACAGCAGTGAGAACAAAGTAGCCATCTGCTCTGTGGATGGGGCGCTTGGCTTCCTGGTAAGCACACTCACCTACAGGTGCCAGACCAACTCGCTGGCCATCATCGAGAGCGGCGGCGGCATCTTACGCAACATTTCAAGTTTGGTTGCTACACGTGAGGATTACAGGTTGGTTTCCGTTCCTGATGCAACTATAATTTTTGCATATATATATATTTTTTTTTTATTTTATATTTATGGTTTTGGCATTAGGTATGTATTATTCAGGTTTAAATTGGCAATCATTTGGGGTCTTGAATGGATTAATGCAATTTACATTATTTCTTATGGGAAAAATTGATTCGGTTTTTGACCCAGTTCCTAAACAGCCTTCAGCAATGGATTCAGTTGCAGAGCCGAGGTTCCACTGTGTAATGTTACAATGTCACCTGCTCTTTATTTATAGCTCTAGTAGTATTTACTCAAAATCCATATAGTCTAGCTGAAATATCTTTAAATAGGATCTGATATTGCCACACCCTAGTGGGGTTTCAAGCTGCACAGAGTGCAGTTGATTCACATTGAATTTCTAAGGTCTTTCTTTCAATTTTTTCTTACACAGGCAAATCCTCAGGGACCACAACTGCTTACAGACGCTACTGCAGCACTTGCGCTCCCATAGCCTGACCATCGTCAGCAATGCCTGTGGAACCCTATGGAACCTTTCAGCACGCAGCCCCAAAGACCAGGAGCTGCTCTGGGACCTAGGAGCCGTTAGCATGCTGCGTAACCTCATCCACTCCAAGCACAAGATGATAGCCATGGGCAGCGCCGCAGCACTCCGCAACCTCCTAACCAACCGGCCCCTCAAATACAAGGACGCCGCCGTCGTGTCTCCAGGGTCCTGCATGCCCTCTCTCTACATGAGAAAGCAGAAGGCCTTGGAGGCTGAGCTGGATGCTAAACATCTGGCAGAGACCTTTGATTCGATCGAAAAGCAAACCGCTAAGCATGGATGCATCAATAAGCCTCTAAGACACATCGAAAGTCTGGCAAAAGATTATGCCTCTGATTCAGGCTGCTTTGACGATGACGAGGCCCCGAATGTCTCCAGTAGCTTGGACACAGGTAATTACTCAATGCTCCCCATGTTTCTAAACAATACAAACTTCCTTCAGGGTCAGACTCGGAAGAAAGACTGTGACCCTCAGCACGACATGGTGCCAGAGACGGACAATAACAAGAGGGTCTCGTCGCCTGAAAATGAGGTGTCTTCTGCGGCAGAGACCTTGGCCAGAAAGATCACCAGCACAGTGGCGAAGATCGATAAGCTGGTGGAAGACATCACCATGCACACGTCCTCCGAGGACAGCTTCAGCCTGAGTTCGGAAGACCATTTCGTAGACTGGCAGTACGGATCAGATGAGGTTCATGAAGCTCGGGCTAAGTCTTGCTCACCCTGCCGCCTCTCTGACACCAGCAGTTTTACACACAGAGAACGTCTAAGCAGAGCCCATGCTCTTATACGCCTTAAAACTGCTTACACGAGCTTATCTACGGACAGCCTTAACAGCTGCAGCACCAGCGATAGTTGTGGCGGCAAGGAACAGATACGACCCTCCGCAAGATCAGCAATGGTTCAGAGACGCCCTAATAAACTGGACCTTAAGACTGCCCATCAAGGCTATCTCAGCAACAAGAGTCACCTTGTGAATAATGAAGAAAGTCACAAAGAGGTACCGGAAAGAGATACAGAAAACAGTAGAGAGAATCGGGTTCAAGAGTTAAGTAGCACAGATACAGAGAAAGGTCAGGAGCCGCCACCTCCAACACCAGCTGTCACAAAACTCGCTTCTGCACCTAACGTATCCACGATCAAACTGTCTCCATCCTACCAGCATGTTCCGTTAATACAGAGTGTTGCCAAGTTTGGCGTTGCCAAATCCGGCATCAGTGTTCAGGCATCCCAGGCGATGAGAAGGCAGGCCTGGGTCCCGGCAGCCATGACAGGTGGAAGCATTACCAAGTTTTCTCCCATGAATACACCACGGAGTCCAACTGTAGGCCAGATGGAAACTCTGCAGAGGTATTCAGTAGAAAACACACCGATCTGCTTCTCACGTTGTAGTTCTCTGTCCTCTTTGTCTTCTGGTGATGGTGCTCTGGATGGTCAGAGTCAGAGCGAAAATGAACTGGACAGTGACTCTTCTCTGGAAATTATTGAAGTAGAGGATTCTAACTTGGAAAGAGGAGAGGACGAGGATGAACTGTTGGAAGATCTCAGTGATAGCCAGCTGGTCACAGATCCAAAAACATTTGGAAGCAGCAGTAGTCCCACGTCTGATCCCATTGACATTCCCAGCTCCACTAAACAGGATAAGTTGTTCCTCAGAGGAGTGTCACCTGGCATGCATGAAGACAGGACCCCATCCACCTCTTCAGAGAACTACATCCATGAGACCCCACTTGTGATGAGCCGCTGTAGCTCTGTCAGCTCCCTTGGCAGCTTCGAGTCACCCTCCATAGCTAGTTCCATACAGAGTGACCCCTGCAGTGAGATGATAAGTGGAACCATAAGTCCAAGCGACCTCCCTGACAGCCCAGGACAGACTATGCCTCCAAGCCGTAGTAAGACGCCCTGCTGCACTGACTCTAATTTACAGGAAATACCGACTGGAGGTGGAGGTGGACAGTGGGAAAGCAACATGTGTAAGCTTGTGGAAATAGCTGATTTCAAGGAGCGGTTTAACCTGCCTCCGGACTTGGACACCATGATTTACTTTACAGTGGAAAAACCAACGGAGAATTTTTCTTGTGCCTCTAGTTTGAGCGCCTTGCCCCTTCATGAGCATTACATTCAGAAGGATGTCGAACTCAAGCTTATGCCTGTACTCCATCAAAAGGATAATAATCCCACATTCACTGTGACGCATGCAGAACGAGATGAGATGGGAGAAAAGCATTCGTCATTTGTAGATCAGACGGAGAGATACAGTGAAGGTAACTCAGATGATGACATTGAAATTCTTAAGGAGTGCATCAACTCAGCAATGCCCTCTAAATTTAAAGTCAGAACCTCACTCATGTCTACTCTTTCTACACAAGTTCTTAATTCTCAAGTTCGAAAGTCAGTACAGTTCCCTGTTTATATGGTGCTACCCAATCATAACAATCAAAAATGTACACCAGCAAAGATGGGAATGCCACAGAAGGATGTGTATCATGATGATTCCTCTTTTACTGACTCAGCAGAAGGAACCCCAGTAAACTTCTCAAGCACTACATCCTTAAGTGATGAAACACTCCAGTACCCAGTGAAAGATAAAAGCTCAAAAGACTGGCGGCCTAGAGCCATGGATAAACAGGACGTTATAGACTTGGAAGCAAAGAGAATTGAAGAACTCAGAGTGTTTTCACGCTTCCAGAAACCCACTAAAATAACTCAGCCGCAAGGTGTGCCTGGAAGTCAGATGAACAGAGCCTTTAAACAAGATATGCCAACACAAAAATTACAGATGAATAATAGAGAGATGGATGCTAAAATGTCTCAGCAAAGAAGCAGAGATTCATCCCCCCAATATCTAAGTCATAAGCAGGAACAGAATAAGTCATGGAATATGACACATTTAGAATCAACCAAAATGAAACAAAACATAGGTGGTGGCCAGAATCAGAACATGCTGTACAAAGATCTCACCCATGGTATGGCAGCACGCCAGTCAATGAGTCACCCCACCCCTGCAGGAGAAGCTATCTACAGCTTCTGCGATAATTTGAACACAAAAGAGAAGGAAAAGAACAGCATCGGGAGGAAGCAAATGAAAGAGTGCAACAGGACTCTGACCCACGGTGGATCTGTTGCTGATCGAATGAAGCACAAAGGTGTCAGGATCAAGCACAATTTAATTGCTGATGAGACTCCGCCGTGTTATTCTCTCAGTTCATCGCTTAGCTCGTTAAGCGATGTAGACCTCGAGGAGTACCATGGAAAAATGCAGCAGGTGTGGGTCAAAAGCCGGCATCACGTCACCTCCAACCTGGCTTGTGACACATCAAAGAACAACTGTAGCCAGTATGAGGAGAATAGCTCATCCAGTTCGGGGAGTCTGAATTCTGAGGATGACCTTCTGCAAAAATGCATTACCTCTGCTATGCCTAAGCAAAGGAGAAAACAGTCTACAAGGAAAAAGAAAACCGAAAGGAAGCAAAAACTTAAATCGAGGGATGGCTGGGCTTCAGACAAGGACTTGGACAGTGATGAGAAGGCCTCTGATAAAGACTCAGATCTCAATAGTGTTGAGTGGAGGGCAATACAAGAAGGAGCGAACTCTGTTGTTACAAGGCTGCAAGCAGCCTCAAAGTCCCAGGAGCCTTTATCCGAGTCTGAATCCGTGCTTTCATTTATGTCTGGTGGTTCAACGGGGTCTAGTCTTCAAACTAAAGCAGAAAAGAATGAAAAAAAGAAGACCGCTAAAGACCGTGACAACAAAGGGCGAAAAATATCTGAGGGTAGAAACACAAGGACACAGCTTGATTTTGCTGTACGCAAGCCAGTTCCAAATTTGCCTGTGGTCTTTAGAGGCAGAACAGTGATCTACATGCCCAAGAAGGAGACAACCCTCTCACAAAGACCACCAACAAAGAAAACATCATCGAAGGCTGAGACGCAAGTGAAAAATCCAAACCTGGCTCAGCAGAGGTCGAGGAGCCTGCACAGACTAGGGAGACCGAATGACTCAAGCGAACTGCATCTGCCAAGAAGAAGCTCGACTCCACCAGCCAGGATACCAAAGAGTACATCATCGGGATCATCTCAAAACTCTACACCATCAAGGCAGCCTCAGAAAAAACTGGTATCCCCCACACAAGCTAACAAACCTGCTTTAAAGAAAGATGTAAAGCCAGCAAATATGCAGCCAGACAAAAGAGGGAACTCTAATACACCTACAAGTCAGAAGCCAATAAACACAAAGTTGCCAGTTCAGAAAAAAACTCAGAAGTCACCAGTGAGAATTCCCTTCATGCAGAATCCATCAAGGCAGCCCACGGCTTCAAGAACTATATCACCTTTGGTCACTAACCAGTCCTCTACTTTCAACAGACAAAACTCCCAAGTGCCAGTCAAAAGAACCCTACCAGCCAGTCGCCTAGAGTTAGTACGCATGACTTCTATCCATTCAAATAGCGGGGAATCTGACAGGAATGGCTTTCTGAGACAGCTGACTTTCATCAAAGAGTCATCCAATGTGCTGAGACATGAGGTTCCGTCTTCACGCTCTGTGCCTACTTCCCAGTGTGCATCACCAAGAAGAGCGCGACCTGCTGCACCAGCAGTGTTCTTGTGTTCCTCACGGTGCCAAGAGTTAAAGCCTTCCTCACTAAGCCAGAGACAAATGCAAGGGAGGCCACACGGATCAACCCAAGGAGAAGGGCAGACTATAAATCTCTCCAGGGCAAGCTCCAGTGAGAGAAACCTCTCTGTAAAACGTCCTTCCAGAAGAACCAGCTCCGAGAGCCCCTGTAGGGTACCTCAGAGGACTACCTCAGGGACTTGGAATAGGAATCAAGAAAGCTTCAAGAGGCACTCTTCATCACCAAGCATAAATATTCTTAACCGGGTCACCAGTCAGTCCTCTGTTCGTTCTTCATCTTCTGATTCAAGTGGGAGAGCAAAGAGTGAACATAATGTAGAACATCAGCAGCCAGGAGCACGTGCCAATGGCAGAGTGACCTGGAGGAGGATTCGGGATGAGGACGTGCCTCACATATTGAGGAGCACTCTGCCGTCCTCCGCACTTCCCCTTATACCCTCTCCAGATGGACATAAGAAAACAGCATCAATAGTGCCAGGAAAACTGCCCACCATTTCGTCTCCATCACGCAAAACAAGCGACGCCATAGTTCAGACTGAGGATTTCCCAACGAAAAAGACCAGTGCCTCGTCAACCCCAGAGAAGGTGCCGGTAATCCCAGAGGAAGCCGAAAAGCTGGTTCCGATTAAGAAGTTAAGTAAGGCCTCCGAAGCCAACATCCTTTTGCAAGATGAGGGTTCGGATGGAACTGCAGCGAGGACCATGAAGAGCCAGTACGCCACTTCCACCTCTCAGTCAACTGCTGGGCACAACGGGGGTGTGGCCCCCTTCCGTCACAGCTCCCCAAGCAAGGCTGCAAGAGTAACCCCTTTCAACTATGTACCCAGCCCAATGACCAGCAGTCTGCAAGACACACCAGGGCAAGTCCCGATGCTTAATGGGAAGCCAGGAGATAAACTTGAGGCTCACTAGAAAATGATTCCATAAATTGACATCTGTAGATTCCTTCTGTGCTCCTAAGATCTAAGCACTCAGGTGTTCTTGTATGAGCAAAGGATTTAAATTATTTTACCTCTGGAATGTAATCTTTCCGAATTCCCATTGCATCAGGAATACTTTATTATGTACAAAACCTTTAGTGGCCAGAAACAACTAATATAGACTAATAACCTAATTCTTTCACATTGTATTTATGCATTGAATTACGAAATCAAGGGCGAACTTTGCCATGAAGTATCCTTTGAATTAGTTGCAGGCTCTTTTTTTTACTTTTTGTATTTGTACATAAATAATTGCCTGCCGCCTGTTCAGCTTATATTCAGCTTATTGTCATCGCTGGTGGGAGAAAGCTGAACAAATCAATAGCCACCAATATGCAAGCCATTGAGTCAGAGCGCAACAGAAGATCTGTCTACAGTATGAGTAAAAATGACTAATATTGAGTGTGTGAAAAACAGAGACTGTTAAACTATGAGAAAAGGCCCGAATTATCAATTAGGGTCAGATGTCATTGGTACTCATGATCTTGTGACAAATCATTCTGCTTTTCAGTAGACAAGCTAAGACACTGTCTTGACAAGCCTCACTTTTAAACCAGCCACAGGAATTACATCCATAAACAATTAATCACCAGATAGCTGTAGAATTGGACTTCAGTATGATCCTTCACTTTATCACTATTTACCCAGTTAACCTGAACAAAGTGCTCTACAAATATTAAAACCATTTCACTTTCAGCTTTTTGACCGCATGCTAAACTTCCACTATTTTTAGTCCCCTTGAGTTCTATTGACCCGGAATAAATTTTCTCATTCTTGTAAATCTTGAAAATGGAGAAAAGGGTAGAATTGCATCTTTGTTATCTGTCAAATCAAAGAACACATTTGACCCTATATATACAATAGGGCGCAAGGATTCTATTTAAACCAAGTGGATGGCTGTAAATACTTCTGCTTGTTGTATGTTCACTATTATTGTGTCGTCGAACTGGAAAACGAAAGTGAAAGAAAGACCTCGACTACCGTGAGACTGCAGGAACGGTGGGTGCAAACAGCAGAATCTAGTGAATCTGTTATTTGTTCAGACTGCTTTGTATTCATTTGGGAAAGCTTTAAATGCAAATGGTTAACATGTTTTTCAGAAAATGTGTGCATAGGATGGGTGAATTTGAGATCTTCGGCAGTGTTCTAAGGCTCCTATTGTTTTGTTATCAGAAGACTACAAAGCGCTTTCCCATAAGTGATGTTTTTCTATTAAAATCTGCATTCTGTTTATAACTGTATTTTACAAAGGAACCGCAACAGGCTATGCAGAGATGACTATACGTACTGTTCCTGTCCTATACAGCGTCAATCTAATTTATAACTAAATATGGGGAAAGACGGAGAAGTAGAAAATACCAACTTGGAAGCAATGAGGAATGGACTAAAATAATTTGTTCCCATGTTTAAAATGATTTGAAATTACATATGTTTCCTTGTTGTATTACCATACTCATACCAAGATGAAAAGTAGTGGGAAGAGTGTTCACAACAGCTAATGTATTCTGTACGGAAGTTGTATCCACAATAAAAGTTTTAATTAAACAATGAAACTGTGTTATTTACATAATCAAGGAGGCTGCATTTCCTTTGTAAAGACAGTGACACTTATTAATTCCAACAAAAAGCACCTTGCGTGACGCAGTTGTGTTGTTTTACCCTTTTTCATATGCATGTCGATTTCATTGCCACAGTAGACAGATGTATGGATGATGCTATCATTCTTCAGACAACTCTACATGTGGACACGGATTAGTATTAAAAAATACTTCATGAGTAGATTTAAGTTTAATGATAAACTCTCAAAACTTTTTAGTGAATTTCCTGTAGAAAAGCATATCATATGTGAATTAAAAAGAATAAAAATTTTATTAACCTAATTCTAACCTCTTCACACACTTGGCTATTCCTCTTTACCACAAGCCAAATCTACACGTTTTAAAAAATATTTTATTTACAGCTGGAAAGCAATGTGCACTCACGGATAGTTATGTACACTTTCCATTCAGCTTACTATTAAGTTAGTGATTAAGTAATCAATCACACAGAGCAGGAACTGCGCCTCATCTTACCTACTGGGCCTGAGACAAAGCAGCTGGAAGGAAATAGCAGAAGCTGTGTTGACTACCCAGAATTAATGACAGCCTTCATTAAAACACCACTTCCTGACACCTTCACAGTGGAGAAATCTCCAGCACCATAACGTCCCACCAAAGTGACATTTCAATGTATTTGTAGAGTAGAAAGCAGATTCCCTCACTCCAGCATACAAACAGGAACAGCCAATATTGTTTCACAATGATAAGATGAAGGTAATTCAAACTTATTACCATTTCTGTGCATGCTATAAAACATGACACAAATGAGCCACTTCCATGACTGCTGTCCTATTTCTTCAGGGACGCTATGTACTGGCCACTAAGGTACTGCGTAATCCCTCCAGTGGGCTCCACACACTAGACTGTAATGTAATACCTTAATCAACAGGCTTACATTCAGTGAACTGGTGTATAACAGTAACAATGTGTCAGCATACTAATTCTGCTCACTGCCACTACCTGGTTATGATATAGAATATTATCACCTAGCTAAAGGACATTTTCAATAATCTGACAGTACAAAAACCAATTAATAACAAACATTTGCCTTTTTACCAGGTGGGGAAAACAGCTTGGTTTTTCAATCGCTTTAATTAAGCTGAAAACTGATATACTACAAAACTGTTGCAATACCGATAATCTTGACCAAGAAAAGGGTTTATGAAATACAGACTCTCTAAATATTACACATGTGCATTACCATTACAATGGTTCTTCGGAAAAAAATATTTTGCAATGTTTTAGAAAACATTGTGGCTTTGACTACTATGACAAAGTCCCAAAAACCGAACTGTCCCAAATGGATGATGAGGGCAGGCAACATCATAGCGCTTGGCCCTTGATCTCGGCTACACAGAGCTCCAGCTGCTCCCCAGCGGCCTTCAGCTCCTCCCTCTTCGAGGCGAGGTCGCTCCTAGCCTGCTGGAGTCGCTCATTCAGCTCCAGGTACCGTCGGCTCTGATGGTATCGGCTGTCTACCAGACCGTCTGTCGATCCAGCCTTGGCATCTGTCATAGAAATCCACCAAAATGGATTATTAAATCAGATCTTAAATTATGATATTAAATACTTGATGTAAAGTGGTTCTCTTATATAATATATATCCATAGACATCTATATCTGCATTATCCAAGGGCGGAACTTTGGCTGGAACATTGGGGGGGGGGGGGGGGGGGGGGGGTTGAGGTCTCCAACCACTACCGGGGAAACATGATTATTGGGGGGGGGTTGTATTAGCTGGTCTTGATTTATTGGGGGAATTACAACCCCCCCCCCGCATAATTTACACATGGTATTATCTATATATGTTGTTTATATAATTAACTAAATATATTTTTTAAAAACTGGACATTCGAACTTGACCATAACATGAATTCAGTTACGCCATTCAAGTACAGTGCAAAATTCACATTCGTTACAAAAACTACTGTTCCCAGGCCGAAGCATCCCCGCACCTGGGAGCCCGTCCTGCAGAATGCCGAACGCGGGGTCACTGGCGGACACTCGGTTGACGTCATCCACGATCTGCTCCACTGATGGTGGGTCCGGTCGGTTCGGCAGGATTACTCTCTTCTTGCTTTTTGACCCCATACTTATTTTCACGGCCTGCAAGTGACACCAACTGAAACTAATAACTGATGAAAAGCCACAGGAGAGCCAGCTACTGCTAGTTTGATAGACTTTTATGGGATCATATATTTCCACCTATGGACATCATTACATGACAAGCCAGAAAACCCCACAAGCCACTACTATACTGTGATTTAACACGCAAACTGATGACTAAGAAAGAAAGATGTTGCATTTATAACTAATAATACGACTCCATGGAGTCTTAAATAACCAGAAAGCGAGTAAAAATCAATGCATTTAACCAGTTCTAAGAATAACAAATGAGATAAATACCGTTTTCTCTTTGCCATTAAGCTCAATTTAAACTGAAACATGACGTTGACTCGCCTGGAATTGGTCAAAGCTCATCACGTGATCACGGCAGTGACACCGTATTTTATCTCGATCCCATATCTTGCATTAAATGTTTTGAGATTCAAGCTGTTTTATTCTATTCTACAAGGATCCGCCGTCCATTTACACAGGAACAAATATTAGCTCTGCATTAGGTACTGGGGCAGACGTTCACGCATGCGTAGAGCGGACAAATGGTTACTACGACTGCCGGGCCAGAAGGAGAACAGCGGAAGTATTTTGATCACGTCAGAGGGGGTTACATTTTAGGAAAGCTGGGTTATGTAGTACAGTGACAATACATTTTGGAATTAATCATTATTTTAATTATATCAGTACGTGTTTTTTGTGCATTTATAGTGGAGTGGAAAAGTCAAGCGGATGTTTCAGAGAAATAGGCTGAACGGATTGAAAGAGGACACGTAAAAAGCAGAAAACATCATACACACAATACCTTAATATATGGAAATACAAAGATACCTAGTTACAGATGACAGGTGTATGTCCGGGCAGGGAACTTAGATCAGAGTCTAATGCGATGGCGCATGGTTGGGATTGGTGGATCAGCAGCCTTATATCTACAGTTACCTCTCAGGCATTCAAAGGCTTGTTAAATTAGCTAAATTAGAGGAATTGGCTGTGTAGGTGGTGGACTGGTAAATACTGCTGGTATAACTTATGGATGTATACTTTATTAATCCAGAAGGAAAACACAGATATTAAGCTTGTAAGCATCACCTTTAGTGAAGTTATGTTATTATAGACTATGAAATTAAATGTTAAAGGGAGTCATTATATCTATTGAAGAGTAGTATTTTGTGCCAAGCGCTGTATTGTACTCTTCCATTGAGAGTGTACTGGCACGCCGTATTTTAGCATAGCATGTTAGCTTTTTAGCTGCAGAGAGGAAAGATCTTCACAGAGTTACCATCATGGCACAGAACACTACTGGGTGCCCACTACCCTCACCAGAGGAAGCTTGTTATGCAGCAGGACCTGTGTACAGTGCTCATCACTTTGTCCTCTGTATGGCTTATTTATTATTTATTAAGTATTATTCAGCAAGAACCTTAAACAACCATACTGTACCACACACAGCTTCACACTCAAGCAACGCTTGCAGATTTATTGCTTCAGCACTGTAAGAGTAACACACAATGCCTGTCAAAAGTACAAGGATAACAAAGGAATGAATCATGGAAAAGGCTGCTCCATATCAGCTTTAAAATTCTAAAATACGCTAACTGAACATACAGACTAGTCTATTTTCTTGTATCTATAGACTAACTGTATCAGTCATTTGTTAGCAAGCTCGTCTTTGAAAAATGGTTAAAGCATCATTTGCCCATCTTGTGTCTGTGACAATGCAGTGTATATATCCTAAAGTATAATATTTACTGTATGCCGCTCCAGACATGGCTCCTTCTGTCCTGTTCATTCGCTCAAAATTGTACAATAATGTGGCTATAGTACGGTGAGGGAAATAATTATTTGACCCCCCTGCTGAATCCTTCAGCTGACCCAATAATAAAGAAATGAGAAATCTGTAATTTCATTGGTAGCTTTATTTAACGGCGAAAGATAAATAATCAACAAAACAAGCAAGAAAAAAATCATTATGTAACAGTTATAAACTAATCTGTCATCTATCTAGAGAAATAATTCCCCTACAAGCCAGCAAGAAATAAGGTCAAGTTCATGTGCACTAACACAGCACAAGTAGCACTTATTTATTTATTAACCGACACCAAGCAGCTTTCACACTTAACGGCATTACTTTGTTAAACCGTATTCTTGGGTCACTAACCTGTCTACATCTTCAACCTTATCACCATGGGAATTACCAAAGAGCTGTCTAAGGACGTCAGACTGTTAACCTTGGAACGGGCTTCAGCAAGGAGCTTGCTGAGAAAGTGATAACTGGTTTGTAGGGGATCAAATAAGTACTTCTAGATAGATGGCAAATAGAGATTAATTGTTACATAATGGAATCTTTTTCTGTTAAAATAAACCTACCAGTGAAATTAAAGACTTCTCTTTAAAAAAACTCTAACCTGTAAGGCATATTCTCTTCGTGTTGTGGACAGACATGTGTCTCCTTAGGTGACCCAGCTGAGCGAAACATTTCCCACATTCACTGCAGCAGAATGGCTTCTCTCCGGTGTGAGTCCGAAGGTGTGAATAAAGATTACATTTGTGAGAGAAGGTCTTACCACACACTGTGCAGATGAATGGCTTTTCTCCTGTGTGAAGAAACTGGTGGGCTTTAAGGTATCGCTTGGAGGTGAAGTTCTTCCCACACTGTGCACAAGTAAAATTAGCCACCCCCGCTGTTTCACTGTCATTATGGATTTCTTTGTGCCTTAAAAGATTCTGTTTCTGAGCAAAGTGCTTCCCACATTCGTCACACTCGTATGGCTTCGTTTTTGTGTGAATGCATTTGTGAACGCTCAGATCGTATTCCCGCTCAAAATTCCTCCCACACACCTCACAGCTGTACATCTTCTCTCCCATACAATCAACCCGGTGGCCTTCAAACTGTCGTCCTACCATTAAACCCTTTCTAGGGCCGGTCCCAATGAACGGTCTGTCATCTGAATGATCTGGCAGGTATGTTTCTAACTGATCAAAATTCTCCAAAGTCCTCTCACAAGGGGTGCAAATAACTTGTGTTGCCATGCGACCTTCACTGCTAGTGGCCTCATTGATGTATGCACTCTCAAAGGTCTTGCTGAAGGCAAAATGCCCACTTGTATATATGGATTCTTTGTCCTTTTCATACTCTTTCAGTCTGAGATAAACATCAGGCTTCTCTGGGTCTTCGGAAAGTCTGGGCTGATTGTCGGATTCCTCAGAGGGCTGCAGCTCAGCTGAACTTTGGTCCTCGGCAATAGCTCCGTGTATTTTTACTATTGGTTTGGGAAGAAAATACATAGCTGGATTCAACTGGAATATACATATACCAGAATGTTACAGATCTTCTACCAAAAATGATGCATTCTATGCATTATAAATTAGCTGGAGTTTTACCCATTTACAACTGCAGATCAGGTTAAGTGCTTAGGATTAATAAGCAATAGGGGTGTAACCTACACAAAATTTATGGTTCAGTAAAAACTTCACTTTTGAGTTTACGGTTCGGTGCAATTTTGGTACAGAAGTGAAAAATTTGTTTTAAAATAGTTTATTACTAAAACTGTAAATGCAATTAGAAACAATTGTTAGCCAAACAAAAGGTGAATGTGTCTATTGATGTGTGTGTAAACAAAACTTAAGAGATGCTTATTTGCATACTGTAAAAAAATAAATGTCAAACAAATAAAATTCAAAAGTACAACTGCATAACAATTATAATGAATTAAATCCTGACGAAATCCTGTGTTCTGTACTACTGAGTATGGTCATATACCCATAGTGAAACATCCTTAAAGCCTTCGTTTTCTTTTCTGGGAATATCTGAGTTCGGTATAACAGCCAACAGACCTGGTCTTACCAACTCTCTCTCCAGTTTTGGTGTTATCTATTGGGAAATCATGACTGTCTGTAACCAGAATATGCCATAACCCACTCGCAGACACAATTAACAACATGTTTTCTCTGTTGAACATCCATCCATCCATCCATTTTCCAAACCGCTTATCCAACTGGGTCGCGGGGGGTCCGGAGCCTATCCCGGAAGCAATGGGCACGAGGCTGGGAACAACCCAGGATGGGGGGCCAGCCCATCGCAGGGCACACTCACACACCATTCACTCACACATGCACACCTACGGGCAATTTAGCAACTCCAATTAGCCTCAGCATGTTTTTGGACTGTGGGGGGAAACCGGAGTACCTGGAGGAAACCCCACGACGACATGGGGAGAACATGCAAACTCCACACACATGTGACCCAGGCGGAGACTCGAACCCGGGTCCCAGAGGTGTGAGGCAACAGTGCTAACCACTGCACCACCATGCCGCCTCTGTTGAACATCTACTTGTGAATTTAGGGTACGTCCAAATCTAGAAATGTATTGATGTGTTTCAGCGTGTTCCAAACAGTAAATGATGCAGCTGAACGCTACACAATGAATATGTGTACAGTTACACCCCTAGTAAACACTGCAGTGACAACAGTCCCAGGAATTTAGAAATCCTTAGGATTAAACTGTTGCCTCATAGGATAATGAAACTAACTGCTGATGTTTCAGTAAGCTGCTCGGCCAGATCGGATTTCAACTTACACTCCTGAATTCCCTCAAATGCTTCCGGTGGGAGATTACTGTCCACTTCTTCTTTAATTTGCTCATTGATTTTTGTAGGCTGTTAAAGAGAAGGGAAGCAGTCAATAGGAATCAGAACTACAGAAGCCTGAAAAAAGAAAAGCCAAAAGGAACCCTAAACTAGCCTTGTTCCTCATTCTTCCAGGGCAGCTGGCCCCTCCTTCGTCCTCCACAGCACACAGCGCTCCATCATTGCATAAGCCCAGGAAGTAGTTCTTCCCCAAGACACCCTCTGTCGAGGGGCAATGTTTCTCTTCTGTAAAACAGGAAGGACATTGTACAGCCTGAAAGACACTATGATGTTTTACACAAGCAAGTTTTTTTTTCTATAAGATCAATAAGCCTGCCAGTAATTCTTTTGCTCCATGTACAACAACAAATAATTAAAAAATAGGGAAACACATTTTTTTTTGCTTATTCATATAACAGGAAATGGACGATTACTTAAAGTGGTTCAAATCTGCAGAATAGCAGAAAAAACACATACAAGATGGAAGCAAATGAGGAAGTATATACTTTTTAACTAACAGAGCCCGGTAGGTCAGATCAGCTAACGACGTGTCTTCCCCCCTAATTCTAAACACAGATGTTCCACAGTGACGCATGTTCGGCCCATTACTGTACTCTCTTCTCTTTACATGTGACTATCTACCCATCCACAGCTCACATAAGAGTGTCAAGTTTGAGGACGACACTGTAGGACTGATCTTCAATAATGATGAATCAGCGTACAGGTAGTCCTACAGTTGACAGGAGAGTGCAGAGATGACAACCTCACCCTCAACAAACTGATTCTGAACTTAAGGACGTGCAAAAGAACTCCACTCAGTGCACTTTTTATACACGAAGAGGAGATAGGATGACTGTCCGGTTTTCAGTTCCTTAGGGTTCACATTACGGAGAATGTTACACCTCCCACCTAGTGAAAAAAGCCGGACCACATCTCTTTTTCTCTGAAAACTCAGAACGGTCCAACTACCTCAACAACTTCTCAGTCTGAGTCTCTGGCACTGCACCACAGACGGTATCCTGACTTTCATATCTACATCACGGTGTGGTACGTCAGCTGTATGCTCGTCAACAAGAAAACTCTAAGGCAAGTGGTGAATGTGGGTCATTGGCTTCCATGCGTCGAGGAGCTCTACCTGAATGGGCTCCACAAGAGGGCCTGCAACAACACATTATGTAATAACGCTGTTTCCAAAAATAAGTTGGGATGTGGTGTAAAATGTACATGAAAACTGAATGCGATGTTTACCAAATTACACAAACCCATATTTCATTGAGAACAGAACCAGAAAGACCATGAATCAAATGTCGAAACTAGAAGTTTTATTGTTTTTTGGCAAATTGGCAAATATATGCTCAATTTGAATTTGATGCCAGCAACATGTTTAAAAAAAGTTGGGACACTGGCTTGTTTACCACCGTGTTGCATCACCTCTTCTTTTAACACTCTGTAAGCTACTGGGAACTGAGGAGACCAAGTTTTACAAGTGAAATCTTGTCCCATTCTTGCGTAATATAAGATTTCAGCTGCTCGGGGTCTCCTTTGTTGTGTTTTTCGTTTCATGATGCGCCAAATATTTTCAGTGGGTGACAGGTCTGGACTGCAGGCAGGCCTGTCCAGCTCCCGCACTCTTCTACTATGGGGTCATGCTGCTATAATATGTGCAGAATGCGGTTTGTCATTGCTAAAATACTTGCTAAAATACACAAGGCCTTCCCTGAAAAAGGCGTCTGGACGGCAGGATGTGTTGCTCCTGAGCCTGTATATATATCGTTCAGCATTAATGGTGCCTTCCCAGATGTGCAGGCTACCTAAGCCACTAATGCCGCCCCATACCATTACGGATGCTGGCTTTTGAACTGTCCGCTGATGAGAAGCTGGATGGTCCCTCTCCTCTTTAGCCTGGAGGATGCGGCGTCCACGATTTCCGAAAAGAATTTGAAATTTTGATTGGTTAGTCCACAGGACAGTTTTCCATTTTGCCTCAGTAGATCTTAAATGAGTTTGGGCCCAGAGAAGTTGGTGGCATTTCTGGATCATGTTTACCATGCAAAGAAAAAAAACCATATCTAGAGTTTCATCCTGCATTTTGGATGAACTGCCTTCACAGGCATTGGTTTTCGGAAGTGTCCCTTAACCCATGTGGTTCACATTTTACACAGCATCCCAGCTTTTTTGGAAATGAGATTGTAATAACTTCTGTTGTGATCGCATGATGGGGTGTTATTACATAATGCGTTGTAGCACACCATGCAATAGCGCATTACGTAATAGCACCGCATAATGCAATAACTTGACAAACTAACAAAATTTCATTTGATAAATTCAGGTCTCTTTTCAGGGGTCCATTTCCCAAAGGCTTCGTGCCGCTAAGAAGTTTGTCATCTTGTACCATCATCCGGTGAGAGTCCCTCACAGTCACCTTTCTGCTCTTGCATGGACCAGGGACTCTGGTCTTCACTGCTGTTTCCTTTCCCCTCAATTGATTGAGTTTCTCTCAAAATCCATTGTAATATAATTTGTAACCTCATTCACAAATTTATGACTGATCCCACCCATTTGTGATTTTCTATTTCATTCATAATTTGAACTTTTGCCTGCTGTTCCGTCACAGAGACATAGAAGTCGGAATGGATCATAAAAACATGCTGAAGCTCTATTTTGGATAATGTAATAATAATGATGGTGATAATCACAATGATGATGGTAGTAGTAATATATTAATGTTGCAATACAAAATTATAATGCAGGTTGTAAATGTTACATTTTGTTGAGTCATTACATAGTTTGTGACAACACATTGTGTCGTAACGTTGTGATGAAAATTTGTTACATTTCGTAGTGCATGATGCGGCATTATTGCACGATGTGTTGTTACAGGGCCCAGGGAATCACTGGAGGTCCCATACACCCGGACATCACCTGTTTGCCTCCCTACCATTAGGCAAACACATGAAACATCAACCTCAAGGCTGAAAAACAGGTTCCTGCCATGAGCTGTGGCCAGAACTTAACATTTGGTTTACACACCCACCAGATTATATATCTAGTCTGTACACAGTCACATTATTTTATACCTCGCTCAGGTTTTATGGTATATTCTACCCACATTTTACTTGGTTTTAAACTTGATTTAACTTTTTCCAAACAATTGCTATAAATGCTGGTCTTATTTATCGTTTCTGCACCTGTTCTTCGACACGCGACTTTATCGTTGTTCACTGATGCTGCTATTTGGAGTGAACCAAACCATCGTCATCCTACGTGAAACCTTGCAATGACAAAAAACATCTGATTCTGATTACCTGAAGACCACGTGGATTCTTGAAAAATAAACTGACAGGCAGGTGTCTTGTAGTCCCATTTGAATCGTTTTCTAAATTGTTGTATTTTGGGCTGTAATGGTACATAAAATTCACGACTTGGTACAAACCTTAGGTAGAATTATGGTACAGCACGAACATCATAATTTGTTTTGAAATTATTATTTAAAACTAGAATTGAAAAAACACAATTACAATCAGGGACGGATTACGGACCGGGCCACCGGGGGCGCTGCCCGGGGCCCTTGGGGTGCAGGGGGCCCGTGGGGCCCCTAGCCCAAAACAATTTGCAACGCTTATCAACAATGTATTTTCGTTTGTCTATTTTAGAGGGCCTACATTCTTTGATCCTCTGCCTACAAGGGCCCCTGACCCTATAGGGAGGGCGTTTGGCTGCCAAGGGCCCTTGAATTGTGGTGGTTGTGGTGGTGGTGCTGGTGGTGGGGGGCCCTCGCAAACGTTTTGCCCAGGGGCCCACACAACCCATAATCTGATTACAATGACTAGCAAGTCAAAGGCACTGCGTCTTGACGGATGAGTAAAAAAATCCTGAGACACTTATTTGCAAATAAATACGCAAGATAAATTTTAAAAACGAAAGATCATAACAAACTAAATCCCATGTGACTCCTACTGAGTATGGTTGTATATCTGCAGCAGTAAACACCCCTATGTTGTAATTAAATGTTTTTAGCCCAATCTTTATTCCCTGATAATGGACCTTAAATATCATCGGGAGACTTACAGAGGGTGCTTCTGCCTCGCCCCAGTCATACACACTTGGATGATGTCATCTCAAATGAGTGAGCATATTGGCTATGTTTCCAGTAAAATATCCAAGTTCGGGATAACACACAGTCTTCGTGTGATCCAAGGGAAAGTCCTGGATTGCATGAAAGCATATAATAAGGGGCTCAAACCCAGACCAAACCAATTACGTTCCAAATTTATTGCCCCTGAAATGCCTCCTCCCCCCCAATTTGAATTCGGGTTGAAAACAGGATGCAGAATTGCAATTCAAATTTCTATTTTTCTAGAGGAATTAAAATGGAATTGAATTCACGTTGATGTCATTCAACATGAATTACACATAAATGATACAGGTTAACATATAATACCGTATCATTGTTATAAAAACAGGAAATTCAGAATGAAAGAAGGCAACATTGTGTCACCTAAAATTTTTTTGTGTGTACTTTGATGGAAAAGAAGTTTATACGGTCAAACAAGTAAACCAATAACTTATTGCAATTTTTTTTATTGAAATGACTGAAATGTGTCTTCCTGTTATTCTAATTCAATTCATATTCCAACATCCTGCGGGGTGTGGCCAGTTCACTACAAATTCCGATTCATGAATGGAATGGCCCAGAATTCATCAATTCTTAACAAACCTGTATTATGCTTATGAATGTATAAACAAGCATACAAGCGCGCTAATACCCTTGAACTGGGATTTCAGGGTGTCAAAGCTTAAGGAAATGTTTGATGTGATTCACACTACCTTTCTGCATAGCCCCGACTTGATCGCCGGTCTGTACCCCAACGCAGCACCGGCTGACAGGTCTGCATGCCGCTTCCACTGCGCACTGCCGGGCGCATTTCAGTTCGGTCTCCACAAGAAGCAGCTTCGTCTTCAGCTCCTCGATCTCCTCCTGACTCCGACACATCCGTAAGCGAAACGCCGAAGAGCTCTCCTGCACAACTTTTACGATCTCCACCACCGCCGCTTCTGTGAACATCCCCATAATTGAGGACAACTGCGCCTGGAAAGTAACACAATCCAACATCTTTCCAGAAATCACGAACGCCTTCCTTAAACCAGAATTTTTTTGTGCTTCCGCAAACTATAATTTGACAGTTTCCTTAATTCTGCTGTTAAAAAAAGTATTTCTGGCAAGATGCGAAACGCCTTCATAAGTAACTATGGAATTCACCACCAGTTCATTCCTTAGATTTCAGATGCTCCTTACTTCCGTCTTTCCAGAAACATCATACGTCATTTCCGGTGGTCACTTGGGGGATTCTTCTACTCGTCACATATTGTTAAATACAATTTACTCCGGAAATTGTGTGTAGGTAATTAATTACTGCTGCAGCAAAAGTAGACAGATATACTAATGAAACTAATACCTTTACGTTTTTAATTTATTCTTTTTATTAGTCAATTTACACATGTAGCTTAATTTTAATTTAAGACCAATAACTGATATATTAATATGTTTAATACAATGTAAATGATATATCAATATACAATATAACAACTTTGAATTTTATAGGGCAATGGGTAACAAGAAGTTGTTGTTCTTGTTAAGTTGATTCGGTTGTTCCTGGCCAAACAAGATTTTTACCTCTGTATTCCTGAAAGAAATGTATAACGAAACCTATGTATGTGTAAAGAACAATTTGATTTCAGGCAGTGTCCGGGTTACGGGCGAGATCCTTTACCTGAGATGTCTCCAAGTCTAATTTGTAGGCAAGTCCGAAAAATAATGAAATACATAATAATTATACAGTAATAATAACAGTAACTACAGACGATACTGTACTTTACCTCGATCTGATGAATAACTGAAGCCGCGCAATGTTTTCAGGAGAATCCCAAAGTAGCGGGTTTTTTATTACGAACCATTCTATTTAACCTGAATTTTTAATATAACAGACTTCATGACAGTCCGTTTGTATGTACGAGGTGTTCGTAAGTCGGATGTTCTCAACCCAGGGACTGGCTGTATATATAAAAGGAAATGATTATAGTGCGACAAATTTGCATATTACAGAAAGACCAACTAGGAAGCAGGTGACACTTAGAAGGTTGGTTTATGTATGCAAGTAGTTCATTGAATTTTCCTGGTGCTGGTTAAACTGGTATTTACTGCAGTCGATTTGCTGATACTTATAGAAGTGGATAAAGAATAGGTGTAAGATTCAAAAAGATGCAGCTCATACAAGTGTGTCAGGGTGGCTTGGTGTAGCATTTCTCAACCTGCTCCTCGGACACCCCTCAGACAGTCCACGTTTTTCTCTCCCTTCCAACTCTATCAGACAGTCCCGACAAACAGTGGAGTGCTAGGGAGGGAGCGAAAACACAGACCGTCTGGGGTTCCCCGGGGACTGAACAGGGAAACCCTGCCTTAGGGGATAACAGCATAGCCTCACACCTCCAAGGCAGATGGTTCAATCCAACAGCGGAGCTAGAAATCACAGATTGGGAGGGTCAGCAAAAAAAAAAAAAAAAAATCAAGCGGCCCATTCCGATAATGATTTACTTGGTGACAAACACACTAAACCCTCAGCCACATTTTCATATCAGTTTTTAAATGACCTGTGGCATTACAATGATGAAATCAACGAGAAAGAAAAATCTATTTCCTCCGATTGATCTAACCACAGACACATATCATAACACAATCATTTTACTGTACTGTGTTGGTGTTATTAAAATACTGTGCGTCTGTGCATACACCATGCAATGGAATGGCATTCCATGCCTTCCGATGGCCTGAATTTTACACCAGGATATCTATGACCTTGCACTGGATAAAGAAAATATATCAACTCAGGCCGTGTCTGAGATCCAACCAGAACTGAATTTTCTTTCCTACATGAAAGTTTAATTTCCTACAAACACACCGACAATGTAGTTTAATCACCATTGTTTTATTAGAGTGCAAATTCATGGACAATCCTTCATTAACACTACATTTTGTCCCGCTGTCTAAAAAATTATTCAACCTTATCCACATTCTAACTTGCTTTGTCCATAGCCTAAGCCAGGGGTCTCCAACTCCGGTCCTGAAGAACTACTATCCAGTAGGTTTTCTGTCCCGCTTGGCCTCTGATGAGCCGCACCTGTTCCTGGTATTTACCTGAGAGCAGATGTGGCTCATCAGAAGCCAGGTAGGATAGAAAACCTACTGGACGGTAGCTCTCCATGACCGGAGTTGGAAACCCCTGGCCTAAGCCTCTGTGTAGTCTGTTTGCATGGACATTTTGCGTTCAGCTGGTACTATACCTTATTCTGCATTAATGTTTTACTGCTTTTCTATAACTCTTGTAAAGGAAATGGCAGTAAAGAAATCTGGCAAACAGTGATCACACCATATTTCTAAGAAGTTCAGAAAAGTTTTCCATGTATTTAATTTTGTGACCCAGCCCTAACTCATTAGTTACAAAAAGACTACAATGGCTGATACCAAAATTGCTCAATTATTAAAACCTTCTGCTGTACATACATAAGATACTGATTGATTGTAAACAACATTAAGTGTTGATATTAGCAACAGAGATTGTTGCACAAAAAAGAATGCAACAACCAATGACTAATATGTTATGGTTTAATATGACTTCCTGATTCATTTTCCTGATTCTAACGTCTTGATTCTTCTGGAATCTAGCATCCACAGATGTATCAAAATGGGACACATTACTTGTACCTTTGATAAGGAAATGCAAGACAGCATTCCTCCTTGTCTCCCTCAGTGGGTCACTAACTATCAGTTGTGAATTAGAAGAGTGATGAGAGTAAAGCCGGTAAAACACGTGACATCCACCCGCTTCAGTCTTTCATCAGGTCACTTAGACTTTGCGGTGTTCAGGTGGAGGAATTTGTTTGCTGTAAAAAAAAAAAAAACAAAAAACAAAAAACGGGACAGACAGTAATTAGACCTTTGAAATATAGAAACAAAATTTTACACAATTAAAGTGAATTTCAAACAAAAACACTTTTTTACTCTTTTGTAATGTACTGCGAAACGTTTTTGTTTGAAAACCCCAAGAGCAAACGAACATAAATGGTATCGTTTTCTATATTAATAATGAAAATACTACTGCAACACTTGGTGGAACGAACACAAATCAACCGGTCAAATGGCATAAGAGATTCCGATTTTTAGATATGCAGGTATGCTGACAACATGGTTACGACGTAACAAATGATAACTGACGACAAAGAAAATATTTCATTAAAAGCTGGACTGTTCAATGCAAAACCAGAAATACTCAGTGTAGCTGGTTAGGGGCACGCATGCACACATTCAAGATAAGCAAGACAGAAATAATGCTGTTACTCATTAGATTATAATTGCATGCTTAAATGCAATAAACACAAATTAGCATAATGCAGTTTTGTAACTTAAAATATGAGCTTAATGTTAAGGGCTTTCATATGAATGAGAGAGACTTGGGCAGCAGACATGAAATCCTACAACACTGAACTTACCAAATTAGTCTACATTCAGGTCAGTCTATAAAGGAAGGCATGAAATGTTTCATTATTATTAATAAAGGAGAAATGCCACCAAATGCAGCATGTCAGACCACATGGGTGTCGCAGAGGTCCATGTACAAGCCTAGAGTTGTGAGCACTACATCAAATGTCTAAGTAATTCAGTTCCAATGAAGAATATTCAAACAAACTGGATTCTACACTAAATACTACAGCTCGCTGTAATGCACGTTTGTTCTGGTGCGCGTATAAAACGAGTCACTACATTCCAACCTGCGGTTTTTGTCTCAATGCGTAATGTACTGCAAATTATATACTAGACTCCAACAGATGTAGATGCACCATGTGATAATCTATAAGTTAAGATTTAAAAATGGTATTAACTTTATGGATAGTGATAGTATTATGGGTAGCCATGGTGCCCTCGAACCGCAAAATGAATGTAGCTACTCCATATGAGGGTTGGAATTGTGGGTGTGTCAGGCTGACAAAAAAAAGTAACACGCCGTGGGTAGACTGCATAGGAGCAAGGGGGGGGGGCTGACATGACAGAACATCAGGGAGGATGGGACTGTGGAGGAGGGAGATGTGGGAGCCAAGTGATGAAATGTGTTACGTACGGATGTGCTTGGCAGCGCTTTAGAAGCTGCCACAGAAGGCAGAAGAGCTTTCTTATCCACCAGCGTGTGAAGGACTGTATGACGGGAAGGAAGGAAAAAAAGGCCGGTAGAGTGAGACAGTTCAGAGTGCATTTAGAAGAAAGAAGGGACTGTTAGATTACAGGATAGGCAACGTCAACAGATAAAGAGGACAGAGAGAGAGCGAGAGAGAGAGAGAGAGACGCTTGATTGTGCATGGCTTGTACAACATGTGTGTTGTATACTAAGACATACATTGTTAATAAGGGTTCACTCACGTGGACAACATAAAAAAAATAATAATAAATAGGGGAAACCCAGATTGAGGACTGGGTCCTGCATTACTATAACTTGCAGATTAATTATTAACAGCTTTAATGATATGTCAGTGGACCAGGCCAGACAGGTGTGTTCCTTCGTAGACCTTAATCAACATTTATCTGCCGAAGCACAATCTAGAAGGAGACAGCTCTGAGCAAGCTATGTACGGATTTTAATAAAACCCACAAATGTTAATATTAAACAGGACTGTAGTATAGTACACCAACGGCAGTTAACGATACAGATCTTTGTAAATCAGGATTTGTTTACAAAAAGTCCTCAAATTTGAGAGTATTATAATGCAGACTAAATGAAACGTATAATTAATACCATGAACCATGACAATAAGATGGGCAAAATCTCTGCATACAAACAATCTAAAAGCTATTGGTGACCAGGGCAAATCATTTCTGTTTTTCTATTGCATGGGCAATATGTGCTCAGTGCCCAGCATATGTAATATAATATTTTAAAGCCTTTTCCCATAGTATTAAATGAAAGTGATTGAGTGATGTCATCTGCCGATATCTGTGGTGCCCTGGATTTTTAAAGGGCCAGCTACCTTCTTTGGTGACGCTCTCCGCTGCGCTCATGGCCTTTCCGCTGAGGTCATTCACCACTCTGTCCAGCTCGGCCTCGTGTTTCAGGAAGAATGGCCGCACTGCTCGATGGTAAAGCACTTGAGATCCGTTCCAGCTCCCAGGAACCATGCACCAAAGCAGGAATACGCACTGAAAGAGAGAGATGGCGAGAGAATGGGAGAAGGAGAAGAGCATTCATTTAGCACGTGCAATATCCTGGCTCTCTATCACACACTATACTGCCAAAAGTATTGGGACACCTGCCTTTACACACATGGACTTCAATGACATCCCATTCTTAATACATAGGCTTTAATATGGAGTTGACCCGCCCTTTTATACACCTGTGGCTATGGAAGTGATTGGAACACCTGAATTCAATGATCTGGAGGATTGTCCCAATACTTTTGACAATCTGTCCATAAATCCTCCATAACGTCTAATGCTGGGTCACAGCCCAAAGCAGGTTGTTTGTCCTGGCAATGGGGGAGAGACCCTGGAAATGAGGAGAACACATGCAAACTACAGACAGGAAGACGGCTCAGGAATCAAACTAACACAGAGGCACCTAAAAGTCTTTGACAGATATCTGAAATTATGGTAATTATTAACTATAGCCTTACCTTCCCAACATAGTAGAAAGGGCACCAGTAGAGGAATATGTCAGAGAAAAATTCGGCCACACTAAAAATTCCATAGATGACCCAGTAGGTCAGCCAATTGGTGTCATCTTCTTTATCTGCGCTCTCAATCGCCTTAATGCTGTACAAAACCCAAGACATCCCAATGGACACTGTCACTGACATGGCAAGATCTTTATACTGTCATACACACAGAAATCACCAACGCTCCATATGCAGAGGATTACATTTAAATCGTCCTTACTAAAATAAGTCAGTCACTCACTACGTCGTAATATAAAACGAGAGAGAGGTACTTACGAGAAATATGCAGGATACACGAAACCGATCAAATTACAGAGCAGAGAGGCGCCATATCCAAAGATTAAATACAGCCCTGTGAGAGAGAGAGTACCTGCGGAGAGAAGAGAAGCAGGGAAGCAGGTCACAGAACCAAGCTCCAAATATCCTGCCGAAGGAGCCGAAGAGCCCGAAATGTGATGCGAAAGAAAACAACGATTTTACAACGAATAACATTCATCAAATGTAGAAAAGGGGCTGAGACGTGGTGCTCGAGGTAGAGAGGCTGTCTAGCTTCAAGTCCCTGGGTGGCCATATCACGAGCCCCCCCCCCCCCCCCCCCCTTCATTCTTGTGATGATCTAACTCTGTCCCATTAAAAGCATCCAAACTGCATGACAAACTGTGTATGGTACAGATGCAGAATGGAAGACCCTCCAGCTTGCACAGCACATCACCTGGCGTCCAGCTACCAATCATCAAAGACATCCATCACGGGCACTTGCGAAGGACAATCACGGACGGTACCGCTCACCCTACTCCAATCCAACAAGCAACATAGCAGCTTCCACTCTTGCACATTCAGGCTGAGGAACGGCTTCTTGCCCACAGCTGTCAATATGCTCAATAGTACCTTACAGCATTTATTCTCCACCCCTCCTCCCACACTCACAACTTGGAACCTCCACTGACTGCTTTTATCTGTTCTGACTGCTCATTTGCACAGTGCATGTCACACATTTTGCATTGTGTCTTGCATCATATTTCTCATCACAATCATTCACTCTGTACTTCCTGTCTGCACATTATATTCTGGACTACCGTGTATATAATTTTTCACACAATCATAATTTATATTTACAAAATGCTTAGAAATTATTGCATTTCAATGTAATTTTTTGCACCGGGTTGGATGCCTATTGCATTTCATTGACTCTGCACCTGTACTAAGCACAATGACAAATCTGATGTAACAATTCAAAGCTCCACATTAAAGCTTCAGTTAGTACCGTGTGACGTCGCTAGTAAAAAGAAGCATCGCTGTACAGTTCCGCAGACACTTACAAGTGGGTAATTTTATACATCACAGAGTAAATTTACACAGTATTATTTGAATGGCAGTCGCAGGGAACCAGGCACCACTGACTATGTGGCTGTTGCGGTCAGGCCCCTGTCATGGAGTGTCATGTGGCGGTGAAACATTTATTAAGGGGCCTGCTGACTAACAAGCATGTCAGCATTGCAACACAATGAGAAGTATTCAAGGCAAACGTCATGTTGCTTTTTTTTCACGTCGTCGTGCCGATACTCGTTTGATTACTCGATAAAATCTCGCTGGGTGTTTAGTGAGCATTGAAATCTAATGCCGTTACAGCCTAGGGAATAACTGCGAGTGAATGCCTTTCTAAATAAGAACACCAACATCCAAGTAACGAATACTATATGCAGCAGTTAATGAGTACGCTATTTATTATTTATAACCGAACGCAAAATGCAATTATGGTGTTAGGATAAACGATCTATTTCATTTCCTCATGCTTATTTCCTCTGCTGAAAAGCAACAGCATAGCATGATTTTCACGCTGGTTTGGTGCTGGTGTAGCTGGTGGACCAGTATTGCCGTGCTGGTCAACCTGCAATATTTCAGTAATGATGCTGGTCCACTACCACCAAACATGCTAGTACGTATTACCAGCATGCATGATGCTGGTCATACTGGCAACCAGTTACGCAGGTTCTTGCAGCAGGGTCTATATACTAGCCTATGTTTAGTACGAAAATAAAAAGTAATATAGTATACCAGAGTAGATCGTATAGTAATACTATAAATCCCTACATTTTTTAAATGATTAAAATGGTCATTTTATATACACCTGGCTGCAATAAACAACACTGGTCACGGAATCTAAATAGTTCGGAAAGTCATTGCCGCATTTTGACTGAAACAGCAACAAATATGGTGCATATCGTTCAGTGAAAGTGAAAAGCGGGAGATTGTGTTGTTTGTGCAGAAATCGTACCATGAAATAAATCGTTCGCAACATCGATTAACTCAAAACCTACATCCGCAGCAACAGAATCCGAAAACCGATCATGCGGTTCCTGGATCGGCTGTGTAACAGCCCTGCGATCACGGCTCTCTTTTGTTTCTGGGACATCAAGACACCTGAAGCACGGACCTTTATCCAAATTACTGCAATAGCAGTTTATAAAACCGTTTTGATATCTGTAAGCATCCACTGAATTACACTAAAACGAAAAGAAAAACTCTGTTCTGAATGCGAGTTTAGCAGAAGGACATTCGGAGTTCGGACTAATTTACCTGCAACAATGTAGTTCTTTTTAATTCCAGTTTTCTCCTCGATTTTCCCCAGACAGTCCGTTACGAAGTTCTTCTCGTTCAGGAACTTGTCATAACGCTCTTTCAGTTTGGCAAACATTGTTGCTCGAAGTGAAACGCTATGTGATACTACTTCAACGTAAACACAATGAGTAGTAGGGGAATATTTACATATACCGGGATAAGCAAAACGTAGAACTATTTTGTAATAAGGAGCAACCTTTGCAATGTCCAAAACGATAAATATTGCTGACAGAATGATTCAACGGCTTTGGTTAATTTAATCGGCTTTACCCAGGGTTCTGCCCCAGCTTCGGGCTGCACCGGAGGTATGAGGGAGGGATCACAAGCGTGATTGGCAGGGATGTTGGGAAAGGCGTGAATTCAGGTGAGCGTATAGCCGTGGAAAAAACGAAGAGACCACGGCACAATTTCTCAATTTTTGTGTCTATCAATAAAATATTATTTTTTGCATATTACAGCCTGGTTCTTCCTGCTACTCATTGATGAAGGGCTTCTTCCTTGCTTTATGGGACTTGAGTCCTGCTTCTAGGAGCCTGATACGAACTGTCCCAGCAGTGCACTTCATACCTGCACTTAATGTTTCCCATTCCTATTAAAAGTCAATTGATGTCATTCTACGATTCATGACAAACTGTTGGATATTTAGACTGTTGTTACTACAGGGCGCGTTTATTTCAGTATAAACTGGAGGAGGTGTTAGGCCTATTGTAATACGCAGGATGCTGGTTCCCGACAGCAGGAGGCGCCCCTGCTTCTTATGGGGAGGAATTCGCACTCTTTCCCAATAGCAAGTTCGCACTTGTCAGTATACTGTAGTATGCGAAATCTGCGATTGATTTTGTTAAGCTTTACTTACAACCGCCGCACCCTGTCTTTAATAGAAGTAACGTAAAATATGGTTAACAGTACGAAAACGTACAAGGCTATCAAGTACATTTTGTTTGTCGGCTGTTACTTATTTTGGGTAAGTCTTACAGGTACCCTCAGCAAATACTAAAATAAAATATTTGATTTGAGCTGTCAGGTCCACAACGAAAACGACGTATTTTATCTCTTTATGTTGGAGCTGACATTTATTATTGCTGAGAAAATATTGGTTGGGGTATCACGGTATTTTTAGGCATATCTACCCATATTCACAAAAGATGTGGGTGGCAGAAGCTGGAAGAAATATGATTTTACGTATTTCTCACTAAAATTGATTGTTTCATTCTGTTTGTTCAGGTCTCTAGTGCTATTCTAATTGCAGTTGGCGTTTATGCCAAAGTTGCCAAGGAGGGAGGTAAGTAACAGTTTATTATTATTATAAAGTTTTCCATTAGTGATGATAGTTCTGTTATTTAATCATACTTACTTGCTTGTCTATTTTTTCCTTATTTTAATTCTGTGTAACCCACTTTGGGCTGCATTTTAAGGTATCTAAATAAAGATCATTGTTTTACTATTATTATATTATCAGTATTATTTTATTATTAGTATACTGCACTCCTACTTCATTGTTGAAGTCAATCTTTTTTGAGCATTTTTTGTTTTTTTGCTGTTTTAGGTTTTAACGAGAGACAATGTTTGCTATACTCTTATGTACACACGATTCTGCAAAGTAGTTTACGTCTTTTAAAAAAAAAAATGGTGCTTTGCCCCGTTTTATATGAAGTGGACTGTTCCCCACTCAAGCAACCTTTGAGTCCCTTTTGCTAGCCATTATGCTACGCTGCGGTTTTACCAAAACTTTTTTTTTTTGTCAATGGGAAACAGCACAGCAGAACAGTATATATTAATAGACGAACACGATAAAAGTACATTGTGCACGGAGGCAATATGTATGGATGACACAGAGCTGCGGCGTCTGGTGTGTAAAGATGCTTCTGTACGTCCCTCTCAGACGTTGTGGACTCTCTGACCGCTGACCCAGCCCTGTTATTCATTTGCATCGGCTCTCTCATGTTCACGGTCACCTTCTTCGGATGCTTTGGGGCACTACGTGATAATGTTCGTCTTCTTCAAATTGTAAGTTAGAAGTTATTGTCCTGGTGAAACGGCACTCATTACAGTCACGAACCACGGCATGTGTGTGGTTGTTTCTGTAAAGCACAAGTTTTGTTCATTGAGATTTACACTTAGCGTCCTTTGCCATGATCCATATTATAGCCGGATAAGAATCGCATACTTTACTTCCTAACATTTGTGTTTATTCCCAGTTTGTAGGGATCTTGGTAGCTATTCTTCTTCTTCGGATATCAGCAGCTGTGTTGGGATTCATATTCTCTGACTTGGTAAAAAAAATCCCCTTAGTGCAAAACACACACAAAAAAATAAATAAATGGTAGCTGTAATTGAAGGAAGTTTCCAGCAGTGTTTCGACAGGTTCGATAATTTTTTGATAATACTGCAAGTAGTCAAGTATTATCGGTAGTTGAATCATAATTGTCTGTGTGTCCCACCAGGTACTGGAGAGGACAGACTTATTGATAAAAACTGGAATTGAGAAATACCGTGATGACCTGGACCTGGAGAACATAATAGACTTTGTCCAAAAAAAGGTGAAATTAAGCTATCGTGTCTTATGAAGCGGCAAAAAAATGCGTACAGTGTAACAACATGATGTATTAAATGTTAGTGTATTTGATTTGATGTTTTTTAATTAGTGTTTTAGATTTAAAATGTTTAACTTCATTGTTTTTTTGTGCAGTTCCAGTGCTGTGGGGGCCATTCCTACAGAGACTGGTCTTACAACGTGTACTTCAACTGCTCCAAGACCAACCCAAGCGTAGAGCGTTGTGGTGTGCCATTCTCTTGCTGCATACAACAAAAGAAGAAGGTCAGGACAGGTGCAGGAACAGATTTAAGAAGCCGTGTTGTAGTAAACCTGCAATGGGCTGGCCCCCCATCCTGGGTTGTTCCCTGCTTCGTGCCCATTGCTTCTGGGATAGGCTCCGGACCCCCCGCGACCCAGTAGGATAAGCGGTTTGGAAAATGGATAGATGGATGGATGGATGGATAGATGTTGTAATAAACCAAGCAGATGGGAGCATTGTGCATTTAGCTGATCTTTCAGGCAAGTTTCGGTGGTACAGCAGTGATGTACTCGAGAATTTCTACAGTAGAATACAAACCTTATGCAACTAAAAATACATTGACTATCTAGGAGTTTTTTTTTTTTGTAAAGTGGTCATATTTCCTAAAATTAGGTAAATTAGATAATAGGAATTTCCCCAGTTATGTTAAGGAGAGGTCAGTAATGATCTTAAAAGACCGTAAACCTGTGTGGCTGATTGTGGTTGTCAGTCCTGGCTGTCACTTGATTTTGTGTTTGGATTAGAGTGCATTTGTTTAGTGCCTCACTGATCAAATCCTTTTACCGAAGTACAAAAAAACATCTGGCTTCTGGGGCTTCATGCAGGTTTTCTTGCTGTTTGTTTTCAGTCAGTACTTAACACCATGTGTGGCTATGGGACACAGCAGGAAGTCAGGGCAGGGCAGAGCATCTACACCACCGGCTGCCTGGATAAAATCACCAAGTGGGGAGAGCAGAATCTCCTGCTCTTGGCGGGAATGGCTGCGGGGCTCCTCTCTTTGGAGGTCAGGCATGTTCTAGATGAAGGGTATTTCTGCATTATTATCTTGATCTGATATAAATCATTATGTTTTTGTTTATAGTAAAAATAAAGACATTATTGCTTAAAGAAAACAAAGAAATGTGAAAGATATACGGCTGTAAGCAAAATGCAATATTTAATTAACTACAACAGTTAAATAAATATTCTTATTAGGCCAATGCCAGACCATCAGTGCCAAAATGCAATGCAGTAAATTTTCAAGTGAAACAAGACTTGGAATAGGACACAACAGGATTACGATATCAGTCATGTTACAGAAAGCACAGTCAGGCAGAGCTGGGATGTAGGAAAAAGTTGTGCATGACATATAATGGCAGAGCTGAGATGTAGTTGTTCATGACATCATATAAAGGCAGAGCTGGGATGCAATCATGCATGACATTATATAAAGGCAGAGCTGGGATGTAGTCGGGCATGACATCATATAAAGGCAGAGCTGGGGTATAGTCAGGCATGACATCCTGTAAAGGCAGAGCTAGGATGTAAGCATGCATGACATTATATAAAGGCAAAGCTGGGATGTAAATCGGGAATGACATCATATAAAGGCAGAGCTGGGATGTAAATCATGCATGACATCATATAAAGGCAGAGCTGGGATGTAATCATGCATGACATCATATAAAGGCAGAGCTGGGATGTAATTATGCATGACATCATATAAAGGCAGAGCTGGGATGTAATCATGCATGACATCATATAAAGGCAGAGCTGGGATGTAATTATGCATGACATCATATAAAGGCAGAGCTGGGATGTAATCATGCATGGCATCATATAAAGGCAGTGCTGGGATGTAGGAAATAGTCATGCTGACATCATATAATGTATTTGCTGCTTCTGCATATTCTCCTTATAGATATGTATGGTCTCCTTGGCGGCAGCCCTTATACACCAAATCAAGTTGAAGATGACAAAAGAAATGGAAAAATAACCTCCTGACACCCAAAAACATAATCATGAGAAGATGCCTGTCTGTAGCATATAAGGAATCTGTATATCCACAGGATTGTACTCAAAAGAGCCACTTGTGTATTTAACATGACCGTCACTGTTGTGACCATGTGCCAGAATGGCAGATCCATTCATATTAGTGAATTATGGCCTGCTAACAGTGAGCGAATTGCACATGCAGTTTCTGCTGACTAGGTGATTCAGTTCTTATTGTGATTTCCAGAACATTGTTTTGTATGAGTCACTCTGTGTGTCTTTCTTTGATATTGTATATCTGCTGGTTTTTCTATTCATTTCCTTCATACAAATCATACTACTCAAATGTATTATTTTATGTATTTACAGAATTTTCTCTGCTTGTGATGACTCAGTGCTGTGTCATTTATTAAGCTATTCTGTCAGGTGTGCGTGTGCCCTGCGATGGACTGGCATGCCGTCCATAAGGCTAGATGTAGGATCAGGGTTATGGTTGGCGTTGGGGTTACGGCTAAGGCTGGTGCCGGCTTTAGAGTTAAGGTTAGGGTTAGATTTGTCATTAGGGTTAAGTTCAGGTTTAGGGTTCAGTTAGGGTGACAATATAACAGATCAAGAAGTACCGTATTAGTCAAAAGTTTGGGCACACCTACTGAAAATCATTTGTTTTGCAACAAGATAACAACCCTAAGCACGCCTCAAGGCTATGCGGTAAGTATTATCTTGTGAACAAACAAAAGAGGTGGAGTGCTGCGACAGATGTCCGGACCCCCACCATCCCCCCCACCTAAACTGCTCTCTGATCCTCATTTGTCATTCGGAAGGTAGCCAGTTTGTGCCCAGAACTTTTGGGAACTTTTCAGGATTGTTAAAGAAGCAGTTCCAGGTAGCTATATTTGGAAGCTGAATGCAAGTCAGCAATGCAATTATGGGGGCTTTTTAAATTAGTCAAAAACTTGAGAAAATGTTGAGATGTTGAGTACTTCTCTTGGTCATTGAATTATTTGATATTTATGACCTCATTTCTTCGAGGCCTTTTACTATAAAGTGAATAACGCAGCCAAAATAGTGACAAATGCATTCAATTAAAAATCAGGTGCCTGAGGAGTATTGACTGGAACTGTAGGTGAGTGAGTTAGTACTGAAGGCTTAGGGCACTTAGTGTTATAACACACAGCATGTGTGTAGAGACTTAGTCTTAGCAAGCTGGGGTTGGGCAGACTTCTGCTGTGTGCTTTTAGTCGTGGTTGAAGGCAGAGTTTCAGGCTCCCTCTCTCTGGGTGTGATTCTGTACTGCCTCTGGAAGTGTTGGAGTCGACTATCCTGCAGGTTCACTTGCCTTGGACACTGGAATTTCTCTTTGATCACATGACCCAGCTGTGAAACTGCCACAAACCCCTCCTTGTATGGCAAAATTGTGGTGACGGGGGCGTAGACGTACTGAATAACTAGTAGGTTTCCTAGAAATGGCAATGAAAAAGATGTCAGCACAAAATATTTACATACAGCCAATATTTTTTGTGGTTTCATCCATTTCATCCAGAAACTGTTATACAACATTATGCAGTACTGTGCAAAAGAAAATGGTGTTTAAATGATATTTATGTTGGTGTAAAACTATGCTATTATACCTGTCAAAGGGTGTCAGCCATTTCAAAACCTCTGCTAAAATCACCCCATTATTTCCAGAAACCATACTACACACTCCTGTATTTTTTGGACTTGACCACAAGCACACCTCATATAGCTAATCAATACGTCACTGACTTTTTTTTAACTAAATAAGTTAATTAATTAAGTGAGCTGGGGGTGAAATTTAACAAACACATGGAACGGCTGAGGTGCCCCTGAGGAGAGGTTTGGGAACTGAAGCGGTGTTCATCTAGCCAGCCAGCAAGATATCAGTAACTTTTTGGAAAACAGAAGAAATTTGTACTAGTTTTTATTGTGTTACTCTTAATTTGCGCATGTTAAATTGTTTTTTGTTCTGAGCAAAAGTGTACTTACTACCCAGGTAAATAGCTTTAAACATTTGTTTTTGACTGCCTAGGACTTTTGTACAGTACTGTACCTATATTTCAGTTTATAAAAGAACATAATGAAAAGAAGAATTTACCACTAATGACATCCCAGACTTTAATAGTTCGGTCTTGGGACCCTGTGAAGATATACTGTCCGTTTTCCGAAAAAGCTGAACACAGAACACCCTCTAAAATGAAACCCTGTAAATTTGGGGGGAAAAAATGAAAAGAATGAGGAAATAGTTTTTTTTTAATTTAGCAGATACAAAGTCCTTGTAAGCGACTGCACGTTCAGCGAGTGCTAACCTGCTGCTCCATCGTGTAATGCAGCTTTAGAGGGGACAGACTCCACAGCCTCTGGACCGAGTCCTGGGAGCCAATCAGAGCGAGCGAGTCCGTCCTACTCACCGTGATGCACGTAATCTTTGTTTGGTGTCTCCCCAGGGAAGTCACGCAGGTATTTTTAAAGTCATACAGTGCGACTTGCCCACAATTTGAACCTTTAAGCAACCTGCAATCTGACAGCAGAGCCATGCAAGAGATGGGAGAGTGGAACAGGGACAGGGGCAGCGTCTGAAAGGGACCCTCCACGCAGGGGAATCTGTCTCGCTCTGTGATCTCAAACACGCTGATGCTTTCCTGGTAGGCCACGGCCATCCTGTCCTCCGCCTGGCTCACCGCCATGCAGCAGACCCTGGGCAGAGTCTCAGGCGGGGGGAGACACAGGGTCTCAGGCAGGTTTTCTAAAGGGTAGATCAAAATGGTGCCGGTCTTCACACCGCAGAAGAGCAGCTTCTTCTTCTGGGCTAACTCCATGCAGCTCACTTCAGACGACACGGCGATGGTTTCAGCTGGAGTTCCTGGCAGATCAAGGTGGCAGAAAGGAAATAAACTTCTCCATCCATCCAACTCTTAGCGTAGGGTCACAGTGAGCCTATGCCAGGCAGCATGGAGCACAAGGCTGAGGAGGTTAATGACATCACACACAATGCATTTACATTTATTTAGCCACTTTTGTCCAAAGGGGCAGACAGAGCAGGCCAGCCAGTGTCCCTGAAACTGGACACCATTACTGTTAGCCAGGGGCTTTGAACTCACAACCATCTGGATATAGGAACAGTCCCCTAATTTGTCAAGTCCTACAGCACCTCCATTTTCAGATACAAACACACACTATGAGCAATTTAGAGACATATGTCTATATGTGTTAGTTGTATCTTATATACGTTTACTACTACAAGGCTCTGAAAATGGCCAAAAATTTAAAACGGCGCCCTGAGAGCTTCTCACTAATAGTAAGCTCGATAAAGCACTTAGTTTTATATCCTGTCACTTATGACCTATTAGACCATGTGTATGTTGTAACCATATGCATTACTGTTATGAATTTTTTCAGTGGAATCTGAGAGAATGACCTGAGAAATTTTTCTCAAACTGGGTGGTTTGATATGGAATGACTTTGATGTTGTTAATGCAAATAATCTAAATGGTACCTGTGAGGCAGTCCCACAAGACGACCTGCTTCCTGTCACCGTGCTGTAGGAAGCAGGCCCTCTCACCATCGCGTGACAGGGTCACGAGCGGCCCGCTGGCCGGGATGCAGCTCGCGGTCTTGTGCTTGCGATTGTAATTGAGCCGCCAAAGCTTCAGCGGCGGGGCATCGCTGGAGGCCGCGATGACCGTGTCTCCGTACATGACCAACCCTGTGACACGGGCCCCCATGCCAACAAAGGAGTCCAGGAGGTCTCCCGTGGACAGACACCACTCCTGAAAAGAAACAGCCCAGCACAGAAATCATTCCATTATAGATATATTATCTTCAGTAAGCTTTCATGTACACATTCTTCCTTTATGCACTTAAAGCTAAAACAGACTCTGTAGCTCCTGTTTGTGATCTTTAATCTTCCGGTGTATGATAATGAATCTGATGCCTCTGACCCGTATGATGTGGTCCTCGGAGCCGGTGATGAGCAGCCTGCGAAGGCCGGGTATGACTGCCGTCCACACAGTGTCCTCGTGCTGGAACGCCTGAGCCAGGAACCTTTGCATCGAGCCAGCCTGCACGTGGAACATGGCTACCTGCTTCTCGTAACCTACGTCCAAACGGATTAAGTCAGATACTGATCTATGTGACGAGGAGCACTTCTGCAGATATCCAGCACGGAATATTCTGTTACTCTGCATAAAATTCATAAAAAGTCATCATGGCACATAATCTAGTCTCAGTTAGCTTAAGAACATCTTTAGTATACCTGCACACAGCAGCGTTTCATCGCCAGAAGGGACGAGGAATGAAACTGGAGAGGAGAGTCTTGCCACATCGTGTGACCCCTGACTTGAAACCTACAAATATAAACATGTGACCACAGGGAATGAATGGTCAGGTGAGTCTTGACTGCAACACCAAATACTGTTACCTAGTATTAAATGGAAGAGTGCAGCCATGTATTTCACATAGATCAGTACCAGGTAAAGGCCGCCCTCCTTGGACCCGACGACCAGCCCGTCTCGAGCCGGAAGGGTCACTGTACATGCGGCTGTCAGCTTCTGGTGATCGGCCGTTAAGCAGACCTGTGTCTTCTCCACACCAGTAAACGAGTCGTATAGCGTGAGGAGTCCTGGATTGGAGAGGACCGCGAGTGCCTCGCCCAGAAACCCCAGCATGATCGGCTTCTCGCCAGCGCCTTCCAGCTGGAAGAGTGGTTCTGCAGTTTCAAGCTGCCATGCTTTTATCTGTTAGGAATAAATGCGCAATTATTCTAGACTGGAAATCAGTCCGAAACAAACACCTAACACATAAATGAAATAATCATTGCACTGTAGTGTTTGACATAGTATGAAGAACATGACTGAGATGTTGCTCAAGGATATAAAAATGGATAAACATCTCTGTGCCCAATATGAGCGATGCCAAATAATTGGCGCATAGTACATAGTTACTGTTCGCCTTCAAAACCACCCAAATGAAAAAACAGGCAGTATGGGGGGAAACAGAAACTCCCAGAGCCATGACGCTTGGGAGATGAACACACCTTTGTTCCACATGAGGAGCAGAACAGCGGCATCCCTTCCACCACATGGATCTGTGGCGGCAGCTGGGCATCCGTGGAAAACTCGTCCAGGATGTGTAGCTGCCCGCCACTCAGGAGACTCCACAGCCTCAGTGTTCCGTCACACGCTAAGGACAGACACCGGGTCCCTCTGCTGATTATCTTCACCTGCAGCACGGCATCTGCGCAGAACATAGACACACATGCCGAGACGCCTCACACTAACCAGTGCTGAGCTACAGTGATCGACGAGTTCAGCAAACATTCACGCTTGTCTTTTATTGAAAATATTTAAATATAAAAATAAATATATAAAGTAATTTTACAAAGAAACTTGTAGTTTGAAACCGCCAATCTGTCCAGTAAGTGTGTGGGCTCTTCACCTGTGTGCCCAGTAAGTGTTTGGGCTCTTCACCTGTGTTCCCAGTAAGTGTGTGGGCTCTTCACCTGTGTGCCCAGTAAGTGTGTGGCTTCTTCACCTGTGTGCCCAGTAAGTGTGTGGCTTCTTCACCTGTGTGCCCAGTAAGTGTGTGGGTTCTTCACCTGTGTGCCCAGTAAGTGTGTGGGTTCTTCACCTGTGTGCCCAGTAAGTGTGTGGCTTCTTCGCCTGTGTGCCCAGTAAGTGTGTGGGTTCTTCACCTGTGTGCCCAGTAAGTGTGTGGGTTCTTCACCTGTGTGCCCAGTAAGTGTGTAGGCGACCCCCAGGTCGTCCAGGTGCCACACTATCACACTGCCATCTGTTGTGCCCGCTGCCAGGAGATGTTTTTCTTGGCAAATATCCATTCCAGTGATCCCTGAAAAATGAAGCCGTCAGTTTGTAACCAGTAGCAATGGGGGTAAATATACGGGAGGTGGGGGGGGCTATACACAATGTACAGATACACAATGTAACTGTGTTATAAAAAAGCATGAATTATAACAAGATGACACATATCAGAAGTCAACTGAACTAATGCACCATGTGAAAGATACATTCCAGACCAAAAAAATTATAATTATAATTACAATTATAATAATTGCAATTGTTCGAATTATTATAAAATACACCATATAATTATTAATAAAATATTAAAATATTTTATTATTCTTCCTATTATTATAAAGCTTGCTCCATTTACTGTACACCAGAAGATAAAACTGTAGAAGGATATATGCACCTTTTTGGGAACCAGTGAGGACTGTCTTCAGTGGTCCCCCTGGTGACTGAAAGAAGCCACAACTGGGAACAAGAATTGGATTGGGCGATGAATCGAACCAGTCCTGACACTGGGAGTACAGCCGACCAATGATAGAAGGATACATCTCAGCAAGGGAGTATAGCCTGGCGAAGATCTCAGTGTAGAAGAGGGATGGGTCTTTAGGGATTTAAAAGCACAGGATTTAGTAGAAAAGACCACTGTAACGTCATAATTTTAAGGAGTTACCTGAGTACAAACTGAAGAGCTGAATGAATATTTAGTCAGCGTGAGCGCATGACACAGCAGCTTAAATGTGTTCCAACAGAAATTTTTTCTTTTTCATTCATATGGAACCTTGGAGAAGTGTGACATAAGCAATTAAAAAAACGTTACTGGCATACTCACCCATCTGTCCCTCTATACTGTCCAAAGTAGGTTTCATGAGTAGGAACATGTCTCGGACCAGCTCTGTCTCAGGACAGTCGTGGACCTCCAGGCAGAGTGACAGGTCCTCGATAATGCTGGCCACCCCACAGGTCAAGGTCTGACACCACAGCCACTCTGCATTGCCTGGGAAAAATGAGTGATCCATGCATAATACCAGCATCGGAATGCTGAATCTGGGTATATGATCCGTTTTGGTAACAGGGGTCGACATCATAGCGGATTTTGATGAACATTTTGATCAAAATGCACCATTTTTATCATAGGTATGGTATTTAAAAACGAAACCTGCAGCAGGGCTCTTCAAATCTGGCCCTTGATTCCAAATCCCGGCCTTGTTTTCAGTTCTTCCAGGTAGTTAGTTTAATAATTATTAATTCTGATTGGGAAGAGAAGCTTCACACTTGGCTCACAGGTAGAGGAAGGCTGGAAAATCGGCAGGACTCAGACCTCGAGGACCGTGATTTGAACAGCTCTGGTCTACATATTTTTCTTTTCAGTCAAAACACTTTGTCACGGACATAGATGAGTCTTCCCACAGACATGGCTGCCTGTGTGTGGCCAGCTTGACAATTCCTGGTGAGTAATGCAGACACGGCCTTACCGATGACTTCCTGAAGCAGTTCCTCCCAGCTCCCTCCATGAATCAGATGGTAGGGTAGCTCTCGTAGCTTTCGCTTATTGGCAACACCCTCAGCAAACCATAAGGGCTGAGAGATCACCTGAAAAGGAATGCAAACACCTTTCATCATTTAACAACAAGGCTCCTAAGGGCCTTGTGTTTACAGGAAGTAGCCAGGTTATGAAAAAGATCTGTTCCCTAAGTTTGTCTTAAGTGATATTTGTAGTCAGCACAGGTACATATGATTCTTATTTAGCGTCTAATGGTCAAATGGTTGTCTTAGTATAAAGTAATGTTTTCACGAGTGTCCTAAAGTGCGTGCATTTGTTATTATAAACCATTGTATTTAACTGAGATTTGTTATATAATAGACTTTATGGCAACCATTCATAAGCACAGGTTGTCTGTCACTCAGACATTCTGTCATTCTGGAACGGTTATTTCATTATTTTATTAGTGAATTTTGTAATACATAAATACCTTCCTGTCAGCATTCAGTTTGGTTTGAAAGGAAGGCAGCTGGAGATGCTTGACTCTGCCCTGGCTCCAACACCCCAGGAAGTACTCGGAGAACACCTGATGTCTCTTGGTCCTCTGCTCTGAAGACAGGTACATCTCCTGTACCGTTTCAGTAAAATGCCTGGCAAGTGTACATATACGATTATACACTGAGAAATAGTCTAATAAGCATAACTAAAAGTAAGCCAATACAGTAGTTGACTGCTAGTAATCTAGGAGCTAATCTCTGCCCTGTGACTCTGCATTGGATTAAGTCATCGGGAGATGGATGGATGAAAACATGTCCAGTGGTTTCCAAATGTATATACTCAAATTCCCTATAAAAAAAAGGTGTCTTACATTACCTATTACAGAAACCAAGCACCTTGATTCCATCTGCCTCTTTCTCCAGTAGATATTCATCAATGTCATGCCTCAGTCGTGTCCACAGCAAGGGGGGAAGACGGACAACAGTGTGATTTATAGGCAGCTTGTACCGGTACACCTCAGCTAGTACCTCATCGTCCAGCGAAAGCAGGTCACGAAGCTCCGCCTCTGATGCCCCATCTCTGAGAAAGGAAACGTTACAGCATTACAATAAGCTCAAGTAAAAACCATTGCATTGGTATATTGAGATAAAACAAAGGTACGCCAAATGAAACTATTTTATACCTTGATGATACAATGTATCCAAGTGCAGAGCTGACCAGTAGCTTCCCATGTTTCTTCTCCAGGCCCTGCAATAATATGTAGACAGCCTGCTGCAAGGTGGTGCCCAGCTGTTCCTCTGAAACCGGGGTGTATGACGCCCAACGCCTCGCTGTGTTCAGAGCCAGCATGAGCAACAGTGGATTGCCAGAGATCTTTATGATGCTCAGAATCACATTGTGCTGCTCTGGAGTCAGGCGACGCTTCACTTTGCTCATGTAAGCATGGATGACATCTTTCGCTTGATCAAACGTCAACTGCTCAACCTCAAAGAAGTGTTTTGGTTCTATCAATCCCTCCAAGTTATTTAAGATATGTTGACTGTTCTCCTGCGTGGACACCACAAGATGGACATTTGGGGGAATCTCTTTGGGAAGCCAGTATAGCCTGTGAGCATGACAGGTCTTTGAAAGATAGTCTAGGCCGTCCAGTATAATGAAGAGTGGCTGCCTCTTTTGTGATACCCTAGTAAGAGTGAGATGAAAAAACCTTGTTAGAGCTTCGTGGTTGTTGGTGGTTAGTGAGTTTGGCAGCGGCAAACTACAAGCTCCGCATATTTGTAAACAGATGCTCTTGAGGACAGTGCTGATGTCAGAGCTCAAGGGAGAGCTTCCTAAAAGCCTGAGGACAACCACGGCCTTCGGGCCCAGAACCCCACGCATCTCCTGCGCCAGTTTGCACAATAGCGCGGTCTTGCCGATTCCCGAAGGTCCGTGCACAACGAGCGGAGAGTGACGGTCACTGGCAGATTCCCACATGTGGAGACAGAGCCTGCCCAAGAGATGTTCTCTTCCACAAAAGACGGCACACTTAGCGGAACTTAGCACCAGGTGATGGCTGATCTCCTTCAGCAACCAGCACCACTCTTGATCTGGTGTCTGCGCCGTTGCCCACTTGATCTTTGCCTTCATTTGAGAAACAAATTGTTCACAGAAACTTTGGAGATACTGGGCATGTTCTTTGCAGCTGGGATTAATTCTGCCTTTCCTAAGCTCCAAACAATGCAAATTCAGAAAGTCAGAACACGTGGCATAGATGCGGGACTTGAGCGCTGACAGAAGGTCCTGCGCTTCGGTATCTACCAGACCATTTGCAGTGAAGTCAATGAACTTGCCGAGCGCTCCCTGGCTTTCGTTCTTCTTCAGCCGTGGTAATTCCCTCACGAAAACCACAGCATGCTGGTTGCTGTTTCGAATCCCAAGGAGGCCCTGTCCAATCTCCCACTCGCTCACTGGAAAGTAGAGAGGAGGGGAAAAAACACTTCAGTGACTGTTTTATAACCTTCTGGAAAACTTCAGCTTGTATTCTATCAATGATTACACAGTTCAGTGCAATTCCCAGACCGGATTTAAAGTATATCTGTTTCTGCTCTGTGCTGAGATCTCCGTCCTCGGAAGCCTGTAGGGCAGCAGTACGAAGAAGCCCCAAAATCCGAGCCTCGGTCAGTTGCCAGCTGATGACATCACTGTCATGCGAGGAACCATCTTCAGACCCAATGTCAGAATAATAAGGGAAGTGAGTGCTTATTGGCTGCAGGACATAGGTGGGCGGAGCAGAGTTATCATCCTTCCAGAACCACTGCCTCAGCAACCTTATTCCCTCCTCATTCTGAGCCATTTTGGCCAACAGCAGCTCAAACTCATTCTCTGGGATCAGCCGGGGAATAGGGCGATGTCCATAGCAATTTCCCAGTAGAACCTTAGAGGATCAAAGATTTTTTTTAAATTGCATCACAAAAAGCAGTAACATTAAGAACCTTTATTCAAACCCTCAACACTCAAAGCTGCACACATAATACTAGAAAAGCTAAAGACGTGTTAAACTCACAGTGATGCTTGGGCCCACAGACACCCTCTTACAGGATCGTATCTCCTCTAGACACAGTTCAGTGGTCATATGATCCACAGCAACTGCATCATAAACTCCCCATTTTAAATCCACAACCTGGAAATGATATCAAGAGAGTATCTGTCAAGAACTACAAACGTCAACATTAAATAACCTGGCAGGACCTGATTAGGGTTCCCTGCCCCAACAGTAAACTAATAGATAAAAAACAAATATTTCTATTCATGTAAAATATTTAACTAAATAAAAATTTACTATGTAATTTATTCCTAATTGTCTACAATGTTCTCCTTTGTGTTTAGTTCCTCCCTATTTTTTATAAACAATTATTTCTCGCACATGGCTTAGTCCCCGGACTCCGTGGCACCTTGGGATAGACCCCAGCCCCCCAGAAACACTATACTGCAACATGGATGGATGGACCCGGCTACTGGAAGACTGCTGGAATATCTCCAAACATCCACCTCCCATAATTCATCTTCAAGTACAAGGTTATAGCGCCCAACCAGATATTTTAAGAATCTAACCCAACCAGAGTTATTAACCTAGATACAAGATTTCAACTTTTTTTTCCCCACAAAACCACTAATACTAAACATCTCGCCGAAGTAAAACAAATGGAAAAACCAAGCAAACCTTGTAGATATGTAAAACCGAAACAGGAATTATAATGGATTTTTGTTTAACTGCATGCTAAAAAGGCAATTTAACAATAAACTCTGACGCTTTAATATTCATGTTATATGAAAAAAATATATAAATATTTAAACATGTAGTAATGATTTAATAAACACTTGAACAGTTCATTCAGTGTATAAGCAACTGGTTATTTTCTACAACATTAGTGTACAGTATGTATTCATTTTTTATTTTATTTGTTCCAGTATTTGTGCAATGAAACGTAATGACGTTTAACAATACAGTGATTTTGAATTATTTAATAAGTACTACTTGTGTGTAGTTATTAAGGCTATAAATAATCAGTTATAACAGTGCTAATAACAGACTAATAATGATACAGTTACTCAAACTGAACTATGGCAGAGAAGCCTGCCACATGAATAATGTCAACGATTCATTTGATGATTTTTGCTTATTCAAGCAAATGCGCCATTACTGCAGTGGTTCTCAAAGTCGGTCCTCGGGCCCCACTGCCCTGCTTGTTTTCCTGCTATCCCTGCTTGTTTTCCTGCTATCCCTGCCCCACACACAAGTCCCAGCTGTCTTTCAGCTTCTGATTGACTGCACACACCTGATCCAGGTAATCAGCAGTGTGTAGGTCAGGGATAGCAGGAAAACAAGCAGGGCAGTGGGTCCCGAGGACCGAGTTTGAGAACCACTGCATTACTGGACTCAACTGCACACTTACAGATATCTGAGACTTTCTTTCCCACCCAGACATCAGTTCTATTGAGGTATGTTACTAATCACAAAGAGGCAGATCTCTCACTTCTATTCCATCAATGATCCTGGTAAACGATTTAAAAAATGTATGAATTTTGCTGTTATCCATGCAATGGGTTTCTGTTTGTAAGCAGTCACAAGTAAACACACACACACACACACAAAGAGTGTCACAGAGATTTTCAAGTCGTAAACCACACACCTCAAAGACTAGGCCCAAACTCTGACAGAAAGCTTGAAGTTCTGGATATGCCTTTTCCAATAAAGTATACCTCTCGATGCTCATATCTGCAAACAGCCAGATCGATTGCATTTACTGTCAGCACGCTAACATTAGCCATGTATGGGCAAAGCACAGAGCCTGAGGTGAGCTGATGGACATCTCTTACCTGAGAATGTTGAGCTAATGAAGACCCGCACCACGTTGGACCTGATCTCCAGATCCTCTGGTAACTGACCCATTAGCAGCCCTAAGCCCACTGCTTCTTTGATTGACATATTGATCACTCACAACTCTTTGAATCTTTGCGTTCTCTCTCCTTCAATCGGAGTCCAAATACTTTCCTAAATCTTAACGTATAATGGACAATTATACACTTGTTTAACATCAACAATACCACAGGTTAACTATTAAATCTTGTCCCTAAATAGATCCTGAATCAATTTCCCGCCATTCAGGATCTATTTACATAGTTTATTTTAAACATAGTTTATTTTAAACTTATCCTTGATTAAAAAAATGTAGCATTGAAATACTTATCTTGACAAAGAATTGAAAAAAATACCTTACAAGTAATTTTCTTTGCTCCTCGTAAATACGGAGTGCTCCACGAGTTTCAGACAAACTGCAGTCGTGCACAGAAAGATGACATGGTGTTTTCACGATTTTTTCATCTGACCCTCCCTGGAGAACCAGCACTCCAAGACAACATTCGTTTACAGTTTCTAGCCTGGATCATACTGCGGACCCATGGGGTGACATCATGCAGCTGAGACCCACATGGATGTAAGGCATGCAGCTTATCAGGCTGCACTTAGAAAATCTTTGGTGTTTACACCAAGCAGTCGTGCTTCTCAAAATTATACTTCAGATGTGAAAGCGTAACTTTTGCAGTCTTCAAGGCTTGTTCAATGATCTAGTCATTGATGACAGATCTCATTCCAGTTAATGAATCTTTCACTTTTTACTGCTTAATTTACAAACCAATAGAATAAATTAGCCAGTATTGATACATTTTACATTATTAAATAATATTGCTTCATTAACTTTACATTGAATGTACTGTTAACAAAGTAGAAGTCTTCCCCCGTACAGCCCTGACACTGTTCAAATTATCATCATGATCACCTGGATTTGCATTTGTCTCTACAGTAAATCTCCCGGGAAGTTTCCTGTTCCAAAGCTATTATTTTGCTCACAGGCTGGAACTTACACACTTGACTTTGCCGTAGGCTGAGGCAATGACACATGTAACCCTAGACCTCCAGGGATGTGAGAGAGAAAGTCCCCGCAAAAACAGCAGCTTTGCAGTATTTGCTACAGAACTGCATAGGTTCAGTTAAGTTTGTGCATAACAGTGAAAGGTAAGTCTTATAGTAACATTTCAAAAATATAATTCCATCCATTTCCAATAGCCACTAACCATACTGAACTTGCAGTGATCGGGAATCTAATTTGAGAAGCACGGGATAAAGTGAAAATACAATATTCTAAGATAAATTATGGAAGTTATTGGAAGAACCTCATCCCTCCCTACTTATCCTGTGCGAAGCTGTGAGGATCAGGAGGCAATGGGCAAGGGGCCTGAATAACCCAGGATGGGGTGCCAACCCATTATAGAGCTTACTGAAGGAACTAGGCGGAAATCAGAGAACATGCAAACTCCCTGCTTTGTGCCCATAGGATAGGGTCTGTCCCCCACCTACCCCACCCAACCCTGAATAGGACAAGCAGTTTCAAAATGCATGGATGGGTGTTTTTGAACTGTGGGAGGAATCACAGAACCTCGAGGAAACCCCACAACAACAGAGAATATACAAACTCCTCACACATAACATCAGGCCAGAGACTCAAACCCTGGTCCATGAGGTGTGAGGCCACAATACTAACCACTGCACCACCCTGTGGCTCCTGGCAAAAAGAAATTTGTGTCTAATTTGATTACATGACCAGTAATTAATAATCTGCTGGATTCTGATATTATTTTATATTCATAAATAAGCTTTAGTAATGGAGAGATTAAACATGTAGCCACCGAAAAAGAAACTTTGGGATTTTTTTGCAAACTGTTAGGTTTGAATGGCTCAGTGATTAGAACTGTCGCCTCACACATACAGGGCTGGGGGGTTAAGTGCTACCCAGCTCTGTTTGAGTGTGGGTTTCCTCTCACTGTTATTGTTTTAGGTACCCATGACTCGGCATTAGCTTTTAATACGCATGAAAGAGCCATATCTCGTTGCGACAGACACCATATATATTATTCCTCCTCACAATACTTTCCATCATTGTTTACACCAGCTTTGTGACCTCCTCTACAAGTAGGGGCAGTGAGCTCCGGCAGCGTGGGCTGGAGGCAACCCGGACGCAGGCGTGACGCTTTAGACATGAGACGCGCAGACGGCCGCCCCCGTTTACCTGCTGCACACACCGAGACCCGGCGAGCAGCGGTAAGCCCGGAGTTTCCGACCGGTTAATCCGCCTTCACTCAGTGTTTGACAGCCGCGCAGTGCGAGGCGCCACGCCACATGAATTTGTATTAAGAATAATGCCTGTAGAATAAGGAGCAGGTGATTGGGAGCCCTGGTTCCCATGGGAAACTCCATTGTGCGGTATTTAGTCCAGTATGTTTTTAGCTAGCCTTGTAGCTAAAGGAAGGCCGCACGGCAGGCTAACGGCTAGCAAGCTAATACGCTAACAGGCTAGCAAAGTAATAACCAGCTAATAAGCTAGCAGGCTAACAAGCTAACAGGCTAATAAGGTAGCAGGCTAACAGGCTAGCCGCCACCCCTTTGCTGGAATATTCGGTTTCCATTGACCCGAACCGCCTCACTTTGCTGACTGTAAACTAAGCAGTTATTAGGGCGAGTGGAGAGTGACACGTCGACGTCGTATTTCCCGGTGTGTTTTTAATCCTTTCCTTCACGCTTATCGTTACATGTACACTGAGGTGGTTCCGTGGGCCGACTGGTTAAGTTTGCGAGTTTGTGATAAGTACCGCTTGGGGTCTGCTGTCCCACTTAGATATATATTATATGTTATCGCAGCACCTTAGGTTTTTACGCGCTTTCGTTCCTTAACCTACACATGTAATGGCTGTAGATCGAGCGTTTGTATGCGCTCACTTTACGATTGTATTGCTGCATTTCCAATTAGAGGCGAACCGATGATAATGCTATTCTTGGGTTTGCCAAGGTTATTACTCACTTTTATTAATTTATTAAAACGTTTCTCTCTGCGTTAATATGTATAATACACTAAATATTCTCATTTTTAATTGGGTCATCTTTAATGTAGTATTAAAATACACTGTTCTGTTGCTAATCAGTTTCACTTGTTCTGTGCCCCCTTACAGCTGCTTACTTAAAATATAGTTGACTGAGATTAGACCTTCAGATCAAAATGACAGACACAAAGCGTCTAGCATTCTCCATCATCCAGTTTCTACACGAGCAGTTAAACTCTGGGGGTCTGTCATCAGATGCACAGGAAAGCTTGGAGGGTAAGAGAAACACTGTACTTACCCTACAGTCATCAGATCACTAACCATTTATTTTTACATTGATAAATGGGTTTCAAAGCATGTTCTTCTGCCTGATTTTAGTTGCTATACAATGCCTGGAAACAGCTTTTGGTGTCTCAATTGACGACCGGAGCCTTGCAGTCAAAGAGACGTTACCAGAGATTTTTGCCCTGGGTGCTTCAAAGGTAATCGGGTACAATCTCCTTAAAGCGAAGTAAAAGTGAATTCAGAATGTGGGCTTTCAGATGTCCTTAGTGAGCATGTATTAATACATTCAGTGCTGCGTTATATTAATGCTGAAATTCCATGTCTCTGTCAGTCCCAAGATACCCCAGAAGTAAAGATAAACTTAGTGGCAGATTCCCCGACTGAGGAGCAAGTCATTGAGGCAGAAAGACTAAAGACGGAAGGTTGGTCCCTGTAGGTGGTTAATCATTTGGCTCAATTTTAGTATTTGCATTTAAAACGTCTGGTATCTTTTTTTTTCTTTTTTTTAAGGTAACGACCAGATGAAAATTGATAACTTCAATGCAGCGGTGGAGTTGTACTCTAAAGCCATCGAGTTAAACCCGAAAAGTGCAGTGTATTTTTGCAATAGGTATTTACCTCGTTTGTACTTCTCATTTATACAATGTGACCTGCAGGTACAGCAAGTGACTTAATTTAGGTGCACCGTTGTTGCACATATACAGTGTTTTAAGGGGTAAAGAAGGTAGTGAAATACAAGCTATATTATTCTGACAGGTGTCTGCATGTGCGAGGGAAACTGAACCTCGCAGATATGGAATGAAATATGTGTGTAGTTTCAGTAGGGTCTCTCTCTTGGATCGCTGTAGCATAATTGCTATATGTGAAATTATGTGAGTGATATTGTGATATTGTGTTTAAAACAAAAAGATGAAATTCCCTGATAGAATATAGCCAAATAGAGCTTATTTACCAATAATGTGCGTCGAAGAAGCTGGTGGCGTTGCAGCGGGTTGTCAGCAAACACAAAGCAGAGCCGAAAAATGCGAAGCGTTTGTGTCTGTGCACATCGCGGCGATGCTGAATCGATGTATCGAGCAGCCCTGTTAGCAATGAAAGGTTTCCTTAGAGAGGCGTCTGGGTAGCTAAGAACTCTTACTAAGAGGGTAAATTCTTATTCCCCCCTCAAATATATTTGTGAAAGTTGCTTTCTGATGTTTCAGGGCTGCTGCTTACAGCAAATTGGAGAATTACGCAGGAGCGGTACAGGACTGTGAGCTTGCTATTGGGATAGACCCCAGTTACAGTAAAGCCTATGGGAGAATGGGGTAAGTCTGGCCATCGGCAGCGAGAGGCTCGCATGACGGGGTTCATCACCACTCAATTCGATTCTTTATTGTCATACACACAAGTACGAGTACTATGTACAATGAAATGCTTACTTGCATGTACTCCTGCAGACAGTGAACATATTTATTTATTATTTCTTTTTTCATCTCGGCACTCTTTGGTGATAATGTGAATGTCTTTCTGTGAAGATTGGCTCTGGCAAGTTTAAACAAACACACGGAAGCGGTAAATTACTACAAGAAAGCGTTGGAGTTGGACCCAGACAACGAGACCTACAAATCGAACCTGAAGATCGCTGAACAGAAAATGAGGGAGACATCAAGCCCGGTTAGTGAAAACTGAGATATCTGTGTGGGAGAGCAGGAGGATGTGGGTCACTAGCAGAATATGAGAGTATATCTGACGTCTTGCTGTGGTTTAATGAACCATCTCGCTTTCACAGATGGGTGGGATGGGTGGAGTTGACCTGGCTGGTTTGCTTAGTAATCCTGGGTTTATGAACATGGTAAGAGCAAGATGTGAATCGATCTCCATTCCTCTGATGATCACGTTATTTACTAACCTCTGGATTACTGTTTTTAATGGATTGTCATCTTGTTTCAGGCGTCGTCTCTAATGAATAACCCACAAGTACAGCAGCTGTAAGTGATACGATGTGACCGTTATAGTCACATGTTGTTGTGATAACACCTTTCAGTCATTTGATTTCAGCCAAATAAAAATGTCTTCAATTGTCCGGTCATCGTGAAATTCTTTTTAAAGAAGTGAAAGTAAGTATGTAAGGGTGTGTAAGGTGATAGTGTCTGAACTGTCTCGCCTCCCTGTGCTGTTCAGGATGTCAGGGATGATGTCAGGAGCGTACGGTCCTGTTGGGGGGGCTGCGGCTCCCGGGGGAGGTACAAATGACCTCTCTGGCCTCATCCAAGCGTAAGTGATATGGACAGACTCCCGTTTTCTGACTCGTCTTAGCGTTTGCATGCAGGTAAAGGGCTTTCACTTTGGACATGAGAATCGACATGGAAGTCAGAGATCACACAGATCGTTAGGTGCTGCACCAGTGGAGCAGCAGAAGGGCGCATTCCAGAACGCTGCAATAGCATGTTGGTTACCTCTAGGACTCCCCCCGGTGGCTATATGCTGTAATGAGATACCTGTTGGTCTTGCTTGATCATATAGGGGCCAGCAGTTTGCACAGCAGATGCAGCAGCAGAACCCAGAGTTGATCGAGCAGCTGAGGAGTCAGATTCGCAGCCGAACACCGAGCGCCAGCAATGAGGATCAACCTTGATACTCACACTGGTATGGCTGCTGAAGGGCTCTGAATATCTCGGTGGATCACCTAAGTATGGTGCATAAACTGTGACATTCTCCCAGTAATTCTTATGTTTTATCTTTTTTTCAGATAAGGATATATTCATCAAGTGAAGACATTCTGCCCTCATGTTATTTTCAACTTATTTTTTTTTCTCCAACTCCAGGGAGAAGTGTTTAACTTGCATGTCTGGCCCCTTTCGACTATTGTTTAAAATAAGAGTAAAATCTACAAAACCAAAAAAAATACTAACTGAAGAGAGGTTGTTTCTGGAAAAGTCACAGCAGTTCTCACAACCATGTAAAGGTCACATTCATTATAGTGGAGTAAATACTGTCAGTGTAGCATGTGGTTTAGCTGTCATGCAGATCCATTCCCAGCAGGAGGACCCTTTCATATAAGGAAGTAATAATCCGCTCCCCCAGGAGCGAAACTTAGCCTGTGAATTTATTTATCTTCATGACATCATTGCAATTATTAACATTTGCACAGCTGTTTGTATAAGAAATGGCCAACTACATCATTCTGAGCTTTCAGTAGTGTATCATTAACTGAACTTTTTTATGACGTTCTTATTGGTTGTGTGAGAAAAAGCGGCTCATGCTCTTCCGTAAGAGTTCCATAAGATTGTGAGTTGATTTTTTATTTTTTAATTACGACCTCCTGAAACTGCTCCTTCCTGATAACTTGTTGCACTCGCTCCCCTGTTTGATTAAACCAATCTGTGGACTTCTGGAATGTGTGACTGCCTTCGTTAATCTTTTTGCCTACTTCCTGTTGCGGATCCATAACACCAAATTGAGGTTCACCTCAGTCAGTAACAGCCACAGTGCCGCTGTCAGTCTAAGGGAAATAACGAATCCGAATCTGCTTCTACTTTGTTTCGTTAGTTTTCCCACTTTCTTGCAGTTGGTTATATTGACAATTCTAACTCAGTCAGGTGTTTGCACTCTGAATGTGAGCATGATGTCAGTCAGTCTCCTCTAGAAGCCTATTAAAATCACTCCCCATATTTACCATAACTAGTTAAGCTATGCAAGGGTGGGCAAACGTAATTAGCGATAAATACATTTCCCATTAAATTCATTTGGTTAATTATTAAACTATTACAACTAATTTTTTTATTTCTTTAATTAGGCTATAATAAAACATTCTCATCATGTGAAGGGCCTTTCAAATACCCTTAAGAAATTTTCACACTCGCAAGGTTTGAGCTCTGTATATAGAGCTGGCATGCTCTCCCCCTGGTAATGACACCCCATGCAATCCAGGGGGTACCCCAGCATTCTGGCCTACTCTGCCTACGATAGGCTCCACCTTGACCACCACAAGCGGCTTGCAAAGGGTTGGGAGGAAAAAAAACACGGAAAACGCTAACCTGAAGCCAGAGTCATTCAAAGGGGAAGGCTAAAAAAAGTATGCGCGTCGGACTTTGGCGTAATTTATAAAATGAAAGAAATGTGATTGATTGCTTTTTTCTCCAATCATCGCTCAAACATTATTCCACGTGGCCAATACTATCAAAACGGGGGCTGGATTTACAAGAGGTGCCCCGGCAGAAGACGAAGTGAAGCCGAAGAAGGATGTGAAGGTGAAAGCATTTTGTTTACGTCTTTATATCCCCGTGTCAGGTAGTTAACTGTTTTATACTAAGTACGTCTACTGGTTTACGTGCAGCTTGATTTTCGGATGAGCTTCCGTACCTCGTAACATATGTTATTATGACAGCTGATAAAAACCAGTATCGATGACTCTCTCGCAACTACAAATATCTTGGCGGTTTTTGTAATTTACCTGCAGTTTTCACAAAATAAAGCTGTGATGCATTAAATGGTAATTTGTAAAATACCAAAGTATGTATGTACCGTGTGGCATTTCTGGATGATGAACCAAGTTAATGAGCCAGAACAATATAGTTTTTATTGGTCGTTTACGTTTGTACATTAGAATATGGTAATTTAATATTCCGTGTGTGGTTTATGTAATACATTAATTGCATGCGCATGCACGTTAAAAAACGTTCTGTGTTATTCTTAATTTTCATGAGTAAAGTGTAATTGTCAAGAATTTTAACGACCAATGTAAATACTGCGTTATTGAAGGATAGTCTACATATATTTGACGAAATATACCATATGTTTTTATCATCTTACTTCATATATACCTTATTTTTATAGTTTGTAGTAAATGCTGATGTTAAGTATTAAAATACGTATCCTTACCCTCAGCTGGACACAGAGCAAAGATGGTTTTTGAAGTCTTGCAAGGGAGTTTCTTCCCTCTTTTCCCTTGGTGACCCAGCAGAGTGGAAGGCAGCGGTACTCCGTTGTCCCCAGGCGCCTCTGTAAATCCTCCATCTCTGGCAGCAATGGAGATCATTGTGGCCAAAGTGCTCTGTCTCCTGGGAGTGTTCGCTCTCATGCTGGCTGGAATCCTCATCCCAGTGAGGGTCCTGCAAATCGACTATGAAAAAGCCCAGCGATACAGGAAGATTTTAGCTCTCTGCAATTCCTTTGGTGGCGGCGTCTTCCTTGCAACCTGTTTCAATGCCCTCCTGCCTGCAGTGAGGGAGAAGGTATGTTGAGGGAAAAAAAACGCAACATTCTTCTAACTTTCAGTGCGCGTTTTATGTTAATGAAAAATTAATGCATTGAAGTTGCCTGGCTTTTTTCTTCTTTCAGGTGCTCCTTGTCCTGAATGTGGTGCAGGTTCAGACAGATTACCCCCTCGCAGAGACCATGATGATGCTTGGCTTTTTCTTAACCGTGTTTGTAGAGCAAACAGTGCTGACTTTCCGCAGAGAGAGGCCATCATTCATTGACTTGGAGACATTCAACGCAGGGGGTTCAGAGGCTGGTAGTGACTCTGAGTACGACGCACCATTTATCGCACCCCCCAGGGCCTCTGTTCGCGGTCCCCACCAGGACGGCCACCACCACGGACGCCTCAGCCCTTCAGATATAGCGCGGGCAGGTCCGCTGAGACTCGCCAGCTTGGTCCTGGCCCTGTCTGCCCATTCGGTCTTTGAGGGTCTGGCCCTGGGGCTGCAGGAGGATGGGGTCCAGCTGGGACGACTTTTTGTAGGGGTGGCTGTTCATGAGACCTTGGCCGCTGTGGCTCTCGGTATCAGTGTGGCTAAAGCAGGCCTGCCCATGCGGGACGCTAGCAAGCTCGGGGTCACCGTCAGCCTCATGATCCCTCTGGGAATAGGGCTGGGGATGGGCATCGAGAGTGCCCACAGCCTGGCTGGGGACATCGCTTCTGTCGTGCTCCAAGGCTTGGCCGCTGGCACCTTCCTCTTTGTCACCTTCTTCGAAATACTGTCCCATGAGCTTGAGGACAAGCATGACCGTCTACTCAAGGTGCTCTTCCTCATTTTGGGATACGGTGTGCTTGCAGGCCTCGTCTTCATAAAATAGCGCCCCCTGGTGGCGGGGAGGGGGTAAGCCTAAGCGAGGTGCTGAGGTACTCCAATGAGGCTGTTAATTAACCAGCATTTCTGAAAGCTAAGACTGGTAGTAATCTGATAAAGGTCACGCCAGCAGCCTTCCCTGGATCCTTTCACCATTGTCTGTTATTGTGGTTACCTGCTGACTTGGCCGATTCAGTTCCAAATGAAGGACCTGTCACTGTTCGAATACCTGATGTAGTTTACAAAGGGGCAGCTGTGCCCGATGCTCACTTTTATTTATTAAATGATGCAGAATTATAAATTCTTCTGCTGAAATATTTACGTGAGGTTTCTTAAATATTACCACAAGGTGTATTTCATTTAGTGTAACTACATTTTGTATACGTTAAAATAATTCATTTCAGAAGGTGTATTTATTTTGTAATGAAATGTCTGTCTAATCTGTACCTTTTGTATGATGACAGGTAAATATAATTCAGTGTTTTAGCATATCTGTGATTTGGTTAAAATACATAATTTTATGTTGGTTAATTTATTGCTGAATTGAATTTCTAAGAAGACAAAAAAACAGGCATTTTTGATTATATGACTAATTCAAGATATTCAGTGTGACGATCCAGTATGTATCGGTGATTAGAAGGTTTTATATTGTAGAGGGAATGCTGTTATGTAAGGGTTTGTCCATGCCTGGAAATATTTTTGTCTCACAACAGAAGCTTAGCTATTGGCCAAGTAGATCTACAGGGGAAAAATGAAGATACAGGTTGTGATTTTCTTTTTTTGTCATGCCACTTTTATGTGAATTTTTGTTAAGAGCCAACATACTTTGTAATGTTGCTAAACGTCTTTGGGTGGTGATTGCTGGTCATTACGGTCCGCATATGTGTGTCTCTTTAGCTGGCTTCAGTACACTTCTGTGCTTAAATGGTGTTTCTTAGGAAAACCAGGAGTGCATTGGTATTTATGGTAGTAAAGCAGACAAAACCTTAATGTGGTACCATCAAGTAAAAAGTTGATTTTATAAAACAGGTTGGGATGTGAATGTGTAGTTGTGGTAAATTTGCATAGTACATGTATTATGGCTGGTTGTAAAACTCGTGCCATTGTTTTAAAATCTTTATGGGCTGATGTCTGGCCAAATTGTCAAATGACAATTGTTTTTTTGCATCTCATTTCCCTTGATTTTATTATGGAGCTTAATCTACATTTTTTTACTGCATGATTATCACACAAAATGACACTAATAATACACCTGATGAACAAGCTACAAGGATCCATGTTTCAATGCTTTCTACGCAGATAGTTCTGTAGAAGGAAGTACTTTGTAGTAATAAAGTATGTTAAATTATGTAAATATTTGCTATGACTGACACTGCTAAAAAGTCAAATAGTTACATATCTCCATAACAAATAAATGACAAAGTGTAAGTTTAAAGTGATTAAAGGACCATTCGATGTGTCAATGTCTTTAGAAGAGTTTGAGCATTCATTATAGCAGGTAGTTCACCAGCCCATCTTGATATGAAACATTCTGCAAAATGTATTTTTTCCCGACATTCCTTTTTATTTGAGCACCTGCAGGTGACGGTAAAAAGATTTAAAACTGTGTCAAAATCAGGTATAAATAATGTGGCAGAAGTACAGAGGTTTTTTAAAAGATTGGTGGTGATTAAGCTCTAATGTATGAAAGCTGATGTGTCATTCGTCATTGTCCAGTTATGTTAGTGTTAAGGAACAATGGGAGGGTAAAGCGTCAATCACAGATAACATTTATATTTACATAATGACATAATACTTACGAGGGGCGGCATGGTGGTGCAGTGGTTAGCACTGTTGCCTCACACCTCTGGGACCCGGGTTCGAGTCTCCGCCTAGGTTACATGTGTGCAGAGTTTGCATGTTCTCCCCATGTCGTCGTGGGGTTTCCTCCGGGTACTCCGGTTTCCCCCCACAGTCCAAAAACATGCTGAGGCTAATTGGAGTTGCTAAATTGCCCATAGGAGTGCATGTGTGAGTGAATGGTGTGTGAGTGTGCCCTGCGATGGGCTGGCCCCCCATCCTGGGTTGTTCCCTGCCTCGTGCCCATTGCTTCCGGGATAGGCTCCGGACCCCCCGTGACCCAGTAGGATAAGCGGTTTGGAAAATGGATGGATGGATCATACTTATGAGCTCAGTGACACTCTGCACTTCTCACTCTTCTTGCACTAATCCCTGAACCCCTAGTATTTCAGGCTGTGGACTATATTTGCACTATTGTCTGCTGCTACGCATGTATAATGTACATATCTATACACATCTATCCATATTAATTCTTCCAATCTACAATTCCATATTTATATGTACATATTAATATGTGTTTTACCTAAGTGTGTTTTTCCTATTTTATTAGCCTGTGTTGAATTACCCAGTCAGTAGGAAACATAATTCTCATTGTAGTCCGTACTTGTTCTAATACAAATGACAAACTTTTGAAAGTATGCAAGCAGAACTGGAAAACTAAAATGCTTTAGATGAAATTCTATGTAGATGAATGTCTAAATCTTCTTAGATAGCGATACGCTTTAGCAGTTACTTTGTGATGCTGGATTTAATGAAATTTCCATAAACCATAAAGTCACCAGAATAATTGTCTTCAGTTATGAATTAATACAGGAAAAGTGTAATACGGAAAAAAAATGTTTTTGAGGATCATTTATTAATTGTTTTTTTTTTTTTTGTAATTTTAACGGAGAACAACACAACTGTCCACTGAAAAGGTGAATATTTGCGGAATGCATTGAAATCTACTGAAGCCAAAGACCCTGAGAGAGTAATGATGTCCTGAGTGATAATCCAAGGCAAATAGCTCTCAAATAGCACATGCAGCTTTACCTCCCTGTTGTAAATGACTTCTTCCCACAGCTGTAGGCATTTTCCCTTTTGCCATCATATTCCGGACGGCTGGACATTTTGCTAACCTGTCATTTTTAATTTTGTTATCGTCTACCTTGTTTATTGCACCGTCTGAAGTTGTGGCAATTTCATTTCACTGCAAGGGTGCCATTCATGCATGCGACAAGCATAAATCTTGCATCTTGAAAGATCCATCCAATGTCGTAAAGACGTATGGCTTCTTGTCTGTAATTTCCTTTTCCTACCGTTTTTCTACTTCTAGATTTTGATCAGGAAAATCCCAAACTTTGTTTGATAGACCCTGCAGACTTATCCCCATGGCAACCTAGGACTCCAGATGGTGTACAGCTGTTTTGTGATATTCTGGAGGCATTACATAAATAATACAGTTTACACACAAAGAATTTACCTTCTGTTGGTTTATCATTTGAGGGAATCAGATACAAGTCTAATATGTCACAGTAAAAGCACTGTGCTGAAGACGCCAGACATTGTCACCATAATTCCAAATTATGATCTCATTAGGCTCTTCCAACCCAGAAAAATTCATGAAGTTGCTGCTGGAAATCTGCGAGTGTCTGCATCTGCCATAAGCTCCTGGGGAATGAGTGAGTCAGTGACTCCGCCCTTCTCTATGCAGCTCAGTCATCTAGCCAATCACCATGAAGTGCTTGCTGGCACACGGCTTGTGGAGCCCGGTGATGTGACCGTCGCCATGGATCCTATCAGAGGCGATGGCTGCCATGCTTATTGCATGGGTTAATGGATGGACAGGCCTCCATCTGGCAATTAAATCAATCACAGAGAAATAACAGATTGCGTATATACAATATTAAGGTGATAACAACAACCCTCACTGTCTCTAGGTGCTGGTTCAGATGGCATTCTGCAGCAGGGACACCACCCGTCATACAGCATCCTGCAAATCTCCCTATCACAACAGCCCACATAACAGAATAACATTAGTGTATGATTCAGTAGGGCTGGTCCAGGTCTGGAAAGTAGTTGGGCCAGATTTTAAAACCAAGAAATTTAGCTGGGCCAGACATTTTCAGTGGCCCAGTAAGCAGCAGGTAATGGCATTTTAAACAAACACAAATCAAGGTACATTATTTTAAATTTACATTATTTTAAAAAACTATGTATATAAAAAACTGTATAAGCTCACCTGGAGCTGCTCCCGGAGGTGCCGCTATGACTCATGGGTAACATGCCGGAATGGGACGGCACCTGTAGGCTGGACTAGTTGTCATGGGACGGCAACATGGACAGACAGGTAGACGAGCTGTCTGAATAAGCAGCTGCAAGTATAAAACAATAAATGAAGCAGGTATGTGGTGGGCAGTGTTACAGCGTCTTTAATATGGTCAATACAGAAAAGGCACGTCATCATGTTAGATATATACTGCCTCTAGTTACTTAATGCCTAACTTCGATACATTGATTGATTTGTTCACTGTTGTAGCCTGTGTCAACTTTCCTTTCAGACAGATGTAAAGTCCTTTCTGTTTTTGTTCTGTGGAGTTTTTTTTTTAACAGCATATGGCTGAATTCTGTTAAACCTCAGATTGAAGAAAATTGTGTTAATTGAAAAGCAAATATCAAAAACTCAGTCCGCAGGAATGTTTTTCAGTAGATTTCTGTGGACTTTTGGAAATTTCATGAAATTCCATCGCTCGATTACATAAACACTGAGTGAGATTTCATTCCCATTACTGCAACGTATGAATAGGATTATGACTTATTACTTTAGGCTATCGGACTGAGTGAGTTTTGGAAATTTGCTCTTTAATCGATAACTGAAGCAGTGCTGTCAATGCAGAGGTTATATGCGTCGCATATCAACAGAACTGTATGTCTTGTCTTAATTATTTTGATTAAATGTCTGACTATTCCCAATATGTGTGAACATACTTGGCCAAATATAGCTGATTCTGATTCAGTCAGAGGGTAATCGTCGGTGTGCTGTACTATCGTGGTGACCCACACAGAGAGCTTAGGACCATGATTTCAGTGTGCGCTTGTGTGAGGGGACAGGCAGGGCGGCTGCTCACTGGGTGATGCACTCCTGTGGGTATAGGGGCTGGGATAGGGTGCGGAGCGGTTACTCCTCAAGGAGGAGTAACGGTCACAGCCGTGGGGGGAGGAGAGGGAGAGGGTGCTCCCAAACTGGGGGTGTGGGTTTGATGAAGAGCAGAGAGACCCTGAGCCTGGGATGAACCAGCTGCCTACTGAAACGAAAGCGGATAAAGACAGAAACTAGAACCTCAAACTAAACAACACAAACAACAATATCAAGTTATATTCAATCATTAAACAGTTATATATTTAATCTAAACAATAGTAATAAATATCGTTCCGATTCAAAATATCATTTACGGGTGAATCTTATGACTTGCATTGGGAAACAGGAAACGGGCCAAGCTGCAGGGCCAGTTCAAAGGCATAGTGCGAGGCGCCCAGAAGGGGGCGCGGTCTGGGCGGAGTCAGCTAAAGAAGAAAAAGGCCTGACCTTTTTCTGGATGCTGTGGACTGTGTTTGTGTGTGAGCTGCAGCTGCATGTTCCTTACTTTTTTTTATCAACACCAGCACCGTGAGGTTTGGCCTGGACTGGGTCCTGTCCTGCACGGTTGAAGGCATGTTGACTGATGGCCAGCCCGTGTTCTGTTGGATCCCACAGAAAGGAAATGGGAATCTCATTTGGATCGGATGCTGACAGTTGGAAAAAAAACTCATGTCTGTGTGTTATGAAAGAATATCAATAAATGTTTCCGAAAGGGGATGACTCATTTGGTAATTATTTACGGCTTATGTTATGGCTGCCAATTTACAGTCTTTACTGAAGTCTGACTTCTTTCGAGTCACCTTTAATATAGATTGGACACTCTCTATGCAATGTGCAATACTTATATAGATGGTAAATGTTTACCTGCTTGCACAGATGGTTGATTAGGTAATTAGTGTAAGTGTGTATGTGTGTGTGTGTGTGTGTGTGTGTGTGTGTGTGTGTGTGTGTGTGTGTCCAATCGCATGTATGGCCAAGGTCCATAGTAAAAAATATACACTGATCAAGAGATGCCCGAAAGTGGATGAAAGAGGACATTAGTGGGGGAATCACTTAGTGTAACGGGTGCAGGAAAATGAGCAGGACTGCAAGCCATATAATGACTCACTGTCCTTATCTAGCTCTTAATATAGTATGCATACAGTGATGTATCTACGATGGACAGCTACTATAAGCAGATAGCACAGCACAGGTACTTAATCTGTATGCTATTTCCATCCATCCGTTGTCCAAACCGCTTATCCTACTGGGTCGCAGGGGGTCCGGAGCCTATCCCGGAATCAATGGGCACGAGGCAGGGAACAACCCAGGATGGGGGGCCAGCCCATCGCAGCTCACACTCACACACCATTCACTCACACATGCACACCTACGGGCAATTTAGCAACTCCAATTAGCCTCAGCATGTTTTTGGACTGTGGGGGGAAACCGGAGTACCCGGAGGAAACCCCACGACGACATGGGGAGAACATTGCAAACTCCACACACATGTAACCCAGGTGGAGACTCAAACCCGGGTCCCAGAGGTGTGAGGCAACAGTGTTAACCACTGCACCACCATGCCGCCCCCTATATGCTATTTCATTCTATAAAAAGAAACTTACTGTACTGTACAATAAAGTATTTCACCACTGCTTCTTCCTCAGCTCCCACTGTTTGCTAACACATGCATCTTTGGATTTCTTATTGCAATCTGTGCTTTATTTTTTTCGTGAAATGTAAGTGCAGTATCTGTTTATTAAGTGCTGTGGTTTAATATGCACATTATTATTTCAGTACTGTGTATACTGTCCTTAATGTTTTGCCTCTCATATAACTTGAGATACGCCAAAATTGACATGCAACAAGTGGTCCTGGTTCCAAATGCGGAAGTCGATGGATACCTGTACTTTATTTGCTGTAGTGTGCTGGGTGTCAGACATTGCAATGCACCTTGCTTTGTTTTTGACCCGTTAGATCAGAGGGAGGTAATCTTATCCAGAAAGGGCCGCTGTGTATGATGGTTTTCACTGCAACTCTCTGAACAGCGAACCTAACGGTTATCCCAATACCTTGATCTTGCTAGCATATTTAAATGTGTACCTATTCAGGAATAGAGTGGTGAAGGCATTCAGAGGAGGACTGATGATTATCAGAGGGAACAAAGGGGCTGGGTACTTGTCAGTATCCAGTAGAACCACCAGACTCCTACACTGAATTGTTCTGGATGTGGCACAGACGTTAATCCCTCTGTATTAGGGGATCCGTCTCCAGTTTGTACTCTTCCAGTTAATAGGTAGATTTTCAGACAGATTTTCGCCCTAGTCCAGTACTCATTGACAGCCTAATACACCATGATTCAGTTTCTCTTGATAGTCAATACATGTCACAGGATGTACATTACTCTGATGGGCAGGCCTTCTTACATATGATGGAAACACTACAACAACTTAAGAATAAGGGTCAGAAGAGTGAAATACATATAATGAGTGTGTAGCTCAGCAGACTAAGACTCTGTGGCTGTGATCAGAGGGTCGATGGTTCGTGCTCAGAATTGGCAGAATAGCCACATGTCCAGAGGCTTTTGAACAAGACCTGAAAACCCTGGGGGCCTCCAGGTAGCAGTGTCTTCACTGTGACCCCCCAAGCTTGTTCTTGCCTTTATAGAGAGTAAGATGGGGCAAATTATTAATCCCATGGGGCCTCAGCAGAATTACAAACCAGTACAAGGAAAATAGTTGTTAATTTTACATTAATGTTAACTTATGAGAATATTCAGATTATCATTTTTCCCCATAATTGCAATTTTAACATAAAATTTATGGTTTTCCCATGGTCCTGTGGCCGCTTTATATGGTAATTATTGATTAAAACTTTTTTGGGAAGTGAAACAATATTAAAATTGCTTTATTGCGTAAAAAAAACTGTTTTTGTTTAGTAAAATAATGTTTTTTCGATTTTTATACTGCCGTCTTGTGGCAAAATTTAGTACTGCAGTTTGAAAATAATTAAATGATTTTTTGCCGAAATTGCAATACCTACGTTTGGCCACGAGATGGCAGCAAGAAAATTGAAAAATTATTTTCCCACGGTCTACTAGCAGCTTTGTGTGGTAATTGTTTGTATTAAAAATACATTGGACCAAGTCAAATTATTTTTATGAAGAAATAACATCAAAAAGCTGCTAGTAGACCGTGGGAAAATAATTTTTAACTTTTCTTGCTGCCATCTCGTGGCCAAAAGTAGGTATTGCAATTTCGGGAATAAATCATTTATTTTCAAACTGCAGTACCTACTTTTGGCCACGAGATGGCAGCAAGAAAAGTTAAAAATTATTTTCCCACGGTCTACTAGCAGCTTTTTGATGTTAATTCTTCATTAAAATAATTTGACTTGGTCCAATGTATTTTTAATACAAACAATTACCACACAAAGCTGCTAATAGACCGTGGGAAAATAATTTTTAACTTTTCTTGCTGCCATCTCGTGGCGAAAAGTAGGTATTGCAATTTCGGGAATAAATCATTTATTTTCAAACTGCAGTACCTACTTTTGGCCACGAGATGGCAGCAAGAAAATAGAAAAATAATTTTCCCACGGTCTACTAGCAGCTTTTTGATGTTAATTCTTCATTAAAATAATTTGACTTGGTCCAATGTATTTTTAATACAAACAATTACCACACAAAGCTGCTAATAGACCGTGGGAAAATAATTTTTAACTTTTCTTGCTGCCATCTCGTGGCGAAAAGTAGGTATTGCAATTTCGGGAATAAATCATTTATTTTCAAACTGCAGTACCTACTTTTGGCCACGAGATGGCAGCAAGAAAATAGAAAAATAATTTTCCCACGGTCTACTAGCAGCTTTTAGATGTTAATTCTTTATTAAAATAATTTGACATAGTCCAATGTATTTTTAATATAAACAATTACCACACAAAGCTGCTAGTAGACCGTGGGAAAATTATTTTTCTATTTTCTTGCTGCCATCTCGTGGCCAAAAATAGGTATTGCAATTTCGGGAATAAATCATTTATTTTCAAACTGCAGTACCTACTTTTGGCCACGAGATGGCAGCAAGAAAATAGAAAAATAATTTTCCCACGGTCTACTAGCAGCTTTTAGATGTTAATTCTTTATTAAAATAATTTGACTTGGTCCAATGTATTTTTAATACAAACAATTACCACACAAAGCTGCTAGTAGACCGTGGGAAAATAATTTTTCAATTTTCTTGCTGCCATCTCGTGGCCAAACGTAGGTATTGCAATTTCGGCAAAAAATCATTTAATTATTTTCAAACTGCAGTACTAAATTTTGCCACAAGACGGCAGTATAAAAATCGAAAAAAACATTATTTTACTAAACAAAAACAGTTTTTTTTACGCAATAAAGCAATTTTAATATTGTTTCACTTCCCAAAAAAGTTTTAATCAATAATTACCATATAAAGCGGCCACAGGACCATGGGAAAATCATAAATTTTATGTTAAAATTGCAATTATGGGGAAAAATGATAATCTGAATATTCTCATAAGTTAACATTAATGTAAAATTAACAACTATTTTCCTTGTACTGGTTTGTAATTCTGCTGAGGCCCCATGGGATTAATAATTTGCCCCATCTTACTCTCTATAAAGGCAAGAACAAGCTTGGGGGTCACAGTGAAGACACTGCTACCTGGAGGCCCCCAGGGTTTTCAGGTCTTGTTCAAAAGCCTCTGGACATGTGGCTATTCTGCCAATTCTGAGCACGAACCATCGACCCTCTGATCACAGCCACAGAGTCTTAGTCTGCTGAGCTACACACTCATTATATGTATTTCACTCTTCTGACCCTTATTCTTAAGTTGTTGTAGTGTTTCCATCATATGTAAGAAGGCCTGCCCATCAGAGTAATGTACATCCTGTGACATGTATTGACTATCAAGAGAAACTGAATCATGGTGTATTAGGCTGTCAATGAGTACTGGACTAGGGCGAAAATCTGTCTGAAAATCTACCTATTAACTGGAAGAGTACAAACTGGAGACGGATCCCCTAATACAGAGGGATTAACGTCTGTGCCACATCCAGAACAATTCAGTGTAGGAGTCTGGTGGTTCTACTGGATACTGACAAGTACCCAGTCCCTTTGTTCCCTCTGATAATCATCAGTCCTCCTCTGAATGCCTTCACCACTCTATTCCTGAATAGGTACACATTTAAATATGCTAGCAAGATCAAGGTATTGGGATAACCGTTAGGTTCGCTGTTCAGAGAGTTGCAGTGAAAACCATCATACACAGCGGCCCTTTCTGGATAAGATTACCTCCCTCTGATCTAACGGGTCAAAAACAAAGCAAGGTGCATTGCAATGTCTGACACCCAGCACACTACAGCAAATAAAGTACAGGTATCCATCGACTTCCGCATTTGGAACCAGGACCACTTGTTGCATGTCAATTTTGGCGTATCTCAAGTTATATGAGAGGCAAGACATTAAGGACAGTATACACAGTACTGAAATAATAATGTGCATATTAAACCACAGCACTTAATAAACAGATACTGCACTTACATTTCACGAAAAAAATAAAGCACAGATTGCAATAAGAAATCCAAAGATGCATGTGTTAGCAAACAGTGGGAGCTGAGGAAGAAGCAGTGGTGAAATACTTTATTGTACAGTACAGTAAGTTTCTTTTTATAGAATGAAATAGCATATAGGGGGCGGCATGGTGGTGCAGTGGTTAGCACTGTTGCCTCACACCTCTGGGACCCGGGTTTGAGTCTCCACCTGGGTTACATGTGTGTGGAGTTTGCAATGTTCTCCCCATGTCGTCGTGGGGTTTCCTCCGGGTACTCCGGTTTCCCCCCACAGTCCAAAAACATGCTGAGGCTAATTGGAGTTGCTAAATTGCCCGTAGGTGTGCATGTGTGAGTGAATGGTGTGTGAGTGTGAGCTGCGATGGGCTGGCCCCCCATCCTGGGTTGTTCCCTGCCTCGTGCCCATTGATTCCGGGATAGGCTCCGGACCCCCTGCGACCCAGTAGGATAAGCGGTTTGGACAACGGATGGATGGAAATAGCATACAGATTAAGCACCTGTGCTGTGCTATCTGCTTATAGTAGCTGTCCATCGTAGATACATCACTGTATGCATACTATATTAAGAGCTAGATAAGGACAGTGAGTCATTATATGGCTTGCAGTCCTGCTCATTTTCCTGCACCCGTTACACTAAGTGATTCCCCCACTAATGTCCTCTTTCATCCACTTTCGGGCATCTCTTGATCAGTGTATATTTTTTACTATGGACCTTGGCCATACATGCGATTGGACACACACACACACACACACACACACACACACACACACACATACACACTTACACTAATTACCTAATCAACCATCTGTGCAAGCAGGTAAACATTTACCATCTATATAAGTATTGCACATTGCATAGAGAGTGTCCAATCTATATTAAAGGTGACTCGAAAGAAGTCAGACTTCAGTAAAGACTGTAAATTGGCAGCCATAACATAAGCTGTAAATAATTACCAAATGAGTCATCCCATTTCTGAAACATTTATTGATATTCTTTCATAACACACAGACATGAGTTTTTTTTTCAACTGTCAGCATCCGATCCAAATGAGATTCCCATTTCCTTTCTGTGGGATCCAACAGAACACGGGCTGGCCATCAGTCAACCTGCTGCTTACTGGGCCGCTGAAAATGTCTGGCCCAGCTAAATTTCTTGGTTTGAAAATCTGGCCCAACTACTTTCCAGACCTGGACTAGCCCTACTGAATCATACACTAATGTTATTCTGTTATGTGAGCTGTTGTGATAGGGAGATTTGCAGGATGCTGCACGACGGGTGGTGTCCCTGCTGCAGAATGCCCTGTCTGAACCAGCACCTAGAGACAGTGAGGGTTGTTGTTATCACCTTAATATTGTATATACGCAATCTGTTATTTCTTAACTAATTTAATTGTAATGTATTCTTCTGATATGTTGTGCGTAGCTAACAAAAAAGAGAAAAATGCAAAACCAAAGGAAGGCTTTCATTTCTCTTAAAAGTCTTTTTTCTAAACCAACTGAGAGTCAGTTAGAGGGGAGTTCATTATCAGCATTGTTGCTGGCATTTCTGAAAATGTGCAAATTTTAGTCAAGTGGCTACTTTTCAAATGCAGTCCCTGGCCAAGATGAAGAAAGCCATTAAGTCGGGTTAAAACAAAGTTCATGAAGACTACATGATAATATTAAGCACTGAAATAACAAACAACATTTTACATGCAAAATATACAGGAAATATACACTGCAACAGGCTAGGATAGACAAATAACCAAATACACTTGCAAGCCTGACCACTTTAGACCCCAGATTAGAAACTGCTGGTGAATGAGCATATATTTTTTCTAAGTTTTGTTTACTTTGCTGAAAGCAATTTATGGGCTTTCAAGTTCTCACAAATAATAAAAAAACAAAGATTTTCCCACTATAGCCAGATCCAGTTTCTGTGGGGGGGGGGGGGGGGTGACAATTTGTAGTAATAACTATTTCCTGCTGAAAAACACTGGTAAACTATCCACATGTCTCTGAATATCTGTGAGTCCTGAGACCTCCATGACACATAGATATAAGCTGCCAGTGTTGATCGGCAGGAAATCTTCTCCAAAGCCTCTCCACCACCTCACACCAATCCACCCAGGGCTGTAGAAGAACAAATTTCAAATAAATTTGATGTTAATACAAACCGGATCAACTTGTGGTTTGTGTCCACGTGTACCAGAGACAAGGGCCCTGGTACAGAGTACATTCTGCGTACAGCACAGCCAAGACTTGACAACCTTGATATGATGCCCATGGAATCAACCCTATGCATGGAGGCTGCAACTCTTCTCCACCGAACCCTGTAGCCCATTGACTGCAGCCTCCCTCTGACCATCTTGTAGCCTGCATTTGATAGATCATTCTTGACAGAAGAAACCAAATTGTCAAGTTCCTCATCACTGATGGAATTATATGTGTCCCTAACACAGAGCTCATACTCTTTCATTCTTCTTAAGATTGTTCTTCTTGAAACACCCATCAGTGTGGCTATGCAAGGCACAGGAAGTTGTGTATGGAGCATTTCTTTCAAACGTTGTTCTTCAATCAAAATCTTGGGTCGTCCTTTGGCGGCAGTGACTTCTTGTGTGACACATGGGGCTGGACGTTCCAGATGTGCCCTCACAAGGTCAAAGAGCTCTTGCAAAGCCAGGGTGATAGCAGGAGGTACTTCAATGTGATTAGACAGGGCCTGCAGAAGATACAGCTCCTGATGACAAAGGAACTCCAGGTAATCCAAATTTAGTGGAGTCGCACTGAATCCCATTTCCATTTTATGCAGAAGACTTTCGAGAAGGTGGTATCTGAGCTGTTCTGTGAACAAATTATAGTTAATGAGGTGTCAAGATCTTGTCTCTGATCCACACACTAGGCCTACCATTCAAAAGTTTTAATTATGAGAATGAAATGTTTTTGTTTTGTTAGGTGCTTGTTCATGTATGATACATTTTATATAAAGTTAAATAAAATCCACCAAAAACACTTACTCAGTGGAGATTTCAATGTAGCAGGCAGACAACTTTATGGCTTTAATGAGTGTATTTAGCAGCTACAAGGACAAAAGATATTAAAAACCTCTCCATTCTAATGCTAATTTAATAAACATTAACAGATAGCACTTAAGGTGGTTTCGCCTATAGTCTGCTAACACTAACCCGAGAACTAATATCTGAGGAGCGCTCTTCCCAGGATTTGAATTTATTAAATTGGCTTTGTGATGTTGTATTAAGAAATGTTATTCACAATGCAATTTACCGTACATTGGCCCATTCTTTTATATACGGTAAGACAAAGCGGGAAATTCCCAAATTATGATAGCAGACCGTTAATAAATAATATTGCACGAGATACCAGCTATACCGCATTGAATTTCAAGCTCTGCTTTAATTAAGACACACGCGATTCCAATCCTTAACGTGGAATATGAAAACAGAATCTCTAAAAGATGTGAACTCAGTGTAAGACTTACTTGCTCCGACATCATGACAGTGTGAATCCCACATCCATTGGTCAATAATCTTTATCTTCTACCAAAGCAAATAGCAAATCGTAGTCAATATTTAAAAAAAAAAAAACAAAGAAGCGGAGCCATTAGCCACTGTTCCTGCCTCCAAAGTGTCAAAATTCTTCCAGTCGAGCGAGCGAGCGCTGTGCAGACGCGAGCGCGTAGATAGGGTCCAGCGAACGCGCGCGTAGAGGGGATGGGTTTTCAGCACGCGAGCGCACACACGCGCGTGGTTCGACTTTTGGCACTAATTTAACGCCGAGCGAGCGAGCAAGCGCTGTGCAATCGCGAACGCGTAGAGAATGGATTTACAACGCGAGCGCATACGCGCGCGTGGTTTATATGCGCGCGACTTTTGGCACTAATTTAACACCATAACCATCTCCTTGGCGCAGAACCATCGCGAAGCTCAAATATAAAACAACGGCTTCGCTCCCGTGGAGCAAACGTTCTACCCATCTCTGATTCACTCCAGAACAAGAAACCATAAGCGATCATCTTTATTTTTCCTTCAGCTTTCAGGAAAAGTGATTAGACAATACACGTGAACATAATTACCTTAAATACGTAACCCCCCAAAACGCAAATCGAATAATAAAAAAAACCTTAAGTTTACAAATTTTAATATACAATATATAAAATAAATAAATCCTTCCTAGGTGTTTGCCACCAACAGCCAAAGCACTGTTCCTGATCTTAAAATAAGGGTAAAAAAACGGTGATACATTATGAAATCCAGTTCTTAAAAAAAGTCATACAACAATGTTAAAAAAATAAAACGTGCTGAAGGGGTAAGACTATGTCAACCTTACAGTACTAAGTAGTACTATTTAAAACTTATAATGAAACCAGGTACACATTTCTTCCACAGCAAGCTAAAGGAATGCATGAAAAATGTCCAAAAAAAAAAACCCTATAAAATATAACGAGTGATCACGAGAAGAGAAACTGGGAAAACCGAAAGTTACTAGAGCAGTGTCTTTAGTTATGGAGACCTTTTCAGCTTTATGAACGAGAGAAACTACGCTGACCTGTGCATGTCTGTTCTTTCAAAATACAGATGTATAAATTCTTACATCTAGAGGAGGGTGTCAACTACAGGTGTACTATGCACGCTTAACAGTGAACAATACTAGAGTACAAACACAGATAATGTAAAATGACCTCAAGATTAAAGGCTCACCCACATACTTTCGGCAATAAAACAGCTTTTTAGCAGGGTTCGACTTGGGGGAAATAAGAACAACTCATTTGACTTGAAAAGCTGAGGCAAAAAACTATTTTGAAGTCTGTGTTATATTTAAGATTTATGCGATGAATTCATCTGCAAGGGTAAAAAACAAAAAACATTTACAGACCATGTGAGTGAGCTGTACTTAAGCATTAAAAAGGGAAAAAAAAAACATTTTAAGGTGGATCAACGCTGAGTCTCCGAAGGTTTGTCTGTAAACACTTAACAGTTCAACAGTAAGGGATAAAATTGTATGCTGCCACTAATTCACTGTGTGCTTACAAACCAACAGATCATGCAATTCAAAAGGTTATGTAATTATCTGTAACTCTGTCCGATGGACAATAGTAACACGCCTACAGGCATTTTTAAAAGCAGGAAGCAAAGGGATGGTAAAGTTCTCCTATGTCTGTCCTCTTCATGTTGGCCCAGTAAAACAAACTACAACTAAATGCCTGTAGAAAAAGAAAAACAAAAGAAAACAAAAAAACAACAAAAATGTCAGCAAAACAAAAATTTAATGGTCATAAATGCAGAAGAAACAAAAAAAATATCAAGGCAGTTTCAAAAACATGGATCAGTTCTCAAACTACCACAGTAAACTGTGAAGAGCTTCACTTTCATAGCACAAAACAAAAGTTGGACTTCAAACAACTGGCTATTAGGGATGAACAACCTCTCCTGACGCTCAAATGTTTGAATGAAAGGAAAAACACCAGACTTGTGAATTTCTAAACATTTTTGGAGTGAAGGTTCAGCAAAATCCAATCTAGCAGGTAAACAACCAAGGGATGGCCAAGGGATGACCACTTAAACCCCAATTTCCTTCAGTCTCTTTGGTCCTCCTTTATATAGTATTCCAAGTCTTGACTAGGTCCCCTACAAAACCTTAGCTTTGTATACATATAAAAACGCATGCAACTGCCAGTGTATCACAAATACCTACGTAGACTGTTCTTCCATATTGTTCTAAACCTCTGAAGCATGCTATGCTCAAAACTCATTTCCTCACGCAGCTCCGATAGTGCAGGACTTTTGATGCAGGTTGCAGTTTTACAATTTAACACCAGGAAAAAAACACAGGGCTGGTAAAGGGACAGGATTACCGTCTGCAGTGTCAAATTTTTCCAGGTCAAAGATTGACCAACAAATGGCGTGAGGGAATCAGATTGTGACACAGCATGCTTTTTGCTTAAACTAGGCAAAATTACATTTAACTTTAAATACTCTGCTACTTTCACAGACAACATACACCCTTCAAAAAAAAGGAAAGGAAACAAAATGACCCGAGTTAGTCTCTAGACAGAAATGAAACATTTGAGCAAATTAGTTCCATCCCAGAGCATTAAAAAAAACCACTTTCCTAGATAAAGGAACTGAAAACTGCTTCGGAATCTGTCACGCTAACAAAAACGAAGACCGTGTGGCTTCTCGCTCTCGCCACAGAAAACTCGAGCAAACTTTCGGCCGTCGTGCCTCTTCACTTGTGAGACTTGCTGGTTTTGAACGACACCTGCAGTATCTTGTCTCCAAGGCGATAACCATTCAGACTGGCAATGGCCATGGCCGCCTCCTCATAGTTTGTCATGGTGACGAAGCCGAACCCCTTGCACTTGTTGGTGTTGAAGTCACGGATGACTTTCACGTTGGTGACGGCGCCGAAGGGGCCGAACATCTGCCAGAGGATGCCCTCGTCTGCGTCTTGGCCCAGGTTGTATATGAAAATACACCAGCCCGAGGTGGAGTTTCCAGGCATGTTGACACCGGACAAGCCACTCATGTGATCCACACTCATTGGAGAGAATCTACGGGAAGGGGGTGTTCGTGTAGGGAAGAACGAAACAGCTGGGGTTAGCCCACAATTCAATGACTACAGTTTAGGTGAAGCTATGGGTTAAGTGTCCATGACAGAGTGGGCCTCTACGGGCATCTCACCTGAACCTCTGGGCCTGGTGATGTACAGGACCGCCGAAGCGGCGAGATTGCGAGTGATAGATCTGAGAGAGCAGCTGTGAGCTCTTTGCCTGGTTGGGGTTGGCTGCAAACTTCACCGTGATGGGCTCCGAGGCGCCGGGCGGCTTCTGACCATTCAGATTCTTGATGGCATCTTCCGCCTCTGCCCTCTTGTCGAACCGAATGAAAGCTACGCCCCGAGACAAACCTGCAAGGAACCGGGAGACGGGTGCTTCGCGTCACAGGAATCGCCAGGTGGTCGCCGGAGACGACTTGAGTCATTCGCCACACTTCAGCTTACCTGAAGCCTGATCGACAAGGACCCGGGAGTTAATGATACGGCCAAATCGCGTGAACATGTCCTCCACATCTTTCTGAGTCATGGTCTTGGGCAGCCCACTAATGTAGAGGTTTGCATCCTTAATGGTGTCAGAGCTGGGCCTGGCATAAGATACCTGATGGAAATTGCCAGAGTCAACCATAAATATTCTACTACACGAAATACAGGAAAAGCAAAACTGCAAAGCACATCCACCATTTAAAAAATTGCAAATCAGATAATACTGGAAAATGTTTTTCAAAAAAAGTAAATAAAATCCAATTACAGTTTAACAGCCATTCCCAACCCTTTAAAAAAAATTAAATATAAAAATCAACACAGGTGCCACATTCATGTTACAGTCCTTGAAAGCACAAAACCATGTTTTAAGAAAACAAATTTTAAAGTTTGTTCGCATACAAAACATTGAATAAAAATAAAAATGTGCTTTTCTGCTGTGCAGGGCCTTAAACTGGTGGCAGTGGTGGGGATGCAATGAGGCTACAGTGCTCATTACAGCTAAGGTGTGTGTAAAGGCCTGGTGACACAATCATTAGTCTAAATGACTACTTTTAGTTACGGGGTGGGGAAGAGCAATTAAAAAAAATAAACATTCGGAAATTCTAATTAAGAGCCTAGTTGCCCAATTGGTGAGTGTTCATATACGTGTGTAAATATAGATACATAGTTTGTTCTAGAAGAAAAGTACCTTACATCATAGCAGGCTTTATCTACTGGAGCAGTGACTTAGTACGGGCATGTTTAACGCAAGTAGACACTCGGCAGCAGAGAGCTTCCCCTCTGCTGTCCAAGGGCTACTTGAAAGACATTTCACATTTATCAGTTGACACATGTATACAAGAACACCTCTTTCACGTTACCTTGATAGTTTTAGACTGTAGTCTCAGCCCATTGAGAGTACTGATTGCCCTTTCTGCATCACTAGGGTTAACATAGTTAACAAATCCGTACCCTAAACTGTGGCCTAGAGAAAACAAAAAAGGAAAAACAACAAAATAAAATAAAAAACGTTTGTTCCAAAACTTTGCAGACTGGACAAATGAGTATATTCACAAAACAAATCTGTACAATGCATGCCAATTTTTTAAAACACATTTACATTCAGACCTGCAGATGAGGAAGGACTGTACTGTTAAAACCAAAGGGTTGGTTAAAGTTGAGGTAGGTCAAAAAAAGAGGAGAAAGGAAAGGAAAAGAATCAGCATACTTAATGATAAAGGGGGTGTGTGTGCGTGGGGGGGGGGGGGGGGGTCCTGCATGTTTGCTGGTCACAGGAATGATTAAGATTTAAAAAAAAAAAATAAAGAAAAAGAAAATCCCCAGTCTGTTCATAGTCACATATCCCGCACATCACCGTCAAAAGTTTATTATTTTCCACGGCTGGCGGAGTTTGTCTGTTACAGCCACCTGCTTAGTCTTCCCATTTATCAGAGCCGAGATTAAAAGCGCCCAAGCTCATCACTCCCAGCTTCCCCTCCTACATACGGGGCAAATATAAACGGGATCATTAGAAGCCCCCTTTTGCATTCTGTCAATACAAAGTCAACAAAAAGTTGCTTCCTTTCTTTAATAATAAAAAAAACCCATAAATTTAAAGCAGAGGCGCTAAACTCCAGTCTTGGGGGGCCGGAGCCCTGTGTAGCTTAGTTCTTTCCCACCACAAATGATTCAGCTCAAGAGCTGTGTGGTAATTAGCACAAGGAGCTGATTCAGGTCTGTTTAATGAGGGGAAACCCCAAACTGTGCAGGGCTCCGGCCCCCCAGGACAGGAGTTTGGAACTTCTGATTTAAAGCCTCTATGTCTGCCCATTTAGAGATGAGACAGGACAATTAGTGCAGTATAATAAAGCACCATCCACCGATTCTGTCAACCACGTCTAACAGACTGCCCACGTTTGTTTTTTGTTTAAGATAAACAGGAAGACTTCTATGATAAGTATGGAAGCGCAAAACCATCGTTTTGCATAGAGTTGGAGGAAAATTTTAAAAAATATATATAAAAAAAATTGGTCCAACAGGATTGGAGAAGCGGAAAAAACCTTCTATGAACAGACCAACAAAATCAAATGAATAACCCAAATATAACCCCAATTTGAACTTTAAATGCATTATTGTCACACAACATATCCATGACAACAGCTTCTGAGTTGTGTTGAAGGGATTTAAAAACAAAAAACAAAAACCCCACGATAAGCTGAGATGACATCACAAAAAGCATCCGAACCCACGCCTTGAGACTGATGTTACTTTAAGGTATACAATCATTTCCCTGCAAAGAGTTACACAATTAGATTAAAACAAAGAAATGGTCAAAATCAGCACATCAAAAAAGTTTAACAATGCATGAACAGTAACAAACGGAAAATGAAAACATTTAAAGAATTTACTTGATCCTTTGCAGACAGCAGGAAGGACTACTGGAACTGTAAGGAAATGTACTCGGATGTCCACAAAAATAAGAAACAAGAACAATTAATAGCGTGAACACATTCAGCGTGCAACACCTTCGGGATCAAGTGCACAACACACAGCTCATCTCATGTGCAGACAGGTCTGAACCGTCACTGGGCCTCTGGCCAACATCAGGGTCTGTGCATGTCTTAGCAAGCACAGCTCACTACAGTCAGCTACACTTCTGCATCCTAACATACACGTCTAGCTTCCCCCAAGTTACTTTCGCGACATTGTCATCATACAGACAACACTAAAAGAATTTACTAGTCTACCTAAACGAATAAGAAGAACTTAAGACGACAGTTAAACATCTTTTAATCATTAAGCAATTGTCTATCACTGACTAGTCTGGACGTCTGGAGATAAAACTAAAAAAAAATAATGCAAGGAAAGGAAATTGCTTGCGCAAGCTTTCCCAGAATAAAGCTTGTAAAAGAGACTTCCTTTCATAATACTTTAATGCGAATTCCAAATCAATCAAGCCTTCAACTTATCTAAACTTTTCACAGTGGGCAGGGCAAATACGCGAGCAATGTAACAGCATGGACGGGCTGCACGCTAATGGCCTAAACGATCTCCACGGGGCTTGAGAGAAGGCCGCAGGCTCCCTGATTACCTGCCATCTTATCACGGATGAGCTTGGCAGACTCCACCTCCCCAATGCTGCTGAACAGACTGCGAAGCTCATCCTGGGTCATGTTCTGCGGCAGGTAATTGACGATCAGGTTGGTTCTGGCATCCTTTGGCTCGTCCGCCATATGGTCTTCGTAACCGTTAGACATGTCATACACTTCCTGCAATGGAGGGGAAAACACACAGATGGGATTGAGTCCACAAAAGGAAACAAGGCAAATGATGTGAAGGCTTCAGACAAAATCCCCCATTACAAACCTGTGCTTCTAAGTGCTTTAGTATGTACAAGCTATTACAGCACAAATCACTGCAACTCAGAGCTTTACACCTAAAACTTGAACTTACTCAGACTCAACTTACAAGTGTTCATTCGGTATCCTAAAGTTCTTCCAATAACATTAGCAGGCATACCAACACATGACCTTCCTACTCCCTACAAAGCGGGAACCCTAAAATATCAGCAGCACCCGCAACACACAAACACGCACAGACACGTGATGAATTTAAAATCAGGAGACATGCAGGTTCACATGTAAACCAGCAGCCAACAACAGAGAGCCGGAGGAAAACGAACCAAAGAGAAATCTGTACCTTCGGCCCCCGAGCCACACTCCAGGGAACACACACAAAAAGGCACAGAGCGCAAAAAAAAAATTCTTTAAGCTAAAATCACCAAAATAACAGCCATTGCCATGACCTTTACGAAACAGTGGCCCCATTCCTTAAAACAAAACGTGCAGAAGCAACAGTAAAAAACATGAATGGGGGAAGGGGGGGGGGGGGAGAGGGGTAGAAAAGGCAAGCTGGAACATGATTCCGCATGGTAGACACAGCCCTGGCCATTAAGGTGCACCATGGACAACACGGCCTTACTGACAAACAGCCTGAATGTCAACTCAAGCCCCGCCTGTCCCATTGGGTGGCCTCCATCCAGCCATTATTAAAATCAAACAAGTGAGAGTGTCCGCAATCTGAAAAGCTCGACGGGGAGAACGGAGGCGCGCTGGTAAGCGATACAAAAGCAGGCCTTCAGACCTCCTATCAATGGACAGAATATGTGGAAACGAGGGCGCCCTGAGGCGCCCGCCACGTTTAACTCGTTTGCATATCCATGCGCTGTAGGTTCTCGTACTGCAAGTAAACGTATACATGTGAAATGCTAGAGAATCTGTCTATGGTGTAGGGGCCGCCAGCAAATAGAACTGACTTAAGTAGATTGCTGAATTTGACCACAGGTAAAACTTCCAACACTAACAGCAGCGCTGATGGGACAAATTGAACTTATACTGGATCAAAGAACTTACAAATACAGACGACTATAGTGTCCAGCATCTGGTACAAGTACTCCAAGCTCAGTATATGTTCAGAGCAAGATACAAATAAGAGGCAAAATGTATATGCGCAACTATGCCGTTTAGGAATTTACTGCGACTCAACCACGTGCTCTAAAAAGGAACCCAGCTTTAACGGCACATCTCCCCCTCCTGAATTGAATGAACACAGTATGACCATTATCAATGATCTACTGTACTTCACTGCAAATTCTGTACAGCTGTCCAAGTGAATGGACAGGAGGGGGAGAGGGGAAAGAAAGAAAAAAAAAAAAAAAAAACACGGCTCTTGAGTGCTTCTGCCTATTGGACAGAAGCAGTCTATGCAAACGAGCGTGGATGTTGGCTAAACACATGCAACATGTACGAAGTTAAGCTTTCGCTTTCAGGAGGAGATAAATCTCAGTTAATTCAAGTGTCTTACAGGGCCTGCTAACCAAAACTTAACCCTAATGCTAAAGAAAATATCTGATGAGTGAAACTGGAATCAATGGGGGGAAAAAAAATACAAGCACTGCTCACGTTTGCCCCTGTGAACATACCTTCAGTGAACTGGCACCCTTACTGCCGTGCTGCTGCGCTTCCCTGTTTTCATTACCCTGGCAGCTCTGAACCTCGCAAACCTGCAATAGCAACACTCATATTGCATCATTCACGATCAGCCTGAGGACTCTGCCGCTCCGTCACCTACATCCTTTGTTTCCTGTGCATTTCCCCCATGCTTCACGGTTAAGAGCGGAGTGGTCACCGCTCACAGAGGTTTGCCAAAGGCCAGCACGTTCTGCTGTAATGGTTTCCATTGATGCAACAGTGGGGCAGTGGACATTTTTAGGAGGCAAATGAGTTGGGAACAGAAGCGCAGCACGTCATTTCCACTCACATATTGACTCATTCGTAACATGTAGACATGCCAATATAAAAGAAACATTTAATCGCCAAACGTTTCCTGGTAATAAAGACTACTCAGATGTGATGTCTGGACACATTTTGGAGATAACCCCGCCCAACCCACAATTCAGCAGACAGACACTGAAAGGGCCAAACGCTCAAATGACCATCTGCAACACAGTAACTAGACAAGTACTGACCGTTATACATGTTAGGAAGCAAACAACCCCCGTTTGTTAGCTCTGCATTGTGCTACATAGATTAACACTCTACAATTCTATGATGAACATCCAGAGAGTGACCTGAAAACAGCACAACCAAGTGCCTGCCACATAAGCTCTGAGATACTGCTTCAGCACCATTAGATCAGATCTCAATGCACCAAGAGAGGATAACAGGCTAATGGTCGGTTTACCAAACTGAGGTCATCACAAAACGACTGAATGGCAGAAGCTGGGTGTGCTGAAGTCTACTGCACTCTCCAGCTACTCTTCAGAGCAGATTGTCATTTCATAAGGTTGGTGGAAATCTAAGCGTAAACATGTATTCAGAATTCCACTGGCGATTTGCGAACGATTACGTGGAATCAGGAATAACAATACTCAAAAAGCAAAACTACCAATAACGTATGATGCCTCGGTAAAACTTGCAGTTGTCAATGTTGCTTCCTTAATTGGTAATACCTGTCAGAACAACTAATCACATGCAACTGAAGGTAACTACACTGTAAACTAAGTGACAATGAAAAAAAATGTAGCTAAACAGTGTTTAAATAGTATACAAATACACACATCTGCTACTCACTTTCAGGTACCTAATGTGTCCCCTTCTGACTGCCATGAAGACACTTCACAGATCCCGATTCTGAAGGTACCAAAAACAAAAGGTAGTAAAAATACACGCTAGGGAGGGAGGGGGAGACCAAATTAAAACACAAAAACAAAAAAACTGAACAGAAAGGGGGGGAATTATTTCACAAAACAAAATCAAAGAAAAATCGAGCAAGATGTTCAGTCTTCTTCAGGAAATACCTGTGGAGAGAACAGAACAACTATCAGTCTCAACGGGCGTACCTTTAAAACTTCACCCTGAATAATCAAACTGCACCACAAAAATCTGTCTTATATATGCATTTTAAATAAGCAGATAATTAGTAGGTCAAGTGTGAAAATGACTGGAATGCACTTTACTAAACTTATGTCCGCATTTTACAGGAATGACAGGCGGCATATTGACAAGAAAAAAATACTGCATATCCAGCGCTACACACTGACCCCCCCCAACATGCAGGCATGATCCCATCGTATGCGACACTGATATTTAGGAACACATACTGTGAAACGAAGCGGCCCACTTTAGTTTGCACCATCTCACCGGCTACCTAGCAGTGTCCTAACGCGGTCCTCACATATACACCCAGCTTCCGCATTATCACCATTAGCACACCGTCCATCACGACCGGCGCATCATACTCACTTAAGAGTGACTGAAAGACCTCGGCAAAACCACTCAGCTCAAACTAAGGCGGGAAAGGTTTACAATGAAAACGGCCACAAAACGCACTATAACTAGCCGGATGAAAGCGGTTAGCACTTCCGCCTGCTGGTTACCGCCACCGTGGGAAGACAAACGGGTTAATGTGGCTCTCGGCCCATCTCTGCCTGGTAACTAACGGCAAGGCGCCAGCAGCCATTTTAGGTACAAGCCCTCCGAAATACAACATAAGGCGATATAAAGGTCCATCGGTTTAAGAAGCACACTAAGATAGCTACGGGCATATTTATCTAAAAATCAACCAGCCAGCGTGCAAAAAGAGGCGGGTTAGTTAGCTAGCTTCGGCTATTCGTTAATGACGTATAACTAATGAGGCGGCTTTACAGCAAAATGGCTAACTTTACATACAAGCGTGCATAATGTCCAACAAAACGTCCAGACGGATACGAAAGCGTAAATGCGCAGCCTGTCGTGGCACAACATGCTAATAGAGTCCCGGCTTCCTGCCCAAATAACCGGTCCAGATTTTACAGGTAAAAGCCTTGCGGTAAGCGGCGGGAATTCGCCGAAGCCTGAGTAGGCCTCGGTTTTTCCAAGCCGCATGGGCGAAACCCCCGCTTCCCCTCGGAGTTAATGACTAACTCGGTAAGAAGTGCACCGCGCTGAAACACCTTAAACACGTTACCTGCTCCTCCTGAAACACCGACTCTGCTTTTAAACCGATTACTCGACCTGCTCCAAGGACACGAAGGCCGGTGCTGCGGTCCAAGGCTGCGTACTACTCCACTCAGACAATGAAGCTCGTTGAAGACGACGATCATCCAATCGGCGAGGGGGCAGGCACTTGCAGGGCCCGCCTCCTCGACCGAATCATTCGATATATTACATGTCATTCATGTGCAACTCTCAGATCCATTGGTTGCAGTGCTGCCGTTCTTCTTTCTCTGTCCTAAGGAGGGTGCAGATGTTCATGGTATGGCTCGTCGCGCAATCTTTAAGGATTGAGAATATTGAAGAGTACATGTCATGGAACCGGCTGTATAGCCATTAAAAAGCCATTTAAAAGCACATTCATTATATACAACCATAGACTTTCCTGAACTGAAATTGCTTGTTTGTTATGTGAGTGAATGTAGTTCTCATTAGGGAGAGATGACTTTTGTGCCAGTGAGATTCAACCAAGAGAAAGACTAGTCAGTGTAGGTATTTGATAGTTATCACTTCAACTGGAAAAGTCTGCTACTAGTAGTTACCTTCCACAAATATTGCGATTTTCCAGCACTCAGATATCTTACCAACCTTGTAAAATAAAATGTTATCAATATCTACCAGTTCAAATAGTAATATTAACAGTAGCAGTGTGTGTCTGTGTAATATATTGTTACATATAATTGTGTTGTGCTCATATATATGGCTCTTTAAATAAAGACAGAACCCCAAATTACATAAAAAAAATTAACAGACTTTTTATTTGGTAGTACTATAGTTTCCAGCTTCAGGGGTTGTGGGTTCGGATCCCACCTCTGCTCTTTGTGTGGATTTCCTCCCAGAGTTGGATTTCCTCCCTGAGCTAACTGCTATCCCTAAATTGCTTGCAGCATATGATTGTGCATTTGTCCTGTAATGGACTGGCAAGCCACCCAGAGTGTACTCCTGCCTTGTACCCTGTGCTGCTTTGTGAAAATTTCAGGTCCCGGAAGTCCAGACCAAGATTTTGTTTCAACCAACCAGTTGAGTATAAAGAGGTACAGTCACAGAGTACTCAGCTGATTGGTTGAAACGAAATCTTGGTCTGGATTTTTACTTTCTGGACCTGAAATTTCTACCTCTGCAGTGCCTTGGACAGCTTTCAGTGTCCCGCCTGCCCTCAACCAGGATGAGCGATTAGAAGGATGGATAGAAAAGCTTTATATATATTAGGGTATACAGAAATATGACGTCATTATAAGAACACACAAAAAAAACATATTCCAAGAAAACGCAATCAGAATGAAGCTTTCACGTGTGGATGTGTGGATTTGTGTGATGGGTCCCTCTGGTGGACTGTGGATGAATCTCTTTGCAGTACGAATAGAATTGTATAGTTTTTAGGGTGAAAAACATGTTCATAGGACTGTCAGTTTTCATGTATCCCTTCTCACTCTACACGAGACACACATATAGGCAGGGGGTAGAAATTAAGCTGCCCGCTCACCTGAGGCGGGTAATTCAGACAAGGGGCTAGTACAAAAAAATTAAATGCCAGCCTGCTGGCTAGTAAGGAAATAATGCTTTAAATGTAAATACATTTTTTTTTTAACCGAGCAACCTAGTTGGCTAGTAGCAGACAGTTCCAGCTCCGCATGCAGGTAAATTAATGTTATTCCAGAACCTTTCACTGTGAGAAGCGTCTTTCAGAGTGTGCCACACATCACCCAAACGACAAGAAAAAGCTACTCACCGAGGACTAAAGCAGTGTTTCTTAAAGCAGTCCTCAAGGACCCCCAGATGGTCCACGTTTTTGCTCTCTCCAAATTCCCTGGGAGGACTGGTTTAAAAAACACTGGACTAGAGTATAACTGAATAAACACCTTTTTTTCTACTGCTAAATACATTGCAAAACTAACAAACACTGCTTCAGATATAATGCAGAGGATTTACTTACATTGGTTTTACAGTATCATACACCGCTGCCATTCTTCTGGTCTTCCTAAGTGTTTCTCTATATGAACAGCTTACATTGCTAATTGTCCCAGTTTAATGAGCAGAATATTTTACCGATGCCATTCAAACTAGTGAACTTGCTCAATGCTCTGGTCTTCTTATGCTACTTGCTGAACATTCCTGCTCCTTACTCATTGTGACAATTTATACATTTATTCAATTTATACATTTATTCTATACCAACATTACAAATAAGCAGAAAACATCCCTGTTCATCACATCTGGAAAATCATTATCTTGTTTAAGCTTATTAAAAGGCTAAAAAATAATTGCAGAAGTCGATTTCCCCTCACAGTTACAAAATGTTAATGACTTAATTACTCTCTAAACGAGAAATTAAATCGTGATGTTTGTTGGACATCAGAGAGCACAGAATATGTCTAGTTTACTGAATCCCTGTCCAGGATCCGATACTCCTGCAAGGGTTGATCTCTCATCAGCTGGGCTGCAGTGACAAGCCCAACGACCTAGAACAGAGAAGAGGAGAAATGATTTTTGGAAATTATCGAAACATTATGGATTCATACACATTTGTAATCTGACCCTTTTAATATCATCAGTGGGCAGAACGCCAGGCGTCTCATTTGTGAAAGGGCTTCATGGGCAAATCCACAGCTGTGTCAGGGATATTTATGCTAACCGCTCAGGTAGGAAGGCAGGGTTTTGGTTGCAGTTCTTAAAATAAACACAGCTCTTAAGCATATTATAAAAATAGCCAAACTGTTCAGATGCAGCCCTAATGTTGACGTTGAGCAATGACTGTTCACAAAAATATATATATAATTTCAAAAATGGCCTGTGCTTGCAATCTTGGCTTCTGTACATTTTAATCTGCATTAATATAAAAATAAGAACAATGCTAATTGGCATGTTTTTGTAACGATCATATTCACTTAAAATGTCCCACCTATGGAATTTCAGATAAACATACTGGACAATGTCGCACAAATGCCGCGATTTTTAGTTTTAAGAGGACTGATGAGAAGGGGTGAGGTACAGGTGGAGGAAAGAGGAACAACAAAAAAAAAAGCTGATTGCCATTGTGCACGGTCATTTGTTCAACCCTAACCCCATTCCCAGGGCTCTCCTACTGTTCTGACCGCTACCCCAGGCCAGAACCGCCCCCTGCCTTTGGACCTGTGCTTTCGCATTTAGCAGAACACACCCAATCTATTCTGAAGATATTCTGTTCTTCTGGGTTCCCCCCAATTCCCATCTGCCCCCAAAAAGCCCACTCTCTCATATACCAAACTGCCCTCATCAGGCAGTCACACAATGCATTTCGGTCCCTTCGGCGGAAGATCATTTTTCCTATATTTTTGAACATGCAGATACCGCCAAAGAGAAAAAGAATTTTGCAGATATACTACAACCATTACCTATTGTTCATATAATCTTCAATACATCCAGCGGCATACAACCTGCAACATCCGTAGATGTTATCAGGAATAATAAGACAGAGAATCTGAATTTAATACTTTATTAAACGATGGGCTAAATTAGTGCTTAAATGTCTTGACTTTTGGAATATTAAAAGTCAATATTTCAGTGATTTAAGCTAACAGCTTATGCCACACACTGCCTAGCTAGACTCTGATTGGTGCCTTAGATGTGTTAGGCAGACAATGTCTTTTGTACTTGTGTATTTTAATGCACACAATTTAGAACATTAAAAAAAAAGGTAACACTTTACTTGAGGGGGGGGGGCACATATAATGTAGTAATACACTCCTACTTAGTTACTGGTTAATACACTAAGTCACATATTGATTTCATGCTTATCATTAATCAATCATAACGGTTCATGTATTTCATGCAGCTACCACTTTTGTTCATGATTTGCACTTGAGTAGTAAGTGAATCGCTAAGTTACTTGTGCCCCCCTCAAGTAAAGTGTTACCAGAAATACAGGATACAAGCCCCTTTTTGTTATAGTGGCTGAATTCAGGCAGCACACAGTACAAAATGGGATTTGAAAGCTCATCACCTCTGAAGCTTTTAAGCATCGGGCCGGCTCCCCTGAATCATGCTGCTTTGACTTGCCCTTTTTCAAAATGAGAACCTCCTGGGAACTGTACCCAGTGTTACAAGAGTCTTCCTCTTAGCCTCAAAGCCCCGAATTAGAAACTAATTTACTATGTGTTAAAAAAAAAAAAAAAAAAACTGCTTTTCTTTGCTCAGCTGGACGTTCTACTTGTGGGAAGAATCCCGCAGCCACAGGGCCATTTAAAGTTGGGCCGCATCGTTCGCTGACCTGGAGCCTTTGGCACCATACCACCAGACTGTCATGGCAGGTCCACAGTTTAGTGGTCCCACTGGTCTATCTGGTGCCAGTGTGCTGTAGGCAGAACTGTCCAATTAGCATGTTAATCTGCCAAAGTACAAAGTAATCCTCAGTGTAAAAAGGGGCTAAGGTGACGAGTGCCGAGGGAGTCAGCCGTCGGACTGAAAATAGCCTCCTGACCACTGACCATCCTCTGCGGTGGGGTCAGTTTATCAAGGACATGGAGGGATTCAGCCAATAATTAACTGTGGTGGGGGGGCGTGAAAACTGACAATCTTTAAAGTACGGCTTTGTGTTGCATGGTACTGGTAATAATGCTGCTTCCAGGACACCATTCTTCCCGTTATCCTGACATGATAGAGGACGTAAAAATCTGCCCGTTCAGTACAGCTCAAACCCGCTTTAAATTCACTTGTGCTGCAGTCACCGTTGCAAACACCTTAAATATACTTTAATACACTACTATGCTTTCTATGCAACTTTTAACCTTACTACCATTTCCCTTTTTAGTACAACTTTTACTTTTTCCTAGTTACAATGAATATTACATTATAATATTCTAATACAACTAAGAATGCTATTGAGCTGGTTCCCTCACAGTATACAACTCTCTACTTAAAAAAACCTTAAAGCATAACATAAGAAATGCATAAAATTCTCTTCCTGAGTGTTTAATTCTCAAAGGTGTAGAGAAAAAGGACCTTTTTTCCTTTTAGGTTGGTGTTACTATCTGCACATTGCTATACAATGTAATACACCCTTTAATTAAAACTACCCCGTTTCAAAGGTTGATAGCCAAGGCTAAAGGTTAGTGTTTTATTAGTGGACAGACTCACCTGAAGGACAGCAACCACCGCAGAAGAAATGATAATAAAGTAAAGGACAAACATCCAGCCGCCCTCCAGCTTTGCCTGACAGCCCTGCGCATGCAGACCATAAAGCAGTCGTCAGGTACACACCTCCGAAATAAGTGAATTTACAAGCACCAAAACTGCTCCTCTGCGTAAAATATTAAACAATGTGTATCATAAAATTCAAGTAAAAAAAATAAAAAATAAAACTCATACCAGGAAAGACTAAGAAAACCGGAAAAACTTCGGATTTCATTGGGTTTTGCCAATTTCCCTGCACAGACATTTCCTACATATGCCAGAATGCACCTCATCTAACAAAAACTATGCTAGCAAAATCAAAAGTTGTTTGTAGTGTTGACGGCGTGTTCAAAACAGATGATGGTCCAAAGGCTTCTTTTTCTTGAACTTAAATAGTGATTTTCATTGGTCTGATTTGTATTAACGTTTAGCTAGTCCAGGAGCAGACACACGTTAAGTTTCTAATTTGTTTCGTGTCGTGCCAATGAAAGAGGTAATTCCCTCCAGGTTTTCTGCAAATAATTACAGGACTGCACAGTAGGAATAAATTTATTAAAAATATTTTACAATATTTTGGACGTTATTGCTTCAGGGTATTTCAGTCGGTGCTGCATGGAAAGCTTAGCACCTACCTGTGGATAAAGGAGGTCTGGTCTGTTCAGGGTGCCGTTGCACATGTCGAAGGTGGAGTTACAGCAGCTGTGGGGCACTTGAACTTTACCAGTGCGGTTAAACCAAGGGGTGCTGAACCAGTCACTGTAATTATGGACTCCACAGCACTGTAACTGTAGAAACAAATTTGTTTATGTTCAGCCAATGCCTGCTTAGTCACATGTTCATTTAAAAATTAAAATAAAAAAAAAACAATGAACATAATTCTCTATACTTCATCACATGGATATAAACCTTAGTGAAAATACTATATTTACAGCAGCTTGGTAGAACTCGAATCCTTAGACAGGCATGCAAGAGAACATCAAACAAAGAGGGGAAAAAGATAAGATTCAGGTGTCAAGTACCATTATGCAGCAAAAGCTTTTCAAATATTATTGGGAATAACTGTCACAGGCCTAGAGTTTAGTTTAGTACCATAACCACAGCTGCTAATCTGAGCACTCCCATATGCCTCGTCATGACTTGTGGAGAAGCTGTTTTTGTTGATAAGACTACTGACATTCGATCTCGCCTTTTCCCTTCTTGCCCGTGACCAACCCTGGCCACACATTCTGCTGTCGGTGTGAGTGTGTCTCCCTATCTTGGGAGAAATAGCTGGTAACTCGAAGCCCACGACCAGTCCTGCTGACATTGTCCCCTCTAGTCTTCTAAAACAGGTCTTCCACAGTGTTGAGTCCAGAATCCTGGCTATTTTCCAATAGCTATTTCTGGAGAAAGCAGTTTTCCTGCATCTGGTTTTCGATCTGGTTTTAATTCTCATCATAGCACAGATTCTGCTCGTTTAAAGCTCCTGAAAGATCTTCTATTAATTGCCAACTCTGGTCATGCTGCCATTTTTGAGCTCTCAGATCTCAGTGCAGCTTTTGATACAGTTCACCGTAACATTCTTATCCCGTGTCTCGAGCAACGCGTCAGCATACAGGGTGCTGCTCTCACAGGGTTTGAATCAGGGGTAGGCAGCCCTGATCCTGGAGTGCTGATATCCAGCAGGTTTTCTATCCTACCTGATGACTTACTATCTGCCTGAGATCAGGTGTGGTTCATCAAAGACCAGGTCTTGACTTGAAGAAAACCTGCTGGATATCGACACTCCAGGATCAGGGCTGCCTACCCCTAGCAGACATCATATCTGACAGGTAGAAGTTTTTCAGTCAGTCTTGAGGACTGTTCACACAAATCTACCTGCCACTGGAACAGGGAAACTCCACTAAATCCTTGATGAACTGTGAGGACGATATATTAGAACCATGATATTCGAACCTTGGAGCACGTGCACCTTTCAACAAGCACTCTGCTAAGAACTTGGATGTGATATTTCCCAGTGATTTTAAATTCGACATTATTTATGTTGTCAAGGTCAACTTCTTCTAGCTGAGGGTACTGACTAAGACCAAACCTTCTCCCTCCATTACTGATTTTGATAAGGTATTCTATGCTTTTATCTCCTCTATCCTGGACTATTGTAACTTGATGTAGGCTGCTGTAAGTCAGCACTGTCTCGCTCACCTTCAACTCATCCAGAACATTGCAGCTCGACACCTGACGTATGCAAGACCATATATTGCTTGTCATTTGATTTTAAGGTATTACTACTTGTTTCTAACTGCCTGAACGGCTTAGTACCGTCTTCCCTTGCCGACCTTGTGCAACCCTGCTCCCCTACTAGGGCACTTAGGATGCTATTCATCATGCCGAGGGATAAAATCAGGGGCATCATGCTTTCCTGACATCCACACCCCCCACATTAGGTCAGTGCCTGGTTTGAGCGCTTAAGAAACCAAATTCTCTCACTGGCTTATTAACGCGAGTGGATTATTAACAGTGTTAGTGTTTCTTCTCTTCAGGGTTCAGGTGCAAGATAGGGAACAACCCAGAACGGGGCACCAACCCAGAATTAGGTAACTTCAGTTCATCTCAGTATGTTATGGACTGCAGGGAGAACCAGAGTACTTACAGGAATCCCCATGGGGAGAACATGTGACCTCCACACACATGGAACCATAGCAGAGACTCAAACCTGGGTCCCAGAGATGTGAGGCAACAGTGCGATAATAAAATAACATATCTTAAAATGCTAATCAGCTGAACAGGAACATGAATTATTGAAACTACAAACTTCCTGGGTGAAGTCAATAATTCACTAAATATAACTGATGCCAAGCTTATGTCGGAAAGTTTGATTTCACAGAAAACAATATATTTATAGTGAACACACCTCTTCCTGAATGGCATCCACTGCATTAGAACCGGAGTCCTGTTTGTTGCCGGTGTAATTCTGAAACATCCCCCAGAAAGGCTCAAATTCCGAATGCACCTAGAACCATAATCAAATTAAATGCTGCCATTAAAGCGACATGAAAATTAAAGCTACGGAACATAAAAATTTAACTAAACCAGTTAATCGCGTTACCTTGCCTATGTTCACGTAGGACAGGACAGATGCTGTCGCCTCGAGGCAAAATACAATGACGAGCAGATAAACAAACTGAAAAAAAGCATTAAAAACAAGTGTGTTTACCATTACAGTCAAAGGGTTGGTCTTATGAAAGATCACATATTAAAGTCTTAGATTTAAACAGAGATGCATCATAAGATCTCATGATCATAAAACTCTATTATCCAGCAGAATATTCAACAGAAACCATTACTTGTGTACATAAAACATGGATAATTAAATGACAACATATCTTAAAATGCTAATCAGCTGAACAGGAACATGAATTATTGAAACTACACACTTAGTCGCAAAAAGAGAGTTAAGCACCCAGAAGTAATGGTCCGATTTGGATGTAATGTGATACATGTGCAGACCAGAGATGGGTACGTAAATGATTTGATTTGCAAGGAGCTGGCACATCTAGTCACCAGACACAGAGGACGCCTCGTAGGCGCATTAGACAGCATTACCAGCACTTGACGGAGTTTGATAGGGGTCACATTGTGGGTTTGCATGAGGCTGGGTGGTGGTATCGTGCAGTTGTCCAGCATGTGGGGCATGCAGATGTCGCAGTCGCCCGATGTTGTAACCAATGAACACACGAGGGCACCCGCACATGTCGCCAAGGTTCCCGTTGAAAGATCATCATACTGTGCACCAAGCATTACAGAATATCATGGCATCTGCACCTGCCATCTGGACACAGACTCTCTGCAACACCCTGTGTCATCCCACACCGTGTCTCGATGACAGGCATCAGCTGAACTACGGGTTCACCATCCTATGCGTAGGCTGCTGTTAAACACCAGTGTTTGAAGTGATACGGTAACTGGGAGACATGGACTGATGACGAGTGGCGTTGTACCATATTCAGCGATGAATCTCAGTTCTGCATTATCACGGATGACGATCGCGTGTCGGGAGCCATAGGGTGGGGAGCCATAGGGTATGACATCATGGTGTGCGGAGCCATAGGGTATGACATCATGGTGTGCGGAGCCATAGGGTATGACTTCAGGTCATCTCTGGTAGTGATTCAGGGGACCCTGACGGCACAGCGCTATGTCAGTAACATCCTGCGCCCGCATGTCTTACCCCTCCTGAGACAGCACCTTGGTACAGTCTTTCAACGTCCGACCACACATGGCCCGAGTGTCTATGGATTGCCTGTGTCATGTTGAGGTCCTCGTGTGGCCAGCCAGGACCCCTGATCTTTGCCCAATCGAACATGTGGGATCAGCTCTGACATCAACTCAGACCCGGTGCCAATCTGCAGGATCTCGAGGGCCAGTTACAACAGCTGTGGGCCGCAGGAGGGGATACAATGGCTGTACGACTTCCTTCTGCGCTGCTGCATGTACCCAGAACCGGGGGGGGGTGCCACACTCTACTGACATGGGACCAGCTGTGTACCCAAACTGCCAACTCTGTTGTCTGTTTGACCTGATATTATAATCATTGCTATACAGTCACATGACCTTTCACCACATGCAGATTCATTTCATTTTCACCACTCCATCTGGGTGCTTAACTTTTTTTGTCACTGAGTATTTATCAACTGATCATGCTTGAGTGTAACTCCAGTAAAGGCCATTTATCCATCCACCCATCATACATTCCAAGTGAGCCTGAAACCAGACGCAGGCTGCACGGGGTAAAAGGCAGGGGTAGACCCTTCCAGTAAGGCTGTGTCATATGATATTGATATTATACCGCACATGCACAATAATTACCAGGGCTTCAGATGACAGGCGATACATTTGGCCGGATGGCAGCTTTTCAGTAATATATGAACATTTATTTACACCAACAGTTTGGTAAGCAGATTAGTAGTATGCCAAAAATATTAATGAGATACCTTCTGTGACACCTAAAAGTTAGTAATCTATATCAACTTGGCCTATCTGTGTTTATTAGATTCAGTTAACGGAGAACAGCACATAATACTGTTTTGGTATACTATAGTTTGGTATACTTCAGTGCGATATACACTGTAGCGGAGCACAGCACATAATACTGTTTTGGTATACTATGGTTTGGTATACTTCAGTGCGATATGCAATATGCACTGTAGGGTCGGTGAAGAAAGGAACAGCTCAGTAGCCATGACATCTTTTAAAGGAGGAGATCTTGTGGATAAAAACGAGAAAGACATCGGTTGTGTGACGGCACTTATTGCAGTTTAAAGTCTGACATGTTTTTAAAACATAAAAATATGCCGAATTTATACTGATTAACTTTTGGGAGTGATAAAATGACTCATCAATATTTTAGGTGCACTAATAATCTGCATATCAAATTGTGGGCGGAAATAAATGTCTGTATAGTACCTAAAAGCTGGCGTCCGGTTAAATGTTTCGCCCATTATTTGAGCCCTGGTGATTACTGCGCATGCTCTGGATAATATCGATATGTCATCACCCAGCCTAACTGGAAGGGCTCTTTGTGACTTTGATGCTTGATGGATGGATGGAGGGACGGATGGCTGGATTTTACCTCTGGTGTCATCCCTGCACTGGACTGTATAAAGAATCTCACCGCAGCCTGCAGCACAGTGCTATCCCTGATGGACACCCAGCAGCCGATGCCCCCACTGGCGAGCAGGACGGCCGCGCTGACCAGGGCCACGATCGCAGGTAAGATTAAGTAGATGTTGCGGAAAAGCAGTCCAGTTTGCCTGAAGTTTACCAGCAGGTACACGCCACTCAAACCCACCACCAGAGCGGCAAGCTGCAACAAAACAAGAGACAGATGAGTATCGGATTAGGCGGAACTGTACACCTGCCAAGCATGGGGGGAGGGGTCCCTCAGTCTGGGGAGGGGAAAAGCCCCACATGAACTGTAAATGTTCATTATTGGTTATTCCTTACAAGGCTGTGCTTTGAGCAAATAAACATTCAATCACTCTACAGCAGGGCTGGCCGATCTTATCTGCAAAGGGCCGGCGTGTATGCAGGTTTTTAGGAAAGCCTTCTGGTCACCTGTTCAAACCCAGGTGTGAGGACTCTTCAGCCAATCAGTCCTCCAATTATTAATCTAATTAGTAAATTGCAGAGAAAACCTGCATTAACAATGGTCCTTTCTGTATGACTGGCCACCCCTGCTCTAAGATATTTTAATAATGGCAACCTATGAAACGTACAGGAAGTTCTTAACTAACCAAAAAATTAGATCCAACTTGAGTCTAACTGAACACATGCGAAAACATTCAGCTTTTCTTTCTAACCTCCTTTCATTTTAAAGTCATGTGACAATGTGTTATCTTGCGTTACAGAACTTCCGTTTCTGACAAACATTTCCTTCCAAGCACAGGACTAGATGAACTGAACAGCCAAGTAATAATCATCACTAACTGTTTGCATTGTAAAGCGTCCTTGAGTGTGAGAAAGGCGCTATATAAATAAAACATTATTATTACTAATGTGAATTTAGCGAGGTTTTAGTCATAAAGCAGATCTGGACGCCTACGAAGTTGTTCAATACATGCAAGAGTGCGACTCCCAAAATGTGAAAATATTTACTTTAATTTCAGTCATCATATTTATTACTATAACACAGACGAAATGGACATCTTCAAAAAATGATAGACATTTAACTAAATTTGTGCTACGTATTTCATACCACGGACAAACAAAAACTACCATGTTCTGAAGATTATGCCACCGATGCTATGAGTAACTTGGTGATTGTAATTTCCTTACCCATAGACACTGGCACGCGATCCGTAGAGTTATTTTAGATATTCTTCTCATGTCACTCATGACTTCGACGTAATTAAAATTAACGGCGTGGGACTGCAAATTAATAAAAGGGCGCCGGAGCTTTTAGCCGCATTTGAGCCCCGTGATAAGCCTCCATACACATACTGCATGAAGAGGCTGCGCTTCATAACGCGCAGCGCCGCGGTCTCTTCGCGCTCCCATTGGTTGCTTTTCTTCTGACCCGAACCGTGCACGCGCTCGCACGGCGCGCCGTCGTAACTAAACAGGTTTTTTTCTGTCCCTGTGAAACCGGTTTTGTTTTGATGCATTTAAAATATTCCCAGTCATCTGCCACCCGCTTATGTAGTACAGACTGGCGTCTGGAGCTTATGCACGAATCCGTCATATATGCAGGCATTTATGCAGGTATGTGCTGTATGTACTACATATCTGTATTTATGTAGAATAAAGCTGTCTAGGAACTCGAATATATTGACACGTTTTTATTAATAAATGACATTATTTGTAAACTGTTCAATAATATTTCCAGAGCATTTGATCCCTTATAATGCTGAGTGATTCACAGTGAAACTTATTTATGCTACATAATTTTGTCCGCATCTATGATTTTTTTGTTGCATTTAATGCACTTATATATAGAGTGACAACATACTTCATATAGTACAGAGTGTTAACAATGCTCAATGGTAAGCAACTATATTCTCGATAACGATGTATAATAATCATTAGTTTAAAATAAAAAAAAAAAATCATTGGTATGCCAGTTTATATAGCGATAACTAATTTTGCCATATGTAAATAAAAAATAGGTTCAAATAATATGAATACTTTACCCATACCCAATCAACCATAATACAAACTATGTAATGTCATACAATCGTTCGTCTTAGACACCCTAATCCAAAGGCTTATAATTACACCATTTATGCAGCTACATACTTACTGAAGCAATTTAGACTTGGTAAGTGAATGATCTGTGGACTGTATTGGCTCTTATTTTCTTAGGTACTAAAACTGTCCGACAAAACAAATCCGTTTGCAACGAATATGTACAAATCACTGTAATTTACAGTTGATGGTTTTACCAGGTTTTATGTAACCACAATTAAGTTAAATGTCTATCATGTGAAATATAAGCTTGGAGAAAACGATGTCTTGTACACATCGTTTGAGTGGTAGCCCATGCAGGAAGAACCGGACAAAGCAGCAGAATGGGACGTCAGTCCAACACGAGGCAATTATTTTTAAAGAAAAACCTTCCTTTTTAGTAATAGGCACCATATCTGCCGTAGCTGCTTGTCCTCCATCCATCCGTTCTTCCTCCCATCCTCCAACTGCTTATCTGGTACAGGCTCATGGGGCAGCTTCTCCCGTATTCCAATAACACAGCTTGACATCAAAATGAACAGTCATTTACGTATGTATTTATTCAAAGTTCAGGAAAAAAGTTAAAGGTGGTTACCGCTGTATGGTAATTAAAGATATTGGTAAATCTGCATCGCCATTCATACATCTCAAAAATGCTCAAATCTCAGACTACCCATCACTTGTATTAAGCAAAACATTTAACACTGTAACATCATAACAAGCACGAACTTTAGCTAAGGTGACGATATTTTAAACATAGCATGATACTGGTAAAATCTATATTCATATATTATAGTAAAGATTTAGCCAATTATTATCCTTTTAAATTGTCCTCTGTCCATTGCTATCAATGCTTCAGTTACTTTTACAAATCTCTTGTTTAGCAATTATACTCTCACTGTCTGGTGAGCGACAGCATGAACAAATTAGCCAAGGAGATCTGAACTTCCCAACTGGGGACAGATTCAACGTTTGCTATATATCTGGGGTCCAACTGTGTGCAGCCCTTTGATAGAAAACATATGGAGATGGAGATCAAAAGTGTGACTTTGGAAAATGTATCGAATTAAATCAAATGACCAGCACTCCATTTTTGAGATTCCAATGCAGTTACGAGGTAGATAGTGAATTAAAATAAAGGGTAATGTTGTCAGTTCGACGTATAACTGTCTCCTTTGAAAATATATCTCATGACATCTGTAGTGTCTCTTTAAACAGGAGACTGTCCTGTATCCAGGATCTAACGACGTATCTCTATGTAGAGGAAGAATCATGACAAGGACCCAAAGCCGTTGCATGTGAATTTCACTCACCCCGAAAAACAAATTATGTGGACTAAAGGAGATACATGAAGGACGAAGAGTGTCAGAGAGCATTTTTGCGTTGAATGGCATTCACAATAAAAACAAGTTCTTCTACTGTAATTACAAAAAGAAATAGACACCTTTATTCTATTTATATATGTCAGACGTTTCTGTCTTTAGTGTGCAAATGCTTAAGAAGAGGAAAGGAAGTGCCAAGACTATTGTTAAATGCCAAACTGATTGGAATTGCTGTTGAGGGTGTCCTCAAAAAAAAAAATAGAGAGAATATTTGATGGTGGCAAGGACGTTAACTGGCAGCAATGGCCGCCTTCCAGAAATCACCACTTGGAACAAAAAATGACGATGTCTGAAACTGTCATTGGTGAATCAGTTTACACAGGAAGTGGGCAGAACAGCGTTTATTCCTCCTGACATTACCATGATGTATCTTTGACCTCCTGTCCCGAAATGAGTCCCCGTTTCCTTACGATTCCTGCAGCGCTCACAGTCACTGACACTGAGTTGTCTTGTTGCTGGTCTCTACCTCCACCATAAAGCCATTGCTGATATTCCTGGGGCTCGGGGGGGTAGGTAGGACTGGGGAGGGCTCCCGCTTGTCCATCGGAGAGACTGAGCAGCTCTTTGCTGTCATTCGGGGCCGTACGATTGCAGTTTTAGGGATGACGGACAGTTGTTTGAGTCCGTCTGGTTTCAGGGGCGGCCGGGTGGGCGGGAGGCCAGGAGGGCATCCTGCAGGCAGCAGACGGGCAGCGGGTTTCATTGGGCTGCATTGTGGAAGAGCATGAATTAGCGGGGTGGACTGACTTGGCGGTGGAGCCTTTTCATCAGTGAGGCCAGGAGTGTCTTTGGTGTGACTCTGCTGACTCCGGCAGTCCGGGGATGACTTCTTTTGCGCGCTCTTCTCCTGAGGGGTCTTGTCGGACCCGGGGCTTTCGCAGCTGTCAGTACGTCGCCGGGATCCCTCGTGCATGCGGCTGGTGGCCACCACTGCTTTCATCGCAGCCTGCTTGGGGAACAAATCTCACTGTTGGTGCCGAAGAGCAGACATCACGTGCAAAACAGAGCCAGTGCAAGCCACTTCTTGTCAAGCAGTATAACTGTTCATTAATAAATGTCAGATTTCTGAAATAGTATAAACCCAAGAGAACACATAAGGCATCTGTCCAGGGCAGCGGTAAAATTGTGAGACCCGCGGACCCGATAACAGACTGTATCGCGAGAGAATCCAGTGAGTGCGTGGAAGAACCACTCTAAACAGAGCAGTTGATGGACAAAGAACTTCAGATTTTCAGTGTAACTTCACTGAATGTCTTAACTGCAAGTTGAAGTGCTTAATATCCATACGAGCACTACATTATAACTATAGTTCACAGTGCAGTACCCGTGCTGCTATATGTGGGTACCTGCTTAGAATGTAGCCTCTGCTAAACCCGGTTTAAGTAATCCCGTTGCCGATGGTGATCCAGACCGGCGCTTCCTGCGTGCCCCCATGAAACGGTGAGCCCCGGCGAGCGGTGCGCTGACCTTCAGTTTGCGCCGGGCGTTGAATTCCTGCAGCTTCCTCTGCGTGGTGTCCATGTGCGAGAAGCGGCCCACTTTCCCCAGCACCCACGGGTGCTGCAGGGCCTGCTGAACCGTCAGACGCTTGCGGGGGTCCAAGACGATCAGTTTGCTGACCTGCCCCAACATATCACACAGAGCCGGGGGAGGGATTTCAGAATACGGCGACAAGCAGCCCGTCCCATACTAAGCAAACTATATTTTTATTAGCGGTTATATTTATTTATTAATAGGCTGCAGATATTTTATCTGCTTCTTCACTTTGCTCTCTTTAGTTAGATGCAATATTACATCATGAAGCCATGACGCATATTAAGTTTTGCTCGTTTTTTTTGGGATTAGTTTGGAACCAATTTTGCTCAAAGAATCGTTTTGTACCTTCAAAAAACTCTTATAGGCAAAATTCAACTGTGAATATTGTATCATTTAGTCTCGTAGTTCTCATAACCCCGTTGTCCTGTTTGAAATCCTCACCAGGTCCTTGGCATTTAAGGAAACTTCATCCCACCAGGGGGAGACAAATTCGTAGTCACAGTTAAGGATGCGGCTGTACATGTATTGGTCTCCCCTTGGGTCGAAAAATGGTTCAAACCCACAAAGCCTAAGAATGGGTGACAGAAAACCTGGCAGTTATACATAGGCATGAATATATAGCGGTTTGTATATACCATACACACATGTGCATTGCATACACACACATCGATATTGCCTCTGCAAAACAATCCAAACTTCCCAGAATGCACCACAGCCTCATTTGATCTGAACTCACAGTATGTAGAGAATGACTCCAACGGACCACATGTCCACCTCCGGGCCGTAGCTGCTGCCTCTGAGGATTTCCGGAGCTGAGGGGAGATGGGAGAAGCGCCTGTCACGTCCACAGTACGGGGTCCCTGGGTGGCAGTGCTTAACTTGTCCCTGGCGTGTCACCGCCGGTGTCTGTTACATGTTGACTCATGTCGTGTCCTGTCATGCGTGCCTAGCAGCCGCATTCACAAAGCCTCGTCTGTCCCTCGTAAAGTGATGTAAAGGGGAACCACTCACCGCAGTACCCAGGAGTACCACATACTGTTTTCATTGTCACTTGGTCATCTATGATCTTGGAGAGGCCAAAATCCGCTGCGACAGTGAAAAGAATGTCTTATGGCGTGAGTCCCACTAGTCAAAGCAGGTTTTTACAGTTTAGCTTGGTCAAATTTAAACAGTCTGCGTTTCTTTCTGTCATCCGCAGCCTTTGCTGACATTATCGTTACGTAAACAATGCCCAGTGTGTAATCACCTATCTTCAGAGGGGCATCCAGGGAAAGGTCAGCATAGAGGAGGTTCTCTGGTTTCAGGTCCCGGTGTACCACTCCATTCTCATGTAAATACTGCAACGGGAGCACAGGCAGATCCAGGGGCAAGATGTTACACATTCATCCCTGAAAAAAACACCCACACGTTCTGATCGATGGTCTCCTCTCTCTTACAATAGGCCATTTTTTATGGATTTAAGGTGTAGTTTGGCTTCAAAAGCCCGCCTGGAAAGAGCTGGAAGGACGTATAAGATAAGAAGGGTTCAATTGTTTCCACATTTGCATGGGCAGCAGCCTGAAACCATTTATCTCTGCTTGGTTCAATATACACAATATTACATAAAGCTTCCCGCCTGGTATAAAATACTGACAATCATGTAAAAGTCTAATTTTAAGATAATTTATTGAGCTAAAAATGGTGTCACCGACCCAGAATGTTTATAACTATAAATGACTGTTGTCGGGCTGAATATGTAGGGAGGTTTTTGACCTGCCATCTGGACACAGGTTCAGTGTTTTTACTGGTCTTTAAGGACCCTCATTGTCTATCTTGTTCACACGCTCATGTTGTGTCCTGATGCTCGACTTCTTGCTTGCGCAATTCCGGAGCCACTGAGCCGTTGAGCGTTTAGTCTCCTAGGTGGCTGGTTCTCGTTAAGCCCGTCATTTGAGAGCGGTGCTGCCGCAGCAGCCCAGGGGGGCGGCAGTGCTCCCCATTTTCTGCTCCTGACCTGACAGTAGGACCCTGGTTTTTATTGTCTGGCTTCAGCAGCTGCTGGCCCCCTGAGAAAGATACTGAAGCCTTTGCCACAGTTAACCTCACCATTGTTACAGTAAAATAACACTGATCTTCTGGGAGAGCATTCAGTGAATATGGGCTCCATTTGTACATTAACAATCCTCTGCATGGAGTCTGACCCCTAACCTTACTGCAAACACATCTAATGTCATTGGTATTAATCATGCAAATGTCATTGATACTGGTTTCGATTCACAGAGTTTATATCCTCAGAATGTACTGTATTCTCTGATCATTGATATTATTGGTGGTATTGAATTTGGGGAGATATTATATGTCATAGCATTATCCGCATGCGTGGACAATTTCGTGGGTCTCAATGGCTGTGTTTTCTGCCTCAGAAAATGCATGCATCTGATAACCGCATCACCGTCATCCTGACCTTCTAACCAACCCTAACACTAACCCATTGTCCAATAATTACAACAAAGTTCACCAGTGCAAAGGGATCATGTCTATTTGACTTTGAACATAGCACCATTATTTTGGCTATACCATTCATCCTAACTGCTTGTCCTGGACAGAGTTGTTGGGTATTTTGGCTGTTCTTTATCTCTAAGATGTAACCAGCACGCTGAGTACTGGATAATCAAGCCCTATGCCATCAATGCTTTCATTTTAATGCCTTTTAATAAAGGGAGGCCCCCAGAACCCTTACTAGGGGTATAACAATACCTCATCCGCAATTCAAATATATGATAATTCACATCGTAATGCACTGAGACATGAAATCATCTATTAATGTTAACACAAGAGGGTGCAATAGGCATAATGTCATGTTTGGTTTGACATTTTATTTTTGCATTTTGCACCAGAGAATAAGAAAAAAAAAACTGCAAGAAATGAGAAATGGATTGAAGTTTTTCCTGTAAATGTACATGCCTAAAAGGAATAAATAAAAGCGGTGAGATCTTAACACAAACGTTTTCAGTCTTATACACTGTTTATACATCAAGGTTTTGCTTGATTCTTATTTTTCCTTTACTTTCAAGAAGGTAGGTATGTGCTTGTTTTTTTTTTAAAAAAAAGCACTTTAAGTTAAGAGATTTTTTTATTTTATTTTAACATTTTGCACTGGAAGAATAAGGAGAAAGCTACAAAGAACTGGTGAAACAACAGTGTTTTTGTAAGCATATATGAGAATTATTTGTATCGAACTGTAACCCCGAATCGTCTATCAAACTGAACAGCAGATTGTATCGATACCCCACTAATCTTTACATATTTCTTTTATCATTGTACTAAACTTTAAATGTTCCAAGATCCTAGTCATTACTTGGGTAATTTTACTTAATTTGTATATTGAGGTATTAGTAGGAGACATATTGATTTTTTATAAATCATTTTTACTCGTGTAGGTCTTTAGGGAGTATGCTCTAAATGTCCTTTTGGTGGCCTATGTCAATGTCAAACGTTTAGTTGGCATGAAGCCATCCCGTAACTCTACCACCAGAAACCCACATTTTCTCCAGCCATGGGAGTCTGGTAGTCTGGCTCCCAGCTGAACTTGTGGCCTAGAAAATAATCACAGGCGATTCCTGCGTTTTAGCTAGACACTCTTCTGTTATTGAACGGCTCTGATCATGTGGGAGTTTGCTCATGATGTAAGTAATTAGCTTCTCTGTGCGCTTTCTCCTTGTGGAAAGACGGCTCTCCTCGGCACGATTATCTGCACAAATTTGGGGCTGTGTAGATGGCGCCTGTCATGAATGCTCTCACTGGGAGCTCTGGCTCCATCGGAAAAACAGAATAAACGTCCTGTGCTATTGTACCAACCCAAGAGCAAATGGATTTTCTGCAAATTAAGTGAGTCATAATCTTACACATCTGAGGACAAATTACATCACTACCCTGCACAATGCCTAGCCTCATAACTAGTTTTAGCTCAGTTTACAGGATGTACAGTCTCCTACTTTCTGGTCATCTTCGCCTGGTTTTCTCAGTTCATCAGCGAGGAACACATGCTTCCCTGTTTGCTATTCCAGCATTCCGAAGTCCACAGGCCCCAGAATTATAAGACAGCTCCAGTGATTGGTGGACAGCTCAGGTCTCCCTGCACTTTACCAGGTTTCCAGGCCCTCTCTCCCTGCACAGGAAGCAGATCCTGCAGTACCCTCATATATTGCATGTTAAATGGGTTTCTTTAATGGATTATGGTCCTTAACTGCATTGGGTTCTCTAACAGATGTTTGTCCTGGTTTTACACCCAGCAGGCCTTCTGGAAGATGTCTTAACAGCTGCTGTTTTTCCTCTGACAGGACTCTGCTTGGCCTTCTTATAGTCCTACTGGGAATTATTCCTCTGACAGCATTTCAGGGAAAGTAGAGTGAACTTCCCTCTGTTTCACAGTCCATCTAGTTAAGTGCCTATGAGAGATTTTTCACCCCCCTCAGTCGGCAGGCAGCGTTGTGCTTTTGTCCTCCTTCCTCATTTGTGTGCTCCCCTATGGCATCTATTTGTGCAGCCTCTGTAATTTCAGTCCTGTTCCAGCTTCACACATTTCCCAAGGAGTCTATGCAATCTGTATCACTTAAATCAAGATTCTATTTTCATTCTTACTTTTAACTCAGTAGTGAAATGTTTGTCCTGAACACGGATTTCTTCCCAATTTATCATACATGGGGGAAAAGGATTAATTTCATAAATGTATCCATTTCATAATTAGGAATGTAAACTGGGATACCGCCTCATGTGGCGTGAAAAAGTACAAACTGTTTCTTTAGTGTGAAATTATCCACACGTAACCATCTGCATTTCTGATTCTACAAACCTGAATCAAATGTTCCATCCACCATTAAGCAGAAATGCCTCTAGAACAGTGTTTCTCAACCCGGTCCTTGGTGACCCGCCAACGGTCCACGTTTTTGCTCTCTCCTAGATCCCTATGGTGGACTGTCTGCAGGTCTCTGAGGACCGGACTGGGAAACACTACCCTAAAACCTTAAAACGTTTATACCGCCAGATTCTGTAACCATCTAATTTATGGCATTAAGTAAAGGTCTCGTGTTTCCTGTCTGATCCAGGGTCAACAAAAATAATGGAGACGGCAGAGGAAAGGTAGATTAAAAGTAAGTAGATCACGTTTACAAACTCAGCAACAAAAGTGAATCATGTTCACTTTTGTGAATAAGTGCCTATTTTGCAGGTACATCTCCTGCAAAATTACTGGATGTGTCAAAAGCAAGTCTCTGTAATCATGAAAATGTCTGTTGAACGTGGACAATGACAAAGAGGAACTGTGGTCGCTAGCTGAAGCTCACCAACCGGGCTAGACATTATAAATGCATGACCTCAAAAACTATGATATGTGTTTCAACAAAAGCTGTAGATTGTGAGTTTCACAAAGCTAGAATTTTTGGCAGGGCTGCCATTTAGGAAACGCCTGTATCCAAGGCTAACAAAGATGTATATAACCTGGCGTGAAACCACAGGACCTGTGTTCTTGAGCAATGGAAAACGCAATGTAATATGGCCTGATGAGCTGTCTGTCACTGCTTTTCCCACATCTGGGAGACCCTGGTTGATGAAACTGGTTGATATGTTTCTTGAAGGAATATTACATCACATTTATTCCTCTTTAAATAACACAAACCGTCTAGCATCTTTGCATTTAGCTACATTTAACCATATTTAAAGCAGTTTATAAAACCTTTACCACATTCAGTTTACTGATAACTTTTGTATACGTGTTTGGTATTAAGCTATTTTTCACATGGCAAGACAAAAAGGTAACTTTATATCTGTTCCTCCAAGATACAGTACATGGCGATTAAAATATGAGTATTATTACACGGCACATAGTAATTATGACATCATAATCTTGCGGAGCTACTTATCGGAAGCTGTGACATGCTTCTGAGGCAGCTGTAATTAGCCTATTTATTTAATAACGATCATGCTGTCTTAATTACTGCTGCTATGGTGAGGCCCCTGTCCCTCTCCCTGTCGTTCTCCTCGCCATAAAGTGATCATTCACCACAGTGAAGAACACTCCATCCATCTCTCACAGACGGAACATCCCACTCATTAAACATGAGTTAGACTTAATTAGTCAGATGTAAGGGTTCCATTTACACTTCATTCCATTCAAAGATGAATCTGTGATTAATGAGGACCATGTACAAGCCAAAAATAGTGGTGGTGAGCTTATTTTGGTTCCTCCTTGCCTGAGTATCTCCAAAAAATAAATTTATCAAAGAAATACTTCATATCAAAAAAAGGATTAAGTAAAATGTACCGTTATTCCATAGTGGACAGTCTTGCATTTCATTCTGATTTGTTCAGACAGGTTTTCAAATACTTGCCTTTTACTGCATTCAGATAACTCAGTAATCTGCAGTCTTTCTCTTGGTGACAGTCTCATCTCTGCCATGTCAAGGATCGTTTCAGGTTGTCAACTTCATGTGAAGCGAGAAGTTTTTAAGAACCTTGTCACCTTCTTAAGGATCCCGGCAGACATTCTGGATTCCAGAATGTTTTGGGGACAAAGTTGATGTTTGTCTGGAAACAAAATATGGGATTGAATCTAGTGGTCTAACTTGAATTTGCTGATCCTCTGGTTGTCGTTTGATCGGTTTATAGCGACCATTTCCGAGTCACTGTGGAATCCTTCATCTAAGTATATCAGACCTTCTTTCACCTTTAAACCCTAACCCCATCTAAAAAGCTCTGCTTGCATCCTCAGTCCTTGCTTGGTTAGAAATGTTCTGATAATCCTGTCCAATGGAAATCCATATTTATGAGGAATCAAAAGTTCACACGTTATGATAATAACCATCCTCCACCCCCAGGAACTGGCTACTTCTCATGAGCTGCATGTCAGGACGTGTCTAAGCCATATCCTCTTCCGGGAACGAGTGCAGGCAGGCGCATAGTTGCTCACGACTAATAAAGATTAAAATGTAGCGAGAGGGATGGATCGACAGCACGGCAGTGCTAGATGCGCGTTAAGAAACATGGAGCGTGTAGCGGAGAAGCACACGCTCTGTGACACCATTATGTAACAGATGTCCTACTGACTGTTTTGGATGAGGGATTAACAGAATAAAAAATGTGGAAGCTTTTACAAGCGGATTATTTCACATTTTCAGCTCATCTGGCCTCTCTTTTCCTACTCATGACGACAAACGTGACCCACGTTTATGAGCTGGGCACACTAACGCAGGCTCACGGCGCTGGCCAGCCTGCGCTCATCAGGACGCCTCTCGGAGTGAAAACGTGGAGAAGGGTCTCACTGCTGCAGGCTTTTCACTCAAAACGTGGCTCAGGGATTTGCCACAGACCAAATGCATGTTAAATATATAAATAAATGTGAGACTGTGCAAAAGTCTGAGGTAGTCAAATAAAATGATGCACGAATGATCTTCAGGTTGGTGCAAAACAATGATATTATGTCTGTGAAAGTGCATTAGTTTAACCACTGCAAAATATCTCCAAAAGTCACCCCAGAATTTGCAGCAACCATCCAATACACCCTCATATTTTTCTACTTGACCACTAGCTCACCTCCTATGGCTAATCAGTACCTCATTGACTTTTTATACTAATTAAATTAATAAATGAAGTGAGCTTGTGATGAAATTTAACAAGTACATGGAATGGCTTACATGCACCCTGAGGAGAGGTTTGGGAACTAAAGCAGTGCTCTTCTCGTCATCCAGCAAGATATCAGTAACTTTTTGGAGAACAGAAGAAATTGCTGTTAGTTTTTATTGTGTTATTTGTGTGTATTTTTCTGTGGAAATATACAGTTACTACCCAGATAAATAACTTTAAATTTCATACTTTCTGCGTTGAATTTTCTTTTGCTATCAAACAATTGCTTTACTGACAGACTGGAGTTATTCGGGAGTACTGCAGCCTTCTTTATTGGAACGGATTTGTTATTCAGGGGTGGCATGGTGGTGCAGTGGTTAGTACTGTTGCCTCACACCTTTGGGACCCGGGTTCAAGTCTCCGCCTGGGTCACATGTGTGTGGAGTTTGCATGTTCTCCCCATGTCGTCGTGGGGTTTCCCCCCACAGTCCAAAAGCATGCTGAGGCTAATTGGAGTTGCTAAATTGCCTGTAGGTGTGCATGTGTGAGTGACTGGTGTGTGAGTGTGCACTGCGATGGGCTGGCCCCCCATCCTGGGTTGTTCCCTGCCTTGTGCCCATTGCTTCCAGGATAGGCTCTGGACCCCCCGCAACCCAGTAGGATAAGCAGCTTGGAAAATGGATGAATTTGTTATTCAAAATCTCTTCATACTCTTCACTGTCTTGCCTTAAAGTGAGCAATCAAATTTGTTTTGATGTTGAAATGTGTATTAGTAGATCCTCCTCGTAAAATTTTAGCAGAGCCATGTTTGCAAAATGCATTTGTAACTCCATTTTTGCTAACAAAATGATTCCACACAGCAGTAACAGTTTAGTACACAAGTGTGCCAAGCAATGTGGGTCACCATTTTCAACCAATGGCTGACTGGCTGATACTGATAGATGGCCAATACAATCAGTGCACCTCTACTGCCTATTGGTTACCAGCTAGCAGATGTCCCCCCACTAATGAATCAATGCTTAGCACAGCCTATGACAAGCGTCTCAAATAAACAAAATTACATTTGCCCTCACAACATGCACCTTGTTTCAAGCAAAGAAGGGATGGCTGATACCACTAGACAATACATCGGTGAAAATATCAGTATTGGAATATTATTCATTAAAAATTAACATATTGGCAACCGACTGATGTGTCGATTTTGGCCAATATTTAAACTGTTTCAGTGTTCAAAGTTAGCACCTCCAGAGATAAAAGACACTACTACAACGAGGTGATTGCACTGGATGATCAGCCAGTGGAGGATGAGAGATGTTGTTGGCTCTTTCACTACTTAGAAGAGGTCAGTACTAGTCAGTGACATGTTTATAATTCTGGCCAGAATATCGATCTTTCGTTTTCCACAAAATAAAAAATTCTGTAAGGTAATTTTGCTAATCTGTTCCAGTAAGCCTGGCAGGTTTAATTCCTAGCAACCATAAGAGTTAATATGCACCTATCTGTAACACAAAGGCTTAGGGTAACACAAAATATGTACAGTCAGTCCTGATGTAAGGTGTGATATCACACCGCAAATCTGTTTTAATGCGACTGATATATTAGCATCCAATACAATGAAGAATCGCTTTTGTATTTGTGCGATTTTCAGTCAGAGAGAAAAGTACTACATGAACTGCAACCCAATATGGTCTTAGTGAGAAGCACATGCATGAAAAACAGCTAATCCAAGTTAATGATTCAAGTTTTCTTTAAACTGCCTCTTTTCAGTGAATCGGTTGAACCGGTCGGTTTTCGAATCGAAAACAATCAAACTCTTTCTACATCCACAAGCTGCGCAGGTCAAAGTCTCATATTCCAAAAATATTTTATAAATTCTCATATAAAAACACACAGCAACCTTTTTTAAATTCACTTGCATTTGCTTTTCGTAGACTGTCTGTAAAGTAGCCATGTTGCTTTAGCGTCATAGCGTGAGACACAGCGTAATCCAGAGCGTGCAATTGACCGCCAACTCCCCCACAGGGGAATGGACCACCACACTACTGAAGGGGCCCGCACCGATCAACACAATCTACTGAGGGATTCTAACACTAAACTGAAACTACATTATGAAGCTCAGTAAAAATGCAAACTGAAATAAAATTTCAAAATAATTAAAAATTTCAAAATTTAAGAAATGGAACTCAAATTACCGTGCTTTAAACATTTCCATTGACTTCCTTTTTGACTTTTGCATGGTACTGTATAAAGAAATGTTCTGTTCGTATCCCTCTATCCACAGTTCTGTCATGTTCATCGCTCCGCTCGTTCACACCCTCAAAATCCTACTGAGCTGAAATATCTTCAAGTTTTCTAAAAAATTTCCCTTCTGTTTCCCTTTTTTTTGTTAGGGTGCTGATGTATTTTTACTTTGCAATATAAATCTACGGAAGGACATGAAGACAAACTCCACGTAGGAGCTTGTCAATGACCTCTCGGTCCTGGTCTTACCGCAACCGCCTCCAGGATCTGCTTGATAACGTGAGCAGCATCCCTCTCGCTGTAGTATCCTCTTTCCACAATCCTAGGGGGGGAACACATGTGCCGTCAACATGGATCCAAGAACTAGCCAATCATTAGATGACAAACAGGTGCATTCTGGGTAAAAGCCTCTGGCCACAAAATGATACACAAAAAGAAAATGATAGGACTACACATCAGAACTGAGGCCAAAAATGAAGACAATCATATTATAATAAATTGCTTTTGATTTACGGGAATTTAGTGTAAAGTTTTTTTTTAGGGATTATGGTTTCTGACGACAGATGCATCAAGCATTAACGTGCAATCTGTCACTCAGCAAGAAAGGTGAAAACATTTCACCCTTCATTTGACTGAAGCCTCTGTAGTCCAGCTATAATACAGCATGAATTCAGCACTTGTCATGAACTGCCTTCTGTAATGAAACTGGATACGCAGCTAAATGACTAAGGTCCCATAATTTTCAACCAGGATACTGGGCTGTGAGGTTCATAAGTATTTATAGAAACCACCTGTCAAAGAGTTCGCCCCCGGTCACCAGCTCCAGGATCAGAGCGATCTCGGTATCTGTCTCGAAGATCTCCTTCAGGCGGATCTTACACCCAGGGGAAACAAGAGGGTGAGACCTAAACAATGGACATCCCTCGTACCAGCAGCTCCATATTACGGTTAAAAGTCTTGGAATTCACCAATGAAGAACACCTAAGAGATGCTTTGCATTCACAAGGAGCCTGACAGTACTTACAATATTCGGATGGGAGAGTCTCAGCAGAACACCAATCTCAGTCCGCACTATTTTCTTGTCAATCTAGCATGGCAATAAAAGCATTAGACATCGAGGCCTTGCTTTTGAAAATCAATACAATGCTGGTGCTACTTACCGTTTTCTTTAGTATCTTAGAAGCGTAGAGTTTCTCTGTCTGCTTCTCTTCACACCGGAACACCACAGACGTGGCCCCCCTTGGAGAAGAAATAAAATCACTCTTGCAACTGTTAACAAACTATTTTTCTGCATGATATGTACTGTATAACCGCTGGAGCTTGGACTGTGTGCTGACTAACATCTGGTACATCAAGGAAATAGAGTGCAAGTGTTACGGGCTTGGCTCATATTTTTGGCCGACGTGGACCACTATGATAATGTACAGGTAAACAAAAGACATGTGGACATCCGGATCACTTTGCAGGACACGCTGCACCCTCCTTGGCCATTTCTCTAAAGCTGCAGAATAAACAAACAAGCCAACAAATAAAAGAGTACAGATGGAGCCTGCTGACTTAATGTTACCCTCGTGTGCCTGGATCACGTCACATCCAATGTGTGTAAATCCTCCCTTCGTGGAAATTTATACAGCCACAGGGTTATGTCATTAAACGCATCTGCTTCTACAGAGAGGCAACGATAAAGGGTTTCTCTTGGCCATGAGTGCGTAAAGCACGGGGGGAAGTCATATATATTCAATTTTTTTTTTCTTAACAATGATTAAAAATGTGAAAATGAGACCATGAGCTAAATATTTTCCCCAGTTATAAAACTTCTCAGCCATTACTGACACAGAATAAGGGAGAGCACTGGGCAGATCGTAGCCTCTGAGGAATATCAACCAGGAAACTCAGTGCAGACTAGAACTAACCCCTTTTATAAATAACACCAGATTATCATCCTTTACTCTGTAAAGACCCATGAAGGATCATCAAACATCTGAACCGCTATTTTTCACATATCAGCCTCCCAATGTCCCTCTAATTCGACCCCTCTCCTTCCATTAATCTGTTTTATTTCTTTGGAAGGCTTTGCATCCCCTTGGCAACCACGCAAGGCTCCTCCACAACATAAACCCTGGTGTCCCTTCTCATCCATATATGGGAGAACCATGGGGACTCTGTGTACCAGCTTCCGCAGACGGTAACAGAAGGAGCTAGTAGATAAATGGGCCTCTCATTGAATTATACAGAAATGAAAAAGTAGAATGTCTTTTAACTGACACATAAACAAAGCACAGGGGCTTCCAGGAAAATGAGGAAATACTGAAATCATCATTTGTTAAAATCATCATTTGTTTTTTTTTCCCTATGTTTTGTGACAAAATTGCTTGTAACCAGGTATTTATTTACTGTACAGTTCATACACAATTTAAAACATAAAATATTGTACAGTTGTTAACTGAAACAAATTACATTGGGAAACTTTTAAGGGTCTTGTTTAATGGTCCAGCAGAGACATGAATGTGACCCCGGCCAAGGGATTCAAACCCATGACTTTTTGGACACTGTCACTGTTGTTCTAGACCACATGACATGCTGTTTGGTGACTCCCCATCTTGCAGACACATGCTAACCCATGACAACAGGCGAACAAGAGACTCTCTTCAGAGAAGGGCAGATGCACTCTCTGGTATCATGGTCAGGAGAGATAGCGAGATGCAGACTAAAATAAGACAGGCTGTTATCTCCCCTCTCAGCTGATCGTATCCTTCACTAAAGCAGAACGATCGAGGTCAATGAGACAGGCTGCCACAATGAATGAACAGCAGCATGAACATTTCCAGAGTCGCTTGCCAGAGCCAGAATAGGAACTCAGGAGAGACTCCATGTCAGCCCCCGAAATGCAATCAAACCGCTAACTGTTTGTCATTCAATAATTTCAGAGGATGTTGATAGCTACAATGTTTCATTGTGTATCTGAAAGAAATAATCAGCGAACAGAATTGCCCCATCCACTTTCTTGGACGTGGAAGTAACATATATTTCATAATGAAAGTTCATTACTGCTATCCAAAGTCAAAATAGTTTACTTGTCATTCAGTAGTTCCTTACTGCCACTTAAGTTAAATGTATTGTGACATATAAAATATGAAAAAAAAATATGAAAATGAACAGAATTCATGTCAGATCAAGATAGGAGATGAACAAAAACATCTGTGTACACCAGCTGAGTTTGAATTTGAGTTTTTAGGTTTTTGGACCTGATGGCAATTATATATAGAAATATTAAAATGTATATAATTTTTGTTTGTTGTAGTTTTAGCCCTCTCTAAAAAATGCGTTTATTAAAATATGTTTTAACGCACTATTTATGCGGCAATATCGCTAATAATTTAGCAATTATCGACTGTGCACATGCATATAAGATCATGCACATTTATCTGCTAGGGAAACTATACAACTTTCCTTTCTGGTATGCAGCGTTTTACTTCATTGTTTTCAAAGACAGATACTTGAAAAACAAGAATCTACAGCCTGCAACCGACGTCGTCAGAAGCCCTAACCCAATGCCAACCTTGCATTTCTATTCATAAAAGGAAGAGATATAATCATTCTCAAATAATCTTTTCACACCCAAAATGGCGGGCAGACCCTGTATTGTGAAGGGAACTCCTCGGATTGCTATCACCAATTATTGAAACGTTGATAAGAGTGATAAACTTATGTAAATCCACAAAAGCAGTGAATGAAGTTGAGTGATTGGTGTTCCGGTTGCAATCAATAATAATCACTCAAAAAAGTTTCAATATTGATACAAGAAAATAAACTAAAAAAATGGATCCACACCTGCTCCACTATGCCCTCAATTATATACCTTTTTTATACAGGTAATATGTGGTTATTTTGCATGTAATATTACTTTTACTCATAAATACAACAGATTAGGGTTTATATAACAAAACAGCTGAAATTTATAAAAATGCAATGCATTTCCACTGTATGCACATCTGCCTGTAGGTACGGACTCGATCTGCAACATGGACCATGCAGAGCACGGAAAACGCCGCAGGTACAACGTATAACGTAATCTGGGATACAGCACGAGCCGTCTGCGCGGACATTACCGGACATTTCACACCAATGTCCATGAAATTAGGGCAGCTGCAAGGCAGAGATCGGGGGTTGCCGTACCTTCCTAATTCCGGGCCCATGATGTAGAAATCCTCTATAGAGGCGTCTCGCCGCGAGCCGTCGACCCAGTATTCCGCTGCGCTGGCGCCGGAGCGTGAAGTAGGCATGCTTGCCGGCGGCACCTTGCCTTCCCCGAGCGCAATTACCCTTTCCCCAAACGCTTTCTTCTTGCAAAAAATAAAAATATAAAAGTGTACGGCGAAATCACATAGCCAAAAATCTAAAAGCACGCATACTTTTCATTGCAGACGATAGGCATGTAGGAAAACTACTGCTTGGTGCTGATGTACTATGATGGAGCATCACCCGCAGGTTGTTCTCGCGGTGCTACCGACGATTCTTTTAAAAGTTATTTATTCCAGATATTTACCACACGTCAGGTATGAAACCCATCTTAGGCTCGATTTAATCGAAAACTTAAATCAGAGCAATATATATTTATCTTTAAGTATGGGTATCACTACTATTATTACGTGACAACCAATCCGCCACGAATTTAAATGAGATGTATTACTAATTTCTGAGCACTTGCGTTCACGGTCATTTATCTAGAATAATTGCATCAGTTTCCACAGGGCCGCACCTTCTAATATGTAAGAGATTCTTCATTTTCTTGATATATTTTTGTACGACAAATCCTAGTTAACATTTTGCAAAACTACACTTTTAAGGATAGGAAATGAATGCGTTTTAGTACTATTTAAGACAACCAAAAGCATAGATTTTAAAAAGGATTAGTGGTTTAATTGCAAAACGCCTTATCGCGTTATTAAACGAATAGCTATATATTTTTTTATAAATTAATGTACCATCGCTTCCCTATACCAAAGCGTAATACAGTTAAACACATTTCTAAATGTTACTATCGTAACCAGGTCTTACAGCGAATCAAATGAACGCCTATCACGCGCTCCAGCATCATCTCCGTATGTGGTCCTTTCATTCCTGTCTCCGCTTGAAGGTTGGGGAGGAGGGCGGGGTCATCTTTAATCACATGTCCTACACATCCTCACTCTTGTCCAATAAAAAAACCTTTCATGTTGAAAAAACTGTGCTGCGATTGGAAAGTTGATAGTCAATCAAAACAATGCACAACAACGCTGCGTGATTTATAATTGTAAATCCCATTTCCTGGGCGCCATAAAAATAGCTAATTTGTTTAGATTTAAAAAATCTGGAAGGTTTGGTACATACACTACTTAGACGTCGGAGGAAGATATCTGTCGTAGTTAACCTTGTAATTTATATAAACGTGTTTATACTGTGATTTACTGCCGTCGTGTTTATTTACGCTTTTAATTCAGCACTGCGGACAGCTCCGATCCTTTTAACTGATTCGAGACGTTTACTTCAGTATTCGCAGCGTTGTCCAGTATGTGTTGCATATTTCAATTTTCCAGCATTAAGCAACTAATGAAATAGTCAACTAAGCGGTCTGCATCCATCTAACAGCTTACCTGGGGTCCCTATCATGGGTAGCATAGATCATATGGCAGTCGATCACTCAGATTGGGGTGCCAGTCCATAACAGTGCACATACACACACATACTGCTGAACAGTTGACCCAAATGCATACCTTTGGACTGTAGGAGGAAAGTGACATGTCGAGAACATGGAAGCTCCATACACACAGATTACATGCGTACATCATAAGAAGTCAGTTATCCGGTATAGAATTTCTTCTAAACTTCCACTGTGTGCTACAACAAATCAAATGAAATAGCTGTATGTAGATTTTGTTAATTTTTTTTTTGCAAACTTGTTCATGATGGACGATGACCCAAAAATGCAGCGTACAGAACTGGAAAGTTTATTACTAACTGGACTCAACAATAAACAAAAAGGACAATGAGGGGTCTAAACAAAGGCAGGTAGGCACTACAAGAATTTAGAAAGGCTTAACTAAACAAGGGAACTTAGAGAGAACACATGGATTTAAAACAGGGTCCTTAGCAGGGAAACATCCAACAGAAGTAAGTTTGGATAACATAGACACTTGCAGGAAACACATGGAATGACCAACAGAGGAACAGGGCATGGGCAGACATGTATGTTTACAGAGAATGAGGTCTAACCAAGAAACAGGTGAGGGTCCTTGACAATTACTCAAACACTAGGAACTAGGAGCTACCTGAATGACAGGAGATACAAGGATTACGGGATGTAAGCTATAGAACTGAACACAGGGAGGAATAACCAGGAACAAAGACAGATGCATGGACTCATACTGAAGTACATACAGTTAATACAAATAATTAAAATTGTGTTTAGAAAGACCAGAGCCCAAGACTGAAAATGTCCATGATATGGGATGCAGGGTCAGTAGCCCATTCAGCCATGTGGTGGTCCAGGGAACAAGCTAAATGCTGAGAGCTAAGACTGGTGTTAAATCTAGAGAAACACAAAGAAAGAACGAGATGACCGGCGATATCTGCTGGCCAAACAGGGAAACGTCAGACAGAACAGGACAAGGCAGGGACTGATCCTGATAGTACAGAGGAGCATTTACTAATCCAGCAAGTGTGTTTGAAATCCTGTTAGAACAAAAATGTAAATCAATGTTCCAAAAAGGGAGGCCAAATTGATTAAGTATAGTTTGTTTCCTTTTTATATAATATCTGGGGCTGGGAGGAAAGTCCCCTGAAACTACAAGGGTCACAAGCTCTAACACCAAGCAGAGCCTTAGAAGAGTAAATTGGTCTTCAGCCAGCAAAGAGACAGAGCAGTGCTGAGTCTGAGAATGAATCCCTGAAGTGACAACAAAATGTGACACAGCCAAGCCACTCCAGATGGTACGTATATAACAACAGTCATTGTGAGGCTTGCTATTTTAAGGTTCAGCCATGGAAGTGAATGAATGATCCCAAATCAGGTTAAAGACCAGTATTAACAAATACAGTGTCCTCACAGAGCCTGTATCGTCTACTGGTCTATAAAATTTGAAGTGCTTTGAAATGAACATCAAACATTACATCTGTAGGCCGCTCGAACTGCCTGTCTGTATGAGATGGTTAACAAATGATGTCTCACGACATCTCATAGTGATAACAAAGGCCAGAGAAGCCTTACAGAATCAAACACATAATCTTTATACGACATTCTACTTAATCCATGCAAGCTGTTTTTCTGGTGTGAAGTCAGTGAATCATTTCCTGGGTGGCTGAACGCAAGGACTCCTCAGCTGAAACCCACAAGCTCAGTTCTGCTGGCACCTTAACTGGGTGCCGAAAGCTCTATCTATAGTGACATTAGTCTACCATAAGCACATCAGCCCAGCAAGACCATTATATTTGTCAGAACAGCTACTGCCCAGAGCTACAACAGGTCTTCTGGTGACAGCAACTGAAGGCTGACCCTAGGAAAGCATGTTAAGCTCACAGATGCCATTTCAGCGACTACACAGAGGCCAGACTTCATACTCTTGTCAGAAACAACTAGGCACTCGGTCTTGCTGGTAGTTACTGTCCCTTGGGAACACTGGATGGAAGAGTTCAAAAAGAGAAAGGGAACCGGTTTGAATGGCTGGGTGAGACAGTGCCACGGGCGGGGTAAAAACCATGGTCTGTGCCCATCAAGAAGAGCTGTAGATGGTGTGCTTGAGAAATCACTCTGCAGGGTCTTTCGCTTCCAGGGTGTCACTAAAACTAATAGATTGAAGGCCATGAAGTCCATCACAGGCTGCAAAAAAGCATGTAGAAGGCTCATGACCAAGAGTTTGGTTACCCGGCTGTCTGATGCTAGCAATTGAAACGCCATTAATCTGCTCAATTATATCAAAATATATATCTTACAACTATTGAAATAAAGAATGATATCCATCTCACAAGCACTTAGCCTGAGTAGGTCCACAGGGGAGCCTGGAGCCTATACCAGTCAGCAGAGGGAACAAGGCTATCGCACATCCTGGATGGGATGCCAGTCCCTCACAGGGCACAAGGCTATGGTACACCCTGGATGGGATGCCAGTCCATCACAGGGCACAAGGCTATGGTACACCCTGGATGGGATGCCAGTCCCTCACAGGGCACAAGGCTATGGTACACCCTGGATGGGATGCCAGTCCCTCACAGGGCACAAGGCTATGGTACACCCTGGATGGGATGCCAGTCCATCACAGGGCACAAGGCTATGGTACACCCTGGATGGGATGCCAGTCCATCACAGGGCACAAGGCTATGGTACACCCTGGATGGGATGCAAGTCCCTCACAGGGCACAAGGCTATGGTACACCCTGGATGGGATGCCAGTCCATCACAGGGCACAAGGCTATGGTACACCCTGGATGGGATGCCAGTCCATCGCAGGGCACAAGGCTATGGTACACCCTGGATGGGATGCCAGTCCACCACAGGGCACAAGGCTATGGTACACCCTGGATGGGATGCCAGTCCCTCACAGGGCACAAGGCTATGGTACACCCTGGATGGGATGCTAGTCCGTCACAGGGCACAAGGCTATGGTACACCCTGGATGGGATGCCAGTCCGTCACAGGGCACAAGGCTATGGTACACCCTGGATGGGATGCCAGTCCGTCACAGGGCACAAGGCTATGGTACACCCTGGATGGGATGCCAGTCCACCACAGGGCACAAGGCTATGGTACACCCTGGATGGGATGCCAGTCCACCACAGGGCACAAGGCTATGGTACACCCTGGATGGGATGCCAGTCCCTCACAGGGCACAAGGCTATGGTACACCCTGGATGGGATGCCAGTCCGTCACAGGGCACAAGGCTATGGTACACCCTGGATGGCATGCCAGTCCATCACAGGGCACAAGGCTATGGTACACCCTGGATGGGATGCCAGTCCATCACAGGGCACAAGGCTATGGTACACCCTGGATGGGATGCCAGTCCACCACAGGGCACAAGGCTATGGTACACCCTGGATGGGATGCCAGACCCTCACAGGGCACAAGGCTATGGTACACCCTGGATGGGATGCTAGTCCGTCACAGGGCACAAGGCTATGGTACACCCTGGATGGGATGCCAGTCCGTCACAGGGCACAAGGCTCTGGTACACCCTGGATGGGATGCCAGTTTGTCACAGGGCACATACACTCTATGGACTATTTAGGGAAGCCAGATAAGGCACCAGCATATCTTTGGGTCACAACAGACAACTTGCCTGTTACAAGGAGGACGGGCAACCCCACCACAGAACAGAGGCGGGATTCAACCCAAGAAGTGCCACAGCATTACCCTCTCAGACACCAGTCTTTTAAAAAATAGATAAATTTATACGTTACTATACAATACAAGTCAGTGGTATCCTAATAGGTAAATAAGTACATTTGTAATTGAAAGATTGTTGGTTCAAATACCCGATTAGTGAGGTACCCTGAACACGGTACCACCTCCAGCACATTTTGTTGTGGTGCGTCAACAACTTTTCACTATATTTTTAATGTATTTGTCTGGTAAAATGATCTTCGCAGTTTATATCCTCACAAATGACTGATAATAATGTTGCTGAGTGAGCAGAAGTATACAGTATGGTATTCAGAAATAACCTAAAATTCTTTCAGTGCATGAGAAACCATAGAAATAGGTTAAAATTCGATACTTGGAAAGCAGCATTAAACCAATGCATCACACTGTTTTGAATATATTTCCGTCTTACCACCAGAGGTCAGCAAATACAAAGGGGAACATGATATGTCTGGGGCGTCTTAAAAACACACACACAAACACACACACACACACACACACACACACACACACACGCAATTCAATATTGAGATTCAGAAGTCTGTCTTTCATGTTTTCCACACCAAAACACAGAAATGCTTACAGGCGTTAGCGGTATAAGACAAGGCATCTGCGCCCAAGTGAGTTTCAATGATGCATGTCAGAATGATGACGGCCTTTTAACATTCCTGTATGTGGTTTCTCTGCCTGGTCCTTGGTATTAAAATAATCCCAATTTTAATCCTCTGCACTTTGCAAGCTAGTAGTTATAAGACCATTAAATTGCATACACTTCAACCACATCATATGTTTAATACTTTAACTAAATTAAAGCAAACCTTCTCTGTATACTGTATTAGACAAGTAGGTGAGATAAGTAACAGTCCATGCAGGGGATGAGATTCAGATGAAGACTTCGCTAAAAGCAAATATGCAATGCACAAAAATTCGAGTCTATCTATCTATCTATCTATCTATCTATCTATCTATCTATCTATCTATCTATCTATCTATCTATCTATCTATCTATCTATCTATCTATCTATCTATCTATCTATCTGTCTTCATTACTGGGATTCATTTTACAAGTTCCAGTGTATAATGAAAGCCCTCCAGACAATATTATACAAAAATTAAAATATCATGTATTTCATATGAAATTCCATTAGAAAGTAGACACACACACACACACACATATATAGATACATAAAATGAATATAATATTTCCGCTTAATTTGACAGCTGTTTGAGATTTCGTACAGCGGACTGTATAACAGTCCACAGGGAATGGTAAAGCGTGTCATCCATTATCTCTGTACTGCACTTTCCTTCCCATACTTACCAATATGTTATAGTTAACAGGATTTTAGCGGTTCATTAATAACTGTAATTGACTCCGATGTATTATGGAAGTGCACTCCCGATTCGACTGTCATGGACCCATCAGAACTATCTATTGCAATTATCCATCTGTTTGGGATTCTCTGAATTAAATGACTCCATTCTGGACAGCTATAAGTGTCTGGAATAATGCAGCTTAATTTGATGTAATGTAGCTTATCTAAGGGTTTACAAGGATGGACAGTAAGGACAGCATGGACTTGGTGGTCATATCATTAAACAGGCAAATTCCAGACTGGGCTATTTTCCATTACTTTTATATGTGCACATATTTATTAACGTCATGCTCATTTTTGTGTGACGAAGCCGGGTGAGATGTTAATCCACTGGACAGTCACAGTGCTGCTTTGATGGGAATATAACCATCTGAAAAATGGTATTTTGCGCCAATAAACCCAATTTAAAAACAACAAAGGATCTTCTCACCATCCATGAAGTCGAAAATACAGGAGAATACTGAAATTTTATTACCCACAGATTGCAAGTATATAATTATAGTCTGTCTATAAAGGTATTCTGTCAAAAAAGTATATTATTCAACTCATGGTGCATGTAATTTACATATTCAGAAACTGTACCACCACAAATAATAATAATAATAATAATAATGATAAACCACATATAACATCCCAACAGAAGTCAGGTTTTTATTCCAGGAAATGAGTAATCAGTGAGTCTTCCACTGACTGGGTTTTGTCTCTTCAGTACAGCTGGGTCCAGTTCTATTGCTTAGAGTCTGAGGTTCCGCCTGGTTATTTGGGTGTTATTCTGACCAAACCAGACTATTTGCATATCTGATAGCCCCATCTGTTTGTCTGCCGTCAGGGAGATTTTTGCTTTGCCGTGACTTCCATGGAGCCGTGTATATCAGAGCCTGGTCTTACGTCGCACAACTGTGACTAATGAAGCGAGTGCAGTAAGACAGGCCGCCGAGCTTCTGCCTTTTGTCAGACCAGCATCCTCCGTCACGGACTATTTTCTAGCCAGGCTGACATGGACACCTCATGGCAAGCTGACAGAGTCACTACAGGTCATGCGATCTGGCTGTGTGTTTAATTCCCACCCACCCCCCCTGTGTCTGGTGGTCTTCCTCCATTTACTCCAGTTTCCTCTCCCAGTCCGAAGACATGCATCTGAAAATGCCAATTGTATATTCCCTGTGACAGACCATCATCCTCCTCGGGGTGGACCCCATGCCCTCTGTGACCTTGTCCAGGATAAGCAGTTGGAGGTTGGGTGAGAGATGGTACAGGGCTAGGGATCAGTAGAGCGAGAATTAAGATGCTATGGCCTTATCTATCAGTTAATCTCAGATAATGGGATGGAGTGTCTGGCTAAGGCTGTATTTCGGGTTATGGGTTGAATTTGTAGTGGCTGTACCTAAACTAAACATGACACCAGCCTACCAGCGCAAGCTGACCTCGTACATTATACCCAGTGATGCGTGAAACGGTGTGGAACTGGAAGGGTGATGGGATTCTACACAATCACCCTAAAAGCCCGTCTACCCTATTAGACCGTCACATTTTAAGGACCAGCGACGTTTGTTGTATTTTGCATTACCGTTCCGTTCGGCAAGGATTTTCAGTTAGGGAAACCTGTGACTGGAGATGCAGAAGGAAGACCTAACAAAACGCACACAGATATACGATAATGATGGCGTGTTTTTTTTTTTTTTATTCCTTGTGGAAAAAAACAATCTGTTAAATAAGTCAGCTGCAACAATGGGGGAGTGCATCAATCTATAGGAGAAGAAGATTCAGCCGGGTACCAGGAGAACTATTCAAATGAAGATTAGTGCGGATAATCAAGCCCGATTGTCACCTGTTTATTGAGGCGTCCTTTACGCCTTCGGAGGAAATGCGTGCATATTGACCTCATAACTGGATGTTAAGCAGCTGTGCGCTTGCGTCTCTTCAGGAACTCCACCGTTGAATTTTTAGGAATTTATTAATTACAGCCTCCAATTGACTGCCTGGCGATGACACTCACCTCTTCCTCTTCGTTGGCCCACGCGGGAAGGCGAATGCGGTGAGAGCTAATTAAAACCCACAAGTGTTTCATGTTTTATTTCAGCGCGTTTAGGCTCGTCGGCTCTGCGAATAATGAACAACGCAAAGCAAGGAAATCAATTTTCCAGTTACGGGAGCAGAATAAATAGAGCGAGTGTGTTAAACTAAATTAAACACAGTCACACCTGAGACCCACGGATAATAGGCTCCGAGAGCCATTAGAAATGCATTACATGTACATCCTCCCGACCGCGCCTCGCATCCGGCAACGCTGCAGGCCGGCCTGCCCGTCATCGCTGCTGTCCTGGCTGAGGGCTGGGCAGGCGTCCGCCGTTCCATCGCTAACCTCCGCTCTCGCAACATGCAGACACTTATTTTTGGTCCGGCGTTAGCTTGCCCAGGGGCAGTCAGTTGACCTTGGATTCCCAAAGATTTATTTTTCCCTTCCTATAACTCACAGGAGACTTTGCTTTCTGTCTTCTTGTAGTGCAGCTTTTTAACCCCTTACACTGTGTAGCTATAACTGCTGTTAGGTCCCCCGATACTGTTGTTGCTTAATATACATACATATTATAAGGGCCGGGGGAGTGCAGTTATGAAATTGATATTAATGCTACCAGCCCCCTTCATGGTGCTCTTCTTTGACTAGAATGATTAGTAAATATATCTAACAAATTATCTAACAAATTACATACATATATATATATATATTAAATATAGACAGTAACACAAACAAGGATCTTGCTTTCATATGAAGATTTGAACAACTGATAACTAATAAAGCACATTAAACACCCTTAATACGTACTTATTCCACATTATCATGTTGCTGTTGAATGAATCCCACCATGTACCATGAATACACAGCACACACTCACAGATACCTCTGTTTGAGAAATATGAGTGGTTTCCAGTACATTTTGACTGCTTGTATTTCTGAAGAAAAAAAAAAGATCAGGATTACTAAAAAGATCCCACCCAGTATCTCACTCTCCTCCATGACCTTTACATAAATCTTATCAGAGACGCCACTGTCTGAGTCTTACATGGGTAGATGCTGCTGTAGAAGGGGGTTAGATAAATACTGGTTTCCTAAGTCAGTCAAGTAAGCTTCACTAAGCTCCGGGAATAGGGTATAATACACTCCCTAACATTACAAGAGAAGAGAGCGAGAGAAAAAAAATCAATTCAGCCATTTAAATTGTTTTAGATTTCCCAGCGACAGGCCACGTAACTAAAGACTTCCATCCTTCTGCTTAGGGAAAGAGAGAGAGTGTGCATTTGCATTTATATAGTTTCAGCATAAAAATCGCACAACACATTTTTATCTTCATTAGGAGCTAATAAAGAAAAGCTATCAAAACAGATCCGGCATATTAATATTGCTGTGGCAGCCAGCAGAGGGGAGAATTAACTGCTTCGACACTCTGGACCTCATTTACTGACTCCTGAGCGACTCCTCGCAAACTGCTCTCATGGTCTTACTCTGGACGTTCCACCCCTCATCGACCTCAGACAACAGCTAGAGTATGGCTGTTACCGTCTGCTTCTGTTGGATACGTCCCTGCCATGTTACGTGGACTCGCGATGCTATCATCTCTCCGCTGTTCTTCAATGAATCTTTTATTTTATGTGTTTTCCTCTCAGTGGAATGAAAATCCAGCGTTCTAATATGCTCTCGATCCTTTCCCAAAGCTATACATCGTATGTTACGATTCATCTGAAATCCTTCTGTCTAACCCTGACAAGGTTTTTCTTGGCCTGTGACAGATGGCTGTTTGCCTTGTGACCGCAGTTAAACCTGTTTCCAGACATGCACACACACACACACACACACACACACACACACACACACATACACATGTACATATATTGTGGGAGTTCTCACATGCCCAGGTGCAAAGTAGAAACTGGGACCTTTAAACAGTTGAATAATATCTTTTTTATGGTATGACATATTCTGTTTACAAGGAAAATTGCTTTATCTGATTACATATAAGTTTACATTGTTGGTGTGTTACTGAATTTAATATATTCACTATAAATGTCATACATTATATGGACAAAAGTATTGGGACACCTGGCCATTACACCTACAGGAACTTTAGTAACATCACATGCTAAATCCATAGGCATCAATATGGAGTTGGTTCCCCCTCTGCAGCTATAACAGCTGCCACTCTTCTGGGAAGGCTTTCCTCAAGATTATGGAGTGTGTCTGTCTAGAAGAGCTTCAACCCAAGGTGTTCAGTGGGGTTGAGATCAGGGCTCTATGTGGGCCACTCAAATTCTTCCACACTAAACTCACCCAACCATGGACCTTACTTTGTACACTGGGGTACAGTTATGCTGAAACAGAAAGGGCTCTTCCCCAAACTGTTCCCACAAAGTTGGAAGTACAGCATTGTCCAAAATGTCTTGGCATACTGAAGCATTAAGTGTTTCCTTCACTGGAACTAAAGGGCGTAGACCAACCCCTGAAAAACAACCCCATACCATAATCCCTCCTCCAACAAACTTTACAGTTGACACAATGCAGTTAGACAGGTAACGTTCTCCTGGCATCCGCCAAACCCAGACTTGTCCATCACACTGCCAGAGAGAGAAGTGTGATTCAACATTCCACAGAACACATTTCCACTGCTCCAAAGTCCAGTGGCCACGTGCTTTATGCCACTCCATCCGACGCTTGGCATTGTGCTTGGTGATGTGAGGCTTGCATGCAGCTGCTCAGCCATGGAAACCCATTCCATGAAGCTCTCAGCACTCTGATGTTAATGCCAGAGGAGGTTTGGACCTTTGTAGTTATTGAGTCAACAAAGTGTTGCCCACTTTTACGCACTGTGTGCCTCAGCACTTTGTGACCCCGCTCTCTCACTTTACATGCTCTCTCACTTTACATGCTCTCTCACTTTACATGCTCTCTCACTTTACATGCTCTCTCACTTTACATGCTCTGCCACTTTACATGCTCTCTCACTTTACATGCTCTCTCACTTTACATGCTCTCTCACTTTACATGCTCTGCCACTTTACATGCTCTCTCACTTTACATGCTCTCTCACTTTACATGCTCTGCCACTTTACATGCTCTCTCACTTTACATGCTCTCTCACTTTACATGCTCTGCCACTTTACATGCTCTGCCACTTTACATGCTCTCTCACTTTACATGCTCTCTCACTTTACATGCTCTCTCACTTTACATGCTCTCTCACTTTACATGCTCTCTCACTTTACATGCTCTGCCACTTTACATGCTCTGCCACTTTACATGCTCTCTCACTTTACATGCTCTCTCACTTTACATGCTCTGCCACTTTACATGCTCTGCCACTTTACATGCTCTGCCACTTTACATGCTCTGTCCCTTTACATGCCTTGTCACTTTACATGCTCTCTCACTTTACATGCTCTGTCCCTTTACATGCTCTGCCACCTTATGGCTCAGTTTGTCTTGCTCCTAAACGCTTACACTTTGCAATAATACCACTTAAAGTTGACTGTGGAACATCTAGCAGGGAAGAAATTTCACGAACTGACTTAATGCAAAAGGTGGCGTCCTATGACAGCGCCACACTGGAGTTCACTGAGCTCGTCAGAATGATTCTTTGACAAATAAACCTCAGCGCTTGACTAGGTGCTCACACCTGTGGGAATGGGTCTGAATGAAATACCTGAATTCAGTGATTGAAGAGGTGTATCCGAGTACTTTTGTCCAAGTAGTGTATATATAATGTCAAGTGTGTTTGTCTATGTGTGTTCTTTACTGTTTACAAATATAGATCTAAACAAAATGTAAGTATAAGACCAGAAAAAAAAATTCAGATGCTGGGTAAAATTATATATTTTTAATTGTAATGCTTGTTACTTTTTACTTCACAACCATTACATGTGAGACAGAGTGCAATCCCCCTGCCACTGATATATCTATTTGTTTTGTGCTTTGGAGTTTGGCCCTGGGAGATTTGGCAAAAGGTGAGGGCCTTATTAATGGCTTAGCGGGCTACCGCAGTGCCTGTCAGGAGCTGGGGTGACAGGAAAACCCCAGTGACAGATCATCGGCATCGCTCAGCAGCCCAGACGCGCCCGGGGGATACGACCGGATCGAGGTCGCCACCCCTGACGGGTAATTACACTGAATTTGTCACATCCGTCTACAGAGGATAACAATATTAGGCTCATTTGTAGAGGGTTCTGGAAACCAGGGTCTTCTCCTGTAAGATCTACAGTGTGTAGCAGACACTAATGTACAGGACAGTCGGGGTTCTGACCTCACAGTTCATCGTTTTCACCTTACGATTTTAAATATGTCTGCTGCTAGCGAAGCCCCACCCCTGTCAATTCTAGAATAATCTGGATTATTCTGTTTACTTCAGCTGGAAGACCCAGAAAAGAGTGAACCAATTTTCTAGCAAATCCGCTCATTTTGCAACCGTCCTCTACCGTCTGTCTCTTGTCATCAGGCCAGTGGTTAGTCATTAGACTGTCTGCTAAAGGAAACTCGATTTTCTAATAATCTTTTCCCTGACAGGAATTTGCCTACCGTATGCTGCTGTACCGTATAGTTCACACGAGCACAATGAAACAAATCAGCCGTAAGGCATGTAGCACGTGAGAGTCGCCATTCTGGCAGATATTCCTCGTCCAGAGATAAATTCCACCCATCCGTCTTCCTTAATCGCTCATCCAGAGCAGCATTGCGGTGAGCCTGGAGCCTATCCCAGGATGCACTGGGCATCAGGTGGCAGACACATTGGCTGGGATGCCCAGGGCATAGAGTCAGAGTCACCCATTTGTCTAACCACATGTTTTTGGACTGTGGAATGAAATCTGAGTAAACATGGTCAGAGCATGCAAATAGGGCAAGGGGGTCGAACCTGCAACCTTGAGGTGTGAGGCAACAGTCTCCGAACTCCCGCGCCTCTCCCATCACCTTTCTCACTTGTTCCTTTATAATTTATTTGCAGTTAGGGTTGTTTCGTCAGACAGTCTGGTTCTAGTGGTGATTTCGTATTGCAAAAAAAAAAAAAAAACTGGTTTCATAGCCAAACCATCTGAAATGGCCCTTAAAAACTGGCTTCTTACTGCAAAACAATCTGGCACAAAGTAATAGAATTTAATTAAAAAAACAACAGGCAGTAACTCATCTCCCTGGCATTTATATGAATGTAATCTCTAGTACAAAATGCACATGGCCAGGTTTTTTAAATGTCGGAATCAATGTAATTAGGAAAAAATGCAATTGTAATTGTAAAAAGACACGGCGGAATTCAGTGATCGCGGGCTCAGATGTACATTTCTGTGTGTTCAGCAGTGTGAGAATTTGCAGCCGGGACTTAAAAATGGCTGTAACAGCAAAAGTCCCCAGCGCTTCCTTCATATTAAACAGCCTCAGAGGCTCTTTGTAGCGCAGGAGGGAAACATCATATAATCAGGCCTGTTTTGCATTCGGACCAGAGGGGAGGCGGCGTGCCGAGTGCAGCCGGGCCCCATAACACAGCCAGGTCACGTCTTTTGTCTGCTTCCCCATCATTCCCCGGTAGGTAGGTATCGATTGCAGCGTTTCCACGCCATCCCGTCCTGCTGCCCTCACTGGCTGCTTTATACACGCACCGTCATCTCCAGCTACGTGCTACATGCTAATATATTAGTGAATCTATTGATCGTCCAAGGTCCTTCGTTAGTTAAACCGTGTATTCCGGTTTCCTCCTGATCCAAAGACCTGTAGTTGGGTGAGCCGGTGTTCCTGCGATGCACCCGTCCATGGTGTCCCCTGTGATTCCTGGAATAGGGCCCAGGCTCTTTGTAACCCCCTACACAGGATAGGCAGCCATGGACGGACGGATGGATGGATGGATGGATGGATGGACGGACGGATGATTACTCATGTTAAGAAGCAGCACCAAGGAGAGCATGTGACCAAAGGAAAACACGCCCTTTGCCCGTTTACAGAGTCCGTCAGGGCTGGATGGATGATCCCATATGAGGGCCCCCCAGGCGAAAACCAAAACACAAGATAACAAATGAACTCCAAGAGCAAGAGTGCAGGGAGCATTCCGGGGCCGTCCACAGACTTTATTTATATGACCAGTCTGGCTCACAAATGGACCTGAAATGCCGCTGGACCCGTCTCTAAAATTTAACGCGTCTGTAGCCTTTAATGAGTTTAAAAAAGGCTAATTTCTGCGTTTTTTTAGAGCACATTTGCTGTGCATTTACTGTGTAATAGCATAGACATTAATTCATGTATTTAATATTTTATTTATGTATAATATCTTACATTAATGGGTTGAGTTTTTCCTGGCGCCGCTACAAGTAATTAGTTGCTCCTGTGGTCCGATCACCGGGATCAGTTTGATATTGGGGCTTTGCAGAGAGTAGAGTGGGGATGGATAAGTGGCTCCTGGTGGGGGGGTGGAGACTGGTGGCCCACGAGCTCAGCACCAGGGGCTCCTGTCGTCACATTGCTGCTACCAGGTTCTGTATGTATGGATGCCAGAGAGGAAGTACAAGAGCAGGCCCACAGTGATGACGATGTGTTGCCCCCCCCCCCCCCACCCCCTCCTGGGTCCAGCCGGAATATGGGCTTCACTTTCACAAATGTTTTCGTTAGCTGACCACCTCTTAGCTCCAGTCCCTGGGATGGGAGGCAGCAGAGTGCCGATTCTCCATTCATAACGCTCTGTGTGACCGTTAGGAATGATATCGTAGTGCGTATTGGATCTGATCCCCTTCCGGTGACTCGCGGGTATGGGAAGGCATCACAGCGTCCCCTCCAGCCCATCAGTGAGGTCCTGGGTGGCCCGGATTGTGACGGCCCTCTTCAGGAGTTCCTTCCGTGGGATGCTGGTGCTCCCTTTCCCGTACCCTAGCGGTTACCCCTCAGTTCCTCCGCGAGTTGTCTTAGCGATCCACACGACTTCAGATACCCAAATTGTCTTCCATTTTAATGCATTCTGTCAACCGAAACGGGCCACTCTCCGAGATGTATCGACCGGGTGGGCTTGTTTTTCCCTACAGACATCATCTTTTTTATTACATTTTGCCCCAAATGGGAGTCTGTCTCTGAGCTGTTGTGTACTGTCCCTGTCTCACAATCCAATATGGCTGTGTGCTTGTGTGGAGTAATTGCTGTTCGGACCTCTGGGACACTGTACGGAGACAGGACTATAGAATTGAAATCATTTTTCTTCATTCTCCACCCAAACCTCCTTCCCTCGATACAGGGACCAGCTTCTTTCTTCCTGTGCAGCTCTCGGCTTGAAGGGGAGGAGCCCAGAAAGTAACAAAGGATACAAGGATCTCCCCGGACAGAAAAGTAAGGAAGAGTAAGACAGGCCGTATTCCCTGTGAGTGATGAACAATGCTGCTCCCTCCCTGGAAACTCCGAGAGACCCACAGTAACTAAAGCAGGAAACTGTACATAAAGACAAAGAACATGTACAAATCACATACGACTCCTTCAGTCATGGAGGAGTCCATGTACGTATCAGATAAACCGCTTGCTATCCAACGCAGAACTTTTAAGTCCTCTTTCTCCTTAGTAAAATCTCACGTACAACTAATATTTCCTTTCCTGACATCTAATGCCAAGTTCAACAGATCTTGAATATTAATCCAGTTCAAACAAAAAGGATACAGTGCACTTGGCATTTCTTTTCATTTCGTGTAAGACGAATGTTAACAAAGAAACAGAATCGGCACAGGAAATAGAAATCCGGCTAATTATCGCGGCTTAACGTTTGCTATTTACAGGAAGACACGTGAGCCGCAGAACGAGGTGATATGAGGATCGTATCTCGGCTAAGACCCGTTTTAGCAGCGGTGACTGGCTCCCAGACCTCTGCTCTCTGTTTATTGACATAAAAATAAATATCTGAATGCGTAATGAGCCCAGTGCTGAACTCAGAGTAGGCAGGCAGCCCAGTGCCAGGCTAGATGCACAGAAAGGAGGCCTTCAAAAAGGCGCAATTACGGCGGCGGAGGGCCCCTGACACGTGAGAACCCCCCCCCCCTCCCCGTGTGGCCCACGTCCGCGGACCTGTGGGGAGAAATACGCAGGTAGCAGTGGAAACTTTTCGGCGCATTTTTTTCTGCTATAAGAGCTGCATTATCCCGAGTTATTTTTAAAGACACATTTTGTTCGGATCCGTCTGCAGACTTTGTTTCGGCCTGCTGATAAGGGGGAAGCCGATGTTCCCCACCGACGGTTTTAGCCCCGAGTCAAGACGCGTGTGCGTGTTTGTCATGCAGATACAGACAGCAGCCCACCGAGCCACGGCAGAAACGCGGCTCCCAAACACAGGCCTGCGGAATCGTTATCGATAGGCCTGCATCCATTAAAAGTGCTCAGCGACTTGGTGCTCGTGATTATATTGAACCGTGACGAGAGACGGCGAGGAAGCAATGGGATCTAACGTCACCAGTATCCCCAGAACGGAGCGTGCTGGAAATGACGCCGGGCTGCGCGTTACCACGCAGCGCATCACAGCTGAAGTGCCTGCCCGCCTTGGGCTCCTCCAGCACATGTATTTTGCATTATGCATAGTCTACATTGCATCAATAATTCAGACACTACATCCAGATTTGCCCAGGCCCCCGGGACCGAAGACCCTGTTCCTTTAGTTGACTGAACATCCAGGGCAAAGCCTCAGTCGCACCTTTGGAGGGGGAGAGAGGGACTTTGTGGGTTTGTTGTGGAGCTGGGGGGGCGGTGGGGGTGAGAGGAGTCCGGGGGCCTTGGAGGCACTCGATAGATGAGGTGTCCATATGCCGGTTTCTTCTTTCAGTGGTAATGCTCAGTTCTGGGCAGGCGCTGAGCTGTTTTGAATACGTTTTTCAGCACAAGTGGGAAAAAAAAATACCACAAATTAGCATCGGGAAGGAATAATGATTTTTCCTAACGCGGTCGCCTGCATTTTGGGATTGCCTGGCAATGCATCTCCGGGCTGAGCGAGATTTGCCATTCATCAGCCCCCCCGCCTGATCCTGCCCGGAGATCCGGCTGTAATCCGCGAATCAGCTGCGAGCTTCACGGCGGCGCGGCTGGGGATCAGACCGTGGGGGAGGCAGGCTGTCCTCGACGTTTACGTCGTCACGGAGACGGGCCATTTTAACAGCCGGCGGACCAATTAAAGCCAACAGCTCGGGGAAAAAACAAGGGGTGGTCAGGGGGCGGCTTTCTGACAAGCGTCATCGGGGTCGCGTGCCAGCCTGACACCTGCGGCAGGCCATGCAGCGAGGATTAGCGATGCACGGGAAAGGGGAACGAAAAAAAAAGCGCAGTATGTATTGTTTGACCGCTGGCCTGGGGACGAGGCCCGATTATTAATGAGCACAGGCAGGAGGCGCACCTCTCTGTGCCCCCCGGGCCTCTCTGGAGACCCCGCTACACGTCAGGCCTTGTTAGGGAAGCGCCAACCAGGGGAAGGAGAGCAGGACGGTGGTTTTGGGAGCGGGAGCCTCAATCAGAGAGGCAGGGATCCCCAGAGCAGGCCGCCGGAGAGAGTGAGAGAGAGAGAGCGCAGTGACTGCGCGTGATGTGCGAGCCGCTGCTCCCTCGCAGGTAAACTTTAATTGACAGGTTAATGGGGGGGAAACACCAGATGGGGAGCAGGGCATCGTTAGGAGGGCCTGCTTATAATTGCGCTCTGTGATGGGGGGGCTGACACTTGGGTTACCGTTCCTTAAAAACAGAGACCTGCAGGCACTTTCCTGACACGGTGCGGTTTACGGGAGATCGCCGCCCGGCCTCTGGCTGATTGGGCGCTGCACACGCGGCCGCTCTTTACCATCCTGCCACTTCCACCAGCATTTTTTTCCCCCCCAGTGCCCCCCCACAAATTTTCTTGATGAGGGTTAGGGCCACTGCCCCAATTTACACTGGGATTTTTAAATACCCCCACCCCCCGCAGGGGTGACGGCCAGGGATATGGGCGTTTATTTCTCTGTCATTCGGAGACGTTTATCGACACTTCGCCCCATTAACGGGGCGCGCCGAGTTTTTACCGACAGCCTAAAGGTGAGGGACCTTCCAATGAAAAGTACCGCAAGACTAATTCTAATATATCTCAGCTTGCAGCATGTTCTCCTGAATAAAGGTATATGCTAACTAAACAGGAGAATAAATGAATGCTAATGCGCTAATGCATGTGCCAAAGCGTGTGGGCACGCCCCTGGCTCCACGTCGCTGATAAACCAGGCGGCTGCGGAAGTGATGCTGCTCCTGTGCTATGTGCAGAAAAGAAATTAACTGATGAATTAAATTAGGAACAAACATAGTCTTTTTGGAAAACTCAGGCAGTGGCTGCCTTCCCAGTGGACCCCCCAGAATATGTGGGAGGGGTGAACGTTGCAGTCAATGCGGCATTTTAGACAAAGGAGCTGCTCAGCTGGCGCCCCCTTCAGGAGTGCAGGGGAACACCTCCACCCTTTTGGGCAGCCTTCAGCTCTGCTGGTGAAGTCACCGGTAATCAGGCTCCTGGTTTGGGATCGAATCCATCGTGAGTTCGGGACAAACTCAATATCTTTTTAATTTGAAATAACTAATATCGCAGGACTGCACTTAATCATCCGTTTGTAGGATATTACCGTTAATCGAAGACTATGAGTCTTAATAAAGCTAATGCAATCCTACCGTCCTGCATAGTCATGAGTCATTGTTAATGTACAACATTAGCTAAATCAATAGTCTTTGCTAATGGCTTGTGGAGGGAAGCATACAGAGCCTCCGAAAACACAGAAACTCTGGAATCCTTTATAGTAGGCCCTAAATCCACTGCATCACGTTCTCATTTCCATCTATTAGCTATGGTGAAACAGCTGGTTTGGGGTCCTCTTCCAGAGGAAAATGGAGGCTCTGGGTGTGACGGAGACCTCTCCCCCCGCATTCCGATTGCAGGTCCAGGGACTCCAAGGAAGCAGAAGCAGGTTGCTGGTGCACCGTGCCAGTTCAAGCCCCCCCAGCCAACTGTGAACTGCCTACTAAATGGCTCATCACAGTGCTTCTTCCTTTCCGCGTGCTCTGCCGGTGGCCAGATTGCATTACCTAATCATTCCCCCAGACGGGCTGCCTCTCTCTACTGGTGTGGCGCGGCCTTCGGGATCAAACGAGCGAAAACGCTTCGCTGGGGTCCTCATTAGACCCGGCAACTCTCCTGGTCCCAAAGACACTAATCATTACACTAAGTTTTTTTTTTTTATTTAATTTATTAGTTTAAAGTCACTGAAAGAGAATTCATGGATCTCCAGACGAGGGTTAATATCAGTAAATCTAAGGGCCATAGTGGAAAATTTAAACAATAAAAATAACACATTTTAATTTCTACTAATATCGATGCCTACTCTTTATTGTGTGTGATTAGCACTGTATGTTACTTGCTTAATAATGCAGCCCAAACATTTTAGCAAGACTGAATATCAATTGAATTACAGACGCTCCTCTACTTACTTTTTTTTCATTTGCATTTCAGTAGTAACTGAGTTATTACTAAGTACAGACGCTCCTCTACGAGATACGTTCTTAACGGCCGTTCGTAACTTGAAATGTTCGTAAGTCGTTATTCAACTTCATTTTAAGGGCATACGCAAGTACTAGGAACTAGGATGCGGGGAGTACGCACGCTACGCTGCTGCGCGGCTGGAGTAGCGGCCAGAAGTCGTACCGGGCGGAATTGGCGTGCAGGAAAAAAATTGATGTTGCGGACAGGAAATGGGAGGCCAAGGGACACAATTTGGACTTACAGTCCTCCTCGTTCGTATGTCTGAAAGTTCGTAAGTTGAAAGTTCATAAGTAAAGGAGCGTCTGTACTATGTTATTTACACTGTGATCCTGCATAAATGGTTGCAGAGGATGGATAGAAACAGATTATTAACTTATACAGTACTGACAGAAAGTCTGGGGATGCTTAATTCAGTAAAAATATTTCAATGTTATTGGCTTTATAACCAAAACGATTACTTTATTCATTTGTTTACGAAAAATGTATATCACATTAGAAACAGCCAATAGTTTTCAAGTAGTAATAAATTGAAACCCAAATTTTAGTTCTAAAGCAGCTGTTCTGAGTTAAAAAGTTCATTGACAAGCAAACTCATTTGTTGTTTCTTAATTAGCAACACCTTTGAAATTACATAAAACACCCAAACATTTGTGTTTAGTATTCCTTTGGGAGTTACGGACTACAATTGCAATTAAGAGCAAAACGGCAAAAACAGGACTGAGTCAATTAAAAAAGTATGACTCTTAATAAGAAAACATCTGTATGGAAGATATGTTCAACATTTATGTTAAGCTTTGCTTGTCAATAGATTTTTGTTTTGAAGCCAGTAAATTTGCAACATTTTTACAGAGCTGAGTTTCCCAAGCTTTATTTCAGGTTTAGATGAGGTCATCAAAAACTACTAACAATTTACTAACTATTTTTACTAGTTTTACATCATCGGCACTGTATTCTGGGCAATAAATCTCAAGGCCAAGGAGCACAGTTTCAGTCAATCTAGAACAAAGACTCGTGTCAATATAAATATTTAATCTGCGGCAGGATGGAACCTCGGACGCAGAGGCCCGGACAGAGCAAAATCTGGAGGTTTGTTTCTCCACACGTTAGCATACAGGCCTCTTGGAATGTGTCCACTTTTACGCTCTCATAACCGGCGAGGACGCGTCAGAGCACATGGAGAAATGGATAAATCCTCACTAGTGATTTCAGATCAACTTGCAGCTGTAGATTCCAATGTGACAAAATGCGATTTTCACTGAATAAAAACATCAAGGCCTCTTTTTTTTTTTAATACGGTCGTCTGTTCCAGAGACGCTGAGTGCTGCTTCAGTTGAGCACCCTGCGTTTTTCTGAAAGGGACTGATTTATTTAAAAATGGATGGGATAGGTCATACCCCCCTGAATCTGTGCTGCTTTTTAAATAAGAAACATTGATTCAGGCAGTACGTTGCTTAGCCTTTATTCACTTCCCTTTCGGATCACATTTGACAAAGTTAGTAAAATAACAGACTTTATTGACTCTCACAATATTTTATGGCTGTATATTTCAGGCTCATTTTCCAAGAAGTGTTGTTCCGCAACACCTGCTGACAGTTTCCTGTGACGAGAGGGCAGGTTTGTTCGATGTAGATGTCTGATGCTGATTTGTTTCTTAGTGGATCTTAATAAAAGCAGTCTGATCTTCTAAAACAGAAAACAACACCACAAAGATTATTGTATAATTTTCTGTGAAGTGAGTGTTTAAAGCAAAGTACATATCCTCATTAAACTATTATTTTTTAACACTCCTAAGAGTATGGGACAATATTGCTCCTGTAATCAATTCTCCCAAAATATAGTACAATAATTGAAATGGCCTGCGTCCTGTCCAGTGGTTCTGTATAATTGAATACATTTCAGCAAAACGAGCACCAGAACTGAAAGTGAAAATTCATGTGTCATATTTAGTTTTACACCAAGTATTACAGAAGACTTCATTCTCTTTTGAAAAGGTGCAACATCAGCAGCACTTACAGAAGATAAACAAGTGCCATGCCGCCATCCATCCATCCATCCATCCATCCATCCTCTAACTGCTTTTCCAGTACAGAGTTGCTGTGAGTGTGGATCCCATCCCAGAAGACACAGGGCACATGGCAGGGGTCACCCTGGATTTTTCATATGAAAATACTAAAGCTGTCTTTTGTTTTGCTGAATCTGGTAGGAAAAAGTCCCCAGTAGCTTAGCCAGGAGGAGAATGGAAAGTTAATACATTTTGATATTTACTTTGTTAGATGATCTGCCTTTATAAGCATACATTATTTGCCACACATTCGTTAGCAAAACTATAAAATAACCATGAAATGATATTTAGGGTTCCTTCTCTCTGCATTTTAATCTCTTTAGGTGAAGCCGAGTGAGATAAACAGACAAGGTGAGAGTGACCGCAGACCTTGCAGGCGAATCGTACACACAAGCACGGCGGCTGAGCGGTCTGGGAGTTTCGGATGAGTGTGCTATTCCTGCCCTACTTCCTGAAAAAGGAAGCAGCACTTCAGGATTGTTCTAGAATGCTTATGGCACACAGGCATGTGAGACACATCATGAGATGACATATAGAAACCATTATAGGGGAGCTTCTTAAATGACTTATTGGGCCTGGTAATGATTTTAGATTAATCCTGGAATAATCACTACACACTCACAAATAACGGCACAAATAGGAGAGCGCTGAAGTGTGCCTCTTTTCTGGTTATGTGCCATGAACAATTTTGGAAAGCTTTCGCATTTTCAGAACGATCTGGGGACACGATACCTACATTGATTTTCGAATGTATTGCTTGGCAGAAGCTTCCTAAAAATTTTTGTCAGAGTTCAAAGAATTACAGAAGATGTATTTTTTTTAACCACGCGACTCCTTTGTTCTGCCAGAAATCTGTCGCTTCAGTAGATCTTTGAGTAATGGGTTACTGGGCTTGTGCGCAGACCTTTAATGCTGGCATGTACAAGGCATGAGCCGAATATTGTGCTGTTGTGACGGCAACCTGCAAACAGTCAGGAATAGTTTAGCAGGAAGCGGACAGAGGTGTTTCTCGGTGCCGCATCCTGTGGTTGGGAAGCTGGGGCCGCTCCCCCGTGGAGCCACATTAGCTGTCGGCAGCGAGGGGGCCCAGCGAATGCAAATTGGCCCTTGTTCTGTGTGCTGCGTTAGACGCTTGGGTTCCTCTCTCCCCACCCCCCCACCCCCCATACCCGTATGCCCATGTCTGCTGTCAGCTGGGCGCCTACAGGTCCGTGGGAGGAACCGAAGGTGCGGTGATCACGCCAGGGCCCGCGGAGCGGGAGAGAGAGAGAGAGGACGTGGATGGCTGACAGCGGGAGCCTCGGAGGGGGGGAGGGGGTACTCCGGTGTCCCTCCTGAGAGTTGGCACAGGTGTCGCGCGTCGAGGGAGAGACGAATGATGGGATTAATTGGCCGTTCCGAACTGCAGGCGATGCAAAAACAAGAAGATTAAAGGGTCAAAACATGAATCAATTACACACTACACCCAGATTGCGTCCTGATGGCATTCTTAGTTACTTTATGCTTATCTCTACTTAGATTATTCTACTTTGGTTTAACGCGTGCGAGTCTGGCATTTTGAAACGGCCGTCAAAGACATATTTGGTTTTGTAGCCCAGTCCCCGATGGCTCTCCTGCCGCTACCCACCCGGAGGAGCGCTCGACACCTCCTCCCCCCCCGCACCTCCCACCCCCGGGCTCCGATCTCGCCCTTCTCCTCTTGCCGACGATGCGACGCCCTCTCCGTTCCCCCGTAACGCGCCTGTTATTACGCCTCCCGCGGGAGGGGCCGCCATATGCTCTAATATAAACACATTTGCAGCTGGAGAAAAAATGAGACCAGTATACAAAAATAACATCCATGGAGAACCAAAAAAAAATAATAATAATAAAATAAAAAAATGATCCTGTAACCTGAGCCAAGGAGAACAGAGTGTAGTGAGACATGTACAGTGAGCATCCCTGTGGTGAGGCTGCAGTAAGAACACGGCCTGTCCTCCCTGCCTGCCTCATAATGGGCTTTGCAGACTAGCTGTAGCATATATATATATATATATATTTTTTTTTACTTATTAATTTTCACACAGACTGGCCCTCTCCATTATTTGGGGCACGAGGATCATTCCGGAGGTATAACTAAAGAGCGAGCTTCATTTCCGAATCACACGCTTGCTTTAAGGCGGTTGCACAGGACACGTCTGGGCGAATTCCGTTTTCCCCATCGCTGCGGTTTCTCGACCCGTCCTCAAGGAGCTAGAACTAATTACTCCAGGTAACAAGTACCTTGGGTACATGTTTTTACAGTTGGTTTAAATGGTGCACGGCGTTTGGCCTAGGAGTTCACCTACCAGGGCCCCCGTACGTAACCCCCCCCCCCCACTTACAGATCGGGTTTGGACTGGAGGTGACAGCCGCGCAAGGGCCTTGATGATAATCTTGGGAGAAGGCGGCGCCCTCTGTCTGCCCCGAAGCCCCGGACGGCATGGATGAAAATGAAGTGGAGAAATCTCATCAGTTTTCCCTGCAGACTGTGAGCGCACCCCATGATGACCGACAAAATGTGCAGGGGAGGGGCGTGAAATGTGCCCATGTTTATGAAAACTCCTGTATATACGACCGAGATGTGATTGAGACCGGAACCCAGATTCCCAAGTATCATAAACAGATTAATTATGATAAATGATGGCCGTTTTTGGTTTTTAAACTACAATGTGTGCATGTGTATGTGTGCGAATAAATTAGTCTGAATAACTGAGAATAGCATGTATCAATAGCTGCCCTCAAATACAGAAGAATTATGAATTCATCTGAAGCGCAGTACATGACCAAACACTCATGGAATATAAATATGAATCACAATATTACGAAAACAAAGTCTAACTCCAATGGAAGCAGCAAGCTTCTGTCAGCTTGTGTTGCAGATGTGGTTTAATGGGTTCAGTGTGTGATTTCTGCCAAGTCCACCACTCTACATGCCTGTTCCTCTGCTCGTCTGGTCGGGGGACGCTTGGACGTCTACGCAGACGTGTCTGGCGTCCAGCCCCAACAAAGGAGAGGGGGTGGGCTCACGGTCAGGCCCAAAGGAAATGGCTTCACTCACCAGCTGAGTGCTACAGGGACACTTTACTGCGTGTGGGGCGATCAAAGCATACAGCAAGAGTCTGAGACCCAGTAAAAATAAATAAGTACCACCTCTGACGAAACCCATCTGGCGAGGAGACTTAAGAGAGTCTGAGCTGGGAGCTGGGAGAGAAATGGCCACAGCTCCTGCGAGGGTCGGGGTGTCGATTTGCGGCCGGTGTGCATGAAGAGAGAAGGACGTGGCGTGCACAGGAGAGCTAAGGGGAACACAAAGGGCCCCACACAGGAGACTGGCACTGCGAGTTCAAAACCCGGTCTGTGACCGGGAGCCGGGAATCAAACATCCATCTGCAGCTTCTCCGCACCTTTCAGCATGTCGGTCTCCTTCACTCATTTCAATGAAGGTGCATCAGATAATGCCGGTTTTAAGGGCCACATGGACACACTGTAGGAATGTGAGGGTCAGTTCCAGGCCAACCTCAAGGACGGAGCTGAGTAAAAATAAATAAATAAATAAAACGATGGTATTTAAAAATGATAAGGAAGAGTGTGACACCCGAATGCTGGCGGTATGTGCTGTGAGAGGCGGGGGAATCCTCTCCAAAATGGCTACGGATGCTATGGAACGAGGCCCAAAATTACAACCCTCTCCCTCCACCAAACAGCCCACTGTTATAGCACGGGGAAAAAAAAGGTCCCAACAACAAACGTGCGAGCATAAATATTAATCCCTTCTTAAATATTAATTTTTCAGTGACATTTGCATCATTCTTTGATCATATTTGTCTGACACTCCTTTTTTGTTCCAAGCCTCTTGCCTCGTGTCACTAAAGCCAATGAAAGATTTATGTCGGGTCTCTCCGGAGCGTCCCGAGGCAGAGCCCCCCCACGAGAGCCCCAGCCATCCTCGCTCCAAGGCTCGGTCGCCTCCCCGGCGACTGCCAGTCCGGCAGCTGACACCGGGACCCAACATGCCGCTGATGCCGGCCCAGGTTCGCGCCGGTACCACCATCACCTGCCGGCAGGTTTTGATTGGTTGGAGGGTGTGGCCCTCCCCCTTCCCACATCTCCAGGCTGAAGGGGAACGCACCACATTGACTCCCTCCCGTCCTGTGCCAGTTTCTCTTGCCGAATCTCTGATGCCCCCCCCCCCCCCCACACCGGCTGCTCCAGACTTCCAGCTGCCCTTCATGTGGCACATCAGTGTGGCACGGGAGCCATAAACAATCCAGCAGCCAATGGTGAGACTACCTGCCTGTTTTTCTCCAGCTACACAGTGCACCAATTTTCCCTCCTGATTCCAGCGGCGGCCCTAATTTTCCCCCACGAAGCCACGGCCCCCGACTTCCTCACTTTAAAAGCTGGCTGGCTGCCTGGCGTCCCCCCCCCCGCCGAGGCCGAGCTCCCAGCTCTGCGCTGCCCGCCTTACACAGCCACGTTATGCACTGTCTCTCTGTGCCCTAAATTAAGCAACATATTTTCTCTGTCCCCAAAGCTCTAATCATCAGACCAAACGTACCCTTCCTTGCTGTCCCGGACAGTCCCTTGGCTGTGCAGGAAGGACCGCAAAACAGACGGCAAAACAAAACAAAGTCACGGCATTTTTGGGTGGCCGGTAACAAAGCCAGCAGCCAATTCTCAGCAGTCCGTGCCCCTTATTATTGGAATGTATGAGTATGAGACCATATGCATGCAAACCTGTATTCAAATCATCAAGTTAAACATAGCATTGTGTTGTTCAGATATTTTACGAATTTAGCCATCGCTAAGGGATACATATAGCTGAACCGGTGAACTCGCATGCCGGAGTTCTCTGACTTTCGGTGATTTTTATGCCGGCTAATTGGGTAACCGTGGCGTAGTGGCAGAGTGGCCGGCCTCCTCCTTACCGAACGCACACGAAGGTAATCACAGTAAAAGGGGAGGCGTGACACAGGCGGAGTGCGATGGGATTAGGTGGGAGTGTGGCGTGGTGCCAGGGCGGCCCGACGCCGGGCGAAGCCGTCTTCCCTCCGCGGCCTTCAGTGCTGCCATCTCAGAGGCACCGATCCACCCCCCCCCCCCCCCCAATCCCCAGCACGGTGCTGATAGGACACACATAGGTGGAGAACTCAGGTGTCGGAGGAGGCCGTGCGTGTCGCTGTCTTCGGATCATGTTCTGAAAGCATATCTGCACCCCCTCGTCCCCCACCCACCCCCCCCCCTGCCAAGCCCCTGTGTTTCCTACTGAGGAATGTGCTGGGCTCTGTCACAGTGAATAAACACCGATACTGTCCGCTTTGGCAAAGCTCGCTCACACTGGATGCAATTAAGCAGGTGATTGACACCTACTGTCGTCTTCTGCGTTCTGCTGACTTCAATCACGTCAGGACCGAACACAGTGAGTTATGTTTAAAAGAAAAAAAAAAACAAATTTACATTTCCTTCCTCCATGCTTTAACCCTCTGTAAACCCCCACCCGGTTATCCTCTTTATTCAGCAGCTGGGTGGGATTATGACGGCCCACTGATGCCCCCCCCCACCCCCCACCCGACAACACAAATTGGTTATCTAATGTTAAACGTCAAGGTTAAACGTCTCTGTCTCTCGTGGGGCTTTCAGTCTCTGAAGGGAGCTGCACGTTAACCAACCGCGCCGCTGATCTCTCCGGCTTCCCATCGATCGTCCGGATTTTCTCCCGTTTTCATTTTATTTTAACGGATATCTTGGCATTTAGCGGCTCCACCGCGCGCCCTGGAGCGCACGTTCAGAAAAGTTTTGGTGACAGGACGGCCTTGAAAAAGAGAAAGGAAAGAAGAAATTTTTTAATTGTGCCTGGAGAAATGGTAGAGAAGTCGCACTGTGGCTTTACACCAGCAGGGGTGTGGGTTTGAATCCAGCCTCGGGCTCTGTGTGTGAGAGGAATGGATTCCCTGTGTCTGTGTGCGATTGCTTGCAGTCTAGAAAACGTGTGGTCAGGTGAACTGGTGCCGTAAGCATATTCCTCATGATGGACTGGCAACCCGTCCAGGGTGTCCCCTGTCTTGTGCCTGGTGCTTCCTGGGATGAGCTCCAGGCTCTATTTGACCCTGTCCTGGATATGGAAGACGAATAACTGGAGACTGAGTTTGATTTTTCATAGAATAAAATGAATTTTGAAATCTTGGTGGCCGAAGGTAGGGGAGGAAAAGCATCCAATGTGGGTCAGGAGGAGGGCGGGGCAGTGGGAGTAATGAGGGGGCGGGGCATGTTTGAACTGCACCAATGGGAAGCATCGTCGTGTGTTGGTGAGCTGCGGCCAATATGCAGGCGGCAGCGTTGCCTTCCTGATGATCGACGCTATCGACGGGGCAGAGTCCTCAGGGTTCGAACATTGTTTAGCCCCAGACTTCAGTGGGATCAATAGACCAACAACGAATATCAGTACCCCCCCTACCTCCAAGCCCACCCACCTCCCCCAGACACCTGAACCCAGTTCAGTTCAGTTCAGAAGCCGAGAATAAACAGATCAATGCTTCGATGCACAGTGGTGTTGTGACACAACGTCCCAGTGTCATTGGAATGGCAGACTGCACCAGCTGGGCGCACATGCCATGCGCTTACGGAACCCACTGCATGCTTCTAGCCAACATTCTGCTGAATATGTTCACAGCAGGAATTAGCAGCGGAATTAGACCTGAACTGGCGTGCCTTGCCATTCTATGACTTCACTGTGGGGTGACGCTTTTTCATATCTGCGGGAAAAGCGCGCATCAACACATGCAAATAGTTATGCTGCAAAATTCCTTCCACTGTAATCAAGCAGAGTGTTATCTTATTCCGTATGCTGAACGGAACATTCCGGAGAATATTGACAGAAACCTAAACCAGACCTTAAGTCAACCTATTCCTGCCATCGGCTTCAGTGGCGAGCTGCACTAAAACTTTCTATTGGATCTCTGCGGTTCTCCGTAGAACGTTAGAAATGACATTCCGATACTCTGAACCCTTCAGTGTCATGAGAGAATAATTTGAAAGGATATATAAATAAATATAAATAAAACAATGCTTTGTATATATGGGAAGCGAGGGTGGGAAGGCTAAGCTGGGGAGGGCAGCCTTATGTATGCACGTATAATCGACTGAGTCATTTAGAAAAATTGCATTTTTTTCATTTTAAACATAGAAACAAAGAAAAATCCTAAATGAAAGAACAAAAAAAGCATCCCAAACTCCCAAGTCAGTGTTTAATCACAACTTCAAAGAGTAATTGGGCTTTTCATCCGTCCCTGTAGAAAAATAATGGTAATGAGGTAAGACAGGTCTTAAGATTAATTGGGTTTCCTTTAAAGTCTTGGCTTGTCCTTGGAAGGCCTTCACATCTGCGAGTCATTACCCCCGCTGGTTCTGAACCTGACTTTGGGGGCTCCGAGTGCTTTGCCTGGGACAGACGACCGTGGCATTCCCAGTGCCCCTTTCACCGATGATGGCATACAGCCCTGGTCCCCTTCCGAGGGCAGCGGGGAAATGCCAGCCAGATAATCACCGCCCACCATCCGTGTCATGTAAGTGCACGTTCCGCCGAGGCAGGACGACGGGGTCTGAATTCCGTCACTGTCCGCTTCCTCGGCGCGGCTGAGAGTCATATCGAACGCTGGCGGATCAAATTCTCAGCCAGCGGATTTGAGAAACTTGGTGAGGATGAGAGTCAGATCCATATTATTCGCAAATGTGCCCCAGTACTAAGCAATGCAGATGTTTTTCAGTAGCACAGAATAACTGTTATCCCATTAATATTATTGAGGAGGAGTGTATCTGCTTGTTTTGTTGCTGAATAATTTATATATTGAACCACAAGCTCATGTTCGCCATGTGGTAGCGATTCTGAAGTTGGATTGGCCTGGAAAGTTTACGCGCCTCTCCTACTGGATGCGGAGCTAATCCCACCCCCACTACACCCTCAGACCCGCTCGATTGTTTCAGCTTCTCTGGTCCTTCTCTGTCGTCTCAGTTTTCCATACTTAGCTGTTTCCTGATATATCGGGGCATAACGAACTCCAACTGCCGTCTGTCTGCGTCAGACCATTAACACAATGGCTCTTCATTTTTTTTTTTGGGTCAAGTACCCCTTTGAGAATCTGATAAAAGCTAAGGACCCCCCCCCCCCCATAAAACACACACACACACAGGTTTGTGATTATATCTTTGTGGGGACTCTCCATTCATCTCTATGGGAAACACTCTAGTCCCAACATGACGACCTTAACCCCTACCCAGCCTTAACCTTAACCATAAGTAACCAAACTAAATAGGAGACTAAATAGGTTTTTTGACTGCATTCACAGATCTTTGTGGGGACCTGAAAATTGTCCCCACAATGTCATAATAACAGGTTTTTATTACATTGTGGGGTGACATTTGGTCCCCACAATGTAATATAAACCTAACCCACACACACACACCTAAACAAACATGCATGATGTTATACATGCAAGTGATTTCGTTGCAACTGGTTCCCAATGAAATTAACAACACTTGCCTGAAATAAAACCGTATCTTACTAGTACAACATGGTATAAGTAGATATTCTTCACGCAGATGGTTTATTAGAAAGAAATAAAACAGTTTGCAAGCTCACAGACCTTGTGACGCCAATCCACGGACCCCAGATTAAAAACTCCTGCATTAGCATAATGACATCAACAAATATGTTTTTGATGCTTATATTTCACATTAAAAACACATGTATCTGCACTAACAAGATGGGAAAACAACTTTATAAATGCACTTTATAAATGTTTACATGACTATAAATGTTTAAAATACTAATATGCCTGTGATGTTTCAAAAAACAGCAATTCTGCAGTGGAGGGTTAATTACATGTAACTGCTGACCTACAATCTATAAACAAACTGAAATAGCATTTATAGTAATTATTATTATATGCCGTAAGGCAAAAATATCTGTCTCCTTTTTTCTAACGTGAATAATTTATAAACCTATAAGTTTATACATTTATAAACTGTAACCTAAACCTATAATTTATAATCTTATATTGTTTAATTAAGTATCATATATACAAATATTTCATACTAAAAAATGACGGGTGGTTCTCCTGCTTCTTGAATATCTGTGGTAGAATATAGAATACTTGAAATCGACCGAAAAGGGCGGGGGGTGGGGGGGAGGATGAATAATACCCTAAACATCAAAATGATTGCAGGCCTCAGCTGGATCCGGGCCCCCGTAGGTCTCCAGATAAAAAAGAGAAGGGGTCTTGGAGCCCCGAGGCGCTCGTCTTCCAGCTCGGATCCAGACATCCCGCTCGCACGCGTGTCTCTGAAAGTGCATCACTCATTCCGTCAGGAAATCGGTGAGGGAGAATGAGGTAAGGACAATTGCACTTTTAGGATTTATAATGGTTAGATGCCCATTGTTCAGCGGTTAAAAAAAAATGTGTACCCAGCCCAAGCTATCTGGGGGTGGGGGGTGGGGGTTACTTGCTGGGTGGTCAGAGGAAATTACACCCACCATGTGGTCTGTGGTTTAAAACTTTGCGAACACTTATCTGCAGGAGACCTGTTTCACACTGCCTTCCATCTGAGGGGCACAGTCCCCCCCACCCCACCCACCATGGACTCATAGAGCTCTTGACATATTCTGCACACTATCACTCACCCTGCCCTGTGGAGTCCAGTGGTGCCAGCACGTCGCACGGGGCTCGCTCTGGGAAGCTTTCCATTACCAGTCCTCCTGCCTACTTCATTTCCTCAGCGGAGTCCCATGCTGTCCGTGTTAATTTCTCAAGATTTTCCTTGTTTCCTTCCCAGTGTCTGTGATCCTCGCGCCATTTTTGGCCCTGCCTGGTGCCATATTTGCTGACCTTGCTCTGATCTTGTTCCCCCAGGGTCAGGAAATTCACAGGTTACCAGAAAGCGGCACTATTGCCTTCGTCGGAGGTTTTGTTGAAAAAGCCTAATTCTTTGTCTTTCTTCGCCCTCGTCAGTCAGACGAGCTCTCCATAGCTAATGTTACTGCTTCAAGCTGCAGTGGCCAGGCAGTAAATACTCCAATAACGGCTCACCTGTACGCATACAGGTACACATTCATCTGCCAGATCATCTCTCTCATATCCCCTCTGCTTGGTGACTTTGGTCACTAAGGCACTCCTTCCTGCCAAATCTTCAGGCTCAAAAACCGACGGTATGTCCTCAGACCCCACATCCTCTCCAGAAGAAGAAGAACATTTTTCATCTTCCCTCATCTGTGACTCATAATGAATCTTTTGGGAGCATCTTCAAAAAAATGGTGATGCATGGTTCTGTCCTCGGCCCCAGTAAAGTTTCTCTTTCCTTTATACTTACCCTTTTCCCTGCCACTCCGAAGGCCAACGGCATCAATAAGCATTCAAAAATTGAGCTAAGATCTTGAAGATTCAAATTTGAGTCAAATTCTGGTTAAATTGTTTTTTCTTTTATTTTCAAAACATTCATATTAATGATACTTCTCAGTACCTGAAAAATCATTTTGTTTAAAATTGTTTAAACATTTATCTGAAATGCCTTCTTCTTTTAGTACTGTCTGTACTAACTAAACTGATACTTAATTATTTGTAACAGTGTTTAAGAACATCCATCTTCCAAACAAGAATAATTACCTAAGTATACTTTTCTCATTTACAATGATAAAATATAACAAAAGACAAACAGTCGCAACTTAATATTATGGGAGCTGACATGATGGCTAATCAATGTCAGAACATCCATTAAATGAAATTTAAATTGAACAGTTCCCTGTCGGAAAATATAAAGAGTGCCTTTCATTCACGATAAAGACACTGGAATGCCCTACCAAGGCAATCAACACAGGTAAATTTAGAAATTTAGTCGTTTCACCGATCATTCCTTGTTAATGGGGGGGTCGATGCCAGTGCTGACCCCCGCGTCATCCTGCCAACCACGCAAACCCAACACCTGTCGCAATTTAGCCTGTACCAGTGGGTTTGTCTTTCGCCAAGGTTAGCTATTGGCCCATAACGACGTCTGTTCACAGTCTGTTAATTCTCTTTATCACCCAGAGCTGCCAAGTGAGGGAGGGGTCTTATCTCGAGAGCTTTCATCAGTTAGTGAACATGATGGACAAAAATGACTCCAACCTTTTTTTTTTTTCCTGGGAGAAGGGTACAGAGGCTTCAGTTACGGAGGTATGAGCAGCAGAGCTGTAGAGGAGGTCCCCCCCGGCACTGATCGGAATAGTAATCAGCCAAGCAGCTTCTCCTTAGCATTGAAAGTGTGATTGGAAATTCAATTGTTTTCTGTGGAGAAAAAAAAAATGGCCGCCTTGTTCCCACTGCCTGCTTGTCTCCGCCACTATTGTCAGAGGACTTGATCCAAAAAGGCACTCTTATTTGTTTCCTATATAAATGATTAATTTACCTCCCTATTTGTTGTGAGACCTGTTTCAAGAAGAAGGGTGGGTGGTAGGGTGGGTAAAGTGGATCATTTTGCCGGTAATTATGGAATGACCCCATTTCTGGGAACACCACCAATTACTCTTCCACAGAGTTATTCCTCATTTGTGAGTGGTCATATTTTCTGTTTAATTATTTCTCCAGCCGAACGGTGCAAAGTAATTACAAAAATGCTAACGTGACATTTAATTACAATAATTGGATGTTACGAGGGAAAGCCTACGGAACTTGTCAATACGGCATTTTTTCCAGCTACGGCAGTTATAGACAGTCACCTTACACGGGTTCCCGAAAAAGCACTCTAACTACACTGAACAATAGTCAACTAATGAAGGAATTTGCATAAGACAGAATAAAAATGATTAAAATATTTTTCCTTCAGCATTTTATACTGCCGACTGGTGAACGCTTACAGCATCTGAGCGTGAACTCTACTCCTTTGGGGGGGGTCTGAGATGATCGCTGTTAAGGGCAATCCACACTGATCACAGACAGCAACCTGCTGTCTGTTTCCATTCCCAGCCTAACATCAGGGAACTGCTGCGAGCATTCCACTATCCGGGACACTTCTAAAATCTAGGTTATTTTATTTGAGTTAAAAGATAAATTTAATTTGACCAATTCTGACACAAGACCCTCGACAGCTCTTCAGAGGGGACAACCCTGGACAAGACCATATCCCAGCCACAGCAGGTTGTGACCTATCATGTGATCAGATGTCAGTGGCCCAGCCGGGAGCAGCTTGGAATGAGTGGTAAGGAGGTTCTGGGGTGAACGGTGAGAAGAGCCGGCCGGGCGCATTAATCCAGCGCTGACCTGACCACCTTTACCCACGACTCCCACCGGCATTTGAATAACTGTCAAATATAAATATATATGCATGTATCGCTGTGAGTATACATATATTTCTTCTTTTTAATATTAATTTAGGAAAACCCTGAAAGTGCCGTGTAAGAATAATTTTAGATTCTCCTATAAATATGGATGGACTGAGCATAACTGTATGTGATATATATATATAATATAAATTCCCCATTCTTGCTTTAAAGTCAAATGAAGAATTCCAGACATGCAAAACCGGGTTCTTTCAAGCCCAGAATTTTAGTGCACAGAAGAGGAGTGAACGTTTATTTGAAGACTGTTCCCTGCGACACAATGTACGCATTTAATAACGGAAGATCCTCAGAAAGTTAGAAAAAAACCAGCGAATTTGGGCTTCATCCTCCTGACTGAGCTCTTAAGAAACGCTTCACTCATAAGCTATGACCGTATCACTTTTCAGGAACGGTTTTAATCAAATTTAAATCATATATAAATATTAGCTGTATTCCTTAACATCTCTAGTATATACAACTATTTAAATGCAAATTTGACTCCCACACGAATATTTTCGCGCTATGTTTGAAAAACACTTTCCTTTTAAATTTTGCTGCTGACGGCTGATCTGTGATGCAGTTTCTACATGCCTCGCATGCCGATTTAAGTTACACATCAAGAGCCTAATACTCTATAAACATAAACCATTGTACTGTTTGCTTAAACAAGTCTGAAATCCACACCAAACTCCTATTCTGACATAGTGGGGCAGAATGATACCTTTTCCTCAAATCTTGGGAGAATCCCTGCATACCATGCAGAAACACTGTGTGAAACACTGCGGTTTGTTAATGCAAAGTAGATGAGCATAATGGTCGTTCAGAAGTAATGGAACAAGACAAGGGGCAAGAAATAAAAATATATTCAAAGAGGCTTAAATGACAAAGCCCTTGTGTGCATTTGATTCAAATTTGGCCGCTGCTCTAATTTAACTCAGTATTGAAATGACTTTATAATTATGCAGAACTATATTAATACACCCCGAAGGAGCTTTGCGGGTTAAGCACAATTTACTGGAGAAAACAATTATGTTGAAACTACAATGCGTGGTTTCTCCGGGATAGTTTGCAATAAAGCACGTATCTGATAATCAATTGCATTTTTTCCTGCAGGTTTCAATCATTGGTAGTATTAACTCGTGTTGCCCCTACAACCTATTTAACCCGAAGCATGAAATCGATTTACCTCCGACAAATGTACAAGCCCTAATATCAATTATGACAAATATAACTTGTTAAACCCTCACACGTTAAACCTGACAGGGTGGGCGCCGATCGGTGAAGCAAAGCAACGCCCATTGATTCAGCAGTTATTTAGTTGTCCTGCTCAAACTATGTCAAAGCTTGTGTTATATCTTTAAAAATAAAAACCTGTTTAGCACGGCTAACATTCAACCCACAGATCAGGTTTCTGAGCCCGAAGCGCCCTCATTCATTAAAGTGAATGAGGAAGGGTGGTGGGGAGGGGGGACATCTGCTTGCACTTATAAACGAGTTCTTCAGTTCGCATAAAAGATACAGAAATAAATCGTGGAATTCGTGGAAAAAAGACTCCAGGGGAAAAGGGGACGCAAAGAGTCCTCTAAATAGAGCAGAGCCCCATAGCCCGCTACAGATGAGTTGGACGTAAACGCTGTCCGAACCTCACCTTCTGACATTTATGGACAGTTTATCCACGTTAAACACTGAGGTCTCGATCGATTTATTTTTTAACCCCCCCAGTCCTCTCTCTCTCTCTCTCTCTCGCTTGCTCAGCTACGGCACAGATGGCTTTCATTAATAAAGCAAGCCGAGCCCTTCACCCTCTTGCGTTCAAGAGAGAGAGAAAAAGAGCGAGCGGAGAAAAAGGCTGCAGTGAATGTGAATCAGCTGCCTGAACGCAGAATCAATTAGCAGCAGATTGTCTCGCTCCTGTTAATTATGCTAAAATATGTGTTAAACGAAAGAAATTAACATTGCAAACAGAATGTATTGTAACTGTTTGCCACCAGCTACGTGTTCCGAATTTCAAGAAAGGTGCGATTTCTTGTCCTCGAAATTAAGCGTTGCATTAGTAAAGCTTGTTAAAGTAGAGAAGTAGAAAAATAAAACCTTTACTTCCTTAGTGTGCAAAATATCTGTAATTAACGAATGTGGAAACGGCGCGTGATCGTTGGTTATCCTCGCACGTTAAGAGTACAGTTTCGCTAATTAATTGGCCCTATCCTTTCGTAAACTATTACTGAGCCATAGGTAGAATACGATTTATAACAGCTGCTACCGTGGATTCTAAATACGCATAAAATATCATTTTAGCTGCTCATTACTCTGTCATAATTTGCTTATGTTTTAAGATCTTGATTGTAAGCAGTTGGTAAAACTCTGAGCACAGGAGCTGTACATAAAACTTCAAGAACAATTATTTAAATGGGGGTGTCTACAAAAATAAGATCACTTGAAAATATGGCTCACTTGAAATATGAAAAGCAATTAGGCATTAAACAGCACGCTGAGCCAAATCACTATGTAGCTGTAGGCCCACATATTTGCAGATGAGGCATTCCAGTGGTTGGATAAGGCTTGACCAAAGATAGAGCTGGACATTTGGTTGATCATGAGCTACCGTCACCTCAGGATTAGAAGCTGAAGATAAAGCCGAAGAATATTGAGAACGGCTTCCCACAGGTCTGCCAACCCTGTTGTTTCTTCACTGAGACTGAGAAGGAACAGGTGCTGGATTGAGAACCACATATTAAACAGGAAAAGTCCACCATCTCCTTTTAGAGACCCCCGTCTTAAAGTTTAAATCCACAAAGACTTACTATTGACCTTTCTTGTTGTTGTTGTTGTGTGTCTAAATCCCTACTGTGACAACTAAGCTGGACCTGCTCTATGCCACTACGTCTTAGGGTGTGTGAATTGCGATTCTACTCTTTAAAATGCATTGCTTCCTGGGGAGTTCTCATCACTGTGTCCGATGGCACTTTTATGTTCATTCAAGTGAGCTTTCAGCTGCCTGGAAATGGTACCTGCATGCACTTTCGTCATGGGGGGGGCATGGCAATATTTAAACAACATCAGCAGTGGTAAGGCATAAGTTTTGCACGATTCAATAAAACAGCAACCACTCGTCATGGCAGCTACTGCCCACTGTATTCGAAATTTTTAAATGGCCCATTTCCATAAATAGTGCTGTATTTGTCTGTGACGGAGTGCGATCTTTCTATTAAAGCGTGAACTGCCAATAGAATCAGATGGGCTTCTGAACTGGATATTCGCACGCTTGTTCATCCAAGCCGCGGTGGCTGTTGCTCACAGCTCTAAGAGCACTTTACGAATTCATTACCAGTCCCAGAATACCTAACCCAAGTCAGTGTTCCTGAACCTCTCCAGCCAAATGTATGGATCTCGGAGAGATGAATCTGCCGAAAAGCCGCACGTCAGCATTGTGAATTAACACTCGTTAAGGTAGTAGAGAAAAAAAAATTCATGAATATATCTAAATAATAATATATAATATATGCTCATTCCACTACGGTGTGCTAAGAACTGCCCCCCCCCCCCTTTCCAAAATGCCACCCTCACCACTCACATGCCAGGACAGCCTTTAAAACAGATAATGATGCCCCAGATAATTTAATGTTTATCCAATCATATTGTTCCTTTGCTGCTTTATGCAAATGAATTTTCATTGCAGGTTCAATAAAGTATCTATCTATCTATCTATCTATCTATCTATCTATCTATCTATCTATCTATCTATCTATCTATCTATCTATGTGCCTGTCTAAAACACTTGTGATTTAATTTGAAAAAGGGCTGAATTAAAATGTTTCAGGTCAGATTTTTAACGTTTTTACTTTTATACAGCAGCTACCACATTTACCCAATACACGTGCAAAACTGTAAAGAAATACGTCATGAAAACACATAAATTCCATGGCCTTTGACCCCAGATCAATGCCGGACTTATGCAAATGCTAGAGCAGCAGGTTGCAGCTACTGTCCAGTTCAAAGCAGTGCATTTACAGCATATAACCATAACAATACAATTGTTTAAACTATCAGCTAAGAAATGACTTCATGATTTGCAGCTACTGGTTATGATTTTTTTTTTTATAACTCTTTGTGAGTTTTTTCCTGACACACAGCGGCGTCCTGAAGAGTCCCTTTGGAAAAGTGAAACCAGAGAGGGACAGAAATCAAAGCAATTTCGTCACCTATGCTATTTGTGGCACAGAGCATTATTTAGCGATATTGTGTTGTGGAGCAGTCAACAGGTTAGGCTGCAGACCGTGAGTCCCGATCTTCGGTGAATGAGCTATGATAGCAGGCTGTTTTATCTTGTTAGGTGGTACCCGCGGTGCGATCTCCTGGAGGTCCACTGCAGGAGATGCACTGCACACTGGGGGCCTGATAAGCCACAGCTGTTGGGCTTTTGATTGCGAAAAGGTCAAGCCCAGCCTTGTAGTATTGCGCTGGGGTTCTGCTGCTGGTGCCCGCACAGGAACATGGATGGGTGTAGGTATGACTGGGGGGGGTGAGCCAGGGGAAAAAGAAAGGTTTAGTGGTACACCATCAACGTTTTCCGTCCTTCAAAAGGTGAACTTTGCGTGTTATGTGAAGCTTTGGCATCGTATTGTTTCACGGAAAACCGATCAACTTGCACTTCCAAAATCACCTCAGCTGACGAAGGAAGAAATTCAGGAGTTCATGAAATTCACATTTGAATTGATGAAATTCACCCAGCTGACGCCCAGCTGCTTATCCAGTAGCGGGTAACAGAAGGCCAGGAGCCTGTCCCAGGCAGCACAGGCCATGGCCAGGGGGCGTAAATGAGAATTTATGAAATTACATTCAGTTTATTAAATAAAACTATCTTTTGTTTATAATGGTGATACTATACTTCACAGGGCACAAATAATATAGTATACTATTATCTATGTATTAATTAACCACAAACTAAGTTTTAGTTATCTCATGTTAATTGATTATTAATCAATCGTGATGTGCATTTTATCCCAAGCAGTTAACAAATATGTTACTATATCTGTTAATTCTGTAAACCTTTGTGAACTACTGAAGGAGTAAGTTATGGTGAACACAAATGTGTCATATTTATCCATCATTAATAAATCATGATTTATCTTTCATCCCAAGCAGTTACTTTATTTGTTACTGTATCTGTTAATTCTGTAAACCTTTGTGAATTACTGAAGGAACTCCTAAGGAATAACTAACTAATAACGCAAGTGAAATACTGATCATGTTTATTCATCTCATGGGTGCCGCCGCCATTAAATCTGAGGGGGACGTGTCCCCCTCACATTTCATAATTATTTGTTTGGACCCCCCCACATTTATGCCAGTGTCCCCCCCCAACATTCAAAATGCTTCTGCCACCCCTGGTTCATCTAATGAATTTTGACGTCTTTTATCTCAAGTAGCGACTAAATTTGTTCAACATTTGCAATTTAAAAGTAACTGAGTTATTTCTAAATACAGACGCTCCTCTACTTACGAACGAGATACGTTCCAAATGGCCGTTCGTAACTTGAAATGTTTGTAACTCATTATTCAACTTCATTTTAAGGGTATACGCAAGTACTAAGAACTAGGATGCTGGGAGTTCACACGCTACGCTGCTGTGTGGCGGGAGTAGCGGCCAGAAGTCATACTAGGCGGAACTGGCACGCAGAAAAAAAGATAATGTTTCGGAAAGGAACCAGGAGGCCAATGAACACAATTTGGATTTACAGTCCTCTTCGTTCGTATGTCTGAAACTTCGTAAGTTGAAAGTGCGTAAGTAGAGGAGCGTCTGTATTTGTGTGCCGTCAAGTAAAGTATTACCTTTATAACTGTCTACCTCATTTTTTCACCTTGCACTCATAGGCATCTTCTGAAAATCCATTGCAAAACCAGTATATTTTCAATTACTGTTTCATTATTATCTACCCACCCAAAACAAATATCTGCTACACTTCCGAACTTACAGGATAGTAAAGTGTAGTAAGAGTATATCATAGTATAGTACAGTACATGTTTGACTTGCTTTGAATGTCTTGACTTACAAGCACTTCTTTACTTCCAGTAGTTGCATCAGAAATGATAAAAGAAGATGTGTGTGGCTAACACAAGTCTTCATACCCTGTCTATGACAGAGAATTTAAGTTTAAACAGGTGTAACAGATCGGAAAATATATTTTGACGCAACTTTCCATTAAACAGTTCCAGTTTGAAGTGTTGCAGTGAGTTGCCAGCAAGGATGTGACGATATATTCCATAAAAGGCAAGGGCTTTCTTCCTGTTTCATGTATGTGCTTTACTGTAATTCATATTCATGTCATGGCCAACCGACCTATCGCAGTGCATTTCAGATTAGAATACAGAGTTATAATCAGTGATCTTTATCACTGTGCCTGTTCTGTAGGGGCTATTTCTGCAATATCCCACATCTAAATATCTTTTAATTGAGAACAGATGAAAGACTGAGGGGACATGGTTATGCTGGCCAATTAAGCAAGTAACCAAAGACAGCAAACCACTGAGAAATTGCCCCGAAAGAGCTACATTTCTCTAGGTTAATGTTCTCTAATTGAATTATTAAAAAGATGGATTTGCCAGTGTTTCACCCCCACCCGTGTCAACATCTACATGAATTAGGTGACAAGTGGAAGGTGAGACCTTCTGTCAGTTCAATTATATTTTAATATACTGATGTGCTTTAAGGCACCGAAGAATGTTACATTTCTCAGGTCAATTGTAAACGTTTCTGGTCAAGTTCAAACGCTGTTCCCCTATGAGAATAAAGCCCATTACCCACTGTGAGCGAGATCTGTGCTTGGTAAAAACACGTGTTTCATACGGCTGAATTAAACTGCGCTCTGTTATGTGTCCTTTTTTGGTATAATGTCAACTAATTCGACCTCCTGTGTATTTAAAATAGCTTTAAATAATTGATTGGATAGCTAGATACGGTAACTGCTGCTCACATCCCATTTCACCTGGACCACTGCGGACCAGCAGCCGTGTCCCCTGGAGGGATGAGAAAGCCTGTAAGGTTCAACAGTTCAAGAACAGCTCAAGAAAATCGCCCCCCTTTTCATTAAGCTGTATTTGGAGAAGCTATGTACTTGTGCCTGCCAGTTTCCGTAGATTACACTGTAAGGGAGAGCGCAGTGTGCAATGTGACTGGCAGGATACTACCAACATCTCATCTTTGGACCCAAACGTGTGGTTTGTGTTCATATAATGCAGTGTTTCCCAACCCACGTTTTTGCTCCATCCCAGCTCCCTGCCAGACAGACCATATTTTTGCTCCCTACTGGATCAGAGAGGGAGTAAAAACGTGGACTGTCTGTCCCCAAGGACTGGATTGGGCAACACTGATATGAAGCATTGAAGTTTGAACTAATGACTAAAACACTCATCCATCTTCCAAGTACTTCTCAGTACCTGGAGCCTATTCAGGAAGCACAGAACAGACAGTACTGGACACCCTGGATGGGAGGCCCGTCCATCACAGAGAACATACACACTATGAAAAATTTATAAATGCAAAGTCTGTTAAATATTTTTGGACTTCAGGGAAAAGCTGGAATACCCAGCGGAAAACATACTGGACAGAGGGAAAATATGCAAACTACACTTTTGTAGTATGGTAGACCCCCAGCCTTGCAACAGAAGTTAAGTCCCTGGGTCACCAACAGACACACACATCACCCCAAATCCACACAAACTTCAGGCACAAGCAACTAGTATTAAAGCATTTCTGCGCTGATGTGTTTGAGATTAACGGGAGCTCACAAAATCCTGCAATTTATGAGCTGATCGCTGTTCAGTGAATGCTGAGCTGAAGAGATCGCTAAGATTGTTAATTATTAATCGTCATTTGCTTCACGTTTTAGCGCGTAACCTGGGGTCTGCATCACAAAGCCGGATTTCTTGCTTAGCTGGATGATGTATGATTTAAGGTGGTCTGGGCTAAATGTAATTGAACAAATTTGACGTCCTTCTAACCTGGGTTCCTTAAATCCGACAAGTCATCCGGCTAAGCAAGAAGTCTGGTTTTGTGAAAGAGGCTGCTGACCACAGGTGACCGCGCAAGCAAGCATGTCTGTCTTGCATAAACAAATTACTAAACTAATAAGCAAATGGAAGTCAAGCTAGTAGTAGCCTTCACTGTTCTAGCACCTATAATCTTGTTAGAATAACTGTCTTGTTCCACTGCAGAAAAGTAATTTTCCGCCTTTAATGTCAGCTAACCGTGCTAACTGTGTAACAAAGACATTATTTTTAAGATCCTGCATTGTGTAAAAGTAAGCATGGTTTGAATTACATATCTCAGGTATACTTTTTTAGTCAAAGGGCATGAATTGGATTGTGAACAGATGTTATTTTGCGTTTTTAATACACGTTCACCGGGAGTTTTGAAACTTTATCTCTCGGACGGAATCGTTGTCTGCACGTGGAACTTCATTTTGTTTTCACGGCAGGAGATTTCGATCGGTGCCTCCCCAAATCGAACGGAAACATGGGGGGAAGGTAACCCCAGTGTCTGACAGACAGCTGTTACACTTAAAGGAGTGTAACTCTGGTTAATTAGCCTACTGATAAAACAAAAAATACACTACCACTGTGATGAAAGCGTTCGTTAAAGGTCGAACAGCTGCCTGTATGTTTTGACTTTGCATATAATACATGGGGGAAAACATGCTAACTTGCGTAATTGTCCCTGATTATCAAGAAGAATAAGGAAATCTCTTTGCACGTTCTTCCCCATGTAGGGTGACCAGATAATCCATGTCAGGGAGGACAGGTTGAGCTACTTCAGATTTTGCAAACTGCATTAAAACTGAAAAGCTCCTGTGCTTGACTAAATCATTCAGTTCTTCGATCTTGTGCGTTGACTGGTTTGTTTCCTTGATTGAAAGACTCATCCAGCTGTTTCACATTAACACTAGTGACACGTGCATGATTATAGGAGAGTGACCAATCAGCACGCAGCAAGAACTCAGTGCTTAAGTGAAATCTAGGTGCTTTTAATTTAAATGGTAGTTTACAAATCCTGCCCTAGTTCCAAGTGTCTTCCCTGGCATGGATTATCTGGTCACCCTATCCCCGAGTAGCCCGTCTAGTAATACTGTAGTGAGTGGAGCCTCCTTTTGGTATAGAATGAACAGGGATCCACTCAGCTTTTCACTGTGAACATATTTGGCTCAGCAAATGTCATTCGTTTTTCAAGGGGACAGCGGAGATGTACAGCCGAGGCAGCCAATATCTCACCCTGACAGTGTTTTGTTGAGTTAAAATAATGATTTATGTTTCTGTAGCGCTTATTTTCCTGTGGGTGGAAGTCCCTGCCTATCAAAACGAGCCAGCCACAGGACTTGGTGTTACTCGGGCTGCAAGCACCATTGCCTTAAGATGCATATTGCTGGAATCAAGAGGCCCAATGCTTCAGCAGATATGAGCTTTGAAAGTGCATTTCATTAGAAAAAGCCTGGAAATAATTCTAGCCCTTCAATTCCATCCATGAGTACCCCCCAGGTGAGCACCGTGTAATGTTGCCTAGTTTAAACACTCATCCTCGTGGCCACTCACGGGAGAGGCTTGTTTGAGCCGTTCTGCCTCGGTTACTGACAAACTGAAATAGTCCAGAATTTTTTGACACCAAAGTTACACCATAGGAAAAGCACAGCTATTGTGTTGATTACTGATAAATGATGCATGGTAAATGGGGAAACTGGAATTGAAAATGCCCAATGTCTCAATTAGCAGTATAATGTGTAAATTATACTTGTACATTTTTATTCTACTCTGAGACCCTATGCTGGATAAACATCAATAGGAGATGTTGTATGTAAATATAGATTTATTAAATGCAATTATTGCGTAGTATGGATCTTATGAAGTGAGCATGATTCTTTTTGACACGAAAAAACAAGCCACGTGAATTCATTTTGAAATCCCCCGCGGAAATAGAAGTTTACTTTTGTGCTGGTATTAACATAAGTTATTACCTGTGGTCCGAGGACCGTCGCCGACATTGGGACCTGTACTGATTTAGTCAAATGTGTTTTGCAGGCAGGCGGCCGGCTGAGGGAGGTTTTCGGTTCAGCGAGCTGCCACATGCGGAGTAGATGCTCGTTTCTGATGACAGCAGAATGTGCTTCTTGTCACCGGCTCTGTCTGGTGACCAATTGTTAAAAAGCATCACTCAGACCGAAAGCCTTTGATTTCTGATTTAATGCATAATGTCACATCTGCATAGGTAGGGTGGCATTGAAGTTCTGGCAATATTAGGCTGCATAATGAAACAGTGGATTGGAAACGTGGCCGAGAGGGAACGCTGACCGCCGTCGGTGTGTTCTGCGACCATCTGCGATCCATGTGCGAATGCAGATGCGGAAATCGCTCTTCAGCATCATGCGTATGCATCAGCATCACACCCCACAGCCTCATGGGGCTTTTTATGTGAAATACGCAGATGACGTGAATCGTCCGTATGAGCGGAAAAGGGATTTTTCACGAAAGCCAGTGACTGCGGTATGATTTTGCCTTTTTGTCAATGCCAGGACGGTCACATCCAGAAATGAGTTATATTACACCTCTGCATGTCGCGTCAGTAATGTTGGGAACCAGGAGTGTTACTTCCGCTGACTTTACAGTATCAAGGCCTTGTGAAGAGCTTTCAAAGGAAGTGACTGGGACGCAGATTGTCAGCAAACAGACAACAATATCAGACTTGTTCGGTAATTATAGCTTTGCTCAAGTTTCGACTGAGTTCAGCTGATAATATATAGAAAGTCGGCGGTTCATTCTGTTTCGCTACCTTCCTGCCATGCAGCACAGAGATGCTTTCAAAATATTACAGCAAATACTAAAGCCATAATTTTATTTTTGCATATGTCAGTGTTTAATTATTTCTAAAGCGCTAAATTTTCCCTGCTTTAGATTGAATTTATATATATATATTTTTTTTCCCCACAGTTTTTTTTAGCAGCTATTCTTCATTCTGTCAGTAGTGAAGGACCTCACTGTCTATACGAAACAGTCGGTGTGTGTTAACAGTAGGAGGAGTGCAGCTTTCAAATCCGGAGCAGCTGGGATCGTTGTCCGCTGTCAGTCACTGCCTGGTGCGGCCCACCTCCCTTTGTTTACTTTATTAGGCGCTAATTGTGTTATCAGTGATTAACAGCGCATGCTAATCATGCCTGCGGTGGGTGTGGAGGCCTCACCTCTCCCTGCAGCGGTATGCGTGTGCTTCTCTCAGGAGCTGCCCCCATGTTTCTTTTGCCTGTATTGTTTCAGCGCCCCCTGTATTGTTTCAGCGCCCCCTATTGACAGGGAGGAGGACGTGTGTCCACTCTGTTCTTTTAGCTGGGTGACAGTGACACCAGGCTGTTCAATGGGATATACTTTCCTCCACATTATTCCCAGCATTCTCCTTAATGCCAGCGTCGTGGGATCACAACGACCAAACGCAGGAAACTTTTCTCTGGAAACTCTCTGGAATAGGTGAGGCTGTAGCCATTTTCCCGTGGCCACTGGTGAGCTTTCTCCAAGGAAATGGCCAAAGAAGGTCTCTCCTGGGGAAAGGAATACCTTATCTCCCTGGAAGATGTGTGGCACGAGCCCCAGGTGGTTAAATTATTTTCGCGGCATTAGAAATAGAAAGCATTTATGGCAATCTTAAAAAAAATCTCACGGGGAGATTTCCAGCATAAAGAGTTCACATTGACAGCAGCTGCCAGACTGCCATCACCGGCAACTCTCCTGCCTTCTCTCCCTCAAAAGATAGCCTGGCGATGTCACATTTTGGAACTGCCTATCATTTTCAGCTCACATTATTGGTGGTACTCCCGAGCGTTCCGGAACATCTCTCGCCCAGGCTGGCAATGAAAAGCGTATGTGGTATACTTCTTAGAGCAACGTGGCATTGTGCTAGCTGCAGCAGCTTCTGGGCCGCCTATCGAGGCTTGTGGGAGAGGAAGAGGCCGCTTCTCATGTGCCACCAGGAAGGAGCTGTAATGCGTGAATACCCGGCCCAGACCCCAAGAATGCTTCAGGGAGGCACCGAGATCCATACGACACGATACCCCGACGTTGCTTTGAGGGTAACAGTCCAGTTTTACTGCGTTGGCTAAGCCACCTGCAAATAAAATAAAACGTGTTACTTGATAGCTACTCAGATATGTGCATCTTGGAAATGTCATTAAAACTAACAAATGTCTGACAGAATTCTGAAATGCTTGAAGATTCAGCAATTTTGCAGTTTCCTATATGACTCGGTTGAGTTCATGAATGTATTAAACACAACCCTCCCATCATTTTCCAAACTCTTTAAAAACTCACCGAATTGATGCTTATATCTGATTCTTACTTTTTCTAGGCCACCTTTTTAGTTTCTCCCTTCTCTTCCCATAAATGTTCTGACTTTTAAAGTGTATCTTGATTTTTTTTACGTGCTTTTTCTGTCATTATCATGAAACAGTAAGAATCGTTTGCCTTTCTCTGTTTTTTCATAATTTTTACATGGGACGATTACAAATAAAATCATAAAAATCTACTCAAATCCCTGCTCCTTTGGGATGGGGCAGACACCTTAGTGGGAGACAAGTGAGGCCATCTCCTGTAAATAATATAAAATTTGTCGTCCAATGGGAGAGGAGGCTCCAGGAAAAGCCACACAATGTCCTGTATGTGTGCACTGATGGATTTCCTGTTGGGATTCATCCATTCTTCATACCTCTTTACTAGTGGTTTTCATAGCTGTTACACCTGTGTAATAATTGGTTATAAGATTAGTCATTAAAGTATGTATTTGGCTACTTGTGACTAGCTATACAGTCTGACAATTATTTTAATTCCATAGCAGCAGGCTGATAGGAGTGTGGAGGAACTGACTTGACGCCAGTCTCACACATTTCTTCTATTTCTGTATGCACATGGGCTGCAGTTACAAAGTTCCACATAGAAATAAAGCCTCGATGATCTTCGTTGGAGAACAGCAATCGAAATTCCCGAGCCGCTTCTAACTGGCCAGCGAATCCAAACGGAAGCTGACGAAGATTGCTTCCCGTCAAAAGTTCAGCTCCGTTAAAATTTTTAAGCCTGCCGAAAATATTTGGCTATCTCATCTGATCGGTGTAACACATAAATATAGTACATCTCTCTCAGGGCTGGACTGGGATTAAAAACTGGTCCTGGAGTTTGGTTCCTGCACAGTAAATTATGGTGATCAGGCAGGTTCTCCACGATAAATTTTCCCAGACGTTCCAGCTTTGGTATATCTAGAACTAGGGATATATTTAACTTTTGACGGATAAAAGTAGGTCACAGCGTAGGGTAGCATTTAAGATGAAGGTTCCACTTTAGCACCGGTATATTCCAAAATGATCTAATTTGTATGACAACAGTGTGCTGCAGAAGTTACTTTTCACATTACAAACGGTTTTAAAAAGACTGTGAGCATTTAAAATCAATTCTGCAGCAGTAATAAGAACAGCCAAAGATCATTAAAAATTAAAATTTGTAAAAAAAAAAAGACAACAAATGTTTACATTTCATGAATATTCCACGTGCAGATTTTAAACACAATAAAAAGTAATAATTTCATATATTGTTACACTATAACAAAAACTTACCCACTTAAAAAAAGTTTCCTGAATGTGTTAAAAAAAACATCAAAAAACCTGGAACAACATGTGCATGCAAGGTATTTTTTTAAATGGTGGAAATTTAGCTGAATGTTTTATGGAAGTTGATGCAGTGTAAGACTATATAAACAGTGGGAAACCTGTTAGCACTGGGGTTAAGCAAATGGACTTCTGACCTGTGGGTCAGTGGTTAGAGTCCCACACGGAGTGCTGTGTTGTACCAGTTGTTTTCATAATTTGTCTGAAAAGCAACAGCACATTTTTAAAATATGTGTAATTCATACAAGCATTTCCTTTTAAAAATAATCTCATAAAAATACGCTGTTAGGATTAAGCACAGTCAGATCAATCTCTTACATCACCTGTAATCACTGAGGAAACAGGTCATGTGCTTGTGATGTTGTCTGTAATGAGAGTGCTAAAATATATGCATTAGATTTGTTTAGTCATGTGGACATACAAGCAAAACATGCAAAATTCCTGTAATTTCCCACTTTGAGACTAGATTGAAAGTCACTCATTTATTTTTGTTATATAAACCTCTGACGTTAATCTGGTCATTGTTCTGCTGAAATATATTATTGTATACCATTACATTTTCTCACCCTAGCCACTGTGTTACCTCTAACTATATCCCTACGCTGCCTCTCAACCCTGACCAGGATAAGTGGTTGGAAGACAGATGGATAGATGGATTAAATGGTCTCACAGCTCAGCCCTGCAGATTATGCCACAAACGTACCTGAAAAAATGTAAAATACAGCCTCTGATCTGAGTGATTATACAATGGTTTCGCGGTGGCTGAGGTATACCTTTATTATTAATTTATGATGGGTCACAAATTTCAAATTGAAAACATTTTCAGAATAAGCAACAATTCTAGGGGTTGATAAGGACGATTAATCATCCTGATTCATCAAAATAAAAAATACCCTTCATAACCTTTTCAAACTAAAATGTTTGACAGAAACATAGGACAAAAAAGAGCATTAGCACACCATGAAATAAATATTTGCTGCCTGGCAATTTTTTTTTTTCCCTTTTCGCATTATGCATTTTTGCTACAAATTCTTGCAGGTTGCTATTCTACCCGGAACAGAAAACGAAAAAAATTCACAAATACAAAAAAGAAAAAGGTTAAAAAAAGAGAAAAGTTTTTCAGTTTTTTTTTTTTTTTTGAGAAAGTCAGTACGAATTTTTCTGCAGAGATTTTAGGGAATATTTGATAAGACGTTTGTGTATGTTATTCCTGCAGTGGCTGTGCAGGAGGACCGTAATGCTACTGCTTGCTGCCAGTCATCAGCTAACCCATTAGCAGTTGTAAAGGACCACGGGGGGGTTTCTCTGGACACAAACAGCAGGGGCCGCCTCCATCAGGCAATTAAGGAGAAAACACCACCATGAAAACATGTCCTCCTCTACGGCCAATTATCCCACCTCCCACTTTCCAGCCTCCGAAGGTAGTGGTTCTCCCCACAGGTGTATCCTTACAGAACTTGGAGCTATCAAACCTCATTTCCTGATCTCGATTCCTTTTACACGGCAAACATCTCTCTCGTCTCTCTTTAGACGTGAGTCTCCCTCTCTCTTAAGGCTTATGCTTAGCTAAGCTGACACATGAGCCAGACCGTGAAGTGGTATTTCATTGCATCTGCTTCTATATTTTATTTATTTTCTGTTTTTTTTTTTCTTTCTATTTTTGTCATTAATCTCCCAGTTTGGACTCTTATCTGGAAAACCTGCCCCAGCTTCCATGGCAGTGAAGTATCGATCCTTCAAAATCGCTTCTGCGAGTTTTTGCAGATATCCCCTGCACGGTAAAGAGTTTGAAACACACACACACACACACATGCACACGAACAAACACACAGTCCTCACTCCAGTGACGGAATGACATGAAGTAAATCAGATGATAGCTCTGTGATTCCAAAGTTGACATAAAAAAATCTGTAGCAGCTACTTTTTTTTCAAGCCTAGAAGGATCTATCTGCACAGGTCCATAAGTACATAAACGGATTCGCAGATTTTTTTTGTCTTTCAAGAGATCCAGCTGGTAACATTTTGCTATTTAATTCATATTTAAACTTACCCACTGTGTTGCTGAAGTTGTTGACTCTGGCATAGGCCCCTACAATTAAAGCTAAAGTCTTTAACAGTATTATGATGGCGTGCTTAAACCATCATTTTCTTAAAATATATATACTCACAACAGATTTCATTTAAATCCAACTGCCACGTGTGTTCATACATTATATCATCTGACAACATAACCTTGTAATTTGACCCAGTTAAATACATACGAAAAATGAAGACACATATTTTTATGATTGTTTGCGACAGCTGTTTTTAACATTCTGACATAGTATAATCATTTTGCATTTTCTAGGTACAGAAGCCCTAGGCACATGGTGCAAAACAGTTTTTACTGCTATAGACAAAAAGCTTTATTTGTGTTTTTCATTTTTTTCCCCCCAGTTGCTTTCCTTTGCCAAAACAAAGACATTTTATAGGAAATCAAAACAAGTTTTTACCCTCCCCCCCCCACAACATGAAAAACTTAAAATGAATTATTACAGGACTACAAGTACCAGAATGCATTGTGACACAAGCAGGATAACAACGACAATAGCAAAACAGTTGATTTCTCTAAACTTCAGAGACTGCGGAGACTGGATCCATCATCACTCTAGTCATTCAAAGGTCTACATTATAATTTCATATCACATATGAATAATTATGAATAATTTCTCCTGTTTTTTTTTTTGAAAAGTAAAAAGTAAAAAATAAAAGAATAAAGCAAAGTACAAAAATTGTATTTAGGTAACTTTTCATTACATTTTTGTTTGCATGTTTTTCTTTCATTATATCGGCGTTGCTGTAATCATTCCACTGATCTATATTACAGAAGAATGTTTGGTCAGAGTCCACTTTACCTCAGTCACATATAAATTCGCAAAACAGGTGTCCATTTGTTTAGCCGAAGTGCTACAGATATTTAAAACAAAAAAAAAATCATTTTTGTTTGCCTGCCTTACGTTCCCAGAGAGAGGGCTGGGTCCCTCAGTCCTGCACAATTACCAGCAGCTCATAGGCTTCCGGCTCTCACCGAGTGACTCTGGTCACCCAGCGCCAAACACAGCGCCGGACCTCTCGCCCGGGACTGCCGTGCCAGCTTGCGGGTGGGGGACGCGAAGCAGGGGCTGCGTGTGAAGGCAAAAATTCCACATTCAGAGCGAGAGAGAGAGGAAAAGAGAGAGAGAGAAGAAGAGAGAGAGCGCGAGCGAAGGGGAACGAGAGAAAGAACAGCAAGACCTATAATTCACAAAACACTTCATCACCACAGGATGTCCCCCTTCCACCTGGCACTGCAGCTCGTGAGAAATAGATTAATATCTGATTCAGCACCAGTGAAAAAGGCAATTTGTCGAATCATTTTTAACTAAACATTCTTTTTTTAATATATGAAAAAAAGATCATTAAAAAAACATTGTCCTTTTTCGGCGAGCATTGTGCTGTGATTCTGAACGTCCACAATGCTCTCTGGCTGAACGGGGCTCGCTCAACGTCAAAATTACCCCACCCCCCCACCTCGAGTTTTTTTTTTTTTTTTTTTTTTTTTAAAAAAGGAAATCTAATTGGGCGTCTTTGGCAGATTTACACAAAAAGCCTGTACTGGACGGCAAATGTTCTAATTTTATGGAGACATTTCAGTGAGTAGGTAGGAGAGATAAGGGCTCCACCAGCCCAGGCTCAGCTGGGATCACGCGTGAAAGATCGAGATCGTATCCACGGCAACAAAACTACACTACAGGTGGACACAACCCTACGCTAATTAAAACATCACCACCTGGGCAAAAAAAATCATGAGAAGAACAAAAGATGCTCTTTTACGGGACCCTTGGGGAAGAAAAGTAAATACCGATGGCGTGAGCTGACCATCGAGATGCAAGGGGAACAGCAGAAAACTGAAAAACCCTTAAACTGAAATGAGTTGTATTTCTAGCTGAATTGCACAGTTATCCATCAAGATGACAAGAGAGGGGCTGCTGGGTGTGGTCACTGCAGGGGCTCAGTCCCTCGTAGCTCTGCTCCATCATTCCGTCTCGCTGGCTGCTGCATGGACATCCAGAGCTGACGGGGGCATCAGCTGTCCTGCGGCACTGAGCAGCGGTGACAGCAGGTTGGGGGGGTGGGGGTGGGGGAGGTGTTGTGAGTTAGGCCAATGCGGGTTTGCGCTGTCCAGATGGCTCCTGAGGAGCTGGGAGAGTCCGGAGGGGCGCCTCCTAGAGGTGGGAGCTGGGTGGCAGGTGCGGAGCTGGTGATGGGGGTGGTGGGAGGGGGGTGCAGGGTGGGGTAATGCTGCTATGAGTAGACGAGCAGCATCAGCAGCATGGCCAACATGAGTGAGAGGCAGGGGGCGGCGGCAGAGGAGCCGCCCGTGCTGTCGTCCGTCAGGAAGGGCTCCGGGGACTCGTACACCGAGTCATCTGCAGGCGGGAGGACGAGGAAGAGGAGGAGCATGTGTGAGCAAAAGCACGCAGCACGGCGGATAGCTCGAGGGCTCCAGAGTGCCCCCTCCAGGGGACAATGTTATATCACCACTCCTCAAGCTACCATAGACCTGCCATTTTGCTAAATCCATTCCCGAACATCCACCATCACCCACATGCCAAAATCACAGCCTACATTGTAGAAAATGTATTTGGGGGGGGGGGGGGTTAGGGAGATAGTTTCAGCCTAGACTTCAGATTCTGATTTTCGTAGATATAAATGCACATCAAGCAGAGAGCCAGGAGACTCAAGGTAAAGTCTTGGGTCTTAATGTAAGGATGGAAAAAAATACACTAAACTTTGAGTGAAACTATGAGTGATGGTGAACTTACGGGCAGAACTGGGGAGACTTGGGTAAATAAAGTAATTATACGCACTGTACATCCTCAAAGCGAGACACCCTTTCTCTACAGCACATGGGCTGTAAATACAGGATACAAATATCCTGATCGATACAGGACACGGGGTACCCCCCTGGGATTGGAACAAAGACCATTTTCCAAACTCAATTGGAAATCACACAAAATCCTAAATAATCACCCGGCGTTATAAACTCGTATTATCGGTCCCACAGGACTTACCTTTAATTAAGCAGGGTGGTTTTTCCATTATTGGTATATTAAGGGACCAATCTATATAATAAATTAACATAAGCAAGTTGTGCATTACTTCAGTGCTAAATTAGTACATTTGTTTGCCCTGTGTTTCTTCTTAATTCCTTGGAAGATTTTTATTTAACACCTTTAGGGTTCATGCTTTAAATATAACCCTAGAGTCTTAAGAAGCAATTAAACATTTGCACTTTTTAATAAACCACGCAATTACTGTATTAGTCAATGTTCAAATTCCATTTTAATGGCGCTTAGGTCAGACCTGCACTCATTTATACAGAGGCTTAGCTGCAGACTGCCAAGGCGTCATAGGAAGGGTGTCTATAGCTAGTCGTAATTACAGCTATATTTATAAGTCACTATCATTAACAAAAAATTACTCTAATCACAGAGTTCCTGCATACGGCGATATCCGTTACAAGGCATTACTAATAAACACATTGTAATTTCCCTTTGGCCCGTTAATAAACTACATTGAAATATTAATCTCTACTTGGGAGGCTTACATATACTACAAACTGAACTTACTGTACATGTAATTGCCCTGTGGGGCCCCACGTAGCCCCTGGCAGACCTATGGGAATAACTTTATTTTAAATAACACTATTCTAAACACTAAACACAAACCCGTACTACAGTGGGACTGCAAAGAGAGAACACCTCATTTCCACTCGCTGGAAACTCCCCGAATATCTGGTTTGAGCTACGGAGGCATCCGCTTCCATCCTGATAACATTTTCTCAAAGTCCCTCTGCTTTATACTGGCGATGTGTTAAGGAACCTGGAACCCTAAGTGACTAAAATATGAGTAAATAAAAACACAACGCTGTCCCGACAACAGCATAAAATATTTCTGTATCGGCTGTGAGCCAGTTCAGCATCTGTGGACACAACATTAGCCTGCCAGTGTTGCATGCTGAGGACCGTAACAGTAGCTAGCGGTGGGCAATATGAGGATAATTTATTGTGTACGGTTGCAACTGTGCCCATAAGTGTTTCAGAGTAATAGACAGAATTGCGATAAGTATATTTACTTTTATTCAGCGGATGCTTTTGCCTAAAGCGACATAGGTCTACAAGTGAGGGGAATAGCATATTCTACACATATATCTGTGGAAAAACTTAAAAGACCAATCTGTATTTTTAAACAAATCTGCGTTTTTATATCCTGCTTTAATTATAGTTCCGCTGGCAAAAGGCTATGCTGAGCAACAAGTTGATTCAAGGTTAAAAATTTCTAAGACAACAATACACAACAATAAAGGTGAAGACAGGAGACACTGGAGATGATCAGAATCCAGCCAGGTAGAGGGCAGAAGCGACTTTCTAATGCCAGAGATGATGGTCAACTTATCCGATAGTTTGTCATGAATCACAGGATGACATCAAGTGACCTTCAAAAGGAATGGGAAACACTGAGTGCAGGTGTGAAGTGCACTGCTAGGATCCTAGAAGCAGGACTGAAGTCCCATAAAGCAGGGAAGAAGCCCTTCATTAATGAGAAGCAGGGAAGAGCCAGGCTGGAGTTTGTAAAAAAAAAAAAAAAAAAAGTATATTATTCACAGACCCATAAATTGAGTAATAAGTGAAACAAAAAATTGTGCTGTGGAGGAGTTAACTGGGAAGAGTGTGGCTGCGCTGAGCTTCCATTGAAGGCCCAGTTACGAAGGCACTACTGAGCACCGTGATTATAACGGCAGAACAAATCAGCAAGACACCACGTAATAATTTAAAATAAAAGGATCGATTTATTGGGGGGATGTGTAAAGCCCAACCTAAAGTATGTGTAGTGACTAGATTGTGAACTAAAAATATATTTGATCTTTTCTAATCAGTTAACGTGGTTAAAAAAAAAAAAAATTATCATCTGACCATTAAAAATATTATACTCGTGTCACACGGTAAACAATGCACAGTCCATAGACGGCTCAGCTAGGCAGTTGAATAAACAGAGTGTGCGGCATTGCCGATGATGAAGAATTGCTTCCAAAACAGGTTCTACTTCGATTGTGTGGAAATGGTCTGGATTTTCAAAATTCAACGTAGACCAATCTGCTGTAAATTTGTAAATTTTGCAAACATACCATTTGCCCAACAGGCGGTTATCTATTCTTATTTTTTTTGCATTTGTTGTGAAATGAGTTTAGAAATGTAGGTTCATTTGTATGCAAAACTTCTGAAATTTAAAAAAAATAAAAAAAAATTGCTATAATGAGTCAGTTTCTTTTACATGTGCAGCATTTAACGTACCTTAGTGTTGTTATTATATTCTAAAAGGAGTGTTTCTCATAAGCACAGAATTTCTGCTTAAGTGGATAAATGGTAAATAACATTTCTAAACATATTACAATCTGGCTGATTTGTAAATAAACCGGAAAAATTGTTATCTATGTCATGGATCGTAATTCTACACACAAATATTGTGGTCGTATTTATTATGTACATACAGCTCTGGAAAAAAACTGAGAGACAGCAGCACAATTTTTTGTTTCACTCATTTCTCAGTTTATGGGTCTGTGAATAACAGATATTTTCCTGCAAACTGCAGCCTGGTTCTTCTCTGTTTCTCATTAATGAAGGGCTTCTTCCTTGCCTTTTGAGACTTCACTATTACCAATTTTTGCACCTCAAGATGTTTAAAAGTGGGTATTTTATTGTATTTTACCATGTCTTCTGACTGCTTAGTTTGTGTCCTTATTACCTATCCTGGCTTTTAATTATTTCTCTTCTTTACTGCTGACTGTAAGCGCTTTGCACAAAAATTTCTATGTACCTATACTGTCTGTGTATGTACTAATAGCAAATAAATCTTTTGAATCTTGAATCTTCAGTCCTGCTTCTAGGACCCTGTTATGAACGGTCCTAGCAGTGCACTTCACACCTGCACTTAAATGTTTCCCATTCCTGCTGAAGGTAGCTAGATGTCATCCTCCGATTCACGAGAATCTCTCAGATAAGTTGACGGTCATCTCTGGTATTAGGAAGTCGCTTCTGCCCTCTACCTGGCTGGTTCCTGGTCATTCCCAGTGTCTCCTGTTTCATCTTATTCTTATGTACTTCTGTCTTAGTACCTGGAAGCAACCTGCTGCTCAGCGTACTTTTGCCAGCAGAACCAGGATTAAACCAGGATTTAAAAATGCAGATTTTCTTAAATATAGACTGCTCCCTTAATTTTTTCATAGGTAGATAGATAGATAGATGCCATATTGCACATTCCCAGCCCTAGCCTGTTAGCTTTGGATGCTGAGAGTACAGTGTTAGCATTTTCACGTTGGCCTTAACGCTGGATGCTGAGGATGCAGCCTTTGCGCTCAATTGCAATGATTAGCCTACGATGACCCAACGGCACTGAGGCACGACACCTACAACTGTAAAAACTGACCCGAAACATCTTCTTATAAATGGAACGACACTTCTGGTGCTAGAGAATTTTCCCTGGAAAGACAGGCCCTGGCCCAGAGGAAATGGTCTGCACTTAAATTTGTTTACAGGTCAAAGTCTAGATTTTATCTCGGACATGACAGATGGACATGTCCCCCATGTCTATGCCCTGGGGACAGCATATCTACACCTGGCCTTCCTGCCTGAAAAGGTCAGCTCTCCCTAGGTTGAGCCAGAGACTTAACGTCACGTGAATGATGCACTAGACAACTGCAAATATGGGGACAAAAGTAGACAGCCGTGAGACGGGACGGTGTCACTTACTTGTCGGCTTGACGTACACTTTCAACTTCAAGCAGGGCTTTCCAGCAAGGTTGGGGTGTGGGGATGCTGGGGGAGAGAAAAAAGAGCAACCATTAACAGTGATTCCAGTTGGTGGGACCTTTGTTGATCAATGCTGCTTTCTTCTGGCATTTTCTCATCCTTTTCAGAAGAATCTAAGAGTCAGCCGGCCAAAATATTCTCGAATGCAGAGAATTGCGGATGCAGAGGTGGCCAGGTAGGAGTTCCAAGTGGGCCCTGCTGCTGGACCAATAGATGGTACTGCAGATATCTAGCTGCTTGTGAATGAGAGCGGCTGGAGATATCGGCATGAAATCCCCTGGACGCCAGAGTCAGCCACGCGGCGCTGAGGGGACAGCTGCCTGCTCTGGTTCACCGAGCCCCTCCCCCCGTCTGCCTGCTTGGCCTGGTCACCCGTGACGAACCGGCCCGGCTCGGCGGGGCCACCATGGGAGCTGGAGCACCGGACCTGACCCGTGCACTCGACGGGAACGTTCGCGCCGCTAATCGCTCATGTGGGCCGGAAAGAAGAGGACCGCGGCATGCTCCGATCCAGGCCGGCAAGCGTGTCCGCGCCCCACGAGTCAGGAGAACCCGTCCTCCGTCTGCGCTGACATCAAGCCGACAGCAAGGAAGAGGAGGCAGGCAGAGGAAAGCTTCTGCCAACAGTTCAGCCTTAAACCTAAGAGATAAGTTGAGTTTTCGCTGTAAAACTACGGCCTTTCAAATGGTAGAATCAGATGCCATTCATAAATTAACTAAACCATTAATTAATAAAAGTGGATTTGTGAAGTACATTTTTTCTACAGCTTCTCGGTTAAAGGCCTTTTATAACAGGCGGGTCAGAGAAAGAGCTGTACGAAACATGGACTTAAGTTTGTACACTATTTAAAAGCATGTTTGAATGCATTTGCTCTGCTGTTTGCTGCAGATGGTCTTCAGTTCTATCCCACCTTCTATCCCTTCTTCTAATCACCCTATCAGCTCCCCCCCAAGCCCATGCGGCGGCATGGGGTCACACCCAGCAGTGGGAGTTTAGCAGGGAAGCTGTCAGACCGTCATCAATGCCCATCAATGTCATCCTGTAAGAAGCTAGCAGGGTGGGGGGGGGGGGGGGGCTGATCTTTTGTCCCCAGGGGACTGAGCTAAGCCCTCTATCCTCCCAGAAATCCATCCTTCCCTGGTACCCACCCCGCCTCCCTTGCACCAACACCCCGGGGGCTGTGACAGCAACAATATTGGCAGTAGCCAAACATTTCTAAAAGGGGGCAAAAGAAAAAAAGGATGGGAGGGGGGTTTGAATAGCAGGCCAAAAATGCTTCCCAGCCCTGACCGCTGCTCTGGACAATAGGCTGTTCAATGTGGCGTTTGGCTGAGAGCTCCGAGGCGGAGTGCATTAGAACAGCTCACCACGGGAAAGAATCACAATCCACAATGCAACCTTTGAACTTCTCCCCCTTTTTATTGCCTTTTCTCCATGCCCCCCCCCCCCCCCCCGCCCATCCTTCCTGAAGTGACAACAGACAGAATAAGCCCGCCCCCCCGCTGGTTAGTAGAACACGGTCGCCTCCCGGCTTTTTTTTTGCAGTTTAAATACGCGGCTGGCTTGACAGGAAAGCACACTGTGAACTGGACATGACTGGCGTGTGCGTGTATCGCAGTGACGGAGCCTCGCACGCCCCGTGGTGGTGGTGGCGGGCGAGGGGGGGCAGCGAAGCACTGCCCACAGGTGCCTCGGTCGCGTCTGAAACCCCCGTTTCGCTCTGTTGCCCCTCTGTGTCTCGCCTTTCTCAGCCCCCCGAAAGCCCCAAGATCGTCGAGTGGAAGAGATCCAGAAAATAAAAGAGGCGCAGGTTTCAACGGGACTCTGATAAGACATTAAAAACCAGATGGGCATTTCTGGGTGGGGCATCGCCGCCATGGGGAGGGAGCTCTCAGACTCCAGAATCTGCCAGGGACGCTACAGAAGAGATGCTATAGCAGGGGTCCACCTGGGGTCCGGCTGGCCAACCCCGGAACCGGCCCTTGGAAACAGCGAATGCTCGGCATGGATAGACACCATTCTGATACACTTCGATTAGAACCTGGGCTCTACCATAAAAGCTGGAACATACTATTTGCTCTGTGACAAATTATCAATAGAAAGCGAGGAGACCCGCAGCCTAAATCCAGAGGATCAGCTTTCGCTCAAAAGATGAACAGCCCATTTTCTTGCAAATCGCATCTTTTAAGCTATCTTGTGTCTGTCATTTCTCGCCGGGGATTGCGGGCCCAGTCACACCGTGGGTGTCACTTCTCTTCTTATGCTGTCGATGAACGACGGCTTCCTAGCAACGGAGGACAGAGAAGGGAATAAAAAAAAAAAAAAACAAATTGCACCACTGCGGTTAATGAGCTGTATTAATTTAAGATGAAAAGCCTGATTCATTTTTTGGAAGTTTTTTTTTTTTTCCTCTCAATTTCACTAAAGTTTAAAAAAAAAACAGGAAAAAAGGGAGGGAAAAGAGAAAACAAAAAGAGGTGAAATTGCCTCATTAATGCAAGCGGCACGCTGCCCCGAGCCCCCCGTCTCTGCCTCAGCCCAGCGGGGGACCTTTTCATCAGGCCAAAGGACACCTTTCACAGGGCCATTAGGAAAACAGGGACAGAAGCACCCTGGCAAAATCAGCCTCTCATGCGCGCAGAGACACAGGGCTGGCGGGAGGGGTAGTGGTGGTGGGCTGTGGGGGGGGAGGTCCGATCGGGAATGCCATACGCAGTGACCTTGAGGCGGTGGGTGTGGAGCATCCGGGACGTAAAGTACCAGGGCTGTCGGGAGATAAACGCCCAGAACCCTGAACGCTTTGAGGTTAATGGATTTTAGCTGTTAAAATATTGCACACAAAAAAAAAAAAAAAACGTATATTAATAATGGATACTAAAGCCAGGAGGACAATACCGCTGCCATCAGGGTTTCCTCTGCTAAATATAATTTAACCAATCAGCGCAAATTGGTGCGTTCCGCATGGTGGCGCCGGTAACTGGGTTTGCGCTGATCTCGCCCTGGGAGGCTAAGTACCCGGTTGGCGACATGCTAGCCATTTGACAAATTGACATTTTCATTCTGGGAAAGAAATGGAGACAAAGGACGACGGGTCACTTGTGCCTGCCCACCTGCCTGTCCACCCACCTGTACGCTGGCCCCTGAAAGACGCGATGGGAGCCGTGTGGCTCTGCTGTCCGGCCCTGCTGTTCCCGTCGACTCTCCTTGAGTTGGTCTATTGATTACGTCCCAGCCTGATATGGCGTCTACCGCACTAATTCTCGTCGTTCAGGTATCTGGGCTCTACTTTTTGACATCATCTGCTACCTTTGTACAAGCGGGTGACAGTTAAACCATGGGTGGAGAAGGACTTGCACGTGATACTTTGGGGTCTCATGGGGTGGCACACGGTAGACTGACTGCTTAACTTCTTCATAGGCATTAGGAATACCATGGATACGTCACACGCGAACCAAGAAAATGCTAGAATGATTAGCTAAAGTCACCCAGACGTTTGCAGCATGTCAGTGAATCATCTCTCCTTTAGCTCAATATTTTCCTCTTGTCTTGAACGCAGCCACACAGGGCCAATTCTTTAAGTAAAGGCATTGTAAAATATCTGAGAGAATGCATCCAGACTGTTAATCTCCACGCTAACCCAAATGCCAAATAAAACCATGGCAAAGCCTATTAATTAAATCCAAAATGTTACTGTGCTAAGTGCCTCTCACTCCACATAAATATAAAAATTCTCAAAAATCACAAATTCCAACACATATGTAGATACATTTTAGACATAAGTAAGGGTTATCTGAGAAACACATATACCCTTTAGGGATACATGTGGGCTATCTGAGAAACACATATACCCTTTAGGGATACATGAGGGCTATCTGAGAAACACATATACCTTTTAGTGATACACGAGGGCTATTTGAGAAACTCATATACCCTTTAGCTATACATGAGGGCTATCTGAGAAACATCTATACCCTTTACATATCAGGGATGGTAAGATTCATCGATTCGCATTGTACTGCCATAAAAGCTCACAATGCGTTTGCTCCGATTAAAAATGTGTGCACCGGATACAATCTGGGATGGATTCGCGATGCATCATTTTCAACATCTATGCATAAATGCAGTAAAGTCTAATTTATTAATTTATAATTCTTCGTAGAGACCTATGCCCTTATTGTTTAGAAATGTGACCAATAACTTTATATTTAGATTGATTCCCGCTCTCTAAACTGTTTCTTAAGCACACTGTCTCATCTCCAGTTCTGCACTGCTGTCAGTGGCCAATTCTTGTCAAGTCTCTCAGCCAGGTCTCATGCGGATTGGTCCCGTGTCCGGCGATGCATCGCATCACGTTGAATTGCATTGTGTTGAATCAAATCATGTCGCATTGCACTGCATCACAATAGGGATGAATTATATTGAATTGCATGAGTAGTTGCTTCATATTTACGTTTAATCGGATCATTGGCGATGCATCGAGAAATTTATCTCATTGGCCTGAGTGATGGAGATACACATCCATATTATATATATTTGAGGGCTATTTGAGAAATCCATATACACTTTATTTATACTGGAGGGCTATCTGAGAAGCACATATACTCTTCAGACATATGTGAGGGCTATGTGAGAAAGCCATATACCCTTTAGATTTACGTGAGGGCTATAGGAGAAACACATATATCCTTTAGATATACATGAGAACGTCCTGAAAAACACTAAATATGACATATCCTCCTGCAGTAAGGGGGGGTGGGCAACCCTGTTTAACCCTGTTTCTTGAGAGCCACAGCCAATATATATTAATTAGCACCTGAGTGACAGCTGAAACACCTGCGGGGGGGGGGGGGGGGGGGGGGGGTGAATTACTACTTAAGTAATTACTTCAGTAAGGTAATCATGAGATGAACTACAGTGAAAACGGCGCACCCTGCAGTTCACAGGCATAGCAGCTGCCCAGCTCAGATCCAGAGTGACCCGAGTAATGTGGAAGGAGATAGTCAGTGCTGGAGAAACACTGCGTGTGCGTGCAAAGTTTATAAAGACAAAAGCAGAGTATAAGAAGAGCCGTCTGCGGAGGCCACGGCATACTCACAGATGTAGTAGTACTCGTGCCCCGGGCGGAACTCGAACCCCAGCGAGAAGGGGGTGAAGAGCTGGAACTTCTCTGAGAACTTCAGCGGCCCGTTGGGACTCTGGGGCCGGTTGCATTCCCAGCGCTTGAAGCCCTTCATGTGGTGGTCGCAGCTGGTGTAGCCGTCGTAGTTGACCATGAAGAGGATGTAGCGCTCCATGCGCTCCTGCGGCAGGGGGTCCTCATAGTGTGGGCAGTAGATGTCCAGGTAGTCATTGATGCTCACCTCCACGGTGTACTCCCCATGCAGAAACCTGCAAGGAGGCCACAGGACAGAGAGGGCCATCAGAGAAATGCAGGGGCCGATCTGCAGAAGATGCAGGTGATCTTTCTCTTTAGAGCAGTGCTTCCCAATCCAGTCCTTGGGGAGCCCTAGACAATCCACTTTTTGCTCCCTCCTAGCTTCCAAGAGAGTAAAAATGTGGACTGTCTGGCAGGGAGCTGGGAGGGAGCAAAAATGTGCACCTGGGGTATCTGAACACCTAGTTGGAAACACTGCTTTAGAAAGAGACCAGGTGTGTGTTTCTTTTTTGGCGAGTCTGTTGATTATTCTATGGATTTTGACGGAGATCTGAGAGTCGCTTTTAATTATTCGGCAATACACAGACTCAGGTTCAAAGTCGGCTTCCGTGAGTAAATGTTTCAAAGATGAGAAAATGAGTAGCACCATGGCGAAACACTCCAAAGGATTTCTCCTTTTCAGTCATTCAAAATAACGTGATCAAAAGATACAAGAAATGTGTGACGCCAGTTTGGGGGAGGGTGTTCTCATAGTGAGGATACCGTCATTATCTGGTCTCGTGCCGTTTGAGCAGGGAAAGGGGCTTCTTGGTCGGGACAATTCAGATACAAATTGAGCACCTGCCAAATCGAGCACCTACTACAGAATGAAGAAACAGCCACAGTCTGAACTGGATTTACTTCAGTAACTCTCAGAACATCGTTTCAGTTTCGCGGTGGTCGAGGTCACGCCACGTCGATTCCTCACTCTTTCAGAAGTCCCGCTTCCCATCTCTGCGCTGCATGTATTTTACTTTCACGCCATTTCCCACACAATCCACAAAAGTGACGAGTCATGTTCCTTCCAGAAGTACCTTTTAATCTTTTCCACCAAGCACATATTATCGGAATGAAATGTGACGATTCCAACTGGGAGACCTGGAGCGGCCTTTTATCGGCTCTGCATTATGCTACTTTGCGATGCCGTCGAGCTGTTGCTGCGGCAAAGTGAGTATCAGATATGCAAGATATGTAAACACGGTGATGGAAGCAGAGAATGTGGCTATTTCAGGATGGCTCATGGGGGATGCATCACTTAGGCTGTTTTTCTGCTATTTATTATGTACAAGAAACTCAGAGGACTTGACATGCAAAGAAACTTTAAATTTAGTTTCAGTAGAACGATGTTAATCAGAGGTAGTGCGTAGTTCAGAAGGTCGGAGCCCCTAAGCAAGGCCCTTAGCCCCTAATGGGTCAGGGGGTGTGAATGCTGGCTGACCTCGTGTCGGGACGCCCAAACTTGTATGTGTGTCTTAGATGGGATAAGCGAAAAACCCATGGAGATCAATAAAGTGCCACTATTGTATAATTACAGAATCGTAAAAATCAGAGACAAAATACTAATTATTATTGTTGTAATGTGTCTTAATTTCCCTCCCTTGTCGCTGATTGGAGTGCAGAGGTACAACTAGTGAAGAATCTGGAGGATGAGTGTTGGGAGAGAGAGAGAACACCCGGACAAGTCAGCTTCTTTGTCCATTGAGGGCGGGGGGGCAGGAGTGCAGGAAAGGCATCAAATAACAGCTAATCTGGGTGTGGAGTTACTGACGCAGCCACGTGAAGTACGGCTCCAGCAGCTGCATGAAGATCTTTGCCACAGCCTGAAGCCCCCCCCATTTCGCCCCCTCCTTCAGCCTGACGTTCATATCTCCCTCCATCATCCCCACACTCTCATGGTGACTCATCATTACCTCTTTCTCTCAGCCCCCCCCCCCCCCCCCCTCCGCAAATGACCCACCAACCACTGAAAAATATAATCAGAATAAAGCTGGTGGGATGCTGGTGCCTGGGATAATGTGCTTTTAAGGAAGAGCATTAGCCCGGACTGATGTGGTAAAGATGGCAGCGGGCCGAGGCGTTGTTCCATCTTTACTCTTCCCGCCCCTCGCTTTTTTTAAGCGTGGCTACAGTCCGGCCACCGCATCTCCTTATGCGGGGGATGAAGCGGCGTGAAGGAGCCGCGCTCCGTTCAAACGAGACTCAGCGCTAAACACAGGAGTTTGTGGATGAAACGTGCGCAGGAAAGAAAACTCTACCTTCCATTCAAATTAGGGAGGAGCACCAGGTCCATTGCTACAGGCCGCCAGGCCCTCGGGGTGGGTGGGGGGGGGGGGGGCATATTCCCCTCCCTTATGGAAGGGAATGAAAACATACTTCAGTAAAAAAAAAAAAAAAAAAACTCTCACTGATAAACTGGATGAACGATATGCCTTAAATGTTCCTCAGCATCTGCTTTCATACTCATTTCAAGGACGTACGTATTCCCTCAGAACCATAATTACTTTTTCCCCTCATGGCGAGAGGTTACGCAGTCATAAACGGATCGGGTTCGGATGGAAGTCCGCATCGGCCCGGACATGGCAGCGGCTTGAAGACTGATTTACTGCCCTGTCACAACGAGCTGAGCTTGCAGTGCGGTTTCTCTCCTTAACCTAACGGGGGAGATGTTAGACCGTGATGCTCCTCGCTTCAGGGGGCGGCGCAGGAAGCAGGATGTCAGAGCCGAGCGGGCCGTCGTCACGCAGCGGAATCGGTGATTTATCACGGCGCTCAGTGTGCCAAAGCCCGGCCGCCACTACCAATCACGTGTCGGGTCTGCCAGCTTAACGATCTGCCGTGACTCAGGCCTTTCTGCTGGCCTGTACAATCGCTCCATTGAGATCTGTGGGACACCTGGGCAGCCAGACAGAAGAAAGCAGAACTGCTTGACCCACCGTATGTTTTGTTAATCTTTTTTTTCCTAGTTCCCAGAAATCCCAGTATATGCATGTATAAGCATGGCAGAGCCCTGTGCTGCCCCTTACCACCTGTGCCCTCCCCCCCCCCCCCCCCAGACATGGGGCTCCAGCTGGCTGTTTATCTGTGCAACACGCCGTACAATATAAACCAGCGCTAAGGTGGAATAAATCAGCGTGTGCAGGCCGGGGGGACGCACGCGTGGGGGGCCGCTGTGGAAGTGGGGGCACGACGGGGACCAGGCAGAGTGCGCCCCCCCCGCTCATCAGTGCTGGCCCGGCTGCATTTTGACACGCTTTCGAATACACGGGAATGTTAATGAGACTGCTTACATCTCGGGGAATTCGGTAAATATGTCAAAAGTCTGCATCTGAGCATCGGAAATGCGACTGTTTTAAAATGCTGACTCACAGCCAAAACAAGCGGGGAAATTTATTCTGCAATTAACCGACAACCCAGAAGTGTTGGCTTAATATAAACAAATCAAGTTAATAACCTTTCAAACATGTTTTTCATCAGAATCCGAGGGTTATATCATCTTAAAGATTTCTTTAACATTTCAGAGATTCCTAGACACAGCTCGGGTGAAGCCGCCTTGGTGCTGAACTGTCAAGATTTCAGAGCATCGCGGGTTCGCATCTGGAAGGGCCACAAGGAAGCAGGCGGCGGCACGTGAGAAAGGGCCATTGTGCCACGGCCTGTCTGGAAGCCATTTCCACGAGTGCACCCTGCACCATCATCTGGAGTCCACCTCACCCCATGTGGAACATGTTTATTGTTCTTTGTGTCAAACAGGCCTACAGACCCTCACCCCCGCCCCTCATTCTCCCTCAGCCCCCCGCACCTTTTCGGGTCCACTTGTTATTACAACTCTACATGGGCAATTTTCTTATCAGGGCGTTTATACAAACTTAACCTCCAGCCGATACTTTGGCGACACGAAAGGGCAACTTAAAGCCAATAAAAAACAAACAGGGTGGGGGAATTTCGGGCCCCCTTCTGGTGGGGACGGGGAGCGCGGGCGCACTCGCGGAGATCAAAGTCTCAGATCTCCCCCTCATCCCTTTCCAGGCCCCTACTTTTATTTTATAGCTGGAAAGGCCAGGAAGTAGCATGTATTATAACCAAATGCGTCAGAATACGCTCCACATTCCGGCCAGATTCCCAGCAACAGCTTAGATTCACTCGGATGAGCAACAGAAAAAAGGAAGAGCTGAAAATCTGACCAGGAAAATTTACATAATAACCATAAAAACGGGGAAAAAAAAATATGCAGAAAGCAAAATGTACAAACTATAAAATATCAGATCCTTCACTACGTTTGTATCCATTCTATAGATGTGTTTTTATTCTAATTTATAAAACTTTTCCCAACAATAAAAGGTACACTAACGTCAGAGATATCAGATATTACAATAACTTAAAAACAGCATGAAGGAGAACTAATCGCATTTTCTAGAGCCAAAAATATACGTATGAACGAGGTGCTTTTGGTTAAACAGTCGAGACCCAGTTTTGCATGCGATCGCCGGACATTTAGGTCTGCTGCTAAATGAGCTGGATTCGGAGGGAACACCTTCAGGCATCTGTTTAGGAACCATGACGGTTCCACATCCTTCGCCGCACATGAGGAGGAATAATTACAGCCACTGACAGAATAAAAAAAAAATCAACATTTATTTTCCTGAAAACCCCCCAACACAAAAACACACAAAACAGGAGCACATCTGTGTTGGTGGGTTTTAAAAATTTTTTTATTATTTGAAACCTAAAAGTGGCCGGGGGGGGCTCAGGGGGGCTAACCGGAGATGCTTGAGCATCTTCAGAAGCAAGTGGAGTCACCACATCCTCCCTATAGCTGTCTATGTTTCTTGTCGACATTGGGCGGTTCTGCATCAAACGTCGCTTTGACAGTCATCGTGATCTCTGCCTCCCAGAATAGAACTGTGGTCCACGCTGAGGAATCATTAAACAGGAAAGGAAGAGGGCCGGGGCGAACGCACGGGCATTTCACATGGCTGGGGCTCTCGGCGGAGGGACGGCACAGTCGCCGGGAGTTACTCAGCGTGGCCTTGACGTCGCCGCCTCCTGACATCTCGCGCTCGCCTGCTCTGCGAGCGTTTAGTGTCAGCGTTAGACACACAGCGACACCCAATACGGCCGGTAGCTTTCGGATATGTGAACACAGACGAACGAAGACCAACACATTTTCTGGGCTTCGTAAGACTTCAAGGGAGGGTCATGATGTAACCAAGCTCTTTCCTAGGCATCCCCAAGGATTCCATGCATTGTCTCCTCTGATGTTTTTACCACAACCTCCATAATCTGATTTATCAGCCATCATCCCATTCCTGGATTATTGATGACAAACCAGCCGTGGAGAATTTACACGGCTGGCTATTCTGGTTCCTGTTTGTAAAACTCGAAAACTTTATTACACAGGATAAAAAAAGGATTTTTGTGCTGGGTATTTAGTTCGTAATTCCATACATAATTTCTTTTCTATCGATTGACAGCATGTTTACATATCAGATGACCGTCCGAGTCTAACAAGCCAAAACTGCTGACACATCTTGGTCATGGCGTCCCGTCCGGGGTCTCGCCTACATCGTGGCCTGTGTGTTTGCTGTGAGAGCATGGAGGTTTTTCACGGTTCTCTGCAGGATAAGCGGTCAAGGAGGAGGGATGGATGGATGGGTTTCTGTTGTGGGCAAAAAGAACTATAGGTCTTCAAATTCATAGCAGTTCACAGAACAGCCGTTGCACGAGCATCTCCAATCAGTGCCGCATAACTGGGTAGGTAACTGGTTCTTACTGGGATTTTTAGCTTCCTCCTAGCTGCTTGTTTTGCATATCAACACTGAGTAGTAGCAACTTCACTCTAAGTGGCTGCACTGTTGGATGAAGAAGAACAATCTAAACAGCGAGAAAACCTACTGCGACTAGATGCTACGGGGGCTCCCTGCTGATGCCACGTTCATCTTTTTTCACCACGTCGTTAAGATTTTATTCTGTGTAAACAAGACTGCATTATTCAAAATGCTGCATGTATGCATTTTACCCTGGGTGGCAGTGTTTGATACATAAAATGCAAATGTATTTTTAAGTATAACTTTTGCCTTAATAGTATGAGCAGTAGTGATCACTATAAAAAGTCATTACATCCTGTCTTCTATTTATCAGTACATAATTTACATAATGGCCTTGCATGTCCCACGCAGAACTCGTGGTAGAAGATGGACTTTAACCACCACACTGTCGTCTTGCTCGACCAGAGAATTTACTGTTGCTGTTGTATGGCAGCTTTTCTTGGATAATTGTGTCTACTTGCTAATCGCAAAAAAGCAAGCATGGATGCATTTTTTTAAAAATGATCGAGAGACCATACCCAGCGGAAGACCAGTTGAAGTTAGCTAAACCGTCATCGGTAATGTGTTATGTGAACTGCGGGACGCCGAGCAAACCGAAAATATAAGCGGCTTGTTCCTTAGTTTTACTATCAAGTTTGACATTCATTTTAATATTCAAGGAGAATTTATTTGTATAAAACCAAAGATGTACTGTGAGCAATTTTGAGTTCAAAGGCCTAATTAGATTTCAGCAATTTTCGCGTGATATCAAGATACTAGTATAATCTACTAAGAACACGAAGAATTTTTTTTTTTACTTAAATAAGGTTATTAACATAAAAGAGGTTCATTTTCTAAAATGTTAAACATCATGTTACTTCAGTTGAAAGTTTACAGTATTTCAGTCGTCAATTTATGCTTTTTTATTTTGTATTGTTTTATAACACAGAATAATCACGAGTCACTATGCATTGTTCCAAATGCTGAAATATCTTTATTATTTTGCCTTATCATCAGTTAATACGAATATTGTTTTGGAACTATATAAAAAAATTATACTCGTAAATCTTAGAAATTAAGAAACTGCTCTAATAAAATATAAAAATAAGTTCACATTATATGCTAGAAATGGTGAATGTTGAGACTCACATTCCTACTGCAATGTTTCCTACTCATTAATGCCATTTTAGTGGCTGAAAAATGGATAGATTTTATTGGATTGGCATAATTGAAATTCAATAATTGAACTTAATGAAAATATAAGTAGGAAGGAATATTTTTTAAAAGTCTATTGCATGTTGCCATTTTAAGAAACAAAGCAGTATTTGTTTGCATTTTTTTAAATGACCAAATGGAAATAAGTTGACAGCCACATTGAACTTCATTTAAAAAAAAAAAGCTAATGTTAGAGAAATATGTACTTTTTTTAATTGTCATTTTGCTAGATGCCATTTCTTACAAATAGCACCCTGCAGCAGCTTGATATTAATTTAGCAATAACACTTCTTAAGAACTGTCTCTTGAATATTTCCACCCCATACATGGTGATAAATAATACTGAATGTTATTTGCATATCCTATTTGTGTACCTTAATAAAAGATGCTGCGAGGGGAGTTCCTCTTTCGAAGTTGGCTGAGTTCGACTGAGAGGCTGACACCTCGAAGTCAGGACCGGACTTCCCTTGCAGCAAGTAAAAAGTCATCACAGCTGTCTGTGTTGTTCTGTGTTCAGAGACTGGTTGGTTTCCAGCGTATCTTCAGAAGAAGATATAACCCTAACAGCTAATGTAATAAAACATGAAAAACAAGAGTTCATGGTCATGTGTCAAGTGTTTCCCTACAAAAAACTGTTAATAAAATGTTGATGCGCATAACTATATAAAATATACAGAACTACACATCTTAAATATTTGGGAAAAAAAGTATAAAATTCATTTATATGGAATATTGCTTCCTGAAATTCTTTTTCTGATTAATTTGCCTGAACACGGTTACACAGCGCAGTTGCTGTGCTGCGTGCATGCGTGACACAGCACAGTTGCTGTGCAGTAATGAATCAGCTGGACCTTTGTCACAGCGCTGCCACTTTATTTATACTTCCTGCGTCTGCAAAGTTTAAGGCTTCATGGCAGGTTATCGGATGAAGTGGATCTGCAAACTCGGAATCTGAAAGCATTCTGTGGACACGCCTCTAGGGGGCTCAGCTGAGACCTACCAGGATCCACTCTCACAGAGCGCTGAGTACCTGTTCTCCCGGGAGCCCCGGCACCTGCGTTACTGAGGAAGCACGCACACCTGCTCCACAAAGGCCCAGAAGTGTAGGGAACACACGCGACAGACGGACGGCAACACAGACGCCCGTGGGACACGCTTCCGGCTGAGCGAGGCGCTCGCCGCACGTGACGAAGTGTTGGGGCGTCCCGGACAGTGCCAGATGGAGACACAAACAGGACGCGAAGTCCCCCCCCCCCCCCGAGAGACCGGGTGCATCTCTAACCTGTGCAGTCGGCATCTTCAGTTCCTCTCAGTGGTTCGCTTCACGTGGGATGAGAAGCATTAACGGAAAGATGAAAATGACGATGATGGTGCACTCAAGTAGCTAAGTGAATGCCCCCCTCCCCCCCCCCATTTGGCTCGCCCTTTATGTCTTATTTTAAACACCATTAGTGAAGTGCTGAGTAATACTCTTATACCCGCTGAGGGTCCACGGCCTCCATGCTCCCAGGCACTGTATCTGGGTAGACTTCACACACTCACTATCAGGAGCTACTGATACCTCTGCACAAATCATTATCATTCCAGACACAACGTACCGGCCAGTCATCCATCTGAACCGACATTCAAATGAGTTTGCAGTTTTGAAACAAATTTTTTGCACATTTTCGCTGTCACGTGACCCGGTCGGGTTGATATGGCGTCTTGCGGTGATCATCTCGATGTAGACAGGAGACTTGGTGTGAAGCGTTGACATCTGAAAGACGGCTTGGACACGCTTAGCGTCATGGCCCACTGAGTGTCGTCGTGACGATACCCCTGTGTTTACCCAGGACCTCCCCCCCTCCCACCCAGTACAAGGGTTGAGAAAATAATCATGGGCCAAGATCTACGGAATCACACCCTAAAGAAAAACAGCAGAACCCCAACGTCGCTGCTCATGAGCCTGAACTAACTGGAAAGAATTTCCCAGATCTGGATACCATGGGCAGACGGGCGCCTCCTGGCGTACTGGGTGCCCGGCAGTGATTTATGGTGAGGTCCGTGGATGCCGCTGATCATATCGGTTAAGAATATGGCATCCGCAGACGTCATCGGTTAAATTGTCAGTGGGATCAAACCCCACGGCTGAAATTTGACGACTTGACGTATCATATCGCTGGGACTGATAGCCAAGGCCTGCGCTCTGTGTCACATGACCCTGCGGGCAAAATGCCGGTGGCACAAGGCGGCGCGAATGCCAGAGTGTGTGAATCAGGCTCACCGGGGCACGCTGATGCGCACGCACTACTGGGAAAAGCCTGACCCAGAAATGACGCTGTCATCCATCTCTCAGGGCTCATTAGCGGGCCGGGCCGCCTATCAATAACCACGCAGATCGCTTCCTGCCTTACGGGAAACGGGGACGAGCTCCCACCCGCCACGCTGCACTAACCGCCCAGGCAATTTGTAAAAGGCTAACAAATACTGTCATGGAGAGCCATGTTCCCGGCCGGTTAGCTGTCAGGGGTAAGGTAAGCCACCCGCGAAGATGCAGTGGGTCCCACCCAGCATGGTCCGCCGCCGCCGCCGCCCGCCACAGGCGATGCTTCACACCCAGGTGGGGGCCACGACGTTCCAAGGGCCTCCCGCCCTGCCCGAAAACCGATACCTGCCGTGACAAGGACGAGGACAATGGCGGCAGTGTTGGGGCAGTGCTGCTCCCAGATGCGAGATAAAAGGAACAAGCAGGAGGACAAAGTTATCAGCCGCCCGCATCGGGTGGCAGGGCCAGGAAACGGGATCCCTCTGCGGTGGCGGCGGGCCGGCGTGTCCCGGCCGCCCACGGGGGCAGCAGACGGTGACAGAGCAGCACGGCCCCCGGCCCGGGAGGCAGGGGGCGCCGGTAACCTGAGCCGCCTCCTCCGCCCCGTTCCCAGGCCACCCCCCACCCCCGCAGACCTACTTCAGGTGTCTGTCTGGGTGCGCTGCTATGGCGATGAGACAGCAGAGGTCTCGTATGCGCAGCGGGCATTTAGCTGCTCCGCGACGGTTTCGGGTTTCTTGGCCCCCCCGTCCTCCCCCCGCTCTGACAGTCCTGCTGACGTCCCCAATGAGTGATGGCTTTGCTGCCGTTAATCAAAACGGCCTGAGTGTCCACCGGCGTCATGGCTGCCGAGGAGCACAGCACCTGCTCAGATCCCAATCATCCCCGGCAGCTCGTCTCCCAAGATTAAAGGCCAAGTCGTGTAAGAGCTGCACTTCCGCCACCTGCCCCCCCATAGTGTCTTGGTCTTGTTGCCTGGATTGCATCCCCCCCTCCCCCACCCTGCTCCCCTGTACAAGCTCCTGGAGCAGTGCTTGTGGGGCCCGGGTATCAAAGGTGTACCACATCAAAGGGGGGGGTTGGGCATGTGGGGCAGACAGAACAGGAGAGAGGGAAAAAAAAGGAAAGAGGGAGGGGTGAAGTGGACGAGGCGCTGAGATAACTGTCCTCACTGCAGCCACATCTGAAGACGCACCAGAAGCGTCTCTCTGATCCGTCTCACAGAGGGAATCTCCCCAAGTGTGATGGAAACACCCCCCTGTCTGTGTTAGTACGGCCCGCTCCAGGTCGGCATGTCGCCCCCATCCATGGGATAGCCGCAAACAGGAAGTGGGAGCGGTGCTGATCCGGGGATGCCGGCGGTAGTCCGTTTGGTAGCGGCCCGAAAACTCGTAGCACCTCCGTGTAAGGGGCCGCATTAAATATGCAAACAGCCTTTTTTAGACTTTTCTTATTAATTACCTCTTGTAAACTCTGGGAACATTCTCTTATTTTATACCATAAAAAATGTACATATAAAAATAAATATACGGAAACAAATTGTATGAAATTGGAATGAGCTCCGTTTCTTTCTAATGCAACCAGAACGTATCAAAGATTTGTAATTCTTTGGTCTCCTTCCTACTTTATCCATCCATCCCTCCATCCATCGGATTATGCGTGTTGCAATTCTGTCGTGAAAGTTCTTCACTCATCAAAGTGTAAAGAGGACACAGTAAGTTTAACAGTAAGCTCTGGGCCACTTTATTACCCAACACAGGCCCGTGAGTAAGACCAAAGAAAAGCTGGGGGTAACATGGCACGCAAGGCTGAGGCCGGGACATTCATGTGACATTTAAGATGGATTCCAGACTCTGGGGATGTAGTCGTCAGCCGGGGCCCGAGGACGGAATCCATCACTGGGCCAGACGGGCTCTGCCGGGCGGATCAATGAGAGGTCGTGACCCCCAGCCCTCACAGTCGGTGCTGCCAAGACAGCTGTGATTGGACCATCGATCTGGACAGCCTTGACGGGGCTGGTAGGCGAAGCCTTTGGGAGGAGGGGCTACTTGGGAAGGGGCTTCTGCAGAGCCAATGTGTTAATCAAGGGAGACAAGGGCACAGCCAGGCTGGACCCGTGGGTCAGGGACGCCGAGGGGCTCCGCTGAAAAGCCCTGCCCCCTCCTCCTGCTTCCCCCCAGGGGCACGGCAGAGAAGCAAATTAATGACAGGGGTTAAAATGCTCACGCTGGTCCGATGGCAGTGAGGGGCTCTCAACGAGGCTATTCATTCTGCGCTAAGGGATCTCCGCTGAGTGGCCTCTGACCTCCACCGATTGGTGCTACACGCACGTCCGCGCTGGCGCTGGAGAGAGCCTGCGGTTAGTGACATGCTCAGCGGCTATCGGCAAAAAAAAACACCACAACCGCGTTGTTAGCCTGGTGCTAAGATACATGCACTGGGTCTCTAGCTCGGCGCAAAAACACACACTTTAGCTCTAGGCTAATACCTATGGGAGGCTCTTACTGCCCTGCAGCCTCATAAAGGTTACAAGGGGCCTCTGTCGATATCAGAGGTGAGCTGAGAGGTGCTCTAAACAGCCCTGATAAATCGACACCGCCCATCTGTCACTGTCCTCAAATCTGTCATTAATGTCTGTCACGGTGAGCTCAGTGTGGCCAGGACTTTGCTAGCTCAACAGCGTCAGACGGACACCTCATCTAAAACTCAAACTACGTTAAATACCCCGGGAGCTTTATCTGGAATGCCTTTGCAGTAAGTAGCAAAGAAATAAGTAAGCAATCAGTAAGTTATATAGCAGTGTATAATGTTTTACAACCTGCCGATCTCGACATCGCACGGTGCTGGATACACACTAAATCACACACATAGGGTATTTTAAAACAGTCTCCTTCACAGCACACGGCCCCTGATTAGCTAATACGGGACAATGGGAAACAGATGTGCCAAGACCTGCCACCAGAGTTGCGAGGTGTCAGATGTTAGACAGCCAGCGTGTTGTTTTAAAAGAGCTTCCCAGTGACCAGCGAGCAAGTTTCTGATTCAGTCACCATCAGTTATTCTTAAATAGTCTTGAAGGTTTTTCTTCGTTTGATGTACTAAACACTGAAACATCCCCCCCCCATACACACCTGCAAATAGACGGGTGGAAACTGAGCCTTAATGGCTGAGGAATCCATAGCCCAAGGTTCCCAAACAGACACCCCCCCTCCACCACCACCACCACTCCTGTGTGCTTCCTGATTGGATTCAGCAAAGTGTCTCCGGACCGAGACGGCAGCTGCTCTGTGTGCACTTTCCGTCTGAAAGCAGATACCGGCCTGCTGTGGACAGCTCCATCTATTACAGGCCAACGAGGCCGCTGGAGGGCTGGGGAGACGACAGAGAGCGGAGGGGGAGTGTCCAGGCCGAGCGCACTGCGAGCCGGACAGCGCACATAATGGACAGATTGTTCAGCACCTTCTCCTATTTAGAGATATCTGTTGGCAGGATTTGTAGCTGGCCTTTTAAAATGACGAGCAGGACCCCGTATTCAGTTTCTCGGGGGCCACAGAGGGATATGAGTGCAGTTTGATACCCAAACTGCAGTCATGGGCTGAGTGCAGCCCTGGGAGAGATGGTGCTGAGAGAGGGACAGACCCCACAACCAAGTGCTGAGAGAGGGACAAACCCTACAACCTGCTACTGAGAGAGGGACAGACTCCACAACCTACCACTGAGAGAGGGACAGACCCCAAAGCCAGCCTCTGAGAAGGGTACACACCCCACAACCAGGTGCTGAGAGTGGGACAGACCTCACAACCAGGTGCTGAGAGTGGGACAGACCCCACAACCAGGTGCTGAGAGCGGGACAGACCTCACAACCAGCTGCTGAGAGTGGGACAGACCTCACAACCAGGTGGTGAGACTGGGACAGACCGCATAATCAGGTGCTGAGAGTGGGACAGACTTCACAACTAGGTGTTGAGAGTGGCACAGACCTTACAACCAGGTGCTGAGAGAGGGACAAACCCTACAACCTGCTATTGAGAGAGGGACAGACACCACAGCCAGCCTCTGAGAGTGGTATACACCCCACAACCAGCTTCCGAGTCTGGGATGCACTCCACAACTAGCCGCTGAGAGAGACAAACCCCACAATTAGCCGCTGAGAGCGGGATAGACCCCACAACCAGCTGCTGAGAGAGGGGCAAACCCCACAATCAGCCACTAAGAGTGGGATAGACCCCACAACCAGCTGCTGAGAGAGGGACAAAGCCCACAATCTGCTGCTGAGAGAGGGACAGACTCCACAACCTGCTGCTCGGAGCAGGAGAAACCCTAGAACCAGCCACTGAGCATGGGACAGACCCTAAAACCAACTACAGAGAGAGGAACAAACCCCACTACTAACCGCTGAGTGTGGGACAGACCCCACAACTAACTGCTGAGAGCGGAACAAACCTCACAACCAGCCACAGACAGAGGGACAAACCCCACAACCAGCTGCTGAGCATGGGACAAACCCCACAACCAGCTGCTGAGCATGGGCCAAACCCCACAAGCTTCTGCTGAGCATGGGCTAAACCCCACAGTCAGGTGCTAATAGCAGGACAAACCCCACAACCTTCTGCTGAGCATGGGCCAAACCCCACAGTCAGGTGCTAATAGCAGGACAAACCCCACAACCGGGGCAGAACAATCCAGACAGGTTACTCATTATTCTCATCTCTGCAGACACATATTCGCATTCATCTTAGCTGCGAATATTCAAAACTCAATTTTTTTTCAAGTGACACACATTCCAATGACTCCACAGCTCAGTATAGTCGGTGTGTTCTTGGTGCGTTCTGCAAACCAAAAGGCGCTCCCATACAGTGCCGAGAACCCAGAGGCGAAGCGGGTCCAGCTCACCAATGCGCCCCACTTAGTGCACAGCGATTTCTGGCTCCCAGAAGCCCGCTCAGCCTGGTGGGGGCTCGGCCCACTGTGCAGGGAGCCGCTGTCACACAGAGGAAGCCTTCTGGTGATGCTCGCCTTTCCAAAAAATATCTCAGCCTGCCTGCCTATCTGGAGACGTTTCAGATCCTCCGCAAACTGTGCTGTTTTGTAGCCAGTTTAAAAGTCATAATAAATCAACTAAAACCAAGAAAAATCTAAGGCTGCTGCTCCTTCCAAACATACCAATCAACACTGCTGATTAATGTAAATATTACTTATAATAGTATAATATATATAAAGGCAACACTGTGGGCTCAGCAACCTGCAGCGTTGAGGGTTCAAATCCCACCCACACTCGGTGTCTGTGGGTTTTGCATGTTCTTCCTCTGTTCACGTCTGGTTTCCTCCCTCTGTGTATGTGTGTGTTTGTGTATGCGTGTGTGTATGCCTTGCAATCCCATCCAGGGAGGTCCCTGCCTTGTGTCCTGTGTTTTCTGAAACTGGCTCAAGGCTCAACCATGCGCTGGATGAGCAGATACGGATGGCCGGATGGATGGGCCGACTGCTTTTAAAACAGGAAGAATAAAACATGACGGGAATGGAGAGGCTCTCGTTCTGTGCATTTGCAGCGGGCGATGATAGAGCCGGCCGTGGGGGCCTCTCGCTGAAGCTGTGCATTTACAGCAGGCGATGACAAAGCCAGCCGTGGGGGCCTCTCGCTGGAGCTGCGGCCCCAGACCAGCTGCAAAGAACTTCTCAGGAAGCGGTAATCGTTCCGAAACAAGGACGCTTCTTTTTTTCTTCCTCCCAGGCTGAACCTTAACCTCCAAATAGATCTGGAAATAGGCGCCACCCCGAGGGAAATGTGGAGCTCTGTGCTACCCTAATTTTGTACAGAACAGAATAAAAAAGATATATATATTATATATATATATATATATATATATATATATATGCATGCAGCCTGCAGACTTCCATTTCAAACTCACTTTTCCCTTTTCCTGGTTTGTCACCTGCAATCGGTGCGTACAGTCGGATCACGCCTCCCGCCCACGCAGTGCCCATGGTGTCCCCAGCCCCCAGGCAGCTCGCCACACATGGAAAAGGGGCGGTGCCATTCCCAGGCCCCCCCCACACTTCGCAGTAGCCCAGCATGGCCCGAGGCGGCTGGAAAGGCACAGGGCTACCACTCGGGATGACTCAGCGGGGGGAGACCCGCAACCTTCAGCCCGCGGGGAGGACGGCAAGGTCACTGAGTGAAGGCGGGGGTGGTCCGCGATGGCAAAATGTCTCTCTGCGTGCGTGATATTTAAAAATGTGAAAAGTGATGAATTCACAAAGAGGTTTTTGTTTTGAGGAATAACGCGGAGCCTTACATAAAACGCTCCGAGGATGTTGGAGGGGGGGTGTGTGGGCATGATTTAAAGGTGGCCGCCTGTTTGTCTAGAAGGAAAGGTAAATTCAGCCTCTTTCTAATGAGGCTCGGATCAAAGTACCACAGGAGGGAGATTAGGGATGAGCATTGTATTGATTTTTAATTGACGGTGGGGGGGGGGCAGGAGCAACGGGAGGCTGGCTGGGCCCAGGTTATAAGATGAGCGCCGACTGTCAATCACAGAACAGTCACAGACAGATACAGTGACGTCTGGGCCGGGAGACGGGGGAGGATTACTGCAGAAAGCCATGGGCTCAGGCGGGCGGCTATCGATAAACTGCGGAGAAAGTGTTCGGGGGCCCGAATCCTGCTTTGTTAGCACACAAGCTGTGGTGATTTGGAGATTGACCCCCCCCCCCCCCCCCCCGCAATGGGCCAGCAGGACTCGGGGCAGGGGGGGCAGATCTGGGAGATGGAGCAAAAATGGCCCTGTGTATGAAGAGGAGAAAGAAGAGACACGCCGCTTCAAGGGACCTTCTCAGCGTCACTCAGCGTCACTCAGCGTGATCCTGCCTCCCTCTCCTCCATTTTCCTCTTGCCTTGCCTGTCTCACATTCCCCCCCCAACCCCCCACCCTGCTCTCTCTCTCTCTCTCTCTCTCTCTCTCACTCGTCAGTCTCCCCGGGGTAAAGAACTGAAGTCTTTCATCTGGTCTTGCTTTTTTTTCAGAGGTTGAGGCATCCTGAAATGGGAAGTGCTCTCCAATTAGTTTGGGTTAAATATTTCAGAGGCTACACTCTGCCCCCCCCCCCCCCCCCACCTACCCCCCATATACAGCCGCTTCTGTCTCCTCCCCAGCTGATGCTACAGAAGACTAGAGAACCTTCCGGCTGGCCTGCGTAGCACTGGCCTCCTGGTAAAGATGGCTGGCTTTACAATTTATATCTGACGTGAGACACGGAACACAAGAAGTTAGTGGCCAGGGAAACAGCAGCAGTCCTGGGACACCGTCGACAGGATTCGGTGGACAAACCAAATAAAAATAAAAAGAAAACAGCAAAAGTAATCCCCTGGCAAAGGCCGAGTGTGTATATACGAGTGTGATATGCTGGGTGCAGCTAGAGGCTCCGCTCGGCTCGAATTCCTCTTTAAAATATCAGAGATCGGTGCAGCAGGACTGCGTCAGTCTACAGGAGGCTCCTCCAGCCCCTCGCCGTGTTTCTTACGCATTTCATGTTTGCGTTGCCGCCTCACTGATGCCCCGCTGCACCTGGCGCCCTCCTTCGGCGGCTCACTCCTAACGCAGCTACAAATTTTCTCCTCGAATTTTTTTTTAAAATGAATTAAAAAGAATATGCAGCTGTGCCCACAGGCTAAAGTGTGAATCTGACACATCGCCCCTCCCTCCCACCCCCTCATGCCCCCCCCCCCCCCCCATGCCCCCTCTGCTGCAGGAGCCAGAAAATGCAAAGGAGGGCGGCATAGGAACGAAGCAGCCGCGGGCTCGTCAAGATCGCGGCTGCTGTACCCTGCAGTCTGTCAAAAATCTATCATCCTGGCCCTTTTCCCAGCACCCACCCCCCCCAGCCCCATTTGTTATCACCCCGCTGACAATGCCACGGCCTGAGATTCCCCACCATGTCCCTGTTGGGCGGATCGGCTGTGGTGGGTCAGGGTGTGAGAGACACAGGCCCTTACATGACAGAGTGACACATTCCTCAGCGCGGGCCAGCGACCATCAACGGGCTCATTTCCATCAATGGAGGATTATGCTGCAGGGGGGGTCTAGTGGGCCCCAGAGTCACAGCGCCTCGTGACTTCTCAACCCCGCGTCGACCCCCACTTACACACCCCCCTGCATGTGAAACACACCCTGGCATTACCCCTAGCCTCTGGCTCACACACGTACCCACAACAATATGCACACTAATGCTCACGCATATGCACACGCACAAACATGTGCATGTCTACATGCATATCTACGTGCATATCTACGTGCATATTCACCATCCCCTGCTTAATGCACTTCTATGGGACTGTGGCTAAGCATACCAACTAAATTATTTAATTTTCCCAAACTGTTGCTCCGATATAAATTTTTTATACTTGCTTTTGAAGTGTGTTAATGAGGTTTGCAAGCACTGCAATTTCTAAAAAGCCCCCCCAGCCCGTCTCATATGATGTGTAATTAGTTAATTATTATAAAAGGGGAGACACACACGAGACCTTATGGCCAGGGCACCTTGAACATGGTCTCTTTGAAAGGTGAGTATTTCTGACCTCGTTGAGGGTGTCCATGGCTGCCCCTCCTCTTCCCCAGCCTGAAATGCTTTGGCTTTAAAATGTGGCAAAACCCGGATGATCAGAGTGGGATTATGTGTACATTACTGGCTTCCGGAAGCTTCTTTCGGACAGGGGAAAGTTGCGGAAATGGGAAGAGAGAAGCTGGAGCAGCCTGGCGCTCGGATAGCCTCCTCTTACATGGTGGAGATGAGGAAGGAGGCAGAGCTTTGGGGGGGGGGTGAGGGGAGGCTGGCGCTCCTGAAGTTCAGCACGAGCTCCTGGAAGCCGGGCAGGCTCTAATAATTCATCTGGCGCGCTCGGTTAATGGCCACATCGATCGCTCCCACCGGCCGCGCTAACGAGCCGCTAATTCCAATGCGGGTGGAAGGTTGAGCCGAATTAAGAGGCTTTCAGGTGGGGCTTGCCGGGGGCCCCAAAAGGCTCCATGCTCCGGGCCAGCTCACCAACCAGATACGGGGTCCCACGGCCACATTCAAGGACACGCCCGAGTACACAGGACCCCCCCCCCCCCCACCCCGAGCATGACAGACACAACCCGAGGGCGTGGCAGCGAGCGAGAACGTGCAGAAGTCCGCGCCCACCTGCAAGCGCCCGCTTGAAGTTTCTGGGAGCGACATCAGTTTCCACTTAGCGGTAATGGGTGAGCCAGGTTGAAGTCGCCGTCGCCTTCAGCAGAGACGAGGAGGATAATGAGTGTGGCCACGCCTCGGGCCATGCTGGTGCTCCTATGTACTGTCACATTGCTTTAGGTACGGCTGACGCACCGGCGAGGACCGGAGGTTTGAAGATTAAGTAGGGCGGAGTTGCCATATTATACTGCTTTCCTTGGGACTTTTACAAATTAATATTATTACCCCCCAAATGCGGTCGCCGTCCACGTTTTAGGAGCTGTCGGAGAGATGGGCAGCCTCGCCGACGGGAGGAGCGGACGGCCGTGGGGAGCGCTGGGATCAAACCGCAGATGCTAACAAGAAGCCGGTCCTCGGGAAAGTTTTCCAGTAGGAGGAACAAATAAACGACTAACGTCAGGCATGTGTTTGGATTCGGTAAAGCCTTCCCGATCTTGTGAGCTCACTTCTTTGGGGAATTAACATAATTCAACCACGGCATGCATGGGAAGCCCGGCTTCACCCCACCCGGAACCTTCCAGATTCTTGGGCTCAGAAACGGCAATGGTGAGGCCTGTTGGAAGAACCGTCAGCCACACGCTGCCCTTCCGAGCCCAGATTCCTCATCCTCAGCCGCTTGTGGTTTTTAGCCTATGGGGAGTGGCATGGGGGCTCCAGCTCAGTGGGCAGTGCAGTAGCCTCACACCTACAGGGCTGGGGGGTTGCAGGTTGCATGTTTTCCCTGTTGTGTGCAGGTACCCTCTGGATACATCTGCAGTCCAAAACCACGCAGAATCTCTAAACCGCCCATAGTGTGTGACTGTGAGCCCTGTGATGGACTGACGTTGCTTCCAGGGTCTTTGCTGCCCCGTGCTGCCTAAGACAGGCTTCAGGCTCTTGGAGACCCTCTATTGGAAAAGCGATTGGAAGATGGATAGATGGTTTTTAGACCAGGGAAGCAGTGATCTGAGAGTATGATTCAATCAAAAGGCAATAGGGCTCTCAGCTCCTGCAGCACAGCTCCAGGTCATAATGCAGTCAGAAAGATGAAAAATGAAACGTCCTGTAGGGAACGGCCTGTTTGTTTGGGTCAATATGCTCCAAGATACTTCCCGACCCGAGACGTCGAAGCCTATTTCTCGACAGCGGAGGGAGTGCGAGAGCCGGCTGGTGTTCAGGGGGGGGGCGACGTGCTCCGCGGAGCGGGCAGAGGCAAGGATGCGGAGGCGGCCAGTGCCTGGATACCAGCGCGACTACTAATAATCCGTCCCGCGGAATTAACACGGATCGATGCTCCTCGCCGGCGAGAGCTGAAGTCGGGAAAGCACTCCCGTGGCAGATGGCGAGCTGTTTATCACTTCAATTAACTCAGAGGCACAGCACTGACATGGCAGATTGGGCTAAGTCCAGTCACTTATCATGGCAGCAAGACCTAGAATTACAACGTCCCCCGAAAATAACACAGCCGCTACCAGCCAACACACGCCGGTCCCTGGAGCGGGCAGCACTCAGCTCCGGTCCTCCAAATTCTGCCCTGATTACTTCCTTGCCGTGCAAGGAATTCGTTTTTTTTTTATTTTTAGAACGAAGACACATATACGTCTTCCTATTCGCTTCCAGATGCCAAGCTATTATCTAAATATGCTACAGATTAAGGCAAAAAAACTAGAACCGGAGATTTTTAATTGAATTATAGATAATTCTGGGAATATTTGTTTTGGAGATCACTGCATCATCTTTTATTTAAATATCTATACTATTCTAAATTTGTATTCGTTCCGTTTCAATTAAGGAGATCTCCTCAAGAAGATCCCCCTTTCTGTCTGTCAGCCTGCGAAACACGGCAGCTCTTGCTGATTTGACTCAGCAAAATGACTTCCATCAGCCCTCATTTCAGTCAGGAGGCCACATCCCAGCATAATTTGCATCACTCCTACTTCCTGCACGCGTTTCAGCTGCAGCCCCATTCTCAAATTTTTTGCCACCTGAAGCCGTCACGAAATTTAAAGAGGAGATTCCGCCCGGGAATGACGTGTCCGTGCTTACGGGGAGCGTTTCACTTCATCCCGAGCGGATAACCCGCTCCCCTCTGCTGAATCTGGGCAGAGGCACTGCTCAATCCTTACCGTGGTTTACCGACGGAGAGTAACATCCACGCTCCTCTATAACCTGCCATCTGCCCGCCCGGAAATTAATTTTTTTTTTTAAAACAAAACTCGCACATCATCATTTTCACATCCTCTTATTTTGACTCCATTTCCTTGGTTTTGAAACATCGTTATTTCATAAAGGATGGACCCCTCCTCACCCATCTCTATAGCCGTGAGCCTCCTGTGGCCCCTTAAACGGCAAAGACATAAGAACGACAGCGACTTCCTCCCTGCAAATTCCGAGATCATTTTCAGTGTAATTTGTCTGCAAACCCCGTTGTTTTGCATGAGACAGGAAATGGCGGTTTGCTCCCCGTCGCCTTCCTTACACACACCGTAAGCCATATACGATGTATCGCTCGCTTCTTGAAACGTTGCAGCTAGAGGCCGCGCTTGAATATTCAAAATTTTACTGAGAAAGCACAATCCTCCCTGACCTCTTGGGGGCGTCTTTGACTCCCGCTCGACGGTGTTTGAACCCGCTATCGTTGCCCCGGCGTATTCAATCAATACACACGCCTTGGAAATGGGGTTTCATAGCGGGTGCGAGAAACCCAGTAGAGATAATTTACCAGCACGGAGAAAGAGAGATACTGACACTTTGTCGACTTTGACCTTGACACAAGCTCGTTTTTATTGAGCCCTGACACGCGGGAGCTCGCGGTGCTCCGTTGGGGGGGGGGGGGGGGGCGGGGTGTTGGCTGGAGAGAGGGCCATCGCTCATATGCATATACGGTAAAGAGGTCCCGCTGGGAGCCGGGAGTGCGTGGGTGTCCCGCAACGAGCGTGGTCCCACGCATGCGGCCGGGGTTCTGCGATCCTTCATCTTCATTCGGCATGTCCTTCTCGAATTTCCTTTCAAAGAGGCCTGGAGTGGATAATGTATTCCCGGTCTCGCTCTCTCCCAGTGCCCCTCTACGCCCGTGGCTAAGCGAGGATAAGACAGGGAGATCTATCAGGCCCATCCTGGCAGCGCTGGCATGCTGTCTCTCGCGGGGTTCTGCCGTTCTGTGTTATGTAAACACCCAACTCACACTGTCAAAGAATAAAAAACACTAATTTCCACATCAAAGCCGGCCCAGTCACCGTTCCTCGCTGGGAAAGTGGCATGTTAGGTGTTGTGTAGGTTAAACTTGCCAATAACGGTAATACTGAAAGTCTCCCTACGTCTGCTTTTTTTAAAACCAGGATTAGGAAAAACCCTCTTTGCCTCCGTGCCATAATTAAGGTCTCAGGGCTTTTGGACATCATACCTTTCCTTCCCGGCTTCTCAGGCAACTCCTCTCAACCGTCCGGCCCATTGACTGTTTACAAATAGCTATCAGCAGAAGCCGCAGGTATGGGGTAAGACAAAGGGTGAGCTTAAGAAATATGTCCAACATCGCGGCAGGAGCTTGACGTGCTTCTGGAAGTGTCCTGCGTAGAATCTGGCGCTGTTAATCCGCAACAATTCCTGCCAGTCGGACAGACGCAGGAATCGGAGTGTCAGGCCCTGTTCCAGACATTTTTTACAAAAAACGTCACATGACCGAGGCGTGGCAACCCGGCCGGCCCTGAGAAATGAGTTCTGATCTACTCCCCGGTGATAATGACATACTGATAAGCCCATTTGGATTCCAGTGCTATCTTTCTGACACACAGCAGACCCAGGGAGAGGGCTGAGGAACAGGAGGAATGGGGATGACCTCTGAGGGTGGCCTCAAACGTACCAGCCGACTATGCCCACACCGTAACGGAACCACCTGGAAGCACTGGTGCCGGGGGTCTCATCAGGCTGAATGTGAGCCGTGAGTAGGGGGGATGAGGCCACATCTTCATACAGCATTCCGCTGGAGACGGGACAGCGGACAGGCCGCTGTTACGGCCGGGGTGCACCCATTAACTGAGCGATGTCATCAAACCGTGGGAGGTAGAGGACATCCGCGGCCCCTGTTGACATCTGCCCCCCCCCGCCCCGCCGCTCGAAGTGCTGCGAACGGTCACTGCCACATAGGCATGTGCCCCCCCCCCCCCCCCCGACAGAGAGTGGCCTCTGCGGTGACATGTTAACACCTGACACATTAGCAGATTCTGTGGTCGCACCGCGGTGGCCTCACACAGCTGTGTCAGCTCGGCACAGCGGCCCGAAGCGGGTCCCGCTTAAACGTACACGACGCGGCAGAGCTGCTGGGACCAGATTCGGTTTCACGTGTCAGTCATGTCATCCCTTCCTCCCCACTGGCAGGCAGCACCTTTAACACGCTTTCAAGTGACACAGTAGCCATTTCCTGCCTGGCAAACGTGCGGCAACAGCTACATGTCTCTCCGAGTCCCCGGGGTGTCCTCTCGCAGACTCACGGCACCACGCTCATGCCGGAATCTTCTTAAATAGATACAGAAGATTAAAGCTCATGTCACACATCTGTGTGCAGGGTTTGCGTCATATGCTGGCGATGCACTGCCTGCATGTCGTGGATGTCATTCTGGACAAAAGCATCTGTTAAATAAATATTAATGTAAATGTGCACGATCAGGCCATTTTAACACAGGGGTGCTGTGAAATGGTGTGTGCCCCCTACCATTCATCGGATTCTAGTGCAGGAAAATGCATGCTCCTTCCAGGGAACATCCTTTCTGGATTTTGCTACTGTGTTTTTTTTTCTCTTGTAATGAGTAAGGAAGGTGCTGAAGTTTATAAAGTTCTCGACAGCTCAGATCATTCCCGTTCACTCTCTCTGAGGCCGTGAAACCCACATGACCAGTGCAATGCTACATTATCAAGGATCTACTAGCCATTCCCAAGGCAGAAAACATTAAACAGCATCCAAACCATCCACACTTAGCTCCTATGAATATCCACTGTGCAAAAAACTGAGAACCACATATTCAACAGAATTTTTCGTTAATCATTAACAAAAAAAAAAGATTGCATAGTGAAAGTACAGAATTCAGCTTGGCTATTTAAAATATTTCACCTTTAATGAATATTTTCACATTTAAATAAGTCTAAATATTAAATAGCTTTTCTCGGGTACCTAAGTCATGTTAAGTAACTAATCACTATATAAATACAATAACAAAAAACCCCCGATAAATTACTTGGTGCATCAGGCACCGATATTAGAGGAGCGATATTGTAACACACCCAAGCTATATTGTACCTCAGCATGAAATGCCCACGTGTAATAAAAATAAAGTCTGGACTGAGTCGCTTAAGATGGTTTAAAGCCCATATATCCCGAATGTCAGACATCTGTGATTAGTGGGAAGGAGAACATCCGCTGAATGTAGTATAGCATATTACTCTGTGCTATGCTAACAGCCATACAAAGCGGCATTCAGCCCTGCCATATAGCATTAGCAGGCGAGTGGCATAGGATGGATCCCTGGAGGCCCCCCTGCTGGATGATCACAGATAAAGCAGCGTGGAATCCAATAACATGCATGACCTCACTATAGCTAAGAGCTGCTCTGTTGACCTCAGCTGGAAAAAAAAAAAATCTCAGCTCAGGTGAAAGAGAGCCTGCTTAGATCGGGCCTAAGTGAGAAAATACCCGGCTCTGAGCCAATCATGCGTCCCGGGTGATGGGGACCTACGCATTTTCAGCGCGTCCTTGGCAGCGGTCTCCCCCGTGGGCGCTGGGGTTAGCGACCGCGCGCGGTCATGTGCAGAGGAGCGTTGGGCGGAAGAACGGGGCGCCGTGACGGATGTGACCGCGGGATGTGACAGGCTGACAAGTCCTGGGGTGGAAGGAGGGGCCACGTTCCGTGGGGGCGGGGGCGACGGAGTAATGGTGAGTGGCCCATCGCCACGGACTGGTGGTAAACAGGAGTGCCACGGAAGGGGGGGCTGGGGTGGTGACAGGCCTGAAGCGGGGCCTCCCGGGTTGGAACCAGCAGGTGTAGCTGTCAGGCCTGCTGGGGCTGGGGAGTGGAGCAGGCAGAGCCAGTGGAGGAGTCCCGCCTGACAGCCCGGCGGGCAGAGGGGGGGTGCAGGGGCAGGGGGGGGTGCAGGGGCGCAGAGATGGATCGCTGTCAAGCTGCCCTGCTTCCTGAAGCACGGCCCTCCCCCCGTCGCCGGGTCCCACTGTCACATCACATCTGTATCAGTCATACCTGTTTACGCTGTCAATACCTCATTATGGGACGCCGAGGTGCAGGGAGTCCTGGCACTAATGCTAATCCCCGCTAATTCTGCTCCACTCCTGTATAGACTTCCTAACAAGAGCTTTAATCAGGGCCAGACTTAGTCATTGTTGCAACTGCTGCAATAACCGGGGGAAGAAAGTGTTGGGGTCCCTTACAACCGGGGGTCCGGCTTTGATGTTAATACGGCCCGAGATACCTATCCATCGCCAATTATAATTATACAAGCATTTTATAAGACATCAAGACGGTTTGTCATTCAGTATTATTTTGAATCAGGTTAGTATGGGGTGGCTAAGTGGACAGCTCCTTGGCTCGGGGTTTGCCCGCTCTCCCTGTGCAGCGCATGGCTTTCCTACAAATAGCTAGGCCGTATTTGCCCTGTGAAAAGCTGGCGTCTCTCCCTGGGTGTCCCCTGCCTTGGAGGGGCTCCAGGACCCCGTGACCCTGGACTGGACAAGCCCTTTTTTCACCAGCGTCCCAAAAGTTTCTAATAATACTTTCTCTCTTTCATTCTTTCTCATCCCTTCCAGTGTCCACAATAAGAACATAGATTTAGTCTCAAAATATGCTTTTAAGAAGGATTGTGGTATTTTTAGTTGGTTCAGCAGACTGAGACACACAGCCTCTAAGTCATTTTTAAAAGAACAGGTTTTTAAAATGCTATTTTAAATCACGCGGAGCACAATTCGATTTTACTTTCAGATGTGCGTCTCTGGGCAGGGCTCACGCTCCGAAAACTGGGTTAGGTTCCGGAACTGCCCCCCCAAGGCCACACGTACCCGGCGCTGTTGTTCAACGTCGATATCGACACGGCGACGGGCTGCCGGGGGGAGGGGGGGGCGCCTGCGGAAGGAGCAGGAGTGACAGATAGCACCTCGAGGGGGATTTTGATAGACAAGGTGGGGCGCTCAAAGTCCCGATCAATCGGGGAGGAGGCAGGACGGCAGAGCGGAGCAGGAGCTGCTTAGCCAAAGAGCCCTGCCTTTGGAGAAGAGAGAGGCGCCCAGGACCTGACCGTGAGGCACGCGGGCTCAAGGATCCGCACGCTGCCCGGCCTGCTCCTCCGCAGCCATTAATCCCCATCACGAAGAGGCCAGTGCTTATGAAGGCGGGACGCTCCGGATCCCTCACGCTCGCAAAGTGAGTAGGGCATCATTACGATTATCCGTCCTAAAAAGTAATTCCAAAACGAGATGGCGAGATGGCCTGAGCGAGCCAGAAGCTCTGGCCCAATCATTCTCCAATTTCTTGTGCAGAACTTTCACGACAAGACCAGCTGATGGCAAGATTATTTGAAAAGTTTAATGCGGGCGAAGATGCCACATGGACCTTTTAAAAAACGGAACCTTTTTGAATATAAATGCCGATCTCAGTTTTTAATTCTGTCTAGAGGATTCTGACACCTATACCTGTCTGAGGCAGCTGGGCTTATAACACACGTCCGACTCTTTACCTCCATTCTGTGGGCCCCCCAGCCCCCAGGGCGACCCCCAGATACGACAGGCGGAGAGGGGTCACTCAGGCCTCCACCGATCGGACTAAGCTTCCATTTCCGGGCCATGAGTTAGCCGGTAACTCCGGTTGGAGAGACGCACACAACGTACAGATTGGGGTGGAGGGTGGGAAGGTTTATTTTTCCTCCAGTGAAGAGGAGGCTGTAATTTTCAATTCAAAATCCTAATAGCAAGCAAGCTGCTTTTAATGCATATTTCATTTGGATTCCCTGCGGTATTTCAGAGCCAGCTCTGTTTTGCTATGAAACGGCTTCAAAAGGGAAGTCTTTAATATTCCTGGAACCGGTGCCATTCTTAAGCATATCTAAAGACCCCGAGTGTTAAAAGCCAAATGCAACTTTGAAAGGGAACAGCAGTAAAGCTGCGGGGAGCAGTGTATTAACCAATGAGATGCACGATAAAAGACACGGGGACTTAGACTCTCCGCTGGAGGTGTGCCAAGGTCAGGGCAGAAGTCCGGGGAGCTGAAGAGGAAACGACAGAATCATGGGAAGACAAAGACCCTCTTGCTGGTTGGCACGTCCATAACCTGGGGCCACAGCACGCCGAAGGCGGTTATTATTATTATTATTATTATCATTATTATTATAAAGGCCTTTTCCCGTTAATTAGCATTCCATCACAATAGCATGGTGGGTGCGGGCCGCTGTAGTTTGCCAGCTGGGAGGTGTGGCACCACGTGGCATGTTTAGTGGGGGCCGCCTTCGACCCCCCCAGGCCCTCCCCTCCCCATGCTACATGCATCTCTCGCTGCACATGGTGCTCTGACACAGCTATTCACCCGTGGCCAATTAGAGACATGAAGGGTACCCAAGCCACCCCCCCCCTCCCCGATTCCCCATGCCAATCCTGCCTTCCATGGGGGGACAGCTTGCAATGGGGGGGAGGGGGCGGGGCAGCGGGCGTGAAAACGGCGACACTGCTCAGCCCTCCCTTGGCTCTCAGGATGATCTGGGGTCCGAAGCCCCCCCTGGCACCCAGGCCACATAAACCCAGATGGGGCAATCAGCCCTAATCCAGTGTTTCTCAACCCAGTCCACGGGAACCCCTAGACATTCCACATTTTTGCTCCAAGAACAACAAATACCTGGTATGGGAGCTGGGAGGAAGCAGAGATGCGCACCGTCTGGGGGTCCCTGAGGACTGAGTTGAGAAACATTGCCCTAAACCCTCTGGTGACTCTTAGATGGCGCGTGACCTCAGCCCCACCCTCGCCGGCCTCCCGTGGCATTTTGCAGTTTCGAAACGCGGGCTACAATATTACAATAACAGAAAGTGATACATTGCATTAATTAGTGCTGTGTGGCGCTGCTCTGGGCGGTCGTGCCTCCAGAGCCCCCTCAAACCGAAAGTAAATAACCAGAACGAGACACATCTGCATAGATTATGAGGAAGAATCCAGACCTGGCCAGCAAACACAGCACACGCGTCGGGAGCGGCGGCGATTCCCTTCGTTGTAATACACAGCACACCCAGCAACTGTTACTCACCATCATGCATTCCCTGTCACTCCTAACCTTTCTAGCTCCACAGCTGATTGGCTGTGAGAAAGCATGGGCTTGAAGTACGCGGTGTAACTGTTCCAGGGGGACGACACAGCAACCATGGCCGCCGTAAATGTGCAGCAAGTTTTACATGATTCGCCGTTTAGCGCATGGGATAAGGCAGCCAGGCTGCCTCGCTTTGTTGTCTGGGGTCTCTGGTGGCCCTAAACTACCCACTACGGTTATGAATAATATAATAAACAAACAAAAAAAAAACAGTAATATCTAACTGTGGCCAAAAATCCCGGTGCAAGTCGTGTGCGTTTTGTACACAGTTCAAGCATTTTAAAAACTATTTCATGCTGCCTCTCCTGGTTACCCCAAAGCCATGTTGTTTTGCAAATAAAATAATTGACATTAATTTACAGATTGAAAAGCAAATCCACACCATAACACACAAAATGTATCACAAGTAATTATGCTAAAACGACCAAAAAAACAAAAAAAATATATATATAAATTACGGTATTATTTCCATTTATTTCTCCAAGCATGCAGCTTGCATTTTATATTTTCGTACTATTTATCGTACAAATCACAAATTTTTTATGTACATTTTTTTGATTCTCCAAAACCTCCTGAAAGCAATTTTCTTGAATTGCACACAGTCCCGCATCTTGACATTATTTTGTCCTTTTTCCCAGAATTGACCTTAAGAAAAAGTCATAAATGGCACAACAACAGCGGTTTATTTAATGCAACGAAGCCAGACGGTCGGACGGGAATGTTAATCAGGATTCCTGCTTGTCTGGCCATGGGACACAGGCTGTACAGGTGCGTGGAAACGATCGCCCACCAGGCTTCTAGCCCACATGTGTCATCGGGGCGTGACAGTACGCTGCCTGCAGCGTTTCGAGTGTCAGGTCACCAGCAGGGCCTCCGTTTTCATCTGCACGTAATTCAGTTTTCATACGCGACCCAACAGCCACATGCTGCAACTATAAGAGGCGTGGGCCAGGCCCGGCAGAGAGGAAGAACCAGGATCCCGATGCTTTTCAAGCTGGGCGAGATTCAGGAGGGAGTTAGGAGAGGTCGGATCGCCGCGAATCGATCGCCGCGATGCACAAATGGGCCTGAAAACATCTGTTACACCATCATCGATTCACTATGCATCGTTATCCACGGCCTGTCGGCCGACCGGCCCTGCAGCCTGCCGTCCGGAACCCATTTTCCCTTCACGGGCTGGGCGGCCAGCCGCTCTCATGCTCGCTTCACACCCGGCCGATTACATCTCCGTTTCCCCCCCAATGAACGGCTCCTCAAATTCCTGCTTCCGTTTTCCAAGCCACGTCTACTAGGTTCTTCCACTAAATTAAGTCTGAAAACCAAATGGTTGTGAATGTAGATCCCCGGCTACAGGTAAAATACTAGAAAGGCCCGAAATAAAGAAGCAAGCAAACAACCAAGCAGATAAATAAATACAGTCACATAGGGCTGTGATTCTTAAATACTTACTTGTCCATATATGGCTTTCGTGTATGATTTCTGGATAAAATACATAAAAAATATATGGACCACAATAATAAAAACAATAATAATAAATAATATTATTATTATTATTATTATTATTATTATTAAGTTTGTGTACATAGTATAGCCATTTTTATTTTCACAGCTTTCCAGTATATATATTTTTTAACCCATGGATGTCAGCAAATAGTCAAGTGCATGAAAAGCAAATCCATGAGTAATAAGGCTCCAGTGTACATAAATAAAAATCTGATGGAAACTCCCACACAGAGAAGGCAAACAGGTGGATAGACATACACAGTGATTCTCCTTAGAATGACAGATAGAAACTCCACAGCACCGCATGCAGTTCTTAATCTCTCCGGGCTTCTCTGCATGCTTGAGATGAAAGCAGGCCCTGAAACGTGAGATACCAATTCCCAAAGATACGCCTTCCCCAGAGCTCCTAGAGAACGTCAATACAGCCTCCTCCAGCACGTCTAACAAGAGGCAGAAATCTGCGAGCACGGAGCTGGAAAGTCAGGGAGCCGGCGACAGTAGCAACACGGCAAATCACGGGTCATAAAAAGTAAATGATCGAGCAGAAACGTAAACAAAGATGTAAGCAAAAATGTAAATTCACAGAAATAATTATTTGATAGAAATAAGTTCGGGTTTCTGCTTCACTAAATTTGGCTCCATTTTTTTTATAAGAAACACAAAGATTGGTTACAGGGATCAAAGCAGCCATCTGGTAACGCTGCAGAATTGTAATTGTACTAATTCACACACTTCTCCCCAGAGGACAGGAATCTGGCCTGAAATTTGTTTGGAGAGTGCAGGCCTGTAGTTGACAGTCTTATTTATTCAGAATTTCTGCACATCAAACCAGTTAACTCATTCTCAGTAGGTCTCCTGTATTTACAAAGATGTCTTTTTACTAGCGGAAGATCACATGTCTTCTCTTGATGGTGAGGTAATGAGACTGCTTAATGAGGCTGTGTTTCCTGCCCTGGCCTTCTGTCATGGCGTCCTCCAGGGCCACTCGTGCGGTTCCCTTTAATTCCGCCCCAGCTCAGGCTTGGCAAGGTCCCCTTGCCGATGAAGGCGCCTTTCTCCGAGAGGCCAAGGCTGGGCTTCAAACGAGGAGGACCCATCTGCCTGGGGAGAGACCACCTCCCTGGGCTCCTGTCAACGCCGGCTCCTCGAGAGCCCGATGACACCCATCCTTCTGCCATCTGCCCTAGCCAGCACAAACTCCCTCCCCCCTGCCCAGTTCGGCCCAACACTCCAAACGCTTCCCTTCGGCCGAGCGACACGGGAGTTTCTCTTCATGTGTCTGATTCCGAAATGGGCAGGTCGAAGAGGTGACCCTTTAGCATCAAGTTGGTGAAGGTGAACACCTGTGATCCTTCCGACCTCTTCGTCAGCACTCTCAAAACAAATCCCGGGCGTCTTAGGAGGCCCCTTTAATGTCATCGTTTGTGTTGACAATCTTATCTGCCGATGGTGGGTCCTGCCCACAGGGGTAACCTGAGCAGGACCTTGTTTTGAAGGAGTACATATACCGTGTATTAAGCGCTGCTGAAAGGTGCCTTTCTGAGGATGAATTGCTCCTTGGTCTTTCTACAAAGACGGGGCCCTGAGCTGACCCTGATGGTGCTTATGATTTAAAAGGTGCCAAAGGATAAGAGGTCCTAAAAAGGTCCCGCGGAGGCCGAGGTCTGTCTTTTGTGTGTCTGACAATTAATTACCCGGCAGCTAATGAGGAGCCCTCACCTGCTGGGAAGAGCTCTTGGCTACGAGAGGGGCCCCGGAGGAAGGCGCCAGCAGCAAACGCCAAGCGGGTGTCATGGTAACCGGCCTGCTGGCGGGTTCTCGCCGAGTCCGCGTCTCGCCGAGGCCCAGCTCCGCTCACGCTGCCTCCGTCCCCAGCTGACTAATGACGTGTCAGAACACCTCATGTTACTCTGCTGAGTAACAAGGACCCTTTCTGCATCTGAAATCTAGAGATCAATATCAGTCCAGGTTTAATTCCTAATCGCATACGTTGCATAAGGGAGCCACCAACTTCATAACATAATTATTCTTCAGGAAAAAAAAAATGACAAACAGCTGAAAACGGGCCTAATTGCAGGCGACGCAGGAATGAGTCTTCAGTTGACAGCTCACTCCACACCGGAGCTGGGATTTAATTCCTACCTCAACACTACTTCAGTTTTACTTCTTGTCAAGACACTTTCCTTCCCCAGCATCAGATTTCATAAGCACTGTTCCTGTGAAACCGAAGACTAAATTAGTGGAAATTACACGGACGCTCAAACTCGGGGATTTGGAAGCTGCAAGTCAAGCACCCAAGGCAGGGCGGCTGCGGGGGGGGGGGGGGAGCGGAGGCTATGAAGGGTGTTTGAAGACTTCGAACCACAGCCAGGTTTTCCCAATTACTGGTTTCTGTCAAACAGACTGTTGTCTGCCAACCAGGCAAGAGCAGACCAAATGATTTACACTTTTCCCTGTCAGTTTAACCCGGTCCACAATTAATCTCTCATATGTGCCGTTCGTTCTGTCTAAGCCGCGTATACATGTACTGCAATTTTAAAATAAGATTTATGATCTGAGGTGTGTTCAAGGGCCAGCTGTGCTTAAGCTGCCTCCTTGTCAAGCTTAAGTAATCCAGTGGTGTCCATGTGGGGGGGGGGGTTGCTCACTGGAAGTTTCACCAGGTCTCCCCACTTTCTGCGGTAGAGCACAAAGGCTCTGGCAGTTTCGTTGCCAAAATGACATTGTACTTTAGGTCCTGAAATAGCTCTGGTGTAATGAGGAAAAAAAAAAAAGTTCTCGTTCAAAATGTGTGAGTTCCACAAGGTCACTGTCCATGTTCTCAATGTACCTCACCTTGGTTCTGGCTCCTCCCACTATCAGAGGCCGCTGCTGCCTGTCTCCCACCTCCCACAGAAGATTCTGGGGGGTCTTTAGCATGTCTCCAGACCTCCTGACCTGCTGCTCCCATCACACAGAACCTTATTCCCCTGTCATGCAATGACCCAACTGCTCCGTTCTCAGCTCCGAAAGAACCTATCGAGCTCTACTGTCAGTATGTAACTACTCTGCTTGGGTTGGTTCGCAGTAAAATACAGCTATTAGCTAATATTTCAGGAAAGTCGGCACATTGTTTTCTTAGAATGTTAACACAGTCCTAATGTTGGAAAAACATATTTTCTCCCCATCGTAAGAATTATCTTGGAACAACAGCTGAGCACTTTCACAATTACCACTCTCCAAACATTATTCTGTAACTCAAGCCCTGGTGTTGGGGTAATATAAGGCTCCGGCAGTTTGTTTTGGTTTTTGTCATAAACCACTGCTGCCAGAACACTTTATAACCTGCAAGTTACTACGATGCTGGGCGGATCGAAAGCTGCACCTCGAGTTATGACAACGCTAGAGGGTCAAGCCCTATTTTCGGTGTTAAATGACTTTCTCAGCGATAACACTGTTCCATCGTGTGTCTTCCACAAAGTATTCAAAGTGCTGTCAAACTGCAGTCACGTCACAGTGCCTGAAATGCATACCTCCAACCACCCATGAGTCTTTTTTATGATATGGTGGCTTTATTCCCTTAACGTTAAAGGAAAAGAAAGTTTTTCAAGGACATTCAGGTCTGACAGGAGTAGTCTAGAACCCAGGGAACCATGTCTGACTGGGCGCGCCTGTCTGCCTCTTCTCTTCGCGTCCGTATATTCTTCAAGAGAAACTTCTAGCATGTCGAGGTGCCCATATCTCTCCGACAAGAGCTTCTGCGGACCTGTTGCTCCACCAAGCCCGGGCCCCTACATTCCCACTCGGATGTTTCCCAGGGAACATCTGCCATGGAAGCGGGCCCAGAAATGTGCCATTCTGTCGTTTAACCCGTCGAGCCTCCATGACCAATCGATTGCATCGCCAACAGCCTGGCGGCCCCCGTCCCCCCCGCAGAGGGAGGGTCAGGATAGGGTGGGGAGTTTATCAAGAGGACAAGCTCCTTTCTGTAGCCCAGTGTGCAGCGAGGAGCCCCTATTCTGACTCCGCCCCCCTCGTCGGCCTCACCTTGGTCACTGCCGGGGCACAGTCCATGTCTCTTTTCACTTTTGGGGTCCCTGCCTCCATCTTCACTCATTTATAAATGAAGTACTAACAAGTGCAACAACCCATTCCTCACTCTCCATTTTCCTCCCTACATTCAGGACATTAAACATTTTCTGGGGAAGCCTGAAAAGGCCGTCTGCTCATAAAGACTTTTATAGCGCGAACAAGGGAGTTACTATAGGTTTGTACTCTGCGTTGATGGTGTGTGTGTGTGTGTGTGTGTGGGGGGGGGGGGGTTGACTCCTGCTGTTTTTTGTGCATTCCACTCGCAATCGTCATTTCCAAAGGCTGAAAATGAACCCCGAAATAAAAACATTTCAAAAACATCATTTGGTTGTGATTATGTGGCATTCCAAATTTTAACAGTTCCACATGTGTGACAAAGAAAATGAACAGAAAAAAAAATGCAAGGAAAAAGTGCACGAAAAAATTAAGACAGCTGAAATCGACCTCAATTACTGCTCACGATACATAATTACCTTAAAGACCCAATGCTTAAGTCTGGACCTAGTTTCGAGTACTCAGGACACGAAGTCTCAGTGACAGAACTCAAGCCTGCTGTAATAGGCAAAGCCGGCAGGCAAAACTCAGGCAGGCCTGTTACTACAGCTGCTGAAAGGCCTCCGTTTTGTTATGACAACTAGCCTGTGTCCTGTTATGACATTTTGCGTGCATCATATTCAGACATCTCATCTCTTGCTGTAGGATAGTATTATGTTATACACGCCATGGTCTGTATTTGAGAGTGAAGGAAACGTGAATGATGAATCGACGCGAACGAATGGTACTGACCCAATATGATCAGTCAGTACGCTGGAGTCAAATCCGGCGGGAATACGTACACACTCATACCGTTGCTTTTAACGTTCCGGCTTTTCATTAAAAATTGCCCTAAAATATTTATTTTTACCAAATGAGACATCATAGGGTGCACATGTAGGCTCCTACATATTTTCTGGATATAATTGCATGGTTTTGATGTTAGTATATATGCAGATACCTAGTAGAAAGGAAGGGTGGAAACACTATTTGTGGGGGCTGGGTGGGGGGAGTCAAATGATCATGACCGCGGATAATAATTCAGTGTACCTGACCTCATTAGCAATACAGATTATAATCGACTGCATTCTGTCCTCACTAACTTGGGCCCACAGCAGAAAATTACCTGCTTTGAATATTTGTGCTTCTGAATCACTCTTCTGCCACAACCCCCACACAACCGCAGTCCATGTCGCCACCCCTCTGCCTCAAAAATGAGAGTCACCAATATATCACCCACTCAGTCACTCAAATCACACAGAACTTGACCCTTGCCTACTCCCCAAGTACTTCACTTGATCTTACGTGACTCTCCGTAAAAGGTAGATACCATTCTAGCTGCACGCATGGTCGAGGTACCAGGTCAACAAGGAGACTTTGGGGTCCAGCATTGGCTGGAGAGAAATACCTGTCACAGGTTACTTGCTAGGCAACCTATCAGAGCTTGGCGGACCACTGAACCCAGGCTCACAAACACGGACCCACCCCAGTGTCCCCCGCTGCCCCTGAAAGGCCTCCAGAGTCAAATGGAGATCAAACAGGTCTCAGGAATCCTTCCAAACCTTTCATAATAACTGGATGAAGACCGAAGGTGAAAATAAAACTGGGCAGTTATTCAAAAACTAGAGAATTTTTGTCCTAAATTTGGAGTTTAATTCAACAAAAGAGAACTGCTCTGTATATTAAGTAAGAGATGCTTAATATAGTACATATGGGTTTGTTTTTGATTTTCCAGTTTCACGGTCTACAGTGAATGTCATTTTTTTTTATTATTGACCAGTTTCATTAGCGCACAATGAACCTCACTTTCACGAACGACGTTTTGCAACTTCCCCCTTTCACAAGTGTAATAACATTTTATTTAAAAAAGTCTAATGCGGTGTTTTTAATGTGCTGTCTAGAGAACACATAAATTTTAAATAGAGGTTAAGGCCATTAAGGTTCGACTTCCTGTGGGGGGCGGGGTTAGTGCCACGGTCCTGGAGTGGAGTCGTAATGGGACAGGAATAGGAGGAGAATGCAGCGAGTTTCCCTGCTTCTACGCAGTCTTGGGCACCACACACTGAGGACCAGAGGGCTGTCTGACCCTTACTGCCGATAGGACGCATGCTGTGAACATTATTAAATTTTCAAATTCGGGGAGCATGAATGTTTTATGGCGTCTGTGTGCTGTGTCACAAAGCCGTGTTTATTTTCCTTGTCCTTCACGAAGAGCACATCACTGTTCCAGAGAGACAGGTCGTTGCCAGCATATAAAAACAACAAGAAAAAAAGTATGTACACTCCATGCAGATTTGTTAAAGTGCCACAAAGTGACGAGATGCGATATGATCGGCGTTTAGCTTCCCGGTCTCCCTTTGAGGGCCATCATCCGGGGCCCGTAATATTCAAACTTTTTCTGCACTTCAAATGAACAATGCATTTGATGATGATAAAAAAAAAAAATAATTATTGGAGGGGCTATTCAGCATCCCGAAACTCCTCAAGGCCTAAAAGGTGAATGTGTGACCCTGTTGGGCTATTCTCATCCGTGTGAACACAATGGGCACAGAGATGGCGATGGCCGGCACCTCTAAGCTGTTTGTAACTGCGGTGAATCCAGGAAAAAAAAAAAAAACTGAAAAAAAAGACAAACAGCAGGCACTGGGGATTTGTTCTGCTTGGCCGCCCCCTGGCTTTGTTCTCATAACCCCTGAAGTGGCAGCCTGTCAATGTTGGATATGGAAGACAAATCAAAGAGGCTGGACAACAATAAAAATTCCCTATGAAATGAGCCAAGGATTTTCCCAAGGAAAATTAGCATAATGTAGCAGAATGACAGTGCCATATCCCAGTGAGTCAGACACATTCTTCACTCCCTCTTCTGCCTTTTCCCCCTTAAACACCGTCAATGGGGGGAAAAAATGCACCTACAGCTATTTATCAGTTGCCTTAACGTCATGAGTATGGGACAGTCTGAAGTGCATTCTTCCTGGCTCTGTATTAATGATTACCCCCTGATGAAGCTCCTACGACCGCATGCTGTAAGGTAACGTGGAACCTGGCTATTTCGTCTAAAAGCTATCATTAAAGATTACAGTAAACGCTCCTTATATGATTCTGTGGAAGGTATCATTGTGGAAAGGTCACTCCAGTGGTATGCTGCATAATCTTCCCATATAAAGATAATTCATTAGTTTCTTTATCGCACTGCTCATCATCATTTTCTTACAGGTGACAACAGCTCAGAATCTTTAAAAAAAAAAATGTTTGGCAGACACAATGGGGTCAGCTGAGAGCCTGTTTCTTGAAGCAAAACCTTGGTTTTCTTTTTAGTAATATGGGAGGACAGCAAAGTATAAAGACTGGCCCCCCACAAACACGGGGCCCATTTGAAGCAGCAACCCTGCATGGGGACAATGCAGCCCCCGCAATTATTAACCCTTTTCACAAAAATGATGAACGGCATCATTCTTTACATCTACTGAAAAGGAGAATCGGCACTTGCTTCACTCAGCATGTAATATGTCTAAATGTGTTATTTTCTCCAGGTCAGCCAACAGGGCATGCTTAGCGCGGGATGATTACATGACAGACGTTCACAGTTAGGTTAGCATCGCGTCGATAGCAAAGCAGCGATCTACCTGTATCGATACCAAGGCAGCACATCGATCCGCCCCATCGATATTCGCAGAAAGGCCGCGGTCAGGAACGGCTCCGCTCTCTGGTTTCCCACGAGCCCCCATCATTTAGCATGGTGCGGCTAAAAACTTGAGAGCCCCCGCCATCGGCTCAGGGCTGCCTCGATACGTCAGCTGTAGCAATGCCGCACCAGGCCATCATCAGGCTCGTGGTCCCGTATCGCATCACCGGACAGCATCAATTGGCCGGTATCATTTCCCTCAGCCTTCACGTGAGGCCTGCGTCTGCCACATCCCCTCCCCCCCCCCCCCCCCCCATGAATGGCTGCGAGTCCCCTTTCCGTTCTCCCGGACGGGCCACGTCTGTGCCGGCCGCAGCACTGCAGGGAGTACGTGGAGCGGGCGGCCCCGCGGCAGCAAACCCCAGTAATGTTAATCCGCTTGCTCATTAATATTTCATGCAAATCCTGCAGAGAGACAGAGGAAAAGCAGAGAGATCGCGACGATTAACCTTCCCGCCGTTTGTGCAGTCGCTTTCCCGAGGCAATGAAGCGGCTCCATAAACCTTTACATACTGGTGACATTTCTCCGTCGAGGACCCCGTTGTGAGGAAGTCGCCCATAAGCAGCCTCTCTTGGTACTTCCTTCATAGGACGCGAAACCACCCCCCACCAACAATCTCATGCCAGTACGTCATGCCACGTGACTTCGGTGATACTTGCACTTCCAAAGCAGAAGGTTAAATAGTCTAGTGTTGCTCAGTTCACCTGAGAACTCAGAGTTCTGGTTAATCCCTGACCTGTTTTTGATTCTGTGTACTTCTTAATGCACCTAAAAAGAAGAGCATGCAGAAGAACCCGATTTCCAAGCCAAATCTGTGCCGAACTCTTGCTCGGTATGGATCACCAGTCGATGCTGAGGAGAAGACGCCCTTCCTCGAATGATTTTTAAGGGACAAAAATAATACCGTGGAAACCGATTCTCGAGCATTTACAAAATGTGCTTCTTCATCCGTACGGATGAATCCTTGATGCCTAAGTGGAGTGTCAGGTATCCGTGGGGCTCGGAGCCGTTGGCTCCTGTGGCCGACGACTTCAAAAGCACATTTATTACAAAGCCACATAATAGGTCCCATGATATATTGTGAACTTGCATCTTCCGGGCCGAGCGGTACAGTGCTACAGTCGAGAGGTTAAATAAATAAATAAGTGGATAAAAAGCCGGAGGGGGCTGGGTGTGTGTGTGGGGGGGGGGGGGGGCGTTCACCAGCAGATGGGCACTCATAATGAAAGGTTAACAATGCGTTTTAATAGGCAGGGAGGGGGGCACAACTTCAGCAAAGCAACGTGGGAATTCCTGGAGGCAACTGCTCTTGACTGGCGTTCCAGCTGAGCGCTCCGGCTTTCCAGCGGCCCCGCGTCCTGCCTCCGTGCCGAAATGGGTTGCTCAGTGCTCCGGCCCGGAAAGCTGCGTGGGGATGAGCGTAGAGCCACTGATCCCTGAAGGGGTGGGGGCCCGAAGCCTGCTGTGGGAAGTGGGGGTCTTTTTGGGGTCACAGAGGTGCTGGGGGTCATCTGTGACCCTCTGATCAGATCCTTCAGGCCGGTCTGAACCGTGACCTGCTGAGTCTCATTCATGCATTATAATGGCAGCTGAACAATCCCCTCCCAAGCCAAAGAGCCCATTCCCCTACCACCCCCAACTGAAATCAGAAACCTGGGGGGTAATTACCTCTTGGAAGCAGGCTAAGCGAAGGTAAGGTCTGCAAAGGCAGGCAAATTTACGTGCTATCCCTTTCCCGAACCCATAAGTGCAGGCATACATACAAACACATGTAGGATTCCGGGCCTAACAGGTCTTGGAGATGGGACCTTTGTCTGAATGAATGGATTTCGTCCCCATTCAGAATTGGATCTCCTGCTTGAGTGATAAACCCCGGCTTATTTCCACAGAACACAAAGGAACATTACTGGGCAACCAGACACTTTTAAGAAACCCAGAAAACTGCAAACATTAAAGATCTCCTTAAACAATATTTCAGATGTCTGGTGCGCCATTGTGTCTAGGTACACAGGAATTCTAAGCACCCATAATGGATCCAGCCAGACACAAGCCAAGTAACTGTAATACATACAACCCATAAAACAGAGGTTCATTAATATTAAAATGATAAACAATCTTGATAAGCAATCATTGGACGTATATTGTGGTAATAAGAGACACAACAAATAACTAACAGAGTGAACAGGGACTGATACTGAGTGTCAGCGTGTTGGCTAAATTTATCATGTACTGTAATCATAACATCATTTTGTTTCTGATGAGTCTGATGTTACATTAAAACGTTATTAACCCAGATACAAGTTGCTCCCAAAATAAGTTAGAGGCTGTAATAGTTATCAAAACTTTTGAGTCCCATCCTTGTGTTCCGACTGACAGCACAGTGTCTGCTTGTATTTTATTTAATTTCATTCAGTGCATCTTATAATTTAATAGGCAAAACATCAATCAGGTTAAAAAAAAAAAGACTTGCCATTGCACCGTGTCCCACTTGAGATTGAGACTCAAACTGAACTCGAAAAACAATCATTTGGTTGACATTTTGTGTAAAAACAATAAAACCAGCCACAGCCATAGCTGAACAGTAGAATTAGCCAGCAGAGGAATGAATTAGCTAACAGTGAGATGAACTGGCTGGCAGTTTTACAGGGCAAGTGAGTTTTGCTGTTTGAAAGGTGGAATTTCCAGAGAATCCAGAAAGCTGGAAACCTCAGTTAGGGAGCAGTGAGTAGGGCTGTGTGAGGTTTGGGTGGGTCATCCAGCAGGAGAACAGGCATCGCGCCTCCTTAAACACCCTATATCCAGCTTCCTGTAAACGTCTCACACTCGAGTGGCTGCAGAGTCACCCATCAGCCACAGGCCCAGAGCGCAGAGTACTGTAGGACGTTTTGGGTTATACAGTACACACTGAAAGTAGGGGGTGCGGGGCGCAAGCCAAAAGAAACACATTACTGGTTCGAACGCTCGTCTTATCGAACATCAGTCAGTTATTACAGAGGAATGTTGGGTGATCACAGCCCAGAGTGTTTCAGTACCTTGTTTTGTCTCAAAGACAGGCAGAAATCAGCATGAGACTTACCCCCTTAAGAGAGCTTACTTACCTGTAAAGGGTCTGCATCAAACACAGACGTAGTACTCATCCAGTACTCATTCGCCAATCCATCAGGACCAGTGTGAGTTACATTGAATTTGTTTGATAAAAATAAGGGGAGATTTTTAAAGCAAAACATGGTGCTTACCTGTTCAAATGTTTGGTGGAGACCATCGGAACCAGGCAGAACCGGAAAAAGAAGGAAAAACGAGATTAGAAAATTCATTTTAAAAGGTCACACTTAGCAAGAGCTTAATTTTATTTTCAGTCCTCATATTCGCTGCTGCGGATTGAAGACAGTCATGTAAGAAATGAAAGAAATGAATCTCTAATTCTTCTGACTGGTAAAAATCTGGTAACAATTACAGTTTTTATTTCACTGGTTAGTTAAAAAAAAGCAAAGAAAAAACCTTTGTAGCAGACAGTCTCAATTTACTTCTCATGTACCAGATGTGTGTCAGAATCTGGAGCTTCATACGTCTCTGAGAAAGAGCAAAATTGCCCACAATCCTTTGCGCTCTTAATTCACAGCAGGTAATGTGAGCCACAGATGTCGTAGCACCCCTATGTCTTCTGCTTCCATCACTGTCTATGTGCTCATTTGAAGAGATCAATTATTGGAGTGGTTAAGGTCTTTCTCCCCCTTTTGCACTTAATGAGACATTGATCGGGAAGAGATACGATTGAGTGTGAACAGCTAGAGAGGGAAGTCCTTGTTACAGGAGCTTCATAGACCCTTTCATACGAGCGCGGGGTTTTCAGATCCGACAAGGTAGCGATCACAAAGCGCCTGATACAAGCGCTTATCATCTTCTGACATCACTTCCCCAACCTGCCATCCATGTTTCTTCACTGCGGTAAAACGCGGTTCCTGCGAATGCAGGGGCGAACGGCCAATAACTCTCAAAATCACGCATGCAGGCCCCCCCATTCCTGGACCGTTCAGGAGACCACAGCTGAAGCTAAAGCACCTGGGCCTGCTACCATCAAACACACAGGGCCTTCAGCTGCCCCCACTGTACTCTGGTACTGTACCCTGTGTTGCTGAACAAGTTCTACTAGAGGACGTGGAGCTGTTGTGTGAAGGGAGAAGGAGCGTCAGGAGGAGAGGGAAGAATGTTGTACAGCAAAAATCCTCCTGAAAAAGATAATATATGAGACCACTACTGCTTTGTTCTGCCCAATAAAACGCTAATTGGTCACAGAGCTCGTATCCCGTGAAACAAAGGAGGGGGGATCTCTCAGGAATAAGCGTTTGCTGCTCTCATGGACTCGCCATTATTCTCCAGGAGAAGCGAGGACACTTGAAGCACGGCTGCGAGAGTGGGAGGCCGTACACGAAGCAGGAGTTTGTTTATATTCTTCACGGACAAAAAAAGGGGGAAGGAGACAGGAATGTAGACTTGGGTTAACAATGACAAACCTCGCTGCTTATTTGAAGATGTTTCCCCCCCTCCATTCAAACAGCCAGGCAGGACTGTCAGTGAGAACTAGCTGTTTTCTCACGTACATTTATCAGAGTTGTTAGAGCGGAAATTTATATGCCTCTCGATTCCCGGGAAATAAGCGCTCCGTCTTACACGCGGTTTAATATTGTACTTTATATTCCGCGTCCTTCATAATGAATGCGTCTTCACTGCAGCGATCATAAAAAATATTTGCGAATGCTCGTTGGAAACGGCGGCGGGAAGGGAAGCCCGCTGAGCGTATCGCGGGCCGCCGTTAATTCTCCCGTTGTTTTTCACCTTCTGAAGGTGACTGGCGGAGAACCACCGCAAACAAAACAAATCTATCCAGGCTGAGCAAATCCCCGTCGTTGATAACTCTGGCGTGAGACGGCACGCGCGACCCCCACCTTAAACGTCTACTAACAGCCGCAGGAACGGTGTTTCCGGCGAGAGTGCATAACGCTCAAAAAAAAAATCACGTGAGAACGGCGCTTATAGTTACGGAAAAATCCAGTCGCGTCCAACGAAGGAAGATGCTTTCGATATTGCTAGCTAATTGCGCCGACATGTTTGGAATAACAGGCTGAGTGTGTCGGCTGTGTGAGATCACGTGGGGAGCCAGCCTTCAGTGGACAGCACCGTGAAATATCGATGCATAATGATCCCCACTCACAGCTTTAAGGCATGTACCTGCCATGCTTGCAAAACTTCACACATCCTCTCTCTCCCTCCCTCTCTCTCTCTAACATGGCATCAGCAATATAATGGGGGGGGGGGGAGAGACCCACTCTCAGGACTAAATTTCCCCTCATGGGATACTGTAGGCCAAAGGCCCAAGTCGTGAATTTACTGCAGGCAGGCGCGAGTCAGCCACAGAGGGGCCCAGGAGGCGGCAGGCTCTTCCTGCTGCAGAGGTTAGGAGCTCAGGGCCCCAAACTGCTGCCGCTGATCCGCTGCTGGCCAGACCTTGACAGTAAGAGAGCGGGAAGCTGGCAAGGAGAAAGGCGTGGGCAATAAAAGGAAAAAAAAAAAAGCACGGATTGTGCACCGGGGCTTTCATTGGCTTCCCCTCTGCCTCCTTTCAGTTCGCCTGCCCTCCCTCTCTCTGAAGACAGGCTGGGATGTGGGTCAATATGGGTAAACAGGAACACAGGCACTCTCTCCAGAGGGCTCCTCTCTTGCTTAAAAAAAATGTAAAAGCCTAATTTGCCATGATATATTGAGGTCTCTACTCAGCTGGGCACAAAAGCGGATGAGCGGGGGGGGGGGGGGACGGGACAGCCTCCGCCACTCCCCCCCCCCATCCTTTCTCTCTATGCACTGCTCAAAGGCTAATCAGATTTGAAAAAAATGAAAAGGTTTCCAAAGGACGAGCCCCCATAATCCCCCCCCATTCCTCTTTCAGCCTTTCATATAAAACAGGGTGAAAAAAAAATCCACACTGAGGCCTAAATGCCCCCCCCCCCCCAACCTTCCATGACCTCATCTTGGTCGGCTTTGTCACGTCGCCCGGGGCAACATCAGGCGGCCCATGAGTGGCAGTTGGCTCTATGAAGTGCTGACCCCCCTTTTGAGCGTAACATGCACCCCCCCCCGGCCCCCTCCCGAAGCTCCCAACATACCACCCCAAGCAGCGAAGGGCGTGGAGTTGTGTCCCTCCCCCCGAAACCTTTGCACGTGCCTGCGTGGGGCAGCCAGGCGGGCCGGTGGGGAGCAAGGCCCCCGCTCCCTTTCAGCATTTCCTCGCATCCCACCATCTGCCCTGACGTCCCATCAGAAGCGCCTGGGCTTCACACACACGCTTTATTTCCACAGAGACGGCACAGTGTCCCCCGCCTGGCCCTGCTCCATGGCCTGCCGACGTCAGACGCCTTCTCCAATGCCAATGAATGCTCAACACAATTTTTATAATAATAAGTATGGTATGTTACTGAAACTTATTAATGATTTTAATCATTTCTATTAATGCCAGCTGGTTAGTGCTGGACACTGAGGACACCCTCTGACATCAGGCATTGGTTCCCCCACAACTCATAGATAAACCAAATCACTATTCATTATGACGTCATAGATAATTTGCTCAAATTTGCTTAACATCCACTAGATACGTTAAAAGGATATTTCTTAACATCCCTGTTACCGAATCATTCGCTCGCTCCATACCTCCAGGCCCAGACACTGCGCCTCGGAGCGTCGCTCCCTCTCTCTGTCGTCGCCTCTCCCGCCGGCAGACCCTAATCACGCCATCAGGCCCAGTCTCGCGACACCCTTTCCTGGATAAGCCCATTCATGCCCTGTCTAGCGAGAAATCACGGCCGCCTCTCGGCCTGCGGACGGGCACAAAGGCGGGCGCTGCGAGGGGCCTCGCCGCCATGCTTTCGGGGGGCCGACTATCACAGAAACAAAGAGCGGCCGGCTAATCGGAGCCCAGCGTCGCCGACACCACTTTCTGTGGTGTATTAACGCCGATGACAATGCAGGCCCAGTCGGCGCCCCTCCCACTTCACATGGACGGCCCAGCTACGCGCTCGGCAGGCACCGACAGGCACCCGTCCTTGGCCGGCAGGCTCATAAATCCACATCACGGTGTCTCTGTATCTGCCGATTAATATCGTTTTTCACATCATTCGGCTCTTTCTATACAAAAAAAAAAAAATAAAAAATCCTGCCTCCGATACTTGAAAAACCTGCCAATTATATATTCAGTCGAATATCGAGCCACAGAAGTGAAGAAAGGGGGAATATTCACCTCTCACGTGCAGCCCCTAAAATCCGAACATATCCGTTAACCAGCAGCCTCTAACCAATTACCGCGCGTCCTATCGACCGAAATCAGCGGCTTTCGGGGGCCTGCGATGCCGCGGGCCCCGGCGAACAATGGAGAGGAAGGGGGCAAATTCTGGAGGAGTCGACGCCATTCAGGCTCATCAGAGACTTCTCATCATCGTTAGGAGTTTATTGATTCAAGAAGCTCATTACGGTTTTTTTCCCTCCCCTGGCAGATCCCAGCAGCCTCAGCGTAGCTCCGTAATGCGTTCCACACAGAGGCCGCTCCCCCTTTTCCCCGGAATCTGCCGTGCAAGGAATGAAAGCCCAGAGGATGAGGATCTTTCAGCAATCAACAGCTCGACGGGCACACAACACCCCGATGTCTTATTTTTTGTACGTTTTATGACACATCCACCAGATCTCTTTATTGTGCTCTGCATAATGCGGTGTTCAAAGTGAAATTAAAATAAAGGATGATATTAGACAATCGTTTCTATGGGAGAGTTTAAAAAAAAACAAAAAAACATCTAATTTGTTTGTACGACCAACACCCTGTTTTTCAGGGGAGATAAATATATCCAGCAAAATACACTGCAAATTGGCGAGCGGACGCTTCGTTCAAGGGTCACATGACAGAACCCCCCCTCAGCTTTTTGGCCTCAGCACTTCGATTTCATTTCGGATCTCTTTTCGCATTCCAGAAAGACACGTTTTCAGTCCTATCATCAATTCATGAACTAATACCCAGAAATGAAGGAAAACAGTGCAGAAGGTTATTGACGATGACATCACTTGCCTGTCCCTGAAACTGTCTAAATTTCACCCAAAATCTATTCAAATTTACTTGTCATGCATAATGGAAGAAGCATAATTGATGGCCTGTGTGGAATGGCCAATATTTTGTCACCCTCACATATTAGATATAGATTATTTAAATATTAACCTTGTGCTATAACTTTGTCATTCTTTCACTTTTGTCTTCAGCTGCTCTAAAAACAGACATTTTGAGAAAAGAATTTATGCTGAAACACTAACATTTTTACTTTAATTCATTTAGCAGGCACTCAATCTACGGGAACTGGGTATGTCAAGAAAATACCAATAACACAAAGTCTTATTTCCTTCTAATTCGAATTTCCTTCTAATTCCAAGACAGTGATACACATAAATTCTGGAGAATATGATGTTCCTCTTGTGCAACAAGATGGACTTGCAATGAGCAACTCATACTCATATGTTCCTAACAACGTTTTGCAACAGTTTGCCTTGGCCACTCGCGTTTAAAAATGTGAAGCAGAAAACTAACAGAGGGAATATATTTTATTCGGCACAAATTACTCCCAATGACTTGCATTAAAAAAGACAACATGTCAAATGTGACTGACTTCCAGCCAAATGCGATGTGATTTCCATTTGATGCATCTTCCACCAATGAACTAAATGAACTCTGACTTTTGGGTAGAAGTCCTTCAAGAAGAAGGAGTGTCTAACTGATAAGAAGAGTTCCTGCTGGATGAGAAAAATACACCCATGATGACAAGGGTCGGTGCCAGATGAGAAGAGTACTTCCAAGATAAGAGTCCCCACCAGATGAGAAAAGTACTTCCAAGATAAGAGTCCCATCCAGATGATTAGATCAAAAAACTACATACCACCAAATCATCCCTACCACATGTAAGAAGAGCCAGAGCACTGAACCGAAAGAGCTGGCAGCAAGCAGAAGAATCAGCAGAGGACGGGAACCACCTCAACTCCACCCCCATAATCGCTCTTGACTTGCCCACGTCTCCATCCACCTGACTTACAAGGCCACACAGCCGTCCCTGCAGAACCTACGAAAAAGCGGTACAACCCCAGATTGCCTTCTGACCGCTGTACAAGAGTCAGCGAGAGTCCTGCTTCTCAGCACAGCCCTTTGTTACCACTGGTGACCACTTTCAGTTAGCAGCTAGGGACTATGCATGAGATAAACCACCCCTATTATTCCAGCTCTTCAGCAAGCTGAGAAGATCTGCTTTGGGTTACAAAGGTCACTTCCTCCCAAGAAAAAGAAAAATCAGTGGCAGAGTTAATCTTCAGCACACCATTACAAAGGTCAGGAATGATGACTCAACTTTGAGTTGACTGGGCTACTCTACAGCTCATGTGTTCCTACAGCAGATGAAGAAGAACATCTCCAGATAACTGATGCCAGCAGTAGACGCCATTTTGAGAAAGCGGGTAATGACCTGCTTTGCTTTTACCGCCGGAAATGTGGCAAGCCAGAAGTAATTTGTGTTTGGTGTTGACTCACAGTCGGACACGTGGCCGCCGAAATGAACGCGACAGAGTGATCCTCTCGCTCCCATCGGTGTGCGTGTCTAAAGTCGCCAAAGAGCTGGTTTGCAGTCAGTCATGGGCGCGAGTTCATTAATCGACCGTTGGTTCTCCTGCCTTCATGTCGGGTGAGGTTTCATAAGGCCACTTACTGGAGACCGTGGCTTACAAACTACACAGCTTAACACAGCAGGCCAGGGGTGGGGGGTGGGGGGTGAGGGGTGGGGGGCATGGGATGGAGCCCTGCGCCAACGACGACGACACGTGTATGTGAATTAATAAGGAATCAAACACGTGTTCTGCGGTTTATAAAAAGCCTTTGGGTCGCAGCAGTACCACGAGGGCACCGCAGTGCAGTAATTGAGATTCCGAAATCAATATGCATTTATTTTTCTCCTTAAACAATGCATATCTAAATCCCCCTCTACTTTAATGCTGAGCCTCACCCTGAGTCTGTTGACACAGCTACATTATCAGGAATTCTTTTTCTTATTCGTTATATTGTGAAAAAAGGGTGGTAATGTCATTAGTGAATTCAATTTAAAGGATTAGGGTAAAACTGAAACATTGTAATCCCTACAGACCCACAGTCCGTATCATTCCGGTGTTTCTTCAGGATTAGTGTTCTTTCACACTCCCACTTCACGTACGCCATAGATGTCAGCCGCATCTTAAGATAATTCAGAATTGCGAACGTGCCTTTAGAGGGCAGTGCTGTGACCTCACACCTTGAGGATTATGGCACTGACTCCCATTCCAGGTTGGGAGTGTGTGGAGTTCGCATATCCTCCTCCTGATGTGAGGGTCTCCTCCCGCATGTGGTCAGGTGTCTCTACCTTGCCCCTAGCGTGTGGCTGTGTGAGTGTGTGCCCTGGCATGAAACGCAATCCCTTCCGGAACCTTCTCCTCCCTTGTGTGCTACACTTCTTGGGATGGGCTCCAAGCTCCCTGGGAACCTGGAACATAGTTATGGAAGATGGCGAGATGGATGGAGGGATGTTACCATCCACAGACAAGAGGAACGCCTTCAGCTGATGCGACGGAGCCAGCTCCGTGACGGATGTCCAGCTGGACGTTCATCAGCTTTGTCGGGCTGAAGATGGCCGGGGGCGTTCCATTTGTACACACACGGGTGGAAATGAAGAGGCTCCCAGAGCACCCCCCCCCCCCGCCCACACAGAAGCACAGCTGGGTGGTCTCAGCGATTGGAGCTCCTTTGCTTGCTCTGGCCCATCAATACCGCTTTCAGCAATGATTGGGGTGACATCACAGAAAGGGGGAAAAAACTCATTTTCCTTTGTTAGATCTACACAATACCTTCTAAAGGAAATACGAAGCCCTGAACTTGACAGTTTGTCCGAGACTGCCCATTACCTAAATGTGCGTTCCTTTCATCTTCGGCAATCAAGATCTAAGTCCTTATAGCCAGAGATAATCAAAAGACCGCTGAACCAGGATTCGACGTTCCTTCCAAAATCAAAGACGTCACTCAAATAAATGCTGACTGTTTTAGGAAGCAGTTTGGGTATTTCCATGGCATTAGGTCTATGTGTTTGCCGTACTCTTTGGTTTTCTGATTGGCATTACAGTCTCACTCGTGCAGAAAAACCAGCAGTCAGCGAAGAGATGGCCCTCAACTCCGCATTAATATTAAAAATCTAGCCTGAACGATGCACATGCCTCTCACAGTTTTTCTTCTCTTTACCCTTTCCAGAAATACACCACCGCCCCAAATTAAACATGTAAGAAACTGGAATTATTCAGCAGGCACCGGAACGCAGCAGTGTCTGGGAATCGGAATGCTCTTTCGAACAAGGTATTGGGCGGCTTGATGCGGACACCGGGCCAGGCAGCCAGGAAGCGGCCTTCTGCCGTCGTGCTCGGCCCTTAATGGATGACCGGCAGCACGGCTCACCTCCCCGTCCGCCGTACTGCCAACCTGCACCGCGGGCACCCCGCCGTAAGCAAGCAGGAATGCCACAGAATAACGGTGGCATCCACGTGCGCCTGCATCGACATGAAACGCTCGCCCGCCTTGTACCAACAGCCCTTTAACCCCCTGGTGTTCATCTGGCACGACTCCCCGACTCCCTAATGCTCAGACCTTCGGAGATCTTTCCGCCAGGTAACGTCGACTTCCAATCGCCACCCCACATTGGGTACAACATTCGATTCATGTCAAGCAGTAATTGCCAAAAGCCCGAAACACTTAAAACAGCAAAAATAACTACTTTTATTTCTCCTACGTATATAAAGTTTTGCATTAAGTATAATTACACTGAATATTATACTAGATTTACATTTCCACTGAGAGACTGATAAAATATATTTAATACACACCACATCATTTCCAAACTGAAATACCCAATCGGCAAGATCATGTCTGGAATCAGACTGGAACAGTCATTTGCTATCAGCACATATATTTCCCAGATATGACAAAAAAGAAGAAACTAGAATTCTACGGTCGTCCTTAAATTTATATGACTGACTTTCACAAAAATGATCAACCGCAGACCGAAATATCAGTGAAAGATGTACCTGGAATAGTCCTGCTATATCCATTCTCAATTATTACTAAATTCATTTCATATGTCCCTGAGGCAGGAGTTCCGTGATAATAACTATATAAATGTATATAGCTATATAATTTACTAGATACTTTATTATACACACACATAATTTAATATATGCAAAAGCAATGGTTATATCTTCTGAACACTACTCAACAGAACATAACATTTAACACAATAAATATTTTTTTCTGACAGCTATCAAATCCATTACCGATGATTTAATTGGAGTCAGTCAGAACAGGTGAAACTTTAATAATCGAAGTAATTTTAATGTCAAATATTAATATCCCTGAAGATATCTTGGATGCTGTGTTTTTTTGTGAATGCATGTGTCATAACATACAAACGTTCCAGACGATCGGCCAGACCCGTCCACGGGTACAGAAATAACATCATCCAGACTGGCCGGGACCCCACGAAGAGGATTCCAGACAGGACATAAAGTTTGTCTGTCATCTTCATGACCCGAGAGAACCTCCAGACGACTACGGCTGATGCGTTTACAAGCTGCAAGCTACACTTCCAAATTTAAACAAACCTCCTGCAAATTCGGAGCCATCTCTTTCCTGTTATTTTCACTAAAATTGTCATCATGCGACTGTCAGATCCGGTATGCGTTCATAGCAAATGAAGTAAAACTCTGCTACTTATGAAAGTATTATTTATGTGATTTACAAGATTAAGTTCCGGATCTTAGCAGCTTGCTATAAATTAATGAATCATGCTTTACCTCACGAATTCATTGTGGACAGCAATATAGTATTGTTAATAGTATAATTATGAGACCATGCAGTTGATAAATTGATTAGTTCCCCATCCTTCTATCTATATGTGTTAGCAGTAGCGCTGAATGTATCTGTTTAGCAAAAAAAAAAAAACACATAGAGTAATCGCTAACGCATGTTTTGTTTATTGAATGAGAAGTGTATATTTTTATTGAATTGTTTTTAATGAAGTTTAAATTAGTTTTCCCTCTTTTGTGTTTTCCTTAGATAGTTATGAAATTGTGTTCATATAAAAAGAATGATATGGTAACATATGGAGGCAACGCGCCCCCTCAAAATTACAGCATGACAACAGCGAGCGAAAGCGAGCGCGATTGGACAGACACGTCACAAAGCGGGGCGCTCAAAGCCGGCGACATCGATCACGGCGACGCAGAGGGACCACTTTCCCGGTACTAGACGAATCACCAGTTTCACGTACGCCGCCCTCAAGGGTCTCTCCCGGATGGGTGGTTTTCACAACACGAACAGGGCGCACGGGCCTCCGTCCCCAAACACATTTAACACGAGTGTCATTTTAAAATCACGACAGCGGGACAGATGAGCGGAAGGTATAACAGGAACTTTCCATGACTGCTGCCTTGGGTAAGTGCTACTTCTGCTATCCTCAAACTCCGAGGGCGGTTTGCCTCGATGGGCTGCCCTCAAATCAAACTGGACCGCTTTCCCGAACCAGACGTACTACAGATGCATTTATTCCCCGCTTTCCTAGTCACCTTCAGTCTTAACACGTTTTTGACCGGCACTTCACAGACGTGTCATGCAGGAGAGCGTGGGCACAGAGGGGAAAGCAGAACACGCGGGGAGTGAAAAGCTTGACTAGGCCTCTGGGTGCCGCAGTCAAAAATACCGGCAATTCGTTTTTATGGGTTTGCCGAAAATTCCCCGAACAACACATGGTTCCTCCTACATCCCCACCCGTCATTAATGTCACGTTTTTTTGAGATCCATTAGCCTAGAAGAGGAACCCTCATTACACCGGCGAGTGCCGAAAAGGCGAGAGCGCGCACCGCGGTACTTTTAGCCACCTCATCGATTTTAATAAGCGGCCTCAATCCCGGAGATGAACCATAATGCCAGCATAGCCATCCCAGCAACGCAAACCATTGTGGAGATACCTCAATTACATATGGCGGCAAGTAAAAAAGAAAATAAAAAAGCTGAGAATGAAGCGGTGATCAAAACCATTATTCAAACATGCTATTTAATCAAGGAAAGGGGGGGGGGGTTCTAATTATTATACAGGAAATTATCAAAGCACAGCCTTCCAAATGAGATTTTCCCGGGGGAAACCGAGGTTAGCAACTGCATTTGTATAACAAGACCGATTAGTGGTTCAGCCCACGCAGGCAAGGCGGAACTGGGCCGCGGTCAGACGGGGCCACGCTCTGAGGCGGGCCAGGCCTCGCGGGGGAGACAGGGCAGTCAGACTGCTGGGCCTCGTGGGGGGGTGACGGGACCCAAGTGGTCAGAGGGGGCCGCTCTCTGAGGCAGGCTGGGCCTCACCAGGAGGAAGCACGGGGCCAGGAGGAAGCATAGGGCCAGGAGGAAGAACGGGGCCAGGGGGCCGCTGGCTGGGCTGGTGTCCCGCCTGCCGCGGCCCCGCTCCCGACATTATGAGCCAGAACCTGTAATAGCAGGAACCTGGCCTGTGATCCAAAACCCTCCCTCCCCTCCTCTGCTTTTCAGCGAATGGGCCACAATTAAGCTCTGGCTCTTAATGTTTCTCTTGGGAGGCGGCTAATGCACTCCTAATGACCAAGAGTCACTGCTGGAGCACAGAATGGGGGGGGGGTGAGGAGGGGGGGCATCCGGCTTCAGAGTGTACTCCGCTGTACTCCGAGCACAGCAGTGCAGCTTGCTCCCCATCAGAGGCAACGCTGCCCACTGCCACCCTAAATGAGCCAGAAGGTCGCATGCTATGCTAAGCTAAACTAAGCTAAGCTGAGCTGAGCTGAGCGTGGAGCCACATCCCCTTCAAATCCCCTCTCGAAAGCACCCGAGTGTCGTCGAGATGTTTGTAGAAGACTAGGGCCCCATCGTGAAGCGTGGCGAGGAAAGCAGCCGGCTGTACACATCCAGGCAGGAAGGGTTAGCGCAGCGCTGCAGACCGGAACACACGGCCGGTCCGCCCACAGAACTCAAAAAGCGTTTCATGCGGATACAAATGTTTACTTAGCATTATGTTCAGAATGTAAAGGTTAAGTTTTGAGACAGTTCAGAACGATTTTCATCCACGCGATCTTATACTACATGTAATGCGGAAATATTAATTTTAATTGCTCTGCCACGGGGCAGCTTGACTCCCCTAAAGTTTTTCTTCTTGTACTTTCTGAAATAGATGAGAGGGAAAAATCGGAGCAGTGCCTTGGTGTTCCGGCAGCTTCCATGCTGCTGCTCTGACGCGTCACGCCCAAAGCGTCCCAACACAGTTCTGTCATCATCACACAAGGACAGTCGCAGAGTCGGCAGACAGGCCCGGTGAGCGGAACAGCTACTAAATACCCCTCCGCATACATCCCTTTCAGAACGACCTAGGAGAGGCACTGCTGTATAAAATGTTTTCTTGTAACAAATTAAAATAGAAAACGTATTAAGAGGGCAGAAGGAGAATTATTCTCATCCATTTTAAAGACTTTTTATTAGTTTTTTCATCCTCCTGCTGCCTTGTTGTCATCTTTAATTAAAATGAATTATTAATTTAAGACTGCTGTATTAACGGTCCGATTCATTAAGACAACTATTTAAAAAATACAGATTAAATTATGGGTCGTAACGCACTGAAATCAGAATCAGGAACACATCCCTTGGTAAAACTAATATTAAATGATCATTTTTAAATGTTGTCTTTCGGTGTGTGTTTTAATCATGAAAATAAATTGCACGTCTTCTCCCTCCAAGTGGGGAAGCGGCACGTCTGACCGGTCACGACTCCCAACGCCACCGGGAGGTTTCCTGTCACGTTATCGCGCGGCCAAACCGCGGCCCGTGGGGGACGGGTGCAATCGGAGGTTCCATGGTGCCCCCCGGCCCCCCGCTTGTCATCCCAGCTTGCGGGCTCAGGGCCCCATCAAACGGCGGGACATTTGCACTGGACCTGTGAGCGAGCGGCCCATTTCTGCCCCGTCCTTTTTAACGTCGCTGACGGGCTGAATGTTTGCATTTTTGTAGAAAGAGAACGGTTCGATTGAAGCCAGACGTACTTGCGAAAGGTGGGACTGGGCAACCTCGTCATTTATTAAATGGGACAATCATCAGATGCCACCGAAATTGTGTTTGGCTCCAGCTCGGTCGGGCGCTGCTTCAGATACCAATTCCTACCTGAAGCAAATTAACCGGTGGCCATAATCGCAAAAGGAAAACTAAAAAATAGGAGAGAAGAGACCTTCGCAATCCGGCACAGATGCTGAAATCTCTAGAGTAAGAAGCTGCTTTTCATTCACGTGCCTTAAGTCTTTCCGCCAAATCTTGAGCAGGGAGTTTTTCACATCCAAGAGCTTCACATTAGCCAGTGGGAGGGGCTTGTGCTGCAAACATACACACAGACGCGCGCATGCGCATGCCTGCACATGCATGGTGCTGCTCTCCTGGGACGCACATTTACAATGCTAAGCAGTGACCCTATTCGGCCCTGCTTTCGTTAGCTGCGCCTTTGTAGCCGGCTTACAACCCCCCCCCCCCCCCCACACTCCCCCCCAGCCCAGACCGTCACTAACACTCGCACCGTATGCAGAAAGAAGGCTGGCGGAGGGGGGATGAATTATTTATAGTGGCCTGTCTTTCAGAATTAAACCGTGCAGGGTGAAAGTCTCACATTGTACGACGTAAACAGGGGAGGGGGCGGTCGCTCGGGGGGGCAGGAAAGAGAGCGAGGGAAAGGGAGGCAGAGAGGGTTGGGGGATAAAAGAAAGGTGGGGGGGGGGCATATACCAGTGTGGAACGTGATGGGGGCAAAATTTGGGAGAGAAACAATTATTCTCCAACAATGCCCCTCATGTTATAGCTCTCCTGTTCATTTTTAGGCTGACCTCTACCCTGAGCTCGGCCTCGCACATCAGCCGAGAGAAATCCCCATCGGTGTGCACTGCCGTGCTCCCCGTCCTCCTGCCTCACAGGGGTCTGCCCGAAATCCTGAAACTAGCGCCGCGTTGTTCCGTGGCCACCTTGAGGAATATCAGAGGGAAATCACAGGACGGAGCTGTGATATTCAGGGGGAACATGGCGGCCCACAGCCTTCCCGGCGTCCTGCGCATCTACAGCATTCATTAGAATCGCTCACCTGGTACCTTCAGAGATGTTATCGGACTAACAGACAAAGGAGTGCCAGGGTGAGGGACAGGCACCTGGGCGACTCTCTGCCCTTACACGTGGCGATACGGACGTCCTCCAGTAGATAAAAGGAACATTAAACACCGCAACAGCCCTCCCAAGAATCCGGACTGATTACCGCTTTGTTTATTCTTAACGTGGATTAATGTAAGTCAAACAGCAACTACAGGAGATAAAGGTAATTGTTTTCCCTTCATTGTTGTATATCAAAATTAATATAATACACATATGGGGGTCTGGCGCACGTTATCGAACACAAAACGGCATTATCAAACATTTATTGGAATGTGCAATTTACTGACATATCTACCTTATCAAAAAAAAAACAACAAACAAACAGACAGGGAATATAGCCAAGCAGTAATAGCTACAGGGTGATTACAGTCCTGCTTTACAAGGTTTCCATTTGCGCGATGGTCTGTTTTAAATGAAAACCACAAACAGAAAATTAAAGCAGAATGAGCTGCGTGTTGCAGTGATTTAGTAAGAAGAGGGATTCAAATCCCCAGCCTCGTCTGAAAATGGTCACCACAGGCTGCGGCTCTGCTGAAAAATGCCCTTTTCAGGGGAAGCAGGTCACAAGAAAAGAGCCGGAATACAGAATAAAGTATAAGTATTCAGGGAATGTGGGCTTGAGAGTGCAGCTTTTTAGGAGAATGAGGAGGGGGGCAGATGCTAAGATACTAAGGCCACAACAAGGTGTGTGTGTGTGAGTCTGTGAATGCATATGTCTGTGTCTGTGTGTTTGCATATGTCTGTGTGTGTGTGTGTGTGTTTGTGTACGACCATCGTACACAATCTCTGAATGTGTGTCAATCTGAATGTATGTCTGTGTGTGTGTGTCTGTGTGTGTATGACAGTCGCCTCACATCTCTGAATCTGTGCCAATCTGAATGTATGTCTCTGTGTGTGTGTGTGTGTGTGTGAAAGGAAGGCCCCCGGTGTTAGAAGGTGAGTGTGTGCAAAATGGGCGAGGGGGCAGAGTGGGGGCAGAGAGGGGGCAGAGAGGGCCCTTGTTATGTATGGATAGAATAAAAGCCATTTCCCCTGGCCAGCAGGTATATGGGAACATCCCCACCAACACCGACCCCTCCCCTCCCAAAACTGGGCGGAATAAGGATGGAAGGCATGTGGGGGGGGCTCAGCAGCAAAAGACATTAAAACAAAGCTGGGGAGGACATCGGGGAAAGTTTTAAAGCGCTGGGGAGGGGGCCTCACGAGCCCGGCCAGGGCTCTGCATTCCCATGATGCCTCGGGCCGACTCTCCGTGAGAAAACGCTTTTACTCACAGCTTGAGGTCCATCTCGGCCCCCGAGCTGGGTAATGTAGCAAGCGCCACATCTCCCAAAGATTACATTTCTGATACGGGGCTAGAGAAAGAAAAAAAACACATCTGTGTTTGTGGAGCCACTGGTGCGTAATTAGCGTGAAAAGGACACGCGCGACATCAGAGAGGCTTATCAGCCGCTGAGCTCGCTGTGATTTTTTCCCTCAGATGCAAATCTAAGTTGATTCCTGGTAGATTTTAAAGAGCACCCAGGTATCGATTTGAATTACCGCCATTTCGCTGTATAAAGAGGCAGCCTTGTCTCAACACAGGGGGGCAACACACTGGGGGCCGCATGTGACACGGAACCTGCGGAGTCCCTCAAATTTAACCCGCACAATTCCCAGCACCCGGGATAATCACCTCCCTGTCTGCTACTCCTCTCAGCCTCCCGTTAGAGCACCCCCCTGTTAAGTTGGGCCTACGGGCCCCTGCATCGCTCACCAGCAGAGGCCAGCAGTCACTCCATGCCCCCCCGAAAGCAACACGGATCACCCTGTGACACCGATTCACCTGTGCAAAATTTATACCTTTTTCTTTCCTCAGTAACAAAATGTTCTGATGCACATTTATAGAGAGATTATGGATCAAATTAAAGTATGAAGGAAAGAGGGAAAAAAGTTCATGGTTTTATTATTATTTTTTTTTTATCTTGTTTTCATTCAAGAGGGGATTTCTCCCCTCTTTCTTAGAAAGGAACCAGGACAATGTTTTTTTTTTTGGGGGGGGCATTTCACAGGAAACCAACACCAGTCAAATTAAGTGTGTGGGGTGATGTTAATTTAGGTGGTTTGCCTTTGATCCAGCCCACAGTGGGGAGGGAGAGAGGGTGCTTTCTGAAGGGAGGGGTGACCTCAGCCCATAATATACCTAACTAAGCTAACATTGGAGCTATTTAACGGCAAAGACAGACGTTGGATAAAAAAAACATTCCCATTATTGACTTGAAAACAAGTAGCTGTAGGAGTTTATGAGCAACACGCAAAGAGCCGGTCAGGGTCAAAGGAGCCTGACGGAGCGGAGACAGTCGGGGGGGGGGGGGCAGACCCCGGCCTCCTGAGGAAAGCAGCTCGGCGCTCTGCCCCCAGCCCATCGCCACGGCAGCCATGGGGGAATCGCCATGGCAACACCCACCTGGGAACACTTGTTAACATGAAGTCGGGGAGGCAAGGAGGTCCGTCTCTCTAAATGGAAATGCTCTCCCCCCGCCTGCATGCGCTCTCAACAGGTCGCACGGCAGCGGGAGAAAAGTTTCTTTATTCCGCTTGGCTTCCCGGCCGCCACACTCTTGGCCACCTGTCTCTCCTGCAGTATTGTGGAGAGTGCGCTGTATTGTGCACTCGGACTCGGACACAGCAGCAAGAAGAGGGAATAAAAACGCGCTAATTGCCACTCCTGTCCTGGTGGGGGCATCGTCAGCACCTTGACGGCGTCCCACCGGGTTTAGGTGCCGGTGTGTGTGACCAGGAACCGGGCACACTGGGACTGGGGGTCCCGCTGACTGCGTCCTATCTCCTCAGCAGAGGCCGGAGCGATGCGATGGGGGCACTGGAGATGTTTTTAGGGTGGGAGGGGTCCCCGTAGCCTTTGGCTTCTCCAATATTAATTACAGAAATACAAGCATGGGCCATGTGGCTCACAGCAGCAATGCTATCTCTGCCCGCCCGTCCCACTCTTCCCAGGTGCAGAGTCCCTTGGAGGAGGGAGAGGCCTACTCACAGAAAGGCCAGCAGGACTGAGGGACAGCGGGCGAAATCTGCAGGACTCGTTTAATTAAATATCCCCTGAGAGCCTGGCAGTAACTAGGGGGGACGGGCGTCAAAGACTGTTTTTAAAAAGCTCTTAATCTGAAGAAGGGTGCTGATCACATGAAGACGAATGCAGCATAGCTGACTTCACACTCTCCTTACTCTCCCGTAGCCAAATTCTCCGCTCAAGGCGAGAGAAAGAGATTCCATTCGGCCGACTTCCATTGATAGGCTCATGAAATCATTTCTTCTTGCTTCCCACCCGACCTGCTTTTACAGGTACAGACTTTGATGTTAAGCGAACAGGAAGTCTGAAGTGGCCTGAAATTACAAATACGCCCCCTCTGTGCCCCCCCCTCCCTCGCCACGCAGGCCGACCGACCGAATGACGTCCTCTTCTGACTGATTAGTCTTAATTTATCGGGGCAGTGGGAGAAGAGGAACCCTTGTCCCTCCCCTCCAAAAAAAAAGAAAAGAAAAATGGCAGGCAGGCAGAGCTCGCCGGTGCTGTCGCTACCAATCTCCCGTTGGATTAATTAATCGCGGCGGTGCTGAGCTGCTTGCTGCCAGATCACCGGGCGGGAGTGTGACCACTGGAGTTAGTGGGAGCAGCGCACCTAGAGCCACACAGACGCCCTAATGAAGCGTCCTTTGACTCATCCCAAACTTACCCAGACACATACCCACAATGCAATGCCACAAACAAAACGACCCATAATGCAATCTGTCGTGAGAGTGATTTAAGGCACCGCAATCAAGTGAGATATAACAGATGACTTTGGGGTCCCTGTGCCCGTGGTCCATCTTAAGTGTAATAAAAGGGGGTGTCCTTTAAGCTCAATGACACTGAACTGGGGCGAGAATGAGCTGCACACCCTCCCAAGTAAGTGCATTCGATGAAACCGTGGACATTACAGCAGCAGAATGAATAATAAATATACTGACACGATGCCAGGATGTATTTTGTTTATTCGTCCACCATAACTAGCCTGAGTGAGGCGTTGAGAACCCGCGTCGAGGCCAGGGGTTCGAGCACGCCGGGGGCCTCCATAAATGGCAGACATATTATCATTCAATGTAGCTACCATATGCTTTATAATTACAGTAACACGCTAAAGTGGACACCGGTCCCAGGAGGAGGAGTGGGCGCTTGCCGGCCTCGCAGGCTGTCCCCGGCGCTCGCCTCCTGCTGGACCACCTGGTCGTAAAATGCCGAGAGCTCCTCTGCGTCGCCAACATTAACGTCTCTCTCTGTATCAGGAGAAGAGCCTTTAAAATGGGGGGGTACGTGCACTGCCATAAAGCAAGGTTACAGGCTGATGTTTATTTTATTGTCTGTGATATTATATTACGCACATAAAAGGCAAAGTGAGCCATCCGTCATTACCGTTAAAGGCATCTTCCTGCCGCATAGTGCCCAGGTCCACCTACACTAATGCCAACAGCAGTGCATGCGAACGCAAAATAAAATTCTTTAGCCTATGGAAAAGTTAGGTCATTTTATGGGTGTCTTTCCATTCCCAAAGGCTTAAGTGCTAAAATGAACGTTTTAGGGTTTTAAAGCCTTGAACTCTGTGTACGACTATGTCAAATTTTAGTTAGTTAGAAACCAGAATAAAACTCTGTAGGGTTATTTGATTTCATGCTTATGCTCTTTTAATGGGCGACTTTCTATACAAGCGAAACAGGAAACCTAAGAAGTTTATTAAGACTCGTCATCGGCGTCCGGCTCCCCGCGTGCAGATGTGCTCCCCGGGCTCCAGACATGAGCCCTGCGTCGGCATGTCGATCCGCATTTGCGCCTTTCACGTCACAGCCCAGCTCTGGCCTGTACCTTAAGTGGAGCCTCAGAGTCTCTGCAGATTAGCAGGGAGCTCAGGCACCTGGATGGAATTAGACGTGGTTCGCCATTTTCCAGCAGAGAACACTGGAGGACAGGTAACACCCTAATCCGTTCGCGTCTTGGGTAGGGTTCCTGCTTTGGGGTCGGCTTCACTCCAGCCTCGTTCCCTTCGCAAAAACGTAGAGCCGCTCTGTTTTTCAATTAAATCAAATTATATTTTTTTTCCTACAGCGTTAACCTGCACGGACTTCTCTGTGAGGTATTAACATACCCCTGCCCCTGAGACCACAGCCCCTAACCCTAACCCTGCACAAATTCTGCAGTCTTCAAGATATGCCGATTACAGAAAACACGTTAAGCATCACAATCATATATAATATGCCCTTTTAAATTGTTTACTGCTATGAAAAAAATCCTAAACAACAAACAAAGCTTTTGAAACCGATCATTAGCACTCAGAGTTTGGTACCTTCAGTTCTATGCTTTATAATTTAAAAATTGTTATAAAAATCAAAGACAATCTGAATGCTAGCTGATCAGTCTACTTTCTTTGTAACATTAGCATACTGCTAGGATTTGGCTAATACATATAAAAGCTAGCTAGTGGCTTTTTCCACACTACGTCTTGTCTGAAAATCAGCCTTGGTGCTGGCAAACCAGACTGTAACTTCCTGCAATGCCCTCCCAAAAGTGGATTTTATGAGACGTTCTCTCGTCTGAGAAATCAACAGCTAAAACCGACGGGATATTAGAGCTGATTGTAAGTTATGGAAAGATTATTGAACTGAGAACATTCAGACCCTTGACTCAGAGGTGCGACACTTACCCAGAGAAACGCAATCACACAATTTGTCTTTCTTTTTTTTTTACATTGATAAATTCAAGACAAAAGAACAAACAGCTGCAAAATAAGACATTAAAGGGAGTATTTACGAAATTATACAATTTCATATGTCGTCTGTCAAGATTACTGCATCAAGAATCCACAACAAACTGTGCCTATTTTATTTTTAAGTAATGGTATTTGCATTTCATCTCTCTTTCATGGTGAGTGGGAAACAGTTGGTTCTAAGCAGTTTCATACAATATTAATGGGCATACAATATATATGAGCGAAGATTAATGGGAAATGAAAATTGTACTCCAGAAAAGGTAAAAGTTTTTCATGTAACACGTGTGACTTACAGCACAAGAATGTGTTTTGACTTATTAAAAGAACAATCAGAATATACATGAAACAATCAGGAATTCAATGACTTGCAAAGCAAATCAGTTTCAATCTCCTCCAATAGAAAATTATACATATGAAATTTAAAATACAAATTAAAATGAAATGACTCCTAATGTTGCAACACAGACGACAAGCTCCTCTCTTTATTGTGTATTTAATACCATTTAGATACAATCAGCCAGAACACTGTCTGGTGATTATTCTGTTTATCTCTACGCCATTTTTTCAAAGAACCTTGTTAAGAATAAGAGACAAACACAAACAGGCAACACGTTTTTACGGGACGGGGGGGGAGACCCAAACACCCCGATCACATGACAAAACGGCCGCTTAACCGTGCAGTTAAACGTGCATCATGGTTCTGACCTGTTTTCCCAACAAATAAATGGCTCAGGAAGCTGCAAGGCATTTACCCAAAAACCGATTGTCCGGAACGTACACGACGCACAAACGGCGGGTTTCGAACTGCTGAATAACAGCGAATTCCAGACCTGATGAGTCACGCTTACAGGCGAAACCTCGGAGAACCAGCTCCAGCTTCTGCCGTTTTCAAAAAATACCGCAATTTTATCACCATGAACCATGAGGACAGGGCCCCAGATATTCTTATTTTTCCACATTTCTGCCGTTTTATATCATCTTCATACTGAAGGCCATATTTAGGTATTTATCTCCTTCTTGCAGTTGGGATTGGGTGGAGATTCCCCCCAGAGGGCTGTGTGAGGTGCCCCCCCCCCAATCCACCTCCACCTCCTGCTCCTTGCTCCGCCCACCTGTTCGTACGAGTGTGAGCCGCTCTGTACTTTGGGTAACCCTGCACAGGACCTGATGTATGCTGGACCCATTCACCACGGCCAACTACATGTGTGCATATGAGTCCCACCCCCACAATGCCGACTCGTCCCCCAATACACTTTTCCTGATGTGTTTCTGTTTATTGTATTACTATGTGTTGCAGACCCTCCCCCCGAATGCTCTGAAACATGGATTAACCCCAGAGAGGCCTAGGGGCCTTTCCGCCACCCCCCCATCTTGTGGTTCTGCCCCAGATCCCCACCTGCTTTCCCACACTACACATAAAATCATACATGCCAATATCCAGTTACACACCCTTTTTCGTGTAGTACAACCTTAGATACTATTTAGGCGAGTCCTGCATTCTTTGCACACTCTTTGTGTACCATCTATGCAGCTTCCCCCCCCCACTCCCCTGGCACGGCTCTCGTGGCGGCCGCTCCATTCACGGTCTCGCTATCGCTGACGCGTCGCCTCACTCTTATTTATTTATTTTCCCTGCTAAGCTCCTCCCACCTCCTTTCATTTCCACTCCATGCGTCTAAGCCAGTGGACCATTTCCATAATCTCCATTAACCACTTCAAATGGGCCCTTTAAGAGTGCTCCAATTTGCATAATCCCATTAACTCTCCAGTTATTGCAACGCCTTTACCACAATCCTCTGCTCGGCACACAGGAAAGAAGGCAGAATAAGAACGTAGTAGATGTGAGCCGGTAAAAGGACTGACAACAGTGTGGAAGGGAGCATCTTTTGTTTGAAATAATCTTATAAATACAGAGACACAACTGGACATTTATCACTTTGATGAGTAAAATTTAAAGATTTTCTTTTTTAAGGATTTGCATGGTGCGTGTGACGTTTGGCACGGAAATGTCATCGCCTGTATATGAGCAAGTGCATTTCCTTAAACGGCGTTCTGTTGTTCTGACGATTCCACACTCCTTGGTTCCTTGCTGCCGCCTTTATTTTCTGAGCACTGAGGTCCAACGCAAAAACTAAAAATTCATTAAAAAAAAAAAAAATCCAAATACTGAAAACTTTCTTTTGTACATCCTACTTCCTGTAAAGTTATGTGCAGTCATTCTGCACCCCAAGTTGAAATGAACGATGGCTGAAGTCTCAGAAACGTGATTTTTTTATTTTTTTTATCATCGTCTTACAGCCAATCGAATGCATTTTCATGGCGAATCAATTTAATTGAATATTTTTTTAAAGATTCCAGCTCCTGCCACGGTTTCCAGACTATTTCAGAAGACATGTGTGTGTATATATACGCACATAACTTAATTCCTTTTCCAAATCTGAAATTCCATTTCAGCCTTGTATAACTGTCCCTGTATTAGCCAGCTGACACCACCAGGCACAGAGAGTATGGTGAGCGTTTCAAATCTACTCAGAGATAGAAGCAGATTTTGGTAAGGATTCTTGTGTGTGGAGTTTCTCCATTGCTTTATTAAGAATAACATGAGCACTGCACGGTTATCAGAAACACGTGTGTTTTAAACAGCACGTAATACATCAGAGAGACAACATAAAGAGGCATGATTTCGAAGATATTTCCACCTCAGAGCCACAAGGCGGAAATCGATATATATTTTGTCCTCCACAATAAGGAAAAAGGGACATATAAACTCATATTTGAGAAAATGAATTATGTACAACTTAAAAAAAGTGTCTTATAACGACACACAGAAAGCGAAGTATGCAGAAAGCATGTCCCCTCCTGAACTCCAACACATTTACAGCTGCAGTGGGACCTTGTCTTGGAAAGAACCCGAAATCCACAAGTCTGTCCCGGAACAAAGGTGAAGTCGGGGTGAAAGGAGACCGCTTATAACATCAACATCTGACGAAGGTAGGCCCCGTGCATCAGGACGACTACGGCCAGGCCAGCAAATAGAGGTCCCACCTGAAAACCGCCGGCCAATGAACAGGCTTTAAGTGCATTAAGCGGCACAAAGAAACCACATGAAGGGATTTGGGGACACAGCACAGGTACGGAGGAAGGGGCTGGACATTGCACAGGTGCGGGGGGAGGGACTGGACACGGCACAGGTATGGGGGGGCCGGACATGGCAAGGGAAAAGGAAGCACGGCCAGGTGGTCCCAGGCCAACGAGGGGAAAGGGGCTTGCTATTTTGCTCTCCTCGCTTCTCCCTGTTTGGCTCCAACGCCGATCAATAAGCAATCTGTTAAGGTTTTATTCTGTGAAAATGTTCCTAATAAAGAATCCCTCTGGGCACTTTGTGAGCGCCACAAAAAAACGAGAAGGGTAAAAAAACAAGAGGAACAGCAAACCAGTGTAAGGCCGACTTCTACTGGTGTAGAGCGTGTTGAAGAATTTAGGGCAGCCTTCGGGTTACGAACACGGGAATCCGGACCTGGCCGACTCATTAGCAATTTCAGGCTTGGGATAAGGAGCAATAATGCAGCGCATAAAGATCGGTGATGGACAGTTTTCCCTTGATTGCAGGGGGCAATACGCATGTCCGGATAATGCACTGCGCAAGATGTGCGTATTTACGGCGATCGATACTCATCAATCACGTAAACGCGGTTTAAGAGCTTAAGGTAATGGGCTTAATTTGCAGAGATGAGACTGATGTTGACTAAACACTGGACTGACTGAAATATAACGTTGTAGTGAAAGTATGAGCAAGTCTACTGAGGGTCAGAGTAAGTCTCCTGAGTATGATGATGTCATTTAATTAAACTTCATTATGTTAAAAAATATATAGTTTAAATCCTATTTTAGTACATTATTCTCTGTGGATCCTGTGACCGTGCTCGGGATAAGGGATTGGAAGACAGATGGATGGATGGATGGATGGATATGCTCAGTGAATTTGACATTAACCATTGATATTGTTTTCAGGTGACATAATATCTCAAGTGATCAGAAAATTGCAGTTTAACATGATGATGCACATTCTTCAGGAGTCCATAGACTGATATTGGGGTTCATCAGAACAGCAGACAGAGCAAAGAGAAACGACCTGAGAGCTTGTAACAGGCTCCAGAGATGAGTAGGAAATGCCGAAAATTACGAAAGACACGGAAATGCCCCTAAAACATTTCCTGTGTTGGCCCACCATCAAAGGTTTGTGAAAAACCAGGTCACAGTCTAACATGAAATTATCACAGGCATGAAAGAATATATGACAGAGAAAGACTGGGGAGGAGGGGTTGGGCACCATGTTCCTAGGAGAAATGAAAAAAAAAAAAGTAACGCACAGAGACTGGCTTTGGGTTTAGACGATGCCTGACCTTGACTGGGACAGGACGTCTCAGGGCAGGTGGTTGGCCACTTTCAGCCCCCATCATAAAGATGGGGGGGGGGGAGGGGGGATGGTTGTAGATTCCAAAATGGGGAGTCTCGCAGAATAGCCCTCTGGAGAAAATGGGATTAAGGCCGGCATTAACAGGCCAAATGCACAACGGCACTATGACCCCCGCACAGACCCCCGGGAGGGCCACTGCTGTTTCACACACGTTACTTTCTGAGGCTCGGTGGGAGAATGGTGGACAATATAGGCTAGACCGGGTATTTTACACACCCCCCCCAATAGAATGCCCAGCATGCAACAGGGACATCCAGCAATGAAAGGTAAAAGGAGACAAAGAGAGCATTATGACTGAGAGATGACATGTCCTTGTCTATTTTCTGTGCCTCCTGGTAGCAGCAGCCAACTTTGGCGTGATGCGCTTTTAACTTCGGAAACTCGAGTTGGCCGCGGCAGCAGAGCTCATTTCGGCGGCCCGTAATGTGCGTGAGAGCATTTGGCCATGCCATTCAAAGCTGGCAACATCTAGATCTGCAGTCAAATAGACTCCGCGGTCCATTCAAACAAAATCCACATAATGGGCCGCCATTCTCCCTGGCGTATTAGATACAGTTGGATCATCAAGTGTGGGCTTTTCGCATTCAAGCCCAGTGAAGTGCTCCCGGCGTCTTATTGGCTGTGCCTGTGTACCCCTGCCCAGGCCACCATCCCGACCCAACAGCCCGTTCAAGCTGACCAGCCAAGCAGCCTGGTTCAACTAACAAGCCTTCATTCGCCACAAAGAGGCAGAATAAAAGCTCCGTCCCCCTTTCTGTGCCTCTCAGCCCCTACCCCTCTCCTCTCTAATTACACCTCTAAAGGGTTATGGTGTTGGATGGAGAGTATAGTCATATTGACTGACCCCTCAAGTTCACTTTCTATGGGACAGGCAGTTAACTGCAACTACTGAGCACTGGCAGGGACAGCGGGTGGAGGGTGGGGGGTGGGGGTGCCTTTCCTACACCACAGTAATCCTTTTTGTTGAAGCTAATGTGGCAGAAAGACCCTTCCAGGAGAGTCCCTCTCGGCCAGTTTAATCCCTGTGTGCCGGGTGAACTCCACAATAAAAGGTTCACAGGCCAAAAGCTTCCGAAGATTCCCTAATTGCCTGTTCCACAGACAGATTAAAACGGTCCCGGTCATCTGCTACCCCTTCCCGCCACCCATCGGGGTCACCGTCGCGGCCAACCTCGACTTCCAGCAGATGCCCCCCCCCCCCCCACCTCAGTTATCGCGGGGGTTAAATCAGCGCGGAAATCCCCGCTTCCAAAAGCTGCAGGATGCGGCCGAGGATCGTTCGCCGTTTCTGGGATTGCTTGTCTCGCGCAATACGGGCAATTAAATGAACCAACCTTCAGGGTGGCACCACCAGATGAATGAGATGATACACGCTGGTAGGTGACGGGCAGCATGAAAGTGAAGAGGAGGAGGTGAGGGAGAAGAGAGGGTGACATCTTGTGTGGAACTAAAAAAGCTCTTAAACTTTAACTATTGCAAGTTATCACTGCTGCATCCAAATAACCAGGACTCAACAATAAAATATCCGACAAGCGGCGGGAGCCAACACCGTAGGCCTTGTTCTTGTCCAAGCCCACCTCAGGCTTGAAGGAAGATGACTAAAACCATCACAAAGCACCCTTGCCTCTCTCCCCTCCATTACCCCCCAGTTGAGCTCGTCTACTGGGCACCAGAAGCCACAATATGTCTGTGTTTTGGCTTTAAAAAGCTAACAGATCTAATGGCCGGTCCACCCACCACAACCTCGGACAAAAACCCTAAAGGGCACTCTAAAGATTACATCTTGAAAAACTCCTTTTCATTGGGCGTGGCACTTCAATTTGGTAATGAGCTCCGAAAAAAGAAAAAAAAGCTCGGCTTGAAAGCAGCAGGCGTGCTTGTTGACGTCTGTGCACGTAGCCGGTGGGGGGAAAAAATAAAAAAATAAATCAAGGAAGCCATTGAGACAAGAAAAACAGGGACCATTTTTGGGGGGCACGGGGCAACCCACGTAATCGTCCGCTAAAGATTTCCTGTCGCAGGTCAGGATTTCATGTGAACGGCTGCTTTATGGGAGAGAAAAAAAAAAGACAAATCACATGGGTTTGTTTCACATGGCAAGAATCCGTTTCGCCCCACAGAGAGTAAACAGGACTCAGGATGCAAATCGAATTTTACCCGTATTCCTGAATTTCAGAGAAAAATCTATATCAGGAGAATAAAGGGGATGCTTGAGGAAAGGGTGATGTCTTTTATAAATAGCTAAATTCCACTTTCCAGTGCACCTCTGCACTGAAACATCGACCTGATGATATTTAATCGTTGCTACTTTTTCCAAGACCTTGGTATGACTTACAGTGAGCACTTTTTCCCCAGATGAATAGATGCTTTAAGGGAGCAGTTCATTTAGTTTTTGATGACCACAAGTTTACGGGTTGAGGTAATTGCCATGTCCCAAACTGCTATAAAAGGGCCAGTATCAGCGGGGGAAATTACACAGGGACTGGCCATTTGAACAATTTTGCCAAGGAAGTACTTTTGGTTTTGTTTCGGGCTTGTGTTTTTGTACTCGGTAATAGATGCAATAGATAAGAAACACTGTGAAATAACAGTAAAAAGTATGGCTCCAGGGTGGGTGGAAAATTGCTGTCTTTTTACAGTTTGAAAATTACCATCATTTTATAGTTTATTGTGGAAAATGCAGCCTGCCATTAGGGTTGTAAATTTTGAGCAATATTCTTAATATTACAGCTCCGACTCACTGATCTGAATGTGAAATCCAGCTCCGTCTGTCGCATAGCCCCCTCCCGGCCAAATAATGCGATTCTTTCAGTTTCAGTCAGCCTTTCCCGGGTACCACACGAGGTGGACACCGGACGCAGGAGGTGAAACAGAGGCTGGACATCGGGGGAACGTGACCTCAGGCATGGCGGAACATCAACCCTGGTGTCACGTCTGTTTAACACTTAATGGAGTTGTTTAACAAGAATTCACTTTGTACGAAATACAAAACATACTAACGACTGGGTGTTTGTGGGATGGCTGAATATTTCACTTTATTACCCATGTTCATAACTAATTCTTGAAAATCGTTTGCAATTCCAAGTATATTTCCACGCTTGTACTTGCAAGCACAGTAGTTTCTTGAGTGCGTAAAAAAAAGAAAAAAAAAACGCTTTTTATGTTGGAATCTGACGCATCTGGCGAGAGGAGGAAAAAGCTTGTCCGCCCGATTAAACGCTTTAAATACTTTAGAAAGAGTCACTATAATAATGAACTCTCTGGAGACAGCAGGTCATAGAACAGATGAGGCTGTGAAGAGTTTGAAATGTGAAAACTGAACCTGGGTCGGGACCAAACTTATTCAGTCTGGGCGTTTGCCAGTGCGCTGATTTAATGTTAAAGAAATTCGGGGGGGGGGGGGGAATCATCATAAAAAAAGTTGATATACATCCATCCATACACAACGACACTACTTAATGAGTAAAATAAGTATAAAACTAATTTAACCTACTTTTTCGTTTGAAAATTGAGGAGAACGAATCTAAGTATAGCTATGTATATAAGCTATTAACAAGCAGAACAGTGAGCAAACAGGGAGGGGAGAAAAGAAACATGCCGTGTGGTGACTGGTTGCTTTTTACGGGTCTCAACCTACTTTTCCTTCATTTATCTCTTCCCTTCCAAAAAGTGAATGACTGTTTTTCCAACCGATACTACGGCAGCACTTACTGAGTGTGGGTATGGCCACAACAGGAAGACAAACTCCGGAACAGCTGGAGAGCAGCGGAAGACTGACAGCGTAAAATTAAACCACATGGACCATCATTCTTCTGAGGTGCTGCTGGAATAATAAGTCAGGCTCTTTAGACTTTGTCAGGGTGGCATTGACTGGGAATCCGGCCAAGACCATGATGCCCGGTGAGGCACGAGGTCTCCGAAAACCGGTGGAACCAAAAAGGTGCAGCGGGCTGTCATAAAGAGAGGGAAAACATGTGCTACACACTTTTCATGGCGGATAAACAAGACGCAACAGCTCAATTTTATGGGATGTGCTTCTCGGAGAAGGGCCAAGACTTAGACCTGTACGCGCGAGCGGTACCGCGGTACCGCGGCACCCACCCATTACAGGCACGGTGACCCACGACTCGCTCGGCGCCGAGCATCACGGACTGAATGCCGGTGACGGAGAAAACGTCAACGCTGGATTTTGAAAGAGCTGCAATTCCTCTGGAGGGCAAATACAAAGCAGGAGCGGGAAATCCCACAGAGGACATCAGCAAAGGCAACCCTCCGAGGGAGACACATCAGCTGCCTTTAAATTCATTTCTCAGCTGCTAAATGAAGCCTCCCCAGTCCCCTCCAAACATGCTGAACACTGGTCTAGAGCACTAAGAGCACAGGGATCTCTCGCAGGTCTTTACTTATCTTCTGGAGGATCGAAACACAGCCAAAGTATCTCCGCCCCCCCCCCCCCCCACACACACACCAGCCGTCTCTCCTTAGGGTATAACCCACTCCCACCCTATTCTCCACACCCAGATGCTTTAACTTCCCTATTAGAAAAGGCTGAGGAGCGGAGAATTCTGTGAACAACCTCAAAGCCTTCTAGAAGAGATTGGCTTTTGAAGGATAAACCCTGGGATTAGAAAGAGATCCCTTTGGATTGGTGAGCTCGGCATTTTTCCTGTGGGTCCCCACAAGACTGGCACTGAAGAGATATTCACCAGCTGACTACAACGACTGTCTCATACAAGAGTGGAGAAAAATACACTGGTAATAATGCATATACAGCATAACACATATTCAAGTGGATTTACATTTTTGTTCAGAGCTGCACTGGGAGCAACAGACAAACAGCTCTATTTAGGTGTTTCACATAGTGACGAATGCCCCTGAAACGTGCGCCGACTTGACTTCCTGCTTATCGCTGTCTTGCAGTGTTAGAATTAATCTCTTTAGAATTTGGAGTCCCCTGGACATGTCAGCAGAATACATAGGATGCTCAGAGTCCAGATCCCAGATAAGTGGAATAATAACTTTTGTCGCTTGACTTATTCTGACCAGGAAGGTCAGCAGATCATCGAGCCTGCACTGCAGAGCTGGAGAAGAACGACGCTTAGACATTTTCGCATCTCACCTGGCCCCGAGGTGTGGGGCAGCCGCAGACACACACTCCCCTGTGTGTTTGACAATACCTATGCGTACCCGCTAGTTAAGAAACGCACCTTCTTTGTTTTCGGCCCGTAATTCGGCTTAACGGTGGATGAACAAGAAAAGGAAGTCCCTAATCCTATTACGGCAGCACCTGAGCCGAAATAGCTAATCCTGTTTAAACTGGCAACACAGCCACTGTAATCTCCCCCTATCCTGATGTTCAGCCTTCTCCACTGCCGCCCGCAGGTGGGAATGCAGTTTATCATCACATAGGAGCAAGGACACTGCCATGAGTCACACCACTGCCTGGATTACTCCATGAAGACAGATTATTCCTTCATATTTCTTCCTATTGCTGCATTACAGAAATGCATGCATATGCAGAACATAAATGTTAAGTGACATGGTGCCCAAACTAGAGTTGCACCGATCGGCCAGGGATTGGAATTGTCCTATTTTAAAGGTGCTCAGCCTGGACCGGAGAACGACCGAATCAGTCCGTGTTACACATGCACTACACATCATACGCACAGCAGCGCAGGCAATAGCCTCACAGCCGCTTGCACGCTCACAGCCCCAAGCTAATGTTGTTAGCGTGGAAGTTCATCACTGAGTGAAGACGACACAGAGCTTGCAACTCGTAATACATGTAAACCAAAGTAAATCGCTGGGGAACCACCATGAAAACGTGGTGAAACATCGGAGGTAAACGTTACACTAATTATTAAACATATACTAGATAATCTTGAAAAGGAATAATCATTAAAATTGCAAAGCTAGCTAAGGTTTTTTTTCCCCATGACAGAGAAAAAACATTTTAGCGAAACTTTAACTCCCTGCGTTATAATATTTGTATACTATGGAGGTATGAAAAAGCCTTAATCTAGGGGACTAGCAATATAAGAATTGTATGTATATAACATGCGATGTTGGTATTAATAATATTATACTGCACCTATTATTATTTGGAAGAGTATAGTAAACTTCAGTTTTATTTGGTGGTTTGTAACCTGTGGATTTTTCTTTATTTTAAGATAAGTAAAAAAGAGAAAACACTCAGTGTCATGTTATTTGGTGAATTTAAACATTGAAACTGAAAAAAGTAACTGACATTTGTTTTGTTATTTAAATCTGTTGCACCTGCTTTTGTTTGGTAAAGCAAAATATGAGCAGATGAAGCTGGGTGAACAGCAGCGCATTTTCAGTTAATTCTTATTTGTACGTCTCTCCAGTCACAAAACATTTTATTTTGAGACTTAAGTAAGAGAAGATCATGTAACTTAGTGCAGTTTCGGGGGACATTGTAAACTGAACGATTTCTTTTATTATGAAAATAAAATTTAGCACAGAAGAAAAGCTGATTTTCGTTTGTATACGCTGTCAATTATAGTTCTTAGGAAAAATCGGAATGGGAAAAAAAATATCGGTTTCGGCAGGTCACATTTGCAAAAAAATTGAAAATCGGAATCAGCCAAGAAAACTGCAATCGGTGCATCTCTACCCCAAACACATTACACATGAAATAGTTTAAGGCTACACTGTCACCTTATACATTTCTACAAAACGATATTCAAATTTCATGGGATCTATGACCCTAAGTCATTGATGTAACTGGTACACACGGTAAGGGTGTATACTGTACGTCATACACCAAATAATAAAAAGCATAAAAGTGATATGTGACATTAAGCTGAACAAAACTATGTATGACATTGTGTGATCGCAATGAAGACACGCTTTAGCATAAATATGGCCATAGCTAAAGGGTGGTATCTGAAATAAGAGCTGTTAGCTATGACACCATTTTCACTGTACCAGGTATGGTACTTTCAGAACTAAAAATTCAGTAGTTTCCCCTTTTCACTGATTTCTGGTCAGGTTCCATTAGCAAAAGTACCAGTACTAAAAGTACCAAACCAGCTGGAGTCCATCTTCGGCAATTCGGTACTTTGGGGTGGGACTTGCAAAACTTGAAAAAGTTTTTTTTTCTTCCAATAGATAATGCAAATAACCAGCCTCGCAGATACAAAATACATCGGCAATCCTGAAGTATTCTTGCAAACTCAAAAAACAATGACAAACAAAGTAAAAAAAATAAGCAATAATATTAGATGTGTGGACAAATGAAGAGACCTGATAGTGTGTGATCTAGATAGAAGTGATAGAAGTGTGATCTAGTTGGAATGTTAGATTCAATGTAATGTGGACAACAGGGCAAGACATAAAAAAGTATTTTGTATAATTTCTAGGGCTGCACGGTGCTGCAAAAATTTCAAATACTGCAATATGATTTTGTTGCAATAAATACTGGCATATTTATAAAAGCAAAAAAGGAGTTCAAGATAAATTTCTCACAAACCCATACAGGAATGATTTAAACAGCAAGGATGAAAATGACAGGCTCAGTGAGCACAAGCAGAGCTTACGCAAAAACAGCAGCAGTAAACTTTAAACTGATTTTTATACATATACAAGATAATCTGAAAAAGGAATAATCGTTAAAATTACCGGGCTTGCTAAGTTTTGTCTCGTATGACAGAATAAAAATGTTTTAGCGAAATGTAAATCCCACCAGTGCTATGTCGGACAGTATGAAAAAGCAAAATTTCAACGCAGCTGGCTGTTGCGATGTGAGAGCGACATATACTATAGTCATTTTTCGAATTCCATACAAAATACCCCACCTCATCATAATCTTAACATTCAGAGCTGGAACCAGTTTTTATGCCAACAGAAAGCCAACAGAAGAAGTACCATCCTTTTGGTTCAGTAGGCTCTAATTTAGCTACATTAACGATATGGCCTCCCCAGTCCTGCTTATTTGGTTATCTAACATTTTTGAAAATTCACAAAGCTTTTTAAATAATAAGAAATGTACTTAATTAGCTGTAATGTGGCAAATGTCATTGTGGCAACCAAAGTGCTACTGATAAACATTTACCATGAGCCTATAGCATTTAGCAATTATACTTAATAATAAAATAAATGCTATTTAAAAATCGTTAAAATGAACTTGAATGATGCCATTGAGAAACAAATGCGGTCTTAGACATTTGCTAGTCCGGCATGGTTTTGCTGACCCCCGAGGTTAGGGAGCTCGTCTTTTCCATAGCTATATTTTTTGTCACCAAGGACATTGTCATTCAAGAATTTTCCACTAACCGACATAATTCCAGTTCGGAAGGGAAATAAACAAATATAGTATCTATCGCATTTTAAAATTCTCTCCACATGTAAATAATGCTACTGCAGCGAGTGCCACTATAAGTAATATTAGTAAGAAAGACAACAAATGATTAAATATGATAATATCAGTGACTCAAAAGTAAGACAAATGGTTACAGAAAATAGATTGATAGATGGGTGGATATGAATGAGTCATCGATGAACAGTTGGAAGATGTATGGATGGAATTAGAAAGAGAGACAGAGAGATATTATGACAGACAGACAGACAGACAGATAGATACTGACCCGCATCTAGCATCATCCGAACCCCTATACTTTATCTTTTTCATACCTACCACTCTGCATAGCTTTAGCAACATTTTTGCAGGGAACTTGACTCCCATGGGTCTCTTGTAAACCAGGTCCTGTCATCGTGATGCTCAGGCCTTTTCAGGTGAAGGTAAAGGGCAAGGGTTTTTTTTGGAGATGACAAATATTTCTCCAAAAACCGGACACACGATTCCCCCGTTGTACATACACAAATGCATCCCAACTACCTATTCTGCCTGCTGATGCAAAGCTAGGGCGGCTTACTTCCATCCATTCTCTCAATGACCAGCCAGTGGTGCATCTGAATTTCCCCATGACCAAAATGCAGTAATATGCTAAACCACACCCAATTAACTACACTCTGCAGTGTGGCTGCATCCAGGACCTTGACTGTTTCAGGACCCCGAATTGTGATCTCATATTGTGTGTGTGTGTGTGTGTCTTGTCACAAACCTTTCACCTGAACCCTTTCAAAACTCCAATGAAAAATTTATTTGGATAGGTGTTGCTCTGGAGAGTCTATGACAAGCTCAGTGGAGGGTCATTGACACACTGATTCCAGCCAGAATGGACTGCTATGTAGCTAGTAATACTATTGGATACTCCTCGCATTTTTACCTAGTGCCTATTTCACAACTAATTCATCACAGTTCAAAGCCCACTTGGTTTACTAAACTGTTTACTTTGTTCTATCTTATTGCTAAATTCCGCGCTAAATCATTGCACTTCTGCATTATGACACTAACTCATCCAGGATCTTGTCTAGGAAAATATTTTAATTTAGCCTAAATTTCCCATGTATGATTATCTAATCAAGAATATGGTGAATATAATATTTTATGGCCAAGAATCCATTTAACTACTATTACTTATCAAGCGAAATACAGTTTTGAACATTGACTATAGGAAATATTGATACATTTGGAAATACCAATAATAGACATCAATAAAAATTAGCTAGCAGTGATATGGCCTTATTGCCAGAATTTTTATAAAATTAAAAAAAAAATCATTTGCAAAATAAATTTGAGTCATTCAGAGATTTAATTACAAAACTTCATTCTGTAACATCAAGACACATTTCTGGTCCGGATTGTTACAGATTATGAGTGACAAAATTTTGTTTTTCAACTCTATTCATTGAAATATTAATAGCTATGGTTCATATTTTGAATTGTCTTCTATAAATCAAAATCGCTGACTTTTTGAGTGCAGTAATTAATTTGCTGAGTCCCAGTTTCCCATTTGTCCTTGGTCCCATTAAAAGGTGAAGGTAAAATCCTCCGTGAATATTACATCAAATCCCAAAGTCATTTAAAAACGTATTTACAATTAATAATGCAACATGCTGTGAGTTCATACCGAAGAAACATATGAAAAAAAAATCAGCGTTCATTAATAGATTTGTTTACCTCTCTTCAGAATATGCAAATTCACTTTTGTCAGTTGAATACATCTCATTCTGATTATAGACCTCTTGATTACAGGCACATAACGGTTCTAATGTATCAATCAGACCATCGATAATAAAAAAATATTGATTTTTTTTAATTACGCAAAATAAAAAGTTTTCAAGCTGAGCATAATACAGCAATAATTTGATCTGTGTGTCTATTTTTTATGTATCTAAGAAGGTAATATTGTTGTTAATGAGTAAATTACAGGTTGTGCATTGATTTTATGAGGAAAGGATTTACATTATGAAGCACAATGTGTGGCAGCCCAAGTTACTCCCCCATAAAACATTAAGAAGGCTTTCATACGATCGTCGTAAGCAGAAAAAGTACAGTAAATTAATTTCAATGACAAGTTTACCTAACACTTGATTGTGCCGAATATAAATATTGCTTTGAGAAAAAAGCGGTACTCATTTAAGCATTTTACATTATAAATGCAAACAAACGTATCATGACATTTCAAGATGTGTGTTACCAACAAAATACGGATGAAAAGACAATTTACTGATTGAAACAAGCGACATTTCAAAGTCTCTTTTCTGGAACAAACTATGTTCTAATAAAACATAAAAAATAAAACATTGTTGGGTTATTTAAGGTTTTATGGAGTAAAAAAACGTAGAACGTATAAATAAGGTGCATGTATGCATATTTATTTCTTTATCTAATACCGTTACAAAAATTATATAGCGTAGACAAACTGTACAGCTTTCTGGGTAACAAGCTAAATGCTAATGTTCTCCACAGTTATATTAACCGGGAAACAAATTGAAGGGCCATTCTCATGGCCCAGGATATAACAAAATGCAACTGGTAAGTACAACTGAATGCTTAAATGAGAAATATAATGTTGGCTACATGGTGTAGATCAGGGTAAGAATTTATTTCTTTCCGAGGTTCTCTAGCTACGTGTTACAGGAGTAGAAGGTTGAGAATTCTTGTTTTCAAACTGTTCCAAACCCCAACCACATACACCTCCCAAAAAAACAATAAACCCCCAAACCTCTACACAAAAGTCTTTCCTGTAGTCAGGAGAATGACAGGTCTGACACATCTGCGGTACAGGAAAGACCCCTCCCAGGTGTCTCACGAGCAAAACACTACTCTTCTCACAAGCTTTCATCTTCGCCATTCTTCTTTTTTTCCCCCAAATCTCAAATAAGTTGAACCATAAAGCCTGTAGTATAAGAACTCTTCAGCAACTCCTTTTTCAGCATACGGAAGACTATTTGTATTCAACGCAGGTATTCGTTTTCTGAATTAGGCCTAAAAACACTGCGGGGAACATGGACAAACCAGCCATGTGGTGGAGAAGAAATTAAACTGATTGATGCATGATTCTTAATTACGAACCCGACAATGATGGTTGACCAACATTTGATAAAGACGGCAGACTGTTTTGTCCTCCGAATTTACCGAAATACCTAAGAGACAAATGTAATTTTACAATTATTTAAAAAATATACTCTAAATGACATGAAGCAAAGGGAGTTTACATTACTATTAAAACATCACCGTAAATAATAATATGTTTAATTTTCCTAACGTTTAAATTCCATGGTGCTTTTGTAAAAAAATTACACATCTTAATAACTAAACTGAACAGACTATGAATTCCTTTTCAATAATCAATATTGTATATTGCACATATACCATATTGTGCTTCCGTACATTTTCTATCTTGCAACCATAAACTAAATTATACTGTACACATTATGTACTGTGTTATAAATCAATGAGCTCCGATTTCCATGCATCGTTATAGGTCATTACTTATGAACCATTACCCAAGTAAATCAAGTTGAGAAAATAGCTTTAATCAGGGTCCCAGCAATCTTGCAAAAGAAGTAAGCTTGTTGTTTAAAGATTCTTATGAAAAATGCCCATTTATTTAAGCAATACCGGCTAGTAATGACTTAAATTATCAGAAAGGTGTCACCAATTTCAGTAATGACACCCAAACCTTCAGAATTATTACCTAAATGACTTACATTCATAATATCCATCATATGCAAATGCAAATATCAGGAAATAATGTATAAATGTATCATTAAGTTTATGGGTAAGTGTGCATATGCTTAGAAATTAATTATACCTCACCTTAGCCGTTCCCTTAATGTATCGCTAGAATGAATGAAGCTTAAAATGCCATCATTTGTAAAATGTCATCTTTTACAAATACCCTACAAATACTCAATAGAAGGCCTTCATGTGAAATAAATTGAATTTAAGGTCTAATATGAGACTGTCCTTGTTACTGTGTTTTTTGTATTGTAGTCGTTACCCAGAGTGATCATATGGTAAGCACATTAGCATTCAGAATGTATATTTCGTACAACCATGCAATCAAACGCAATCACTCCTTTGTATACATTCTCAGTCAAGTTTCATACTCCAACATTATTCATGACGCAACATCACCTTTTCCATACTCTCTATTAATCACCTTTAACATTGTACCACAATTACATCAGCTTAACAAAAGAAAAATCACTGTTAACCAACTAACGAGAAATATCCTGAGCGGGATTATATTATTCAGATTTCTTAGCTATTCACGTTAGTTTTAAAAACTAGAAGGGCTATTTTAAGAGCAAACAGCCTCTATATATAATAAAAGGATCTGGGGCACATTTCCCAAAAGAATCACAGATGATCGTAAGTTGTACTGAGCTCCACTGAACTTACAATCATCTTATTATCACTATCGTGCTTTTGGGAAATAGAGCCCAGGCCAGTGCTGTTCCCAAACAGGAGATACGCAGGGTGATTAATTGATAGCATGCATAGAAGACAATGACCTGATAACATGCACAGTGTGCACTTCGAAAACCTAACAGTTAGAAGTCAGGATTCAGGGTGTCCATTAGTCACACACAGGCTTGGCGGGCTGCCAAAACCAAAATGTGCTCAAACATGCAAATGTTGACAGCTAAGGATCCATTTTACAGCAAGAAACTTTTTAAGCTGTTTTTGCAAAATTACGAACAAAGACTAATACAATTACTAAAGTCAATTTTATATCTGAATTTATCTACGCTAGCAAAGATATTCACTTAATGTTTCAAGCAGCAAACCGTAACATTAATAGCAAGCTCGGCGAAGCATATGTTAGCTTAATATTGAGGAATCTGTGTCAAACACAGATAATGGCTTATTTCACTGTGAAAATATACAATAACATTTTTAGTACAATTTTTTCTTCAGAAAGATTCTTACATAGCCCTAGAGATACCACGTGATAATGTTAGTAGTTCATTAACCAATGGCCACTGAAGATGATATCAATAAATGTGAATTTTATTAAAATTAACAATAATGACATTGAGATGAATACCGAAAGGCTAGTAGGCAAGTGAATTTTTACTTCTGACTACATTCCAGGCATTGTGAAATATTTCCATAATGTCCACATTTGTGCGATTTAAAAATTATTTTCTAAATTTAATGGCATGTAAAAAGGAAGTTTTGTTTATTTAGTTATTATATCTTTATTGATTTTTGGCAGAGGATACAAGGACAGCAAGTGAAAGAGCCAGGTAGTATTTGCCAATATTATGGAAGTACTTCTACTTTCTGAAATTTATGTAATGGCAAACCCAATTTCATGAGTATGTTTAAAACAGAATGCCATTAGAAACAACGACGACCGCAAAAACAACATTTCTGTTTCCGCATTGCAGAGATAACACCGCACATAGCGTTCAGTTCATTTACTCAGTAATACTGCGTATAGCTAACGTTTGCATCTTTCAGAAATGAACTTCAAGCAATGGTAGGTTAAATACTACCTTCATTCTTCTACAAATAAGGATGATACCTTGTTTTGTTTAGTTTTTTTTACACACAGACGAGTCTTCAACTGAAACAAAAAAAAAATGCGGTTTCTCAACTGAAATTTCTGATTACTCATCCAAATAACAAAATACGTTGAGTCACTAAATCGGGATCATTTTTGAACAAATTAACAAAAAACATGAATAAATTCCAGAGCAAGCTAACACTGGGCTTCGAAAATGTCATGTCTTAATCAAAATAAATAATGAACCGCTGCAATTCTGGAATGTAAATTAATTTATGAGGAAAAATTAATGTATGACTGAGCACATTCTTCTTGAGTCATTCGGTATATCTTTGTTTTTCCCCTATATCCCTCATAAGGACCATTTTACAGGGAACATTTCATGGTAGCAATATGCACTGGTTGTTGAATAATACGTGAGCACACAACATTTTAATATGCTTAGCTACCATTTATTTATAAGTCTATTAAAATGATTTAGTTCATAAATGTAGCCAACCATGGACCTGTTCCAGCATTTTTCTTTTTCAATTCGTTATGCAGCAGGTAAAGCTATTGTAATAATAATAAATAATAATGATAATTAAAAAATTCCAGAATTAATTCAGGACCTCAGTAATAAGTCACTGCAAAAAGAAACAAATAATGATCTTCAGCCAAAACCCAGATTGTACTAAAACATGTGTGTCTACTCAAAGGAGCAAGTTTGAACTCCATTAGAGTAATTCGATTAATGTTTTTATATCCCTAAAAGCCAAATAATAATGTAGGGAAGCAGTAATGAATAAGACAAACTAATGTACCATGCCTACGCATCAATAAAAAAAACAACTATTTCCAGAATCTAATCACAGAAACACCACCAATACTTTTATATGCTACCACACCGACAGACATAGGTGTATTTATGAAATGTCTGCTTTTAGAAATAACAGGCCATTAAGATGTTTAACGATTAGTCTAACAGTTTACGGCCTTACACTGGTTAAACTAATGTTTATCAGTGCTATAAGATGAATGCAAACTGTATAGCTTGATAAAGTTCGTAACATAACCCATAATGCTATATTATTGTTCGTATGGGATTTTAAAATGTAACGAGGTGTGTGGATAAAAAAAAGGCAAACACGCATCCTCTATTTGAGGGACATTTTCTTGACGTCTTTGAGGGTTGTTCCAAATAAGGGCTTCAGCTGTAGTCTTGTCAGGTATGACTCTATAATGTATGGTAACATTCAGCCCAACATCTGGAGGGAAAGATGAGAGGGAAAGTTCGAGCGGAAGACTGCAGTCTCCTCATTTAAAAATGAAAGTGAGTCTACGTACAGTGCTACTCAAGACTGACCAGGACCAGAACTCAGAGAGCACACATAATGTGCAACAGATTTTAATGTGCTCAGGTACATTTGTGACCGAATCATAGGACGACTACGACCATGTCATCCATGTTGGCTGGCCATATTTAGTAGTGCTTCAGAAACATCTGCTCGAAGAAAATTTCCCAACGCAACTTTATAAACAAAAGTTGGAACTAAACTATAATGCTGTTTGTTTGGAGACTGCTGTGCATATTTCTCTCTTTACAAATTGAAAATCCACAAAAAAATACTGAAGGCTACATATAAAAATTCGAACATGATATGCCGATGTAGGGTTGATAAATGATAGTAGCCTCGAATAGGATGTCTCAAAATAAATGTCTGTATATTCACACCACCGTTCAAACTAAAATCATTAACAGAAATAGAACACAAGCCATTACTCATTATGTCATCGATACTTGAATATTCAATATTTAAATGACTAAAGAGCTATACTGGCTGTTGCATACAATGTACAATATGCTAATTTAACAGAGTCTGTCGTTCTCCACATAGTCTCATGGGTGAAATAAACAGATGAAAGTAAGCAAAGGAAAGTTTATGAAAAGTCGCTGACATGCACAGTATGCATGAAGCACACTGCATACTGACCTTGACTGCCAACGAAATTAACAGTAATCAAACAGGAAAACTAAATAAGAATTAGTTTTATGGTGTCTTATTAAACAAGGCAGTGTTGTAATGTCATGCCATTATTTTAAAAAAAGCACTTGCATTTTCTATTGCAGCACTGAAATCTTGAATTATTATTCAAATGCAGATTTAGAATAGTATGTAATGTTATTGGTATTGTAATTATACTACGTGTTAGCATTGCAACATTGTATTCACTTTCAAAGGCCTCAAACAGAAGAATGGTATCTTTTACTAACTACCATAAAACAATTGATATGTTTTGCTCTCAAGAATAATAAAATAGTACATTCAAAGCCCAAACAATAATTCTGTTGTACACCATAAGAGGTAAACTATTTGCACAATAAATTATTAAAAATGTTCAGCATTACAATTTACCTAATTTCAGAAAGAACATAAAGGCCTTTTTTAGAATCATGCAGGATTAGCCTTGATGTGTTTTTACCTGCAGAAAATTTCTGAGACAGGGTGAAATTTCTAAGCGTACATATATTGCTTCCCAATCCTTATCAGCAAAAAGTGTGCCCTTGAGATGTGCAGCAAATATACTTTATTTACAACACAATTACCTATCCATCTGAAAAGCATAAAACAAAATGAGTGATCCAATAAAAAACAGCTTGGCAAACTTTAAATGACTGTATTATTGCTGAAAACATCCACAAAAAATATATATTCTCAGCATACAGCACGTCCAGCCAGGTAAAAGAAATACACACAGGGCAGATAATAGTCTTATTAATTATGCCTTGTTATGCCTTGCATTGACAAAACCTTGCTTAACATTGGCGTAGAAACACTCTGTCCCCATATGCGAAGTTACCCATGCGCACCTCAGGTCATTTTATTTAATGAAGCTTTGAACCTAGATTACTGATGAGAGGATTTCCCTTTGATAGCAACTGTTTCTGTAGACATTATGCATTGCTTTAATCTTGAATGAGCTAGCATACCTTTGTCCCAAAAAGAAACAAATTTAATTTTTAAAATACTCCATTCAGTTTCTTCATATGGCAAACTAAAAAATTTAAACAACAGCAATGCATTTTTTTCTCCAGAATTCTTCCTTCTAATGTTTTTTATTAGAATTTTTCTTTTTTTTTGGGGCGGGGGGGGGGGGGGGGGGGGGGCGACACTCAATACTAAGCAGCTAACAGTTTTTTTTTTTTTGTAGATATGGTTATACTTCCTTATGTCTGTTCCTCACTGGTTTCTCTCCTTCCAGTGCCTCGCAGTGTATAAAATACCTGAACCACCAGTAACAAGAGACATTAAGCTGACTTGGCAGTGGCACAAAGCCACATCTATAGAAAGAAAGGCAGTTCTTTATAAGAATGTTATGAGTTTCTTATTTAGTTATATAATTAAATAGGACAGTTGACCCCACAACATACTTCATGTATGGAAAATGTATAGAGGCTGTACTGGACAAGGAAAAATTTATTGTGAAAGAGTGGTGTTTATTTTGTCAATGAGATTTTCCCAAGCTAGGAAAAGAACTTTTTTTGTGTATTCATTTGTCAAAAGAAGGAATAAATAAATCAAGTCAGGCTTGTTAAAATACATTTACATTTTGCAGCATAAAAGATTATCATTTTTGAAAAGTACTGTAAGTAACTTTTACCCTGATAACCACTGAAAATCCAATACAGCTGAAAGCCAACCAACAAAATTTGGGAAAATAAAATTGACTAGGCTGTAATATTTACGTCTCTACAGGGATTTTACATTTTCCCATATTTATCTCTTTTTTTTCTGGCTAACGAGATGATGATACTTTTGTTTTTAACGTTCCCCCCAAAAAAGGTACCCCACTGGGTACATGGAGAATGCAACAATTATAATAATTATCATAATGTTATTACTTCATGCTATTCCAAGCTAGATTAATTTTTTACAAGCAGGCCCAAATCGTACTGGAAGCCACTCTTGTGATACTGCCGATTAATTACAGGGTTGTATATAGAGAAGGTTGATTGGTAGACACATAGGCCAAGTGACCCCCAAAGTGCTGCCCAATCAAATTTGAAAAATTAATTAACATCAAGCGCCTGGGTAGATAAACTAAAAGCTGACTTGCTGTTGGGAAGTCCAAGCAACACAGTCATACAGACCGTGTTCAATGCACCACTAGAACAGTAACGATATTCGCTCATGCAGAGCTTTGTTATCAAGTGCATTCAAAATTCCAGCAGGACAGAGAGATAGCCAGGCAGAAAGTGCCCCCCCATAAATATGATTTTTATTACGCAAAATATTAATAACTTTTCCATGTTTAAAAAGGGCACAAGATTCCCATCGATTCAAATATGCAAACCTTTTTTGAATCATAACTGAAGAAAGGTATCAAAAAATCCAGTATTGTGAAAAGTGCAGGATTCTTAAATGCAGATTTATGAATCATTGCTAACTGAACATAGCTTTAATTGCAACGTAAATTTCAACGTGATGTTCTCGAGAATTACAATTATAAAATACATATTCTTAAAACTCTCCGATTATACTGGGCATTTTAAAATGACAAGTATGACTCCAAGACCTCTTACTTTTCTATTTCTCCATGTTCGACTACGTTGTTAATCAAAAAAACATTCTGAAGCGAAATATTACCAGCTCCTATTTGTTTCGTTAAGTGCATTACATTCCGGGTTTAAACGGTGTAAATCGTTTGTAAAAAGAAAAAAAAAAAAAACGATTCTTTTATAAATCACTGTTTAATCGCAGAGAAGATTTTTTTTATAAAATTAAAGAGCTAGCTAAAAGTCTATGATTGAAACATTTCTGCTTCCATCTTGTTTATTTGTGTAAAATTTCTATTCTCGAATAAACTACCGCCGTCTTTACAATAATCAGAAAATGGCGGCGAGACCATTCCCCAACCCAAAAAACAAGCCTACGCCATCTAGGGGAGCTCAAAATAAGTACGCAGTTGCCATTTTGAAATGGATCTTCAAGGTCAAAACTTCAGAACTCGAAGCCAAACAAAGCTTTAAGAATGTCCTTGCTGGTCCCTGTCACACTTGATAAGAACATCTACATTATGCAAGTACACAAAACACACTGTAAAGACAAACATAAAAGCCTTTCAGAGATATCACAAAGGACAGTCCTCGGTTGACCTTTCTCTTCTCTGCACTTTTTTTTAGGCTCATATCCAGAAACCTCCGTAAAGTTCGCGAAGCGTATCGTAAAACGGAAAAGGGCGGTGAAATGCTTTACGGTGCATAAAAAGGAGTACAATTGAACGAGGGAAAACAAGAAATGAAGGGCCACAGAAGTATATCTAGCGCAGTGTAATTCCAGCCACTGATTAACGCCGTTTCCCTGTGGTTTTCTCTTAAGTTGCTACGCAAGTAACAAGATTCATCGGAGAGTAATCAATACAATCCTGATGTTTTCACTAATGGTCTCCAGCATAGGCTTGAAAACGACTTTTTAATATGTTTTATTCAAAGGGGGAAGGGTCCATAGCGTAAAAAAATAATAGCTAATACTGCTGACCACTCATCTGCCAACCAGTGACGTGAGCCTAGTAGACTCCTTGCTTATAATGACCCTATTAGGTCAAGGAATGCTACAGCAATAAGAAGAACTTAACATTTCGTAAAACACAGGAAGTCGGTATTTTCCAACATTATTAAAATCAATCAATATTTGGCCAACGAGACTGAAAATACAGATAAGTGACTGGGAAAACAAAAATAATTGATGTCTCTACATTTAACATGCACATTTATCTTAGGTTATCAACCAATGGGTCATTGAAGATCAGCAAATTTGATGTAAAAACAACTCCATATAAATATATATATATAAAAAAGTCAAATTAATTATTAACATAGAAGCCAAGTGTGACAGTTGTTGCTAATAATTTAACTTTCCAAATATGGAACAGATGCTTATTCTCAATGTGGCCAGTGGACCTTAATTTCAGCTTTACTTTTAGATTTTGTTATGGATTTACTGCTCATAATACGTCTACTGTCCTACATTGTGAGCATGTACACTTATTTTATGTCAGGTGGATGGTCAGGCAACAAAACATTTTACATAAAAAACTGTAAAGCTGCTAACTTCTGGAAAAAAAAAAAACTTAGAAAACAATACCAGAAGTGAAATGCTGGATTTTTTCCAAGGCAAATAGTTTTTTTTTATTATATTTAATCTCAAGCTAATTAAACCGCTAAAATGGGGTACAGGATTTTTGAAAAAAAAAAAAATCGCAACTGAATGGAAACTGTAAAATATTATTGATACAAATATTCAATTTATTAGCCTAAAAACATCATAAACAAAAAAAATAGTCAAAGATAACTACGTTAAAACGTACCACTGAGGACTTTTACATTTGCATACTGCTTGCAGATACTCGCAGAATGCTGAAACGCAGTCCGCCATCGTATTTTATTACCTCAAATATTCAGATTGCATTTCAAATTCAAGTTTAAAGCGTAATAAGTCGTGACATTTACAGCCGTGCAAAAATCCGCGGCAGAACTCACTGGAACCCGCATAAACAAGCTGAGGAACACTGCCGTTTCACGTCTAGTGCGATGGGATGTGCACGAGGAACCCCGACACCCAGTTCGCGAGGTTAAAAATCGAAAGCCGTCAAAAGATGCACCTGGTCCTTAGCGGATCAGAGGCAACATAAGGCCGATTAAAATAACCTTCCTCATCATGTTGTTTTTGTCTGCGCAGATGCAACAAGGAGGCCTCATTTTGGCATTTTATACGCCGTTTTCGTTCCCTGTGCAGGAGCGGCTCTTTTGTGGAGTTGATGCTTTCCTGCAGCTGGGTCCCCAGCACTCTAACTTCTCCACCGTTCAAGTGTACGCGCCTGTTATCAGTGGAGCGCTCCCAGGAACAAAGCCTTAAAAAACGAGTGCCGGGAAAAAGGCACCAGCCGGCAAATACGTTTATGAATATTTATAATTTACAACTTTAAACCTATTCAGCCTAATTGTTTTACTGACGTGCTCACTTCTTTTTGGACTTTTTGGAGAGAAAATGAACATTTCGGATGTATTCGTAATGACGCGTTATTATGCGTCAATGCTGAAATAATCACATTTTGCAATAAAAAAAAAAAACAGGCAGACAAGAATAGGGAAATTTCCAGATGAACCAGATGAAATGAGTGAGAGGGAAACCAACAGCCCCCCCCCACCCCACAAGGTTATCGGCAAGACCGAAATGTGTACAATGCGTCAACAACGCAGAGAGTATATTAAGATTCAAGGCATGAGGGATGAGAATGCACCAAATGCGGGAAATTAACTTCGTCCATGCGAACCTGTGAACAAGGTCGTTCAGGAGTCTCACCATCCGGTGCCTTAATACCGGGCTTCTGGGAAAACTCTGCCACATCAATGCAAATCTCACTTTTTTTTGCTTCCCTCGGGCATGTGTTAATCCACAGGTTTCTAACGAAACAGAATTCTCGGGATGCAGGGAATCGCTCATCCCCACGCTTGCATCGTTCCCCGCAAAAACACGAAGACCAGCAAACGCAGCATACCTTAACAGTACGATGGGGACAGCATTGGCATGTGGGCCACAAAAAGTGAGTGGTGGTTAAAGATGTGAAAGAAAAGTGATTGTGCTACATAAATACCAGGGTGTCCGAAAAGAGTGCAATTTACACTAAGATTTGTGAGAACAGGTATCCCTAAAGTGTTTAATGTGGCAACTTGCTATGATCGGAGGGTAGCGTATGACGCGGCTTGACTGATGCAATTGCGAATGCTCACAGATCTATATAAACCATGTTCACATTTACCCTGACAGAACAAGTCACCCCTCTGACCACTCAGTGAGCTTTTCTAGGTCCTCTATCTACAGAACCCATTTTTAACACGGAGACAGCGGAGAGCTCTTTTCTCTACTGCTCTGCTAAGGCGCTGTAGATAATTGCAAAGCACAATGCTGGCCTCTCTTCATTTAAATAACTGGACCCAAACTCACAGAATTCTGTGCCATTTCTGTGCTGCCTTGCTCCAAATCCTCATTTTCCATTTCTCAATAACCAAAGTCTGCCTGATATTTTATATTACTCCCCCCCCCCCCCCCCCCCCCCCATACAATAAAGTTCACCTGGATCTCTCTTCACGCCCAGTGCTTAATTAATGCTGCCTTTAATTTGCCATTGTTCTGGAATACAGAACCACATGAATACAATACTTGCTTGATTGCAAATCAGACTAAACTTGGCCCAAGAATTTCGTTGGGAAGGAAAACCAGCATATGTACAACCTTCAGTCAGCCTCAGTGTGAGACCCCGGATCTAAAGAAGAATAACTAATCTATAATTGAAATAGATAGATTTGATAAGAATCGTGAATTAGACAGAAATAGTTTTGATTTATGCGACAATAAGGTTCCCTCCAGATAAAATCTTCAAATCTTTTACAGGATATTCTTACATCACAGGATAAATTTGACTGAAAATTGAGGAGCAGATGAAACAGACGCAATCTATACCTCATATTCGACACCAGGCTATGGCGCAGAATAGAAACAACCCAAAACCAAAGGTTAGGTTACTTTTTTGTACATATTTTTATCATGATACTTTATTATGTAACATTTAACTCATAGAGTACTGTAGAATAACTCCAGGCGCATAGAATCAGAACACTTAATATTTGTATAAAACGCGCCATAAGTAAATATATATAACCATATTCATAAATAAAAGACCACAAAAATCACTGAGTGTACATATATGCACTCAAAGACATGGGAATACAGTGGCAGGGAAAAGGATCAGCAAAGGCACGGCTGGGAAACAAGCGGTGGCCTTTGCAAAAGTTCTGTTGATATAACCTAAAGTCTGTAAAGACACCTTCAAGGAAACTTGTGAAACCGCAGTCTAACGATCCCGTCCTAAGTCTCCACATCGCTCAGCTGCGCAAACTTTAAGCAGCCGCATCTCTTGCAATCGATAAAACCATACCAATACCCCAGACTGCAGACTGCAATTAAAACCTGTCCGGAAAATATGGAAAACACGCCAATAGATGCAATAGCTTTAAATGCTGGCGAAAAATTATTTGAGGGAATGCATTTCCAGGGCATATCTTATCAGCTTAAAGGAACACGGATGCGGTGTGGGGTTGTGTTTGTGAACGCTGGCCTTTCCATCCTTACCTGGGATTTGAGCTGTTCCAGTAGACTGCATATCTGTCGGAAATCAACCTTGCTATCGTCCGCCCACACCGAGACCCAAGATATGAGGGCAACAGCAAAAAGTGACAACTCCATTTGGTAAGCTGAAATGTTCTTGTCCATAGGGCCAACACCGAGCGGGTGCCTTTTCGAGCTTCTTTTCCCCCCAGTCGATTTAATGCAGTTTTCACCAGTTTAAATGCGTTTGCTTTTTAGATGATAATAAGGCTTCGTGGTCTAAATTCCAGTACATACATTTGGAATCCTAGTCTTTCCCACATCTGAGAAAACGATTCAAATCCTCAGTTGTAAATGTTACCATTTACAGATTCCTCATCCGTAACATCAGCAATGAAAACATATATCAAAAGTTTTTACAGAATTGCGCAAAAATGTTTAAAGGTAGATTAGTCTTTGCATGCCAGGAAAGTCCCACGTAAGTAAACATAAATTCCGCGTTCAGACCGAAGGTAATAAAGGTCTCTATTGGCTGCTCTTATGCACTGGTTAGTCGGACTGTTTCTATATCCAAAAAACTCCATTCTCCAGATTTGATTCACGAAACGTACTCTAGTCATGTCCTTCTTCGGACTCAATCAACGAGCAGATGTGTCGCTTTATCTTCGGAACCCATTTTCCTCCCATAAACTTACTTAAACTTCAGCCTTAAAGAGCAGACACCATCCTCCATTGACTCGTCCGTCCTCACGCTGCAAACAGCCCATGCATCCCATACTTTTCCCACATGCGGCGCCGATCCTGATGACCACGCTTGCGAAGCGAATTACGCTGGCGATTTTGGAAATGTTTATTTCATTTAGACGCCTCCTGGTTTAGGAAAATCCTCTTCTGGAAAAGTGAGAAACACCCTTTCATCATTTCTGCAGCACAGCAACACTGAATCCAGTTAAATGGACTGGCTTGCAAGAATTGTCCGGTTTTCTCATTACCCCAAGCGATTATAGAGAGAGTATGGTTGTATTTATTTCTTACACTGTCCTGTGCTCATACCTTTCGCTCCACTCCCGCTTTCTCATAAAGTATGAGATGTTTTAGTTATTTGTGTACCGCCGTCCTCCTCCTAAGGACACAGCAAATGCCCGAAGTGGCTGCGTGAAGACAGCGCGTCAGTCGCAAAGTTGCTGCCGCTCCTGCGTTTTCTGCCGAGAGACGGCCAGTTCCGCTCCATGCTAAAGGTTTTCTCCCCCCTTGCCGGCGTGTGCTGCGCAGCCCAGTTGCGTTGACATGAAGGGAGGGTGGGATGGGGTGAGGTGGGGGGGGGATCGCACGATGGTTTTCTCTCGCGTCCTGCCCGTCTTTCGCCGCACGTCTCACTCCCCCTGGCTGCTCAGCCTCCATTCACAGCGTGGGCTCCGCGAAGGGCGGGCGCCGCGCCGAGACCTTGCCTACTTACTGGCTTTTTCAATCTCGGATGATTCAGTCTTTTATTTTTTTCCCCCCTAGATTGGCAATTTGAATCCGAGATCGCGGTGAGTGTTTGATTTATATACCACGATGATTTATGACTGCGGATTATTCTGAAATTGTAACTGAGGAAGGCCAGAAGAAGAAGAAAAAAAAGTTTCTTTTACGCAACGATTTACTTTGTCATCCTTACATGGAGCCATACCAGGATACCACCTGAATGTATTTAGGGGTTACAGCAGGGGGGGGGGGGGGAACTGTTGCTTTCAGACATATTCATGAGGCAGTAACTTTGTTCTTACAGTGCAGAATTTGAAGAGTCCAGGTGGCACACACTAAAATGCTGTATCTCACATGCCCGAGGTCAGCTGCAGATTCTGCATCTGCCTGTCCACTCTTTACCTTGTAATTTCCCCTTCCCTTCCCCTTTTCTCTGGTCTCTCGTGGTCGGAACCTGAGAGCGGTCCCGGCTGTCCTTAGGAGGAAGGAGACGGAACATTCCAACAGCGCGTGATTCAGCATCGATTAATATTTAACTGGTCCAAGGGTGGTCAGGAGTTGAGGAGGAAGACGGAGATCGGAGAGACGCTTAAGAAAAATACAAATGAAACTTTAATTCTCGCTTTACAAAATGGCAACTAGATTAATGGTGCAAACTTATTAAAGTTCAGAAGGTTTTCATGCATAAATGTATGTGCCGTCGGGCGGGCGGCCGGCCGGCCTACTGCGATGCGGCCGAGGCCTCTGCAATCGTTACTCTAAGTCAAAGAGTCTCGCTAAAGGACTGAGCCAATCGAGGGAAACGTGTCTGATCAGCGAAAAGTGCCACTCTGTCAACATCTGAAGGAGAGTGTCTTCGCTTTGTACCCGGGCCTTGGTGCAAACATTCTTTTCAGTGTCCTTTGGTGTGTCCTCCTGTGGGTTTCCCCTGAACTGAGGGATTTCTAGTTTATTTGGTGGTTTATACTCCCTGGCCTGGGTCAATTACCCAAATGGCACATTGAGAAGGAATCTTTTGCGCTCTTATTTAGTGGCACGGGTTATCCGCTAGGGTATCGTTTTTACAATAAAGGCTCTTCCATTTAACCTTGACGTCCCTACCAGCTTTTTTTTTTTGTAGCTGTTGTTTATTTGTATGTTTGTTATTTATCATGTACAGTTTTTGTTCTGTCTTTTTATGCTGACGAATTTGAATACGACTTTCTGCTAAATTATTCATGAATGCAATAAATTGCATTCTTTAAATTTCGGCTCCTTCACGGGTACAATGTGCTTTCGAACGTATATATGCGCCCCCCCCCCCCACCCCCGAAAAACAGAAAGGTTCAGGGAGACTTCGTCTCGAAAGGCAGGGTGGAATCACACATTAGTGTCGGGCCTAGTTTTGGGTTAACGAATGAAGGGGCTCAGCTTGGAGAGCTATGTCCCATCTTGCAAACATACAGATAAATGAACCAATAAAAAGTGAGTGGTCCATTAAGATGGGAGGAGGGGGTGCACCAATAGGGGGGGTGGGTGTCCACCAGTGCAGCAAATCCCTGTGCAGGGCACCATCCCATAAGTGGAGGGCAAGCATCTGCGTTGAAGGTCATATTTCTCCCCACTGTTTCCCGTGCCCTGAAGGTTTACGAGACTAATTACATCAGTTCTGGTGTTACATGAGCAGAGGGGGCAGTGGTTTTCTAAATTATTTTCAGCGAGGCCTCCGTTCTATTCTGCCCAGGGGTCCTACTTTATACACGGGCCCAGTAAACCAGATACGATAAACACCTTAATTCTTACATTGCCCCCTGCTGTAGAGGGCAGGTAGTGCCGGGCACTGGAAAATCGACTTTTTTCAGCTGTCGCAAAAGAATTTTTGCGGTTCGCCGAGTTGCCCACAGGCCGGCTCACATGCTGGTTCTGAGCTCCAAAGCAAACTAAATGCTGCATTTCGAGACCAAACATCTAGCTATGTCACTACATCTGACCAGCAGAGGTCATCGTTGCCCGTTTTGGTAATCGACGGACGCAGAGACATCCACAGTACGTTTCTAGTTTCTCTGACCGCATTTATTTATTGCTAATAATCTTTGAGCTTTTAGCTGTATTCATGCATACGTTGGATTATTTATCTGGTCTGCAGATTTTTTAGGACATTGAATGTATTATATACTGTACACATTTAACCATTCTTTCTTCAAGCAACATATGACATTTGAAAGAAAAAAAATCTGTCAGCTTAATAGGTCACTTTCACAGCAATATTCAGGTAAAAATATAAACAGCTCAGGGGATATACGTGTGCAGCTGAGAGACGGGGGGCCACATCTGGTACTTCTCTCAGAATGATATCTAGCGCACGCCATCGGCTGCAGAGCGTAAAACGATCCTGGAGGGATCACCGGTACCTTTTTAATGAAAGCTAAGATGAAGTTTGTCATTGTACGGTCATGCCGTGTGACAGCTCACGACGGGGCAGAAGGTGTGAAATGGGAGAGAGGAGCGTCCGCGTGCTGTGGGGGGGCAGGGGGGGGGGCAGGGATATTACACGTTACAATGTGCTGTGCAGGCAGCCACACCCTGATATAATCCTGGAAGAGAGAATCAGCACATGTCAATCAGAAGTGAGATCCCGCTAAGATTTGCCGTAGATAATTCCATAGTTATTCCTGGACCTGTAGTACGAAGCGGGGTTACTGGCTTATCGGGGTAACTTGTCAGATTTAAGGTAGTCTGGGCAAAATGTATGTGAAAGAATACGAAGTCCATTTAGACCATGGTACCTTAAATCCGACGAGTTACCCCGATAAGCTAATAACCCCACTTCATAGTACAGGCCACCGTTTTTTTCTTCTGGTTACTGGGCAACGTAAACAAAATTGCCGACCTATTGCCGCTTCTGGTGAAACAATTAAATAAGCTGGATGACCTGATTGGTGTAAGGCCACTGAATAAGTACTCGAGGCAAGGCACCGTTAGCTTCTGCTGCTCGTGAACAAGGGGAGGCGCTGGGAGAAGCCGTGCCAGGCCATAAAAATACCACGCGGCACATAAGGATTATACTGCACTATGCTCGCGACTGCTGGAGTTATGCGACTGCAAGTTTCACATGCATCGTTGGCACTAAGCTGCAAGGTTAAAATGCGATCCTGTGAATAAAACGCAAACTAAAGAGGACTCGTTTCATAGCGCCATGCCATATCTACAAAATGTACACTATCCTATAGTGTATCAATCTTATGACACGGCTGGGGGGGGGGGGGGGTTGCATCTAACCCTTGCTCTGTGCCCATAGGGTTTGCGTGTTTTCCCCGTGTTACTTTCTACAGTGACCAAGGAAATTTGATGAGGTGGTGTTTTTAAACTACCATTAGTTGAACTGGTGTCTGTAATTGCCCTTAGCGTGTGAGTGTGTACCCTGTGGTGGCTTGGCGTCTCGTCCAGGGGTTCCTCCTGCCTTGTTCCCGTTGCTTCCTGAGACTGGTTCCAGGCTCACCTTGACCTTGTTCTGGATAAAGCGACTATAGAATATAGATGGAAGCATCCTCACATGTGGAGCGGCTGCTTCTAAAACACACGCACGTCTTCAGACGCGTATCGTCCCGGTGCGCCGGGCAGTTAACAGCCCTGTGGATTAAGTTCGCAGCCTGAAAGCCAATTAGGACGCTTTAGGGAAACAGCAAGCAGGGAATCCTGGGTCACAAAGCGGGAGCCGAGCTAATCAATTCCACACGATTAGCCTTTGTTTAGCACAATTAAGGAATCTTGCCCGTTCAAAGATGTATTGAGAACATACCAATTATTTAATGGGGTTGACTACCCCTTCAATCCTCAGAGTCCTGTGCTAATGTGTACAGTTAACAGACAGGAACACGACCTTCCTTCATTTATTCGGGTCACTTTGCCCCGAGCTCCTCGTATCTGGAATCCTAGATATCGTCACGTAGGGTAATAACCACAGGGACGAGCTCAGACCGGCCCGCGCTGAACGTTCATGGGGAGCCTCCAAAACTTTTCCTCTAATTTTGTAGACTCCATTGCAGCAGCGGATGGGTTAATTTGGCCCATTCAGCAGGGTTCAATTCCAGGGAATGAGTCAGTGTGGTGTGCATCGAGAACAGGCCAATCTAATTACGCCCTGATTCCAGGGGCTCTCACAGATTGCATTAGTCCTGCTCATATGAGTTGGGACTCCAGCACAATTGTTACACCATTAGATTAAGCAGCTCTGAGTTGCAGGGCCGCTCTCTGTGGCCATTGGGGGGGACGAGTGCCGGAGGCAACCATAAGTAATGAATATCATTGCCGGCTCAGTTAACGATGGGGAGGGACGTCGAACTTAAGCTCACGTCTGTCTGATTCTTCACCTCCCTGTGAACGTATTGTTGTCGGTTAATGACCAGCAGGATAAAAGGCACCTTGTTTTGAAGGCGTTTCGTCTGCATCATCCCATGGCATTTGTTCGCAGCCCCCTGTCCCCGATTCCGAAGGCATTTTCTGTGGAACGATGGGGGAAGGTCGTGAATGCTCTAACGAAGATCTGTTTTTTTGGGCATTCATGGTGAGTGTAATGAAAATTGGCTGGTGCTTTTCCCGATTGCTACGACCTGCCCTCTTTGGTAGGGTTACGCGTTCTGATTTCCCTCTTCCGTCACGTGCATTTCTTCTGCTGATTGTCTGCTTCGGTGGGAGGTTCCCTTCTCCAGCCCCATCGGTGGCCATTTCTCAGTGAGCGGCCCGCGCTATAGAAACTACACACAAGGGTTTTTCCCTGAGCCGTTGTGATTGGCCAGTCACGTGGGTCCTCTTACCAGCAAGGGCCAACAAACCCGCAGTGCGCTCAACCCAAATCACGAAGCGACAACCATAAAATAAGGCTTAATAAGCAAGTGCAGTAATGTTGAACAACAGGAAATTGACAGAAAAATTTGGTGCTCGGGGCCCGGTGGCCAATAAACGAAATGGATGGGCATGGTTCTCACAAACAAAGGGCTCATTAAAGTGAAGCGATGGCTTTCTTCCCACAGACGCTCGGAAGTGACGTCTGTGATTCTCAGGGCTCCTTGTAAAGGAAAAACTTATAAGCCCCATCAGCGGAGCAATGAACTTCCACCGGTCGCCTTAAACTTTCCGCAAATGGCCTCTTTGCGGCTAACCACGGCTACGCGCAGTAGACCCATCTGCGTCAAGGTGCACACGGCACTTCTGTGGCCTCAGAACATTACGCCGACATCTAATTTATTATCGGGGAATCGGCGCATCTCAGTACACTGCCTTTGCCCCGTTGTGGCGGATCCTCAAATACCCAGGCCTTCATCGACCAGCATCGCGCCAACAATAGCATTGCATCATTTCTCCGACAGAAGGGGGACTGGCACTGCTCCTCTTTTCACCCACAGGACAGCCCATTAGCTGTTCCGGCCATAGTGCGCTGGCCCTTGCGTCGTCTGACTTTCGATACCGCTGGCCAGGACGACCTTTGGATCCTCGATTTTAATCAAGGAGAAGTAAAACGCCGAGCAAGGGGGACCAGGGGAGTTTGTACGCGCCAGGGAGACACGGGCTGATGTGAATCACCCTGCCTCAGAACAGGTTGTGCTGTCTGCATGTCTGATCACCAGAGAGAGCGGAGACCAGACGCTCTGCCGCATCGCCCACCTGCCACAGGATCCAGATCTCTGCCAGTGTCGTGCATGACTAACCGTTGTTTGTTCTGCTCCCAGTCATTTGTCATGATAAAGTATCTCCGTTAACGAACCCATATGCACAGTTTGCTGAAAACAGGTTTATCGAACAGATCACTCTACTCTCTTACAGGACTCCAGCTGAGCCCAGATAAGATAATTGGGTTAATTGTCCTCCTAACCTGTTTAATCCTTCTTTCAAGCTATTCTTTAAGTTATTCAAGCTAACATTAAAGGTAAAGGCATAAGCTTACACTGGGAAAAGGCATATGCATGCATGTAAAACGCCAACCACACGAACGGCACCAACCTCCCAAACAAAGGCAGAGACCCCTATTAATACATTCACAGGCCCTCTCTGATAGCTCGGGAAGTTCGATCCTTTGTCCCATTTGGCCTTTTAATGCCTACATTTGTCAGCGTTAGAGGCACAAGCAGAGCCAGGCAGCACTTATCTGCCCAGGATCTGCTTTCCTGGAGGGCTTCCAAAGCACTAATCTGATACAATCATTAGAAAATGTGTTGAACGCTGCTGTCGACAAGAGGAGGACAGCGACCGCGGAGGAGAAGAAGCAGAAAAATGGACCCATATGCCGAAGTCTTTTTTTTTTTTCAGATGATACATGGCTGCAAGAGAGACAGGGAAGGAGGATGGGAAAATAAAGCACATGTTTGATTTTTGGTGGCAGCAATGCATATCTGGGCTCCAGGTGCAGCCCTAGCGTTTCTTTATAGACACAGCGCTCAGCCTCTCATGATGTTCCCATTTACTCACCATCGCTTCCCTAGTTCATATGGAGTTTCATTGTTTCCACTCTGCATTCTTCAGATCTTATTTTCAATGGGCGTAATAAATATTTTTACACTTGGAAGCTGTAAACCTCCCCTCGAGTGTCTACACCTTGACAGGTCAGTTTTCAAAGTCCGGATGGCCGTGAGGAAAATTGAAAACCTTTTTTTTTTTTCTCGTTATATATGATATTCCAGAACTTTTTTTATTTTTTTTTTGGGCCGTGAGTCAACAAATGCATTCTTTACTGCGCTAGAGAATAAATCCCAGGGGATGGATGAATCGGCGTACTCGTGTAACGTAGAGGTGCACGCATATCTATATTTCAGGAATATTTCCACAGGTGGGATAGCTTACAGCTCGGGTTCCAGTTGGCTTCTTTTACAGTTGCTTCATGTAGATGTAATACGGGACTCATCTTTTAATCACGCAGTGCAAATATGGTGCGAATGATAATATAATGAATTTTCCCTGCGTGCGCATCTCAGGCTTGCCAAGTTCACCTAGAACACAAAAACTGGCAGAAAAGAGAAAGGCCTGTTGAGTCAGCAGAACAGAGTTGTAACAGAGAGCTGATGAGAAATCATGGTGGTGAGGGGGGGTAGCTTAATATATATATTAAACAGCGACCTATATTACCACTGTGCACGTGGGATTTTCAGCTATACCGCCGTCGAGTTTAAAGCTCTGAAAATTCACACTAGTGTCACAGAGCGGAACAGCGATACTTAGTTTGGGTGTTAAATTCCACTTTAATGGCGATGTAAAGAGTTAACGACTCTGATGTTCCGTTCCCTTAAGCTCAGCGTAGCTATAGCGTTTCACAGCTCCATAATGACGCCGATCAAATGCACCCACACAAAAGACAAAATAAATACGCCGCTCTCATTTGAAAATGACAAAGGACAGCGGAGGAAATGGACCACTGTCAGAGAGGATGCGTTTTTCATGCAAACACGCGGGCAGCTTTTCGGTTACAAAATATAAAGCGATGGAGTTTTCTTACAGACGTGAAGACGGAGGCGGGGGGGGGGGGGGGGGAGGGGAGCAGAGATGACATCATCTGATTTGGGCCTTGGTGTATGGGTGGTAGGGCCGCTTTGGCACGGCTGGGGGGAATTAAAACAGTGTACAATTGCTACCAGATGGAACATGACCACAGACGATGTGATCAGAAACAGATATTCGCTGGCATGCAGAAAAGAGGGGGTTCATACGAGTGACCATAGACACGCGCTCCCGGGTCAGGAGTATAACGAAGGTAACTTAGTAACTTCTGCTCTCCATCTGAGAGTCGATACTCGCTTCAGGCTGTAAGGAGACCACTTTGCACGCATACAGGCACAGGAATACAGAGCTGATCCGGTTTAATGAGGAATATAATGACCTTCTGACAGTGAATTATGGCGAGCTTTATCTCCACCTAACTGATCCACCTCTTCAAAACCTCCAGAGGTGGTCTAGGGTTTCATCACCCTGGTCTGAACTTGCAAAAGGGTGTCATATTAAGTAGCTTGTTTTCTTAATTGGCTGTAGAAATTTTACTTCTTTGCTGCTTAAAGAAAAGCAACCATCTTTTAAAAATGATCTGTCGTTGGAACATGCAGCCACATTTCCGTAAAAGTTTATCAGTTTGGTCAAAACATGCTGTTTGACTTAAAATGATGTCGAATAAAAACATTTTGTTAATGATGCATAATATAAAAAAATTACTTATGTTATTATTTCAGGCATGACACAATTGTTCTTTAAAGAAATATTTTTGACACCCTATCATTAATTCATACGCGTGATTGTTATAGGCATCTATCGAAACGTGTATTGATCCTTTATAAGAGATACCCGAACGTTTGCTTTAAGGAGCTGCTTTTCAGCTGCTGTTGACCTGGGTAATGTGCTTCACTGTGGTGGACGACGGATTCAGTGTCTGCAGAAATAAACCAGAAGCTTCCGCCTGCCCCCAGGCACGCCGCGTAGGGCAGATGGCGTGAGAGATATGTGTATACACTCTCCTTCGCCCGTTGGTTTATATGCTTCTGTTTTCATCGTTTCTTTTTTAACATGGAAAACTCTCTTGTCGGGAATCAATAACATCTATCAAGCTTTCACATTACCCCTCGCCCCCGCTCCTGACTGCGAGAGCGGGTGGGAGTTTCCCGTAGCTTCTGCCACGCTTTCTCGACACTGATGTCGTTACCTTGAGGGAAATTGATGGCGAGGCACGCTGAGCCGGGCTGGCGGAGGTGTCTGACAGCCGCTGATCTGCCCGTCAGCTGTCGGCCTGCCAGGACGCCACCGCTAGTTCGCTTCGGATGCTAACTGGGCTCCCGGCGGCCCGGGAAGAACATGGTGCACTTTCCAGGCGCGAGGAGAGTGAACCTTCCTGTGCCATCAACCGACTGGCAAAGTGCATTAACATGAAGCCCCCACGGGCGAAGGGAGGGCCTCCATCTCTGCCCAAATAAAGCCCAAGGACGGCATATCGGGTCACAGAATCAAGGATTTCACATTTGAGTGATCAGTATAGTCGACACGTCAATGTAAGTCTCTCTCGTGCAGCCGACATTTCATGATGTCGTGAGGATGCACTTTGCTATCTACCAGTCATCTCAGGCTGTACGTTACTATGGCATAAAGGCCCAGGTATTCATTTTAAACCGATTAAAAGCCTTGAAATCTTCAAGTAGAGGACGAGGAATCTTTGATAGAAGAGACTGCTTCGTGTCCTCCATTACCTTAGTCAGGTGCTGATAGGACGTGATGATGTACTGTCCTTTTCGCTCACTGTGGGGCACACGAGTGCAGCCCAATTACAGTAATCGAAAGCAGAAGATGTGTCCAATTAACAGGTAAAATGGGAACGTAACCGGGAGCAGCGGGAAACAGTTAGCGCACGGCAAAAGAGGGGGGAAATTGGCCATTATTTACGTTTCACATGCCAACGCAATTATCTATCAGTGCCACACCGGCAGGGGAGGGGGGGGGGGGGGGGGGTGGTGCGCGTGAATAAACAACAGGACAGGAAGAGCTGGCAGGTGCTGGGGGTGGAATCTGACCATCAGAAGAAAGCACTTGCGATGGGAGGCGTTAAACCACATCTTTGCATAATATACTTTTAAGGAAATGCACTGAGCTGTCAAAGAAATCCAAACTGCGTGCCTGGTGTAGTACATGAAGTATCTGTCAGGAAGGGCTTCGCCATTAACATTATCGCTTCACCCTCTTCCGCCTTCTTTCCCCCTCATTCATATGTCAGCCCATGCATGGATGCTCATCTTTTTGTTGCTTACAAAACGCACACATCAAAATGTTTTCCTTCACCCCACCTTCCCACTGACTCTTCACCGACCTCAGACAACAATTTATAATAATCGCGCAGACAGTCTTCATGTTGATGTGATCATTCCACAAAGCACCCCGATGTGTGTGGCGGGGGACATCCTGGGTGTGGTTAGCACCGTCCAGGGTGAGGGCGTGGGGGTGTGGGGGAGCAGAAAGAAAGCCTTTCCCCACCAAGAATTACCTCACCTTGTGCACACAGCCAACATGGACCCTTGCCCTGTTAAAATCACTGCACCAGATGATTCCAACTTCATAAGTCTTTTATTTCTGTACTTCTGTACTTTCCCAGGGTTGTTATATATGAAATGCCGAATTTTGTCTTCATAGGCACGGAAGGTGACTAATTTTACAAGAAACGGGATTTACAGTCAAGGAAAGTGGGTGAGCAATGATGTTACAAGTTCGACGTGGCGTCAATCACCAGCCTAGGAAGTCAGTCAGGTAACACAGATGGGACGTTATTTCTATTAGCAGTGCTGCCATTCGGACTCGACCAGGCACCAGTGCCTGCAGTCGGCTCTGCTTCCAAACCGCTTCAGTTGTTCCGCACAGAGTGTCTCTTAGACAGCCTAGTGACTGCCACTCGGTGACAGCTGTGGCTTCAGGGCTGGGGTGCGGCTGAGGATGGGATCACATGACCGGAACGACCTGGCGTGCCCACAGTTCTGCCTGTCTTACTGATTACACGACCTCAGCATGTTCCCATTGTTTATGTGCCCATAATGGTCTTGGCTTTTTAACTTTGCTCCAAGAATTAATGACCAAAATCATATGCCAGCACTACATCCTCTCCTGTCACTCCTTTGGCTCTGTATTACGGCAGTAGTTACCGGAGAAGCCCAGAACATTCCCACACCGGCTCCATGGCGGCGACACTCCGCCACATCCGCTCCTACGGTCGGAAGTTAACAAAGGCGAAATGAAGCGGCACTTGGCATGTCCCGTGTTGCTCCTCCTTGCGTCAGTGATACTAAACCACAGGGGTGGCCCTTCCAACAGAGCTAGCATGACTCAAGGGGAGCAGGGGGTTAAAAAATGGAAAGAGAAATTAACTTACAGGATCTCGTTTACAGCTCATAAGTCCAGGGCCTGGCAGCTTCTAAGTTCAAGGACAGGATCCAAGATTTGCAGTCTGGCAGCGTGACTCCGACATGATCCCCGCGTGTGATTATGTTTATGGAGAGCGGGACCTTCTCTTTGGCCTGCCTATGATGGAAATTTTGTACTTTCCAGACTACAGGAAAGTAATGTTTCCTTGGTTACATCTCACATATCCTCTTAGTCTCCTACAGCTTAGGAGCAGCCAGGCCAACTGGAGGAAGTTCAGGAACGGATCACTTTACAAAACATTGGCAATCTCTAGTTTAGTTACTGCTGAGGTGTGTGAGAAGTCCCAGTCATTTAAGATGTTACAGCTAAAACAAATAGATTCCAATAGTAACACGCGCAGCCAATACATCAACGCATGTCATGAACTGCAGTGCCTCAAAGCGTGAGAACGTCCATCCATCCATCCGCATTCGATACCTGCTTGAGCAGTGCCCGGCTCTGATGTGTGTGAGAACACGTCGCCTGATTATTGCTCTAAAGCAAAATCTAACATAAACTTACATTTACTTGCGTGGCTTATGCTTTTATCAACCTATCCCCCCCCCCCTCCCCCCGATGCGAGCCAATCACCTCCGTGCTTCTTTTCAATCTACATGACCCCTACCCATTTCCTGCAGCACGTACAAAAAAACTCTTCTCCCAACTAAACTAGGTTATTGTCACCCATATGAGGAAATTCCATCACCGTTTTTGGTTGAATAAGTTAAGTTAAGCATTCATTTGTTCTTCTGTGCCTTCATTGTGATTTAAGCAATGAAGACAATTACAATGCAATCCTCAAATGTGCTTATACATTAATTAAACTTGGTTGCTTCCCTGCTAATTAAGCCATGGAGGCTGTAATGTAAATGTGGAAGAAGGCAGACTGCACGACTAAAGGACTATTTGTCCATCTTTCGAATAAGAACGGGCAGGTCGCGGGGAGCTATTAAAGGAGATCGACACCCGGAGGATTGCGAAGGATCCTGAGAAATATAGCAGTACTGCTGCCAGATTCTGCTCGTTGACCTGATTATCTGCGCTAACTAATAACCCGTCTGACTGAGAATCACTGGCCCACCGTGCGCATGGTTCACGGCACATGGAACGGGAGATGCACTCCAAAACACACCCCGCAAAAGGTTTCACACTCAACTTTTAGGCCTGCAAATGTTTCTATCAGGATGGAGGCACCCGGGAAATAAATAATTAGTGTAAACCTGTGTTGGGTCTTGACTGCTCTCTTGCAGCAGGAAACCTTGTGGCCAAAGGCACCTCTAACACCGGACTGACCGGTGTCTTGCGCCCCCCACCCCCCACAGGAGGCTGCGGTGCGCCGGTGCGTTCAGCATGGCCGATTCTGAAGATCCAATCTCACCAAGGCGTGTCGGGAGAAATGGACGCACAAAAAGACACTCTGGGCCGTTTCCCTCCTGACAGGTTTCTGGGGAAAAACCCGGAAAGGAAGACGAATGAATAGAGGAAGCATGAGGCCTGGAGATCTCAATGGCTTGTGAAAGGCATCTGTCAATGGGCAACTTAGGCAGCAGATGAATGCGTCCCGCCTCCAGCAGCCCCTATCAGGCCTGCTATTTGACTAAACTATTTAGGCACGAGGCCACTGTTGTTATGGCAACACAAAATGACCAATGGGTAAAGCGGGCCCACGGTCACACCGACCAACCACTTTGCACGGCACAGTACAAAACCATCCAGTTTCCAATAATGCTAAACTAACAAATGCATTTGAGAACTAAACCATTAAGTCAATAAAAAATTATTGGTAGGTGGAGGGGCAGGACAGTAATTGCTGCATGAACAGCCTGTTAACCACCAAGGGTCCCTAATTGCAAGTCGACCTCTGCAAAGTTGTTTTTATAAAAATTTAATTAAAAAATCATTAGGAGTGGCGCATGTGATAATGCGAAACACACTTACATTCTAATTCATAGCCAACAGGCACCGGCCAGATGCACAGGCCTGGACTAAATGCGAAGGAAAGGAAAAAAAAAATCTGCTGAATAATTTCATGCGTCATGATCCTTTACATTAAAATAATACTTTCGCGGAGTCAAGGCCGTATTAGTATTAGAGTGATTCTAAACAGTGTGATGAGAAAGCGTTCTGATTACACTGCCAGTCACTACACTACCAGTCAAAAGTTTTTGCACACATTGAGATTTTCTGCATTTGCATGTTACTCACTTCACATTTACTGAAAATACACTCAAAATTCTTTGCTAACAAATACATTTACAGTATGTTCACCATTTGACTACCTTTATTAGCATGAAAATGTCATATCTTTGATTAATCAAAGTGACCTCCTCTAGCAGTTATAACAGCTGAGCATTCAAGGCAATTCTTTCTACAAGGGACATTAAATACTGCTCTGTTTCATGGGGTGAAACAGTTAACTGGTGCATTTAAAGTTAAAGGAGAGCCTAGAGTGTGACTGCCATCACCACACAAGCACTTCAAAAGGATGTCAGACATGCACTGTTACATACTCTTTCCATGTTATAAATGAAACTTATTTTAGTTAACTTATATTTTCATTTATAGTTGATCACTCAACTTTCCAATGCTTAAGAAAAAAAAATCTGCACGTTATGAAATAAATGGAAAAGTGGCAAAATCCTGTGGGCTGCAAAAACTTTTGACTGGTTGTGAGTGTGTGTTTTTATTATTATATAGAAAAGAAATGGCTGGAATATTGCAAGCAAGAATTCACCTTCGTCTAAATGTCTGCTGCGATATTAATGACAGTGAACTTCATGTTAAACGACGGAAAGGCACCTGATAATGAATGCAGAGAAGCTGAAAGCACGCTCCCGCCTTATAATTCTCCTTTTATTTTTTTTTGCTTGACAGCCGACAGCAGGGCCAGGCCCTTGGTAATGACACTCTGCTGAAAAGGCCACCATATGGTGAGTCAGTGGGGTAGCCTGTTATGATAAGCACCGTGGCAATATGGGTAATCAATTAGAGAGGGGATTTCTAACGAAAGCTGGGCCGCACGTGCAGCCGCACGGATGCACACCCCCACGTCGGCAGTCACCACTGACGTGCGCCCACTCTCTGTTAGCCCCTGAGCGGAAAATGATGTGACCTCCTTACATGCCCACCTCCCTCCGCAGGTCTATAAAAGAACTTGATGGGCGCTCTGGGGTGGAGGGGGGGCGGGCTCAGCAGTTTTTAATGGAAACATTAGGGAAACGTTGCCTGGGGTGATGTTGGCTGGACAGAGGTGCCTCGATGCAGAGGCCACATGAATGTGCTTCTGGATGCAGTAAATATGAGGTGGTGGTTTTAGGCTTTTCAGTTCTGTCTTTGGGAAGGTCTATTTTTTTTTTATTCAGTCCTGGAACGATTTTGATTCTACATTAATTTAAGATGAATTACAGAGACTCATATGGAAACTAAATGCACAGATATGTGCTTGTTGTGGTTTTCCCCTTTAAGCCTCTGAATTATTTAAAAGGAGGAACACACATCCTGAGTGGCGACACACGTCCGGTCCGCATATGTGCCGGCTGGGTTAACGCCGGATTCAGACACCAATTCCTGGCTTGCGAAGAGAGAAACCGGGTGACGGGAAGGTGGAGAGAAACCGGCGTCTGCGAGCTTGTATCCGGGGCCAGCGGACTCCTGCGGCGCCATCGGAGAGGACAGACGATAGCCCATTAGCGGGCACAGCGGGGAGCAGGCCGGGGACGGCGGCTCGGGCCGGGGGCCGCGGTACCGAATGGGAAGCGGCCCTGTTCTCTCCTGGAAAGAAGGAGGGGGAAGGCAGAGGAGCATCGGGGAGTGGGTGTCGTCTGGATAAGGGGGGAGTGTGTGGATTAGGAAGTCTCCCTGTTCCGCCATAGAGGGGGACGATAAGGGTAAATGCACGCATGAACGGGCACTCTCTCATGTCCGCCTGCCGCCCAGGCCTGTGTGGCCTGAATGGGGAATAAGGTTGGGGGGCTGAGAGGGGCTGGGGCAGTAACCTGGGCCGGCTGCCGGGCTGGGGGGTAATTGCAGTCCTGATGCAGCTCTGGCCTCAGTGACAAGTAATTACATCCCGTCCTTAAAAGGGACCGAAGCACTGCCAGGTTTTTTAACTCCGTCTTTGTTGTTCGTTTTCCTGGGGTGTAAATGGCCTCGCTTGCTAGTCCCGTCCCGTGTGTCCTGAAATGAGCTACATCTCCACTGAAGGCAACCCGAGCTCGAAGTGACGGGTCGGCCCGCCGGCCTGAATCGGCGATGGTGCCGCCCACCTGCCCCGAACGCCGAACCCATCGGCGGATCTTTGTCTGCAGGCAGATGGACATGAGGCGGATTCAGAAAAATAGCTAAAAGCGCTGCGTTCAGTGTCCGTTGCTTAGTTTTCATATCAGTTGCTGTTTATTTGGTTATTAAATTCATTATTTATTTCATATCGTTTTATTAAATGTGGAACAATGTGCCACTGCAATTTCCACCGATTTCTTTAGGTATATTAGGTGACTTTAGTACTCGGTAAACAAAAGGAAAGGTGAAATGTTCGATAAGCACCTTAACACTTACATCTTACATACATACTATGCATGACATACTACAAGGACCGATGGAAAATCTGTGCCAGAATGAAAATGTGTCTTTGTAATTGTGGTCGTGTTCAACAAAAAATCTCCTAGGAATGTTCTAGACTAAAAACTGATATCATCATTAATTATTAGGAGCATTATAAAATTATGAAATAATTACAAATATAATAGAACTGAATTAAATGAGTGAATTTATTATGAGGATTTGGATAGGGCAAATTTTAAACCCCCCTCCCCTCCCCCCCACCAATTAAAATGAGTGGATAATACACACATCTTACAGGGGCCCAGTCAGTCATATGCAGCATCCTCTCATCTGCCTTTCTGACGTCCTGGGGGGGGACCTTTATCATGGCGGGGGGGTTATGAGCAAGAGTCACGGCCAGGCTTTCTTACACCGTAACATACTTTGGCTATTTCGATGGGATGTAAATTAGATTGCAAATTATGTTACATTGGGTCAGAATGCAATTTGCATAAATAGTTGAATTAATGTACCTGAACATCAAAAGCACAGAGTAAATTCCGTGGAGGTTCCTTATCACGCTTCCTCCTCTAGAAGACGAAGCGCTGCAGTAACCATGGAAGCAGCGGCTGAGCTAAACCTAAGCTAACCTCGACAGAACCGCAATAGTTAATAAACACCCAAATAAATGCTTAGAGCTAACAGTCATGGAGCAGGGGGCCGAGAGGGCATCACTTATTCTGCTAATAATTATGCTCCCTCTTTGTTAAATCCATCGGCCAAACAGTAAAAATAAAACAATATATTATATAGCGAATAACAAAACAAACAAGGCCTTGAAACGTGCCTTTTGTATGCCAGTCAGCAGAAAACATCAATCCTGCCATCGCAGCTCGGCCTGTTACTGAGTGGCGGATAGCCAGGAGGATGGTGTCAGATTAGTAAATACGCGCGTATTTCCAAATCTTATCATTTGAAGTGATCTTTTTAAGCTGTTCTCTACTTTTTTTCCCCCGCAAAATTACAACCCTGTTCCAGTGTTTCCCAGGATAGCATTAGCTTGAATTTTTCTGCAGCGCTCACTTATCGGCGAGGTCACCAGCTAACACCGATTCCCTAGTAGCTCTTTCTTTTGTTCGTTCGTTCCTTTTCTCTACACCCGGTGGGTGACGCGGGGCCAGAGCCGGCTGTGGGGACGTTGTCTGGCCGGCACCTGATAGCTGTGTTAATGTACCCCAGAAATTCGCATAACAGCAACGGCAGCAATCCTGTCCCGGCCACAAAGAACTCCCTGCAATAATTAGCGAGTGACTTTTCTTTCTTAATTGCCGTAAATGTAGCATAATGGATTAGTCTGAGTGTGGCTGGCGCCGACTCACGCGAGCTGAAGATCTTCCACTGGGAAACTATTTGAAGCAGTCTTATTAGCACTCAGGGTCTTGTACCTACCTGTACGACATGGCGTTCAGCTGCTCAGTTGTAGCGTTAGTATTTTTGGCACATTCCCCATGCTCTAAATGCAGCCCCCCCCCCCCCCCCCCCCCCCCCCGGCCCCCTTCCCCGAGGTGCTTTTAAACACCTTCAATCACACGGTGGTTGACATTCTGTTATCTGTCGGACCAGAAATTACAGTTGTTGCCGAGCGAGAGTAACTAAAATAAAACTGTAGGAGATTACCGGCGAGCCGACCAGGTGCGTATTTAAAATGGATCTCGATATGCACCCGCGATACGTCTTGGACCTCGCCGCCGGCCGCGGCACGCTGTGAATTCCGCCTCGATCATTTGCCGCCTCCCAGGCCTTTCAAGTCACTTTTTTTCTGAGCATCGCTCTGCCAGGCCAGTCCTCCAGGGGCACAAAAGTAAAGTCAGATTTCCAAGCTTAGATTGAAAGTCTTCTCTAAACAATGGAATCAGGGAAAGAGTGAATGGGGCTGAATGGCCTATTTATACCTGCTTAGCCTTTTGAAATTATTAAAAAAAAAAAAATAAATCAGCACAGGTTTTTTGGTTTAGCTTTCCGCCCAGGTCTGTAAATGACTTTTTCGTGAGCCTAATAGGAAATTATACGTTATTATGTTCCGGGCACCTGACACACTGATTATAAAATGATAGAACACAAAGACAAAAAGGAGAAGGAAAAACAACAAATGCATGGGAACACACTGATTTATTCTGAAAAGAGATACATTTTAAATTCATTACTCTTTCAATAGGCAATATACACCTCATTACACTAAATGAAAAATAGATTGTTTTCCTTTCTCTCGTCCCACCAGTAGAATCCTTTGAAGAACCAACATATTCTCACAGTTTTTTTTATTCTGTCCCAATTGGCCACCTGGAGAAAGAGAACAAAATGAAATAAAGTGATGTGGTGAAACAGGCCCATCTATTTCAAACCATCCTGAATGTTGAAGAGATACAACAAAGATTAAATCTAATCTAAAGATAGTCAATCTCCGCATAAAGTATTTAACATGCGGCATCAGATATACCAGGGTGGAGATGCGCACATTAGGAGCCAGCAAGCAGTGCCCCCCCCCCACGAAACACTGGAAGACGACAAATGCATTTAATCTCCCAGATGCCGCATTTACAACCTTTCCCCTTTCAGCCACTTTGGAAGACAAAGCACAAGACATTACTCTGCTTCTACAGTGGCAGAGATCATAAATTAAGAACTGACAAGTCAGTACCAGTCAGAACAAGCAGAATTCTACCTTCAAAACCTGCGCCTTAATTTATACATTTCCACTGGAATACTACATACCTTTTAGGTTAATTATACTTTTATAAGCTCTCTCCATTATCGCTTTCAAACAAGCGGTAATCTATCACAGGCAGTTACAGCAATTTTACATTCGCTCACTCTTGACATTTCCCCATCTGTTTCATAAAAGCACGTCCCCAATCTGTGTCCGATATCTCTATAGCAGACGGTCTCTGGAAGGTTCCCACATGCAGTAAGCATACGGAGGCCCGAGGAGCGCTCCGGTATGAATTATTCTGAGGCCGTTTCATGCAAGCTGGGGTAGGGTGAAAGGTTCTCGTAAGAAATGGACAATAAGTCTTACTTTCATTCAGCGAGGTCAAACTTACAGCAGCGCCTTTGGCCGAGGGAAATTCTTCACAAAATATGTGTGAGAGAGGTCACTGGAATAATGCCTCACGACCAAGCACACCACCGTCCCTCACACCGAAGAAAATGTATGTTCACAAACACCGGCTCCATCTTTTGTTCAATCGGGACAAAAACGGCAGTCAGAGCTACAGAATGGGGTAATCTTTAATCACCTTCCTTAAAGGGACCATTGAGTGTGTCTGTGTTCCTCTTCTCCTCTGAACTGTCCGTCAGCCTTTTTTGGGAATTTGGGGAGCCATCAAGGATTGACAGGCAGGCCTGCAATGGGGGCGGGCAGAGCAAAAGGGGGGGGTGGGGGGGTAAGAGGACATGGGCAGGGGGGATTATGCAAAAAATCTGTCCAAAAATGACTCAAGTGGAACGCTCACTGCTTGACTAGCGTGTGAGAGCGCGTTGGCATGCCGGTGCGTTCCCACAATCCCGTTTTGTTTCGCTCGCTCGTCACAGCGCAGGGCCTGCAGTCCCAAGCCTTGGGTGGGGGGTGGGGGGGGTGTCGATAAGGTGTGCTGGGCATGAGCTCTCTGAAGAAGGGTATTTTTTGTCCTTAACTGCTAAAATCCTGTGGGCTAACTCACCGGGATTGATTTCGGAATTTGCTTCACTTCCCCTTTGTCCCGGTTCTCTCTCTTCCCGTTTTGCATCTGAATCCCGCCGTCACACGTCTGAAAGGTGAATGTAAGGCGTGAGCTTTGGCTGACAGCTGACCTCCTTGGCCGCAGTTAGCCTCCCTGTCCGGGACAGCGGCGGGTGTGACCCACACGCGCATTCACATGGCAGGTGCGGCCCCATGCGGGCCGCCTCCCTCTGGCCACTGCGCGGGGGCACCTCGCCCTCCTCTCGGACACTTCTGCTGAGGGAACCTGCTGGATTCCGTCCGCCGGCTCATTCGCATGCGCTGCGCATCCTAGAATCCCATTAAATGCGCTGGACGCTGGCGACAGAACCGAGAACGCTGAGCAGCTCGGAAGAATCATCCGTCAGGCCTCCGCAGCCATGGGAACGCGCCTTTATTTAATTATATTTTGCCAGATTTAATTTCCCTTGATAAGGACTATGCAGGTGACAGCTAATTGATTAAATTAAGCTCAAAGAGAAAATGAAGTCCTAAATATTTGAGAGCAAAAAAAAAAGAAAAAAAAAAATACAGGTTTTGTTGCTAGTTTTAAAATAACCCCCCGAATATAACAGCAGAGGGTTCAGTTGCTGACCGTGCAGCATTAATTTTATTGGACGTTCTGATGCACTTGCAAGCAAGAGAAATAAAAGCTTCCCAGGGTACAAGTGCTGTGAAACTGAGCGGGGGGGGGTGTGTCCCCCCCCCCTGCTTGTCACTCTCCAGGGCTGCTCCGGCCGCACCGCTCGTTTCCCAACGTCCTCAAACCCGGTACCTTCTCTCGACCGCTTTTGTGTCCCGGAAGGAAAAAATGGGCCAATTTATTATGTCTCCCAGATGTGGCTGATTTTTGAGCTGGGGGGGGGGGGGGGTACAGGCTGTTCCTCTGAATTTGAAAGTGAATGGAGGACGGGAAGTGCGGAGGTGAATGGGAAGAGGTGAAGAAGAAAAGATGGGCGGGGGGGGGCACAGAAAAATGGGCTGCTCTGGTTCTGCTTCAACGGTCCGGCACTTGGGGGCCCCGCGGTCGCCGGGTTTGACCTCCAGCTGAATCAAAGGCTTCTCCCGCGTCCAGCGTCTCAGTGCCGTAATGTAGTCAAGTTAAACACAGCCCAGGGTGGCGGGGTCACCCAAGTGCCCCCCTCGTGCATGAGGTTGATGCCTCGGGCGAAAGGAAATGGACGTTGCATCATAGCAAAAAAACATCATAGGCTGCAGCTATGTGAACGGCTGCAGCATGCGAAGGGCGACAGCATGCGAAGGGCGGCAGCATGCGAAGGGCGGCAGCATGCGAAGGGCGGCAGCATGCGAAGGGCGGCAGCATGCGAACGGCGGCAGCATGCGAACGGCGGCAGCATGCGAAGGGCGGCAGCATGCGAAGGGCGGCAGCATGCCTCGTGCCTTTCATGACCGTGATGCCTGCACATTGTTCATTTTACTCTTCAAAACTTCAAAATGAAAGAATTTGTTTGGCTCTTTGAGCCATAATGTTTAGTCACTTCCTTCCTGCCAGGCCTTTTTGGCAGCCATTCCTACACCCTCTCGGATTGCTCCAGCTCCGTTTACCCGTTTCATCTCTCTCCCGTGAAATTCCGCCGGGTTCCGAGGGGGTTCCTCAATCGGCCGGAGGTCTCCTAAGCTCTAGAAGGTTCTGACGGTGGCTCTTCTCAGCATAAACGCCTCCTTTTCATCCTGGCATCACCGGCAGTGAGAGACCATCACGCCGCCCCCGCTACCGACCTCAGGGCCGCTGGTGACTTGCCAACGTGCTGCGTCGGTTCTGAGCCAATCGTGACGCTTAATGACGACACCCAGAAGTTACAGGCCGCCCTAGCACCACGGCGACACCTGACAGGTCACTGCGGGGAACCCTGGCTGAGGTTTCGTTAAAATGATCTCGGGGATTTTTGGTGACAGGTACCGTCGTGCCGCCCCTTCACCCACGGCGCCACCTGCTTTTGTTTGCGAATCTCTCCATCTCTTGCCGTCATTGGCCTCTCACCCCTGTCTACCTCCCCCCATATGCAGCAGCTCTCGGTGACTGCCTGGCATGGGGGCTGCCCAAACCCCAGCACATACCATCCACACCTCCCTGATTAAGCATCCCAGAACAGTGATCTTTTTGTGCCCTTTTCCTGATTTTTGCTCCTTGGTGACTTTTATCCCTCATTAGCTTTTAAAACTCCCCGGGCGCCATGCCTGGGGGTCGACTTCATATTCATTACCTGACCAAAGCAGCACAGCACTCTGTCGACACAGACAGAGGCCACAGAAAGAGCCACACAGACATTTCAATATTCTCGCTACTTAAAATAACAAAATTAATTAAACAGGCTTGCCACAGTGAGAGTCTTGACCTGCTCATTTGTCTGTTCTTTCTTATTGTCTTATTTACACACCGATTTTTGCTTTGCATGTGGAACAGGGCTGTAATGCACCATAATTCAAACTTCAACAACTTTACATTTTTAAGCATAAAAATATGAAAATTAAGGAGGGCTTAAATACATTTGAAAGCAACAAAATTGCACAATTACTTTTATTATTTTATAACTTTGACCTCAGTTTCTACCATTCTCCGGTTGCCAGGCGGCATAAAAGCACAGCACAACGACCAGCCATATCTCAGACATCCAAGTGTGAATACACCAGGGCCTTTCTGAATGGGAGATCTCTCTGGTTTATTCATCATATTTTTAGTGGATTTCTCGGAGGCCGCTTCTGCCGGTTCCAGCTGAGCCACTCGACGGCACTCGCTCAACACATCATCTCCTGCACATTTTATTTTATTTTTTATAGGACAGCGACGCAGCGTTGGTGCTGTTTATCGAATGCAAATGAAATGATGAACGCGCGAAAAGGCCATCGTCGCTCCCTGGAACATTTCCGCTAAGATATTACTTCGCAAATTGAAGAAGCACGCGGCTGCCAGTGTGAACACGGGCCTGGCTGCGCTTTGGGGAGATCGGTGTGCAGAGCTGTATTAACTCACCATCGATTCACAAAATTCCAAACGTGACATTGTCTGCCACTGGCATCTTTATTGCCACTCACACTATGTTTAAATTCTATTCTCTATTCTCTAAAAAAAAAAAAAAAAACAGAACCGAACTAAAAAGTCTGCGTTGTGTGTTTTAAATAAAATGCTGAACACAATTTCTCCAATACACAGCTGGAATCGACCAGACCCACTTGCGACAAATTCTTTAAAATAACATAAAGAAAAAAAGAGGCTTTGTCTCCATCTGGTGGCCAGTTTGGGTCATAGCATCACAGACCAAGTACACAGGATTGCCACGAACGACTTTGACGTGAAACGGTGAGGTAAGAACGGTAGACGGAGCCAGAACAAACACGGCTTACATTTTATTAGAAAAGGGGAAAAGAGCAAAATGCATTAAGCACAAGATAGTGTCACCCAAAGGCCTTCAAGGTGAGAGGCACAGCCTCTCAGAGTCCAAAAGCATAGAACTTTCCAAAGAAACGCAGACATTCTTCATCAAAGCAAAATACATTTGGCCCCATTGTGCAAACAGTTATTCATGATACGATTTTTTTTTAAATCCACAAATAATCTGATGGAATGTGACATCGTGGTTAAAAGGTGCATCGGGAATAGTTCTATCCCGTGTCCAAATCAAGCATCACACAAACATTTGGCATAATTTTATATCAGATACTTGTTCACTTCTGTCAAGCAAAATACAAAACAGACAATTTTACACAATTTATGTTATACTGAAAATTGTATATTGTCACATGAGATACAGCGATTCACTCAGATACCATTTAAATTAAAAAGTAACCGATAAGACACAAGCCCAGGGAGACAGACATTTACATTCTCCGAAAAACACGAGGAGCGACACTATGTGTGGGCGAGGAAAGGCCTAGAAATGGCCGTCCGGCAGAAGTCTTAAGTAGTGCCCTTGTTATATGCACAGCCCAAGGTGAGACCCCCAAGCAAAGACCATGACTCTGAATCAGGTCCGGCTACCGGACCCACAATCCCAGACAAAAACATCTTTGCACTCAGTGCCACTTAGTAAACATAAAATAAAGGCACGCGTGGAGTCAATGGACATCGTAACTGTACTACAAACCTCTGCCGAGAGACGCAGCCAGACACCACTGCGACCTGATCGTTTGTCTTGCAGTGAGGCTGTGAGCCAAGGCCCTGTCTGTGAGCTAGCGGCTCTCCCAGAGCAGGCAGGCAGGCAGGCAGCCAGGCAGATGCCTTCAGGGATGGTCTGGGGTTCCAGAGGCCACACCTCGCCTGGCGGCTTCCTCAGCCGTCACCTCCTATGCCGTGGGACAGTCACACCTAATTAAAATTACAGGCGAACCTCCGCCCTGAGATGAGGCACCCGTAATAAACAAATAATCCAATTAACAGTGTTGATGGCGGTGTCAAACACCACTGTACCCCGCAGGATTGTGTGCACTCGTGAGGTTCTTTACCAGGGTGGAGGACAGGGGTTCATATCACTGACACTGGACCCCGGACCCTGTTTGAGGGTCAGTCCCCTACATTTAGAGAATGGAAAATGCCAGTTGTCTCTTGTCAACATGGACCGGGAAGTGCATTCTTACTATAATCTAATGGCTATACTGATGTTACTGCTCACTACTAGCTGCAGACTTGCAGAAAGTCACATGGCACCAACAGAACTCCCCCTCATCGGCTTCCCCGCACCACTGCAGATAACCACCTACATGGTGTAGAACAGGTAAACCGAAAGGTTAAGCTGGTGAAGTGAGTGGAGAACCAAAAGTACGGGATAAACGTGGGGACTGGCACAAAACGCTTTCGTCGCGAGTCAGTGAGCAGGCGGTGGGCCAAAAAAAAAGTGTGTGTGTGTTTTACTTCAAAAGGGGGAGGGGGGGATCTTCCACAAGGGGCTTAGGGGAGCCTGAGCCGTTTTGTGTTTCAAACTCTGAAAATCCATTTTTTTCTTGTTCTGTTACAGCGTTCAGATCTACAGAGAAAAACAAGGAGGCTGAACACCCAGACAGCTGCTGGGCATACCTGCATACAGAGCTCTCTCGGCCTGAGCAGAGTGTTCAGGAGAGCATCAGTATGAAAAACACAGCAGAGCTTTTAAAAAAAATAATAAATAAAAAAAAAAAAAAAGGAACAAACCCAGCATTAGCTACACACACACACAGGCATGCAAGCCTGCTTATATCAAGAGAAAAGATAAGAAAACATACGACACCACTCCATGATGTCAAGGACAAAACGAATCAAAGAAGGCAAGAGTATAATGTCAAAACAGAGAATTTTAAGGCCATAAGATACTGTAAGGGCTGCCCTCTTCTAGAGCATTGGATGAATCGGCACATTTTCAACGCAGCAGCTTTGGCACAGGAAACAAACTCCAAAGCCCTCCACAGCTTGCAGCACCCGAAGAATCATGTAAGCTGCAGCAAAAAGTCACCACAACCTCCACACCCGACCCGGCGTGGCACGCATGTTAAAGTTGATTATAGAAAAAAAATTATCAGCGATTTGAAAAATCATTTTCGTCAGTTATGGGCCGGAAGATGGATGGAATCTCAAAATCCGGCGCGTGTGTTGAACAAGGAAACCAGGGAATGTGTTCGTGGCTTTCCAGTCTTCTGAGCAACTTCACTTTTTGATGGCGCAGATCATCTGAAAAGGAGATGAGAAAAAATGTGCTTTGAGTGTCGCAACTCCAACTTTGCAGACAGACAATGATTGAAGAATGAGGAAAGGAAATTAAAGGAATATCAGCGGACTCTCATGCCTTGTTTTGAGTTCTAGAAGTGGTTACTTATCTGACTCAGCAGCAGACATGATGTTTTTGGAGGTACAGAGAGAAATGGTGTGTGTGTGATTGGGGGGGGGGGGGGGACTATCACATGCAGGTCAAGGTATGTCATATGGGATAGTGCAAAGTCCTTCAAGCTCCAAAGCATCCAACAAATCACTCTACAGGGAGGTTAATCTACGACTAGGTGTTTAAGTACCGCTGGGAACCTTAAATGGAACCCCAGCTTTTCACACGGCAGCCTCACCTTCTCAGAGCTTTGGCCTCGTAAACCGTCATGTCCTCCTCATCACTCTCCAGGTGCGCCAGCTCCATGTTGTCATCATAATTCGAAAGAAGCCCATACTTCTTCCGGCGGGTTGAAGTTTTCTTCACCCTTAAGATGGCAGGGTACATACATTATAGGAGGAGGGAAGGGGAGACCCCAGGCATCAAGCTACTTCGTCGTCACTGTTGACAGAACAGGGGCCTGTACTGCGAAGCGGGGTTAAGCCAGTAACCCCGCTTCATAATACAGGCCCCAGGACAATTACCGTGTTAAGGGAGTGGGTAAATAAAACCAGTCTATGACTACGTATAGAAATAGCATGCAAAAACAGAACATCTAGTAAACCCATTATATGATAATGATATAACCATGTGATAAAACTGGTGAAAACATTAAATATCAATAAGTACCATTACATGGTAATTTGCTTTGTGAGAAGCATGACAAAATATTAATCTACAAAATGCAAACCCAGCACACGGGGAAGTCTTGTATGCGGGCTTGTCATCACTCACCCTGGACTCCAGGGGGGCTATTTCACAAAGCAGGATTTCTTGCTTAGCCGGATAATTTGTTGGATTTAAGGTAGTCTGAGCTAAATGGACTATGTCTTAGTCCAATTAAATGTAGTTCAGACTACCATAAATCTGTGAAGTTATCCTGCTTCGTGAAATACTCCACAGGGCTGTAAAGTGACTGTTTGAGGGTCAGGAGTTCTAAAGTTAAGAGCGGTACTCAATACCTTTAAAGTTAACGTTAAATAATTCGGATAAAACGGGAAGGTGAACAGGCACCCCCCCCCCCTTATAATCAGGCAGTGACACACGGAGCATCGCACTGCTTGCATTCAGACTCGGTGTTTGTCAGAAAGCCGAAGTTGAATATCGGAAATCGAAATTATTTAGTTACTAAACTAGTAGACTAGCTCCCCCCCAAAAAATAAATATTTATGACCCATAATTTTATATAAATAGATACCAACAACCAGAGCAAAACGCAAGAGAAACGGCAAGTTCCCAACTTCGCCGCTGTACCGCTAATGCGCCACCTCGGCCATTAGTTATGCTTTCTTGGGTATAATAAAAGGATCCAACGCCGAGGCCAGACGTTTAGCGAAGGGTTTCCACTCACCGAACCGCCCTCACGAGGAAGTAAAGCAGGCCGATAACCGTGATGCCTGTGACCACGTAGAGTGTCCGCTGTATCATCGAGCCGTTCACGCTGAAGCCCGCCGGAATGAAGCCTCTCCGGTCCGTGTTCGTGCTGTTCCGCTCCGCCCTCAGAGTATTGGTCACATTCGAGATGGTGTCGTTATCGATGGCGTCCGCATCGCTGAGCAGGATCCAGAACGTCCAAGCCGTCTGCGCGATAAGCAGGTATTTCGTCCGCCACATGGCTACAGGAAAGGCGGCGAACAGGACAGCGACGTGGAACGATGAGTAGGAATCAGCTTTCGAGGTGCGAGGCGACTCGCCGTAGCGGATGTTTGACGGAACAGCGCGAGACGCTTCCTACTTCCGGAAAGCGCGCCACTCTAAATTGTGACCGTGGGGAAACGATCAGATGACAGTCAGTATAAGCAAAATCGGAAGAACTCAGCGGATTTTGCACTTGTGGGTCATAGTCGTTTCGATGATCTTTGTCTTCCCATGTTGCTGTGCTTCTTTGTGCTGAGCTGGCTCTCAAAACCACGGTTGTATTCCAGCCAAAGAAGTAAATATGATTAAAGAAGCGTCTAATATAACTTGAACCAACCAGTCGGGCAAGTATGGAGTGGCAGCTTTGTGAAGACGACTTCATTTGGATAAAAACCAACTGTGCAAATAACATGAAATGAGAACGCTTATGCCTTCATGTAAATTAAATTTAATACGACAGGAGTGTAAACAAGCGACGATATCTGGTATAAAAATATCCGTCTTATTTTGAACCAGGCGTTTTCCCATTTAATATGCCAGAGTAAGGGTTTTCAACCAGAGACCAGCAAATGAAAATAGAGGGAAACACTACTGGAGTATGGTTTTTGAACATTTCGGTATATTTTTCAAATTTTACATAAAGTTTCTTCGCAGCCCCCGTTGAAAATACCAGTTGTAACATTAACAACCAGGGCCGTTGTAGGAGAGCAGCAAACTCCACAGGCTGCAGACTGGGTGGAGCTTCTTTCTGGTAAATCGACTTGCCAGAAAATGGAGGGACGGCTCGCCTACCATGCAGGTGTCAGCGGAAATGTCGGCTCTTCGCCGTAGTCATCAGTTTCGCGCATGCTCATTGCGGACCTCCGGTCACGTTTGACAGAAGCTTTATCTGAGGCGCAGTTTACTACAGTTTGTCTTGTATTTCACATTCGTGTTTTTATAATTGTAAATTTTAAAATGAAATACTACAGAACTATTTCTATTTAGATATATGATGCGACGATACATAAAACCCAACTACTGAGGCTTTTAAACATTTCAGGGCCCCAACTAGTTAGTCGTAAATTTGACATTATCATAGTGGGCAGTTTTAAAATCCCTTCGAGCTTTAAAAACCTTTAATGCTGTGTAGCAGATACTGTTGTCAGAATGACTTCCTTGCGCGTACAAAACACGCAAGATATGGCGTCCTCCCCCATTCCAAATCCCTGGTTTAGGAGTAGTCACTTGTAACCACAAAAAGCATCAGCTGAAAAGATAGATTAAGATTTCCCCCTCACTGCGTAAAGCTCTCGTTTAAGAGACTGGCGTTTTACAGGCCTCGTAGATGTCTGTCCCTGTCAGGCTTAGTGACGACATGGTGACCTATGACTGCAAATCAGATCGATACAAGCTTCCTCCATAGCATTATGTCATATTGCAAAAACAATTGTTCTGAGGTCAAAAGTCATTTAAACCTATAACAGAAAAGGGTTTGGTGGAGGGTTAGGGACCCCCGACAAAAGAAAATCTGAATTTTAAAAACTAGCCCACATCCAGCGACCCAGGTGTCGTCAGCCAGCACCGTACATCGATTATATACTTCGGCGCAGAGTTACTGGCGTGTGCAGCCGTGTTCCTGACGCTGCAAACTACATTTCTGGGGAGGTGCGCGCCGACTATATATGGTGTCAATCCTACGCTTAAGTGTAGAATCAGCTATGACTCTTACAAGATCAGGGTGAGAATAAACAAATGGAAAAGGGGGAAGCAGGAACTAGAAATGCCAAAAAAAATGTTAGAGGTCAGTTACACACAAAATATGGAAGGAAGAAAAGGACAAAAAGTGAAAGCGGGAATAAATGAGAGATTTATTGAAGGCACAAGATCCAGGAGTCATTTCAAAACAATGGATGGATGGGCAAGATTACAGAGAAATGCACATTTTGTTAGAAAATATGTTTTAATTTTTTTTTTCTTGTAATACAAACTCAACAGCTCCATTGTGGTCTGAAAAACCTTAGATGTAATCAAAATATACATTTGTGTTTTATAGATATAAAACCTGTATTGCTAACCAATCTGTGGTACAAAGGAAAAGGCCACCCTCCCCCATTCTTGGTTACAACCCATTCTTTCCCCTCACGGAAAATTAAGGGGCACCAGGAAGGGGGAAGGACTCGCAGCTTAGGATAATACATTTAAACAGGCTGTGATATGCTGTGTGCTAATCTGCATAAGGTTTGCAATGTCAACATTTCTGGTCATGCCTACGTGTCAACTGAGAAAATGGCCAAGAGCGAATCCTAGTCTTAATCCACATTTCAGCATTTTCTGTACAAATGTCACAGGATGAAAACACCATTTAAAGGCTGTCTTAGCCATTCAGATAAACCAAAGCATTACGGACACAATCCAAGTCCAGCATTGCAACCAACCAGCTGTCCGACATCCAGGCAGTGGTTGTATAGGTTGACTTGAAGTGGTATAACAGCAGTATATACAAACACTAAGCCTTGAACTAAAGATCCGATACCCAATATGTAGAAAAAGTAAACCAGAAGCAATTCAAATAAAGAAAAAAAATTAAGACTGCAGATTAAATCAGAGGGATGATGGGGTATAACACTTTGGTCCAAGAAAGGATGTCATTATTCTGAAATATCAGTTATTGCTGTGCACCAGATCCACGTGTTAAAGCAGTTTCCCCCAACCCTGATCTGCGGGGACCCACAGACAGTCCACAGTATGAGGACCGGGTTGGGAAACACTGCATTAAAAAGGGACTCGTTTGCAGTTTGTTGGGTAAATACAATGGAGAGAAAAAAATTAACTGATCCACTGAATTATAAAAAAGGAATGTGAAAATTAAGACTCTGGAAAGGGTCACAGTGACCATGGCATTCAAGCCGAATGCGATTACTAAGGCTTTACACTGTGGTATGCACCACTTGGTGTCTGGGGGCGTTTCACTATACCTGGCGTCTGCATTTAGATTGTAACATACAATACATAAGCATCTATAATAAAAAATAAAGAGTGAATATATGAGAGCAATGCTCTGCGTTAGCCAGGATTGGATAGGTACACCAGACATTAACATGAGGCACTTGTCCCATATATAAAAAAGGACTAGAGAGAAAACCTCATCCTGAACTACTGGGGGAAAAGAGTCAGCCACTGGAAACTGAAGGCCACAGAAGCTGAGGCCTTCAATGCGTGTTGAAATTATAGCCCTGTGCAAGTTTCCAATCCATCATTTGCAAATGCCCTTTAACCGAAACTTCAAAATGAATTATTGTAATCTTTAGGAATGTCTAAGAGGGGGCCATTATTCCCTATAACGTGGCCTTTAATTTTAAGACTGAGCTTCTGGGCTCTTAAGGCAAGCTGAAAATGGTTTATGCCCACTGGCTGACAGAGCGATTTGCAAAGGATATATTTGGTATTGAGCTGTAGTGTACCACTAAGTGATACAGAAACTGGTTGAGTACTATCACAGGCCATTAAAGACGAAAAAACCCAATGTAACTGACTTCTAAGCTACACCTTTAAGAAACACAAGACTTTAAACAAAAGGCAATGTAATAATGCAACCACTGACCTAACTATTACAAGCTACAGTATAGGAATGATAATTGATACTCAATATTGGATTTGTACAAAACTGATTGCATAAATTTAAAATGGAATGACTTTGTCCTACATCTATAAGATACAGTAAATACAATAAAGAATAAGACTGATGTACCCCAGTACAGAAGGGCTGAAATAAGGGGGCGGGGGGGGGGGGGAAGCGTGCCAGAGAAAGGAGGGGGACTGTAAGGGAGACAATTACAAAAAAAAAAATTGCTCTATTTCAAATTAAAATGGCTACCTCAAAATGGCTGCCATTCTCTTCAAAAGTGTAATCACAGAGCATGACACGAAATTCTCGTTTCCAATTAAACAGTATCGATTTAAGGGTTAGCCATGTGTCAAATTGTCAGATGTGACCTACACCCAAAAAAGTGGGCGTAGATCAGAATTGCACAGGAAAAATGGCACATTCCACAATGCCTGCACATTTAGCTACGGGAAGATGCCATGAGATAGGGACTATGAAGGCACAGAACCAGGAGGGGGCAGGATGCAGAAAGTAGTGGTACGATTCCCCGACAGCCGAAAAGGAAGAAAAAAAAAAAAAAGCTTGTCATCACGTGCAACCTGAGTTGAGTGTGGAGATTATAGGAGGAGATGGCTGGTGTAAACAACCTACTGATCTATACTTTGATCAGACCAATATGCACAAACATGGGACCAAATGAGCTTTTTCAATATAAAAAAGGGAAACTAAAACATGCTTAAAAGCTCAAATAAAATCTGGTATGCATTTTCTTCTATGCTCCATGATTCAAATTGGCATTGTATCGATACAGATCCATATAAATATCAAAGGAATGATGGAAGTGGGTCTTGTGAGGAATCCCTGGGCTCGAGAGACTGACTCCCACAAGGTCATACATTTGAACCCTAAAAAGTGACTGTTCATCCATCAGTATGTCAGGCTCCTCTTGATTATTCCTCCCGTTTCAGATGGTGGACTTTGAGAAGGACACCCTCAGGTGGTGATTCTCACCAAGGTCATGATTGTGGAACTCAATTAGCGACTGAATGGCCTCCTCTACAGATCCCATCTGGATCAGGGCCATTTTGCGATCTTTCCTAAAATGGTTTGAGAGAGAAAGGGTTAGGCCAAGGAAAAAAACAAACAAGTCTACATGAAACATGGAGGAGGGAGATCTTACTGGAAGAACTTGAAGGCTTTGACCAAGGCACCAGAACTTGAGAAGAGTATCTTGAGATCATCTTCAGTCACTGAAGGCCTAGGAAAAAAAAAAAAAAAGTTCTAAAGAGGCTCGTGTCAGGAAGAACACAAGCAAAAGGAGAACCTGAACTTACGGGATGTTGGAGAGGTGCAGGGTTGCAGAAGGTGGGAAGATATTCTGATAGTTTTTGGAGCCTGGCTTCTTGAAGCGATGAAGTGGTGAGTTACTGAAGTCCTTTGTGAGCCCTTGGTCCTCCTGACCTTCACGTGGAAGCTGCACATTCGTGTGCTTAGATAGCGTGACACGGATTGCCTTCCCGTGAAGCTTCTGTCCATTCAGGTGGCTCATAGCTGAGAGAACAAAAAAAAAAAGCAATTTTTAGTTCAACTCCACAGCCCTCCCCCCCTCCCCCCTCCCCCCTCCCCAGGATACTGAGAAAGGAAGTTTAAAGCAAGAACGTTGCTGCCCTCTAGATTGCCACACACAGGGGACCGAAGAAAGCTGTCCATCAACAGCCTAGGTCAGATAAAACATGAAAACCTTGGGATAGTTACCAAGTTGTGCCTGAGTTCCATCTGCCATCTGTACAAGGGCGTTCTCCTTCTTGTTGAACAGAATCTTCACTCTCATGACATCACCGTACACACCTTGACAATGTTGGATTGGGGTGGGGGAAGCAGAGTGAACAGTCAGAAACTGGCAGGCATTGTACCGCAAACAAATTTCAGCATTTCAGATAATGTAACATAGCCAAATAAACCACAAAACATCCCCACAGGATATGCTAGTACTAGCTGGTATATGCACAGCTCTTTCTATAAAAAGGTCTCTGAATCAAAGTACTAAACAGCACATTAAAACTGACGAGCGCCTAAACCTTTGCAATGGTCGATACAAGTACCCCATCCTGCTACAGCCATAAGTTAATAGCTGAATGCTAAGGAAGACGAGCCAATTACATTACATCTTAACGTATAGACTTGAGCACTGCAATACTTAAAGGAGGGGGGGGAAGCACACCCGTCTTAAGACATGAACATATTCCCTTCCACACAGGTCTGCTTGCTTACAGAAAGGGAAACTGATTACAGCCAAATTCAACTGTAAATGCATTCTAAGATTTGCCTAGTATTTAAAAACCTACAATAAGCATGCAAAACATGCAGATTTACAGTATGACTAAAGTATAATAAACTAACGGCAAATTAATGATGAGGCAAAAAGTTACAGCATCTTATGGGAGAAAATGCATCATTTTTGTATAAAATTTGGGAACAGCAGCGATTAACCCATAAAGGGTTGGCTACCCTCTACAGAAACCTTTAACAAATGACATTCGACAGATTGGTAAATGCTGCAGCTTTTTGCCCAATTGTGGTTGTAAAAAACACGCAACACAAAAACCCAAAGCAGCACTCATAAGGTTTTAAAAATGAACTGTAACAAACAAGTAATAAAAAAGATGCTAATGATAACATACCGAAAAGAATAAAGAGGCATTGGGGCGTAACTCTCTTTATAAGACAGCAGAAGAAGGCAGCGGAGGGAGGAAGGGACAGGAAAAGATCGGAGGCAGGAGAGTGCAGGTTCAACATATCATCCACAGCGAGGCAGTTCCACGGGGAATGGCCAAGAGCGGCGGTCGGATCATGAAGACGGTTAATATTTTGGAGTAGAAGGTTCAGGGTTTGGGGTTTGGGCATCCAGGGAGGTGGGAGGGGCAGTGTGTATATTTAACAGTTTGTTGTCGCAGTATTCCAGAGTTGTTGGACAATTGTACACAGAAAAGCACATGGGAGGGCAAATAAATGGGCGTGCAGTCAGTCGGCAAAAAGAATCCAGGTCAAGGTACAAAACACAAAAACAAAAAAGGGGGAGGGAAAGGGGGAATGGGGAGGGAGAGAAACAAGGAGGAGGTAAAAAAACAAGGTCAGTATACAAAGAAATGTAGTGTTCCATCCTGTAGAGTTTCTGCTTCTAAATGGTTTAAATGATAATGGCTTTTAAACCTTGAACACTACTGAGGAAGGGGAAAGGGGGAGACCAAAATAAACTTAAACATGATGACAGATGCTGAGACAATATGTACTTGTACAACTGTTAGTACTATAATTAGATCAGTGTGACTCACTTCACTACTTTAGCACCGCAGAACATATATGATAATGGGAGATTAAGAATTGCATTTGGATTCCAGTATACAAGACAGACGAGTGCTGAGTGCCAGGTGTATTGGATGCAAAAAGAGAACAAGCATTAAAAAAACCAAAATCAATCTTTGGGACAAAACACAAGCTGGGGCTATGAAGGACACCTAAAAGGTAAGACGGACTAGGCAGTGTCTGTCCGTCTTTAAGGACGGACCCAGACCAGAGGGCGTGGCTCCAATTGGTTTGGCTTAGATTTTTATTTTTTTTTAATCCTTTACCACAGTGGAAAGGAAATGCTAACGTGTAGTCAACTTGCAGTGGATTGTTCCACTTTTCGAATGGGAGGTATTAAAAAGAAAAAAATGCCGCATGAACAAAACGTACAGTGTTACAAAAAAAGGTGGCACATTCGAATTCTCCAAATGCAATTTTCATTAACTTCTGTGACTTGTCACGTGATGTAGCCCTAAGTGCATGTTGAAATCCTCAGCTTAAAATTTGGTGGAACCGTGCCTCAAGGAATTGGAAAAAAAGAACGGTACAATAAGAGAACAGGGAGCAAAGACAAAAATTAAGGGGAAAAAATGCCACAAAAGCTTGGTTTTAAAAAAAAGATTGAGGAACTGCAACTGGAGGAAGGGGGTGAGGAGACACTAATACTTCAACATAAACCACAGCGATGGCAGGCGGGTCCAATCGCAGGGATCTTCCTGCCTACACCTAACTCCACTGTGTGCACCTACAGCTGTTAATCTATTCAACATACACCAAGCCCACTTCTAGTGAAGTCTACCACCCATTCAATGCTGACCTACACAAGCTAAAACATGTAGCAGGCTCTCTAATCCCACATTGAAAATGGAGGATTAGTACTGACCTCAGGGTTGAGGTTGCTGACAAGTAGGACACAGTGGCCAGCAGTGAGACCCGAGAAGCCGAGGCGACCAGCAGCTGCAGCTGCTGCTGCTGCGGCCCCAGGGATGGCCAGCGAGGCCAGGGCGCTGGGAACACCGGGCACCGATAGACCTGGGGGACACGGATCAAAAATCGGGGCTTTCAGGGTCAGAGGGAGGGGCAGCACTAAAAGCCAGCGTGACGTCATAGAGGAACACCAGCCTGACCTGTCGCCTGCTGAATAGCAAAGGCAGGAGGAAAGCCATGAGCTCCTGTGTAGGGGTTTGCAGAGATTATGCCTGGAGCACCTGTAAGACGGAGCACGGTGTCAGGAACGGCAGAAGGAGCACAGTGAGCACAGCTGCGAGCAGAGAGACGTGGCACAGGGCTCACCGAAGGCAGCGGCCATGGCCTGGTGCTCGATGGAGGGCTGGCTGTCTCCAGAGGGCAGGTCGGGCCGCGTGTAGTCCCGGCTCTTGTCGTTGTTGTATTTCACGTTAAGGCTGGTCAGTTTCGAAAAATTGATGCGCAGGGTGCAACAGGCATTGTATATGTTCTGCCCGTCGAGAGACTGAGTGCAAACAACGGGTTAAAATGAGTCTCGACTTAGTCGAGAATTCCAGTGGATAAAATACAGAGAGATGAAAGGAGAGGGCACTACTCACCATTTTAGCATGTTGAGCAAGCAGGCCATCTGAATATTGGAGCAGGGCTTGGAACTGGTTGTTTTTGGTAAATGTGATTATCTTCAACACCGTCCCAAATTTGGAAAAAATCTGAAAACAATCAAGATGTAGTAAGACTGCACCAGCCTGCTTAACTGCTTCCTGTTCGTACAGAAGCAAGGAGGAGCAGTGCTTCAGACCCCCGCGCCCAGAACAAGGGCTCCCCCTGGTGCTAAAAATCAGGCAGCCTATTGTAGATTACACCCTTTTATTACACAGTGAAACTGACAAACAGCAGCATCACATTTACAAAGAAGCCCTCAAGAAATATGGAAATTTCAGCCTCTATTTGCGAGCTGCATGTTCCTTTTAGAGCAGTTCTGATCAAGAACACCAGGACCAGTGATATCTAACCAGTTAGCTACCACACTCATTTCTCCAAAGCAATCGTTTGTTTTTTGATCAGTGGCAGAGAGGGGAGATAAAGGACATTCTCTGTCCTCTTGCACACAAATCCCAGATGCTTAAAGTGTTAATTGTTTTATACAAGTGTTAGACTTCTTCCAATGTCTTAAAATTCCAGTAAGAGTTTTCCTACGGTAATCGCATGCTCAACGAACCAGGAAGGACGAGCGGCTGACAGCAGGCAGCGAGACCGACGGAGCCGTACCTGATGCAACACATCCAGTGTGACCGGGTAGAAGAGATTCTCCACGATGATGCGCAGGACAGGGCTGGGGCTCCCCATGGCAGAGGCATCCACACTGGCCATGGTCATGTTCCCCGTCTGGACGGCATTTACCGCCTGGAGCGCAGCCTGTGCCCTCTGAAGAGAGAGGCGGGACCAGCACTTTATGAACAGCTAAAGAGGCATGTTTACTGTAAAGGACCAGACTGAGTAAAGCAAGAGAACAAGGACACCCATTTACACAGTGCTGTTAATGGCAATTGTTCAGCTTGGTTTGAGTACATCATGGCACAGACAACGTGTCCAACAGGTGGTGACAATCTGTCTCACACTGAAGAAAAAATAAATTCACCACACTATGTGAATTCAATGGGCACCTCTGCCAAACAAACACACTGCACGTGTACAACAAGGTTATGGGCAGGTTTACAAGTCCTAAAGTACAGGCCTGACAAACCTCTCATGTGAGGGTGGGTAATGCAGGAGGGAAAAGGTTATGGTGGGAAAATGGGAGCCTTTTTTACAGTGCTAATATATAGGGAATAATCGAACACACACAGGCATACAATTACTATGCTAAAGTGGAACACAGAGGGCTGATATGCTAATGTGTGGCATCCATTACAGGCTTTAGATGGCTTGCCAAACAGCATCCAAAAATATTTCTACTTGCGTGAGACGAGCACAAATTCACCCGCAACTGGTAAACACCGGGGTTTTCCTAGCCGAATGAGTTGAAGCTGAAAAATCCCTATGAAACCAGGATTTTTTTGACAATGAACAGCCAGCAGTCAAATTGGTTTCTGAACTTTAAAAAGAGTAGCTCACATCAGGTACCATCGAGGCATTTTAAACACCTGTGGCACCCTGTCAAACACAAAAGTAACCTCAGATACCATGTGGTATATTATTGGTCGGTTGATCAGGCTCACCACTTGATTGGGCGAATTGTCCGTCTTGAGCTCCTTGTGGTTTGAGTACTGCATGAATATGGGGTGGTTCCTGATGACTGGTGTGACAGAGGAGTAGTAGGTGACCATTGTCTGTGCCGCTTCTTCTGTGTTCATTTCAATGAAGGCCTAGGGAGAGACGGCAGGGTTACACCACACCACAGTAAGCAGTGGCATAGGCACAATGACATGATGCACTCCTGCAAATACCTGGTTCTTCCCTTTGAGCATGAGCAGGTTGGTTACTTTGCCAAACGGCAGCCCCAGGGATATCACTTCAGCCTCGTTGATGTCATTGGGCAGCTTCCGCACGTGTATGACGCGTGACGGAATGCCAGGGCTGCGGATGTCACCTTTGAATTTTTTGCTGTCGTTGCCATTAGCTGAAAACACAAAAACGGCATCAATTACTCAGCACTCAACACCCACTGATAATCACACAAGACCAGGAAGGTGATGCACTGACCTGCTCCAGACGAATTGCTCATGATATAGGGTCCGTTAGAGACGCAAGAGGAAAAGAGTTCGTCAGATCCTCTCTGTAAATGACAGGAAATGAATGCCACCATGACCATCAGATCATAAAATGACAGTGAAAGGGATCAGAAATTCAAACAGGAAGTTTTCAGAAAGCAATTTATTGCTGAAGCAGTTCTACCAAGAAAACCACACTACCATAGACATTTACCAAAACTGAAAAGCACAATGATGCACTGCAGCTGTGCCAGTTCAACCAACAAAGTTTGACTTTGCTGAACCATATCATCATCTGAAATAATACAAGCTAATCCTGTGTTGTATGCAAGCCAGATGGGCGAGTGACGTGTCCGGGTCACTATTTATTAAACCTTTACCACATAGCAAGCTTAAGATTGTATGAAAACTAAAAATTTAACACACTGAAATACAGTATTGACATTTATGCATCTCAAAGTCCAAAAATGTCTGATGCCGCAACTATCTGAAATAAGCCGAAAAATACTATTAAAACTGCTAGTTAAGTTAGGCATAATTGTGTTTGAAAAGTTGCTAAACACTGGTTTTAAGCCTATTAAAATATTTACTGGAGATATCAGGTGGCACAAATGAGAAGCTTTAAAATTTTAAAACCTGGACATTAAAGACAACCTTTATGGTGCAGTGAAAAAACGTCAGATCCGACTGACAGAGACTTCCATTTTAATCTAATATGCACAGTTTCCATATCAGGTGGTACAATCCAAGGAAAAACAACAATTGCAATATGGTGAAACTTTAGAATTGCATGTGTAAACATTGAGATAAAGCACGAATGTGTGCAGATGCTCAAATAGACGTTTAATAAGAACCATGTAATGTCAGGGGATTCAAAGCACTTCTAATCATAAATGCAAAAACAAATAGGAATTAATGGTTTGACTTTTTTACAATTTGGGAAAAAATTGCTCCTGAGTTTTTGGTTTGCAAAAGCCTATTGCCATTCACCCAAATGCAATCATAAATGTGAACATGCTTTCAGGCAAATTTAGAGGGGCCAAGTGAGTTCAGCTGTTTAGTATTCGACGAGAAAATATTTCAAATGACTGAACAGTAGCTAAAATATGATCTGCTAAGGATATACCATCTATACAAATGTGCAAAAATCTCAGAATGTATAATGCACCAAGCAAGCAGACAACAAATGGCAAATGACAAGCACATTTTACCCCCTTTAATGGGGGGGGGAGGAGTTCTGGGTCACAAAAGCTGCAAGAATGGATGGGAGGAAAGGACCTGATTTGCAAGTCATCCACACCTCCCCCATCCTCCTACCAAAGACTGAAAAAACAAACCCAATTTCCCTCTGAGAAAAATCTGAACATCTAAAGGGCCAGTGCAAGGAATGCGGAAAAGGGGTGGAGTAAAACTAGAATCCAAAAAGTTAAGTTTTGTTGCGTAAATGCTTAAACATACGGTGCTGAAAAGTTTATTCAAGACAGGCGGCCTGCTTTCGTGAGGTAAGCACAGGCACTGAAAAGGAGAAGGCCCACAACAGAGCTCTTTCATTAACATTCCAGAGTTTAGAAACCTACCCAAACCAAACACTCAAGGTTAGCCCAACGCAGCACAATGTTTACACGCACTCCAGGATGACTCAGACATGCGCACACGGCTACTTCCTAGTACTTCAACACGTACAGGTCATACACACCTCGCATTGTTTTAATATCTCCAGCGACAGCTTTAGGCTAAATCACTCTTCCACTCTTGGATGGCAACTAGCTGGTTGCCTTCAGCTGTTAGTTACCATTAGCCTGACTGACACGATTTGGTCCTGTTTTCACAGAAACATTTAGCAGGTACCACGGCCAACATCAACCCTTCATAACTTAAGCCTAGTTCATGCTTCACTTTGCTGCGTATTGTTACAGCCCACACAGTCATGTGCTCGGACTTGGGTGCATACTATATTTGTCGGTTGGCACTGGACAGCAGTACCATTCTGGCTAAGAGGGCAGGCATATTGCAACAAACAGGCTAGCAGTACAGTTAAATTAGTAAATGTATTAACCATTTGAAAACTTGTGCCTGGGCAGTATTACAGTAATATGGTAGAGCTCCATATTTGGAAATCTTAGATAAAATTAATTCACTGAGGGGGTAAACAAAAAAAGGATTCTAGAATGACAGAATAGCACTACTGGACGATATGAAAAATTAGACACTACCTTTTTTTACAGAAAAGCAACCAATGAGATCAAATAAACCAATTACATACAAAATGTTCATTGTATATGCAACATTTTTGTAGTGCAGGACAGAATACGTCCTTCTACTCCCTCAGTAACAAACATCAACTACTCTCTCTGCCACCTAGTGGAAACAGCCAGTTTCCTTGCACACCGATATGCAAAATGTCCGCCTGACACCAACATTTGGGGTGCATGCGAAAAATCTGGACGAACCTGACGACGAAAATTAAATGACTGGGCCCAGAGTAATGGCACACGGAAAGGTGAAGTATGACTCGGCCTTTAAAGTCACTGCCCCTCTGGACACATCAAATTCTTATTTCACTAAAGCAGGCAAACTATAAACAGACTCGAGTCATTATGAAGCTTACTGAACAAAGTCATTTCCTGAAAGATTTAAGTTACCATTTGGGGACAAACAGTGAAAGAGGATTAGATGTAGGTGTAACTATGGAATAAAGTACTCACAAGGTACTGGTGTGAGAAGAATGCACAGGGGATCTTGTATTACAAGCACAAATGGTAGGCGTGTCACCAAAATGAACAGTGGCAATCCCTCAAAGATACCAAGTCCAAGTGTAGATGATCCAGGGAAGCTAATAACTGGAACAGCCTTATTGGTGAACTGTCCTTGAGTAATCCAGGGAAGCAGCTAGTTGCCCCAGTGGAGTGACACAAATGAATGGTGGACAGCAAGCTTACAGGTCCAGAGCAAATGGTACAGTGTAGATAGTGTATAGTTCTGTTTGTGCTAACAGAGCTTTGGAACAAAAACAGACAAATCTTTAATCCCTCCCATAGAAACTACAAACCTCCACTCCATTCTTCTTGCCAGTATAAGGCCTTACGGTTAAAATCAGAATATAAAGGGATATGGTCCAATGGAAAGGTGAGTGCCTCCAGGTTCATGGACAAGCACATTTCACCAAGAGATTGGGGGGGGGGGGGGGGTACAACCCTTGGTGGCCCTAGGTGATTCAGTATTTACGTGTGGTGTCACGTTACATGACGTGCCTTGGAATGACTTCAAGAGGGGAAGCCGAGAAGACTATTGTGCATTTCTAATATGAAGCCAATGTCAACTATTCTTAAAAAGAAACGAATGACTCACTTGTAGATCTTTTCCCAACTCACTCATTCCACCACCATCATTCAGGTTGAGCTACTAGATAGTTCATATCCAGGTTATAGTTCAAGCAGCAAAATCATAGACTTTGCATTTGATGAAGATGATTTAGCGTCGACTTACAAGCTATGTTTTGTATGGCATAAAATTGAGACCAGATCATAGGAGTGTAAACATTTAACATATTCCTCCCTTTAACAAGCACATTCCTGTAGATTTGCCGAGGGTCCTAATTCCTGGCCTGGTGTCTCAGTTTTACGCAGAACAATGCCATTTGAAGAAAGGCAGCTGCCCAGATTCTTTCCCTGATAGCAGAGGGTCATTCAGCCGCAGAAAATGTCTTACCATCACACACACACACCCAATAGGGCTCTTAGCAATTCTCAAATGTCTGCTGGGGAGCACATCGTCTCACTTAGGTACGGACAGCAATACAAAACAATGCATTTCAGGAAAACTGCTACCACGGCCACCTGGAATCACGTTCACCATGGAAACCCTAGCCCAAGGCTGCAGGAGCACTCAACCACACCCGCCATTATAAACACAGTCCTGGCAAACGTTAAGCAGCGCGCGCACACACTCAAGATCTGCAGAACTGGTCAGACCAGTTACTTGTGATCGTTAGGGTAAATGAGAGCATATTCTGTGGCAAACGCCACAATCCAAAGCGGAAAAACTGCATTACAGCACATAACTAATTTATGAAGCACAAGCACAAACAAATGATATGGATTCTACTTTGTAACCCAGCAAAAGCCAAGACAAAAGCTTCAACACAAAAATTGAATTCTCATGTTTCTCGAATGTTCAACAAAAGCCAATTATAAGCCTAATTACATCTGGGACATGTAATGCTTTAAGGCAACAGGGAGAACCACAACCTTTCAGTTAAGACAAAATGCTGAACTAGTATCACCACCACCACCACAAATTCATGTGGCACAAAGAGTACATGTTAAATACAACCAATCAGACCGGAGGGGGCACACACCCTGGCCTTACTCTTTAGAATTCAGAAGGGGGCTGAAATCTGCATACAATGAATAGACCTTCTTTACACATTACCACCCAATGTTTTTCTGAAGGCTACCAACTCGCACACAAGAAGGAAATGCATGATTTGCATTTAACGCCCAACCCATCCATTTATACTGGGATGTAGACGACTTTGTATAACGTGGTAATTCAGAGCATTTGGGAAGGACTTCCTGAACCCAAACAAACGTGTGCAGCAATGAGCATTTGCAGAACTACAGTACAAAACCCCATTGAAAACAAGAGGAAGAAGAATCCACTTACGCTTACAGCACACAGCTTATAATGGGACAAAAGTTACAAAGAAATGCAACATTGAACAAATACAGGGCAAAAATAAAAAATACAGGCATTCCAACTAGCTGTCAAGCAGCCTATCACTGATAGCTAATGATTTACACTAACTCATCCACACAAAGGCCCTCCCTCTCTCCAGATCCACGTCAGGGCTTCTTCCAAAGCATTCTGAAGGTCAGCCTGGGCTGCTACATGAAACCAACACTTATCTCTGCCAAAGACAACTGTGGAATGTGAGAACTAAAGGCATTCAAAGACCAAAACTCCTGCCCCAAAGTCCTCAGAATGCTCTGGAGCTTAAAGCAGTAGTTACTATGGCAGAGAGCTACAGTTGGCATTTTGCCCCGTCCTCATGCAAAACAAACATGATGATTACGATCCACAACTAAGGATGCAGGTTACACAAGTTCATACCGACATCTTAAATGTTTTAGTATATGAGACAAACCAAGATCTGGAAATGTCCTGGGAACGAAAACCCCGAGAGAGACATACGAATAGCTCAGGAAAACCTAAGAGCCATGGAGAAAGGAATGTACCAACAGCATTCTTGGCACACAGCCAGGCCAGCAAGTAATTAGTTTCCAAAGCAACAGTCATGTTCTTAGTCCAAGATTTAGGCAGAAGCAGCTTGGGGGGGGGGGGGGGGGGGGGGGAATAATGTGACGCCACAAATGACCTACTTTATTTGATAAGGGAAACTTAAAGGCATAGTGCTACGTTCAAAACTGCCAACAATGCCAGGTAAACAGGCTCATGGCATACATAACCCATTACCAATGGATTACCCAGATACCCTAATCTGGGCAGCGGATTATATAGCAACTAAGACACCGATCCATGAAATGGCATAAAATCATTGAAATACAACAACCCCACCTGAACACCAAGCATTAAGATCATGGAATTACACTAAATGACCCACAGAACATCCCTGAAGACACTAGAAAAGCATATGAACAGTACGCCCCAATATGGAAATGTTTTCGTGGTTAGTATTAAGAAATCCTTACAATCCTGTGGATTTACGTTAACACCGGGAGTAAGACTGTCACATCAGAGATGATCTTCAAATAAACTGGCGCTGGTAAGCCATCTACACTGATAACCCATAAATCATCTGCATTAGCATCACAGCTAGTAGGTCTAATGAGTTTAGGTACACAATCCACTTTAAGGCTGGTGAGCCATCTAAGTGTTTAATAGTCACCACTAGCGGGGTAACACAGCCAATAAGAACAGCACACAGAGGATGTACATCAAGGAGTACGAGTACCAATGCTTCACAACTCATTAACCCCCCCAATTAAAACTATAGAAATCAAGATTAACAAAATTATTTTTAAAAAAGTTACTGTTCCTGCTTCCTAAATGCTGTCGTTTTCTAGATGAAATCATATTTGAACAGCAACTACCTTTGATCAAAGTGCTAGAACAAACCAGGTGGACAGGTCAATGCCATTGGTACACACCATGAAATACAATACTGCAGTGCAAGACGGTTCCCAGCCAGTACCCTCAAATTGGTGCAGGGGCTAGCTACTACAAATACACCACCAGCAGGCACTGATACACTTCCGAGGGATGAAGACTTAGCAGAGAAACCACTGGCCTGCTTAATGTCACATGTTACTTGGGTTAGTGGTGGATCGATGGGGAACTTTTGGCTGATACCGAACAATCATTTGTCCAAAACCCAATAACTGGACAACCTCAGAGCTCCATAAATCTGTAGGGAAACTGACATCACAAACGTTACTTCCTGAGATCCTGTGAACGTGTGTAGCAACCACACTAATGAGGGCAGTAAGACAGTAAAGTAGCGTCAACTGGGGAGACTGCAGTGATGCAAGAGGCGAACAAGGTGACAGAATCCCTCTTCCTCCACTACAGAAAATGGCCGATCACTCAATGCAATCGTCTCCACTAGGTGAGCGGGTCTTTAGCACATGCACTGTCTCCTTCGAATATTGGCTAACTGACCAAGACTAACACATAGGAATGACATCAATGTCAATTTTAAATGAACACGCGATACCATTTCACACCAGTATCAGCCCATCAGTAACTGGGCGCAATAATGAATAAAAACCTGCCGATCTATAGAACAGAAGACATGCCATGATTTAAATAAAACAATACTTGCGCTACTTGGTCTTTGAATCGATAAACATACAATTCCAGGGCAGAAGACAGCAGGGAAAAAAAAAAAGTGGTGCCTACCTTTGTACCAACCGTAATATCGTGGACACTGCTGTGAAGAGAAGAAAGGAATGTTAGAAAGCAGTAGAGATGAGAATTTAAAAATCATAAACTATATTTAAAGGTTAAAGAGGGTCATTGTCTGATAAGGGTGGAAAATAAAATGGATAACAGGTAAGGTGGGGACAGCTGGTGAGAGTGTTATGTAAAAACAAAACTAATAAAAAGTTCAAGTACAACTTGTTTCAAGGCGAGGGGACTATTGGGAAAACCAGGTAAAAACTTCAAATTCGGCAGCCAAAACAGGCTGAAGGATTAAGTAGCCCTTATGTTTACGTTCGAGACAAAAGTTAGAGGGACAGGAGTACACAACTTCTTGCTGACAAGGAGTCCTTCCATAACACAGGATTCCCCATTTAAGTTGGCAGAATCTGCAACCTTAACAGCACCACATAAACACACCTGGCCAGTGGGAAAACACCTGAATGACTGCCATCCCTACAATTAAGGAGGTTCAACATGGCACTTTGTGCCAACCACCATTGTCACGACATAAAATTTTTTTTTTAAAAAACCTAGTACATCTTGTAAACTGACCACAAGGTCAGATTAATACATCTGCAACTATGAAAAGTATTATTTATATATATATATATATATATATATATATATATATATATATATATATATATATATATATATATATAAATAAAAAAATCACAATGGAGCAAGTAAAACCAGAACAACTTCTTGGGGGGGAGGGGAGAAACCTGAAAGATGGCAGTCACATGTTTTTCCCCCCCTTTCTTCCCTGGGAGGGCAAAGTACACAGCAATTCCTTCTCTTTCCTTTCCCACAGCCCTGATCTACTCCTGGAAATATGAGCAGCGTCTCAGTGCGCTTCCCTGCCCTACACTCATTGCAGATTAAGCTCGTATCCACATCCTGTTTCTCGTGGATCTCAGCAAAAAAAAAAAAAAAAAAGCCAGTCCTTTGGTTTCATAAATTGCCCAGAAGCAGGAGAAGATCACCACTATTTACAGTCCTGGCACTGCAGTTGAGCATAAAAGGAGGTCCAAAGACAACGTCATAGAACATGATGAGGGCACCTGGCTACAATTCTGGGAAGGATCAAAAGGTCAGCATCACAGCAACAACCCCCAATAAAGTTACAGAATCAATTCTGAAACACAGGAAACTGGTGGGGTGGGGGGTTAAGAGGTTTTGTAAAAATAAACGCTTATGTTTGGTTACTTCATGAAGCTCGAGGTCTCCACATTCTGCACAAATATTCACCACTTCTTGACATATTCCCACAAATAAGTCTCAACATGGGTAAGCATAGCAACTGTAGTGAGGCAAAAGCAGCACCACGATTTAATCTACAGCCACGGGTGTCAAGCGATAAATACTACTAGGATTATCACGGTGTCAGCGATGAAAGTCACTGTTCACTTCAACAAGCCGGGATTGAGTTTAGGAGACTCAAAACAAGGAATTACTGGTAGATCCTCCAATACCCGTAATCCTACGAAGGGGTATAATGGCAGTCAAAAGCAGAACGAGGACAGACTGCTTTGTTTCCTGCGAAAACGACTCCTGACCGAAAGCTTAGGAATGCCGGAAGAGACGCCGATTAACTAGTAACCCACACCCAACTAAACAAGCGAGTGGTTCTAAAAAAGCAAACTGGTCAGCAACTAACCACGCTCTCTCGATCTGAAACATCACAGCTTAATAAGAAAAAACACTTACTCAAGTTCAGTGGTGTAGCTGGATCCCAGAGGATACAAATCAGTCTCTAAACGGCTATTGGAAACAAGGAGGTGAGTTCCGTGTAAAAGTGCATGACAAAGTGAAAATCCTTGCAGCAGATCAACACATCAACTCTATCAATAATGGCAGCAGTGCTTTACTTAACAGCTCAACCAAGCATTTACACGCTTCCTTGACATATTGCCACAAAATAAAAGATCTGAAACCAGTGCGACACTTACATCCATGCCAGGGTACCCTACATAAAGGTAATCGCATCGCCAACGAAACGCGGCCCTCCATGTACCTTAAGTTGACTGACACTTTGAAATGTCCACCCCTAATGGGTGAAAGCACGGCTAACCTTAACCAAGTCACCCACGCGTTACCTGTAACCGAAGGCTGCGCTCTTCCCGATCGCCCGGTGATCCGGACTAGACGGGGCGGCTACCGAGGTACGTATCGAGTTACAACTCCGCGTAAAAAAAACGCGGATATATATATGTATATATATATATAAATAAATAAACCACCTTAACCAGATGGACATCAATAAAAGATAAAGCAAAGACTGAAAAAGGTTACCAACTACTAAGTTAATATCCGACACGGAAGTCAGAACCTCTTTATTCACCATTTACACGAATTAGCAAAGAGAAAATTGTAATACCATGAGCTGGCTATTCACATTTTACATATATGAAGTCGTAAAACCGCTGAAATCCCTTCTAATTCAAGTAACTAGCCTACTAATTAGCTAAATCCGGACGCAGTACCTCCATGCGTTAGCGAGGAGCAGCTAGTTATCGAGGTAACCGCAGAGTAAGGAAACCAAAGTTTGAAAAAACAGCTACAGGTGGTCGCGCTCCCCTAAACCTCCGCCGAATCAGCACATACACAGCTACCGTACATGAAGCCTTAAAATAAAGTAATAAAACCTAACTAACTAGTTACTACCCATCGTTAGGCCAGCGGAACGCACTTAGCTAAAATGTTTCTAACTCCAAGTTTCCATCGCAACGTAGTTAGCGCGGTAGCGACCTACTGACGGCTGCCTAATACTCTCGGTAAAGAAAAAAAGAAACTCGTTACATTTATTAACAAGTGATTTTCTAGCGTGATTACGACTAACTCGGTTATCGCTTCAAACATGATTAATTTCCTCATAATTTCTTACCCGTCCATTGCACAATACAGAACTACAGGTCAGAGCAGCGGGACAACAGCTTGGCTGACTTTTCTTATACCCCTACAAAATGGCGGAATACGCCAAGTCGCTCTCTGATTAGCCCGACGACTGGGGGGAAACCAAAAAGGGGCGGGAGCTCAGTGTCGGAGAACACAGCCGGTTGGACAAGATGGCGTCCACTCGCAAAACCACGTCGGAAAAGTTTGCGTGAATCTTCATTGGCCACAATGGCCGTCGGTCATTACTTCTGCTTCTCGGTTTAAGGCGCCGATTGGACCATGCGCTATTCAATCGACTCTGGGACGGTCCTTCTGTATAAGTTTTACTGCCAAAATTTCAAGAGAAAGAACGTGACTAGCAATTAAAAAATGTAAGAAATGGGTGTGTCTTTAGTTTAGCAATGTATCCTGTGAACAGACTTAAAAAGGTGTTCCCCTGGCGTTAAAGACAACAGATCCCCCATTAACTACTATTGCCCTGATTTAACATATGTTTGAACTATTCTAGCCTTCTATATGTACAGTAATTACTAGAAGTTTTATAGTTGAAATTCGAAGTTTCATTTCTGCACATTTTTGGAATTTGTTTTCCGATTGCATCAAAGGTAAAATTGAGGTGTACTATAATAAGTGTACTAATGATTTATTTACATCGTTACAACCAAGTGTATTTTTCCTTTAAAAAGTCTTAACTTTGTGTCTTTTTTCTAGCGTTCTCAAAATGTCTTCGAACTTCAGTTCAAAGGCCATATGGTTTATAGGAGTGTCTCAACCAGCGTACTCTGTAACTCTGGAACCCTTGAAAAGAAAGGCGATACCGTATTACCGCTCAGCTATAAATATTTCAAAAGGTGCAGTTTACAGACTAAATTATTGGATATAGCAAAAACATGCCATACTTCACCATTCTTCGATAGCAAGTTCACTCCCAACAAGCAATATAACTATTCTGCTTTTCCCTTCTTCTAAATAATGTACTGTGATGTTAATATTCCCCCACAATTTCTTGTATTTCTTGTCATTCAAAATCCTTTAAGACACTGTGAATAACAAAGTCTGCTAAAAATAATATTGCACTGCTTTGTGGATCCATATATATTATGAATCCCAACGAAAGTTCTGCTGGTGTCTAGTGCATTGAACCAGTGCTATATGTAACGCAAATATACATATTTTGAAGTATCTTTATATGAAAACATATTTTGTGTTATAGTTTTTTTAAGCTTTTCACAAGCTTCATCCATTACACGAATTAGCTAAGCATTTTATATAACTCAAATAAGCTATAATGTAAATGTGGTAAGTTACAAATAACCCTTAAGAGTTCATTTAATATAAAATTGTTAATATCTTAAAATAGGACTTCGTATATCGTGATCAAATGAAACACGATCCGAGAGGGCAGCTTCATGCTGCTGCTTCCTTTGAACTCACTCAAGAAATAGAGCCTTGTTTAGCATTGGTAATATATCGGAAAATTCCTTACAGACGATAATAAGGAAGACTGACACCAGGCAGGGAAGTGCGGAGCTGCTGGGATTTTTAAAAAACCTTTTAAGGGCTTTGTGGTGTCAAACTCTGCCTGTCGTCGACACAGTTTCCTGATCAGATCCACTTCTGGCTGGATTGCTGTCGATTAGATTTCAGCCTCGGTGAGCATCAAAGACTCAGCTCCCTTTGATGTTTGAAAGCTTCTGGAAAATGCTTGGTGTGGGATGTATGTTCCATAGACAGCGAGCGATGGGCTAGGAAGCGTGTGATAAAAGCAGACCAAATTGAGGGGAATTCTCTGACATACACAACAAAAAAAATCATAATCCAAGTGTTGGATATTACTGTTTAACGTAAATGATTTTAGCGAAAGAATGCCAGCAGTTTCAGGTCTTCCTGTGACGGGCACTGAAAGGAAAACGCTCAGGATTGCTAAACAACATGTGTGTACTTACAAGGAAGTTGTCATGTTACCGTGGTGACCGGGGCTCAGATGTTGAGAAGTCACCTCCATCACGCCTTTGTTTAGTGGAATAATTTAAGAGAAACTGGATACAGTTCTTCATAGTTCTGAAATGAAATGAACTGCGCCAACACTATATTCCATTCACGTCTGAATCTTTGAACACTTGTTGAATGTACCTGCATATTTTGTTTTCTGCGATGAATAGCACAGAAGCATCAAGACCTAATTTCCTGTTTTGTGCAGAAAACCTGCTGCCTGTTGATAAACATCTGGTGACCTAAAGGACTGTATTTTCCTCCTTGCATCGGTTGTCTCATTACACATTTGTAGTCTAACTTCCAACATTTCATGATTTTTTTAATATATATTTTTTTTCAGCTTCCGCAAATTTTCTGCATAAAACTCTCTTCTACAGCTTTCAGCAACAATGAAGTGTTATCTGTGTGCTGCAGACAGGATGTGTACCAGAAGGAACAGAAACCAGCAGTGTCTACGCTGGTTTATATTCAAAATTGTTTTGCTGAAAAGAGGAAATGCCCTAATAATCAGTGCGTTTAATACAGTGTTTTATAATTTTTTTTTGCGTACTTAAACATCATAGTTGATTTCATGTCAATGAATTGTTGGTAGAACCAGTATTACGGAAAACATTCTTCCTGGTGTTTAAATCCCACATTTCAGTTCTTGGGTAAGTTTGGCATTTGGCCCTTAACTGTCCTTTACAAGCAGCCCAGAATATATCGGATAACAGCATCAATAATTACTTCACTAGCTTGCTTTCAGGAAATTACTTTTCCATGTGGCTGCAGGTGACGCACCTGCTTGGAGATAAATAATTGAAAGGATCCCTTGGAGACGGGACCGAGCCCATTGTCTCCAAGGTAGCAGGCTATTCAGTGCATTGTCAAATAACTGCTGGCAACATCAGATGACTGTAGCATTACCAAAATGTTGTTAGTCAATAAAGAAGAGAAGAATTTATAAAAGCTGAGTCACATTTTCTATGAATTTATATTGACTTTAAAAACTTTAATCTTCCTTTAATTTTAATAATTAGATCCATTTTTCCTACCATGAGATATGACATTACATATAAAATAATTCCTGCTTCAACTTAAGAAATATTTCCTGTATATTCATTACTGCTTAACGGTATTAATTGCAAGATGAAACATGAGCCTAAAATGACAGAAACCATTTATTTAATTATAGGTTTTCATAAGCAGAAAGAGAAATCATGAAACAAGTATAGCCAAACGCTATAGGCCTGCTTAAATAAAATTACTTTTGTTTGTTTTTTTTATTCTACTTCAATTTACTGCCATACAATCCTTACCTGATATTGATATGAACGGCATATCAATATTCTGTACCCTGTGGCTGAATATATAGTGATCTATTCTGAACGGTGTTTAATGTGTTTTTGTCTCACTCTTGTATGCCCTGTAACTAAGAATTATTTAAAGAGACGACTTTGAGGAAATTACTAGGTATAACCAGACAATAACAACACAGCACAAAGTGTCTAACCAACTGTTTCGGTGTGCAGTAGTTTAGCAGGTCGTGCGCCCCCGTGTGGAGAAAAAATATTTGCAGCTTCATAACTTCGCGACAATTCGCCGATTGGATGATGATAACAAAATTAAAATGCATGATATTAGTTAAATACATTTACACAGTCCTTTAAATCTAATATGAAGTATGTTATACTTTATAGTCTACCAGAAGACTTAGTAAACCAGCTCGCAGCGTCAAACTCAGTATTCAGTTATCAAAGCGATACAGAACAAAATCTTCAAACTACAATTACAATCATACAGATAAATAATTGCAGCAAATGGTTGTTAATATTTGCTTGCAATATTCCGTGCAGTAGCCCATGTAGCATCCCGGGCACCCCGCTCCCGCTGCTTGCCAAGTCGGTGCCCCTCAGAAGTTGCCACGCTGGACAGTTGCCCATATTACACTTGCCAGGATCCTAATCCGACTCCACGACGCTTGAAAAAGCTCTTACACCACATTTTGTCACCGTATGACACCAGAGGCGCCGTTTCACAAGTTACTGGGAAGGAACGCATGGTTCCAGTTCACTTGCACGAGCTCTCTGCGCATTTCACGTACCGTAATTATTTTACCCTTTGTATTTAACGTAACGCAGTTAATTTAACTTTCTGAAGGCAGCAGCGTTTTTACTTTCTATTCCGTCCCCTTATTTGTTATTCTTACTGTTGTCTCAGGAGCGATAACTGGAAATAACTATTCTGCATGTTATTTCAAAATCAACGTTCGTAAATTATATAGTTGGCTGGAATAATGGGTAATTCTGAGATGTAAAACATACAGCTGATGTTGCGACTCTTTTCCACGATTGTTCGATTTTATTTTTAATTTATTTGATTCAAAGGGGATGCGTGCAAGGTAAATAGAACTATCGACTAAGGCTATATTCATGTACGTAGATGCAGATTTCAAATAAATGAATGTTTTAAAACAACACGATAGTTAGTTTTTTCAAAATACTTATCTTACTTCCTGATTGTTTATTTGGCGTTTTATTTATTTTGCGCAGAGGGCTCGTTCACGGGAACAAGAACCTTGCGTTCATTCCCGTTAATACGTGAAACAATGACCATGGAATCACACATTACGCAAAAGACATGTGTACCCTGTCAGGGGAATGACGGAATGAGCACCCTGTTAGGGAAAGAAATATAATTTAGTGGACTATGACGGAGTGGACATTTTTAGCTAAAGTGAGCATTTGGTGAAAAAATGATTGACCTACAGTTAGCAAAGTTCACAATTGTTCAAGTTGGCATTGTGTTTTCAAAACATTCCTTCTCTGCCTTCTGCCTGTGGCTTCCTGGATAGGCTCTGTATAAGCCTGCATAGGACAAGTAGGTATAGAAGATGGATGGAGGGATGGATGGATGGATGATGGAATTGGATATTGAATCATGACAGGGTGAGCATGTTAAGCTGGATCACAGCCAACTTTATACAAAATAAGGAATATTAGGGAAATATATATATATATCCATCCATCCATCCCTTTTCCAAACCGCTTATCCTACTGGGTCGCGGGGAGTCTGGAGCCTATTCCGGAAGCAGGGAACAACCCAGGATGGGGGGCCAGCCCATCGCAGGGCACACTCACACACCATTCATTCACACATGCACTCCTACAGGCAATTTAGCAAGTCCATTTAGCTTCAGCATGTCTTTGGACTGTGGGGGGAAACCGGAGTAGCCCACGACGACATGGGGAGAACATGCAAACTCCGCACACATGTGACCAAACATATAGGGCCGGCATGGTGGTGCAGTGGTTAGCACTGTTGCCTCACACCTCTGGGTCCCAGGTTTGAGTCTCCACCTGGGTCACATGTGTGTGGAGTTATATTTACCCTTGCGTTTGCTGTTACAGGGTCAGAGGTTCCCAGATAGTTAGTCTCATTTGCTTTGAGTAGATAGACTCGTAAGATAAGATGACTTTTATTGCATGTGAAGTGCAAACAAACATATAGTGTAAAATGAGACAAAGACAGTACACCTTATGCAGACATTAAATGTTGTGCAACAAATTTAAGAAGTAAAAAATAATTTGCACCAAAACTGCATTGTCACATGGCTCTGTGAAGTCAACCATGGAGAGATATGGCCCTTAACCACAGTGACACCTCCAACCGCGGTGGAGGAGCCAGGCGGGAACCAAAGAATAAGGATGCAATGGAAGCTAGAGCATGGAATGAAGGAAGACATGAATGCGGCACAGGATTCTGCCTGGGCTTCAGGTGGTAGAGGTGTTAGTCTATTGGTCCCAGATGGAGCTGAGCAAGACGTCTCAACTGTGGACAATCCTCCTGACTCTGAGGTCTTTTTCAAATGATGTGGGAATTTTTTTTGTTTGACTTTGAGGGTTTTTCCAACATTGTCAGCCCTGCAAACAAGATGCCCAGCACTGCCCAAGGTCTCCGGAAACAAACGTGTTCAAGAAGCGTTGTCAAAAAGTAGGGCTAGAAGTGCGTGTTTGAGAGGTGATGATGGTGATCTCCTGGCTGAACTTTGCTCTGTAAACTTTAAGGCACTTTCCATTAATCTTTCTGTCAGTGTTTCAGAACTTGTTCTAACACTAATATGCAAATTAAAAGAAACTACGACAGTACAAAGAAACATACATATTCAGCCTCGTCATGGTTGTGCATTAATTAAAATAAAGCTTCTTATATTACTTTTGGAGAGTTGAGCGTAGCTTCACTGAAATACAGGTAAAAGAAATGAAAACCTTAAGGAAATGTTGTTTCAAACAGTGTTTCTCTTTAACATTGTGCTTCCAGGAGAGACGTCCTTCAGACATTTAGCCCTCTGCAGTATTTATGCTGTGGTAGGAATGGTCAACATCCAGAACTGCCACACATCCATGCCTGATACCTCTCCAGTTTAGGTAACTGTTGAAGACAATGAAATAGGGGGAACTGATAAATAGATCCAATTATTATTCAGCATTTCCGTAAAATATTGAATCTTATAACTGAAGAGCAAATTTTCCAAACTTACTCTATCAATTTTTTTGTTGTTTTTGAGATGAGACCACCAATGACCTAAAGTCAGGCTTCCTCATTATGTGTTACAGTGTTGGGAACCAAAATTCACTCAGTCTTCATGTGATCCAATGAAGAATTTTCAATTGGACTGAGTAAATCCCACCGACTGAGTAAATTTTGGGAGACAAGCCGTGTGAAACTTTGAGAAAGCTAAGCATTCGTACAAATTTAATGACCCCTATATATATGGCGTGAATATGATTTGTCATACGGTACGCAGAGCTTCCGTTTTGCAGAAACACTCACAGAATGGGGATGACACTTAGGTAGCTGACGGTGCAGGAGATAAGGAAGCAGAGTCCAGGGTACCAGCTCAGAGTTCGAGGGTAAACAGAGCTGAAGAAGATGGTGGACAGGACTTCGGTGACAGCCAGGGCGGACTGCAGCAGACCAAACACGCGACCTGGGCGAAAACAAACAGACACACACATAGTGAACCATGTTGTGTTACTGGATCTACAGGGGAAAGCCGTGTGACACGGGGGGTACATTAGAACCCCCAACCCCGGAGGTGTGAGATAACGGTGTTATTTTTGTGCTCGCCACCATCTTGATGTAGTGAGTAAATCACAGGTATGAGATGCATTTCAGTTGCTGGGTCATGCAGATGCTGTAGAAATTTCAGCTGGTTTTTAAATGAACTGAATATGTTTTTTTTTCTACTTGGACTTTAGACTATTGTCTAAAACTTCCCATCTTACTATGTCATGGTTGGGAAAGATAGAGGAACAAAGCAGGGTGTCATGTTAGCGCGTAAACAGGGTCAAATATCACAGTATATATATACCCTTAGTGCACCCTAGTGTGGGTACAAGGAAAGACGCCTCTAATAAAAGCTGGTTATGGCTCTGACACCCTTATCTTACAGCCGATCAAGAACACTGGAGACCCGGTACAGTGTTTTGGGAGCTGGGAGGGAGGAAAAATTTGTAATGTCTGCGGGTCCCTGAGGACTGGGTTGGAAAACACTGACTTATAGCACTGGAATTAAGTCAAGCAGAGTCTCCACATTTAGCTGTGCTAATTAACATCCCTTGGTTTCTGTTTTTCATCCACAATGAACTGAATCGAGTCTAACGATACATGTAGAACAATAACAAACATCTGCCCTGTGAATCTTTCTTTGGTGCTTAGAGGATATTAGAAGTTAGGCTACAAAATGAAACAGCAATGGTGCTTAACGAAATCTCATTACCGCTTACAAACTGCTACACGTTCAGTAAACAGAGCTCCACCTGCCTGTGATCTGAGGCAGCTCTATAGCTGCCGTTCAGCACAGTTTATGCAGTTAATTACCATATAGTCATTCACCAAGTACCAATCCAGTTAAATATACATTCCAATGTATGTAAAGGCACAATGGAAAAAGATGTAACACCTGCCATTGATTGAATTATAAGTGAGATCACTGACACAGGAATTTACTCTGTAGTTTCTAACGATATTAAAAACTGAATCCTGCCACGTTGTTCTGATAAACTTCGGGAGAAATGTCCTCTGTGATGTTGCTTTCATCTGCTCTCTGGATTCTGGCCGCACTTCTTATTTAAAGTTGTTTCCTGTGTCACCTCTCTGATTGTTGTCGATTGTTTAACGATTGTTGATACCAACGCACCGTACATCTGAGAATCCATGATTTTGGAGAGCTGGGCTCTAATCGTCGGCATGGGAATGCAGGCAAACATCATCACTCCACGGGCTACAAGCACAGAGATAAGACTGTTAGGAGGTAAAACACTGAGATGTACTCAGAAAAGCAATAACGGCGTGTAAAGTTCAGTGGATGGATTCACTGGATACAGATGGACAGCACTATAATAAAGCCAAAACACTTGCTTATGCCTTCTTGAACAGGGTAACAGTGTATGCAGATGATTTTTAAAACATTCTGGACGTCGTCCTCACTAATATGAGGATTTATTGAGCTAATGCCAAGTTAACGAAACATTAATGGTATCTCAAAGTCCCACTGTCTCCATCCTGCCTGTTTGTTTTTCAATCAGTTGGTATATTCAAATGAATAGTCAGGATTTTCAAAGCGTGTATGTCAGAAAGCGCGTAGGTTTAGTTTCAACATTGTTAGGGACCAAATCAGCTCCAAATCAATCGGAACAACCGATTGAATCTACCATCCATACCAAAATTTACACCCTTGGTTGTAAGATTGACCCACCGAAGAAATAGATCCAACTGCGGGTGGCAAAGGCCAATATGGCCATCCCAGTGCAGTTGGACACGACGCCCAGCAGGATGAGCTCCACGTCCCCTAGAGGGTGGGACAGCAGCAGCACGCCCAGGAAGCTGCTGAGATACATGGCGCTGGTGGCCGCCCTGCCGTAGCCCGTCCACACCGAGTCCCAGCTGAGGGGCGGCTTCAGCACGAAGAGGCACAGCACGCCCTCTGCCCCGGTCATACCCAGGAAGAACAGTATCATGGCTGAGAAGAGCAGGGCCACAGCACCGCGGTCGTATGGGGCCGCCTTTTGGAGCCCGGAGTGGCCCCGAGGGACGGATGGAATGGGGTACGAGAGCAGAAAAGCAGAGTACAGGAGTCCGAGGGTGCAGAGCGCCAGGCTGGTGAGAATCAGGGCTACGCCGGACTGGCCGATCCCATACACATAGCCGGAGAGCAGCCCCCCCAGCACACCGGCCACCCCACTACAAAAGTCCACGACGTTCAGCTTGAGGCTGCGGCGGCCCTCCTCCGAGCTGAGGGCGGCCAGGGACACCACCCCCCCCCAGTAGCCCGGAGACCCGCCGCTCAAGCCGTACACGGCGGACCCTGCATAGAGAACCGCCAGAGGCAGCTGGAAGAGCATGAAGAAGAGTAGGAAAGTCTTAGCCAAGACGGAGCCGATCTGCGGCACCACCAGCAGCACGCGGGGGCCAAGGCGGTCAGAGAGGTGTCCGAGGAGCAAGGTGGACATGAGGGACAGCAAGGAGGCCAGAGTCTGGTGGATCAGGAAGAATTGGGCGGAGAGTGCCTGGGCGTGGTCGCTCTGTCCGTCTGCCTGCTCCAGGGTGCGGTTATAAACAGCCAGCGTCAGGGCCGTGTCAAAGAAAGAGGTCCCTACTGTGTTTATCACCACAACCGGCTCCACCAAGGCCCAGGAAAGCCCCATGACTCTCCCTGCAAAAGGAGAAGAAGTTATGGTTTGTTATACTTATATAAAGTTTAATCACCACCTTACTTTCAGGCTCATTTCACAGTATAATATTTGAGTGGCTTAGCTCACCACACCGAAGGCTATACAGATTGTTTGCACAGAACTGGCCAAATTGACACATACACATCATAACATGCGTGTCTTTAGGTCCGATCACCTGGGACGACACCCCCGAGGATTTTAGCCCTGATGCCATCTTCTTTAAAAAAAAGTCAAGCCCCAGGTTAACTTGACTTACCCCCGATCTTTTCAATAGCTAGAAACTGCCCTGCGTCGAGACATCTAACAGCATATAGAGACGTCCATATTCACATGCTCAGCCTATCTGCTCTTATGCCAAGTCAACTGCATGACAGCATGTTTGCAATGTACTATTTTCCCAACTTGACTGGACATATACATCTTTACAAACATCATCCTTAGTGCTGATTTAAAGTACAACAGAGTTCTTCATTGTAGTATACAGTACATACCCCAGCGACGGATTCCTCCTGTGTCACGCCCCAGTGTGAGAGAACATGGCGCATCGCTCATCTCTGCTCTGGAAACCTGAGACTAATCACAACATCCCCCTTCGGTGCGTACCGAAGCGGAAAGGGAAGAAGGTGCCGACGTGGAGAAGTTTGTATAAGGCAAAGTGAAAGTGATAAAGGAGAAGAAAGAGTGTCAATGCCAAGGGGACATGGAGATGGGAATCGATGCCACGGACCTGTGGATACACGCAGCGTTACAAACCGATAAAAGGACTCGGATTCAGAACCCGCACACTCTTAAATGAAATATCTCTACTTTCATATTCTGTTCATCGTTACTTGCCCCGTCTCGGTGACTCTCCCTGCTGAAATACTCATCACATCATGAACTCTTATCTCCAGGTGACTTTTGACTGTGAACATTTCGTACATTATTAACATTGAAAAAAATCCTGCTTTATCTGCCGGGGCTTGAAAAGGTTTTATTACAAAGACAGAAGGGTTTCAAACGCTTTATTTATTCAAATTCATGTATCATAATCTTATCCACTATAAATATCAACATGAATGCATTTATTACATCAAGGCACTATTTACACATTCAAAATAATTTAAGATAAATTATGGAACTATGCATGTCATTATATTTCCAGGGCACATTGCATAAAAGATAAAGTTTATAGAAAAAAAACTATTATACTGATTGAATAAGAAAAATTTAATTAATGGATTGTTCATACAAAAATCTAAACGTTATGCTATTTCACTGTGTCTTTAATAAAAAATCTATATTGTGAAGGTTATTAAAAGAAAAATGTAAACACCACATTTAAAACTTTGTCATAATGTAGCAAAACACCATTAAAACACATCAGAAATTCCATAAAATATTGATGTCTAAAGATACCTTTCACACTATATATTCATTAGCCTGTCCTAAATAAGGAAATCGATTGTTTACTCTCTGTTATAATTTAAGAGTCCAGTTGTATTCAAAATTAACAGTATCATTTTTACTTAGTGTGAGTTGAAACTGAAGTTACAAAATGAGTTGTATAGCAAAAATATGTTGTTTTTTCAATCTTGCTCTATGCCTTCAGTATGCAGAATCTGATATTTGTATTAAATAATATATATCGGTACTAATGCTTCAATGTCAAAGTAATTGAGAGTGAAAGAATTAAGTGCATATTCCAAGCCCTTTAAATTCCTTTAAAATATGTCACAAGATTAACACCACAAACCTCAACTAAGCACATTTTAAATACATTACCTACACGCAGTATGTTATCAATGGGTGTGCTTATTTGGTATATAGTGACTTATTAATTCTGTTTCCTTAATGTTATTTTTCTTTACCTCCCTACAGTAAACGATATTCTACATTCGCAGTATTTTTGTCATTCTGCTATTTTCCCTTAACATAGCTTATTTCCTTGACTACCATACGTTGACTAGCCTTCTTTGGAATCCCAATAGTGAAATCTGTTTAATTAGTCAAAATGTGCTTATATTAATTTTCCTCTGATCAAATGATAATATCCTGGTTCCACTTTCTCCTTTGTAATAAGACCAGACAGCTCCTGCTCGTGTTGGGCCAATCTCACAGCTATTTTGCTTTTACTAGCTGCTTGCTTTGTTAGAAGTTGTGTAGCTCCTGCTTCAATACTGCTTACACTCATACCTGGGCACTGGAAGCTCAGCCTAGCTGCACTTATGCCAAGTCAAGTCAACTGCATGACAGCATGTTTGCAATGTACTATTTTCCTGACTTGACTTGACTGCTAAATATGTAAAATGGAAATGTAAAATGTTAGTGAAAAAATGAACACGTACACAATGACTTTAGCACTAGTTATGTAGTAATAGAGAAGGGGGGGGGGTTAACTATTTATCTTTGTTAAAGCTTTTGGACTGAGCCAGTCGACAGTGTGCACGTCTGTGGGAGGGGGGAAAAGGAGAAGATGTTGGGAGTGGAAAGGAAATATTCCCTTGGAGAGTCCCGTAGAAGGTGCTGGAGGTGAACAACACCCTCCTCTCTCCTTGGCAGTTTCAGTCTCAGTCTCAGTCTTTGTTGGCGAACACTCCTGCTTCCCACCGGAGGGCGCGCATGTTCTTATGCCGGGTAACTCGAGTAGCCTCCAGGACCTTCAACGGGAGAGCCAGACATGACAGCAGAGGTGAACCTCACATCTCGTCCTTTCACAACCAGATCATAGGATTGCACAGCACAGCCTGCCTGTAGCGACTGGACGGAATGCAGGTTGATTTTAGTAAATCTAAGGAAGCCTCACTAGGTCTATACGTATTGCAGGTTACAATGAATAGTTACCTCCCAATTTACATCATCAGTTGGATGGATTCCAGCATACTGCAAGATAAAGAAGAAGATGTACAGTCAGGAGAATTGTTTCCAACCATGGTTCATCATCCGGTGAATCTTTATCATTGCATTATTTATATGGATGTTTTTATTTATATTGTATCTTGTTTCATCCAAAGAAATATAAAACTGTGAAAGCAGGATCAGCCAGTTGCTCTGCCCACCACAGAGATTTGAACTGGGGATGGGCAATTCAGGTCCGGAAAATCAAAAATCCAGACCAAGATTTTGTTTCAGCCAACTGGTTGAGTACTCTGTGGCTGTGACTCTTTATAGTGATGTGGATGCTTGAAACAAAATCTTGGTCTGGATTTTTGACTTTCTGGACCTGAACTAACCACCTCTGCTTTCTGATCACAGGCATGGAATCCTAATCCTCTGGGCCAGATATTACCCTGATTTTTCAAGTTGCTGACAGGTAGCAATGCTATACAAAGAGGGGGAGAAGATGCCACCTCTGTAGGCCCTGGAGCCGTAAGACACGTTCACATCACCAGCTCCCCCACACCTCTTCTCTCAGCATATACACATCAGAACTGGAGCATCCACTGTCAGATGCGCGTGGGTGGGGGGTTATGAAAAAGGTGTAATTTCCTCATAGAATGTTTCGTCAGTCGATACGTCACAGGGTTCATAAATAGATCTGGATAGCTAACGTGAAACTGAAGTAAAAATATACCGCGTATAAGACCGCTGTCCCTGTATGACAGTGTTTCCCAATCCAGTCCTCAGGGACCCACAGACAGTCCACATTGTGCTGGGAGGTGGAGAGAGCAAAAACCTGGGCTGTCTGGTAGGGAGCAAAGACATGGGCTGTCTGGTAGGGAGCAAAAACCTGGGCTGTCTGGCAGGAAGCAAAAACCTGGGCTGTCTGGCAGGGAACAAAAACATGGGCTGTCTGGTAGGGAGCAAAAACATGGGCTGTCTGGTAGGGAGCAAAAACATGGGCTGTCTGGCAGGGAGCAAAAACCTGGGCTGTCTGGCAGGGAGCAAAAACATGGGCTGTCTGGTAGGGAGCAAAAACATGGACCAACTATGGGTCCCCGAGGACTGGACTGGGAATCACTGCCATACGGGACAGAGCAAAGCCCCCCTTTTCCACTAACCACGCTCTCCTCCAGCTTCAGCCTGGGGCTCCTGTCCTCCAGCAGGGTTTCAGTCAGGCCCTTCTGTGCCGCGGTGCCACCTGCCCCTGACCTCAATGTCTGCGTTTTCAGGGCGGGGACTCTGGCCGGGCCGGGTGAGTCTGGCCAAGTGGAGCTCCAGGGCTGGGCCGTTACAGCAGGGATGGAGGGGAAGCTGGAGACTGATGGGGGGGGCAGGGGGGAGCTAGCTGTAACCGAGAGACAACGAAGACAAAAACATCATTGTTTCGTGTCACTGTGTCACATGGCCAAGATGTTCACAAGGTCTATGTGTCATAACATTAAAATACAGTAAATGAAACTGTATTTTCTTCTACCGTATTGTAGTCTTCTGAACTTCTGTAATTTTATAGCTTTAGGGAATTGAAATTAATCTGCATTATAATATAAAGCAGATATCCCCATACCTGGTACTTTTGTGAAGCAGCGACTAACATGATAAATTAAAGCAATGAATGGATGGTTAAACCCATTTCCAAAAGCTGTAACGAACAGTGAAACACGCTGTCATACTTTCTCCAGCAGATGGCGATATTCTTCTGCCACGATGAGCTAATACTGCAAGCTGAATGCTGAGTGTGCAGTCTGGAAAACACTTTTGGGTGTGTTACCAAGCCCTTTGTGACTTATTTTAGCTGTTTCCAGAGAAGGACAGTGCTCTCTTTCAATAATTAACTGCAGTACAGCAAAGCACCCGTTTTAGTCTGTATGACATGTACAAAGTTCAAGCTAATGAAGTCAGTCATTCCACATGTGAATAACATAAGAGCAACTTAAGAATTTGAAGATTAAAGTACCGATACAAAAAGAGAAATGATAGGGTGCAAAAATAATAAATAATAGAGCCCTGAGATATACAAGACATCTAAGGATGACAGGAATAACAGCGAGACTGTCATCATATAACTTCTGATGTTACGTGACGTATGTCCATTCTGAGCACAGATGACACAAAGGCATCAACAGCTCATACCTTTTGTTGTCACCAAAGTCGCTTGCGTAGCTCTGAGACCCCAGGGGGAGGACAGGCCTGGCCAGCTTTTGCTCTCAGGGGACATGAACGTTGTACCAGTAGAGGGCGCTCTTTTATCCGCATTATCCGGGCCCTCATCCTGAGACTGGGGCAAGCTGCTGCCACCCCTCAGTAGGCGAAGCTCTTCCTCTCTTTTGATGTCTTGCTCTATCTCTTTGAGAATTGCCTCTGGAGTGTCCACCTTGTGAGGTCTCAGGCTGAACTTCTCATGGAAGTCTGCCTGGGGTACGATGTACCTCCCAGTCAATGATGGCCACAAGAGTCGCAGGTCAGTGGGCGTGGAGGGAGTGAATGGAGAGGGACTGTAACTGTCTGGCACCGTACTATTGTTGAGTATCCACTGAGCTGTCTCCTCAGGGTGCCGGTGAGGACAGCAAGGAGACAGGACATCTTCTGTTTTGTTGTCACGTCTCCATTCTGCTGGGGTGCTGTACTCTGGTGTCCTGAGTGCCTCCGCAGCACCTGTGTTGACTTGCGTCGCATCGAGGTGGTTTCCTGTGATGCTTGTCTTGGGGGGCGTGACTGGAACCTCGTCTGCTTGCTGCTCAAAGACCTTCTTCCTCTCTCCCAGTTCCTGGGGAGTGTCATGGTTATGCAGAGCCGGCGCTCTCCCTTGATGGTGCAGCTTTTCTTCTCGCTGGTTATCCAGCTCTATCTCCCGCTGGAGGAAGAAGCTTACCCTACCCTTATCCCTGGTTTTGGTTGGTGTACCAGTGGGTCCTGTCCGAGAAAGAAATGGCTTGGTTTTAATTTCCACCATCTCCTTTAAGTTTGTGTGCTTGATGCCTCGCTCTCGTCGCAAACTCTCTTCCCTCTCCTGGGCGAGACGGATCTCCTTCTCGATGGGCGTCTCAGCCTCATCTAAAGGTTGTGGCTCCTGACCATATTCCTGCCCCACGAAGGCATACTGATCACTCACATGGCCTGGCGGAAGCATGAATCCACGGCCAAGCTTCTCATTACAGCAGCTTTGGTTTGCAGCTGTTTCCTCTGACGTGTAAACTGTTACACATTTGCTACCAAATAAGTCATTCTTAATTGAATTTGATTCTTGGTTTTGACTCCTGGTTGATTTCTCTCCAGTGAGGCTCTCATAATCATGTCTCCTCAGCATGACTAGGCCTCCCTCAGCTTGTGGTGGTTGTCCTTTGTTTGCAGATTGGTAAGGTTCCTGGGGAACATTCTGGAAGGGGTTGGATCGGGACTGTTCCATTGTGAGGAACTGTTGCCGTGCTATATTGAAGTTAATCTTCTCTGTGTCAATGGTGCCAGACTCCGCCTTGGCTGTTTCTCGATCTGCCCTGGATGGGATATAGTAGAGGCTCAGCCCATCCAACACCCTCTGGGGCGGTTTGCTGAGGTCCAAGTTTTCAAGTGCCTCCCACTGCTCTATGTCAACAGGTTTCCTCTTTGGTGCCTGGCTGCGGATGAGTTCCAACCTTTCCTGAACTTGCTCCAGGTCATCTTGCACTGTCGCAGGCACAGCGGCTACCTGGGAGAATGAGTCCCCCTCACCATCCTGGAAGAGCTTCTCCGGCTTCTTCTCACTGTACGCCTGCACCTTGAAGCCATTTGCCTCCTTGACGGTGGCTAGTTTGTTCTGCCTCTCAGGGGAGACCATCCAGGCCTCTGTCTTCTCCACGTCTTCGTCCATGAAGGAGTAGAAGCCATGGCAGGTGCCTGTGCTACTATTACTGCTAATGCTAGTGGGGCTGCTGGGATGGTGGTCCTGCCTGTAGCTTCCCTCAGAAACCTGCACTCTCTGGGGCCTTTCCAACACATCATGCTCCTCCTGCCATGTCACCGAGGTTAGTGAGTCATTCAGACCCTGCATCTCACTGCAGGTCCATGTGCTGTCCTGACTGCTTTCTTCTCTGCTATGGAGCACAGTTCTTAAGTCTGCCGGTTCCAGTCTAGGGGACAATGGCTGCATCACCCACTTCTTGGGCATGCTCTCCATCAGTGGTCTGGATGGAGCACCTTCCTGTGGAGATGGAGGTGCTTGTGTGGCAGGGGCTTGGTGAAACTGCATCGATATTTGATCTTCTTACATCACTGGCAGCGCACCCTGTAAGTGGTTTGGTGCAACAAAGAGTAAATTAATGCAAATGTATATAAGTACAAGTCTAAACGAAACCTGCTCATTTGTTTTGCATCAGTGCGATTCATTATTCAGTATGTTTAGTAGGAACTATTCTTTAAATTTTTCCCAGCACTTTTGGTATCAGGAATATGGACTTTTATTACGTCAATGTACAACTCATTTGTTCATTTTGTACAGTGTCCATCAATAGTTTGGAGGCACCTACTGATGTAAAGGGTTTATTTGTATTCCTCTCTACATCATACAATAACTATAAAGACATCAAAACTATCAAATAACATTTATGGAATTATGCACTGACCAAAAAAGTATATAAAAAAAATTGTTTCGGGGGCAGCTCTATGGTTTGGGACTCAGTAGGTTGCTGGTTCAAATCCCTGTATCGGCAAAGTCATCCCACCATTAGGTCCTTGAACAAGGCCCTTAACCACGGCTGCTTCAGGGACTGGCTGATTCTACTGTCTCCCCTACACAAGTTCATGAGGTGGCCTCCTGGGATGCTTTTACACATGCTGAGCACTCATTGGTCACTTTTCCTTCACTCTCCCAAACCATTTCTCCTGTGTTTAGGTCAGGTGGCCACGTCATGTGATGTGACATTGTCGCTCTCCTTTGTAGGTGGCTGGATGTCCAAACTTTTGACTGGTACTGTATAAATGAGTTATGTTATGATGTCTGATTCAAAAGATATAAACAGAGAACCCGACTTGAGTAAAGTCTCTCGCTCTCTCTCTCTCTCACACACAAGAATTTTTGCATTTTTAGATTTTTCATTGCAGGCACGGTTTTTTATAATATAGAGTTTTCCCCTATGGCGACCATTATTTGGGCCCCACAAGGTAAGGTATACCCTGACCACACACACACACACACACACACACACACACAGCGCAATAACACCTCCACAGACACAGGGGTACGACCTGAGCCCTCCACTCTAGCGTGTCAGCGTAACGCATTACCCACTAGGATACTGCGTCATCCTGCTCACAGATCCTCATTGTACTTTCATTTCTGCAGTGATCCAAAATGAATTAAATGCATTAATTGGATTAGACTAATTCACATATATTCCAAGATGTCTATGGAGCGGAGTAATGCCAGACATTTTTAGTTACGATTCAAGGTTCACAGCACCAGGAAACAGAAGCAGCCTTTTCGCAACAAACACAAGCTGATACAGAGCTAATTGCACGTATAATGAACATTCCTAGCATGGTCTAATAACTGGGAAACAACAGGAATCAAAGTCACAGATAACAACACTGGCAAACCATTAGCATGTCATTATCTCTCATGATGAGTTCATATAAAAAAAAAAAACCCAAGACTGAAGAAAAGTCAGATAAATCCAGCATGTCCATAAAAACAAGCAAAAATAATTTCATATATTAATGTTTGCCCACTCAGTCAATGAACACAGCAAGCAGCAAGACAAAAGCAAATCAATGTGGGAGTCGGAACTCTTAATTAATGTGCTGGCCCTGAGTAAAGCAGATATACTCAAGGGCGTAACTTTGGTTTGAACATTGGGGATGCTGAAATTTAATTAACCTATTGCGGTGTTTCTCAACCTAGCCATTGGGCGCCCCCAGACAGTCCACATTTTTGCTGCCTCCCAACACCCAAGAACTGGTTTTATTAAATTTGATCATTAACATGCTGATCCTGAGTACAGCAGGCATACTAGACAGCTACGGCCCCACTGAAAACTCAAGCAGAGTTTCATTTTATTTATTTTATTAAGCTTGAACCTCGAGCTGCCCAGCCTGTGTATGATGATACGGATCAGGTGCACGCTTATAATGTGGCCCAGAATTGTTACGCCGTAAAAGAGCCAGGACTTTCTGGGTGATAAGCAGAATGGCAATAGGGGAGTAACATCCCCTGTAATGCCACCGGGTGATGGGTGCGCACAGCACAGGCACAAGTGCCATATTAAACCTAACCCACAAATATGGATATAATCACTTTTAGCTGCAATACAAAAACTGTGCTGCATGTATAAAAGAACTAAGAAAAGTCTACACTTGACAACATTCTGATAACAAAAAGCATGAGCCTCTATTTATATCCTGTGACATAACAAGCTCACTCAGATGAGCTATATCATAATCATATAGCAACATACCATAGTATCTCTGTAACTTATGGCGATGTCATTTTCTTCTGTAGGATCCTGTGCTACAACTTATCGTATAACAATAGCGTTGATTCAGATAATACAAAGTTTTGTGGAGCGGTGTGTCTTCAGCAAGTCTGGTATCTCCAGAATTTAGTTAAATTGCAACCGTTCCTTCAACCCAGTTACTGACTGCATGATTATGGCCAGAAAACCTTAACTCAAGCTGTTGAGATGTAGGAAAAATTTGATGCAGTTTTCCATTACCCTCTCGCAGTTTTATAGCATAATAAAAAGCATGACAAGTACATCAGAGGTGGATGTACATCACTATGCTGGCCCCCATTCCTCCCTCATCTCCGGGGCTGTCAGACAGAGCAGAGCTGTGTGGGTCAGAGATGCCGATCTGTAACTCAGTGTTCCCTGAATGTAAGTCAATTGGAATCAAGTGATTCGTGAGGCAGTGTTGGCTGAATGGCGGATAGAAATAATATTACATTCAAAATAGTTAGATACTAGATAGACCTAGTGCACGAGAAATTGGGCTGTAAAAACGATAAACATACAAGATACTGCATAATTTCCTTCTTCTCTTATGAATAAAGTACTAATTAAAAGAATGGTTATTATAGAGATTCATCCGTCCTTTAGTTTATATATCTATGGAAAACAATAACTAGAATTCACATTTTTAAAGATCAAGGATAAAATTTTGGGTTTTGTGTGTTTGACATTATGCAAATATCTAGTACACATCTTGTAATGTTTTAAGAAAATTGTAACAGCTTCTTTCACGTTTAGCATGATTCGACAAGTTTAATGGCACATAATGTTCACATAAAGTTGTTTCAAAATAAGGCAAATGGTTTAAAATAAATATATATACCAGTGCTCGGCATGACAGGTATTGCATTGATTGATTGAATTAAAGAAAAAAGTTCAGATGATTAATGTATAAAATTGCACAGGAATGCTCTGTACTCACATAGATCTTCTGAACATTGCTAAGCAGGGTCTAAGTACAGAGTATGTCTTCTGGACCTTCTGGCTCTGTGTGTTTGTGTGTGACTACCCTCACATTTAAAACCGGACTGTGTATCCCTGATAAGCCCCATCCTTCAACTTCCAGGAACTGGCACCTCTGTCAGCCCCCATTGGCTGAACTGGGAGGGGGTGGAGCTAGTGAAGCCTCTTTTTACCAGTCAGACTATCGTCCCCAAAGAAGCTCAAAACTGATAGGCAGAGTCCTGCCAACCTGTAGCCTCAAGCCCAGCAGTGAAGATAAGCCATGATAGAAGTCTGTCATTGTTATATGGGACACGATGTCTAATATGCTGTAATGTGTAATGAAAATATACAAAATATGTGAATGATGAGGGGACAGCAGTGGTGCCTTTGATAAATGAACATATACATGATTCATTTGTAACCTAAAGCCTATGAAGTAAGTGTCAAGGTGCAGTGTGAATGTATATAAGCAAATTAGAAGTTAAATTAGACACCTACTTCAAATTTACTTCATTTATCGGGCTGCTGGCCCTGATATGTTATATTTATGTATGTTAGTGGGTACTGTAGCTTTTGTGATGGACTTTCTACGTAAAGCACTGCGTTTACCGTTACGAAAACAATCTTGGAGAAGATAAATATTGTCAGACCTTTGGAGAGGCAACGGGAAGTTAATTGGTGCCACTCCCATGAAATTCCTCATTTGAGAAGCAAACCGCCCTTTTGTTCAGCCCAAATTTATGAGAGCAATAAAAGTGTTTAGGTGGCTAAAACAGTCAGAAAACGGCTCCTTCTATGGTTTTAGTTACAATGTGTGTAGACCTACCTCAGAATTTAAATGAGGTTTAGCTGGGAACTGCAGCTTGACTTTAGTATTCAGTCACCGTGCCCAGTCAGAAGTACATTTCATTGCACATAGAGACACGTGTAGAGAGGTGAGATTGCATATCCAGGTATATTGAGAAGAGACGCCTGTATCTACACACCGGTAGCTTTTACTGCTCATAAAAACTCAAGGTCAAAGGTGTGCAGCACCAAAGTTCAAGAGGGAAGTGGGAAGACTGAGTTTAGTCCAGGAATGGGATTGATCATTGGCTATCTTTATGGTTTGTATGAATAAGGCATAAGTGGCACGACAAATCTGTTAATGGCTTAAATAACGCCATTAATAGCCGCTTGAGCTGTATGCAAATTTTGCAAATTCACCAGCATGTGAAGATCCAGTTGGTCTGAATGGATCTCACATGTGTTTTACTGACCTCTAGTGGCATGAAAAAAGTTGTGTAAATAAGTGAAAGGGCTGCAAGGTGCAAAATGCTTCTTTGAAATAATTTCTTATTTCTTGCATTTCTCCTAGTGAGAGTAGAGAGGATTTTATTATGTCTTAATGTACAGCTTTGCCATTCTTCCATCTTCCAGCTGCATATCCTGGTTGGGCTCTTAAGTGAATCTCTACACATTATTCAGAGGCAGCCTGGCATCCCATCCCTACCCAGGTTTAGAGGTGTCCCACTTAGACTGTAACTCAATAAGCTGAATTAGAGAATGGGCAGAGTAATTCAAGGATGCATTTAATTCCATCTGCCCACTCAACATCATCATAACAATTTAAATTACGCGATTACAATACATTGCAATTCTAATAATAATTCAATGTGAAGTTATGGAACTAAATTTATAATATATTATTATAGAGTCACTGGATATTTATACGTTATAGAATATTATATATTTATAGAAAGTAACATTCTAGAGGCTACCTTGCCTGAGAAATAACCACATTGCATGTACTTGACATAAGGGGTGTGTGACACACCATGTGTCACGTGAGTGGAAGTGGCTGCATCAAAAGGAACTGAAGCAGAAGATGGTTTGGAGGCCAGAATGGGACAACTACCCACTGCTTATGGGGACAAGCACATCACGTTCCTCTCAACAGCATGGCAGGCGCAAACCACAGCAGATTTAAATATAAAAATGGAGGAAAATATACAGAATAAGGTCTGTCATTTTATTCCTGGCTATTACTGTAAAGTCTTAAAATAGATGCACACTGCTCTGTTTGCATGTGTAAGTCACACATTTGCTTAATTTTCTTTTTAAGAAAAATTATACTTGAATAGAAAATCATACTATATAACAAAGGCATTAAATAATTGGTGTCAATACAACCTTACTTCATCATTTCAGTGTTAAAGAACTCAACACACCTCCAAAGTTATATAATATACATAGCAGATGCACAAATGCTGAAATAACGAGTTTTTGGGTGACAGGTTTTCTAATGTTGATCAGGCAAATATGTCACTAGTAGCTGGTGCATATTTGCCTCGGTTCTTGTCGCAGATGATTTTGTGTGCTTACCTGCTTCTGAGGGCAGCATGCACCTTTAGGCTGCTGCATGTCTGTGTGCATGGGCTGCAAGGGTGGAAGTTACCCCAAGTCCCCCCACCTCAAAATGTACTGAGCAGGAGGTACGAAATATATGCAAAAACATGGGATAAATGGTTTTGAAAAATTATTCCGGAGGTCTGAGGCACAAAATAGGGTGTAGAACCGCCTATTTCCAGAGATCTTGTATTAGAATCACATTCACTACTCGATCTTCAGGAAAACAAAGTCGTCCATGTTTTCAAACCTGCATCCTTTCGGTTTTTTAACGGCGTGGATGATGTACTTAATGCTACATCTCCAGGCCTGAAAGCTGGGATATATTGGCCTGATATTTCTACCTCTTTACATTTGATATGGACCAGGCACCTTCAGCACTTCACTGCTGAACAGCCGAAATCGAAGGCAAGTGAATCCTTTACATCAGATGTTCTAGGTGTTTCTAGTCTAATACGAAGTGCCAATGTTAGCTCAGGCGTCTGGATCCCGGTGGTGTCGGACCAGCCCCTGGGACTTTGGCTGGCCGGTTCTCCCCACCGTTCCCGCCTCCGTATGTCCCACCCTCTCCAACCCCGTCACTCAACGGGCACAGTTCTCGCCCGGAGTTATCGCCCCAGATTGGATGCTGGTATGGCATCACTGAGCAGCTGTTTATTTATTTTCTGTGTGCTGCTGTCACAGGACCTACGCCGAGGGCAGGGGACTTGCTCCGGAATGTGGCTGTCAGCGAGCACATCACAAAAGCAAACAATGCTCACTTAACACCCACATGTGACAATAAGCACGGGAATTTTCCGCCACGCTGCGGGACCAGTTAAGAGGAGGCGTCACGCACGCACACACTATCGGGGGGATATTTTCACCTTTTTTTCTGGAGTCTATTGAGAAGACGATGGGGGACGTGCAACGCCCTGTGGAGTCAGGTTCCCAACATCCGGAATTTGAAAAGGAGAGATAAAGAACAAGAGAAGACGCCATTGCTTTAAAGCACGTTACATTTTATTGTTTCCAACACTTTCTACATCACTTGCCAGTTTGTAATAAAGAAAACCTTGACACCTTATAAGGCAGGAGGAACAACAGCAGTCGCACTGCACCGTTAGCTGTGCAGGAACCAGACGTTTGGGAGAGACGGAGGGTTCACGATAATAAGAGAAAGATACATTTCTTCACAAGGACTTTAATAGGTAGGGTTATATACTTATAAAAAGCATGCAGTTACAAAAAGAGGCCTGGACTGAACCAGACTACAAGGCATTAGGGTCGTCTAACGCGTCAGAACTGGAATGTCAGTACAGAGTGTCGGAGCGGGGCGGGGGGGGGGGGGGGGGGAGGTTGCTAAGCAAGGGCCTGAGGTAACTATGGCAATGGATGCCAGCAAAATATGAAGGGAACAGTCATGTGACGTCCGCTGCAGCCACACTAAGCCAAACGCTACAGAGTATGTGTGCCAGCCGTAACAGAACTGCAAACATATCGTGCATTTCCAGAACGGTCACTCTGCTGAAAGAGTGTGATGTACATAGTGATGTCACCTCGACGTCGCTTTGGCCTTGTGGGAGTGCATGGACTGATTTGACGCCGAGAAGGTCTGACTCACCCCATGCTCCATCTGAAGATGAGTAAGCATGTGCCAAGGACATAATTACAGAAACACCTCTTGCCTTAAATTGAAGTCGGGTTTCAAAGGGGGTCTCCCAAGTGGATTTGGGCACTGTAGCTTAGAATGAGAGTTAAGCTTCTTTAAGAGATAAGTCAAAAGCGGAACTGAAGCAGCCAACTGAACCTACGAACACAGATAGGATCTGGTTGACTGTATCAGTTAGAATATACATTTCTAAAAACTGTGCTATGTCCAATGGAAGGTTTTACATTTTGTAAATGTGCATGAAAAGATTACTGCAATCCCCAACAAGTCTAGCACTCTGCGAATCTCATTTTCACAATGTGACCATCTGAATGAGGCTTCCCAAAAAAAAATAATAATAATTGCACTGTATTGAGGACCTTTGTTCCAGGCTGTATTCCAGCAAAGAGTTAATGATCTTGTCTTTTTCATAGCAAAAGACAGAATAGGTTGGAGATTTTTTTTTTTGGAGAACAGACAATGAATAGGTAAGATCTCAGTTTCAAGCCCGAGGCCACTGGAAATGTCTTAACCAATTAGCATCTTGTGGAGTGGACAACAATCTATAACATTCCAGAAAAACACCTCTGTGTTCGTACAGCGCACACATTCAAACATCTCCTTGTAATTCTTACTTTCCTACTCTCTCATACTGAGCCTAAACCTGATGTAAACAGGTCTCGGTGAAGTCCATACACAGCTTCAGTCACCCAGTACTCAACCCTTCGAAGGCTGCCGGGCACAGACAGCCCATTTCAGCATCTTTGCATATCCACCTCAAACTTTCATCTTGGCTCTGTCCATACCTGCTTAACTCTCCTGCATGAAAGATCCCGTCCACATAAACGTCTGATCTCGAACCTGCATTTAAAAGTGGCTGCACCTTACAGTGAGCGGGAGCGTTTGTGAAGAGCTCTATATGAAGTTTTGTCAACATAAACGACTGCAAACTTTAGGAAGGTGGGCGTTACACTGATAAGCAGATTATTATAGAAATGCAGGGATTTTTGCATGTAATATAGTCAAAAAAATTTTTTTTTTTTAAATTTGGATCATGTAAACATGCATGCAGATATTCTGTTGCATAGGTTTGAGAAGCCCGCTGAGGGAGTATTAGATATGCTATAACGAGTGAGTGGCCACCGTGGGGCGCTATGCTGAGGAGAACGAGGACGCTATCGCTGCATCTGGCCCGGCGCTCCCACTCCGATGGCCAGAGGGGGCGCTGTGGGGCGCAGCCCGAATCCGACATGCCGATGGGTAAAGAAGCTAACGCAAATGCCTGAGGCGAAGGGAGGTGCCAAGCGGAAGCAAGGAAGAAACCGATATGCTTCCAGCATATGCAGTCTGGTTCTCCAATGGGCACGAAACGCATTTACCAACAGTGCATGAATACCAAGACATTATTTGCTGTTTTGGACTGGCAACACACTTCAAGCACCATTTTGAAATTTGGATAAAACACCACTTTAAAAATCTACCTTCACAGAAATGACCAAACGACTCCTTAAAACCCATCCTACAGATTCAGAGACAATAGAAAAAATGTAAAAGTATTGAAATATGACCGTCGCTAAGACTGAAGCATTTTTATTTATTTTTTTTTGCAAAGAAAGACGCGCAGCACAACCTGTGCAAGCAGGAGGCACGACAAACTCACAGGCCGTGGGATTTTTTTTTTTTTCAAGTTAAAAGTACCGGAGTCCACAGAAACCACTTGTTGTTCGGCCAGCTTCCCAAATAAAACTTTTATTTTGAAGAATAATTACACACGGACCAGCAGGCACACTGGGGTTTGTCAGCAAATTGGAGGGAGAAGCACAACACAGGCAATTTGCTCGACAATCCGTCTCATTATCCCATCTCACCATACAAAGGACAATAATTACAGGACCTTTTTAGCTTAGCTGGAAATTTAGCTCCAAATTGTGCCAATAAAATAATAATAATAATAATAATAATAATAATAACAAATCCAAGCTTCTATATGTCTACCAAGGCAGCAAAACAAAGAAACAAAAAAAAAACAGGATGAATAGAACAAGCACAGAGAAAAGAAAGAAAAACAACTATCGCGCTCTAAGTGCGGGGGGGGGGGGGGGGGCACTGAACAGCAACTGGAGCAAATATTACCACTTGGGGGGGAGGAAAGAGGTGGCAGCATCCTGGAATGTGAGGAGGGTTCGTGTCCCTGTCTCTGACATCAGGTTTGTACGCGAGCCGAACAGCCCGGCGGGAAGCGAGGGAGCGCAGACCGGCCCGGCGATGCGGCCGACGGAGTGCCGCCGCGCGTGGTTCGTCGACGGCGCGAACTGTGCCGTCGGGGTGTTTCCCGAATGACGGTGAACCCCACGGGAACTGTGCATGGGGGATTATCTTCCCGCTTTTGCTGTAGGTGGGGGTGGGGGGGCTGCACATAACAAAAGGCCATCCACCGCATGCCGATTCAGGAAAATAAAATACTCCGCAAATGATCGCAGCACTGCGACATCGAAACAGCGTCGCACCGAACTCGACGCTCGTCATGACTGCTTGGGTTCAGTTGGACCGGCGTCCAGCTCTGCTTAGACCTCACCGGTGCTGCCCGTTTACTATGGGCCCCGGGTCAATAAACCCGGAGTGTGGGCATCATAGATGATCCAGAGACTTCTCGCTGGAAACTAAATGGGAGTTAAACCAGCAAATCACCCCCTCCTTACACGACAGCATTTATTTCTTCAGTATGGGTGACGCTGGCCAGGTTATCGTTGTTTTTCTCGTTCTTACAATCATGGTTCGGTTCCCATTCGGCCGAAGGAGAATCGTTTCAGAGAGAAAAGCATTGAGTGTAATGAGCCGGTGTGACTGAGATTGCTGGCGTGGACAGAGGTCACGTGAGGTCACGTGAGGGCATCACGATGACATGGAGACGAGCACAAACAGCACGAGAGCTTGGGGGCAAACCCTCAGTCGGCCTCGCATTTAACGCACTGAGCTGCCCAAGTGTCCAGATTCACATCCGCTCGTTTCTCCACACTGCACACTGGTAGTAACCTTAAGACACCAACCCTCTCCCCGTATCTTAAGAGTAAATTTAGGTTTTTTTTCTTTCTGGGAAAAAAAAAAAACCATGACAGTTACCTCATCACAGCATTATCAGTCATAAATATTACAACACGGTTTTCGGAATTTTTAACCCGCTGGCTCGCTGAATCTCAGAAAAACGGTGACAGCAAAGAATGCACAGCAAGCTGAATACCTTACGTCTTCACCCACGGTGACCAGAGGGATTTGTCTAAAAAAATCCAAATAAATATATCTTTAAAAATAAACAATTTATATATAGATATATATATATATATATTTATATATGGACATTTGTGTCCTTCATACGGTAAGATAAGACTACAAAATTCATGACACTGAGTAAGTGATGTCATTTACAAAAGAATCCTGTCGGATAATGTTGGATGACCTTAGCGCCGGGTGGTTACGGGGACGAGGCCCTCAGCTCCCGGTTCCTGAATGCCAGGTGGGAACGGCTTCGGATGCGAACAAAGTGGAAAAAAAGAAACTGAATTTAAAAAAGTAAAATAAAAAACCCCTAAGGATGATGATGGAGTGGGGGTGTCATACAAAGATGGTGTGTTTCTGTGGCAGGTGAGAGTTTCTGTCCGGCGGGCTCGCGTCCCGGGGCGTGCTGGCGGCCCGCTCACATGATGGAGCAGCACTTGCAGGGCTGTTTCTCCTTGGTGTTGAGCTCCGCCGCCCCACTCTCGGCCTCACCCTTGCCCCCGCCCTCCTCCTGGGCCTTGACGGGTTCGGCGGCGCTGCCGTTGGGGGGCGCCTGGTCTTCCTTGGCCCCCTCGACACCCCCTTTGCTCTCACCGTCCTCGATGACCACCAGCTCTGCTTTCACCGTTCCCTCCAAACCCAGCACCTTCTTAGTCTCGGTCTCGTCCTCGACGCTCTGATATCCCATGAACACCATGGTGACAGGGTGCTCGCTGCTGGCGTCGCCCAGCGCGTCCTGGGTACCGCCGCCGGGCTTGGCTTCGATGCCTGTGATCTCCTTCTTAGGGGTCTGTGCCCCCTCGACGGGACCGCCTGTCGCCCTAGGTGTGCCCCCCGCCTCGTTCATGGAGACCTCATCGGCTTTGTGAATGAGCTCATCCACCTCCGTGGAGCTGAGCTGGTGCACTCCGTTCTCCACGGCGCCGTCGATGCCGCGCACCTCGTGCACCACTGTGGGGGGGGGGGGAGAAAAGAAGGCGGGGTCAGGCAAAGGCAGCTTGGTGGAGAGGGGGATGGTGAGGACAGGTGGGCGGGGTTGCTGTGATCAAGCTTAATCTGCTCATGGACCAGGGCTCACTGAAGCAGAGACATGGAGGCCAAGAAAAGCAAGCGAGTGACAGGAAGCCCAGCAGTGCACCATGGGTATGAACCTCACATTCGCTGGCCTGCCTGGGGGGGGGGGGGGCTAACAGGAACGGGGTCTACGCTGCACATGGGAAGCTGCACGCGTCACATTACACACACGGGCATGAATTTTCACAGCGTCGCTTCCAGCGACAGGAAATGGCCAAATTCCACTCCGGGACACTGGCCAGCCCTTGCAGGAACAAGATCCAAGATCCTCACTATTAAAGGCGTTAGTCCACTAACTTTCCAAAAAGATTATTGGCTAGAAAGGGCTGATTCCCAAATTACAAGGAATGATATCGCTGCCTTTTCATTTGGATTTAAAACAACAGCAATACAGTCATATTATCAAATCTCAAAATTATCAGCTAATTCTTGCAGACGTCGTTTACAGAGCTTCACTTGAGGTGGAATGAGCCTGGGGGGGGGGGGGGGGGGGCGGGGAACAGAGTTGGGGGAGAAGCAAGTGCCCGACTCTCTGAGGGTGGTGCTGGATGGGAAGAGCGGGGTGAGGATTGAGAGGGCCATGCCCCATTCCGGCTGGAAGCAGGGTGACCAAGTGACACATCGCAATTCAGAGCCAGTCACTATGCTACCGGCTACCGGTGAAGCACTGTCTCTTAGCATCAAGAGCCGTTTGGCTGCTTCCCTACAGTGGAATGTGGGCAGGAGATACGAGGCAGAATAGTCACATTCCATTTAAAAATACTCATTAGTTTTCACGTCAATCTTTTGGTCACCCTGCTGGAGGCGCTCATGCTGAAGTTTCGCACTTTACGAGAAGTGGCATTTTGCAAGTTGCTTCGGGCGTGCTAACCTGACTCCTGCTAATCACCTCATCGCTTTGGCGTTTCCAATGACCCCGTTACCTATGCGAGCAATGCTAACGTTACTGCACTACGATGTGCGCAATGCACTTAGCAAGCGGCTCATTGGCGATGGTCTTTCTGACGGAGCGGACTTTCCTCTAGACCCTTGGGGCTCAGGCATGCTAATCCTGCGCCATAAAGGCTGATGTTTCGACCTCACCCTTGCCCCCTCCCTCCTCCTGGGACTGGCACTTCTCGTAAAGCAAAGCGACTGCGCAGGATGGGTTTCCGCCCGCACGACTCTCCACTGCAGACTGTAGCAGAGTCACCTTTCTGGTCATCCTCATACACCTTCACCCCCTGCTGAGTGAGGTCTTTCGGCAGGAGCGTGTTGGTGGATAACACTTTAGTCTCGCCGGTGAGCCTGTCCCTTTCAACGGTGATCTCGACCGAGTATGTCGCTGGGCGTCAACGAGAGGACACGTTAGGGGTCTGCAGATGCTCCTTGTAGGTCACCAATCACCACGCACCCACACTCTCCTTTGGCAGTCAGCCAATAAACCCACAACATCGCAAAGACATCACGGTGTGTACATCCTAATAATCTGGCAGAGCAGCTTTCCCCTGATAGGCCCTGGAAAATTACACCACTAATTTATACCCGCTGACAATTTTTGATTTAGATCATTGGTTCAATGAGGTATGGATTTGATTTTGCCTTTTATATACCATAAGGGTACTATTACATTGTCAACAGAGGCACAATTACCCATGTACGAAATGGGGCAAATGAAATCACCACCAGGTAATCCACTGACCACTTACTGTTACAATTTTGGAAACAAATTTGAAAGGATTTCTTTGTAGTTAGTACGCACAATGAGCTCACGGCTGCCATGGCAACAATGCATAGGAGGGCACAGCACAGCCTGGCAATATTTCTGTTGTCATAGCAACAGCAAATCTGCGATCTGGATATATATTATGTTACTGTAATATACAGAGTAGCCTTAGTTAAAATATTAGGTTTATACTCCATATGCAAACGCAAGCTTTCACATTTTCATATCTACGTCTTTTAAACTAAAAAATGTGGGTTTAGACACAAAGATACAAGCATGCAGAATGACAGGGTGTTTTGGAAATCGAGACAGAGAGAAAACAAAAATTTAAGGTGAAATCAGGTAGACAAATATTGTACATAAGAGGCAACCGAGTACATGACAGTGACAACATATTGCGGTATTTAGGGAAAAAAGCAAATAAATGCACACAGAAATGGAAACATAACTTACATTAATAATGTCATAATTGAATATGACATATACTATTGACTATTCATTACTGTGTTTATGTTGTAACTTCTGAGTGATTTACTGTTTCATTTGCTGATCATCTCACAAAAACAAAGAACCTCATTGCAAAAATAATCTGCTACACTTTATCACACTGGTTATTTAATTCTTCTGCCTGTGGCCATGTTACGTTAATGGAATTCTTCAAAAATAATTTTGGAAAAAAATTCACAAATGTTTGACTTTAATTAATGATACAAAAAACTGTAATGGTCAGATGAGTCGGCATTATGTATTTGTGGGATATGAGCAAAAATAAATACGATTTTGAGATATTTCAGTTATATAAACATCAAAATGATGACAAAATTAGGAAACAGTTGTAATTATGACACGCTGATTGTTAATTATGATACAGTATGTCCTAATTTTGACATAGCAAGTCTTCGTTATGAGAGAAGAAATGCAGCATCACGAGATAAGTGCAATTATGGGATGTCAGTTGTAATAGTAAAAGAAAAACAGCTTGAGACACTAAATTGCAATGATCAGATATAAGAGTCGTCACACAGCTAAGAGCACCTTAATAAGTGGTACTTTTTGCCACATATGTGAGATTTCATTAATGGTTAGGGGAATAACTATTGCATGACTCAGTTTGCATGACTTCCTAGGTGCAGGGGTTTGAGATTAAACTTACATAAAAGCACAGGATGCAGAAAATAAAACTGGAAAAGGCTCCCTTTTCAAACAAGCTACGTAACATAAAAATAAACAATCCTCTCAGAAAAATTACAGCAAAAGATAAAAAATAAAATTATGACACAGTACTGTGCTATTTGACACACGTAACAGAAAGACACTGGGTTTGTTTCAGCCGAGCGCACAACTCAAAGTTTCGTGGCATTTTATGGCCCACGAGGCTGCAAATATTAAATGAAATGAAAGAAATCTAAAGACATCTTTTTACAGAGGGGAGGATTTCCACTGAAACACAGGCTGCAGAGACTCACCTGTTTTGATCATATCTGAGGAACTTCCGGACATGTCCAGACGTGAACGGTTGTGAATTTTGACCTCTAAAATGGTCAAGGAATAAGGAGGCGGGACAGGCAGGAAGGAAGAAAACGTGATACAAACGGTAGCAGCCCAGGACGTGCGGCCAGGGCACAAAGGAAGCGTGGGAACCTAACAGCTCAACGAGATGTTTCTCTACATCCAGGATCATGGTCGGATCAGAAATTCCCTACAGCCACAAAGCCCTCTGGCCCGCGGCTCCTGTGACCCCTTGGAAACCTCCAGTGAGCCTCCCTACCTCACATCCCACCGCTGCACACTGCAGGATATAAGCCACACCCACCCCCAGTGATTCCCATAAACTAAAGCCAAGATTTTTCTACTTTTACTCGGTTGGTCTAAATCATATAGAAACATCTGGTAGAGGCCAAATGAATGGTAAGGTCAAATTGACTACATGCTAAGTGAATAACAAATAAAACAGGCTGGTCTCTTATCATACACATGGAATAGCTGTGCAATGGATGAGAATTATGCAGCTGTAAATTGCTTCCAAATGTCAGCAATGATATATATGATGGCAAGGCTAGCAATTGCTGTCACCCGAAACATGCTAAGAATGATGTCAATACTGGATGTAGAGAGAGACAAACAAATCTTCAAAGTGCAACAGTGGACTAAAGTGCACACTCTACAATCAAGATGCAGAGAATGGAGTCCAATCTAGTATGTCATTTCCCCCTGGGGACCAATGAGGTGCAACTACCTACCAACCTATCTAGGATGCAAAGCAGTAGAATGGCACTAAGCAGGCTAAGCTCTAAACAGACCATATTAAAATCTAAAAAAAAGACCATATTAACAGAACTTCTCAGATAGGGTCTACCCAGACAATTCACTCGCAACACCAGGCAGAAACTCAGAAACAGTCCTGTTTCTGGTTCACTGGTGCTTGGAGTATAAGAAGAACATTGTGTGATCTGGTTGGCCATCAAATTGATCCTCGTGATGTTCCTCATTGGAATTCAAGCCATTCCACACCCCAGAGTGACTAGTCATACCCCCAGAGGGACAAGAAAAGATCCTCTTTATTCCAAGAGAGCAGAGAACACAGTTTCCAGGTGGAGTCTGCGTTCGCTCCTTCCGTGAGAAAGCGTGGTTGCAAAGAGCAACATCGTACAGGCCACAGCAGTCAACTACAGCCTCTAAAGGTGCCTTCCGAGATGACGATGCAAGGAATTGTGCACTACGAGAAGCGCGAGGAGCAGGTCTCCCTCAACACGATGGAGGAAGCCTGGGCAGGTCAGCTAAGAGAAATATGTGAGCAAGACCAGAGCAGGACTAGAGTGAGAAAGCAAAAAAGCCTTAGGAATGAACCACAGAACCTGGAAGCCGAACACCATGTAAACACTGAGGAACCCCTGGCCCAGGATTATGAAAACCAAAGCAAACCACAGGGACACCTTCAAAGAAAAACAAGGAACTGCTTGTGAAATGCGAATGATGACCGTTACCTGACTTTTTCTCCCAAGATGATTGCTGAACTATACACAGTGTGAATTTCAGCAATTAGTTACAATGTCGTGACCATCTCGCGCATGTTCATATTTACACCAGGCTCATTCACGGACAGCATCAGATACACTGGGATTTGATTGGCATGTACTGGCTCAAAATTTCCAACTTTTTGTCCACTGCCTACGGCAAATGTCTTTTGGAGTGCACTTTTATTTTCTTTGTAAATAAATATGTCCAGTTTTTGGGGGGGGGGGGGTTACAGATGTTCCTCAAATTAGTTTGTGCTTCACTTTCTGTTTTACTGCTAAATAGCTTCAAATGTTTGCAACAATTTTGTTTTGAGACATTCTGTATGAATTTATTCATTATGGGAAAACTCAAACTATCCATCTCGGTGTAATTAAAAACAGAGGTATTAACATCATATTCTAAAAAAGCTATTAAAAATGAACTATTAAAGGTCTTTTACTTGTATTTTGTAAATTATTTGTATTGCAATATTTGGCATGATGATACCTTTGAACCGGTTATGGCAACAGAGAATGGTGATCACAAAAAAAAAAATCTACATTAATATCAAAATGGATAGAATTGCTGTAATGGGAACTGGGCCTTGAGGGTTAGGGTTAGGGGTTAGGTTAGGGTTAGGTAATGGGAGGACCAGGGTTAGAATTTGAGTCAGGGTTAGGGGACGGTTGAAGCTATAGATAGGATTATGGGTAGGACTAGGAATAGTGGTAGAGGTAGAGTTATGGTAGGTGTAGAGGGAGGTTTAGAATTTGGGTTTGGAGTAGGGTAGGGTTAGGATTTCATTCAAGGCAAGAAGTAGGGTTAGTTGTTGAGGTAAGGGGTAGGCATAGGGGTAGGGATATTGGTTGGAGTAGAGTTAAGGTTAGAGCATGGTTAAGGGAAGGGTAGGGTAAACCATAGAGTTAGGAATTACGGTTATGATAGGGATTATGCATAAGAATTGGAACACCAGAGAGAACAGTGTGCACCTGCTAAGCATTCAGGCAGAATGTTGACAAGAGACACAAAACTGAGACAAGAAAAACGTGCTGAAGATTCTGGAAACGTCTTACCTTTGACAGAGCCTGCAGGAGCCTGACAAGAAAAAAATAAAGGAAAATATGTGACGTTCAACTGTACACCACACGGCCAAGTAAAACACAATGTAATGGGCCGATCATTCGTATCACATAGGTACATTTACATTATTGCATGTACTGAACCCCTGCAGATGCAACTTTGAAAGATCTTTTGTACACTTTTAGGTTCAGTCGCACAGATTTTTTGCTGACATTTGCTGAAAATGCTGCAGGAGCAGCAGCAGTTTGCTTTCCTGAGAAGGACAGCGGGCCGGAGGGAGAGCTGCAGAAGTGGATATTGACAAGCGAAGAAAGAGCAGTCAAAAAGCAGCTGTCAGAGCGGGCGAGGGGGAAGACAACGTTTCAGTCTGTTGCTAAGGGACTCTCGGAAAATGGGTCACACAGAGCAGCCCTTCAAGCCTCTGAAAAAGCCCCCTGTCGACAGAAGTTCCGAATTGGGTGCCCGTCTCCGCTTGGGACCGGTTCCCCACAGCAGGTCCAGTCTGCCTTTACGATACGGGTTTGTCGTGTAACGGCAAGACGGTGACGTGACGCCCGTTCACACGGCAGGGATGCGCCGGCTTCGCCGAGCCTCTTCAGGAAGCCGACATCACGCCACAGAACTCCGTCCAACCATCCGTCCATCTTCCAACCGCTTACCCCGATCATGGTCATGGGGATGTTCGACGTTGAATAAGTCACTTAGAGCCATCGTTTGAGTGTGATTGTATTGAGCAATGAGGGTTTACGGTTGGCTCATTATGGTCTGATCCCATTCCCAAACATCCTAGCCCACCGTATTATGCCTTAAGGGTCGGTGAGTTGACCCTTATTGGATGGACCCACATGGGAGGATGGATTGACCGCATGAAGGTGAGCGTTTCGAAATAGGGTGATGGAGAAACTCAGCATTGTGGCGGACAGCTGGCTAGGGTCTTACTTTAAGGTAGCTATATAACGACGTCTGCACAAAACAAAATTGAGACAAACGTGTCGCACACTTAAAACATTGGGGACACCTTGTTCGTTCCTTGTTCGTCTGCAATCCTAGAGGGTGCAGAGCGTTTTCTGTGCAGCAGTCCCACAGATAGAGCGCAGATAAACATACTGCGGCATGTGCCTGATTTGTTTTAATAAAGGAGACGACAGCTTTTAAAATGGAAGTTACTCTCTTTAATAATAGCCACTATTGGCTTAATACTAGCGGTAAAGGGAAGCCAGCAATTTACACGACACTCACAGTTGCATGCTAATGAAACACGCATTCCATGGCAAACACTTCACAGTTACTACATTTACTATTTACAGCAATACACCAATATACGTTAATTTACAATATTTAAAGTGTATTGCAGTGCAAAGCACACTGGTAACTGCAGGCATAATTAGTCCTGCTGGCCAATCCCGCGGCATCACGTTTATGTCAGCCAATCGTGGACTGTGGATGGGATCAGGAAAAAAAACAAAAACGTTTGCCTCGGGGACCCCGCACAGGGGTTACGCCGTAAAGGCGATCACTGCGGTGATTATAGTTCATATAAACTGCTACAAACGATGTTGATTCCATCTTAAGTATACGGCCACCTTCAGCCTTCAATGCTTCATGCTTCGCTGCTGATGTCAACGACAGGCCTGTTTGCAAAGTGCCATTTTGCTGCAAATGAAGTGGTGTGTGGCGAGAATGCGGTCCAAGCTGTGGTTTGGGCAGCCGGCTCCGCCGTTTTCTCTAATATATACTGGCACAGGCTATTTATTTAATTCATGTGACACCCATGGCCCAGGGCCCTGGGAATGGAGAGGAGGGGAGGGTCTGGAACCACCCATCAGCATAGTGCTGTTACATTATTTATATTCCCTGCATGAATTTATGGAATGTTTGTGGGCCAAAGGAAGGCGTCATGTGAGCCAAATGCAGCCCTGGGGCCACATACTGAGAAGCCCCTCTCTCATGTCTGGGGAGATGAAGCAGGAACAGCCCAGAAATTCCCCCCAAAGCTTCTCAACAGTATTTTGGCTGCCATTTCAAGCATCAAAAATTGACTTGCGACTCACAGAAAAGGGCGGTACCCCTGGCGAGGGCTCACCTTGTTCCCTCCTGTTTTTCTGTCTTCCTCCATGCCCACATCTGATAGGTTCTCTTTGGTGGATGTTGCTGAAACTCCAGTTTCCAGTTCCTCCAGCTCCTGTTCCAGCCTGTGAGAGATGGGAGCAGGAACATCCATCCAGCCACCATCCGGACACTTATCCAGCACAGAAACATTTATCATGTAAAAATCACAGATAAACCTACACAAAAATGTCTATTGCAGGTGATCTGATTGTCTTCCAGCTGTTTGGCGTAAAGCGACTCACAAAAGCCTACAAACCACACAGCGGGACATCACACTACAGTGATTCAGGTTAAGTACCCTGCCAGGTAACCTGACCACATGACTAAACACTCTCCTCCGCTCGGCCTCCCAGATAATTAGCGACATTTAGACTCTGATGCACTGGATCGGCCCTGGTTTTCCAAGCAGAGCGACAGCCGCAGCCCGCCAGCTGCCGTTGAGGAATTTAATTGGGCCTGGAGCAATCGCAGCCTGCGGCAGCCAGGCGGAGGACTGAGGCCACAGCTTGCCGCTGGCAGGAAAGGCACGAGGCGAGAGGGGACTGTGCCGCCGCATCTGCCCATTCTGAGCATTCATGGATTAGTTTCTTACCAAATTGGAGTTTCGGGCTTTGAACAGCTGAGAAAGCTGGAGAGCAATTCCAGAGACTCATAACTCTGATGACTTATAACTAGGTTTTGCTAAAATTAATGATACTTTTTATACATCATCTATAGGAATTGCATCTCGGGGAGGGGGGGGAGGAGAAATATACATGTAGTCGTCAAAACAAAGGTATTACTGTATTCTATTAAATACTGCTTTCTTTAACATTTTCCAGGTTCATTTACTTGACCTTATAATAGTCTCCTCCAGACCCTTGGTCTTGGCCTCGTCCTCCTGAAGCTGTCTCTTTGCTTCATCCTCCTCCGAGCCAGCAGAGGGCGCTCCATCCAGCAGCCATCTCTCCCGCAGGGCCTTTGACTGCACGAGGTACAAAAGCCACAAGCGGGTGTGTTCAGCGGCATTTATGCATGCAGTGCCATGCCTTCTAAGAGCCATATGGATTTGAATTTAATTGGAACAACAAGCAGCGGCATATTACAGGGAAGGAACAATGATGAATAAAGCAGCACTGGAGCTAAATTTAGTGTTTGATATAGGTGATCGTCTAATGATGTCTGGCTGACTGACAAACAGTGCCATCATTTCAATGCCACAGTTCATTCATTTTTTTTTTATTACAAGCATGATGTTTATATCAAAAACACAATATAAGAAGGTGGGCAATATAAGCTGAATGATAACTGCAACATACAACCTGCCAACTTGGTTGCACCCCACCCATGTGCCCTAGGCTGCCTGGGATCAGCTCCTGGGCCCCCCTGACCCGGACTGGGGATAGCGGTTAGAAGACCGATGGAAGGATTGATAGATATCTTCATGGACTAAATGTACTTCAGCAATATGGCCAAAATGTCCTACATTCTACGCATACAAAACATGGATTTTAATGCATAAATATTAATGCACAAAATATGTTTAGCCTAAACTTAAAGCAAACCTGATATTCAAACTGCGGATTTTTAAGGAAACAAAGAGGCACATTAGTATCGAAGAGATCTCCTCTCCCCAGACCCTGATACAGTGCATGTGACACGGTCCTCTCCGCGCGTAAGTAATCTCGTCAATTAGCAATGAACTGGAGCATGTGACCCCGGCCGGTGTCGTTCATTTTCCTGACCCACCCTAGAGCCGCGCCCCACTGCCTCGCCCATGCCGCGGATATGTCCGTCCGCTCATCCTACTCGCCATCCCACATGCAGACCTGCAGGCCTGGGTCCAATCTGGGCAAAGTGCCCAACGACCCGTGGCGCTACACAAAAGGCATGACAGGAGGACGGGGCTACAGCATTGCTGTCTAACACAAGTGCATCTGCGAGACTGTTCGGCGGGGGGGCTCCAGGGAAAATGAGGAATATAACCTCCGGAGAAAACAGCTGCGTCTTCCTGTAATCAAACCGGCTAATTCCGACATGGGCCGCGTCAGCGAAGAAGATAGGCAGACAATCGACCGCTAAAAGCCTCGGCCAGTGCGTAACCGTGGAGATGGCAGCTTCTAGATATGAGGGGCCATCCAATCCTCAAGTAAGTGACCATGGAGGGTCAAAGATGGAGAATGTAGTAGCATGGGGTCAGAGCGGGACGCGACAGCGAGAGTTAGAATCAGCCTGTAACCGGGTGACTGTTGTTGTGAAACGCTGATGTTTGGACTGTTGAAGGTCGGCTTGTGGCCACCGATACTTCCGAGGAATGGCGAAGTGAGAGCCTGGCCACCACAGACGACAGATCTTTGCAGACACACCTCTTCCCGTAAACCAGGAATTACGTCAATGACAAGCAAGTGAAACCTGAAATATACTTTCTAAAGAGTTGCTACTTTCAGCGTACCAGGTAACATTTATTGTTAATCTTGTGTCTGCGAGTACATTGACTTGTTTGTCCATCGTCACCCCCGTTGCCCCCCCCCTCTGTCTCATGTGGTGACCCTGTGTGTTTCCTGTGCCCTCGTTTGTCTGACATGGGCTGCTTGCAAATGCACCGCTCCATGGGGGGGGGGGGGGGGGGGGGAGATCGGCGGGGATCCAGGCGAAGGGGTGAACGAGCTGGGAGGTGACCAATCAATTTCCAGAAATACCTGCACCCCACAAAAAGGCTAATAAAATTATATGACTGTATGCATATTTAATAAGCTCAAATATACTACAGTGATTTTTATATTCTCTCAACGAAGGAGCATTTTATCTTACCTCATTCCTGGCTCCCTTCGCACCCCCTCCACCCCTCCCCCCCCCCAAACCCAGGGGAGATGCAGCAGGGAGCGTCTGCCGACGCAGCGACGGGGTGAACAACATCCCAGTGTGCCGACACCCTTCCACGCACACACACAACACAATGGAGGCAGGAAGAGCGGGAGGACGGAAGGCTGGCGGGCAGTCCCCGGCGTTGCGTGGTGCAAGCTGCTCGCCGATTGTCCGCGCGGCTTCTGCGCTTTAAACGGGGGACAATAGGAGGCAAGACAAAAGCCCACGGGGCCACGCGTTCCCACAGATACCGCCGCTGCTGTGCGTGTGTGTGTGAGCGCACCGTGGCGACCTCAGCCCACGAGGGCTCCGCACAGAAAACGGCATGAAATTAAACAAATCGACGGGCGTTAGGATGACGGAACCCCAAGGAGACGGGAGGACGTGCTTGACGTTTTTAAGCCGGGCAGTTTTGGCGAGCGACCTCTCGCCGTCTGCAGGTCAGGCTGCCCCGCTCTCCGCTGTCACTTCTGCAACAACAGTGTTTTGCTCCAGCTCCTTCTAATTACATTAATTACACGGCGGCAAAGGGAAGCTGTCGGCTGCCTGACAGCAGGGTTTGTCTCTTTGACGCATGCCGACTTTCTCCCAGTTCTCCTTTCCCACCGCTGGTGTATCTGGAAGTGCAATTTTGGGGGGGGGGGGGTCCAGCCCAGCTAAAGGCCAGCACATTGGCTCTCTGTCTCGAACGCCCACCCCCCCCCCCCCCCCCCCGCCGCCTGTCCTCCACGGCCGCGCTCCGCTGGGCCTGCAGTGGGCCTCCATGGAAACCGCTGACGAGAACGGTCGTCTCTTGGACCTTATCTCAGTTTGGCGGGCCGCTGCCAGCTCGGCCCTCTCCAGGATGTGTGGTCCGCTCTTCCACAATGGCTTCGCCTCTCAGGCCATTTCTCTCGCGCGATTTACGGCCGTCTGGAGCCATAACGTGGCGTCTCGCGCCGGCGTGGTGGTCTCCCGCCTGCCTATTTTTGCACCGCTGACAAACACCATGACACCTGTATGCAAACAGGTCTTTATATAATAAGCTAAACACGAGCCTCTGAAACTGCATTTGCCATGTTGCTCAGACCAGCAGGGGGCGATGTGGGACACTAGTTCTACACTTCCATAAGCGCAGTCTCAGTACTACCCGGCTTGAACCCCCCACCACAACACAACACATCGACAAGCCCTCCACCCTCCATAGGGGACACACCCCTTAACAGCCCCCCTACTGCAGCCCCTCCAACCCAGCATTTAGAGTCTTATGAATCTTGCTGGTTCCTGCCTAGCACTAACAGCGCAGGTTAAAAATTACACAAATATAATCCAACAAAAAAAATTATTAAAAGTCGATAATAGTGCCACTGTGTACCTTGCCAGAAGATTTCGTATCATCCTGTCACTTAGCACATTATGACTGAAGATGTTCCACCTTTTTATGCAGTAGACACAAACAGGCCAGTAAGTTGCCTATTATCATTCATAATGCATATGGGCTGAGAGCAGCTGCACCCGGAGTGGACGGCCTCCCCTGCACACGTGACGGCCGGCACTACCTTGAGGTGCTGGAGCTGTCGGCGGTCATCCTCCAGCTGCCTCCTTTTGTTCTCAATCTCTGTCTGTTTCTTCCTCTTCTCCTGCGAGACGATAATGGGACCTGAGGTCAGCCAGGGACACGGACGGGGCAAGCGAAGACGCAGGGGGATGTGCCCCTGGTAGGACCGAGCCGCAAGAAAGACATGCTACAAATTAGATAAATCAGTGCACAGAATGGGACCGTGCGCCCATAGGACACACTGCTGCCTCACATCACCGAAGTTTAGTCCCGCCCTGCTGTGTGTGTGGTCATGTACATATTACATCGCAGAAACAACAAAAAAAAAAAACTGGCGGATAAGGTTCAAGGAAAAATATACAGTACCAGTCAAGTCTAGATACACCCACTGAAAATCATTTGTTTTTCAATAAGACCCTTAACGTACCTCGAGATTTACTACTGTCTTGTGAAAAGGGAAATGGACAGAAGACCCGGCCCCCTACAATCCACCGATCTAAACCCTATAAAACTGGTTTGGGATCAGCTGGACTGAAGAGTAAAAGGTGGCCAACTTGTGCGCAGAACCGGTGGAAACTCCTCCAGGACTGTTGGAGAAGCATTCCAGGTGGCTACATCTGGAAGCTGGTTGAAAGGACGCCAAGAGCCTGCAGTGCTGTCCTCGGAGCAAAAGGGGGCTGTTTTGAAGAGCCTAAATAGAGATGTTGAACACTTCTCTTGGCGGTTGACATTTGATACTTATTACCCCCCCCCCCACTGCCTTGAGGTCTTTTAGTATAAGGTGAATAACGTAGCATTAAAAGCAGGTGTGTCCATACATCTCACTGGTACTGTACATTCAAAGAAAAATAATAAGCAGAATGAAGAGAACTCTCGAAACTCAAAACGAGGTCATTAAAACGCTGACGTTTCTATGTGCCCGTGTTGCTAAGCTATCTAATGTGTCTTCAGTGGATAAAGCAGCATAGCAGCTCCAGGCTAAAGCAGACGATTGGGACCGACTTCCTCCGCCAGTATCGGGAGTCCCATCTGTTAGCTTTTGCTAATCAAATTCGCCTCATAAAGTACCTTGCCTGTCTTAGAGAGTAAGGCATTAGGGAACAAACACCCAACACACCGCTACGGAGTCAGCCATGTCGGAACCAGTCCTTCGTTTTTTTTTTAAATATCCATGTGCTCCATAAAACCTTAACTGGGTTTACTGGGGAGTGTTTCAGTAAGGATTTCTCAGTTTTGGTGCCAATTTAGACATGTACAGCACTACTGTGCTGTTTGGATGTAGAAGCTGGGATCGGCTTTAAAACATGATGGGCTGGAACAAAGTACAGAATGATGGGAGAAGATGATGATTTAGGAATGAATGAGGGAGAACCTGCAGGGTTTCAGGGGACACAGACAGAAAATGGAGAGAGAGGGTAGTCAGAGGCTGCATGCAGACTCCATTAGCGGCGGCCAGGAAGCTTGTTTCTGGAGGTGGGTGTGGTGGTGTAGCATTCTGTGTGTGTGTGTGTGTGTGTGTGTGTGCCTCTGGATCGATGGATGCATTAGAGAGCACATTACCTCTCTGTGCTCCTTTCCTCTGGAATGATCACAAACGAGCGGAAGGGGGCGGGGGCAGCGGAGGGGGAACTGGGTCACAATGGCGGAGGAGAGAAGGCTTGGGTCTTTGAAGTACAAAGTGAGAATCCAGATGGTGTTTGTGTGTGGATGGGGTGGGGGGGGGGGGGCGCTGGTGTCACGTGGAACATCAGGGTGGCACTGAGGGCCACGCTGGCTGTCGTGGGCATCACCTCCCCCAGTAATGGAGGTTAGACACCCGCGGTTGGTCACATAAATATAAAATGCGGCTTGCTGCCTGAGACCGTTTAAGTTCCGGAGCGTGACATCTCACAAGGCCAAGCTGAGCACCTCCTCATCGGACGCAGAACAGCTGCGTAGACGGGTCTCACTCACCGCTATGGCCTGGAGTCTCTCCTGGTGCAAAACCGCTTCAGACTTCCTGCCCGGGGAGACACAGAGAGAGAGTTAGAAAGCACTCCGCTGAGGAGGAATGGGACTGCTTACACCTGCAGGGGGGGCTGAACTCACCGCCCCGAGACTCAGGGGATGAGGAATAGGAGAGAAGCTTGCAGAATGTATCTGACAGACCCTAAATATTCACTCAGTATATAAAACCAGAATAAGCACTGTATACCTAAACAGCAGTATAGACAATCTCTAATAAGTTGACTTAATTAAGCTAGGGCTGTCACTATCGATTATATCAAGTAATCCATCCATCCATTTTCCAAAACCGCTTATCCTACTGGGTCGCGGGTGGTCCGGAGCCTATCCCGGAAGCAATGGGCACGAGGCAGGGAACAACCCAGGATGGGGGGCCAGCCCATCGCAGGGCACACTCACACACCATCCACTCACACATGCACACCTACGGGCAATTTAGCAACTCCAATTAGCCTCAGCATGTTTTTGGACTGTGGGGGGAAACCGGAGTACCCGGAGGAAACCCCACGACGACATGGGGAGAACATGCAAACTCCACACACATGTGACCCAGGCAGAGATTCGAACCCGGGTCCCAGAGGTGTGAGGCAACAGTGCTAACCACTGCACCACCATGCCGCCCCCTATATCAAGTAATCTACCGAAGAATTTGAGGATTAATCAAGTGATCATTTGTATATAATATAATATAATATAATATAATATAATATAATATAATATAATATATTTATTGCAATTGCCGTGGCACTAGCCTATTGCAAGGTACTCACTCACTCTCTCACACACACACACAGTCAATTTAGGCACTTCCAGTTCACTTAAGTTGCATTTCTTTGGGCAGTGGGAGGAAACCAGAGGATGCGTTGTAAACCCCCGCACACATGAACATGCAAACTTCACACACACAATGCGACGGTGTGCAGCAACAGTGCTACCCACTGTGCCGCCCGCAATACTAGGCCTGCATGATGCACGATGTCAATACTGACATTGCACGTTATTGTACCTGCAATTGTCACATCGCAAGGAAAACAACAGTCTGAGTTGACATCATCAATAAGTTGCTTATCATGCTGATCACAGGAAAAGAATGTATTGCATATAAAAGTCCTTAATACAGGAAGACAGTCTTATCGTAGACATCCTAATATACAGAGACTTAACCCTATCCCATCTGGACTAAATTGATGGAATGGCAATTCCATTATCCAACGGCAATCATGCTCTATGGCCAATTTAGAGATACCAAGTAGCTTAGTCATAGTGTCAGGGGCGACAGGAATACTCACAGAGCACAAGGAGGAAGCGTGAAACTCCACATACTGAGGGAGGCTTGGGACTGGTATGAGGCACCAGGACTGACCACTGCATGAAATTTGATTCTGTATCGCCATCAATTGTCATTTCTACAGACACTGCTGTGTTTCACTTTAACACACGCACACACCCCTACAGATTTCATAAGGCGTCTGGACAGATGTTTCACATCTGACTGCTCAGATAAAACAGAAAAGATGTCCAGATACACGCTAATACCATATGGAATACATGTAGCACCCCCAACTGGCCTTTGTCCTGGGCACATTTCCCAACTTTATGAATTCTTGAAATATTTTGAAGCTCTCAACTGGTATGCAGTACAATATGGCCAAATGTAAATAAATCTCTGAATTTCTGGTCTGTTCTCTGGTATGTATCTTACAGCCTGAACAAATTCTGTTAAAAATGAGCAGTCTGTCCTTCCTCACTGCAACATACAAACAGCTACATTTAAGACAATAATCTCAGAGGTTTCAGGCAGGATTGTGAACCCTCAAGTGTATGACTAAACTCGGAGTTGACAGGTAGGATGCTGAACTCATGAGGGTTTGATTAAATTATGAAATGACAGGCGGGATAGTGAACTCACAAGCATTTGATTAAATTCAGACATGACAGGCAGGATGGTGAATTCACGAGCGTTTGACTAAATTCAGACATGACAGGCAGGATGGTGAACTCACGAGCAATTGATTAAACTCAAAGATGACAGGAAAGGTGGTGGAATGACGAGCGTTTGACAGGAAGGATGGTGAATTCACGAGCATTTGACTAACTTCAGACATGACAGGCAGGATGGTGAACTCACGAGCAATTGATTAAACTCAAAGATGACAGGAATGGTGGTGAAATGACGAGCGTTTGACTCAACTCTGAGATGACAGGCAGGATGGTGAACTAACAAGCATTTTTGACTCTCGGGTGTTCGACTAAAGCATTCCCCCTTAATCAAATCCAGCCATGTCTAGCATGCAGATAGCTTAGGGAGTCCAACCCGGACATGCACATGCGTCATCAGCTAACATATACTCACAACAAGGCATCGGAAATAAAATAGCACTTGTGCCTTACTCCCAAGGTAACAATGGTGCACCTACGTTTATTTCTGACTTTGACTAGGCACTGAACCAAGAAGAAGAAGAAGATCAAAACGAATACTTGAGTACTCTGCAATTCCAAAAACCACTTAGATTCATAATGGTGTCGATGGAGATGAGAAACGACAAGAAAGGCGAGAAAAAGTTCAGAAAAAAACAGATTATGTAGACAAAGCCAGGATTCTCAATCATACAACTGGTACATATGTTAAATATTACTAAATACGGACTCAGTATTCACGTGCAGCTCATATTGGGGATGACAGAATGGTGTCTTGAAGCAGTGGTTCTGTTTACAGCTGTTTTGTTCTCACCAATGAAAATCGCAGATTTTATCTTGGAAATGGCTTCAGAGCAGAGTCACATGACGACTTCGTGAATTAAACGCCTAACAAGGCTCATGCAGGCTCATTTTGCACTTTTAACAGATATCTGTACGCGGCACTCTGCCTGGGTTCCTCACACACAGTAGCATCACACGGTAAAAAAAAAAATCTATTTGTGATCTGTGAAACACAAAGATTTACTCTGAATGACCAGGTTAATATAATACTCCTATGGCGGTTATCTTGAAGCTTTCGATTCAATTAATACATAGCTCTGAGTTCTCTGAGTGAGAAGGAAACGACCATCGCCAAAGGAAGGCCGCAGAAACAACTGCCAGCCAGGCTTTGGATGAATAGCACGTGTCATGAAAAAGTTCCACAAGCCGAGGAGCCCCTCGTACCAGCCAGCTGCTGGGAAGCTCAGAGTGGGGGCTTCTCTGGGTGTCCGCATGAAAGAGGAGAAGGTTGACCACAAGGGAACAGAGGAATGCTAGGCCTCCGGCGGGGGCCGCCCCTCCCCACCGTCACACAACACATGCTTCCCGTCCCCTCAGATCTTGCCTCTTAACATGTACCACCTGTGAAAATATGATGGGCATCTCAGACATTCGAAGCAAGTAGCCTGGCGATTCTGGCTGACGTACAGAAGGGCGGTGCACAGAAGTGAGGATAACACTGCACTCAGGGGCCAAGCACATCCTGCACGGACTGCTATTTTTATTTTTTGTTAGATATAGCCACTAGAAAATGCTGCTTGTCACATACTAGTTATTATAGGTCATTAAATGTATATTCTACATCTTTAGCAAGCTAATAACCCATGTTTCGAAAGCCAGTCATTCGCCTGGACTCACTACATGTGGTCCCAAGGACACTTTGCAAGGCATTATGGGAAGGACAATTATCCATCCAGGCCCCCACCCAGACTCCCTGTGGTGGTGAGCCAGACGGCAGAACTTAGCACAAGGTAGCTGCACAAAACTATTTTCAGGGTTACTGGGTCATGCTAACATGGGCAGCGTTATCTAATCTACCGTTTCCGCCTAAGTGCTTTGAATGTAGCCCCCGTTACTGTCACTTACGTTCTTCTGGGCTTCCAGCTACAGGTATGGTCAACGCATGTCTGCAATGCTTGGACTCCTCAAAAATAAATATCACATGGTGCCCGCAGCCTAAATCTGTCACGGTCACATGCATGCCGCTGGGAGAACGGACAACTGCAGGGATTCTGTGTCTTCTGGAATGATGCGATTGACGATTGGGTCATGACATTATCACGGAGTATCGCATGCTCAGCGTGTGCTCCACCAGAGTGTTGGGCGTAGTACAGACAGCCCTCTGTGGAATGTGCTGTTGAGGGTTTCCCCTTTGAAGGACCATCTGGGTATGAAATGAGTAGTATAGAGGTACGTAAACACAACATGCGCTACCGCTACACCAGCACATGCCCTGCCATCATCACGAACGTATGAAAACTTGAAACAAAGCAGGCACTATTGTTACCAAGGCGCAGGGAAAGGTGCATGCAGTGTCTAAAACTAATGAAAACTACAAAAAGGCAACATCAGCTAAAGCATGTTTCTAGTATAGAAGCTACGTTTTGTTGGACCAAGAAGTACTAGTGTAAGATAAACTGATCCACTGTTAAAATTCACGCCGAGGAAGAGTAGGACAAGAATAGGGTGGCAGGCCCAGCATGCTGGCGAGGACTGGAGGGACAGAAGGAGAATATTAAGTGGACACATGAAAGGGGAGCACATGTTGGCAACAGCGGGCCTGCGATTCAGATGAACTCCATCAGATCTCCCAGTAAAAATCACTGAAGTTTGCTGCAGCCTTTCCAAACACGTCGAGCACAGATAACTCGACTCACTGCCGCTGTCAAGTATCAGCCATTACGAGAATCCCTCAATGCTCTGCTTAGTTCAGGAATTTCTACTTTACACAGCGCACCCTGGGGTGGTCGTCATGAATACTGAGACATTCCAAAGGCCTCGCTCTACACTTCTAATATAACATCATTACAGATATAACTAAGGAGCACCAACATTATCACTGGATTTACTCCAAACGCTACATAAGCCCAAGCCCATTCTTTGGGTTAATGTGATCATTTACATTGAGCGCTATAAAAGAAAGGCAATGAAAAAAATGAAACACATGACATCGCACAGCTGTTGTACTGGTATTGGAATGGACTCTACTGCATGGGTGGTGCATGACGCTTTAGGTGCTTTGTCTTCTATAAAACACAATTTGTAAGTTAACTCTGAAATACAGAGACTCTCCAAAAAATGTGATTGTATTTAACAGTCTTTAAATGGGCTACTCCTTATGACCGGTGATGACGTTATTTCCTGGGCGATGTCTGAGTTAATCAGGAGTTCCTACTTTATTTCACTGGCTTGTAGAAATAAGAACACCAGAAAAATGTCGTCATTAACTATTTCTCTGCGACAAATCAAAACAACAGTTTTGGTTCCCGTAGAAATCACATCATTTCTTGCTCCGGTAAGTTCTTTAAGGCATTATTCTTGACATTATCTTTAACCGAATCTCTTAACGCAGAAACATCATGCTACCAATAACGATACAGTGAACTGGAAAGCAGAGACTCTGTTAAACGGTAACGGCTTTCGTTACAGGTTGTAAACATTACCGAAAGGAAGCTCCATACTCCTTTCATCACCTTCTTGCCAGAGCAGGATAACAAAACAAAACCAGCCACGTTCTCACAGGGAGCAATTGTATCATCTGAAAAGAATGCATATAAAACAGCAACTCTCAGTATACTTCAGCAGGCATAAAATATGTTACTGAGAAAGAGCTGTAAATCTGTAACTAACACAGTTTGGATGGTGGTGCCATGACGTTGGGCAGGGTAGTTGTCTTGTATCAAATCCAGCTCACACAGTGTGTGTAGATTATGTTTATATTACATTGTGGGGACCAGAAGTTCCCAGTAATAATGCAGTGATAATAACCTGTTTTATTGACTTTGTGGGGATCATTTTTCGGGTCCCCACAAAGATCTGTAATTGCAATCAGAAAACTAAAAATATTTTGTTTGGTTCATTATGGTTAAGGTAAGGGCTGGGTAGAAGTTAAGGTCGTCATGTTGGGATTAGAGTTTTCCCCATAGAAATAAATAGAGAGTCACAAAGATACAATTACAAACCTGTGTGTGTGTGTATGGACTTTGCATGTTCTTTGTTTGTAGTTTAACTCCAGGTACTCCAGTCTCCTTCTACAGGTCAAAAACATGTCATTTAGGTGAGCTGGTGTTACTCAACTGCCTACTGTGTGTGTCTGGCCATCAATGCACTGGCATCCCATCCAAGGTGTTTCCTTTGCCCTTCTCTTCAGGCTCCTGGTCTCAGATAACTGGCTGGAAGATGGATGGACATGGTCCAGTGTTTAGCTATTCTGATGTTGACCTCAGATCCAGTGAAGGGCAGCCTTCCTGTTGAGAAGCTCCTGACTCTCAACAATGTGCTCAAGGCAACATGAGCACCACCTGAAGGCTGTTCTTCCCAGGGGAGGCGAGATGAGGCAGCCCAACCAGTCATTAAAATAAATAAGTACATTTGAAAAGAAAAACAGTAAATACATTTACTACAAGTTATTATAAATTCACAGTTATGAACTTACATATTAAAAAGAGTACAATCACCCCCCCCCCCCCCCCCCCCCCGGGACACCCATCGATGCTTCCAGCAGAAGGCCACAGCAGGCTGGATGACACCTTTTGACTCGCCTTTGTCAAAAGTTCAAAGAGCCATGTTGACATAACCAATCATCAGATGCCACAGCAAGCCACCGGAAATGTCATCTGCCACATCAAGACTAGCAAAAGGAAAAACAAAAAACTGAACAAAAGAAACATCCCAGTTTTGTAAGTGGCATTTTCACCAAATTGCAGACAGGATGTCTCAAAGCAAGACAGGTGAGCCGAGAAGTCCGCAGGTATTTTCACTGGTGGCAAAATCAAAATTTCCATCTCAAAAATGAAAGAAGTATTACTGTCTTCTGGCAAAAAAACACAACGTGCATTAAAATGGACGGTTGCCGGCGCTGCCATTGTAGGCTATCCGGCTGATCGTCCGATTCGAATCAATGGATCCACGCTGACGTTGAAGCTTCCTTGGTCTCTTCCTGTTTGTGCAACAGGATGAAGACACAAGGGCTGAAACTCGCCGCAGCACACGTCCAGTGATGAATCCCGTGGGCCCCATCGCACACATTTGTGAGAGGCACGAAGAATGTGCAAATGCGCTATCGTCTCAGATTTAACATTATGAAGCCATTTTCTAAATCTTCCTTACACAGAGGCTATGACTCTTTTTCAATATATAAATCTATTTTTATTAGCTGTTTATCTTATTATGTATTATGGTCTTTACCACTTCTGGGCGTTTGTGTAGAGAAAGACGTTCAATGGAATCAAAGACCTTCATCGTATTCTGTAACGAGACCCAAAAAATCAAAACACATTAAGGTCTGTTTCCTGTTGACGTAAATGGATTCTATAGAGTGGGACGGCACAATGTTACATCAACCTAAAATAACTGTTGTCTACGATGTCAGAAAAAACATTTTTTGTTCTCCCCGAGATAATTTAGCTTTAAGCCTCAACTTTTGTATGCAAATTAAAGGCCTGTACACCAAACCAGAAATCAGCACTTATCTCCTCTCATGTACAGAACATACCTCAAACACAGTACTATACCCAAGAATTACATCCAATAACTAATAGCGACAAAATGTAGCAAACACTGTACGAAAGCAAACTTATTTGAACATCAAATAGAGTTTAAAATTCAACTAACTGCATTGTTTATTATCATCAGTAGCACTTTTGAATCTTGGGAGAAGGTTTCAAGATGTACTGCTAACTACACAGGAGACGAATTCCCTCCCTAGTAAGGGATGATGATACGATGGGTTGACGACTTACTTCTTGAATGAGGTACCAGATAGCATATTCAATTTAAAAACAATGGAAAGCCGTCCAAACATCAGGACACAGTTTAAACACCGGCGCTGAGTCATTCTGGTGCAGGCCAAGGCTGGCCGGTGGCCGTGTGAAACACATAGGTTTACTGTTCGGAGATGCAGTGCTTTCATGAACAACCCAGCACATCCGACAAGCCCTGATGATCACATGATAGTCTGTCCCGAGTACGAGTCCATTCTATTCCCTGCCAAGCTTAAGGGCTTATAAACACAGCAAATGTCTTACATTTGCCAATTAAGGATGAAACTGCAAGGGAAGCGGGAAAACACTACAGTGCAATAAATTTAGGCTGTACTGCTTCTCCCATACCAGCTGACGCAGGGCTGACTGCAAATTTCCCTTTTTTTCGCATTATTGGCCTTACACAGAGTTTCTAATTTAACTGCACATTTAGATATTAATACCCCCACCCCAATACACCTGTCTGGAAGCCTCTGGGGCAGCTGCCCATTTGTTCACTGCAACTTGTTTTTTTTTTTTAAAACACACAGCATGTCATGCGGTAGCTCGTGTCCAACAGCGCACTGGTTCGTAGACGTATTTATACAGGAGCCAAAAGAGACGTCCTGGGTCCCGCCAGCCAAATCACCTTCCCTCCCCACCTAGTCGTGGAACATCACCGACAGTCTGCATGGGGAGCTTGTGAAATGCTCATAGCTCTGGAGCGAAAGGTGCAGAAGAGGGCGGGGGGCAGCCTGATCTCGAGAGCTGGGCCTTCGAACCAAAGAGGTCTCCATCTCCAGTACAGCTTCCAGAGCGAGAGTTTACATTCATGAGGCCGCAAGAGGGAAGCAAACCCGCTGACATCTCCTACCGTGAAGGTGTCAAACGTCACCCCCAAGTCCAAGGTTCAATGGGGGGGGTCAGGAATTCCTTGCTAGGAAAAGTGATTAAACGTTTACGTACATATGTATCTCGACCAAGGGAAGCAGCCTTCTATGTTACGCACAAAGACTTCGTTCTTGTTCCGAAAGATAAAGACAATGCTAGTTTGCCCCCCCCTCACAATGACAACGAATGCTTGGAACCAGCCATCTGAAGGGTCAGCCACTCCTGCCACTTTCTATTCTTAGTTGAAGGGCCATGCAGGTTGAATTCTATTGGTGATGACAGAAGTTCTCTGGCTTCAATCACCTAACTGGTTTCACATTTTTGAGATGTTGGAAACCCCCCCCCCCCCCCCCCCCCCGAGCCACACCCTCCCCAGCACCCAGCAATCTCCTTTATCACAATGACGGTCTTGCCCCTTTCCTGTAAGCCTGGATGTCAGACCTTACGGATAAAGTGCCTTTGAACATCTGTAGCTGGAGGTCTCACGGTATCAGGAACAGGAAACATTAAGGAAGCTGTATCCCGCCCCCCCCCACCACCCCTAAACCCAACCCCACCCAACAGAACACAACAGAAGCAGCCAGCTTCCCTAGAAGACTGAGGATAGTGAATCTTTGGAAATTTCTCTTGCAATTTGTGTTGGATTTCTTTAAAGTCATGGGTTACGTGCATGTTTTTCAAGTACCTTAAGACCGGCCATTATCTGAAAGAATAACGGCTGCTGACACGTTCATTTTAAAAATCAGGAATCCAAAATCTCACGTTAGTCCCCGTTTTCATCTGATGGATTCAAGCTGCAGACAGGAATCCTGGACACCGAGCAGTGTCACAAAGTCAGATACTCCCCCTGCAGATAATTAGACACTTATTGTTCCCTCAGATATACCTAGGAAAGGCAAGCGTATCTCAAAATAGACCAGCGCGTCTGCAAAGGTGTAAGGATGGAGAGAGAGGAGAGGAGAGGAGCTGGACATGTCTACGGCACCGTTACCGTGGGAGACGCCCGCCCTGTGACTCATGTTTTCGCATGCAGCCCATCTGCCGAATCCTGCTGTCAGAGACTTCTCCTAAGCTATTTTAATCTGGAGCACCGAGGACCTTCAACCTCTTCGCTCACACGCTTAATCTTAATATATCCGCCATAAACGGAGAAGGTAGCAGTCTAATTTCAGCTAGAACGGCGAAGGGCCGCCTTCCTCCTTAGAAATCGCCCCCAGAGAAACCAACACAGCGGAGCCTGTCTCAATACCCAAAAGGAGGCTGAAATCATATGGGTTTGCTGTTCAGAGATGCAGTCCCCAGCGCAAAGAACCATTTCATTTCATGCGGCAGTTTTTATAACCATCTTACCTGGATGGAGCACTTGCACAAAAGTAACTGTCATACTATGCAACACAAACAAACATTCGGAGACGCGATTTTAACGTAAAACGCATTAAAGCATCACCATGATGTAATACTGTTACATCATTCAAAACTCAAGATTCCTTCATTTGTTATGTAGATGGCCATACAAATACAACATGTAGTGGAGTGTACAAACTGTGCATAAATATAGGTGTAGAAGGTATACAGTGTGTATATGTTTAAGTAGTAGTATACCTTATACCTTATGCACGTCAAAGGAACAGAAATATGCACCTGTCATCAAAAATAAGATAAAAAGTAGCAGACGATTCTTCTCATAGGTTACAGACTATGTGTCAGTTGATGTCCGAGCTAAAGTAAGTCATTTTCCTGTTGTACGCTATGCTAATAGGCCTTACGATCCTTTCACTTTCAATATGGGAGACAAACGGAATTCAGAACCATTAAACCCATGTTTTAGACCATGGGTCTTCACTGCTGCAATGTCTCTGAAGACAGGCCTTTGCAGCCCGACTTACTGGCCTTGAGTAGCACAGCCCAGTAGCTGTTCAAAGGTGCCGCTCTGTGTGTAAACGCTGCACCGAGAATCGACTTCTTGCCATGCGCTCCATAAAGCCGCTTTTCAAAGCATGAGAGACGAAACAGCTTGAAAGAGTCCGGCTGGTTTCTATGGAGACAACCCAAAAAAAAAAAAAAAAAAAAAAAAACACCCCGGAGAGCAGAACCAGCACCGAGCAACAACAGGAGCAAATGGGAAGTAAGATATTTCAAATAATTCCCTAAAAACGCTAACAACCATAATGACATTCATGAAGCAAATCTGTATAGGAACCAAAAGTTTTGAAAAAAAGACGAATACAATGTATGCGAATGCGAATACAAACGTTAGAAAAAGAAAAAAGAAACATTTTAACCAGCAAGCCATGACAAGAATAGAAATACTCTCAAATATTAAAAAATCTGCATCCTCAGTAACAGACACAGAGGGGACATTAAGCTGTGAAGCCTGCAGGCTGCCACAGGCCACACCCCCCTCCTGCTCATTAACGCATCTCAGTTCATCACGCGCGCGGCCCTGGGAGGGTGCTTCTCTTGGGCTCCCGCGAGGGAACCGTGTCTAGCCATACCCAGAACCCCACAAGGAGCAAAGGGAGCAGGGTTAGGGAGGGAGGAGTGGCAGGGGAGCAGCAGGGCGGGGACTATAAGCCCTGGGTATCTGCAGGGCAGCCCCATTCCTAAAAGGAGACTTTTAATTAAGAGCAATGTGCTGGCACCATTTTCCTCAGCGTCTCGCCTTTCCCTGCTTCACAATAAAAGCCCAGAGTGTGATAATTGTTCGGGGTGGCCATTCATGCCTTAGCGCTTAGCATGCTGCAAGAGTGTTAAAAATAATCCAGTATCTCACGAGGGAGATGGAGAATGTCTGCTGGAGAGTAAGGTGAGTGACCGAAGAGCACTGCATGGCTAACTGGAACGCCAGAACATGGACGAGGGAGAGGGAAGCTTCACGCAAATTCACTGGCAAATGGGAATTAATGGAAGTATAGTATTCCACACCTCGGCACTCCACTCCACTATGAATCCTAATTCAGCGTTTTAACTGCTTCAATTAAGCACCCCGTCCAATATCAACTAATGCAATCTGTCATATGTTACAGACATCAGAGGTACACTGTTATTTTCATGGACAACTGGAAGTTGGTAGCTTTTGATTTACAGACACCTTGTCCAAGACATAAGCTTGGAATCACAGCGCAGGATCAGCAAGAGTCCAGGACCCCTAAACGGGGTAAAGAACCATGGTTATATAAAGCCACAGGATTCGAACCCACGACTTTCCAGACAGATCCCTAATCCACTGAGCCAGACACTGTTCATGCAATGAGGCAAAATTTCTGCAAACATACTGGTGGAATGTTGTTCTTCCCTAAAACAAAAATTACTCATGAACAGACTGCATCCATCTGAAAGTAATTAAAGCCATATATTTGTATCAATTACCTACACTAATCTACATTGACCTGACCTTACATCACCCAGTTAACCGGACACCGAAGCATGCCACTTGTTCAAACATCAACGCAGTCTCTACTCAGATTCTCCAGCTGACCCCTGACACTGCCTACTGCCCCCCACTCTACATCGACCTCACAACATTACCCACTATCTTTTTCACTGGCCCACATACGCTGTTCAATACTACAGGAAGAGCAAAATGGGAAAAAAAAAACATCCATGCATTAATCAATAATTACGCTGAATAAGCGCATACTATTACCAAGTAAAAGCAGTCACAATTACTCAAGACTGAAAACGGAGACAGAGGCAGGCAACCAGCTCTACAGGACATAACAGCTGCAGTGGGTGACATTTTCAGGATACAGAGGTCTAGCGTCACACAATAGGATTCCTAGAGAAAAAAAAACACCATTGAATAACAATGGGAAATGTTTGGGAAATGCTGCATTTTCTTGACCTGCACAAATGCTTTTAACGGATGGGTAAATGGATTCCACATATGGAGAGTTACGAGGACAGCAAGCACAAATAAAAGCAAGAAAAATGTTTTTTTATGATCTAGCCACATCCAATGTGCACATCCTATGGTCTGTACAGCCATGTTGGAAGAGCCCATTTTTATCAACACATCAGAAAATGCCTGCTCTCAATGTCTGCACATTCACAGCCACTGCCCCGCCATTCAGGGCAGATAATGCCCTCGTCTCTCCACTAATTCCTGCGTAAGCAAAATACCCACCCCCGGGGAAATAAACAGGACTCATGATTCCTATTTGCAGGAAACATGTTTCTGAGTAGTCTCTGAGTAAGGCATCATCAGCAAGCAGCACATCTTAATACCATCAGCGCGAACAGCATCATGGAAAACCTTAAATCAATAACACACATTATCAGCGGCGCGCTGTTAGGCTTCAGCAGATGCATGCCAACAGATGATAATATGCTGTGGTGAGAATAGCTGGGACGATAGTAACAAATGAAACACAGATGATGCACGTAAAATCGTGTTTCACATTTCCAAGGTGTAAACAGCCCTGTTTTACTGCCATTAACGTCGTCTCATTGTCATCAGCATATGCTGCTGTTCGTCCTCCCATGTGCAAATCTGAAGGCATCCCGAAATATTACACAATCTCTATGCTGCAATCGCCGCAGTACTATTATTAAGAGCATATTCAGACACCGACGCACGGCCACCAGCGAAACGAGGCTATGCCAGATAAAATGGTTACGACGCGTTTTTTTTTAATAAACTACGCAGACCCGATGTATATTTTTGTGGATTTTTAACGATGCAATTTAAGCCATTTCGACTGAAAGGGCGGGCATGTGGAGTGACGCCAGGCAGTCCCCGAAGGTAAGGCGAGCTGAAGAAATGAATAAAAAGCCTCATCGGTGCATGCAGGTCAGATGAACATGACAACAGTCCGTCATGGCTCCGTGTGTACTTACTCCATGGTGTCAGCACTCTCCCCTCGTTTTCAACCTTGTCTTTTTGTCTTCTCCTTCTGGACACAGGCGCGTTTCGATCAGCTCCCAGCCCGCAGCGCACTGGAGGAAAGCGATCAATCGCAGCCCCTCTTCCTCTGTCTCGGCGGTGGTCCTCCTCCCGTCTCCTCCCGTTATTCGTGGGCAGCGCCGCTCGCCCGGGCTGATCGGACAGCCTGACCGGTGGGAAAGGGTGGAGTGCAAGTGTACGACGGCAAGCCAAGCTGCCCCCAATATCCCCCCTCCTCTTTAAAATACCTTTTGTTTGCGACTAGTCAGTTATAGTGAACGGTTGATTGCGGTGTGTTTTGCGCCCTCCCGCCCATGTGCGATTTGACAGGCAGACACGCCCCCTACTGGTGAAGTATATGACTAAACTGGGAAAAGCTAATGTGTTGCTAGAAGGCAAAGGGAGGGGCGCTTGGTACCCGGCGCGGGAATTAATGATTTATCATGGCATCTTTAGTTTTTTTTTTGTATTGAACTGCCTACGAATGACAACATACCTCTCGAAATTCCTTTTATGGTACATTTGCAATTTTACGTCTTATTATTCTGGTGCTTTTTACGTCGCCTCCCTTTCCGTTCGCATCGGGTATTCGTTGTTTTTGTCAGTTGAAAGAAGCCCTGAATCGGATACCTGTTTTATCCGAAATATAAATGTGTTCAAAATACAAGATTTCTAAAAAAGGGTGTAAACATATGCATAGCCAACATGGATGGCGTGCATCATGCATGTTTACCCTTCGGTTGTTTGAACTTTCAAATTGAAATATTACGAGTGATTTGTCAAATTTGAGATTTCCAAACGTGCGGTTAGTTTTTGCTGATATTGACAGAGTAACACGGGGTTGATCAGAAGATAGCAGTGACTGTCCATTTCGTCAGCCTGCTCTTACCTTAGGCTACATGCCCCACAAAGCCTTATGGGTAAACACATGGCGTGCAGATGAAGTGCTAACTCTAAATTTTGCCTAATGTGTTACTGTGTACTTTGCATTATTGTTGTTTTTCTTGAACTCTAACAGGCTCACCAGTCCATATAAAGCAGGATATATAAAGCCATATCACCAAGCTCCCTGCTGTGCTTACTGCCAATATTGGGACACACTTGTATGCCTCCACAACAAATTATGTTAGACCATCTTTTTTGCTTATTTCTAAGGTACTGCTTCATGAATGCTGTTTTTAGTCATTGAATACGGTAGTGTGACCAATTCTGGGAAAGCAAGTACTTTGACACAGTCAAAATAATCTGTTATGCTGGTCTCTGGGACCTCAATTTGGTTTACTGCAAAAATATCCCACAAAAACACAACCCAGACTGGACCAAGTCACTGCAAGGTCTTCAAACTGACGGTTTCTGATAATACTGAAAACAGGCAACTGATGGGGCTTTGGGCTCCTGGCAGGAGAGGTGGCTTCAGAATGAGATGTGCAATGGTGGATGTGTAAGAGACTGGTGAATGTAAGGGATGAAGGGCCAGATTGGAGACAGGAGTCATCCAGAAGCAGGTGAAAATAGGAGACAAAACCCAGCCAGAATTGGCCAGAAAACAGGTGACAGGAACCTGGGATGAGACTCAGATGAATCAGGGATTAAAAATGAGTTAAAACAGGAAACTGAAACCCATAATCGGATAAATTAAAAGCAGGTTTTCATAAGAAACCTGGTGCAACCAACAGAGGTGGAGATTTCAGGTCCAGTTCAGTACAAGTGAACTGAAATCTGTTATCTCCACCTCTGGTAGCCATGCCCATTTTAATAAAAGCCTAAAGCACAGGGAAAGTTGACAGCTTAGAGTTTGTGGCCAATAGGGGGCCTCCTGCAGGTATGTAATTAGACTGGTGTTAAACACTGCCTCTGCTTGGACCCAGTACATCCCTGTTGGAGCACAGTCAAGAGGACCACCATCGCCTTCAAAGAGGGCATGGAAATTTGGCTGAGGGTATAGCAGAAACTCAGTCAAAATTGCAGCTGGTACGCTCCACCAGAAACTGCGCAAAGAGGTACAAATACTTAAGTAGTCATATGCATGTCAGATTCCTGCTTTTTGATAATATAGATTTTATGAAAATATTTGAGTTGAAGCTGTATATGTGGCTTGGTTTTTAGAAAACCGTATAGCTTGGCTAGAATACAAGTGCTTTATAGAAACTTGTCAGGGTCCTGCTATTTACCAGCACGCAGTCACTAGCTCTCTTCTGGGGTGCAATTTCGAATGCATTGTGTTATAAACTAGCTGGTTGTCAGAGAAAGGAGAAGAAAAATGTGCCCTGACTGTCCCACTGACAGCCAGGCAGCAGAGGGTCCCGAAACAGCGGAAAAAAGATTCTTGGTCTCATACCAGAGGGACACTTAATTATGTTTTAACTGTTTTGTTTAAAATGTGCAGCAGGGGGCACCAAACTGTTTATTTCCCCTTTATTGCATTTTTGTAAGCACTGGAAACTTGCCAGACCTGAGTCAGAGCACCACATTTGGGGTGCTGGGGGTGCTGGCATTCAGCATACAGGCATTGGTGTGAATCAACACCATAAACTGCCCGTTTTGTCCTCCGTCCTAAACTTTACTGCAGAGGATTTAATATTCCCTTTCAGTGAGCAGGTGGACCACACCAGCAGCATTTCCCACAAACGGTTCCTTCCTGACTCCCTGGCAATACATCATTCTCCAGGAAAAGTCCAACTATACACCATCAGTTCATTGACAATACAAACACAATCAGATTAACAATAATCAGGTCTGAACCTGGGTGGCTTATGTGTGTGTTTTTGTTAATAATCCACCATACATGTGGCACAGACATTCCTAGGCTTTTGTTTATGCTTCATCAGAGATCAATAAAATAATGCAAAACCATCCCACTTTGGTCCTAATTATTCTTAACAGATCCCTTCTCGACCTTTGGAGCCACAGACCCAAACTTTTCATACCACACGTTAGTTTCAGTCTATCTCAACTCCACATCTCTGAGAACCTTTTTTTGAGCTTCAAGTCCACCAACAAGGAAGCAAGAGCCCAATTTCACCTCAAAAACCCAGATTTGCTGACATCCAAAGCCTCCTTGTGTGGAGTACATGACCCATACCTCTTGGTTACATAGCATGTCCTCTCTCCTACATTGTGTTGTTGTCTGCCAGGTCCTGACTCCTGCCACTAGACCACACTCGCTCATCCAGAACCCCGCAACACACCTTGTCATTGACCTTTCAAAATGCTCAGAATCAGTCATCCTGTTCTTTCATTACTTGTTACCCCATTCTGCCTAATAGCCTTGAAACAGCCATACCTTTGAGTATAAACCATTACATTTTGACATTCCCTTAACCATCACTCGTCTGAAAGAGCAGAAATCAAAATAATTTTTCAACCTTCGTCTTTCAATGGTAGAATAAACGTCTCCTGTCCTACTGCTGCACTTTATAGCATTAACCTTCAGGCATGTATTTTGCATTCTGATAAATAGCTGTTTGTTCATGTATATATTCGTTAGTCTACTGAATGACCCTACATCATATGATCTTGCGCTTTGAATCATCCAATTGTGTTCGTGGTCTTTTTTATTGTATGTGCAAACTGTACTTGTGTTGGAAAAATAATACAGTGTGACTGCTCCATTGATGCTGGAGTTAAGGGCAACACAAGACCACACGATTGTCAGCAAATACTTGAAATATTTGCCGGGTTCAATAACCTGGTGTATCTCAGCAGAAGGCAGAATGTCATCATAGTCACAGGTCTGTTATGCTTTAACATAAAGCCTTATGGTAAGTTGCATTTTGTTACTACATCATGAGTTGCATGAATGCTTTTATTAAAACAATAACTACAATTGACAAAGTAATAATAACAATGTGATAGGCGGTGCACGCGGTAGTGTGTGGTTCTGTGTGTTAAGCCCGTGCCTGTCAGTGGAAGGTTGCTGGATCAAATATTGTGGCCAGAAGAGCAATTTCACCATTTGGCCCTTGAGCAAAGCCCTTTACCCCAAGGGACTGAGTGACCCTGCTCTCTCAGTTGTAGGTTACTTTGATTAAAAGCATCTGCTGATTAAGGAAATGTATGCATAACAGCAGAATATGAGTGCAGTAGTTCATAACATCCATAGGCAGGGCTTGGTAGGATATCCTGATTTCGGATGTGTAGGCTTGGTAAACATGCGATTCCCATCATATGCCCTGCCTGGCATATGCGACAAAGGCTAGGATTCATAACGTGGCCGGTTGGGCACAGTGGGAACATATGAAAGTAAGTGGTGACCTACAAAGGGGGACTGTGTAAGCGGCACCTTCCCTGGCTCCCCAGGGGCCGACTCTCTTTTGATGTGCCGCAGAACGACCTGCAGTGGCTGTGCAGAAGGCTGGATTTACCACAGGCTGTGCACAAACCCGAGGCTGACGTCGTCCTTTCGAGTAAAGGAACCAACGTGAACAATGTGCTTTAGTCCCTCGAAGAAAAAAGACACGTGTATCTTCCGAAGGCCTTTGTCCTTCAAAGCAATTTAATTTATGTAGCTACAATACTGGTGCAGCATAACATGTATAACGCTTTAATGAATAGTTTAGTTACACCAGCTCTAAGATTTTGGGTCTCGTTTTGATATTCAATTTACAGTAGCTTTGGGCTACGTGACAGTTTGTTTGGCTTCCCCCGTCATTAACCATAAGGGCCCCACGGGATTAATCCACGGCTGCATGGCTTGTAATTGTAAACTGAGATTTAAGTCAGTCATAAACAGCTTTACTACAGCTGTACTTAGTAAGAATAAGAGTAGGGAGGCAATGCAAACTTCCATACTCTATAGAAAAGGGAACGGTTTGATTTTTTCACATACATTCCACATCCCTACTGATATCCCATGATGATCTGGGGGTATTTTGACATCAAAACACATTCTATTAGTTATCAGTTACAATGAACTCATTAGAGTTCATTAGAACTGCAGCCAAGGAGCAATAAAAAATGCATTAGTACCACATTCCACCTATAGGCGGCGCTTGCTTGCAGTCCATGCTAGGCCTGTTTCCTGCTGATTCTGCACAGTGGCAAATATCACACAGTGATTCAGATGCACGCATGAGCACATGCACACACACACACACACACAGTCCACGTATTGATATCTTTATGGGGACTCAATTTTTATTGGCATAACTGTAATCCCAACTATGACAACCTTAAGCCCTATCCCGGCCTAACGTTAACCATAAGTAACCAAACAAAATACAAGACTTTTTTGATTGCATTCACAGATTTTTTTTAAAAGGTTCACTTTGTGGGAGGTCAAAAGAACAGGTTTGTATCAAAATGTGGGAGATATTTAATCTGAATAATGTCATATATACATACCCCCCGTCCACCCCACACACACACACACACACACACAGGAACAGTATTACTGGCATTAAAATGCTCACATCGTGTCAATATTTGTTACAGCAAGACCTGTACATCATATAATTTTCGTGGTGCTTGTAGGTGCTATTCAGTTAAAATGCAAAGTTCTGCTCAGTGCACCCTTACATTTACATTGGACATATTTCGCAGATTATCTGGTCAAAGTGACCCTGGTTCTGAGGACACGGAGACCCACTTATCAACTTATGTGGGAGTTTAAGGGGAGTCTTATTTCCACTATCATTTCAGTATTATATCAAGACGCTAACGAGGCAAGATTCCAATACAGTGTGGCTCAATCATTAAAATGTGTTTGAACTGCAGTGTAAAAACAGTTAACAATTATATTTTTCAAATTCACTGATCAGCGGTGATGGAGTTTGGCGGTGGGGGGATGCAATGTCCTTTTCAGGGGTGGGGTTACAAGGCACTGTGTGCTTGCAGTAGCTGAGGCTTGTGCCAGGTCAAGAGCATACTACTTAGTATGTACTGGGTGGGGCAGCAGGGACTGGAGGAATTATTCAGCACCCTGTTTACCTGTCTCTGCCTCCCAGTAATATCACCTCCCTCCCCACACAAATATGTCAAACCAAATTACAATTCTCTACATAAATATTAATGTACTAGCATGATCCCCTTCTCATTTTTTATCATATATGCCCAGTATTGCTTCCACGTGTGAAGAAAAGCCAGGTGATGTTGTCTAACAAGGAGCAGATTGTCAGAACCTGTGACGGCAATGAGGATGCCTGCAGTCATAAATCATGGGATGGACACCCTGAGGGACTCATTTTACCGAAGTGCTGAAAATACTGGCATGCCAGGAGGTCAGAGAGCAGGCCGCGTCAGTATTGGTGTCACCCGGGGCCGCTGGAGAGACAGTGATGTCGGAAAGGCTAATTGAACGATTTTGGGAAGATTTGACGGGCTTGCTTGTGAGTTTTTGCCCAAACATCTGGATAACCAATTGGGAGGGGGTAACAAGGGTGATTCACATTATGAATTTAATTGGTAGAACACTAACATGATTTAATAGTTAGTTTTCTGTGTGACTGACATTTTTAATCAGTTGATAATAGTTCAGAACTGGTTCCCTAGTTAGGATTGTACAATAAGAGATGCAGGGATAAAAAATAAGGGATTCTAAATCGAAAAAGAAAACAGTTAAAAAATTATACAAAATTAGTAACATTTTACTTGAGGGGGCACAGGTACTTGAGTACATATTCCTGTTGCTCCATGCATCCTGCCTGCAGACTAAAATTCAGGCTCCTCCCTCTTTCCATATCTGCTACTTTGTCATGTTCTCTCCACAGTAATAATTCCTGGGATAATGTCTCCCTATCGCTCCTATGCCGCCCAGTCACCAGACTGTCCTCCTGCTGCAAGATTCACTTCACTGATGCTCATCCCCATTAGTCACTTCTTCCCTAATCCTGTGCTGATCCTATTCTGCGATCTTTCATTTGCGCTTCTGTCGTCCTTGGATATACTCTCTCCCAAAACTCCTTCCTAGTTCATGAAACATTTCCCTCCTTGAACAGATCCCTTGGGGTTCAGTACTTTGTTGTTCAGTTGCTGCTCCCTGCTGAATATGTCCCATTTCTGGCCCTTCATTAAACAATAAAGCAATGAGATGTTAGCCCAGCCCAGCTGTCTCGTTTACTGGATTGAACAAACTTTGTGTGACCTTTCTCTAAACCAGACGGAGGATTGAGGCTTGCTTGGGTATGCAGGCCCGTCTGGAGACAGTATAGAGCAGGGGTGGGCAATCTTACCCAGAAGGGGCTTTTGAGTATGTGGGTTTTCACTGCAACCGCATAATTAGTTTACTAATTAGAAGACTGATTGTCTGAAGAGTCCCCACACCATGGATTGGACAACTGACCTAAAGGTTATCCCAAAGACCTGCACACACGTTGGCCCATTGCAGATTAGATTACCCAGCACTGGTGTAGAGGCTTGTTTCCAGGTTTGCAGGCATGTTCTTAGACTGTTACTGTTTTGTTTTCAGATTTCCGTCATGCCTGTCAGCATCTCATCTACAGATTTGTGGCCCTGTTCGCCGCCATCTTCTTTCTGGGTTTGTGGTCTTGGTTAGCAGGGATCCTGGCGCCATCAGATTGGGCCCCCAGGATGTTGTTTTTTGCCTCGCTTCGCTTGTTTTGCATCTCAGTCTCATTTCTCCACATCTGAACCCGTCTTTCGTGCACCTCAGTCTGGAACCGCCATCCAGTCAGTAGCCCCAGGTCCCGGTTGTCTGACAGGAATCCTGCTTTCCTCAGTGTTTCCTGTCCAATGGTCTCACAGGAACTACTACCCACTAGGAACTGGGGTGGGATGTTCAGGTTCCGGGTGTACAGTCTTCACCTTGTCTGTTGCGGAAGTAACATGATAATTAGTCATTGATTATTATTTGCAATTTTTGGCTTTCTAATGGCACAATTGATCAAAAATATCTTTTCTATTTTGCTATTAATATGTGATCTGTGTTCTCTTAACCAAGAACCTGTTAATGCTCCTTTTTAGCACACTCGTTAATCCTTCTGGTAATTATGCATCCCCTTTAATTGTTGGCAAGACTTATGGTATGACATTCCAGGAATAACATTCCCAGCAGAATCAACAGTAGACCTACATCTGGAATAAACACCCACTAAAAATGATTAGGATTTCTTGGTTGTATATTTATCCGTCATGTAGATATCCAGTACATGTTCATGGTGAGCCTGAAGTCAACCGACTGTAGTGGGTGACAGACAACTTGTACATTTCACTGAAAACTGTGAACCGTCAAAAAACACTCCTTTTGCTCATATCTTTTGCTTTTATTTCTATTACTAAAAAATAGACCTTTAGTTAAGCAGACATGCCGACAAACCTAAACAAAACTTGTGACTTTCGCCTGTTTTGATTTCTCACTAAATCATACTGAAGGCTCTACTGATCAGACAATTCTGACTGGTGGGGTTTCACTTCTGGCTGACTTGTCTCAACTTTTTTGGGCGCAACTAGCTACAGTATCACAAAATTACTTTACTGCCCGAGGTCCCAGCAGAGACACACATTGCGTTCAGTGTAAGTATTCAGAGGTGTCCCATTCCTCAAATAAAGCAAGTGCAGCTCGTTTGACATGCATTTTACCCTCATTTTGGCAAAAACCGCTCTTCGGATAGGAATACAGACCACAATGAACCGCATCTGGGATGACTAATAATGTTAAAACCAAAATGTTGAAATAGAAGTGTCATGTCAGGGTTTGAGGGAAGGAATGACAATCCACTAGGCCAGTGTTTCCCAATCTGATCCTTAGGGACCCACAGACGAGTCCATGATTTAGCCCCCTCCAAGCTCCCAGAGGGAGGAAAAATGTGGGATGTCTGGCAGGAAGCTCAGACAGAGCAAAAAATGTGAACCGGCTGCTGATCCCCATGGACCAAACTGGGAAACACTGTGTACAAGGCAGCTTGCAGACAATGAGTGGATTTTACTGAGAATGGACTACAGTGACACTTCCAACAAAGGGGACCATGAGGTGTCCAAACACAAGGCAGGAAGGGGCAACAAGCAGTAACCATGGCTACACTGACACCGGGAAGTAGAGGTGATACGTCTGGGGCCAAGGCTTTGAAGCCAGTGTCGAGTGATGAGGGCTCTTTCAGACGAAGGCCCGTGCCGGTGCTTGAATCGTCTAGATCTGATGACGTAATTGATGACGTTTGAAGCTTTATGTGTGACCGCCCACGCAAATGGTTCATGAAAGCTGTCAAGTCAAATACGCATAGAATCGAACCGAAATACCCCTCTTGTGAGTTTGTATTGGAGAGAGGAGTGTGGACTATGAGTACATGGTGTTACCATGTTCAATCAGTTTGGGAAAATTTCGAAGGAATTTCTCAGAACGTGGTAGATGAATTTTATTTGATATCCTCACATTACCCCTATAAAATGCCTCATATGTGCAATTAAATTCTCCGTTGTGTTGCAATCCTAATACATCTCATCTGATTCCAAAGGTATCTAAAAATATTGAGTAAAAATTCTAGGCCTTCCTCTCCATGCATGATATTTGCCTTATAACACCCACGCTGCCCTCTCAGGAAGCAAAAGCATTTTTCACTGTTCTGCCATCAGTTTGCAGTAACAGCTTTGTTAACACCCCTCTGTCCCATTGCACATCCCTATAAGCAGTTACACATATGTTTATACTTAAAACTGCCCGATGACAACTGTTGGTCACAACTGTCATACATAACAGGCACATATGCTAGCGATGGCAAGACAAAGTGTCGTTGAGGCTGTGACGTTTTCCGGCCAGTTGTGTGAAAATATGTCAAAAGGTAATAACGGGAAACAAAGGACTATTGCTTTGGATATTGCTAATGTATTGGTTATTTCTGAGATTTTTAACATACTGTAGAATAACCATTTTGCATATTATGGTAGGTTACAGTCAGAGCTGATCAGAGATCAGGTTATTGAGGCAGTCATGTTGGGTACTATGGAGAAGTGCTTGAGACCAGTGTGTCAGGGCTGGTACCGTCTGACCCCGCTCTCTGTGACCTTTCCCTGCTTGGCTAACAGACATTGCTAGTTGTTCCATCTTTTCCTCATTGTCATACAGTCCTTGAACCCTTGTCTGGCTGGTTCACTTCCCACAGGGCTGCATAGCTCAGGGGGCTAAGTGTGCGTCTCAGAGCCTGAGAACAAACTGCTTGTGGATTCAAACCTTGCTGGGAACCAGCTTTACCTGTTTGCTCAATTATTGGATTTTGTTCCCCAGTGTTTCTTATTTTCTGTCCTATAGTTTGTCCTTCTTGTGTTTTGTTCTGGCTTTGATCCTGTGAGTAGCTTTGCTTTGTATCCCAAGTGTCAGATTAATGTCTCCTAGTTTGGTGTCTGTTTAGTCTCTTGGTTTTGTGTTCATCTTTGTTAATTTAATCCATGTCTTGCCTGTTGTCCCAGGGCCGGTGCTTATTAATTGTTCCATTTGTTGCTCGTTGTCCTGCGTCCTCAGTGATCGCTTAATTTTCCTGCATTCCTCACCTGTCCTGTCCACAGAGATGGGACAATCAGCATGGACACAACCCAAACAAACGAGTTCTTTTACACCAGGCTGAGATCTGGAAAGCAATTCTGTCTCTCAGTGTGAACGTAGAAGCACAGAAGGAACTTCTACCCTCGGGCCGCTTTTGGTGGGGCCAATGTGAGCTCCAGCCCGGCTCTGGCCGAGCCCCAGCACCGTTGGGGTTCTCTAAAACCCCCAGAACTAGGGTTGGGGTTAGGGAATAGGGTTGGGATTAAGTATAAGGAATGGGGTTTGTAAATGTAAATTTTTAATATTAATATTACAACAATAATAATTCTTATAAAACGTCCACGTGCATACAAATAACGTCTCGCTTTACCACAAACTTTTTTTTCTGAATAGTTGCATTTAAAATGTGAGGAAACATCTGTATCCTCCGCAATGAGAGGAATCCAAGGAAATTTGTCCCTAGACTGTGCAACATTCCTAGGCTAAGATAATGCAATCTTCTGACTCTGGTTGTAGTGCTGAATGCTACTTCTGAGATGGAATTGGCAGTAATTGTAAAACCACTGGAATTGGCTCTAGGGGGTGAAAAGCACAGATGCACAGTTTGAACCCGACCCCTGCATGCTAAATGTATTGGTATTTAATCCAAACAAAAGCTGTGGAAAGGCATTTTTGTTTGCACTTCAATAGACGGTATTTGTATAAACTTATTTACTTTATTGTTCCAAACAAAACCATAAATAAAACTGCGAGGTAAATAAAACTGATCTTTCAATGAAAATTTCAAAACAAACAACGAAAGTAATATAACTTTTACTGAATTACAATGATCATAAACGTCTCCACCCTGTCCTGCCCCATCCCTACCTCAGGCTCCTCACAGTCCAGGGGGTCACCCTTTATATGTAAATTCACTCACAACACCTACACATAGCACCTTATTGGGGAGGGTCTTTTGGGATATAAAGGGGGGTGAAGAACTGCCCTTACTTTGTATTTGAGCTGCCTTTCAATACCCGCTGTATGTCTACACTGTATCACATTATATTATTTTTTACTGTTCAATAAACCACCGTTTTGCTGAAACTGTGGAGACTCTGGAAGTGGATTCCTTACACGTGTCGTACCTGATAGGAGGTGGCAGAGCCACAGTGGGGGCTTGGTTTACAGCATGGGTGCCAGGGTGAGCAGACGGTCCTGACCATATCTGAAGTGTCTCATTAACGTTCCTGTGCAAAGATAAAATGGGGCAGTAATATTTGACTGGTTTTGTAACAAATGGTAAGCTAACTGTGTTGGTCAGCCACATACTCCTCATTCACGGTAGACGTGTAGACGTTGGACGTCACATTCTGCCACTGACAGAGACACCAGCCTGGAGCAGGGAACAGGCCCTGGAGTGGGGGGACGTAGCCTGGCCCAGTGTCTGCCATTTGTGGGAGTGAGGGACAGGGCAGAGGTGCCAGTATGCTGTACAGGGCCATCACCTGTGTAAGGAGGGGTGAATATCAGTGCATTTCAATTGTATTCCTCATCATTCATTCACGGGAGCACAATACTTTAGATTTTACGGGACAGAATATTTTCCCCACTGTCTACTAGCAGGTTGTGTTTTTTTTTGCCCGTTTTAGATGTTAATTCCTCATTAAAATAGTTTCACTTGGTCCAATGTATTTTTAATATAAACAATTACCACACAAAGCTGCTAGTACACCGTGGGAAAATAATTTTTCTATTTTCTTGCTGCCATCTTATGGCATCTGTCATCTGAGCATGTTTTTGGACTGTGGGGGGAAACCGGAGTACCCGGAGGAAACCCCACGACGACATGGGGAGAACATGCAAACTCCACACACATGTAACCCAGGTGGAGACTCGAACCCGGGTCCCAGAGGTGTGAGGCAACAGTGCTAACCACTGCACCACCATGCCGCCCCCTATATGCTATTTCATTCTATAAAAAGAAACTTACTGTACTGTACAATAAAGTATTTCACCACTGCTTCTTCCTCAGCTCCCACTGTTTGCTAACACATGCATCTTTGGATTTCTTATTGCAATCTGTGCTTTATTTTTTTTGTGAAATGTAAGTGCAGTATCTGTTTATTAAGTGCTGTGGTTTAATATGTACATTATTATTTCAGTACTGTGTATACTGTCCTTAATGTCTTGCCTCTCATATAACTTGAGATACGCCAAAATTGACATGCAACAAGTGGTCCTGGTTCCAAATGCGGAAGTCGATGGATACCTGTACTTTATTTGCTGTAGTGTGCTGGGTGTCAGACATTGCAATGCACCTTGCTTTGATTTTGACCCGTTAGATCAGAGGGAGGTAATCTTATCCAGAAAGGGCCGCTGTGTATCATGGTTTTCACTGCAACTCTCTGAACAGCGAACCTAACGGTTATCCCAATACCTTGATCTTGCTAGCATATTTAAATGTGTACCTATTCAGGAATAGAGTGGTGAAGGCATTCAGAGGAGGACTGATGATTATCAGAGGGAACAAAGGGGCTGGGTACTTGTCAGTATCCAGTAGAACCACCAGACTCCTACACTGAATTGTTCTGGATGTGGCACAGACGTTAATCCCTCTGTATTAGGGGATCCGTCTCCAATTTGTACTCTTCCAGTTAATAGGTAGATTTTCAGACAGATTTTCGCCCTAGTCCAGTACTCATTGACAGCCTAATACACCATGATTCAGTTTCTCTTGATAGTCAATACATGTCACAGGATGTACATTACTCTGATGGGCAGGCCCTCTTACATATGATGGAAACACTACAACAACTTAAGAATAAGGGTCAGAAGAGTGAAATACATATAATGAGTGTGTAGCTCAGCAGACTAAGACTCTGTGGCTGTGATCAGAGGGTCGATGGTTCGTGCTCAGAATTGGCAGAATAGCCACATGTCCAGAGGCTTTTGAACAAGACCTGAAAACCCTGGGGGCCTCCAGGTAGCAGTGTCTTCACTGTGACCCCCAAGCTTGTTCTTGCCTTTATAGAGAGTAAGATGGGGCAAATTATTAATCCCATGGGGCCTCAGCAGAATTACAAACCAGTACAAGGAAAATAGTTGTTAATTTTACATACTACCTTCTGCTGGCCTTATGAGAATATTCAGATTATCATTTTTCCCCATAATTGCAATTTTAACATAAAATTTACGATTTTCCAATGGTCCTGTGGCCGCTTTATATGGTAATTATTGATTAAAACTTTTTTGGGAAGTGAAACAATATTAAAATTGCTTTATTGCGTAAAAAAAACTGTTTTTGTTTAGTAAAATAATGTTTTTTCGATTTTTATACTGCCGTCTTGTGGCAAAATTTAGTACTGCAGTTTGAAAATAATTAAATGATTTTTTTGCCGAAATTGCAATACCTACGTTTGGCCACGAGATGGCAGCAAGAAAATTGAAAAATTATTTTCCCACGGTCTACTAGCAGCTTTGTGTGGTAATTGTTTGTATTAAAAATACATTGGACCAAGTCAAATTATTTTAATAAAGAATTAACATCTAAAAGCTGCTAGTAGACCGTGGGAAAATTATTTTTCTATTTTCTTGCTGCCATCTCGTGGCCAAAATTAGGTACTGAAGTTTGAAAACAAATGATTTCTTGCCGAAATTGCAATACCTACTTTTGGCCACGAGATGGTAGCAAGAAAATAGAAAAATAATTTTCCCACGGTCTACTAGCACCTTTGTGTGGTAATTGTTTGTATTAAAAATACATTGGACCATGTCAAATTATTTTAATAAAGAATTAACATCTAAAAGCTGCTAGTAGACCGTGGGAAAATTATTTTTCTATTTTCTTGCTGCCATCTCGTGGCCAAAATTAGGTACTGCAGTTTGAAAACAAATGATTTCTTGCAGAAATTGCAATACCTACTTTTGGCCACGAGATGGCAGCAAAAAAATAGAAAAATAATTTTCCCACGGTCTACAAGCACCTTTGTGTGGTAATTGTTTGTATTAAAAATACATTGGACCATGTCAAATTATTTTAATAAAGAATTAACATCTAAAAGCTGCTAGTAGACCGTGGGAAAATTATTTTTCTATTTTCTTGCTGCCATCTCGTGGCCAAAAGTAGGTATTGCAATTTCGGGAATAAATCATTTATTTTCAAACTGCAGTACCTACTTTTGGCCACGAGATGGCAGCAAGAAAAGTTAAAAATTATTTTCCCACGGTCTACTAGCAGCTTTTTGATGTTATTTCTTCATTAAAATAATTTGACTTGGTCCAATGTATTTTTAATACAAACAATTACCACACAAAGCTGCTAGTAGACCGTGGGAAAATAATTTTTCTATTTTCTTGCTGCCATCTCGTGGCCAAACGTAGGTATTGCAATTTCGGCAAAAAATCATTTAATTATTTTCAAACTGCAGTACTAAATTTGGCCACAAGACGGCAGTATAAAAATCGAAAAAAACATTATTTTACTAAACAAAAACAGTTTTTTTTACGCAATAAAGCAATTTTAATATTGTTTCACTTCCCAAAAAAGTTTTAATCAATAATTACCATATAAAGCGGCCACAGGACCATGGGAAAATCATAAATTTTATGTTAAAATTGCAATTATGGGGAAAAATGATAATCTGAATATTCTCATAAGGCCAGCAGAAGGTAGTATGTAAAATTAACAACTATTTTCCTTGTACTGGTTTGTAATTCTGCTGAAGCCCCATGGGATTAATAATTTGCCCCATCTTACTCTCTATAAAGGCAAGAACAAGCTTGGGGGTCACAGTGAAGACACTGCTACCTGGAGGCCCCCAGGGTTTCCAGGTCTTGTTCAAAAGCCTCTGGACATGTGGCTATTCTGCCAATTCTGAGCACGAACCATCGACCCTCTGATCACAGCCACAGAGTCTTAGTCTGCTGAGCTACACACTCATTATATGTATTTCACTCTTCTGACCCTTATTCTTAAGTTGTTGTAGTGTTTCCATCATATGTAAGAGGGCCTGCCCATCAGAGTAATGTACATCCTGTGACATGTATTGACTATCAAGAGAAACTGAATCATGGTGTATTAGGCTGTCAATGAGTACTGGACTAGGGCGAAAATCTGTCTGAAAATCTACCTATTAACTGGAAGAGTACAAATTGGAGACGGATCCCCTAATACAGAGGGATTAACGTCTGTGCCACATCCAGAACAATTCAGTGTAGGAGTCTGGTGGTTCTACTGGATACTGACAAGTACCCAGCCCCTTTGTTCCCTCTGATAATCATCAGTCCTCCTCTGAATGCCTTCACCACTCTATTCCTGAATAGGTACACATTTAAATATGCTAGCAAGATCAAGGTATTGGGATAACCGTTAGGTTCGCTGTTCAGAGAGTTGCAGTGAAAACCATGATACACAGCGGCCCTTTCTGGATAAGATTACCTCCCTCTGATCTAACGGGTCAAAATCAAAGCAAGGTGCATTGCAATGTCTGACACCCAGCACACTACAGCAAATAAAGTACAGGTATCCATCGACTTCCGCATTTGGAACCAGGACCACTTGTTGCATGTCAATTTTGGCGTATCTCAAGTTATATGAGAGGCAAGACATTAAGGACAGTATACACAGTACTGAAATAATAATGTACATATTAAACCACAGCACTTAATAAACAGATACTGCACTTACATTTCACGAAAAAAATAAAGCACAGATTGCACTAAGAAATCAAAAGATGCATGTGCTACCAAACAGTGGGAGCTGAGGAAGAAGCAGTGGTGAAATACTTTATTGTACAGTACAGTAAGTTTCTTTTTATACAATGAAATAGCATACAGGGGGCGGTATGGTGGTGCAGTGGTGAGCACTGTTGCCTCACACCTCTGGAACCGGGTTCGAGTCTCCGCTATGATCATTCACAGGTAAACATTCACTTTTGATATTTTAAGTTCATAGCCCGAGATTAACCAAAAAGTTTGTAACTGTGTAAGGACCTTGTTAATACTTAAAAGAGGGTCTGAAATATAGAGTAATGTATTATCTGCATAAAGTGAGAGCTTATGTTCAATTCCCCACCTGTTTATTCCTTGTATCATGGGTGCAACTTTTAGGGCCAGGGATAGTGGTTCTATTGCCAGTATAAATAAAAGTGGGCTAAGTGGGCAACCCTGTCTCATACCCCTAGATAAAGGAAACATTTTTGATCGCAGCTGATTTGTAATAAACGATGCTTTTGGAGAGGAATATAGGGGCTGAATCCATTGAATAAATATTTTACCAAAGCTGAATTGTTACGACACAAAAAAGACATAATCCCACTCTACTCGATCGAAAGCTTTCTCTGCATCCAATGAAATCACAACCTCTGCAGTCTAATTAGATGAAGGACCACACAGGATATTTTGAAGGTGTCTCACATTAGAAAATAGCTGTCGCCCTCCAATAAAACCTGTTTGATCAGCTGAGATCACATCTGGCAATGGTATCTCTAATCGAGTAGCTAACAGTTTTGCCAGTATTTAACATCTGAGTTTAGCAGTGACACTGGCTGATACAACCCACATATTGAGGCATCCTGAGACAGGGACAGGACAGGGTGGGGACTTTTATGATCATTGTAATTCAATTCTTATCACCTTATCTTATCCTTATCACCCTAGTGGTGCCAACTGGAACCCCCATTCTCTCCCTGGCTTCCCCCATGATCATAAATTCCTAATGTTGCCTGTATTCAAATGATCAATCAAGAACCTTGGGGCATTTTTACCACTTTTCCTTACATGACCTTGGGATAGAGCATGGTTAAACATATCAAACAGAAGTGGGGCCAATTTATTAGAAAACTTCTTATAAAAGTCAGCAGAGAAACCATCCGGCCCTGGAGCTTTTCTACTTTGCATAGCAAAAATAGCCTCAGTATTTTGTCAAGCCCAAGGGGCTGCTCCAACCTCTCCCTCTGGGCCAATGAAATGGAGGGGATCTCCAATTTGTTGAAAAAAATCTATGAAAAGTGATTTATTCTGAAGTGATTCTGACTTCACAGTGCACAGGGCTAAAATACTCTGGGCCAGGGGCGCCAAGAGGTGCACAGGGCTAAAATACTCGGGCCAGGGGCGCCACGAGGTGCACAGGGCTAAAATACTCTGGGCCAGGGGCGCCACGAGGTGCACAGGGCTAAAATACTCTGGGCCAGGGGCGCCACGAGGTGCACAGGGCTAAAATACTCTGGGCCAGGGGCGCCACGAGGTGCACAGGGCTAAAATACTCTGGGCCAGGGGCGCCACGAGGTGCACAGGGCTAAAATACTCTGGGCCAGGGGCGCCACGAGGTGCACAGGGCTAAAATACTCTGGGCCAGGGGCGCCACGAGGTACACAGGGCTAAAATACTCTGGGCTAGGGGCGCCACGAGGTGCACAGGGCTAAAATACTCGGGCCAGGGGCGCCACGAGGTGCACAGGGCTAAAATACTCTGGGCCAGGGGCGCCACGAGGTACACAGGGCTAAAATACTCTGGGCCAGGGGCGCCACGAGGTGCACAGGGCTAAAATACTCTGGGCCAGGGGCGCCATGAGGTGCACAGGGCTAAAATACTCTAGGCCAGGGGCGCCATGAGGTGCACAGGGCTAAAATACTTGGGCCAGGGGCGTCATGAGGTGCACAGGGCTAAAATACTCTGGGCCAGGGGTGCCATGAGGTGCACAGGGCTAAAATACTCTGGGCCAGGGGCGCCATGAGGTGCACAGAGCTAAAATACTCGGGCCAGGGGCGACATGAGGTGCACAGGGCTAAAATACTCTGGGCCAGGGGCGCCATGAGGTGCACAGGGCTAAAATACTCTGGGTCAGGGGCGCCATGAGGTGCACAGGACTAAAATACTCTGGGCCAGGGGCGCCATGAGGTGCACAGGGCTAAAATACTTGGGCCAGGGGCGCCACGAGGTGCACAGGGCTAAAATACTCTGGGCCAGGGGCGCCACGAGGTACACAGGGCTAAAATACTCTGGGCCAGGGGCGCCACGAGGTGCACAGGGCTAAAATACTTGGGCCAGGGGCGTCATGAGGTGCACAGGGCTAAAATACTCTGGGCCAGGGGTGCCATGAGGTGCACAGGGCTAAAATACTCTCGGCCAGGGGCGCCATGAGGTGCACAGGACTAAAATACTCTGGGCCAGGGGCGCCATGAGGTGCACAGGGCTAAAATACTTGGGCCAGGGGCGCCACGAGGTGCACAGGGCTAAAATACTCTGGGCCAGGGGCGCCATGAGGTGCACAGGGCTAAAATACTCTGGGCCAGGGGCGCCACGAGGTGCACAGAGCTAAAATACTTGGGCCAGGGGCGTCATGAGGTGCACAGGGCTAAAATACTCTGGGCCAGGGGTGCCATGAGGTGCACAGGACTAAAATACTCTGGGCCAGGGGCGCCACGAGGTGCACAGGGCTAAAATACTCTGGGCCAGGGGCGCCATGAGGTGCACAGGGCTAAAATACTCTGGGCCAGGGGCGCCACGAGGTGCACAGGGCTAAAATACTTGGGCCAGGGGCGTCATGAGGTGCACAGGGCTAAAATACTCTGGGCCAGGGGCGCCACGAGGTGCACAGGGCTAAAATACTTGGGCCAGGGGCGTCATGAGGTGCACAGGGCTAAAATACTCTGGGTCAGGGGCGCCATGAGGTGCACAGGACTAAAATACTCTGGGCCAGGGGCGCCATGAGGTGCACAGGGCTAAAATACTTGGGCCAGGGGCGCCACGAGGTGCACAGGGCTAAAATACTCTGGGCCAGGGGCACCACGAGGTACACAGGGCTAAAATACTCTGGGCCAGGGGCGCCACGAGGTGCACAGGGCTAAAATACTTGGGCCAGGGGCGTCATGAGGTGCACAGGGCTAAAATACTCTGGGCCAGGGGTGCCATGAGGTGCACAGGGCTAAAATACTCTGGGCCAGGGGCGCCATGAGGTGCACAGAGCTAAAATACTCGGGCCAGGGGCGACATGAGGTGCACAGGGCTAAAATACTCTGGGCCAGGGGCGCCATGAGGTGCACAGGGCTAAAATACTCTGGGTCAGGGGCGCCATGAGGTGCACAGGACTAAAATACTCTGGGCCAGGGGCGCCATGAGGTGCACAGGGCTAAAATACTTGGGCCAGGGGCGCCACGAGATGCACAGGGCTAAAATACTCTGGGCCAGGGGCGCCACGAGGTACACAGGGCTAAAATACTCTGGGCCAGGGGCGCCACGAGGTGCACAGGGCTAAAATACTTGGGCCAGGGGCGTCATGAGGTGCACAGGGCTAAAATACTCTGGGCCAGGGGTGCCATGAGGTGCACAGGGCTAAAATACTCTGGGCCAGGGGCGCCATGAGGTGCACAGGACTAAAATACTCTGGGCCAGGGGCGCCATGAGGTGCACAGGGCTAAAATACTTGGGCCAGGGGCGCCACGAGGTGCACAGGGCTAAAATACTCTGGGCCAGGGGCGCCATGAGGTGCACAGGGCTAAAATACTCTGGGCCAGGGGCGCCACGAGGTGCACAGAGCTAAAATACTTGGGCCAGGGGCGTCATGAGGTGCACAGGGCTAAAATACTCTGGGCCAGGGGTGCCATGAGGTGCACAGGACTAAAATACTCTGGGCCAGGGGCGCCACGAGGTGCACAGGGCTAAAATACTCTGGGCCAGGGGCGCCATGAGGTGCACAGGGCTAAAATACTCTGGGCCAGGGGCGCCACGAGGTGCACAGGGCTAAAATACTTGGGCCAGGGGCGTCATGAGGTGCACAGGGCTAAAATACTCTGGGTCAGGGGCGCCATGAGGTGCACAGGACTAAAATACTCTGGGCCAGGGGCGCCATGAGGTGCACAGGGCAAAAATACTTGGGCCAGGGGCGCCACGAGGTGCACAGGGCTAAAATACTCTGGGCCAGGGGCTCCACGAGGTACACAGGGCTAAAATACTCTGGGCCAGGGGCGCCATGAGGTGCACAGGGCTAAAATACTTGGGCCAGGGGCGCCACGAGGTGCACAGGGCTAAAATACTCTGGGCCAGGGGCGCCATGAGGTGCACAGGGCTAAAATACTCTGGGCCAGGGGCGCCACGAGGTGCACAGAGCTAAAATACTTGGGCCAGGGGCGTCATGAGGTGCACAGGGCTAAAATACTCTGGGCCAGGGGTGCCATGAGGTGCACAGGACTAAAATACTCTGGGCCAGGGGCGCCACGAGGTGCACAGGGCTAAAATACTCTGGGCCAGGGGCGCCATGAGGTGCACAGGGCTAAAATACTCTGGGCCAGGGGCGCCACGAGGTGCACAGGGCTAAAATACTTGGGCCAGGGGCGTCATGAGGTGCACAGGGCTAAAATACTCTGGGTCAGGGGCGCCATGAGGTGCACAGGACTAAAATACTCTGGGCCAGGGGCGCCATGAGGTGCACAGGGCAAAAATACTTGGGCCAGGGGCGCCACGAGGTGCACAGGGCTAAAATACTCTGGGCCAGGGGCTCCACGAGGTACACAGGGCTAAAATACTCTGGGCCAGGGGCGCCACGAGGTGCACAGGGCTAAAATACTTGGGCCAGGGGCGTCATGAGGTGCACAGGGCTAAAATACTCTGGGCCAGGGGTGCCATGAGGTGCACAGGGCTAAAATTCTCTGGGCCAGGGGCGCCATAAGGTGCACAGGGCTAAAATACTCTGGGTCAGGGGCGCCATGAGGTGCACAGGACTAAAATACTCTGGGCCAGGGGCGCCATGAGGTGCACAGGGCTAAAATACTTGGGCCAGGGGCGCCACGAGGTGCACAGGGCTAAAATACTCTGGGCCAGGGGCGCCACGAGGTGCACAGGGCTAAAATACTTGGGCCAGGGGCGTCATGAGGTGCACAGGGCTAAAATACTCTGGGCCAGGGGTGCCATGAGGTGCACAGGGCTAAAATTCTCTGGGCCAGGGGCGCCATAAGGTGCACAGGGCTAAAATACTCTGGGTCAGGGGCGCCATGAGGTGCACAGGACTAAAATACTCTGGGCCAGGGGCGCCATGAGGTGCACAGGGCTAAAATACTTGGGCCAGGGGCGCCACGAGGTGCACAGGGCTAAAATACTCTGGGCCAGGGGCGCCATGAGGTGCACAGGGCTAAAATACTCGGGCCAGGGGCGCCATGAGGTGCACAGGCCTAAAATACTCGGGCCAGGGGCGCCATGAGGTGCACAGGGCTAAAGTACTCGGGCCGGTGGCGCCATGAGGTGCACAGGGCTAAAATACTCTGGGCCAGGGGTGCCATGAGGTGCACAGGGCTAAAATACTCTGGGCCAGGGGCGCTATGAGGTGCACAGGGCTAAAATACTCAGGCCAGGGGCGACATGAGGTGCACAGGGCTAAAATACTCTGGGCCAGGGGCGCCATGAGGTGCACAGGGCTAAAATACTCTGGGCCAGGGGCGCCATAAGGTGCACAGGGCTAAAATACTCTGGGTCAGGGGCGCCATGAGGTGCACAGGGCTAAAATACTCTGGGCCAGGGGCGCCATGAGGTGCACAGGGCTAAAATACTCGGGCCAGGGGCGCCATGAGGTGCACAGGCCTAAAATACTCGGGCCAGGGGCGCCATGAGGTGCACAGGGCTAAAGTACTCGGGCCGGTGGCGCCATGAGGTGCACAGGGCTAAAATACTCGGGCCAGGGGCGCCATGAGGTGCACAGGGCTAAAGTACTCGGGCCAGGGGCGCCATGAGGTGCACAGGGCTAAAGTACTCGGGCCGGTGGCGCCATGAGGTGCACAGGGCTAAAATACTCGGGCCTGGGGCGCCATGAGGTGCACAGGGCTAAAATACTCTGGCCAGGGGCGCCATGAGGTGCACAGGGCTAAAATACTTGGGCCAGGGGCGCCACGAGGTGCACAGGGCTAAAATACTCTGGGCCAGGGGCGCCATGAGGTGCACAGGGCTAAAATACTCTGGGCCAGGGGCGCCACGAGGTGCACAGAGCTAAAATACTTGGGCCAGGGGCGTCATGAGGTGCACAGGGCTAAAATACTCTGGGCCAGGGGTGCCATGAGGTGCACAGGACTAAAATACTCTGGGCCAGGGGCGCCACGAGGTGCACAGGGCTAAAATACTCTGGGCCAGGGGCGCCATGAGGTGCACAGGGCTAAAATACTCTGGGCCAGGGGCGCCACGAGGTGCACAGGGCTAAAATACTTGGGCCAGGGGCGTCATGAGGTGCACAGGGCTAAAATACTCTGGGCCAGGGGCGCCACGAGGTGCACAGGGCTAAAATACTTGGGCCAGGGGCGTCATGAGGTGCACAGGGCTAAAATACTCTGGGTCAGGGGCGCCATGAGGTGCACAGGACTAAAATACTCTGGGCCAGGGGCGCCATGAGGTGCACAGGGCTAAAATACTTGGGCCAGGGGCGCCACGAGGTGCACAGGGCTAAAATACTCTGGGCCAGGGGCGCCACGAGGTACACAGGGCTAAAATACTCTGGGCCAGGGGCGCCACGAGGTGCACAGGGCTAAAATACTTGGGCCAGGGGCGTCATGAGGTGCACAGGGCTAAAATACTCTGGGCCAGGGGTGCCATGAGGTGCACAGGGCTAAAATACTCTGGGCCAGGGGCGCCATGAGGTGCACAGAGCTAAAATACTCGGGCCAGGGGCGACATGAGGTGCACAGGGCTAAAATACTCTGGGCCAGGGGCGCCATGAGGTGCACAGGGCTAAAATACTCTGGGTCAGGGGCGCCATGAGGTGCACAGGACTAAAATACTCTGGGCCAGGGGCGCCATGAGGTGCACAGGGCTAAAATACTTGGGCCAGGGGCGCCACGAGGTGCACAGGGCTAAAATACTCTGGGCCAGGGGCGCCACGAGGTACACAGGGCTAAAATACTCTGGGCCAGGGGCGCCACGAGGTGCACAGGGCTAAAATACTTGGGCCAGGGGCGTCATGAGGTGCACAGGGCTAAAATACTCTGGGCCAGGGGTGCCATGAGGTGCACAGGGCTAAAATACTCTGGGCCAGGGGCGCCATGAGGTGCACAGGACTAAAATACTCTGGGCCAGGGGCGCCATGAGGTGCACAGGGCTAAAATACTTGGGCCAGGGGCGCCACGAGGTGCACAGGGCTAAAATACTCTGGGCCAGGGGCGCCATGAGGTGCACAGGGCTAAAATACTCTGGGCCAGGGGCGCCACGAGGTGCACAGAGCTAAAATACTTGGGCCAGGGGCGTCATGAGGTGCACAGGGCTAAAATACTCTGGGCCAGGGGTGCCATGAGGTGCACAGGACTAAAATACTCTGGGCCAGGGGCGCCACGAGGTGCACAGGGCTAAAATACTCTGGGCCAGGGGCGCCATGAGGTGCACAGGGCTAAAATACTCTGGGCCAGGGGCGCCACGAGGTGCACAGGGCTAAAATACTTGGGCCAGGGGCGTCATGAGGTGCACAGGGCTAAAATACTCTGGGTCAGGGGCGCCATGAGGTGCACAGGACTAAAATACTCTGGGCCAGGGGCGCCATGAGGTGCACAGGGCAAAAATACTTGGGCCAGGGGCGCCACGAGGTGCACAGGGCTAAAATACTCTGGGCCAGGGGCGCCACGAGGTACACAGGGCTAAAATACTCTGGGCCAGGGGCGCCACGAGGTGCACAGGGCTAAAATACTTGGGCCAGGGGCGTCATGAGGTGCACAGGGCTAAAATACTCTGGGCCAGGGGTGCCATGAGGTGCACAGGGCTAAAATTCTCTGGGCCAGGGGCGCCATAAGGTGCACAGGGCTAAAATACTCTGGGCCAGGGGCGCCATGAGGTGCACAGGGCTAAAATACTTGGGCCAGGGGCGCCACGAGGTGCACAGGGCTAAAATACTCTGGGCCAGGGGCGCCATGAGGTGCACAGGGCTAAAATACTCGGGCCAGGGGCGCCATGAGGTGCACAGGCCTAAAATACTCGGGCCAGGGGCGCCATGAGGTGCACAGGGCTAAAGTACTCGGGCCGGTGGCGCCATGAGGTGCACAGGGCTAAAATACTCTGGGCCAGGGGTGCCATGAGGTGCACAGGGCTAAAATATTCTGGGCCAGGGGCGCTATGAGGTGCACAGGGCTAAAATACTCAGGCCAGGGGCGACATGAGGTGCACAGGGCTAAAATACTCTGGGCCAGGGGCGCCATGAGGTGCACAGGGCTAAAATACTCTGGGCCAGGGGCGCCATAAGGTGCACAGGGCTAAAATACTCTGGGTCAGGGGCGCCATGAGGTGCACAGGGCTAAAATACTCTGGGCCAGGGGCGCCATGAGGTGCACAGGGCTAAAATACTCGGGCCAGGGGCGCCATGAGGTGCACAGGCCTAAAATACTCGGGCCAGGGGCGCCATGAGGTGCACAGGGCTAAAGTACTCGGGCCGGTGGCGCCATGAGGTGCACAGGGCTAAAATACTCGGGCCAGGGGCCCCATGAGGTGCACAGGGCTAAAATACTCAGGCCAGGGGCGCCATGAGGTGCACAGGGCTAAAGTACTCGGGCCAGGGGCGCCATGAGGTGCACAGGGCTAAAGTACTCGGGCCGGTGGCGCCATGAGGTGCACAGGGCTAAAATACTCGGGCCTGGGGCGCCATGAGGTGCACAGGGCTAAAATACTCTGGCCAGGGGCGCCATGAGGTGCACAGGGCTAAAATACTCGGGCCAGGGGCGCCATGAGGTGCACAGGGCTAAAATACTCGGGCCAGGGGCGCCATGAGGTGCACAGGGCTAAAGTACTCGGGCCGGTGGCGCTATGAGGTGCACAGGGCTAAAATACTCAGGCCAGGGGCGCCATGAGGTGCACAGGGCTAAAGTACTCGGGCCAGGGGCGCCATGAGGTGCACAGGGCTAAAGTACTCGGGCCGGTGGCGCCATGAGGTGCACAGGGCTAAAATACTCGGGCCAGGGGCGCCATGAGGTGCACAGGGCTAAAATACTCCGGCCAGGGGCGCCATGAGGTGCACAGGGCTAAAGTACTCGGGCCGGTGGCGCCACGAGGTGCACAGGGCTAAAATACTCTGGGCCAGGGGCGCCATGAGGTGCACAGGGCTAAAATACTCTGGGCCAGGGGCGCCACGAGGTGCACAGGGCTAAAATACTTGGGCCAGGGGCGTCATGAGGTGCACAGGGCTAAAATCCTCTGGGTCAGGGGCGCCATGAGGTGCACAGGACTAAAATAGTCTGGGCCAGGGGTGCCATGAGGTGCACAGGGCTAAAATACTTGGGCCAGGGGCGCCACGAGGTGCACAGGGCTAAAATACTCTGGGCCAGGGGCGCCACGAGGTACACAGGGCTAAAATACTCTGGGCCAGGGGCGCCACGAGGTGCACAGGGCTAAAATACTTGGGCCAGGGGCGTCATGAGGTGCACAGGGCTAAAATACTCTGGGCCAGGGGTGCCATGAGGTGCACAGGGCTAAAATACTCTGGGCCAGGGGCGCCATAAGGTGCACAGGGCTAAAATACTCTGGGTCAGGGGCGCCATGAGGTGCACAGGACTAAAATACTCTGGGCCAGGGGCGCCATGAGGTGCACAGGGCTAAAATACTTGGGCCAGGGGCGCCACGAGGTGCACAGGGCTAAAATACTCTGGGCCAGGGGCGCCACGAGGTGCACAGGGCTAAAATACTCTGGGCCAGGGGCGCCACGAGGTGCACAGGGCTAAAATACTTGGGCCAGGGGCGTCATGAGGTGCACAGGGCTAAAATACTCTGGGCCAGGGGTGCCATGAGGTGCACAGGGCTAAAATACTCTGGGCCAGGGGCGCCATGAGGTGCACAGGGCTAAAATACTCAGGCCAGGGGCGACATGAGGTGCACAGGGCTAAAATACTCTGGGCCAGGGGCGCCATGAGGTGCACAGGGCTAAAATACTCTGGGCCAGGGGCGCCATAAGGTGCACAGGGCTAAAATACTCTGGGTCAGGGGCGCCATGAGGTGCACAGGACTAAAATACTCTGGGCCAGGGGCGCCATGAGGTGCACAGGGCTAAAATACTTGGGCCAGGGGTGCCATGAGGTGCACAGGGCTAAAATACTCTGGGCCAGGGGCGCCATGAGGTGCACAGGGCTAAAGTATTCGGGCCGGTGGCGCCATGAGGTGCACAGGGCTAAAATACTCGGGCCAGGGGCGCCATGAGGTGCACAGGGCTAAAATACTCGGGCCAGGGGCGCCATGAGGTGCACAGGGCTAAAGTACTCGGGCCGGTGGCGCCATGAGGTGCACAGGGCTAAAATACTCGGGCCAGGGGCGCCATGAGGTGCACAGGGCTAAAATACTCAGGCAAGGGGCGCCATGAGGTGCACAGGGCTAAAGTACTCGGGCCAGGGGCGCCATGAGGTGCACAGGGCTAAAGTACTCGGGCCGGTGGCGCCATGAGGTGCACAGGGCTAAAATACTCGGGCCAGGGGCGCCATGAGGTGCACAGGGCTAAAATACTCGGGCCAGGGGCGCCATGAGGTGCACAGGGCTAAAGTACTCGGGCCGGTGGCGCCATGAGGTGCACAGGGCTAAAATACTCGGGCCAGGGGCGCCATGAGGTGCACAGGGCTAAAATACTCGGGCCAGGGGCGCCATGAGGTGCACAGCGCTAAAGTACTCGGGCCGGTGGCGCCATGAGGTGCACAGGGCTAAAATACTCGGGCCAGGGGCGCCATGAGGTGCACAGCGCTAAAGTACTCGGGCCGGTGGCGCCATGAGGTGCACAGGGCTAAAATACTCGGGCCAGGGGCGCCATGAGGTGCACAGCGCTAAAATACTCGGGCCAGGGGCGCCATGAGGTGCACAGGTATAAATTAAAATAATAACTTTTAAAGATGCCATTTACTTTTAGAGGATCTGCAGTCTGTACACCTGATGGGTCCTCGATTTGTGATATAAGTTGTACAGCTGATTTGGATTTAAGTTGGTGAGCTAACAGCCTACCAGCTTTTTCTCCACGTTCATGAAAAAATCCCAGTGACCACATCGTGAGAGGTTCAGTTTTGGTTGTTGTGATTAAATTGCTCAACGACCCACAGTCTGAGGCTGGGTTTTAACCTGCGACCTTTTGATTACAGACACACAGGCTTAGCCCACAGAGCCACACACTGCCCCTGCAAAAAATCTGTGTAAAAATCTGTTTAATTGTGATATACCACACTGTCCCTCATTGCTCGACAATATCAGTCTTATTACTTTGTTTAGCTCTGTAATTATTATACTGCACAATTCTAATTTCATCAATTAACTGACAAAAAACACATTTTGATAGTTTTAGGCCATCTTTGCCTCACAACAGAAAACAATTTCTTAAATTTCACAGGCCATTTATTGCAGTGTAGTCCGTTTATTAATGAAATTGGAATTTTGTCTAAATATAAGAAAATTATACTTGCTCAGATTTTTATTTTTTGTAGTGAAGTCAAGATAAGTCACTTCAGCTTTCATAATCACTGCTCTCCCTGGTGGATGAAAAAATCATTGCAAGTACTTTACACACAGGGAGGCAAGGGGCGGATCATGCCGGCCCCCTTGTTCATTACATCATGGTGGGGGATCTCATTATAGTCAAGGTCCCACCCAGGACAGAGCAGGGGCCAGCCAAGGACCAGCCAAGGACCAGCCAAGGACCAGCCAAGGCCCCATCATGGAAACAGGGGAAAATTCAAGTGGCTACATATGTAAGCTTTACTTATATGACCCACAACATATCCCAATACTTTTGTCCATATAATGTATGTGTGTGTGTGAGTATTTGCAATTTTCACAGTATAGCCTGCTCAGTCTGCTTATAGAGCTACATTTCACTGTGTCAGTTGTCAATTCATGTGATGAACTAAAATATTGACTTTTTTATATTAAGGTTGGGCGGCATGGTGGTGCAGTGGTTAGCACTGTTGCCTCACACCTCTGGGACCCGGGTTCGAGTCTCTGCCTGGGTCACATGTGTGTGGAGTTTGGATGTTCTCCCCATGTCGTCGTGGGGTTTCCTCCGGGTACTCCGGTTTCCCCCCACAGTCCAAAAACATGCTGAGGCTAATTGGAGTCGCTAAATTGCCCGTAGGTGTGCATGTGTGAGTGAATGGTGTGTGAGTGTGCCCTGCGATGGGCTGGCCCCCCATCCTGGGTTGTTCCCTGCCTCGTGCCCATTGTTTCCGGGATAGGCTCCGGACCCCCCGCGACCCAATAGGATAAGCGGTTTGGAAAATGGATGGATGGATGGATATATTAAGGTTGTCAGCGGAACCAAGTGCTTAGTGCCCGTGCGTTGCCTTTACGGCGTTTTTCAGTGTAACACCGCTAGACGCAGTCCGTAGTAGCAGCACCGTAGCGTTCTAATAGGGTCCTTTCTAACGTCCCTCCGGCCGGTATAGTGTATTTTTTTGATGCAGTCTGACCTCGACCGGTCTTTGATCGCACTGTTTCCTGACATCCCATAGGTCACTATGGAAATAGTGGGTTGTAGGCGGCGAGGTGGCACTGTATCGGACGCTAGCCGCAGCATGGCCAGGGAAAGACTTTTATAAAAGTTGAAGGATATCGCTGACAGGAGAAAGGCGTAAGAAACAGTAGTTCCCGTTTTCGTGACAAACTTACTGTTTTACATATAATTAAACTTAATTTCACTCCAGTTGTTTGCCAGTATTCTGACATTGAAGCATGCGGCGACATTTAAGTTTGATCGTTAATTTTACTATGTCTGTTTAAAAAGTATTTATGTACAATATGTACAGCATGTACAATATGGTCTGTTCAAATCAACCCTATTACTATCATATGATTAGCTGCATACTCTAAATATTGATTCACGTGTATTATTTAATTTTGTGTATGTCTTACAGCATATGTCTAGAAAATGCGTACAACAAATGGTGATATTGACTAATAGTCTTAGAAGCTGATTATGCACATATCACATGGAGATACCTTGGAGTTCAACATCCCCTTTAATCTCAAACACCCGCTGATCATGTGTTTAATTTTGTATGCCTGATGGCTGACGGTCGTTGTCATCGATTCTTCCTGTTCGCAGGTGTTATCGTGAGAAGATCGGGAAATGTTTCGTTTCCGAGTGGTGTGTCTGCTCCGGAAGCCTTGCAGCGTTTCTGTCCTCACTGGACGCGCTGCGCCTCCTGGCACCGAATGGAGGAGCTACGCCACTGGTTTTTGTCATGCCGTGCCCTCTGGAGCTATACGGAGGCGCTGTGCCATCAGTGCACGTTGCCCTGCGCCCCCTGGCGCCGAATTGAGGAACTATGCTGTTTGTCGCACCGCGCCCTCTGGTGCTCTGTGGAGGCACTGCGCCCCCATTACGTGTCGCTCTGTTCCCTCTGGCGCTCTATGGAGCAAGTGCACCGTTTTTACGCGTCGTTCTTTGCCCCTTGGCGGAGAGTTGAGGCATTGCATTATGGCAACGTGTCACTTGAGCACTCCCATCCGTCACGTTCCTGCCATCGCCTGCCAGCTCTTTCACACCTCATCTTCCTGCAGGGCCCTGCCTGCCCCTCTTCTATGGCTTCTGGTCAAACCAGTACAGAGGCTGATGGTTATTATTCTGGGAAGGTACAGATCCCAAAACCGTATCATTAAAGTATTGCAAGCAATGATTTATATATAAAAAATTGCTTGGCTGTTGAAATCTGTTCAGCATTATTACACACAACAAAAAAGATATACGAAGCTTTGGATGTAAGCAAATCTGCATCATTGTTTGTGTGAGGTGTTGAATCATGTTTTTAATAATTTATTTAATTTAATTTCATCTTTGGTCCCTAGTGGTTATCCGGTTTGGTGTAATATTGTTATGGTGCATAGATACGTTTTCTCTGTTTTTAATGTTGATTATTAGACACTTTTTGGATTAGCATGCGGTGTATCTAATTATAGCACCGGATGTTTTCCTGAGTATATTTAGGTGTTTTAATGGGTATGAGGGCAGGGTCTCATCTAACACGAAAGTCCATATTTTTCTGCACCTTGACAGTTATGTTTACATGTACATAAGTGAGCATTTTGTTATCAGAGGAGCAGAGGGGTCCCAGCCTGTATGGGAGCCGGGAGCAGAAAGCGTGCCTCTTTCCCCAGGAGTATCAGCAAGTGGTGGCGCTCTCTCCCCCCCAACCGGAAGGAGTTTCTGCGCCAGGAGGCCTGGAGACGCAGGTGGTACCTGGCAGCTGTGGTGTCGGCCCTTCTGACGATCCTCGCCGCCTTCTGCCTCACGCACCTGGACGAGTCCCCCGTTACGGGACGCGTGCGCCTCCTGGTGTTCAGCCGGGAGCAGTTCATGGAGCTGGCCAGTCTGACGGCGGAGGAGGTGCGAATCTGGCGGGGGGCCCGGGACTCCCTCTCCCGTATCGGTTTTTCCGGTTCTCGAGAAAAACGCTTTAACAACAATATCTTCCTGCATTGCCTTAGATGATGGAGGAATTCAAGGAGTCCATTATTTCCCCGGAAGACCCAAGACATAAGGCGGTGGAGATGGTGGTGAGACACCTGGCTCAGCGGAACCAGGACATCGCAGAGATGGCCAGCGTGCCCTGGAGTGTCCATGTGTTGGACCTTCCCTCCACCAATGCATTTGTGCTGCCGGTCAGCAGTGTTGCCTTTTACCAGGGGGTCAGGTTTCACATTCATATGATCCTTGATTAACTGTGTAAATGACATACAGCTCTGGAAAAAATTAAGCGACTACAGCACAATTTTTCGTCTCATTTCTCAATTTATGTGTGTGCATCTGTGAATAATATACAGACGCTCCTTTATTTACGAACTTTCAGACGAACAAAGAGGACTGTAAGTCCAAATTGTGTTCATTGGCCTTCGTTATCCTGTCCGCAACATCAGTTTTTTTTTCTGCGCCCCAATTCCGCCCGGTACGACTTCTGGCTGCTACTCCCGCCGTGCAGCAGCGTAGCGTGTGTACTCACAGCATCCTAGTTCTTTGTACTTGCGAATACCTTTAAAATCATGTTGAATAACGACTTACGAACATTTCAAGTTACGAACGGGTCTTCGGTCCTGCTTCTAGGAGCCTGATACGAACTGTCCCAGCAGTGCACTTCACACCAGCACTTAATGTTTCTCATTGTCTTTGAACGTCACTTGATGTCATCCTCCGATTCATGAGAAACTGTCGGATAAGTTAACGGTCATCTCAGGCATTAGAATGTCGCTTCCGCCTTTTACCTACCTGGTTTCTGGTCGTTCCCAGTGTCTGGGAGTCAAGTTCATTATTTTAAAATGGCATACAAAAGAATGTATAAAATGCATTAACATTACATAAAAAAAAAAAAAAAAATGCACACACAAATTGTCCAGCACCTATAAATAAATATTATGAAAAAAGTATGGTAACAGTACCCAGTATTCATAACTATTCAGAGTCCAGATGTAAGTTCATTATTGTGCGTTTGTCTTCATCTTCTTCTTCACTGCTGTCTTAGAAATTTTGAACCTTGAAGCACCGTGCTGCTCATCGTGACCTTCTGCCAGCAGAACCAGGATTAAACTAGGATTTAAAAATACAAATCTTTTTAAAACTATAGACTGGTCTCAATGTTTTTCCAGAGCTGTGTATGTTTTCACACACTGGGATGTATGGAGGAGAGGGAGCTGAAAATGGTTTCTTTGCTATTTAATGCAGAAATAAGACAGAATGAGTAGTTGGACCCTTGAAAGTGAGTAAATAAAACATTAATATGACAGGCATGCATGCAGATCTGCTCACTGGTGGCTCCATGTCTTTCCTTCCAGAACGGAGAAATATTTGTCTTCACTGGCATGCTGGATGTCATCACTGACATACATCAACTCACCTTTGTCTTGGGTCACGAGATGGCCCACGCCATAATAGGACACTCTGTGAGTCTGTCCGCCGTGGGGCTGTGGGGGTGGGGGACTCTTCCCATGTCTGCTGTATGCCTGTCGTTCGTGACACTATGACTTCAGAGCCTGCCTTATAAGGCAGTGGTGGCTTAATGGTTAGGGATGCACACTTGTAATCGAAAGATTGTAGGTTCGAATCCCTGACCGGCAAGGTACCGCCCCCAAGCACCGCTCCCCGGGTGCTGAATTAGCTGCCCCCTGCTATGTCACATTGTCACATATGGGTTAAATGCAGAGGACACATTCCGTTGTTGCGTGCTGTGGTGTGTCAACAGTTGATCACTAAATTAAAATTCGAATTCACTTTTCTCTCGTTAAAGTGTCTTTCGCTAAAGCCTCTGATTCACGTCTCACTTTACAATCATTGCCCATCTACCCAGAGCCCTATTTCAAATAGACTTCTGGCTGAATTTAATTATTGCATTACTGCTATGTTTAACTCGTTTTTATGCAGTGACACGTTGCATGTCTTTTCTCTCAAACAAATGTGATCCTCACATCAGTATTTTGACACACTGTGTCTTTGCATTGCTTCAGCCCACAATGAATTATGAACTCATGGGATTATTAATGTTGTAATTGACTAGTGTTGAATGAAGCCAAGGACCTGGTCATTCAGTTTCATCCACGCTCACCTTGATTACTATATTGATGGTTAATGCTTTTAATCATTAGGTAAGTAGATACGTTTAAATAAGCAATCATTTGGTGGGCTGGAACAGATTAAATTCATTTACATTATTTCTTATGGGGAAATTCGACTTGACCAGCCTTCTGGAACAAATTAAGTTTGTCTTTCAAGATACCACTGTAGTATATATAATATGTATGTACCTTTGTGGTGATATTAAATTAGAAAAAAAAAAGACTTGACTTTAGACTTTGATTTGTTAACTCATATTTGACTTGGTGTTTGACTATCTTGACTTATGATTTGCCTGTTTAGACTCTGCCTGGACTTGGTATTTGAGTCGTAAGACCCGAGACTTACTTGACAGTCAATCATGAATGAGTAAATTCTGTGGGATTTACATCAGCTACAAACCTCATCGTATGCGTACGATATACAAGAATTATCAAAAAAAAGTAGGTTTATGCTGTTCAGTTCAATTTATTTTGTATTGCGCGTTCTCACAACATCAAAGTGCTTTAGAGTATCCCTGCCCAAAGCCCCCAGTGAGCAAGCCAGAGGCGACAGGCAAGGCAAACCTCCTTAGGAGGAGCCAGACCCAGGGGGAGCCCATCCTCTAGGGGCCGGCAGGGAAAGTCTAAGTCCCGGTTCACATTTTCTGAGGCTTAACAGATACAAGCGGAGGGCAGGTAGTTGATGACATGCAAGAGGCGAGCAGGCTGGAAGGACGTCAGAGGTAGCAGGATAGGGAGGATATCTTGAAAATTTTGGGTCTCCAGGTAGGGGAAAAAAGTGTAATTAGCAAAAGTAGGGGAGACTAGAGGCTGTACAAACAGTTGAGTGTAATATGTAAGCTCCGGCAGATATGGCTATGGCAGCATAAGTAGGAGGGAGAGGCAGGTGGGAATGCAGGCATGGGGAGTCCCTCAAATGTCAGCACTCCAATTCCACAAGGGGGTGTGAAGCTAGAGTGACAGCACTGACAGTCCAGTTTATCCAAAGCCAATGGCACCGATCCCCATCCAGCTCTACACTGCACACTACAGGTCTGACTGGGAGTGAGGAGTTAGCTAGAGCTAGAACTAGTGTCCCTATACGCTAAACTAAACAGGTGTGTTTTTAGTCTAGACTTGAAAATTGAGAGTGAGCCTGAAACCCGCACATCCGGTGGAAGACCATTCCACAGCTGAGGAGCTCTGTAGGAGAAAGCTCTGCAGCCTGCCGTAGCTCTGTCTACCCTAGGCACTAACAGATATCCCATGGCTTGAGAGCGAAGCAAGCGTGGAGGGTTGTATGTGGTCAGCAGGTCACTAAGGTATTCTGGTGCAAGGCCATTCAGTGCTTTATAGGTTAACAGCAGTGTTTTGTGGTCAATCCGAGACTTGACTGGGAGCCAATGAAGGGAGGATAGAACAAGGCTAATATGATCAAATTTTTAGTGTTCGTAAGAAATCTGGCTGCTGCATTTTGTACGGCTGTACTAGCTTTATGGAAGGATCCAGAAGGGTAACCAGGAAGAACGGCATTGCAGTAGCCCAGTCTGGAAGATATAAGAGCATGTATTAGTGAATGACATTGCTAAAGACATTGGCATGATGCTTTATGATATTAAGTAAAATAGGGCTTTAATGCAGATAACCACACACAGGAAACAGGAAACGTTAACCTGGACATTTTGTCCCATCCCGTACCACTTTAAAGGTATCTGAACGTCACCGTGTACCAACTTCTTGCTCACTCACATAATCTGGCTGCAGTTGCTGGATCCTCGACGTCTTCCAACAGGTTGATGCGTACCGTGTTAAGCGGCTTTGGAATCGTGTCTCATTCACGAAGATAACTGAAAGTGGGCTCACAGTCCATGAATATCAGAGAGATAAGCTGTGCCGCTTTCGTCAAACCATGTATGGCTAATTGGGTTTGACAACTGAGGTCACAAAGGTCACTGGGGGCGGAGTCAAGTGATGTCACGAGTGGTGGGTAGTGTTGTTAATTATTCCCAGATGTTGCGGGGGGTTAAAATTTGTCTTGGGTGGTGGGGCTTTTTTTTTTTTTTTTTTAAATGTTGTGTAAGAAGGTTGAGAATAGCATTTAGTGAGGCGACTGATACAGTTTGAGAAAAGTGACATTGCGTATCTCTCTAATATAGCAATATCTAATCTCTCCTTGTCCCTACACCACCTGAAGGCGGAGCAAGCAAGCCTGTCCCATCTGGTGAACTTCCTCTCCCTGATCCTGCTGACGGCAATCTGGGCCCTCTGCCCACGGGACAGCCTGGCTGCGCTGGGTCACTGGATCCAGGGCAAACTGATGGAGGTGGGTGCGAAGTAGCCCCAGACCCAACCAATGAAACGCGCAGGATGACGTCACCTGTCCTTCCTTGTGACAAACCAGGAAGGGCGACGGCATGTCATGTGACGCCTGAACAGATTCCCGTGGCCTGATCTGTAGATGTCACCTCTCTGTTCCTTATATGTGAAGAAATCTGCTTATTATGATTTTAACACCTTTCAGTATGCCCCCCCCCCCAAACACACTCTGTTTCAGTTACTGTTCGACCATCCTTACAGCAGGAAGTTAGAGACAGAAGCAGATGAAGTTGGACTCCAGTTGGCGGCTAAGGTCTGGTGTCATAGTATGCCTGTTAAATGTTTTTTATTCATTTTGAGAACAGAATTTAGAAAAAGCGCATTCCCATTACTTTATTGTACTTTTTATTTTTAAATGAATCCAATTCGGATGCTAAGTGCGTTTTCACCAATTCTAAAAAAAAAAAAATGGTTGAGGGGGTTTTTAGACGTTTGATTAAATGTTTGTTTTTTTTAATTTGTGAACCTTAAAATGGGAAGCACCATATCAATTATGATTATAGCACCATAATTATATCTCTTCTTGGCCCTTGACAGACTAGCTAATTGAATCTCCAGTATATGCGCATCCTAATTATGGTGAGATTTTCCAGCTTGGCTGATGTATTCGGCAGATAGGATTCTGGCTGCCATCTGCTCAGTGGGCAGCAGGTGGTGCTGTAGGAAAATGCACAGTCGTGTATGAACTTTCCATCGCAAATGATTCTCTGTAGTACAAGATGGTTGCTTGGCACATTTGTAGTTCGGATATTCGTTGATATTGTGAGGAACAAGCTCGTCTTGTACGGAATGCAGCACATCTGTCGGAGAACCTCTCTGGGTGCGTAACCCTTTAAAAGAAGGACTGACTGCAGAAGGGTTAGGAAGCAGCAGATGTCAGCTTTCTGGATTCGCTCTTCGCTTCCCGTATTTCTAAATGCTTCCACCTGCTGCCAAAACCTTTAAAGGGTGACACTGAATATGAAAAATTAAATAGAATAGAATTCCTTTATTGTCTTTGTAGCAAGTTACAAGAATACTCACTGTGCGTGATTCCGTGGTGATGCTTTGAGGTACATGTGAATATTAGGGGAATGTAAAGCAATTGGAGCTTATTTGTAGTTGACTTTATGAATGGGCTGTCAGTCCGCTCTAGCTTTATAGCTGTAGGTGTAATGTCGCTAACAGCGCCCCCTGTCTCCCGCTGCAGGCCTGTGCGGATGTTCGGGGCCTGCCGGACTTCTGGCGGCAGATGGAGCGGGAGGAGCAGCAGAGTGGGACTCCGGAGCTGCCGCAGTGGCTGTCCACTCACCCGTCCCACAAAAACCGCTCCAGCCGGATCGAGCGCCTGATCCCGCAGGTGTGTACTGCAGCACAGACGGACGCCGGCAGACACACCGAGCCCTGTGGGTAATTAGCCCACCCCCCAGAGGGGCACGGACGCCATCTACATTGCTGTGTATTCTCACACTTCCAGCTGCTCTTTTTGTGTCTGGGGTGAGTAACGTTACCAGCTGACTCTCGCTTCAGCCGGTAAACCGCGGCTTCAGGTGTCGTATGCTGGTGGCTTGGTGGGGGGGGCCATCATCGTTAATAAGACATCCAGAAGAGGGGCTGCCTTTGTTGAACCTTTATTAACCGAAAAATAAAATCCATAATGAGTACTCTGAGTAGGAGGTGCCTGATGATTGGCAATGCGGGGGTCTGCCGGTCCCTGTGGGGGTCTGCAGGGGTCTGCCGGTCCCTGAGGGGGTCTGCAGAGGCCTGCCGGTCCTTGTGGGAGTCTGCAGAGGCCTGCCTGGCCTTGTGGGGGTCTGCAGGGGTCTGCCGGTCCCTGAGGGGGTCTGCGGAGGCCTGCCGGTCCTTGTGGGGGTCTGTGACTCAGCTCTGTGACTCAGGGACCCCACTGCCCTGTCAGGGACACCTCTGTCCTACCTGAACGCTCCACTGTAAAGCACTGTCCAGCGCTGTAAATATCAGCAATTGCACGGAGACTGTCTTGATAAGGGTTCCCTGTAATGGACGCGCGTTTTAGTTAACGTGTATAAACTGTCACTGCACCCTGTCACGGCTGCTGTGCTTCTGTCCCCCGTGTGTCCTCAGGCCCTGGAGTTGAGGGCCAGCTGTAACTGCCCTGCTCTGTCACGCCTGCCCCCCCGGCTTGTTGTCTCAGGGAGTGTGCGCCCCCTGGAGGACGGGGAAGGGAAGCAGAATGCTGTGGCAGCCAAGGACCCCAACCACCCCCCCACCCCAGACACCGGAGGCCTCTCCCGTAAACCGGCGGACAAATCCCCGACTCGGGGACCTGCTTGAGGCCACCCTGGGGAGTTGAACTTCCCATCACCTGACAGAGGATATTAGGAGGAAGCTGGAGTTTCCTCCAGTCCGGACCTGAACTCAGTCCTGCTAAGATGCTCATACGTACTGATCCGAGATGGAGCCTCCCTGTCCCTCTGTTGTTCCACTTTTTCTGGCCCTGCTGTGCACAAATATTAAATATATGTTTTATAAATTAATGAAATAAAAATACATTGAAATAAATACTAGCGCATCGTGCTGCCTGACCACTAGCAGAAGCTGGAAATGGTTACCGGGAGAAATGTAAACCACCAGAGCGAATATCTGGCTGAAAGGAGAATTCAGCACGAATAATGCGTTCTTTCCGAAGCGGACTGCCATCCGATAATTACCGACGAATATCCATGATTGTCTTCAGTGCCTCTTTCCACTTTCTTTGTATTACGTGTGGTTTAAAAACTCTTGGTAAGACATAGGTTTGGGTAATACTGTAGTAGCAAAATTAGACGCCGGCCAAATCTATTTATGCTGCTTGTGCACGTTAAGTAAACGTTCGGCTTGGTCTTTCTGCATTGGTTCATTTTACATTATACCGCAGTACACAGTATTTTGGAGGTAATTTCAAACAATATATTGATTTCTTGTTAACATACAGGCCTATGTGTGAAATTATGTTATTTTGTGCTGATTAAAGAAAATGCTTCTGTTCTAAGTATATTACGTTACCAAATACTATTAAAATGGTTGCAGCACTATTTTAAATTGCTTGCATGTGCTGTGCTCAACATATTTGACTGCCCCCCCCTCCTCAGCGAATCTGATTGGCCCCATCATAGCTGTTAATAAATGTTATGGGCATTCTGAATACTAAAGTTGACCATCCCTGGTCTAGACTCTGCTACCCTTTAAGTGAAATTAAATGCAGGCCAAAAAAAAACAATCGATGAAATGAACGCATTGGTTTTTAAGAGAAAACGTCACGATTTGCTGCAGATGTGTTGAACACAAGCTGCATCCTTACCTACTGTTCCACCTTCGTAATACACAGAAATGTATCTTATCTGACTTTAACTGACAAATGGCTCCAGTGAATGGTTTGATTTCAGTAGCCATTATATTTACCGCAGTATTTTCTAGGTGTCAGTCTGTCACATGAAAGGAGAGACTTATCCGTGATGTTATTACAGCTACCAGCTTGGAAAGCAGATGGATGCAGTTTGTGCTTTAAAAGCAGTATAATTTCTAGGCTTCCATTTCCTTTATTGTAGGCCTGTTTAATGTGGGACATGCAGATTTTCAGTTTCATCATAGAACATATAACCCCAGACTGATATTGTTTGCTAGTAAATGCAAATGTTATGTATACATGGTGTATATGGGTACATTTTTGTGCCAAAATGTATACTAATGTTACTGTAAGTACCGCATGGACTAACTTTAGGGTAGAACAATGATCCTTATCTTGAGCTTGCAGCTGAGCGCAGTATCAGTCGGAGCTGTGAGAGGTTAGGCTGCTGCGCCTCTTTTAACGTCTTTTCCGCTGCGTCGGTCCTCTTGATCTCTCTTTGAGAGCCGGCAGCTTTGTGGTTAAAACGGTTCCCATCGGGGTCCAGCAGGCGAAACTCATCAGGAATCCTAAAATTGCGTTGGAAACATCGAGCTACCCCGACCCGCCCCCATATTCCCAGTCACAATTTACAGGACTGTACACACATTAAAAGCACACGCTGGGTAATGATTCATGCACTGGGAATAAGAAAAATGTCTGGTGTGCATTCGATGAGTCCATGTGAAGGTTTTGGTTAGGTTTAGGGTTAAGGTTTGCATTGGGATTGTATTTGGTTACCATCTCAAACCAGGCAAATCGTTATGAAGACTCCGTCAGATAGTGTTTCCTTACATATAACAAGTTCATCATATTGACCGTAGTAAAACCTTCCTCAAATTGAATCAGAGCTCAAAGCTTAAATGTACAAACTACAACATGAGGTCAAATAATCTTTTAGGGGCTGTTTCGGTTCTTCTCGGATTGTTTGGGGGTGTAAACTGACCGAAACACATCAGGGTTGCCAACTCACGCATCTGGAGTGACACTTTCTTTCAGATTCTCACGCTCACACAAGAAATATGGTAAATTTGTAGAATTCCATTCTATACCTAAAATTGGCATTGGGGTACAGTAGTCTGTACACCCTACAGTCTATGAACAGGGTAATAAATCTGTTACATACATGTAAATGCGTGTACAGACTTGTCTCGAATTTGCTCTTTGCTTTTTTTATGCGTACAGCGGGCTTCTTGCAGGCTTCCGTGCTCAAATACGACTGAGCGCCAGGGTACAGTGTGAACCGGGAGTGGCGGTTGCACTGGAAACCCTCACTGCAATTTAACTGGAAGAAAAAGGTGAGGTGGGGGCCTGGGGGACCGCAGAGTGTCTGTCAGCTGTGTTGTAAAAATAAAATAGTGTTTGACCCCCATGCCGAACAGCAGCGGCTGGACCCCTGGGGCACCTGTCATGTCTGCTCTCTCCCTGCAATCACATTTACATCCTCCATAGCGCACTGGCTTTTCTAAAGCATATTTTAAAACACAAAAATAACATTCAGGTCCAACCTATGTTACCTCCAAAAGATTTTGGTTCCTGGCTTGTGTGTAGTTCTTGTTCATAGGTCAGGGTGAACCTTACCAGTGCCCCCCCCCCCCCCCTCCACAATCGGCGTGGGAATACTGCTCACTTAACTTGGCCTTTTGTGCTATAAATAATAATAATAACGGTTTTTCTAACCAGCAAGGCTGCTGCTTGCAATGTCTTCAGATACCACGCCACAGTGCTACACGACATTAAAGTGTAAGAAACAGAAAAGGTTTGCAGTTATAAGCCAAGGTCGGTGAGTGCTGTAGACCTGGATAGTTGAAAAGGTGTTTTCCACGTTGTATCTGTGGGTTGAGCAGCAGCAAAAGCAGCCTGCTGTGTGTATAACTCTGCAGGTGAGACAGGTCTAAGTTTAAAGTGTGGGTATTTTGACAAGGCATGAAAGACCTGAATCCAGGGAAGGTACTGCCCAAACGACCTGAGGAATTTATGGTATTTATGTTCACAGTCTTTCTTACCTGCCCAATTAAAGTCGTTACCGTCAGCCCCCTGAAGCCTCTCTTTGACCCAGCTGCTAAAAACAGATCCGTGTGTCTTACATGAGAAATGGCTTAAGGTGAAACAGGAAACATTTTACTTTCTTTTGTATTTTAGCTTGAAATGAAGTCTTCTGCTGTTAATGGCCTCATCCATCCATCCATCCATCCATCCATCCATCCATCCTTCCCTCTTCTAACTGGGCTCAGGGTCACAGGGATTTCACGTAGGTTTGTGAATGTTGTATTTTTTATAGTTATACATAAAGAATTTTCGTTGGCGCTTACATTGAATTAGACGTGATGAAGTCCAGGTGCATCAGGTGAGACTGTAATTCACGGCTCCTCATAGGATTTTCACAGCCTCTTCAAATGCATCACTAAATTTTCCTATCACACAAGCAGCAGAGATTATAAATAATACCTCAGACTCTTCCCAAACCCATTAACTGTGTCCCCTGCAATGGACAGACATCCTGTCTACAGCATCCTCGCCTCCCTGCGATAGTTTCTTGACTCATCGTGAACCCTGTACTGGACACATGGCTATGGGAGATAATGGAAGACGGATGGATTACCTCTGTCTCAGGCAACCTCTATTCTGTTGCCCAAATAAATAATTACTACATCTGGGAACACATCCAGAGAGGCCTTCTAGAAAGCGTTGCTCCTTTAAGCCAATTTAAATTCATGATCTAGTCTATTGTAAGATAATTCAGAAGAGATTCAGGGATGGGACCCTGCCTACTGTTCTGCTTCTTCCTCTGATTGTGACGTGGCATGTCGACTTAATGAAGCCGTCGTCTTTGACAAGTGGCTGCAGCTGTTTTCCATGACAGGGTTACAGACAGTAGTGCCTCGATTAGTATGATTGTTTCCTCACACTTCCAGCGTTGTGGGTTTGAATCCTGCAACTGCTCCAACTGCGTAGGTTTCCAGTGAGTACCCTCCAGTTTGGTTAATCGGTGTCTCCAAGTTTACTATAATGTACAGCCATACATATGTGCGCCCTGTGATGGATTGATATTCTCTTCGGTTTGTGTCCTGTGGTGCCGGGATGGACCTTGACAAGGTTAAGTGGTTGGAAATGTATGGAAAGATAACAGAGCTGCATCAGTGAGACCGCCGGAAGGTACGTAAGCATTAATGCTTAGTGCATCATCCTGCTTATACCGTGGACTTCATACAATACTGTATATTACTGCCATGTTTCCGAACCCAAAATGCGTTTATTACTAGAAGTAGGCCTAGTACACCGTGGCATTCCCATTTACTGAAACTATCTTCAGGGAACATTTCAAAATACCGATATAGTGTTTCTTTTTAAAATATCGTTGAAATACCACACACTGCGGTGTAATGTCTGGACGGGAAGATAATTGAATATCACCCAAGCCTAATGCTATCAAACATTTTGCTTATATATGCCCCAAGTCATTAATTTGAAAATAGTCCATTGCTAAGACTATAAACCAGTTTTTAGTTTAAAATTGCTTGCTGCTAAACCCAAAGGCCAGTCTTTTGTAAGCAACGTGTAACCAAAATGTGTATATATACGGCTACTGTGTCAGTAATTTTGCTTTATGAATCTCATGGAATTCAGATGCATTATGGATAAAACACAACTTATTTTTAATGATTATTAAAACTGAACTTGCGTAGCAGCTCCTTTAGGCAAGTTACACAAGACTGTAAAGTGTTTAATAACCCACGAAAGGTTCTGGTCCTCAGCTTGAAGTTGATCTGTAGCAATTTCTTTGCTTTTATAGTTTCCGTTAAGTAACCTTATTTAGAACTAAATATAGTTGGCCATTTATTTACAACTGTGACTCACCTGGATGGCACTACCTGTGTGGTTAAAGAAAATGGATTAACACACTTCAGATTTGAGAATTAAGCAGTACTGTGGTATAAAGTGAATTGTCCACTGGGGGGAGCCAAGGTGTCCATAGTTTGCAAGGAGCTTAATTAACAAATGGACCATACTGGTAAACATGGTGGAAAACAGTTTTTCCAGGTCTGAGCAGTACATTTTGAGCAGGCGAAATAATCTCTGAGCTGCTTTTAATTTCCTATTTCACAGTTCATCTGAATTCCGACGCTCGACCACCACGGCGAAGCTAATGACACCTTCCTCAGACCGACTCAATGCACGGGGCTCTCCTTCTCTGTAAAAACAGCACATTAGTCGCTTAACTAGAATTATCGCGTTTTTGCACTTGAGTGAGAAAATCAATACTCCTGCCTGTCCTTCACTCTGCCAGCTGGAACGTCTGCGTGTGTGAAAGCAGAGGGTCCGGAAAGAGTGGGGGGGGGGGGGGGGGGGGGTCTTGGCTCTCTCTGGGTGGTCTCCATCCACATACAGTAGGTGTTGATGGCCTTTACTGCTGTCCCACCCTACAGGGCGATGGTGTGATACCTGCAGCTGCCTGTCCCCAAGATGAGGCCCGATTTACCGCAGATTTTAACCTCTAGTTCTGACCATACTAGGAATGGGATCAATCTCACCGCAGTCTCTTTGCCAGTGGCTTTGATTTAATGTCTGATTTCGTAGGAAATCCATGCCTTTTTCAGATGATCTCTGCGCTCTGGAGCCGTAAATCTGGCTTAATTAACCAAGGCTGACTTGGTGTAGTTTTATAAATAAGTGATAAACTTGCACTGATGTGTAAAGAATGATGGTCTGGTGTCTCTGAGGTGGGGGGACTGATGCCACTCTCCCTCCCCCCACTTTGCATGCTGTAATGTGCATCTCGGTGCAAGTTTGCACCCCCCATGAATTCTGTCCTTACCTACTTAATCAGACCTGGCTGAGCTCCCAGTATTGAATGCTAATCCCGCCACGGTCATGCTTTGATTCATACTTCAGTAATGCTGCCACCGTATGGTTTTATAGCGCGGCTTGATGAAAAATGAGCGCTGGTAGGATGGTTATTTCCCCGTGTCCTGCATTGGCGTCTCACGCACCAGGACGAAGGATTGACAGTGGAATATATTTGAATAATTTTATATTACCCTTTCGACAACCGACGGCTTTGTTTTACAGTGTGTTTGCGAATAGGAAATCTGTTACGCTTCAAACAATTTTTAGCAGGTGGCGCCCCGAGGACCTAACAGGTGCCTGGATTTGCTTAGCGTTACTCACTACGTACAGACCGCCCCCCCACTCTGAGTGTGTGCCCTGTGTAGCATGAATCCCTCCCTGGGGGGGGGGACGGGGGGGGCTGCAAAGATGCCCAGCTCATGGAAGCAACTTGGTATAATTCAAACTGGCGCTGAGTGCTGCTGTGTCCAGCCAACGCAGACTGACCACAGCTGAGTGCGAAAGCAGGGTGGTTGATTATTTTTCATATTTTCAATCAAAGCCATGGGGGCGAAGTAGAGAGTTGGCAGGCAGTCGCCATTTCTACACAAACGCTCCCCTACACCTCCATCATCGCAAATTAAGATATGCATGGGGCTCTGACTCAGCCATGCCTCGGGGGGAGGAACGCCGTCCAGCCTGCCTGCGGCTTCCCTCTTGGCCCCTGTACCTACACAACCCTGTTCCTGTTACCATGGTTCCCGCTATGCTTAATGCCATCTCTTTCAGTTTTTTTTTTTTTTTTTTTTGCAGGATAACAGCGGTGAGCAGTACATTTGTGAGCTCACTGTTTGCTTTGCCTCTGTGGTTCCGAAACGGACATCCCTGCAGCCTCGGGGTGCAGGACATCCTGAGACGTCCCTGAACAGGGGCAGGAATATTTCTGGGAGTGACCTTATTTAAAAGAAAAGTCCGTTTCAGGTGGCTGAAGGGAGTGAGCGGGGAGTGTGCCTGGGTGGAACTTGACATAAGATAGGAGGCTCAGACAGGCGTGTCAGAAAGGCGGGAGGGGGGGGGGTTATATTCTAGTCCATCTTCCGTAGTCCCTGTTCGTTCACAGCCTCTAATGTCGCTTCTGTCTGATCTCCCAGTGCTCCTTGCCAATTCTCTCATTATTTGTTTATCTAAATGGACCTTTTGTCCTCCTGAATAAGCTGCTGATGATTACCGTCTGAATTCTTTATTCCCCCCCCCCCCCGGCCTGTTTCTCCTACCTGGTACAGCATAGCTGTTCCAGGGTCAGCCTGCGTGAGGAGCCTCTGAGGCGAGTGACTCATGGTGGCACTCATGGGGAAACAAGATGGCGTCCTTTGCTCTGGTCTCCCCAGTCCCGTAAATTCTCCGCATAAAGGCGCTGTGTGTCTCCTTCACGTCTGAGGGGTGACCTCCCTGCTCCTCCAGCCGATGCCCATCAAAGCGCAATGATTGCCTTTGTCAGAAAGGGAATCGGGGGTCCCTCAAAGGGCGTCCAGCTCTGACCCCAGAGAAGCTCTTTTCAGGCAGAGGTGGCGGGGATGGTGTTTGTACGCCCCGCCAGAAGGTCCTCTACATAACATGCATGACACAGAAATCCCATCGTCACGTCCATGAGGTTTGTGTATCACGGACATGTGTACCCGTTTGCAGTAATGCTGCAGTGTGGCCTAGCAGTCTGGAACTAGCAGAGGAGCCTACAGCCGCAACCTGCCAGAAAAAAACTTAGAAATCCTGATCCTGTTAGTTTCAGGAGAACGTAGCCAACCCTGAACTCCCACTTCAGGAATGTGTACCTGACTCTGAACTCCCACTTCTAGAGGGTGTACCTGACTCTGAACTCCCACTTCTAGAGGGTGTACCTGACCCTGAACTCCCACTTCAGGAATGTGTACCTGACTCTGAACTCCCACTTCTAGAGGGTGTACCTGACCCTGAACTCCCACTTCAGGAGGGTGTACCTGACTCTGAACTCCCACTTCAGGAGTGTGTACCTGACTCTGAACTCCCACTTCTAGAGGGTGTACCTGACCCTGAACTCTCATGTCAGGAGGGTGTACCTGACTCTGAACTCCCACTTCTAGAGGGTGTACCTGACCCTGAACTCCCACTTCTAGAGGGTGTACCTGACTCTGAACTCCCGCTTCAGGAGGGTGTACCTGACTCTGAACTCCCACTTCAGGAGTGTGTACCTGACTCTGAACTCCCACTTCAGGAGTGTGTACCTGACTCTGAACTCCCACTTCAGGAGTGTGTACCTGACCCTGAACTCCCACGTCAGGAGTGTGTACCTGACTCTGAACTCCCACTTCTAGAGGGTGTACCTGACCCTGAACTCTCATGTCAGGAGGGTGTACCTGACTCTGAACTCCCACTTCTAGAGGGTGTACCTGACCCTGAACTCCCACTTCTAGAGGGTGTACCTGACTCTGAACTCCCGCTTCAGGAGGGTGTACCTGACTCTGAACTCCCACTTCAGGAGTGTGTACCTGACTCTGAACTCCCACTTCAGGAGTGTGTACCTGACTCTGAACTCCCACTTCAGGAGTGTGTACCTGACCCTGAACTCCCACGTCAGGAGTGTGTACCTGACTCTGAACTCCCACGTCAGGAGTGTGTACCTGACCCTGAACTCCCACTTCAGGAGTGTGTACCTGACTCTGAACTCCCACGTCAGGAGTGTGTACCTGACCCTGAACTCCCACTTCAGGAGTGTGTACCTGACTCTGAACTCCCACGTCAGGAGGGTGTACCTGACCCTGAACTCCCACTTCAGTAGTGTGTACCTGACTCTGAACTCCCACGTCAGGATGGTGTACCTGACCCTGAACTCCCACTTCAGGAGTGTGTACCTGACTCTGAACTCCCACGTCAGGAGGGTGTACCTGACCCTGAACTCCCACGTCAGGAGTGTGTACCTGACCCTGAACTCCCGCTTCAGGAGTGCGTAGCTGACCTCCTCTGCACCCCTACAGACATGAGGGACCATTGCTCGTACATAGTCCTGTTTAAATGTTCACGTTTTTGTATTTCTGTTTATCACAGCTTTCCAGTGGCGGCTGAACACACCTGTGGAGATGCGTGGGGATGCTGAGACAGGCCGCTGCTTAACGGGACTGAGACCATAAAGGTCATATATCTGAGCAAAGCTGACTCAGGCTTTGCACTGCGAGTTCTTCCATTTGTAACTATGTGCTAATAAAAGCAAAAAATCAGAAGCCACTTCCCATAAGTGGCAGCCGATGAAATCATAATAATATTATCATGTTTCTGAGACACATTTCTGCCCTAAATGAGAGCACATGTTTACCGCGGGCTGAAAGTGGACTGGGGCAGGTCTTTTCACACCATCACACCATCATGTTTGTTTAACTCTGAACTGGCAGCGATAGCAAACATGGGTATCAGGTCCCATCGAGACCTCAGAGGTTGGGCTTTATGTAGCAACATTAAACTAGTTTTATGACCCCATATTTTTTTTTTTACTCTCAGCTAAAAACAAACATAACTTGCCATAGTGACACATGTGATTTACCTAAGACAGCATTTCACGGTATTTTATTTCCCATCAGTCTGTGTGGCCCTTAGAGCCGTGTTCACAAGTTTGTGATTGACAGGTAGGTCTTCAATAGACATTTTTTCATGTTATTTCTCGTCCCCCGATTGCTAAAATATGTCATGGGGGGGGACCTCCCCCACCATGTCAGCAAAATCTACTGTCGCATCTCTCCAGATTATTTCTTACTGCCTTAGAGAATCCCTCATGAATTGTTTTCTGTGCCCCTGTGGAGCGTGTGAACCCAGCATAAACCGGCCGCAGAACGACACCTGCCAGGCTGCTTCGCCGCCCTTCCTGTCACGTTACTCCCATTAGCCTTTGAACAGCAGGCAGGGGAGGGGTCCAGAAGCCGCTCAGCATTTGTGGCTCTATGTGTCTGGTTTGCGGGTGAAGCTCAGGATATCAGGATGATTCCATGGGAGAATCCGTAAGAAGGAATCAAAACAGCTTCCATGCCTGAAACTGCAGCACACAGCTCTCTGTTATTCTCTCCCTCTGTTTCCCTCTCTGTTACTCTCTTCTTTCATTTTCCTATCTGTTACTCTCTCCTTCTGTTTCCCTCTCTGTTACTCTCTCTTTCTGTTTCCCTCTCTGTTACTCTCTCCTTCCATTTTCCTCTCTGTTACTCTCTCCTTCTGTTTCCCTCTCTGTTACTCTCTCTTTCTGTTTCCCTCTCTGTTACTCTCTCCTTCCGTTTCCCTCTCTGTTGCTCTCTCCTTCAGTTTCCTTCTCTGTTACTCTCTCTTTATGTTTCTCTCTCTATTACTCTCTCTTTCTGTTTCCCTCTCTGTTACTCTCTCTTTCTCTGCTACTCTCTTTCTGTCTCTCTCTGTTACTTTCTATCTTCCTGTTACTCGCTCTCTTGTTAATCATTCTTCCTCCCTCTCTCTGTCACTCTCTTTGCGTTACTCTACTTCACTCTCTTACTCTCTTTCTGTTACTTCCTTTTTCTGTTACTCTAACTCCGTTGCTCTCAGTTGCTCTCTCTCTGTGTTGATCTTTGCATGCTCACAGTATGGCAACAGAGGGCGTAATTATTTGTGAACTCTCTACCGGACATGAATGTCACATTAGTGTATAACCAAGTTGTCATTGGATGCAGGATCACTTACAGTCAGTGTAAATAGTTCCAAATTATGGGATCCCAGCATCTTCCACCATCATAGATGCTGCTAATTTAATGAAGTAATGTAGTAATTGCTATAAAACTCCTTTCAGCACTCGAGAATGATAAACAATGTTTAAATCCCAGTTCATACTATCTCATACAGTTGTCAAGACCAGGGATTTTCTTTTGAACAGTCTTTACAAACAGCTGTCTTGGTTCCTTTCCTAATAGAGTACGGTGTGTGAAATTAGGTTATAAATGTCAGCCTTCAGTATCTCACCCGAGTGTGGAGTTCAGGCTCACCGAGATAAGGATCGGCTTCAGAGAAAGCCCCAGATTTTCATCCCGCTCTGCCTGAGAATCCTAATCCGCTTTGCAGGCTCCCTCTCAGCTTGTTTTATTTAACGTCACATTAATATGTCCCGAAGGTTGCTTTGGTCCACACTTTGGAACCGCCTTCCACCTTTAAAGTGTTGCCTAGTTTGCATACTGCACTACCCCTCTAATGCTGAATTAAAGGTCTGGACCGGTCATCTCAGTTTTAACTTGGAAAAGCAACATGCTGGACACTGAAAATCACGAGTTTAGTTTCAGCGTTGTCTCCTGCATTGGAGTGGAACCTATTTTTAAAGGTATTTACTGAAGACAGATTCAGTTAAGGAGGAGAGCATTTAAAAAAATTCCATCCTATTTATGTTAAATATATATTTCCTAGTTTAGTTCCTGGACTAGTTTAAAGGAGCTGGTCCAAGATCTGTGAGCAGTGTGTCAGAGTTTGGCCCTCGGGAGGACGGCTGTGGGAGTTCGTGTGGCTCAATGGGCTCAGCCGCTCTCCCTGTGATCTTAAGGTCAGTGGTTCAAGCCCTGCCTTGGTAGAATGTTCCTATGTTCATAGGCTCCTTGAGCAAAGCCCTTAACCCCCCCCCCCTTCCCTGGGTGCTGCAGGGTGGCTGCCCCTTCACTGTGATCCCAAGCTTTTCAGAGAGTAAGACAGGGCACAGCGATGAAGGAGCATCTCCTAGGGGATCAATAAGGTATCTCCATTCTTTATTGTTCATGAACAGGACCCTCAACTATCAGATGTGTCTTTATAAGCTATCTTGCTAATGAAGGCCAGCTTTGTTTCCTCTTTTGCTTCACTGAGTAAAAAGTATTTTTTTTCTTGAGCCCGTGGTCCAGCACTGTAAGCTATATGTTCTCTGTCGGACTGCGCTGTACAGGAAGTGGACATACGCTGTGATTTCTGGCCTACTTACCTTCCCAAAAAGTAGCACACATTCCCCACAGACCCCTCCGGAACAGACACAGCATAACCCCATGGACGAGGTACCCGCTGGGGTTTTAATCACCACCATTATTCCTGGGCTCATGAGAAGAGGCATTTACTGGGCGTGTAGATCCTTGTGAAAATCTTTGGCCAGAGCTGCTGTTTCATCTCATGCAAAATCCACGTCCCATGGATGCTTCTTGTGTCTACATCCCTATTTTACTGTCCATAATATTTGACACCAGGGTGTGACTAGTGAATCCAAAATGTGCTGCCGTTTGTGTGAGGTAAGCCTGGAGAATGTGTGCGGCAGCTTTTAATTTCGCTAACGCCTCTGAGCTAATCTGCTACCCGTGCGATTTCTGGAATTAACTTTATTGCTTCTTATTTTCTTTATCTGTCAGTTTTGTTTGGGGGGGGGGAGCATGGGATTAGCTAGCGGTGCAGAGGAGGTGGAGTGACAACTGTACCATTGCCCCCCCCCCCCCCAAAAGCAGCTTTGAAACGGACTCAGCCACCAATGTCATTTAGTCCCTATGAATTTTTTATCACTGTGCACTTTCACCTCAAGTCCTTTCCCCCCCCGTCCGGCAAAATGCAATGGCAGGTGTTTCTGTTTGCTAATACGCTTCAGCAGCGAGGGAAGCAGAAGAGGGCCTGGGGGGGGAGGAGCATTGTGATTATCACAGTGTTTAACTTTGTTAGCACAACCTAAGCTAATTTACGTAAATCACACTAACGAGGAGTCATTTATAGGAATATCTGCATGTTCCAGGACCCAGGCAGGTAAAGGGCTGAAGAAGAGTCCCTTTGGTCGGGATAATGACTCTCATCCCCAGCATTTGGTAGCATAACAGAGGTAGGAAAATTCCTCAGTGTGCTCGACCTGCCTTGGATATGCTAATAAGTGGGACCTTAGTTGTGGGCGGAAGATAGCATGACCATCGGCAACCTCATAGATCGGGACGTGTGGCTTCGATTGCATGCTTGCTGTAATCCCATTAGACCAATCGCTTGTCCTTCCAGGCAGCCCACCCTGCCCGGACACGCCCCTTCTATTAGCCTAGCCAATGAAAGCCCTGGAGTGATAGTGGTCTGTCCGCATGATTGATGAGGCGCCTTAAACGGATGCGTCTTTTGCCGAAACCTTCTGACCCACTGACATTAGCAGAAGGCTTTACACTCACTTGGGAGTTTATGTCTGAATGTGTATCAGTTTCCTTTCAACCAGCCTGGTGTGCAATGGGACGTGAACTATCTGTATTAACTTGTGTATTTTACATTTCCTGATGGGCAAAAACGAGGCGAGTCTGGCAGGCGAAGGGGGCAGCCCAGTGTTCAGGCTCACCCTGGATTTAGGACCCCTCCCAAAGCCAGCATCACTGACTGAACGTCTTGCAGAATGTCTGCCCCACTAGATGAGACACATCATTTTATAATCGCCATTTACAGTAAAATCCAGTTATAACGAACTTCAAGGGACCTGGCAATATATTATATCCAGAGTTGCAGTATGTCCAGAACACAGCTACAGGACACCATTCACTCATGTCACACTGCAACAGACACACTTGTGGTTTAGATTATTATATTGTACATGTAGTAATCCAACTTCACCTGACTTTTGTATAGTATATATGGTCTATAGGTGCTTACTGCATCCCTCCAACTGCGAGCGGCGTCTGCAGACGTACAGCGTGCCTGGTGATGGACAGCCACACAGACCAATCAGTGTCGCCTGCTCTTACATCATGCCTATTTATAGAGCGTGAATATTAATAGTCCCCCCAGGGAACCTACCCAAACCTTTTGCCAAAGCTATGTAAAGGTTGGCAGAGAACATTCTTCCTGTAACGTTAATGTAACATATACATGGTTTCAAAAGTTTTTTCAGCATTCGCATGACAACATTATTGGCTGAATATTCTCTTACCATAATTAATGTAGAATTCTTTTTTTTCATTTTATGAAAGTGCTGCGATATATGTTTGTGTGTGTATACGCCCATCCAGTCCCGACCCGGGTTCACGCGCTGGACCGCTGAATCGGGAGAGTGCCTGGGGCGATATGTAAGGCCGTCACGTCACTGCTGTTCAGAGGGGACGGGGTGCAAGCGTGACTCCCCATAAATAACACCTCACGAGGTCTCCAGGACGCTGACCGGGGCGACAGCTTCCCCGAACGTCGGCACCTTAATACAAATCTTCTGTAAGGGGCAACTGATTATACAAGCATGCCCCAGGCTGGTTTGATTCAGTAGGGCTTATAACCTGGAGCTGCCCTGTTGTAGAGTCCCTGGCTGTGTCTTCTGTTGTACTCTTCAACAAAGACTTGCCTTGAATTGCTGCAGTGGGAAAAAAATTTGGCTTGCAAAGGCAGCAGCTGAGTGGTGAGAGAGTAACTTGGGCAATGTTACATGTCCGGTAGAGGAATCCCTCTTTGGCCCTTTGGCAGATGGGCGTGATCTGACAGCGCTGCCTGTCCTGGCATCGTTCTGAGTGACATGTCATGTCCTGACAGGCACCCCCAACTCCCCCCACACCTGATGCCGAGGCTGAACAGTTGGCCAAAGCTACCTCAGGGATGCGGTGTCTGTGTGAATTTGCCCGGAGGTGATATCGAGTGCCTCATTACACGCAGTTCTTGTCGAAGATAAAATGGGGAAGGTCACAGTGGGCTTCCCCCATAAATCATTAGACATTGATTGGCGGCACTGCCAGGGAGGGGCCCAAAGTTGGGGGAGCGTGAGGGGGCGCCACGCGACACATGGGTCCTTAGCACTTCTTCAGAACGGGGCCCATGTAGTGTGATGGTTAATGCGAGGCTCACTGTGGTTAATGCCATACTCAGTGTGGTAAATGCCAACCTTGGTGTGGTTCATACCAGCTTGGTGTGTTACATGCCAGCTTCAGTCTGGTTAATGCCAACTTCAGCGTGCTCAATGCAGAGCTCGGTGTGGTTAATGCAGAGCTCGGTGTGGTTAATGCAGAGCTCAGTGTGGTCAATGCAGAGCTCAGTGTGGTCAATGCAGGGCTCAGTGTGGTTAACGCAGAGCTTGGTGTCGTTAATGCAGAGCTCAGTGTGGTCAATGCAAAGCTCGGTGTGGTCAATGCAGAGCTCAGTGTGGTCAATGTAGGGCTGAGTGTGGTCAATGCAGAGCTTGATGTGGTTAATGCAGAGCTCAGTGTGGTCAATGCAGAGCTTGGTGTGCTCAATGTAGAGCTCAGTGTGGTTAATGCAGAGCTGAGTGTGGTCAATGCAGAGCTCAGTGTGGTCAATGCAAAGCTTTGTGTGGTTAATGCAGAGCTCAGTGTGGTCAATGCAGGGCTCAGTGTGGTCAATGCAGAGCTCAGTGTGGTTAATGCAGAGCTGAGTGTGGTCAATGCAAAGCTCGGTGTGGTCAATGCAGAGCTCAGTGTGGTTAATGCAGAGCTGAGTGTGGTCAATGCAGAGCTTGGTGTGGTTAAAGCAGAGCTTGGTGTCGTTAATGCAGAGCTCAGTGTGGTCAATGCAAAGCTCGGTGTGGTCAATGCAGAGCTCAGTGTGGTCAATGTAGAGCTGAGTGTGGTCAATGCAGAGCTTGGTGTGGTTAATGCAGAGCTCAGTGTGGTCAATGCAGAGCTTGGTGTGGTCAATGCAGAGCTCAGTGTGGTTAATGCAGAGCTCAGTGTGGTCAATGCAAAGCTCGGTGTGGTCAATGCACAGCTCAGTGTGGTCAATGTAGAGCTCAGTGTGGTTAATGCAGAACTCAGTGTGGTTAATGCAGAGCTCGGTGTGGTCTTCCATAAGACAGATATAGTCTGTAAGATTCACAGATATTCCAAGTCAAGTCAAGTGAAGTCAAGTCAAGTCAAGTCTAATCATGCCATCCATATCCAGGTAGACAGTGGTATAAAATGACATCCCTGAAGGACCACGATGCAATATACAGCAACTCTGACATGGGGAGGGTTTTCACAATACATACATGAATGGTACAAAAACATAGTGGCTAGGTACAAGGGTTTATATACATATATACAAATACATATCCTGACAACATTTAATGAAGTGAGCCATCATGTTTTAAAGACAGCGAAACATTCCCACCTAGTGCCATGAAATGCTTCTTATGGAGAACCTGGGAGGAGGTGTGTGTGAGTGGAGATGTGCGTGAGTAGAGCTGTCTCTGAGTAGAGGTGTGTCTGAGTGGAGGTGTGTGTGAGAGGAGATGTGCGTGAGTAGAGCTGTCTCTGAGTAGAGGTGTGTCTGAGTGGAGGTGTGCTGCACAGGAGCAACTGCCGTAGTGCTTCTGTACAGGATCCTGCAACTTGAAGGTTACCGGCTCAAATCCAGAGGGATCTCTGACTGTAGGCCCCGTGAGCCAGCATCTTAATCTGAATGGCTCCAGGAAAATACAGTGCAGTAATAAAGTCAAAGCCAAGTGACTTTCTCTGTTTGCTTGCAGGGTTTTGGGTGCCGCTGATCTCCTGCTCAGGGAGATGGACAAGCCTGCTAAAGCTTCCCTCTGGCAATGCCCTGCTCTCGATGTCCTTGACTATGGGACGCGGTCACATCCTGCCTATGGGACCAAGGTAGCCACGTTAGCGTGGGGTAAGTGAGCTGGGGCATCGCTGCTGAGGGTGCAAGACCCCTTATCGAGGGCCCACCAAGAGCCTCAAAGGCAAAACTCCACAGTCGCGCTGTCAGGGAAATGGATGGGGCCGCTTCGGCGACGCAGCTAACCTCTGACAGACGGGGGAGTTACTAAGGCCAGCATCCTGCAGTCTCATGAGGACAGGCAGGGGGAGGGGCTTCTTTTGACACAACCGTGGGGACTAATGCTGGGAAATGTATTCATGGAAAAGATTTGTGCTACAGAACAATACATCTGGTCCTCTGCTCCTGAAAAATAAAGCAGGAACAGAGCTATTACGTATTATGAATTCTGATGTCGAGGATGCTGAGATGGGGTTCAGGGGGACTCTGTAATATGTCCCCTGGGGGGAGAGTGTGACTGACACTCCCCTTCCCGGACTGACACTCTTCTACTGCTTAAAAAAAAACCTCTGTTCTTTCTTGGTTCTGGGACCTTTCTGTTGTTTTATTTCTATTTTCCAGTATCTTCTCTATATCCTTCTGTGATCCGCCGTGTTGAAGTTCCCCAGGCTCACAATTTCTGATGGACAGGTTTTCAGTCGATCCCAGGACCTCGTGGTGATGGAGGCGGCCGCTTCTTCTGGACCCCTGGAGGACAGGCAGGACCTTTGCACACATTTAGCCAAGCGGGACACGTCGTGGGAATGGAGGCGGAGAGTCAGGATCAAAGCGAGCACTCATGTCACCCTGCTGAGTTAATACTGTAACCTGTCATTATAGACAGACTGGAGGCCCCTGCTGGGGTGTACAGCCACAGAGAAAATAGGGATAAGGGCTGCAGCCTGGAGGGGGTGTTATGGTACCCCAGTGAGGTGGTTTTAACTTTGTTAAAAGTTCACAGCCGTTGTTAGCATCTCGATCTGAATAAGACCTCAGCAGAGAGTAACCTGAAGGATTTGTGTGTCCACAGTAAATGTGCCTGTAGGGGAGAAAAGTCCTTTATTCTTCTTTAGATCAAAGTAAATCACTTTATTTGCCACATCACTTGACATAAGCACATCACAATGCCATACTGAACTTTTTCCCGATCCGGCACTGGTTCTACTCATTTCCACTGCAAAAAAAATTGCCCCAGGCCAGAAAAAATGGCTCTGGCACAGCACCACAGAAAGGCTGGGCTCAGAATGCAGCACCGTAATGTCCGCGAAAGTGGGACGGCCTGTGGTGTCCAAACCTTCAACATGCCCAGAGAATTCAATCCACAACTGATATAGTTTAGTCTAACAGTGAAGCAACTTGTCAGCTTATCAGCGGCACAAGGTTACATTGTTTTTTTATTCTGATAAAAATGATCAGACTTTAAACAGCTTTAAATACGTTTTAAATACCTTTAAATTGCGCATACAAAAACTACCTCTACATTGCAACTGCACTTTACTGTCCACTGTTACTGCCGCATCATGCATCCATTTCAGCACTGTTAATTTTACAAGTATAAATTTCAACTTTCTGTCACTGTGAATTTAGTGCTACAACTGACCTGTGTAATATAATAATCATGTGCAATACCAACTATTATGGTTTACGTCCCTCCACTGTTACTAATTGGAATTGCTATTTATCATCCTGTATATTATTGTTTGTATTGAATTGTTTTTTGATTCTCTTACTGCACTTTGCAGTGTCTTATGTTGGGGTAAATCCTGCCAACTGCATTGTGCACCTGCATAAATCATACAAAGTTTACATCTCTGCACTATTTATTATCTCTGCAGTATTTATTTACTGTCTGTTTGCACCTTGCACACCCTGTTACTGTGATGTAGTATATGTTACTATATGTTGTACCGGGGCCATGGAGTAACGTTGTTTCATCACTCTTCGTACATATATGAAGCTGATGATGACAATAAAGTGACCTTGAACCTTGAAGACTGAAGAGAAAGGGACTCTAACTCTATCCATATTCAAAACCCGAACCCTATGGGACAAGCAGATACAGAAAATGGACAGATGGACGGATGATGTCTTGAAGATTTCCTGGTATCAATCTGAACCTTGGGATTAGATTCAGGCTAGCATGCTACCTACAGCCACCGGGGGCAACAGTCCAACGGTCTGGACACCGGTTTGCTGCTGTGTCAGCGCCTCATGGAGGAGGGAGGGGGCCCTGGCCGAGGACCAGAGCTGTGTGGCGCAGGGAAGTGAGCAGTGAGGGGAATCACACTAAGCAACTCCTGGTGACTATGTTTAGAAGCCCCCCCCAAGAAATTTGAAGGTGAGAAACAGACCTCAGGACTGAGTTCATAACTTAACACACCTTTTTTTCCCTTCCTTAATGTTGTTTTATATATTTATTTTTGCTACATATCAGTTCCTAGTATAAAATAAATCTGACACATCGATGATCAAGATCAATTGCAAACGTTGCAGAGCTGTTTTTCCTTTCAGTCAGAAAAATTTAGAGGGAAAAATCTTGGCAGAATGAAATCACTTTTAGATTTGTTCACAAATTAATTTTCTCTGGCATGTAGTCATATAATTCCTGCAGGGATTTACCGCCATTCCCAAATCCCATAATCGGCAGGCTGCTTCTCCGGCATGATGGACTGTATTAAGGTGGATATGCAGAATGGTCTGAAGCACCTCTCCACGTGGGCCTTGTGCTGTCTGATAATCGATGGCCATTTCCTTTTCACCATTTATTCTGCGATGGAGGTTGCCATGAGATTTTCTCAAGGCCTTTTAAGGGAGTTTGTATCAGAGTAAAATGATTTATTTATTTATTTTTTTTTGGGGGGGGGGGGGGGAATTCATTTTGAGGCTGCTTAATGTTAAAAGCAGCCTAATCCAATGTCGAGCCGAGATGCCATCTGTCTGATTAATTAACCCATATGCTTTAATGAATCTTTAACACTGGCGAGAAGAAAAGACATTGTCAGTTTGTTAAAGCAAATTTAATGAGGAAGAGGGCACTTAAAAGGCATTTAGGAGGGGAATGTGGACACTGGTGGGGGGGGGGGGGGGGTCATCCACACTGGATCTCCATCCCGGGGTCCACAAAGACTCCTTTATAACATGCCGGTCAATTAATGTGCCGGACACAGTGTGCATCACTCAGTTCGGCGCGTTTTATGTGACCAGCTCCATAAAAGATTGTTCCATTCCTGCTGGCCCAGGATGGGGCATCCAGGCAGCTGAAAACCCCATTTTTAGGGACACAGTGTGCAGACTTTTAGCTTCTGTCCCCGGTTACCGCCAGAAGAACTACAGTGTTTGCAGTTTCATGCTGAGCCCAGCTCATAAGTCACAGGTTAAATGATGCTTGAATCGCTCAGTTCATCTGGAGCCGCTGCCGAATCTAATTAAGAGCATCTCTGGGTATTTCCCGCTGTCTTTATTTGCAGGATTTTTAAGTATAGCTGCGCTTCGATTTTTTTTCTTCTTTCTTTCCGCACTTTTCGCAGAGCATATGGCTCCAGCTTCTCTTTATGAGTTCGGGGTCTCGTTGCTGTTGAATATAAATTAAACATTCCGACAAATTGTTTTTCAGAACGTTCCCAGAGGAGGTGGTGCTGGCAAACGGGATGAGCAGGTGGATTTGGGGCTTGGCCCTTACCTTACTCTGCAGATAATATTTTATGGGTAAGACGTTGCCTAGATATGACAGCCAGGTCCTGAAGCAGAGTGTGATATTATCTTCCTTGGTCTAATTCTCAGTGGGAGAGGACAGAAGCTTCTGTTTTTCAGCAACTGGCTCTTTTCTTTCCTGGTGTCTTCCTCGGGGGGGGGGGGGGGGGGTTAGGGTTAGGGGGGGGGGGTCACCTAACCCTGCTTTAGGGAGGGTTTCCTGAAATAGTTCTCTAGGGCAGCGATTTAGTTGCACCCACTCAGAGTGGGACAGGTGCAACTGAGAAGGATGATGTGGACTTTTTGGCCTTGATGGGGGGTGGGCTGGAGGAGTGGGGGAGTGCTTAGAGGTCTGACAGATTTTTGGAGGAGGAGGTGATGTGCTTGGGCTCGCGGCTGCTTTTGAACCGTATGTAAAATGCAGTCAGTGTGGCTGACTGATGCTTCACACGTGATTTAAAGGTAAGGATGAAACTACAGTATGGTCATCAGCGCTTTCAGGCAGAAAGCATGCTGACCCCCCGCCTCTTCCTGAATGTGCATGAGAGAGCCCTCTAGTGGTGGAACATAATATCATCCCATGGAGGCTGTGAGGGACGAATCAACCCAGACAGGTCAGTGCGGAACGCCGGTCACTACAGAGGGTTAGGCTTCTCCAGCATGTGAATGGGCAGCCTGCTGGCAAACGATGTGCTCTTCGCAAAGACCACAGGACAGCGTTCTCCAGTCCCAAGAGGGTCCGTTGCTTCCTAAAAAGGAAAGCAGGAAATTCTTCAGTAAATATAATTTAACGGAGAGCTGAAAGCCTAAAAAATGTTACCCAAGGAAAATATAAGCCTATAATTCCTGTGGCTAAAGGCACTTGCTTGATTATAATAATTATCATAAAATGTAGAACATGGCAGTTATACTGTAATTACCTGGGCCAGTATTTCTGTTTTTCATGTAATTACTCCCTTTCATATTCCAGATCTTTCACATCACCTCTGCTCCATACACGTAGCTACAGTCCATCTTTTGTTGTATTATTTTTTACTGTTGTCCTATTTTGTGCTTTTTGAAATAATAAACAAATACATTTTTTCTTTTGCTTATTTTTCAAACCGACGGTTTCTAAAATTTCTAGTCGTATACGTTTGCATGTTTTCCCCATCTTCCTGGGGCTGGTTCCAGGCTCACTGTGTTAAGGGACGCACGGGTGTTAAGTCTCTTTGAGAGGCAGAGTGCGTGTTGCTGTAATAATGACTTTGCCACCTTGACCCTGACGGCTCGATCCCGGGACTCTGTACTCATTTGGCCTTTCAGCCTGTCTGTCTGCACGGAACATGAGGTCAGTTAAAATCACCAGAAAGTTCCAGAATCACAATCCACCTGAAAATCGGTCTAGACTTAGTTCTCCATTGAGTGGAGGGGCATCTTCAGTAAAATATATGGGCCCATCATGTCAGGGGTAAACCCCAACCTGGGTAGAAAATTTTACCGAGTGCCGTATAATATACGATCAAGGAAAAATTGCATGAATTTACAGAGAACTGCCCCCTCCCCCCCCCAGCAAATTTTACTGCGCCACCCCACCTACTGAAACCCTTCCTTCTCCCCACCCCGACTATTTAAAACGATGTTGTTGACAGGGGGTTTAGTTGTGGCCCCTATTTATCCATGCCTGGGTACGTGGGCATAACCGTCCCCCTGCGCATGGCTTCTCTAATTTTATGCTGGTTTCTCCTGTGCACCAGCTAACATATTCCTCAAATAACTTCACCCAGCAGGAGGTAGCAGAGTAATACATCACCCCCACACTGTGTAGAGGTTAGTTCTTCCTCAGCACCCAGTGGCTGCTCTCCACACTTCTCTTTAGGAAGGGAAGAAAGGGTTTCCAGCAATTCTCGATGAAACAGTCAGAATCAATATCGCGGCATATTTTATTCATTAGGTTTTTTTAAACTGAAGTTTCACCTGTGATGCACACACCGCTTGACGGGCTCCGGGGTAGCTGGTGATGTGATGGCTGCATGTGTCCAAGAGGGACAAAAGGTGCGTTTGCCGTTGGCTTATGCCGTCCTCATGCAGCCCTTTATTAAGGAGCTGCTGGCCCCTCACCCGGCACCGTGATGCAGTACGCGTGGAGAAAACTGGTCGATAGTCTCACATCTCATGAGGGCAGCGCATTACCGCAGCCTCTGTGTGTGTGTGTGTGTGTGCCTGTGTGCCTGTGCGCACGCATGTGTGTGAATGTGTTTGTGCAATCAAAGCCTCCCACCGTCCAGCCTTCCAGCCAAAGTACCATTCTGATTGAATTATTTACAGTATTAATATTAAATAGTCATCTGCCGGAATCTTTACTTATAAACAGCCCACTGTCCTTTAAAAGATGCGCTCTGAATAAATGACCCATATTTTCCCATTTTTCAAATGAAAATTTACTGAACTAAGACTGTAAAACTAATGAGGAAATAAATGCTGTTTTGTGCTCCGCGTTATTGAATTAATTAGAACTTCTCCTTCAGTAATGGGTGGAAAACATTCTTCTTATGCTCTGTTAAGATGTAAACTGAACGTTGGTAACTGCTGGATGCATGAAGTGCTGTTAATTCAGAATCAACTGGAAAGTGACTTTCGTAAATGAAACAAAAAAAAAGACTCAGGCCTGTGTTATTGCACAGCCCCCCCAAAAATAACTGCTCTGCTTCAGAAGGCTATCAGAGTAAGTGGTAGATTAGCTACAGTAATTAAATAAAAATCATGTTTTCTCTGTAAGAGATTTAACCACTGGAATAGGCCATTTCAGCAAGCCCTGTTCATTATGCCCTGTTGTTATTCCTGCTCTGTTTAGGATAAAAAGCACAGGTTTCCTGAAATCCCCTCAGATATGCGGATAGATTTATATCAGCCCACTGAATGTGATTATCTGGATGGGGGGGGGGGGGGGGGGGCATGTGGAGGCTTGATCAATAACAGGACCGGTGCACAGCTGAAAGGCGGTCTGATTTTACTCCCTGGGAGTTCCTGCATGATGGTTGTCCACGGCAACACTTGTCTCCCTGCCAGCGCCGCGCAGGTTGGCGTGGAAACCTCAGGCATCCATTGAGTCTGGAGCAGACGGCTTGTGTGGGCCGGACCACGCAACGCCGGCTCTGTGTTCCCCTCCCACATCTGGCCCGCCGCCGTCTGTGGACTGAACGGGGTGCAACGTGTAGGAGGCGTGTAACCAGAGGCAGGAAGGAAGGAATGCCTGGCGCCGTAGGCAGAGGTGAAGCTAAGGGATGCGCTCGTTCAGCGTGTTCATGTCAAGCCGGCTGATGGTGTGACACTCTGTACTCACCTACCTATCTAATGCTGCTTTCCCAAAGGCCGAGTGTCCATCTTGTTTCGTGTTTCTTGTGTGCTGCAGCTGATTCTCCTGTCTTGATGGCCCCCAGCATGCCGCTACACCCCCATCCACTGCCTGTACCCAGAAAAGGTGCCACATTATCCTATCCTCCTGTCATCCACGTGGTTCTGTTCTCCATCCGAATCAGAGCTGCCCCCCACCTCCACTGCGCTCTGATGCATGCCCCCCTTCCATCCCCAATTTCCCTGCTCGAAATGATTCAGATCATATGGTGTTTGCTGGATTAAGGATTAGGGGTTCTTGCTTGGTGCTGAGATAAGGACAGCTAGTCCTTTGGTCCAGGCTGGTGTGGCTCTTCTGATGCCTGCTCGGTGCTGACAGTCTTCACCGCACATTTTAAAGACTGAGCTGATTCATCGGGAGCTACTTTGCTCCTTTTCATGAAAGAGTTGATGAAAATCATCAGGGAGACGTCAGCCATGATGACCTTTAAGACGGCATGAGGTGGGGGCACCATGGAGGTGGGGGCACCCCTGCAGCCTGGCACGACTCGCCTGGGCTTTGAGGCGAAAAAGCCCCTTCTCATCCTCCTCTTCCTCCATCTCCTCTCTCCACTTTGGCCTGTGGGAGTGTCGAATGCGAGCACGAGAGTGTCGTGGTGCCTTTGGCCTGTGGGAGTGTCGAATGCGAGCACGAGAGTGTCGTGGTGCCTTTGGCCTGTGGGAGTGTCAAATGCGAGCACGAGAGTGTCATGGTGCCTTTGGCCTGTGAGAGTGTCAAATGCGAGTGTGAGAATGTCATGGCGCCTTTGGCCTTTGGGGGTGTCGAATGCGAGTGTGAGAGCGTCGTGGCGCCTTTGGCCTGTGCACCCCCCCACTCAGGGAGCAGCCTGGCCTTGTGCCACCCACTGCCCCCCCCCCAAAACCCTGACCAGCAGATGAAGATTAATTGATTTAAAGAAACATAGACGTTTATATTATTAAATATTATAGGAGAACTTTATGGTTAGGCTACAAATTTCATTGTCTGGTTTTAAGGGGGGAGTGAAATTGATAAATTTTGATCATTTATCAAAAAAGGTCACAGTCCAGTACTGAAGGGAATTATTAGTGTGCTTCGTGCTTTTTATAAGGTGTGGTTCAGGGAGGGCAGGGTAATTTCCCAGGAAGACATCAACCCTTCTTACCTGCAGGTGTAATTAACCCAGCTGAAACTGACTGATCTATATACAAACACGTGGTGACACAGCTCTGCCAGTCCCGTTTACACAGACATGCCCGTGTCACGTTTGTCTGCCAGTCCTGTGTACACAGACATGCCCGTGTTACATTTTTCTGCCTGCCCCCTGTACACTGACACGCCTGTGTCTGCCTGCCCCAAGTACACAAACATGTGTGATATGTCTCTGACTGCCCGTGGTACACAAGTATGATGTTTGTCTGCCAGCCCCGTATACCCCAAACACCTGTGATGTCTGTCTGACTGCCCAATGTACACAAACGCGTGTGGCATCTGACTGCCAGCCATGTCTACACAAGCACATATGATGTCTGTTTGCCAGCCCCCTGTACATAAACACGTGTAATGTATGTCTGCCTGCCCCCTGTACATAAACACGTGTGATGTCTGTCTGCCTGCCCCCTGTACATAAACACGTGTGATGTATGTCTGCCTGCCCCCTGTACATAAACACGTGTGATGTCTGTCTGCCTGCCCCGTGCACAGATTTTGTTTTCCTGCTGAGGCTTCCTCTCCATTCATTGCCTTCTCCTGGTAAGCAGTCCACCATTTCAAGGCATCAGTGTTTTCCTGGAATACCTACTTCTGTGTCAGGCTTCGGGAATGAAAATCACCATTGAGAATGTGGTGCCTTTGTGAAGATTTAATGATGGATGTTACAGAAAATGAATCCTTTTATTCGCCATGTACAAAAAAGTACAAGGAATTTGTTTTGTTGGTGGCAGAGGTATACAATTTAAACATACCAACCCCTCGCCTAGGCACTTGGAAGCTGGACTTTACGTTTCCCGGGAAAGTTCTCTAGTTTTCCTAAGAATCGCAGAGCTTTAATGAGGCATGTCGCTAATCACATTTCATGCTCTTTAAAATACCATTTATTAAAATGCATGACTTCTGCTGGCTCATTTATGAACAGCACTTCATTATTTTGATCTGTTATTCTGCTGTAGTGCATTTTATATGTCCTAATTTGTTTGTTATTCATTTTTTCTTTTGTCTCAACTATTAGGAATAGTGCGGAAATCAGTCTTTTAGCTGAAACAATGGGTGGCCCTATAACTTACATTCATCCAGTACCCAGAGTATGTTTTTTCTTCTGAGAGCTTTTGGGAAGGCATGTATGGGTGGGTCTCCAGCAGGAATCTGGACTGACCTGGTTGGTCAAACCATGTATTGAGTCATGTGTTGAAAAAGACCAAGTGATGTGCTCTGGTCTGCTGGGTCTCTTGCTGCGTGTTATTGTGCGGACAGTTCTCTGATGACATCACGTTACTTCATCGTTTTTATTGCCCAGCTTCCATCCCGCAGTCAGCTGACTATTTCTTGTCTTGCAGAGCCTGGGTGGTCACGGCCGTCTCGCTTTTCCAGATTCCGGGGACACAGGGCTTGTCACCTCCAGGCTCTCCGTCCACATTTGGTGGCAATTCAGCCCCCCTTTGTTTTTAGCTATTAGGGTGTGAGTGAAGTCAGCTGTAACGTGAATAACCACAGGAGACGTTAGCCCTTAGTTAGGAGAGGCGGGGTGCTGGAAAAAGTTATTTAAAATGACTGAGGACTTTGGCACAATCAAAACCTAATTTCCATGAATGCTTCGTATGGGAATGGTCAATGCTTAAGAGTCAAAAATTCATGAAGTCCCCCCCCCCTCCCCAAACTTGAAGTGAAGGCAAATACAACTTATAATTACTTTCCTGCTCACGTAATGTCCTTACTTTCCGCAATGACAGCTGGGAGCCGTGGGATGTGGACTCGGTTCGGCAGAAGCTATACAAAGCGACTCGCAGTTAAGGTGGGCGGCGGTCGCAATTCAGAGGAGCTGCAGACGCGTCATTGTGTTAGGATTAGAGATCCCAATTAGTGCGCGTAAGTATTTACTATGCTGGCACTTGCAATTACCTCGGTTTTTACACATTCCCCTCCCGCCTTAAATGAAAAGCAACCAACGTCAGATAGCTAAAGCTCCACAGAGGGGCGTCGCAGAACACCACGCTACGGAAATGTGTTATTAGGTCAGCCGCAGCCAGGAAGCATCTGGACGAAATGGTCCCGGAAGGTGTGTTGAAGTTAATGAAATGCTGGAGCTAGAGCTGCCCGTCTCATTCCCGGAAACAGTGACCGCTGTCTGGACTGAATGCGCGCACAGCCGGGATGCAGCAGCACAAAGTGGAAATGAAGCGGGGTGTCTGAGCCCTGCGTAGCCGGCGAGGAGGGTCCCCCCTCTGACTGGATGGGGACAGCCTGGAAGTATCCTGATCACAGCATAGCTGCGACTGTGACAGCAATGACGCGGAGCTGGACGGGTGAGGATGAATGGTGGATGTGCTGGGGGCTGTTCGCTGGCTGTCCCCGTAATAATGACACCCAGAGAGGCAGTGCTTGTTATTAATGTATGAATGGGGCGCCTTTGATGCTGAATTTCCCGCTGGGTTGAAATGGCAGAACGAGTGACTCCGCCTTCTTCACCTTCCCCCACCCTTTTGAAATTTCACCACAAGGGCTTTGCCTCTTGTTCAGTGCTCCCGTGGGTTTACCTCCCGCTGTCCCCTGAAAAGGCACCCTGCAGCTGGCCCTCCACTCAACAGCCTGAGAAAGATGTACCCTCAGCTTAAACACACACACACACACACACACACACACACTCTGGTTTGTAATTATATCTTTGTGGGGACTCTCCATTCATTTCTATGTGGAAACCTCTAATCCCATCATGACAACCTTAACCCCCCACCCAGCCATAACCTTAACCATAAGTAACCAAACGAAATATGAGACTTTTGGCGTTTTTAATTTTTCGATGGCATTCACAGATCTTTGTGGGGAACTGAAAAATGGTTCCCACAATGTCAAAATAACAGGTTCTTATTACAGGACATTGTGGGGGACATTTGGTTCCTAAGTAATATAACCATAATCCACACACATACACACACACACACACACACACAGTAGGATTCAGCAATTCACAGAGTGCTATAAAAACATACACAAAACATGCAGGCAACAGATTCTTGTGCCTTTGAAGTTCAATCACTTTGGTTGGGATGGGGGAGGTTTATTCGTGTTGTGTCTGTTCCCCTGAAGTCTGCCCCCCCCCCCCCCCCCCCCAAACACAGTCTGCCACACAGCCTTTCTGCATTTAACTGGGAAAGCTGCTGCCATGTGATGCGTTTTAACGCAGTGTGATGCCCATGATTAGCACCTAAGTATCTGCTATGCCGTGCGGTGAGCAGACCTATGAAATCACACCGTCTGTATTACAGAACAGGAGCACAATCTGTCAGACATCATGCAGTCTATAAAGTCTGAAAATATATTTTTAAACAAAAAAGGAATCTGTTGAACCTGCGGTCCAGTCGGGGGTGTGTTTATGGGGGCCTGCAGGGTGCCGTGCAGAGCATCGCGTCCTGTGAACGTATCTGTAATGGGAAGATGCAGAGATGCTGCTGGCGGCTACTGCTGACCCCCGTTCCTCTTCGTAGGTAGCCCCTGTCTGTGGGCCCCATTTCACTGATTGGTGGGTAGCCCCAGTCTGCAGGCCCCATTCTTCTGATTGGTGGGTGGCCCCTGTCTGGGGGACCCATTCCTCTGATTGGAGGATACCTCCTTTCTGCTGGCCTCATTCTTCTGACTGGTAGGTTGCCCCTGCTACTGGACCCTATTCCTCTGATTGGTGGGTAGCCCCTGTCTGCAGGCCCCATTCTTCTGATTGGTGGGTAGCCCCTGTCACTGAAACCTATACCTCTGGCTGGTAGATAGCACCTGTCATCAGGCCCTATTCCTCTAGTTGGTGGGTAGCCCCTTTCTGTGGCCATCATGGCAGATAGCTTAATTTATGTGCTGGTTGGGTGGTGGGGGGGGGGGGAGCACAGGCAGCCAGGGAGGGTAAGGATGGTGGTAATTTGTATTGATTTCTCACAGAGGACAGGGAAGGGAAAAGCATTAAAGTGTGAGACTCTCTCCTTGGGATGTGCATCAGTCTTTATTTGGGTTATTCCTGTAACCCCTTCACCCTTGGTGGACTCTTGGCCATTGCAATATTCCTCTGGTGGGGGAAGCAACCCCTGAAGCCACACAGCACTGGCTGAGAGATTAGAGCAGAGACCTGTGGATGTCTTGCCTTTTGAGCCCTTACACGTGGCTAAGGTTTATTAACTATATGTTTATTAGCTAAGTATGTTCCCACACTCAGGGAATTTGTGTGCGGTCATCAGTGTCTGGTTAATCATATGTGGTATCTTCAATGGAATGATCATTGTTTTCCTTAATAAACACCTGACAAAAGCAGTTTAAATATTGAGATATTTTAACTCACAAAAATGTAATCTTAAAAATCCAGCCTCTTGGTTTCTTTACGTGCCAAAGCAGTGCGGTGGGCAGGCGTAGTTGGGATGTCCTGAGGGTTCACCTTCCTCCTGGAATATTCCTTCCCATCCTATCAAAATACATCCATGGATCCATTTCCCAGTTTGCCGGTGATCCAACTGGTTTGGGTTGTGACGTGGGATGCAGCAGGAGCAGGATGCAGTGGGAGCGGGATGCAGCAGGAGCAGGATACAGCAGGAGCGGGATGCGGCAGGAGCAAGATACAGCGGGATGTGGCAGGAGCAGGCTGCAGTGAGAATAGCATTTGGCAAGAATTATATGCTGTGGGAGTTGGTTGCGATGGGTGTGGGATTTGGCAGGAACAGGATTCGGTGGGATTTGGCAGGAGCTGGATACAGCTGGAGCAAGATGCAGTGGGAGCTGGGTGGGATAGGCAGCATGCGTTTGACTCTTACCGTAATACTGGGGACAGTACATAACCCCCCCCACCCCCAGCCCCCCATGTCTCCTTAACAATTTCCCCTTAACGTTTCTGATGTGATACTTAGCAGGACTGTGATCAGGAGTCACTGCCTCTGGGTAGCAGTGCAGTTTCTGCCACCTGCTCCTTAAGCATCATCAAGAATACCTGTAATGGGGGCTGAGGATGCTGGTGTGCATGTTGCTGGGGGGTGGCTATTAGGAGGAATGCGGTAGCAATGTGCACAGTGGGGGCCAGTAAGGGAGCCAGAGCTGCTGTTGTCAGGGTCACCATGCGGTGAGCTAGGGGTGCAGCCAGTCCCCCCTTTTGAATACATACTCTGCCAACCAGGACAGCCCCCCCCCCTACAACATGAGCTTCCCCCCTCCTCACAGTCTGGGCTGGATAGGGAGAGAGCCTGGGGGTCTCCCGAGTCTGGGTGGGGAGGATTCTCCTTGCTTCCAGGAAATGGAGTTCCAGCACAATGTAGGGGAGCTCCAGGTTTCCTGCGTGGGGGCGGACGGGTGTGGGGGGGGGCGGCTTTTTACGTAAGCTGGTGTCACCGAGGATTCTTGCAGTGAAGACCTCTGGCACCAAACTGAAACAGTGTTTCAGTTCAACTGGTTTCATCTCCCCATGAAGGTGATGCTGGGAGGATAGTGAGGGAAGTCACCCATGTCCGTGTGTGTGTGTGTGTGTGTGTGTGTGTGTGTGTGTGTGTGTGTGCGTGTGTGTGTGTGTGTGTGTGTGTGTGTGCGTGTGTGTGTGGAGGGGGGAGGGTCCAGATACACATTACATTGTCGAGACCAAATGTTCCTGCAATGTGATAAAAATCCGTTATTTTAATGTCATGTGGACCATTTTTCTAGGGTATCTTTATAAAAATCTGTGACTGAAAAAAAAAAAACTAAAAATGCCAAAAGTCTTGTATTTTGGTTGCTTCTGGTTAAAGTTAGGACTTGTGTCGCCGCTATACAGCTGCTGGACGGTGCATAGATGCCACAGGGGATGCCTACTCTGTGCTGCACGCTGGTTCATGAAGGATGCATCTACAGATGGTGTATCTAATGACCATTAAATGTGCTCCATTCCTATCTATATGCCATGGGCCATAGGCAGGGGGGAGGGGGTGTCACATGATCAGCAAAAGCAGGACAGCCTTTGACTCTTTCTTTAGCTGCTGCATTCTGTACCTCAAAGGTGAGTGTGTCTCCCTTATACCCCGAAAAGGGAAATCCCAGCTTGCCTGCATGATGTCATCTCTAGAGGTCTGTGACATGCCCTCTTGTACCTGCTGCTGCTTATGGTTCAGAAGTAGCATCAGTGGAGCTTCTGGAAGTCTGTCTGGAATCTGCTACCTGTAGCTTTTGCATCTTTGTCCTGCAGAAATGCTTTGCATGCTGCTCTTTGTCCCGATGGGGCTGTGATGCACAACCGAGGGGGAGGTGAGACACTCACTCTTTCAATCCTTAATTGCCGCTGTCTGCTTATTGGTTAAAAGCCTGGAAAGAGCGCAGACACTGATACTGGGAAGCGCTGGGAGAACACTGTGCTTTTCAAACACCTGTGAAACATATGCATAGGTCACTGAGGGTACCTGCGTAATCCCACATGCCATATGCATGTTTCACTGCAGTGCTGGAGAGGATTAATAGCCCCCCCCCCCCCCCCCCCCCCCCCACAGACACACCATGCCATTCGCACATTCTACTGGAACTCTAGGGAGGGCTAAGAGTCCCCCCCCTACCCAATACACATTTTTTCAGACAGATCTGTTGTTTGCAGTGCTGTTCTTGCAGAGCTCTCTACCCTGCAGTTGATGGAAATGCTTAGTCCAGAGGCGGAATTCTTGGTAAAGCAGTCACTTCGCTTGTGTATCTTCTACGTCCGTCTCTCATATCCATGTCCCCGCCTGCCCCCCGATGACGATGCTGCCAGGCTGTGGGTAATAAATTAGATAATATCTCACTGACCCACTGAGATCCCATTAACTTTCCATACGGTCCGTTTGCAGGGGGATCCTTTAGTGTTACGGCAGCCCCAGGGCATTCTGGGACGGAATTCGTCAGCTGCACCTATGGGAGCGGCATTTACCATGTGGTGAGCTGACATCAGTGAACATTTACTCTTTCATCTTCCTCTGTTTCTTTCACTGAAGTATTTTAAAGTAGCTCCGCTAGAGCATGTTGGTGGTGAAATGAAGTGGAAGTAATTCAAATTATTGTCACCACGATAGAAAAGCACATCTCTGATCTTTCATTGCTTCCCTGCCTGTGTTTCAGGGAGAGACACTCAGAGGAGTATAGATCCCCCGCTGCCAGCAGTGGCCGAGATGCCCGATAGTGGCATGTTTACGGTCTTCAGCCCGTCAAAAAAGTGAACGTTATGAGTTTAGCCTGCTGCTGTTTAAAGATGAGGTAATGCTGCAGTGCGTCTGGACAGGACTGCTTAGAAATATCTGGAATGGGGTTGAGTGGGAGAGGTGCAGCAGGGATGGACACCTTCTGCTGCGATCAGTAGCCGGCTGTCGGCTTCCCGTGGGTTTAGGAGAACCCATGTGGCTGTGAAATGTGTCCTGAGTCCATCCTGAGCGGTAAGATGCGTCGCAGAGCAGCACAGAGGCACCGCGAGCGAAACGTCGTCTTTCTGCTTTTAATCCACCCACATGGAGTGACGGGAAACCTTCAGAGCGGCAATCTGTCGTCCTTCCCGAGGTATTAGCATCTATCACACATTGTGAATTGAGGACGTTATTTATTTTTTTGAATAAACTCCCCAGCGGAGCCACAGAACCCTCAGGGACACCTTCCCTTTTCCTGTGTTGCAGGATTTCTTTTCAAACTCCAGTTTAAGCTCACAGAGAAGCATATTTAATGACCATCAAATGGGCCTTTGCCGTCCCTGTGTCATGGAGGTAGCAGGCTGTGAGTCACTCCTGAACACAGTGAAACAGTCGCTACCGAAAGGGCATTTTAATCTGGGTCAGGCATAAAGTATAAAACCCAACTGACATGCCGCCATCTGCTCTCAGGGTTTGTATCCCGGTTATCCGGTGACAACGATTCATGACGGAGGTCATATCTTCCCCTCTGATCCACGTTCGGCTTTGTTTGGCCAAGTGTGTGAATAAATATAAGGCAGGATTGCTTCAGCATGGATCAGCTGCCGACCTATAACACAGCACGTTACTAAATGGTCTCGGCAGACCTGAATCCTGTCGCCTCCGCTGGCTGTAATCTCTGCGGCGAAAACGTGTTTGTAAGCGTTCAAGGTGGCGCGAGTGGGAAATACCATCTGGTCTCACTCCGGGGGTGGATTCTTCTAAGTGGTCTTTCATGAGGATGCCTTCCAGTGGAGTGGGAGTACACTTTGACCATTTCTTGGATGAGAGACTCAGAAAATTCTGGTAAATTTTTCATAAGACATCTGCTACTTTTTGCTCGCGGAGAGCCCGAATTAGCATGAGATGCAGTCATAAACCGCACTGCGTGATAAATTAAAATAAATCAATACATTTATGTGTCTAAGTTTTATATAGAACCCCCTTTTGCAGTGTTCAGTGGGGATCTTTCATCTGCACTGTCAGAGGCAGTGGAGTCGTAACAGGACTGGGCGGCTCAGTGGAGCATTAGCAGTACTTGTCCTTGTGCACCTAGAAGGGTGTGAAATGCCTGAACTATCAAGATGATTGTGAGTTAGTTCTGTGAGTGAGTTAAAAAAGTAAAATTAAGTGAACCTGGAACGTAAGATATTTGATAGGTGGTGATCTACCTGGAGGGAGGTGATCTCCTGTGCAGATGGAGGTGATCTATGTGGAGGGAGGTGATCTTCTGTGCAGACGGAGGTGATCTTTTGTCTCAAGGGAAGCGATCTGTGTGGAACAAGGTGACCTTCTGTATAGAGGGAAGCAAACTTCCGTGTGGAGGGAAGTGATCTTCTGTGTGGAGGGAAGTGATCTTCCGTGTGGAGGGAGGTGATTTTCTGTGTGATGGGAGGCGATCTGCGTGGTTCTCCTGGGCCATTGACAGCAGACACGGCACTGCACATGTGCTGGGTTGTCAGAGGAACCGAGGGTCTCCTTGACGACAGGTGCAGAGTTCAGCATTCAGCTGCATGGGAGAGCTGTGCTCCCAGTGTTTTCAGTCCTTAGGCCTGCGTAATCCTCAGTTGTGTGGTTTCTTACACGTACCATGAGAACCCCTCCCCCCCCAAGAAATGTGACATTTTGAGTGATGCATGTTGGGTGACGGACAATAGCCAAATACCGACGGGACCCATTAGTATCTGACATGGTTTACGTTCTCGGGTATGTATAATCGATAGCAGACTGGGTCCTTGAAATCTCACACCTGGGGATGGAGACCCCCAGGCACCCCTTGGTGAGATGCTTTCTGAATGGTGTTTGTGAGTAGCTTTGTTGTGCATGAGTATCTCTGTATTTTTAGCAAACCAGTCACATCTCTGCATGTGCCCATTCACACCTGCATATCTGGGATGTGGATTTTTGGACGGGCAGTACGGTGACTAACCAATAAGAAGAGGACATCTCTTCTCTGGAGGGGGATGCAGGGAGGCCAGGCCAGGTTCTTTGGGTGATTAAAGTCCCCCCCCCCCCAAGAGCAGTGAGCGAGGCCATGACACCAGCCGGTCGTCCCATCACTACAGCGATCAGACAACACGGACACTTACCTGTGCCCAGGGGTTGTGCTGACGAGGCTTCAAATGGCTATCGGCGTCACCCCCGTCACACGAGGGCTGCTCAGTCTGCCAGCAGTGTGGACAATTTACAAGGTTTCATTTCTTATTCTCCGCTGAGCTGCAGCTCCGCCTGAGCACAGGAGGGTGTTCATGCAGCAAGGGCAGTAAGCACTGAAGGTCACTGGCGGAGAAAGGGGGACTCTTCACAGGAACCGCGTTTGGGTTCCGTCGATGTCCGCAAAGGCCGAAATTTAGAATTTTGATTCCGAATTTTTAATGATAAAACTTTTCAGGAAGTCCTTTAGTGACTATAGCAGAACATGATACTTATCTAGTAAGCAAACCTTGTCATGATTTTTGCTTTGTTCTTCTATGTCATATACACTTAGAAGCACATCTGTTTACCCTTGCTTGTGGCACGCAAGCTCTGAGGAGGGAGGGCGGAATTATTTTCTTTCTTTTTTACACCTGGAGAGCAGGGCTCACACTTTCAGCTCCAACCAGCAGAGGTCAGGAGATCAGGAAGGTGAATTTTTGCTGTTGATGAATATAAATAGAACCGTGTGCAGAAACTTATATTCCCGATTGCAGTGGGTGGGGGGAGCTGGGATTGTACAGTAAATTACAGGATGATTTATCCCGCTGATATCGGGAAAATGCACTGCTGTGTCCATTTGTGATAGCGAAGGAGGGAATAAGCATCAGGAAGCGCATTGTTGTCGTGTTTCCCTGGGTAAACACTGGATAGCTCATTTTTTACAAGGATGATGTTGAGCTGTAAATTATCTCTGTGAGAATGGCAACATTAGGCCAGGACAAAGCACTTTTAATAATTACATTGTTAGTGGTGCCAGGCTCTGTGCAAAAAGTGGGACTCCTCCCAGCCACTTTGATATGGATTCCACTTTCGCTATATTTGTATTTGTCATGAAAACTTTATGGGTACGCATTTCATAAAATTATATCAGCATAAAAATGAATTTTTGGACGAATAGAATATTCATTACTTTAAAAATGCGAGTGTTCTCTTTGTTAACTTTTGCTGATTATTTTCTTTAAATATATTTTTTATCCAGTAATGATTACTTACCTATGATCCTGTGCGGCAGTAATATTATATTTTTCCATTAATTTCTCATTACGTTTTATCAAATAGCCTTTTTTTTTAAATGTGGGATTTTCCAGAATATAATCTCGAGGCACTCAGCTGGAGATAGCTGGTTATGAAGATGGCAGAAGTGGCTTCCTGTGTCTTTGTGTCTGCATGTGTTTGCATACCGAGTATGTGTGAGTGTGTGTGCATGGTGTTGTGACATGCAGTGTGTGTGTGTGTGGTCCAGGTATACATTACATTGTGGGAGCCGAAATATCCCCATATTGTAATAAAAACCTGTCATTTTGACATTGCGGGGACTGTTTTTTGCTTCCCACAAGGGGAAATTCAATTCTATAAAACTCTGTGGCTGCAATCAAAAAACTAAAAATGTCCAAAAGTCTTGTATTTTGTTTTCGTTATGGTTAACATTAGGGCTGGGTTGGGGTTAAGGTTGTCATTGTAGAGGTCTGTGTGTGTGTGTGTGTGTGTGTGTGGCATGTCGTGGTCTCCGGAGGAAGTGGATGTCTGATTCATTAAGTTTTATCGCGTACAGTGTGATTAACGACCCCCAGCATTTAACAGGAACGCGAGGGGCATCCCAAATGAAACACTGTGCAGTTCTGGGTTATGACTTGCCTGTTTTCTGAGGGGCAGCAGACCCGGTTGTGAGACCCGGTGCAATCGGCTCCTGCCTGATGACCAGAAGAGACCCAGAAACCCTGTTTTTTTTCCTGGATAAAATGAGCTTTTGACAGCCATTTTTCCACTCAATTTACATGCAAATTTTTGAAATTGGTTCTAAAACGATTTCCCATAGAAACAATACATATAAATCTAGGAATATTCAGGGAATTACATGACAGAATGGAATTTTGCGCCTGTACAGAGCAGCACGTTGGACTGACAGACGCTTGCGTCCTGCTCTTTGTGACTGACTGACTGTTTTTCAGCTTTAAGGATATGTGTTCTTGTCTTTAACACGGAATGATCGCTTCATATCCAGCTTGGCTGCTCTGGCCGCTAAGTGGCATCCTGCCCTGGAGTGGGAGTCGGTCCTTATAGGAGCCACAGCATGTGTGTGCGATTGGGGAAGGATTGCTCCCACACGCCTCAGTTCATATCTTCAAATTGAGGAGAAGAAAAGCATTCCGCATTAGCAAAAGGACAAACGCACAGCAGAAAACTGTGGGCGGCCGTATGCGTGAAAAGCAGGTGACATTGCAGTGCCTGGCAGCGGTCCCTCCCCAGGAAAGAGTCTGCATTAAGGAAAGAAATATGCAAATCAGCTTTTCAGTAATTCACCTGTCCTTCATATTCACAATGGGTCTGTTTAGAAACGATAAAGACTTTATCTGCTTGGACAAGAATGGCTCTGCTGTAGACATGTGTGGTCTTTGTGCCTCCACCAGTAATGGGTCTCTTTTAACTTTGAGTTAATTGTAGAGTCGTTTACTGCCCACAGCGGTGGGACACCCGGGCGAGGAGAGTTAAGGACACGGATTTAACAGCTGAAAGTGGGCTTCTGAAAGCCGAAGAGCCCCTTGTTTTCACCGTGAGAGAAGCGCGCCGCGTCCCACGCGGTCATGTGGACGTCGACTCAAGTTAGCGTTGTTTTTCAGCATTCAGAATAATGTGAGACCCCCGAAGGATTGGTATCTGATCTCCACATACGCTGCAGGCTCAGAGCTTATTGGAAAATAGGGAGTATGGCCTTGCTAGGGTAGATGCGTCTTTAGCAGGCTTCCTATAATTTATAGCGGTATCCTAATTTTACATCGACAACAAGCATAACCTGACATTCTCGCATCTTTTAACAAGTTCCGTAGAGCAAAGGCAGTATAATAATGTGAATGAAGTCTGTATGGAGAGCCCTAACAATACATTATAAGTAGTTCTCTGCGCTATGTTGGTGGAATCCTAAAAGATTAAACAAGAAGTGGTTTTTGTAATATATTGAGCTATATGACAAACATCTCCTTCCTGCAGATCAAAATTCCACAGTCATCTAGCTGAAATTTGTCGATACAGATCAGTAAGCATAAAGAACAGTAAATAAGCAAAAAACACTCAAAGCAGTCAGGAGATACCTCTGAATTCTCTGGTCATGCTGCGTTGTGTTGCCGTCATCTATGTTGCTGTGATGTGTTTTTGCAGGATTACTGATTAATCTGCTGCTACATTTTTTTTTCCACGCGAGCCAGCCAACACCCGATTTTCCATGGCGTTCCGGATGGGATGTTTAAGCCAGGAATGCGCCGTGCGGACAATGGCTTTCACTGTGCACGTGTCAGTCAATCCAAATCCCTTTGCTTCAAAGCTGCACAAACTGTACAGCTGAAGGGTACCGCAGACAGAGGCTAGCTTTGAGTCTAATGAAAGTTCAGCTATTGGGTGAATGACAAGGTTTTCACCACCTGAGAAATGTCATGTGGTGCATCAAAAAATATTTTATTTGATAATTATTTTTTCCAGTTGGAAACTATTTTAGTCTCTACAATGTATCAGCAGGAATTAATTAATTCCTATTTATTTTTTGCATTCATGGTTTTTAGTAACACTAATTGCCTTTGCGCAAAGTCAGGTGTTAAGGCAAGTTGCACACCAGACTGCCCAAGGTGGCGTGAAATAACGTTCCTCAGAGGGAGGTGCTACATAAAGTGCATGAATGGATAAGAGGGCAGGGAAAGTTACATCAAAATGATCAAAACACAACATAAAAGTGAACAGCGATGGAATGTTTAGCTTCTCATGTTCCTTTCAAATTAAACCAGTACCTGCTTGGAAACCTGCACAAACTTTTGTCTTTGATAGCAAATTTCCATCTCTGCATCCGTTGTCCAAATCCACTTGACCTTGAACTGATATCAAATTTATACATACAATTTTAAAGAGAAATAAAGGTTTTTTTTTTTTTTATCATATTACAATATTTCCATGTTTTCTATGCGTTGTGCCCAGGGGAGGAGGGACCAGAGGGAATTAGAACTCCCCAATATAGAATTTGACTTCATAACCTCTCCCCCCAAAAAAAAATCAGCATAAAAATGAAGTTTTCTGGTATTTTCTTGACATTTGAGGATAACATAAACATTTAAGAAAGTGTTACACAGTACAGCTGCTCTTATCCACCTCTAATGCTCCTTAATGATCTGTGTTCCGTGAGAGTCCATTTCAAGTATGGCTCTTTAAATACGTTCCTTTTAAATATGGGAAGCTAACTAATGTAAAGCCCGACTATAATATAAAGCATCTGCTTATAATGGCTGCAGCTGAGCAGAGCCGCTGTCAGTGAAACGGATGACGTCGTTACGTGGCTCACAGTTAAGGGCGACGCGAGGGCTGCCCTCCCTCTCCATCACAGCGTAAGCCGGACAAATTAACAAGCATAATTTCCCCAGGCAACTTTGAGAAGTGTTCAGTTGCAGTGCGTCCAGTGGAATTCGCTCCCGGTTCTATGAGCAGAGTAACCTTGGAGTTCATTTCAGAAACTTTTTTTTCTGTGCAGTGTACAGTAATCACATCCCTCATGCCTGATTGGTTTGTATTTGATGAAACATGTATTAAAGCGATTCTCTATTTAAATGTGAGAAATCTATACATTACAAGAAATATTCATCTATTGAATAAATAAATAATTTGCTCAAACACATATTAACTGCGGGGCGGCATGGTGGTGCAGTGGTTAGCACCGTTGTCTCACACCTCTGGGACCTGGGTTCGAGTCTCCACCTGGGTCACATGTGTGTGGAGTTTGTATGTTCTCCCCATGTTGTCGTGGGGTTTCCTACAGGTACTCCGGTTTCCCCCCACAGGCCAAAGACATGGTGAGGCTAATTGGAGTTGCTAAATTGCCCAAATGGTGTGTGAGAGTGCCTTGTAATGGGCTGGCTCCCCATCCTGGGTTGTTCCGTGCCCATTGCTTCTAGCATAGGCTCCAGACGACCCAGTAGGATAAGCAGTTTGGAAAATGGATGGATGGACATATTCACTGTTAAAATGTTGATGAACAATTTGTCTTAATAGACCTGTAACCTCAAATTTTTGGCTGTGTAATTAATTCATGTAGCAAACGTACATGATCTTTTCATATTCTTCAGATTCTTGCAGTATTTGCTAACTTTGAATTGACTCTTAGACTTTAAACGTTTTTTTTTTTTTAACACATTACTTTGATGAAATAGGTTTTCATCCTCTCTTAAAACGTGTAAAATATTAGGTAGAATGTCAGCAGTTTTTCAAAAAGGTAATTTGGAAGGGGGAGCAAGGTGTAAATGGCATTTACTGTCCGTGGTAAATGTCAAATGAAACATTTACTGCTTGCGGAGTGTTTATGTGTTTATGCTCAGACACAAATTGCTGCACATGTGTGTCAGTCCCTGGAGGAAGTTCTTGCTGAGCCAGTCGGGATAAAACTTCCGGATTGGGTCCATGACTCGCAGGTTAAACATCTGGCAGGAATAGTAATCCAGACCTCAAGGTCTTTGGTGACCAGTGCAGCGCCTTGTTTATGTTTATGGTGGCAGGATCTGGAGGTGCGGTCATGTATTGCAGGACTCTTATGCAACTGCCCGCGTTGCCCTTGCCAGTATCCACCACTGCTGGGCTGCTTCCTTCAGTGGTTTAGAGCAAAATTTCTATTTATCTGATTCATCTGTATTCATCTAAACTGACAGTTTTGAAAGATGTGCCATTTTTGATGCAGTATATACTGAAAAAAATTGTTCCTTCAGTCAACAATATAGTCACTGCTGTTAACCCACTTACTGTATATTGACCAGCGATCATAAGGAATCAATATACAGCAATGTTTGATGGTGTCGCCTCGGAATACTGACGAGATGACGTCATCACCCAGCGCCAGCAGTGATTGGAGGCCGTTGGTGAAGTCACATAATGAAGACAAATAGGCAAATGGCTGCATGTCAGCTCAGCCAATAGGAGGCAGTTCAATAAGAGGCAGTCTGCCAGGAATTCAGCAGAGCAAGTTGTGGTTTTCGGGTAAAGGTGCACAGTCACTTATCGGGACCGGAGGAGCGGGTTTGCAGAGAGCGAGGGCAATGGGCCTGCAGTGAGTCTGGTGAGCCGTGAACGAGGAGTGCAGTCATCCTGTTTCTAGGCAGAGTCAGCACTGATTGCTACCTAAGAGCTCCGAGTGACATTTCCTTTCCGTCTTTCTGTTCAGCGAGGACCTGTAGCTGGCTAATGACAGTAATACCCCAGATTCTGCTCTGCACAGACAACGTATCTGATCTGATCCCCATTAAGTGTTTATGGAATTTTCTAAAATGAAAATTGAGTCCATTTTAACCTCCATTATCCAGTGTGAGTACATTTATTTTCTGTGGTGTTGAATCCATCCTGTAAAATTCCAGCAACACAGCATTATATTAAGTGATTTGATAGCATTCTTTTTGCGGAATGCTGAACATATAATTTTGATCACTTTCTTTCGTCGACTGGAACTGAAACGGACTTTATTTGCTAAGTTTACAATGCCACTCTTGTATATCTTTATCTCCTGTCAGACTCTCCAGCTCCACCTATCAATTTTAAGGTGCGGCCACAGATGAGGTGAAATGAGTGACCACTGGGGCGGCAGTGTGGCTATAGGTGAGGCCAGCAAACTCAAACTTCCCAGGAATGTTCCTGCTGCTTTGGGAGCTGATCTGCCTCCTTTGGAATTAGTACTGGGATAAAAAATGCTCCACAAAGTACTCTGCATCCAGGAGAAGGGATCATGTTGCTCTGCATAACACACTGGCCAAACAAAGGGTCACCTTCAGCAGACTGACACTGATCCCCAGAATGCAACCTGAGTTCTATTCTGCCAGTGGACATCACACTTTACAATGAGCCCCCCCCCTGACCTCTCACTGCCTGCACTGAACTGTCAATCACCACATTCTTGCAGTCTGCTTTCCCATTGAACTGTTTATTGTTTGTCATTTTAGAATGATTTTTTAATTGTGATTTCTTTATTTGCCATTTGTACAAGTAAAGCTCAAGCACATGATAATTCTTTTGTTTTCTCGTATCTTCTCCAGCTCTTCTCTATCCTGTACAGAAAACTTCACAATGGATCACTGGCTGACCATGACTACGTCTGATTCCAATAATTTGTTGGGGGTTGGTTGAGTCTAATAATAATAATAATAATAATTATAATAAATAGGTATTTTATTGACCGCCATGGGGAAATTCTCTTTATGCCTCCCCCAGCCTGCTCTCTGTAGGTGAGCCCCTGGTGCCTAGGAAGCTGGGGGGTGTGAGTGCCTTGTTCAAGGAACTGCAGACTTGCCAAGGCTGGGCTTGAGCCAGTGACGTTCTGATTACAGAGGCTTTGCTTACTGAGTCACACACTGCACCCTATCGATTATTGATCTGTTCAGTTTCTTCACCAGTGCGGTGGATATACAGTGAAATACAGTGCGTTCACATACTTAGGGAATGCTTAGATTCCTGTTTATGCAGTCAGCTGCTTCCATCCTGGTACCATGTAATTCCTGTTCAGTTTGGGCTTCTTAGCTTTGCTAGAGTTGTGGACATGCAGTAAAATGCAGTGCTTGTACATGTTTAGTGGGTGCTTATGCTCATGTTTCCATTCTAGTGCTGTGTAGTTCCTGTTCACTTTGGGTTCCTTATCTTCAGTGCCAGTGCAGTGGACATGCAGTAAAATGCAGTGCTTGTACATGTTTAGTGGGTGCTTATGCTCATGTTTCCACAGTTGGCTGCTTCCATTCTAGTACTGTGTAGTTCCTGTTCACTTTGGGTTCCTTATCTTCACCAGTGCAGTGGACATGCAGTGAAATGCAGTGCATGTACACCCTGAGTGTAGCTCCTTGGGGTGCGTGCTGTTGGTATCCCGTCTATCTTTCACCTGGGTTGTCACGCTCTATCCAGGGGCACTCACGTCTCTCCCCTTGCCGGGTGACCGTGGTCGTTCCCCCATGTCAGTGTAGAACCAGAGACTTCGAACAACGGAAAGGTTAAACGACAGCCTGTGAGTCCTGTGAAATATGAAATTTTCATTGACATGCTGCAGTAAAAAGCACGTCGTACAGTCGACTGGGCCTTGATGATGTGTGCGTTTGAAGTGCGGCGTGACATTTCTGTGCTGCTTTGAGCATGGCAGTGAGCCGTGTGAGAGCTCGGGGCTAGGTGGGGGTGTGCGTCTTTTTGTCAGGGGAGGGTGTGTGTTTGTGGGGGGGACACCACTTTATGAAGAGGGAATCTATCGGTCTCTTACTGCATCAACGCAGAGTATGAGTATTTCACGTGTCCCCCGCCCTGCCCCCCCACCCAATTTTATTAGGCTATGTGTTATTTAAAACTGAATAAATAGAAGACTGGAGAAGTGTTTGTTTTTCCAGGCTCTGAAATGAGGGTGGTGGTTGGTGGGGGGGCGGGGGGGGGGGGGGTCAGCCCTGGTGTGCAGACATCCCTACGCCTCTTGGGATAATGTGAAAGTCTGACTGCGTTCAGCCGTTATGTTCAAACCCGTGCAGTCTACCCCCCCCCCCCCCACACTCACACACCCCCTGTGTGTTTACATCTTCACTGGGTCTCCCTTGGAAAAACACACTAAATATATTCCTTTTGATCCTGTTTAATAAAAAGGTGCATTCTCACTGGAGACGCTTGTTTGGCGGGGAGTGAAGGAGCTGGCTAGTGCTGGTGTGACATGCTTCTGATGTCGGAGCCCTCCCTCAGCTGCCTTCCCCCCCCTCATTCACCAGAAGGTCTTTAGGAAGCTCCTCCTCCATGAGGTGGTGGGGGGGGGGGCACAGGCCACCACGCCGGAGGATGGAACCTTTGAAGACCTAGATAAATTGAAGTCTGAAATTTAATTAAGGTTAACTCCTGTCATTAAATATTCATCTTGCGTCACAGTGAAGGGTAGAGGCTGGGGGGCGCCGTGCCGCATGGGGGCATCACTGTATTTCACCCGCCTCCCTCTGCTGCCCGCGAATGTTAGTTTAGCCGAATGCCATGTTGTGCAGACAGCTTGCCTGGAGGGCCACTCTGCTCCCGCAGCTGCAGATCTGTATGAGCCCCCCTGCGCTGACCCAGCACTAGGAGGGTCTCTGGGGGGGGCAGGGATGGCATCATCGAATCCCGTCAGCCTGTGAAATTCTTGCCCTCCTCTTTTCCTTAACGCTCCGTCTGATGACATCCTCTATTTCCCGCTCACTTCTGGTGTCGGCCAATCGGACGGCCACCTCCTTCCTGTCAGTGAATAAAGGTACATTGAGATGAGCGGGGTGGCCTTCTGGGGGAGGCATTCGGACGTATGGCCTTATCAGTGTCTCCCCTGAGATGTTCATTAGCATTCCCTCATGACCCCCCCGCTGCTCTTTGACCACTTATCAGATCGTTCCGGTGCTTTTATCCAAAGAAAATGACAAGCTTTCCAATCTCATCCCTCTTCACAGCTAGATGTTTCACCGAAACGATCTGAAGAGATCAGCTAACCCTATGCTGCGGTAGGAACATGATATACGATTCAGTTTCGGGTCCGCTAATTCTGTCGTGGTGCTCGAGGGAGAGCCGCCGGTCTCAGGAGGTCAGCAGGTAGAACCTCTCTCTGCTTCCTCTTTCTCAGGGTTTGTTTGTGTCTGTCTTGCGTTTCGGATTTTGTCAGTAGCCCCAGACCTGAGCCTTGGTTTTGTGCTTTTTTTCCTGCCCGAGTGAGATAAAAAGGTGAATTTTTCTTGTATGTTCTATCATGCTGTCCCCTCTCCCCCCTCCTCAGGTTGAACCTGCCTCCTGGGTCCTGCTCTTGGCTTTCTCTGAGTTTCCTGCTGTCCCTCACTCTTAGGGGTCTCCATGGAGGTGTGTAAGGCTTTTAGAAGATTGTTTAAAGTCTTTGGGGAGGTGTGAGGAAGGGGGGACTATATCATTGTTTACTTGACTGTTTTATCAAGGGGGGAGGAATGTCAGAGACCTCGTTCCCACCTAAACAGCCACACACGGCGATTTCCCTGGGGGCGGGAAGTGACCAGGTTCAACGCTTAAGTCGAGCAGTTGCGGCCAAATCCACTGCGATGTGCTGCAGAGGCCCCCAAATGGGCCGTGAACAGGCTAAGAAAGGACGCACCATTAGTAAGGTTGGTGCCTGAGAGTGGAATTATAAAACAAATGCATTCCTGTCACAGTCATCAAATCCATTTAATTAAGACGAGAGAAATCAATGCAATTTTGAAGTAACGTAATTAACTGGGGAATCTGATGAGCAGCCATACAAGTGATATTTGTTAGCATAATGGCAGGATATTCATTGTGACAAAGCTCTCTTCAATGGTTGCTAGGGGCCCAGCAATGGCATAATTCATACAGTGTCATCTTCCCATTCGCATTTACAAAGAGCCCTTGTTCCGTGTCACACTTCCTTTTGTGTCCCAGCTCTGCTTTTAAGGGCTTCTTTGTCCCGCAGACCTTCCCCTCTTCTCTCCACGCTCTTTCGTGTCACGCCGACCATCCACGGCCTCCATCAGAACGGCGCGAGTTCCGGGGGAAGCGGTGCTCTCCATGCCTGCCCAGGCCACAGGCCGAAGGCCGTGCTTGTGGATGCATTGGGGTGTGTTGCCGGAACGTTTTGTCTAACGGTTTTTTCAGGGGATTGAATTAGTTGTCTGGAAGAACCACTACTGCTAATATAAAAGTTGAGAATGATGAGAATCCCATTTATTGTCGCACAATGGTGCGTTCAACAAAAAAACTGTTGGGCTCACATGTCAGAGTGCAGGTACAGAAATAATAAATAAGACTGGCATTTATAATAAGGTTTTGTCTAAGATTTGCCAGCAATTTCCTTAATTAATGCGCGGATAAAAAAGTCACGAGAGCTAATAATTTACAGATAAAAATGAGTAGTATGTAGGTGCTCCTTTGCCTGTGATGACTGCTTCCATACATCATGGCTGACTGTGTGTCAGGCTGCTGGGGGGCTGCCCTCCACTCTGCTGAGGATCTCCAGCCATCGGCTTTCATAGCCTGAATCTGCGTTACATCCAGTCATACCTACATTCATTTGCCATGTTCCTATGTTCAGTATGATTGTGTTGTATCTATGGATCCAGGTATGGATGCATGATCTATACAGTGATATTATGACAGTAATTCTTCTCCTACACCACCGGAAGTCCTGATGGTGGGCAGCTTCCTCACCTGCCTGCCCAGACATCAACATCCATAACTCCAGTGGACCTTCCTCATTATACATCTGGACTTTAATCTCCTCACCTCTAGTCTCTGGAGGCATTGGGTAGGAACTTTGAGACAATGTAGTTTTGTAGAAAATGTGCTTCTGCACTGGGTAGGACCGAATCCATGTGTTCCTGATTTCTCGTTGATCACTGGAGCTGATGATCACTGTAACGTAATAGCAAAAAGCCGGTCTATCAAACAGAGACTGGGAGACATTCCCTGCAAGGGCTCCTTGGCCAGGTGAAGATTCCGTTTTTTGAGAGCAGAGAGGTTATTTCATGCCCTCGCAGAGTCATTCTGCCATTTTCTGAGTAGGTTACAGGGCACGAGAAACTTTTAGGGGTGAAACAGGACAACATCACACAGTTTGTTTATTGGAAGCACGTCTTTTTTCAGAGGAATGCATGGTTCTATTAGGATGGGAGGGGCCGACCACACTAAGTAAAAGGGTCAGTTTTAATGCGGACCAAAAAGACCCAAATGGGGGGGTATTAACGTTGGCATTTGTGGGATGGGCCTGCTAAAACAGGATCATTTTAACCACTAGGCAACATGAATGGAGCAGAATTGATCGCTGTGTCACTGTAGCCACAGAGTAACACCCTTGTGACGATAACAGCCGGCTTGGTTTTATTATTAACGAACCTCATCCATTTTTCAGTGCTTTCCCATAATCCCCTGCAGCCAGCCGCATTTTGTATTCCGGTTCAGTCCTGGCCAATCTGACATCAGTGATGCCAGGATCATCTGGCGTGAGTGGATTAGTGGGTCCACAAGGGGACGGCACAGCCATGACTGAAGCTTTAATGGTGGGGGGGGGGGATTCATCTTTAATGAACTGCTGCCCCCCACCCACTCATTCACCTTCTTACCAAATGTCAGCTGGTTGCACCGACCATTGTACCAAATTTCAGCCATTTCCTTCCTTCTTGTACGGGGCTCTCGATTCCAGTGCAGGGGGGGGGGGGATGCATGTCTTTCTTATGAAAGCACTTACTGCATTTTTATGCTCCTTCAGAGCTGTTCGGCATTGGTGGGGATGCTTGTGATTTTTAAGAATATGAGCCTGAGTATGACACTGAAAGCTGCCATGTGGCTGGGGGTTGGGGGCGAGGGGGTCCTTCTGGTCTGCGGCATGTTAATGGAGAGGTTTGGCCCTGGCTGCCTTGTCTGTGCGTGAATTAAACAGAAGTGTAGCTGAAGCATAGTGCCCGCTCCCCCTCGCCCCCACCCCCCCCCCCCCCAGCAGATCCGCCAGTGTCGTTTTGCCTCATCTCCCCTTCGTCCCACTGCATTTTTCTTCATTAGTGCTGGAGCGAGGTTTTTTAACACATGGTGATACGTCATTAGCCCAAGGGCTTCTTGTCTTCAGGTCCCTGCTTCTGGCCAGCATTTACATCAGGAGAGAGTTTAACTTTGATGGTGACGTGACAAAAAGCCCCACATGTTAAGTCGGATCCACCCCGACACAGAGGTGGTTGTTGAGTCCATCTGGAAAATTCTGAGGTTGGACCTGCGTTTCAGCACCAAAGAGACACCTAGACATCTCGCTGCATAAGATGAGACATCAGACCCCCCTGAAGACACACATGCATCAGCCTGGACAGAAGACCATGTTGGTTTGTTTACGCTGCCTTGAGCCCCCACCCACATTGCAGTTTTTCCAAGGTTTTGCTTACCGTGGAGTAACTTAGGCTTGGTTACCATGGAGAAATATCCTGTGCAGTTTGCTGTCCTGAATGCTCTTCTCAGGGTTGAGAAGGTCAGGAAGACCTACCCAGCCATCAATCCTGCCTGCTGCAGCCATGCTTGAATAACCAGAAGTCACCACGTCATTACCATGGGGGCAGGGGGAGGCTATTGTGATATATTTTGGGAGGGAGCCTCTGCTGTTGTTCGGATGTGTCCTGGAAGCAGCGGCGTAGGCTCTCCTGTGGATCGATAGCATATCGACTGACTTTAGTTTAATTTGTCCCACTGCACACCAGGTAAACGGGTCAACATCGATGAGGCTCTGGCACCCGGACCTGTGAGATGGGACTTCCCGTCGTTACTGCCGTTCCATGTCATACCCATTGCCGTGTTTAACAGGGCGATCTGTAACAAGGGGGCGGTCTGTTCAGGAAGTGTTCAAACTCAGTGGTATATTTGCTCACTCCGGTCTTTTTTCTGGCGGTCCCAATGGTCTGCTTGTGCCTCGTTTGTTTCCCATTTAACGAGTCCCCGTGGCTTGGGACGTTCCCCTGTGCCACTCTGCCCCCCCCCCGGGGCTTTAGTGCTCCACAGCACAAGGAGCTGTTCACTCTTCATTGGCCTTACAGAAGCCAAATGTAGGACATAGTAACAGTGTCGGCAGACGTGTGGCACGTGGCAGCCCCCCTATTTGACTGGCCCTCGTGGCACGCTGGGGATGCCCGTATCGGAGAGCCAGTCTGCCATACTCCACCGCAGGGATGTGCAGCTGCTCTGCTTCGCACGGGAAGCTGTCTGCTGTTGAGCTCACTACATTCTTCTTAATGTTTTGCCGAGACAAGGCAGCATGAGGTGAAGATGACGAGTGACATCATGTTCTCATTTGAGCCGGAGTTCTGTATCTGCCTCGTCTCAGACATCCCGTTTTTTCCCGTTCTCCTGTTTTCCTGCTATATATTCCCGACGTGCGTCAGAGTTATGCCTCCAAGCAGCCGGAATTGCAGGCAGTTTGTTAGCACAGACGTTTATGGCCGATCTACAGTACGCTGCCATATCCGTTTATGACTCTGAGAGATTTCAGAAGTTGGTGTAAAGATAGCTGGAGAGCAGAGGAAAGCATGGGGGGGGGGGGGGGCACAGGGTCGTGGATTTTGGGTGGATGGAGTACAGGGAAAGTGGTGGGTGACGTGAGAGGGGGGTAGGCCTGCTCAGAAGGCAGACAGCTGGAAAACATGGATGGGGAGGGAATGTCCCAGTGCTGAAGCTGGACCTAACTGGGCTGGGAGGTGTGTGGGTGCAAAGGAGAGGACCTTGCCATCATGGTGGTAGCCAGGTCATCGAGGCTCAGCGTTGGTTGCTCATCATGTTAGGTTCTGATCCCAAAAATTGCTGATTCACCTTTATTTCAAAGGCAGGCACAACAAGCATTTGAATCAGGGATGTGGGATTAATATCTCTTCCTGTTAATACCTCTTCCCCAGCGCTACATGCTACACACATGTCATTTCCTGAGACCCTCCGACTGTTTGCTTTCCTAAGAGAACAAAAGCCGAGGCAGATTCTTTGGCCTGTGGCTGTCAGCGGTGACCCTATTGCAGTCCTTGTTTTTGCTTAACAAGGTCAACACTGCATTCAAAAAAAATACCAAATTAAGAGATGACTTTGCGTTTTTTGCTCATCATCAGAGCCATGCTTAATTTGGGAGAGAACAGCCCAGATATCAAAGGGAGGACCTGAGGTTTGTACTCTGAGAGGCGCTTCCCTCTATACCTATAAAATCTCCAGTGTCTGACAAGCATCTAGCTGGGGAGAAACACAGCAATGAGGAATCAACACTGAAAAGGTTTTTGGGCAGGGAGTGAAACGAAATCAGGGTATGGGGGACAAAGGAAAGTGTGGGGAACAGGACATTTATAAACAAATAATGGAGTGTTGGGTCAAATTACATTATTCTGAAAGGAAACTCCAGTGAAACTGCATCTAGGCCGATCTGACAAATCCTTGTAAACAAGCCGCATCTCCTTTGAACATGCTGTACTCTGAATGACATTTTTCTCATTAAGGAGAAGTTTAGCTTCCTCATCAACTGATTTATTAAATTACATTTTATTTGGCAATTGCATCTAATTATAATACTGGGATGATTCTACACAATTAGGGCAAATGTATTCAGATTTTAATATGTTGCATGACGCCAGTCACTAAAGAACCAAAGCAATACGATCATTCACAAGAAAGATTCAAACAGAATTTTGCTGGTAAAAGCATGAGCTAAACAAGATTCTGTGTTACTAAATCATGCCAGACTCTGTTACTAAAATGAACTGAAGTTCCACTTTCCAAACGAAAACAGACTGTCAGTTTCCAAACCAAAAGAGTTTCTATATTTCCAAAGCAACCCATACTCTCAGTTTCTAAACCAAACCGGACTCCCAGTTTCCAAACCAAACCAGATTCCCTGTTACCAAACCAAACCGGACTCCTAGTTTCCAAACCAAACCGGACCCTCTGTTTCCAAACCAAACCAGACTGTCAGTTTCCAAACCTAAATGGACTCCTTGTTTCTAAACGAATCTGGACTCACAGTTTCCAAGCTAAACCAGGGTTCCTGTTTCTCTGTGATCTCCATCAACCCCCCCACATACACCCAACTGGCTGGAACCTCTTTTTAAATCCCCCGGATCTACTTGGCTCCGTAGCGCTGTGTTCCTGTGTTCCAGGTTTGCATCTGCACCCCCTGTTTGCACCCCTCATAGACTCCTGCCACTCAGACACAGACGAGCTCCCCTCTCCTCGGGGCTGAACACACCAGTGCTAAGACGGACCCTCGGCAACCTCTCAGCCCCAACCGCCTCGATACAGCTCTCCTGCTGGGCACAGGTTACTGCGCCGATACGCCGCTTTTAGATTTCAACCTTGATTAAAACAGAAAATGGAAAATGCCTCAGGCTTATTCTAAGGTGGCGGAGTTCAGTGTCTGGAGCTTGACGTAAAATTGTACTTTCCAGGTCATGAAACAAATTAATTCCAACCTGTTAAAGCATATGAATCCTAATGAAGATGACACCAAGATGGCAGCTGTTCAGTTCAGCACCCCTGACTTTTAATCTCTCTTGCAGAGTTGATTTTCCTAACTTTAAATGTGGCCTGTTATCGGGTGTACAGCATTAATTATTGTCATGTTTCCCCTACCTTTGTTTACACAATTAAAAAAACTTTATTTTATGTATGTGACTTTTTTTCTCGTATAAGATTGATTACTACGAACAGATATTTTTCTCAATGTGTATGTTCTCCTAAAAAGCCTTCCTTTGGTTGGGTGGACAGAATAGGGTCATTTGGAACTTAAATTGCAGGATATGAACAAACAGGTGGAGCAAACAGACCACAAGCATGGAAATGGGATTGATCTGGGGTCTTTGGGGGGGTGGGGCAGATAGAGATTGGGTGTTAGGTAGACAAGGAGAAAACAAGGTCTTGGTGTGGGCTAAGTGGCAGGGGACCTCCCGCCGCCCTGCCTCGCCAAAACCTCGGCCCTCCTCCATCTCACCTGCATGTTTGCTGTTGTCCCCTGCCTCCACCCTGCCTCGCCAAAACCTCGGCCCTCCTCCGTCTTACCTGGGTGCTTTGTGCTGTGCCCCCTAATTCAGGAAATTTGAGGCTTTTCCTTCAGTGGTCTCTGAAAACTTTTTGAGATCCTTGTACTCCCAACTTGTTAATTACCCAGTGAATCAAGAATATAGATAACCCCGTTTATCACTCCTGGACGGCTGAGTCCTGTTGCCATAGGGACTGGTGGCATCACACGTCCTGTGTGCCGCTCTTCGTTACAGTGACGCACGGGGGACTTCGATTAACTTTCGTCTCGGGCTTTTGCCAGTGACAGGCGAGCAGACGCCGTGGGCGAGATTAAAGACCTTGTTTTGTTCACCTGTCTCAATCCCCCCGTGGCCCTCGCCCAGAAAAACGAGATTTTCAGTGAAATCATGGCTTAAAAATTGAGATGGATTTTCTTGAAGGTAATTGCCCTTTAATATGTAATGAGCCAAATTTCTGCTGTTATACAACTAAGAGAAGTAGGCACAATGCAGACTGAGGGGTGAGGTGAGGGGGGCACAGAAGGGAAGGTGTAAGTTCAGGTCGGGGGTCTGACCAGAGTGCTGCCAAAGGCTAGATTGCTAGAGGAACCTTATCAAATATTTGGCCCTTAATAATGCTAATAATGCTAGTCTATAGGGGACACTACTGAGAAGCAGCAATAGTCTTTACCACCATTCATGTCATGCAATTGCATAGAGCCCCCAAGGTTTTTGTTCCCCCTGTTGGCTACAAACAATCTCTACACGGAGGGGTGGGGGCGAGCAAAAACAAAAAACCTAGCTGGCCCTGGTGAGAAGCTAACCAACTAAAGACAAAATGAACACACCTATAGGAATCAGTAGGAGTGCATGAGGAGGTGAAATGTGTTCAGAAACTAGGTACCGTCCAGCGATTGGGCTACTGGCACAGCTCACTTTGAAGACGTACTGAGTGCTTAATGAAACTGTTAAAATGTGCTCTGGGAATAGGCACCGAAAACCAACAGCTGCATTCTGGTCGATATCTTCTGGAATTGAACTCCATGAAATACCTTCTGATTGCACTGATCCTCTGGCATCTTCAGGATCGAATTTCGGTTCCTCATTGATTTTTGATTTGGGATAGCCAATTACCTTTTAGCTTGTTTAATAACAGCCAATAGTCTTTGAGCTTCTATAAAACCACATTTATCTGCACATTAAAGCCCTGAAAAGCCTGAGTGATGCTCTCAGAATACTGTCTGAGCACTGCAGCCTTTGACTGAAGTGGTAGCTGATGTCCTGTTATTTTTTCGAGTTTTATGACTATTTTCTTCTCTTATACTTGTTTATAGGCAGATGTACCTCACGTGGATGATGGAAGGCATGGCTGGGTTTACTACCAGGTCTGCAGGACAGGAGAATGTCATTAATAGTACGGGCAATGTGGATCGTTCAGGCAGGAGAACGTGGCAGCTGTTTGCTCTGGGCTGCTGCTGTGGCACCTCACTCTGAAATTGTGCGACGCCACAGTCTTGGCACGTGGGCCTGTTAATTTACAGTGTTCCACTACCACGCCTGTCTGGTGGAAACTCTTGGTGTGCTTAGATACATGTGCAGTGTGTAAATAGCTTATCTCTACCAAGGTGCCTGTTTCTGTCTATCTGAAATGCTCCTTGCGTCTACAGTAGGGTTTAGGTGATCCCCGAATCTACGGAGAACACTGACAGGAGGTGAGAAGCCGCCTACACGCCCACGTCAGCTGGGATTTTATCAGACAGTCTGCTTCTCTGTGTATCGACCTCTGCTCTGTTCCTAAGACCCCGAGACCGGCCAAACCCGTCAAAGCCGAATGCCGATCGGACGACTCTGATTCTGATCATCGCCTCCACCCATCTATGACAGACACTGATCGCCTGACCCAACAACCATCATCACCTCCACCCGTCTATGACAGACACCGATCACCTGACCCAACAACAATCATCACCTCCGCCTGTCTATGACAGACACCGATCGCCTGACCCAACAACAATCATCACCTCCGCCTGTCTATTACAGGCACCGATCGCCTGACCCAACAACCATCATTACCTCTGCCTGTCTATGACAGACACTAATCACCTGACCCAACAACCATCGTCACCTCCACCCGTCTATGACAGACACCGATCACCTGATCCGACAACCATCATCGACTCACCCATCTATAGCAGACACCGATCACCTGACCCAACAACCATCATCACCTCTGCCTGTCTATGACAGACACCAATCACCTGACCCAACAACCATCATCGCCTCAGCCCTCCACCGCCTGACACCGATCGCCCGACTCCTACAACAACCTCCACTACTTCACCTCAGCTTCTCATCAACCAGCTTGGCAACCCCCGATTCTCCTGCTTAGGTGTTTAGACCGCTATGTCACCATCTGGACTAAAGATCACCTTTCTGTCACTGATCTGTGTCAATGTCCATTTTTGCTACTCCTGTCACTTCATTATTACTGCAAGAAGCCGGTTCCCTTCCAGGAAAAACTGCTTACATATTTGTTGGCACCTTTACCACAGTCTCATCACTTATTGTACTGCTCTTTATCTGTTTTGTCCTGTTGTCCCCCCCCCCCCCCCCCCCCACAAACCTACTCTCTCCCCTCTAATTGCGCCGCAAGAATTTCACTGTTTCTTATTAACCCATATTTAAAGTCAGAATATGAAACAAACCTCCAACTGGCACTACGGATGAAGCGTTTGTCATTTTTGCATTTGTCAGCATTTGCTGCATTATTTTTCAAGTTCCAGAAGAATCTCACTCAAACGGGACAACAGACTCTGACAGATTTAAGGCATGGCATATTCTCACTATTTCGTCTACTTAAGCCTATTTGTCTCCCTCTTTTATATTTAACATTTCAAAAGGAAGGGTACCATGCCAGATTGAACAGTTCCTCCCGAGAAGCCTGGTCACTCTTTCTACATGGACACGGAGATTTACGCGGTTTCTGGTTTCCTCCTCATCTTTGACAGCCACCCTTCAGACTGTCTAGCTCACATGTAATAGACCTGATGCACGATTCCATGGCTAACAAATCATACAGAGTCAGATCATGGTTGGCGTCCTACCCTTGTTTCAGGTTCATCTGGGGTGGAGATCGACATTCTCAGACCCTGAAACAGCAAAGACATTTAAACAATTATTTGCACACCAAGGGGTTCGATCCGGCATGGTACCCTTCAGAGTACCATGATGCCACTCAGCTGCACCTGCTCTGGATTTTCCACGTGGTGAAAGAGGTGAGTAGGGAGGCACATTTTCCTACACAACCAGCCATCCAGTTTCAGTGTACTTACCATTACCAGTAGCGCGCCTGTCCTCTGGTCTCTCATCCCCCATGGTCAAATCCCCTTTTAAAATACTATCTGCCTTGTCACATGCACAGCAATAGGTTGTGATATATTCACACCATTAGCCACAGTAAGGACAAAACATTTCTCACTTTTCCAGGTACATAAAGATGTCTATCCCTGTAAGACAATGAGAGGCCAATTGACAGGCTCCCTGTCCAATCAGTGGCAAGCATGTGATGGTCAGTAAGCATATACCCTTTCCGTTTTCAGTGCGGGTCATGTTGTAGTGTTTTCATGTTTGCTAGCATGTTTTCCCATTTGCTGGTGTGATTTCATATTTGCTGGCATGTTTTTCGTATTTCCATATACCAATGATGGGAAATCATGCTGTGCAGTCTTCACATCTCTTCCCCGTGGCCCAAAGCCAAACTAGTTCTCCTCAATATTTCTCTCCCCCATCTCCAAACCCAAAATCGAAATAAACCTCTTGTTCTCTCCTTCTGTTACATAGATCTGTCTGCCATCTCAACCAGCTCAGATCTTACATGAACATATAATGCGTGTTTTGTAGAATGATGCACCTGCCTTATTTGTTAGAGACCATCATGCATGTTCAAGCAAAACTGCAATGAAAACTGAACAGAATTTCCCAGAACGAACCTGCTGGATCCAAGCTAAATTGCATTGAGAGTTACTGGCACGCTCTGATTCCTCTTCCAGTTAATCAATGCAGATTCACAAGACAATGCTAGTCTTATAACAAAAGCTTACTGAGGACTTATGCCGATGCCTATGCATAGAGTTACCCTTGTGATGTTAGCACGGTGAACGAGGACTTTTCTGTCCTTCCTTCAGTGAGAACTGCTCTGCTGTCACCAACCCCCCCGCCGCCGCCGTTAGCTCTGTTCTCCCTGGGGATCGGACGCCTCAGGTGTTAGCTGCCGAGCTGGGGACGCAGACAACACCTGTCGCCCATTGCCTCCTCCATTCACGAGGCACCTGTTCAGGGGGGTGGGAGGCACGCAGCAGCTCCCCTGTCCCGTCAGCTGACTGATGACCTCACAGTACAGCTCCCCAGCCTGCGTCTCTGGGTCCTCAGTTGGCACAGAAGGTCACCCTTCCTCATAGATGTGAGAGGAGCTGCAGTGGGTATGAACATGGCGATCCTGGGCTGTCACTGCAATAGCTGAACTGTTTTCCCAGCTCTAATTTCTCTATAAATTTAGTCGTTGTCTACTTTTTAAATATTCTTTAATATTATTTGCTCTATTTATTTCCGCCTAAATTATACCTTGTTGTTGTTTATCCCTTCTGTGATAATGGAGAAAGGTCTTGTCTTGTCTTATCTTATTCCCTACGTCACCTGCCAGCTGCACATGCCAGCATTTACTGAATTCTCAATGCATGTGCAGTGCCATGATATATATATATATATATATATATATATATATATATAAATGCCCATCTAAAGGACCACTTTCCATTTGTGTGTAATGCATCTGCTAATGAATCTGGTGCAGTAGCTTATTTTCAGAAGGATTCAACATTGAACTTAAATCGAGGACCTTTTTCCCAAATAAAATACTGACACCCCTATTCCCAGGCCTGTCACTGTATGCTAACTTGTAATGCAATGAGGGACTAAAACATTGTATCTGCCTTTATTAAAACACTAGATGAAAATGTACAGTTCGTCCAAATCCTTCAAGCAAGGATGTCTGCAGTGATACGAAACAGGAAGGGATGCAGATCCTGCTGCGTCGGTCTGCCGGAACTCCTTCTGCATGACGCTCCACCTTTCTGTCCTGACATTTCCTGCTCATACAGCCCCCCCACACAAAGCCACACTGGGCCTGATTGTTAATCACCTACAGCAAAGTCTTCCCGATGAATGGCATCGTAGTCAGCTAAAGAAGCAGGACGGTTCATTCCCTGCAGATCTGTGGTGTGGGATGATCGTGAATCAGACATTTTTCATATTTACACCAAATAAGAGGGAATTGGTGGTTAAGCATTTGATCCTGCATTTCGTACTTTCTGTCATTCCTTCCCTTGTCCAGTTCTTAACCTTAGCATCTAATTAAAACTATAAAGTTATAAATTGATTGACTTCCCAGTCAGAGGCTATTCACACACCTATATTTGTCATTAATACTTTTTGCCTCTTGGGTGATTTTTTAAAAATGCACATGAAAGAAGAGGTGCCTGTTTTTGTCGCTTTTTAATATTGGATTCTTGGAAATTCAGTCTTTAGCTTGTAGATCAGCCTTGTTATGAAGTGAGAGTCCTGGATTTCTCTGGCTTGCATTGATGCTTTCACTGGCAGAGGTTTGACGCTGGGCTTCTTCCTAAGCAATAATCCCACACCAGCGTACCGCATGATCATTGCTTTCCTGCGGATGTAGACTCACCATGTTCCTCACCGATCATCATTTCTTCCCTCTTGTCCTACGCTTCCATGCCATTTTTTCTGGATATTGTCGGGACAAAATCCTGATGTACTGACTCAAGCAGGATATAGCTGAATCCTTCACTGAGGAGATACCCAGCCCTGCTGGAGTTTGATGTTCTCTTTCTCCTTTGACATCTTCATGGCTGTACTCCTTCGTGGACCCATTAATGAGGACATTCTTGCCTTGACATAACATGGAGAACTACATGCAAATGGGTCGGCAGGTAGTTTACTGAGCACAATAAAAGTCAAGGGCAGTAACAGGAACAGAAACAAGGTGTTCATGAGCCACACGGGGTCAGTGTCCACTCCAAGGGTCGAAACCCATGGGACAACTGGAGAGGCAGAAGTACGAAGGGGGAAGTCAAGAAAAAAGTGAAGGAACAGGTTGGGGTCAATAAAGAGTCTCGGTGACCAAATCTAAAGCATAAAGCGCCTTAGAACAAAGCAAAACCAGAACAGGACTAGGATACAAGAACACTAGAACGTAGCAGGCAGGTATAGGTATAGGGCCCCTAAATTAGGACTATGTGAAAACACTAAAACACTGAGGCAATCAATGGAAACATTCTCCGGCGCAGATACTGGGAAACCAGTAGGTGGGTGCAAGGGATTCTGGGAAATGTCATTCTGAAAGCCCAGGATGTGACTCTTCATCTCTCCACCTTTGCTGCCTCCCTGACTACCCTGAAGCTGCCTGAGGCCTACGGGCCTCACGACGACGCCCAGATCCTGCTTTTTGTATGATGTTCTGAATTCATGCTCGGGCCCCTCGCTCCTCTGCGGCAAACCCCTGGTAGGGTGCCTCAGAAAAGCCAGCAGGATGCCTCTGCTCTGCCTCTGGACCTTTTCTCAGAGGTTCCATCAGAGTGCGATCAGGGAAGCTGGGCTGGTCTTTCTGGCCACGGTGTGGGTTCAGAACACAAGGGGCTCCCTGCCACCTTCTGGAGTTTATTCAGATACGGAAAACCGCTGTTTGATGAGGCAAATAGAGCTGATTCAGGGTGACCTTTTACACCTGCCACTCTGCACCTGTCCCTGGTCCAAATCCAACACATGTTCCAGTAGCTAATCTCATCTCTGGGTCACATGGGGGTGAGGTGGGATGGGGGGGGGGGGGGGGGGGGGGGGCATGGAAGCAGTGCCATTCTGAGGAGGATGTGGAGCTGTTTTGTTTGCACAAGGTCTGTAAATGGGATCAAATCTCTGATTGTTGCATTTACTGGGAATCCCGTTACGGGTGATGTTATCGAGTGTTTGTGCAAATGCGACAGGCATGTGCGATATACATGTGCAGACTCCGGAGCGGCAGAAACAGAAATGTAAACATACGCATGTCAGTCAGACATTTCAGGCTATATTTCAGTGCTGAGCTGCATGTATTTCAGCTCTAAGGGTTTCAGCAAACTGCATCCGAAAGTCAGAAAAACCCAGACAGGACCACTGTCCCCCGAGGGGCAGAGCAAACACGTGTGTCCATCCATATCAGGAGGACGCTGGGCTAAGTTGCTTTTTTTATCGTATTGCTGAGAGCTGTCTCAGATCCACAGAGTGTTGGGAACGGTTCAGTGACTGATAGTGACAAAAAGGGAGGCGAATTCGTCACACTGTCTGAGGTCCTTATGGAAGGTTTGGGTGGAATGTTTGTAGTGTGTGGCGACAAAAAGCTGGGTTTTTTGGGGAGGGGGGCGTGGGGGGTGTTTCTCTGTCCCTCCACACGCCTCACTGAAATAACACTTGGGTCTACAATATTGGATTGTTTTATGAATTATTCAGCAGAAACAATGGTCCATTATTTATTCCACGCTGGTTTCTGCATGAAAGGCATCCGTAACCATCCTTGCAAAGATCCTTCTTGAGAGGAAATCGTGGTTTGGCTGGCTCAGAGAGTGCGGCTGCGCCCAGTGCATGAGCGGTCAGGTCCAGCATGGCAGAGTCAGCCTCAGAGACGGAAAGAAACCTGTGTTCAGAAGCCCTGTTCTGGACGAGCACTTATGCAAAGTGAGTGGGTAGATGAATGGGCAGACAGTACATTGCTTTCGAGATGATGTAATACACCTGTAAGAACATTTCTGAACATTGTTTGAAATATGATTTTTCTAGTTTATTATGACAGTTATACTGAAGATGACATCATATTTGTAAAATGATGCATTACATATATATAATATTTTAAAAAGGACATTTTTGTGTAATTTTAGAAGGACATCTTCGGTCCCTTTGAAGGATGCCCTTGCTGGAAAAGCATGATGAATATGATGGCCGTTGAAAATGGCCGTGATGAGCCTGATAGACTCATGCGTGGCCCTGGCCATGCTGGGGAGAGCAGTGGGGGGTAAGGGGGGGTGTGTGTGTATGATGCTTTACAGCCCAGCTAACCAGCACTGTGTGCTTCCAGAACTGTGGACAAAATGATTGAAATGATACAAGATTTTGTGCAGAACAGTCAGCAACACCAAGACATTTCATCTGGAAAAATTACTCAGTCGAAGTGCATTGAGTTAATTATTATTTCGACCAACGATAATTCAGCATTTGTACTGGGGAGGGATGAAGGCTAATTAGCACTACGCGCTAATGCAAATGAAACAATTACCATGTCTGTGCATAAACTTTTCAAGGGGTGTGGGGGGGGGTTCCTCTTGATTAATTTTGTCGACCATTAGTGGTGAAAAAGGGGCACCCAGAACCTCGAAAGTTCAACACTTTCAATTGTTTGGACAAAAAAGACGGGGCACAGGCACCAGCAGCCCCCCCTGCCCATGTCTGATGAATGCCCTGCAAAACACAGGCGTGTCTCTAGGTGATTGAGTCTGGTTTCGAAGCTGGTTCTGCCTGGTTGGGTGACGCTATGTTACTGGAGTGGAGAGCAGTGATATAGGAGCCGCCGGGGGGTGTAATGTGCAGATTACAGAGTTCTGTGTCAGAGGAATTGCTCCCCAGCTGCCCCAAACCGCATATACATTTTATGGAAAACAGCAGGATATGAGGAAATTGACACCATGGAGAAAAGTACTTTGCAGAGCTACTGAAGGAAAAAAGTACTATATTTATGGAAAATTACTACCTTTGTTTCAGTTCTCATTGAATGTAAAGTGTGTTCCTCCCCAAAGTCACTGAGGAAAGGGGTGGCCCCAAAGTTACAGAGGAAAGAGGGGGCCCCAAAGTCATAGAGGAAAGGGAGGGGCCCAAAGTCACAGAGGAAAGGGGTGGCCCCAAAGTCACTGAGGAAAGGGGTGGCCCCAAAGTCACATAAGAAATGGGAGGCCCCAAAGTCACTGAGGAAAGGGAGGGGCCCAAAGTCACAGAGGAAAAGGAGGGGCCCAAATTCACAAGAAAGGGGTGGCCCCAAAGTCACAGAGGAAAGGGAGGGGCCCAAAGTCATCAAAGAAAGGGGTGGCTCCAAAGTCACTGAGGAAAGGGGTGGCCCCAAAGTCACAGAGGAAAGGGAGGGGCCCAAAGTCACCAAAGAAAGGGGTGGCTCCAAAGTCACAGAAGAAAGGGGAGGCCCCAAAGTCACAGAGGAAAAGGGTGGCTCCAAAGTCACAGAAGAAAGGGGTGGCCCCAGAGTCACAGAGGAAAGGGGTGGCTCCAAAGTCACAGAAGAAAGGGGGTGGCCCCCAGAGTCACAGAGGAAAGGGAGGGGCCCAAAGTCATCAAAGAAAGGGGTGGCTCCAAAGTCACAGAAGAAAGGGGAGGCCCCAAAGTCACAGAGGAAAGGGGTGGTCCCCAAAGTCACAGAAGAAAGGGGTGGCCCCAGAGTCACAGAGGAAAGGGAGGGGCCCAAAGTCATCAAAGAAAGGGGTGGCTCCAAAGTCACAGAAGAAAGGGGGAGGCCCCAAAGTCACAGAGGAAAGGGGTGGCCCCAAAGTCACAGAAGAAAGGGGTGGCCCCAAAGTCACAGAGGAAAGGGAGGGGCCCAAAGTCATCAAAGAAAGGGGTGGCTCCAAAGTCACAGAAGAAAGGGGAGGCCCCAAAGTCACAGAGGAAAGGGGAGGCCCCAAAGTCACAGAGGAAAGGGGTGGCCCCAAAGTCACAGAAGAAAGGGGTGGCCCCAGAGTCACAGAGGAAAGGGAGGGGCCCAAAGTCATCAAAGAAAGGGGTGGCTCCAAAGTCACAGAAGAAAGGGGAGGCCCCAAAGTCACAGAGGAAAGGGGAGGCCCCAAAGTCACAGAGGAAAGGGGTGGCCCCAAAGTCACAGAAGAAAGGGGTGGCCCCAGAGTCACAGAGGAAAGGGAGGGGCCCAAAGTCATCAAAGAAAGGGGTGGCTCCAAAGTCACAGAAGAAAGGGGAGGCCCCAAAGTCACAGAGGAAAGGGGTGGCCCCAAAGTCACAGAAGAAAGGGGTGGCCCCAAAGTCACAGAGGAAAGGGAGGGGCCCAAAGTCATCAAAGAAAGGGGTGGCTCCAAAGTCACAGAAGAAAGGGGAGGCCCCAAAGTCACAGAGGAAAGGGGAGGCCCCAAAGTCACAGAGGAAAGGGGTGGCCCCAAAGTCACAGAAGAAAGGGGTGGCCCCAGAGTCACAGAGGAAAGGGAGGGGCCCAAAGTCATCAAAGAAAGGGGTGGCTCCAAAGTCACAGAAGAAAGGGGAGGCCCCAAAGTCACAGAGGAAAGGGGAGGCCCCAAAGTCACAGAGGAAAGGGGTGGCCCCAAAGTCACAGAAGAAAGGGGTGGCCCCAGAGTCACAGAGGAAAGGGGGGGGCCCAAAGTCATCAAAGAAAGGGGTGGCTCCAAAGTCACAGAAGAAAGGGGAGGCCCCAAAGTCACAGAGGAAAGGGGTGGCCCCAAAGTCACAGAAGAAAGGGGTGGCCCCAAAGTCACAGAGGAAAGGGAGGGGCCCAAAGTCATCAAAGAAAGAGGTGGCTCCAAAGTCACAGAAGAAAGGGGAGGCCCCAAAGTCACAGAGGAAAGGGGTGGCCCCAAAGTCACAGAGGAAAGGGGTGGCCCCAAAGGCCCCTGTGATCACAGAAGACTCGTCAATAAGATTGAACACCTTTTCTGACAGCTGGGGGGGAGTGGGGGGGGGGAGGGTGGACGGGGACGGCCAGCTGTGTTAATGGATAACAGAACAGCAGAGGCTGATGAACAACATCAGACTGAGATTCCCGGCTCACTCAGTGAGGGGACAAGCCAGTCACAGGGGGGCAAATACCCCGTTGTGGAATCATCTTATGGTGAGAATGTGGTCAGAAAGTCCTTCGAGGGCATTAATCCGTGTGAGCCTTTCCGAGAACCTGCAGCTCCTCTTTTTGGAATAAATCACATTTCGGTTCACTCTGCCGTTCGTTCTTCCTGTGTCTCCTCACGCTGAACACACGTCCAATGGCTTTGTTTGGTCAGACTGGCGATTTGGTGGATCTGAAACACTTTTGTTTATCACACGCTTCACAGACGAGTATCTGTGTGACAGAACAAGGCCATAATGTCACATGGGGGCCGTCTCAGGTCGGTTCTGCATCCCGCCTCCCCAAACGCTAGTTGCCTCCAGGCTCAATGTTTAACGGAACACCACCCGACATTGTGGTATGTTTATAAGCCGCACATTTAGTGTCCTGAGTGGTTCGAGAAACTTGGTGGCCAGTAGGTGGCGCTGCTCAGAAGCGATCCTGCCAAGACCCGATGCTGGCCCAGGATCGCACCTCGGCCTAATTTTATCCTCAAAGTGTGCCACCTCTCCTGTGTGTTGGTGCTCTTTTCCGGGGGGGGAGGGGTGATGGGGGGGGGTGTCTGGCAAATGTGGGACACAGATCGCTGTACTGGGGGTGGGAGGTGGGGGAGGGGATTTAGTTGGAGAATTGCAGAGGGAGGGGTTTTTTTTATAGTCAGAATATTTGATGGAATCGAGCCGGGGGGTCGGGGGGAGGGAAGAGGCAGCCGTATGAGGGGCTATGCTTAGACGTGGGGGGAGGTGAATTAATGGCCTGGCATCTTCACCCAAAGTGGGCCAACCCGCCTGTACCGGGAGCCGCAGGGTTAGGCTTTACGGGAGTTTAGGACCTCAGGCGTGTTAAAGACAACGCCCCCCCCACCAACAATCTGGCCCCGGTGAAATCCAGCACCCTCCACGGGAATCAATTATTCTCTCCTCAGCCGTAAACATGCGGCCGGCATGCCGGACCAGGCACTGGAGGGTCTCCACGCTGCGTCGGCTGGCCTGGGGCGGGGCGGTGGGTGTGCGTTCATCCCTAAGTCTGTATTTTTTTGTGTTGTCTGTGTTTTACAAATGCAGTGTTTATTCCCTCTGTTAAATGGCTTGACTGGAAACGCTAAACTCCATGCCCCTAAAATTAACTTCAATGAACGTCGGAGACCATAATCTACATATCTGTGCTCTCACTAACACAGATTATGGACAAATTCCAACGAAGAGGTTTGTTTGTTAGCTAAAGGCGGATCATTGAAGCATGACTTCTATCGAATTGGCGTTTCCGTTCGGCGGAATGGGAAGGCTCCAGGCTCGTCCTGGCACTCAACTCTGAGACGGGGCCCCCACCTCCTCCCCCATTCCCAGGAGTTCCAGCACAAACCAAATACTATTAATCAAACAGGAGAGGAACCCGTTTGGATCATTAGGGCTAGAGAATGGCTGGTTCCCGCCGGTTAATCTGCATGGGTCTGTATGTCATCAGCTTGTGAAGCTCAGCCACTTTTTTCAACATTCCATCAATTCATCACCATTATTATTTTTTTAAAGTAATAATTCCATTTTCTTTGTGTTTTGTGTTTAAGAGGCACAACCCCTCCCTTGGGGGCATCTAACCAATATAATAGCCCATCTCTTGCCATTAATATCCACGAGAAAGATCTATCGCTCCCTATCGTGACAAGATTTCACAGGGAAAATGAGCTGATTATGGGACGGCTGCCGGGGAGATAAACTCAGGCATGCGGTCTGATTGCTGTGCTACGCGCTGCCCTGACTGCCGTGTGCCGCCTGGATCTCAGCATCACCGCTTCTGAGCGCATATATTTCTGTAGGGGAGAGGAACCGGGGGCTGGGCAACAGAGAAGGTTAGGCAGGGGGCCTCTGCTGTTAGCTGAAGGTTTGTTATTTCTAGAGCTTCACTCAAAAAGTACTTTGGGGTCCCCTGCCCCTTTCGAGTGTAGTGGGGGCCCTATTCTCTGGGGCCCCTAATTCCCTGGGGACCCACACAAATGCGTGTCTTGAGGGCTCATTAACACTGCCACTGTCTGCTGTCTGAAGTTTCAGGAAGTGCAGGCGACGCAGGGAGGGAAAGATGGAAGTCAGGTGAAGCTGACTGGTAATGGGAAAATGGTAAGTGATTAATGGCTTGCCACACTGGGCTGTGTGACCAGGTGAGGGTTCCCAGGTCGAGGTCACAGTGTCCTTCACGAACTCCAGCAGGTCATGAATGTGCAGGTGGAGCCGGGTGGAGAAGTTACTGAAACAATTGTCTGGGCATGTTTCGTCATGGCTGGGTCAGTCTGGCCCTATGAATAACGGTGTTCCCCTTTGTCCCAGAGTAAGGTTCAGCCCTCAGCATGGCTGTTTCAGCTTGTCATGGGTAGTAAAATGGGAAAAACTAAATTAGGAAGCGTGTGAGAATGTGTGTCTGTCCAGGTCCTGTCCTGCCTGTGACCTCTGACCCTGTAGGAGCAGCGTTATGCTGCGACAGGCCCCAGGTCAGTGTCACCACAGCAAAGAAAGGAATGTTGTCCTGCTCCATGCGGTGAACTGTAAAAAGGCCCGAATCCCAGGGGAGACGGGAGGGAAGGAGCGGTGGAGGGCAAAGGAACTCAAGCGGAAGCCATGGCTGATTGTGGGAGAAAGGGGCCCGACCCCATGAGTCCGTCTCCTGGGGGGGCCGCCCCACCCCGTCACGCTAGAGGATGGCCCCACCTCAGGAAGCAGGGCAGGGGTGGCGTCCAGCATCAAACCTCCAGTGTTGCTTAAACAATGAGGAGCAGCGCAATGAAAGTCAATGCATCAAGGTGACATGGAACACGAAACAGTGACCTTCTGAACAGGTCATTTAGGACTCAACACCAGAATTATCCTGAGCCCTAATGAGAAAAAACTCGCAATAACATGTCCGTGTGGCCGACGTTTCCTTCTAAAGATCTTAATCAGGAATAAAAGAAGGAAGCAGAATTAACAGCAGCTCAGACAATGCAGATCAACCCTCAGCATGGCATCTGAAGCGACATTCATGTTTGTTCTCTCTTTTGCTATAATATGCTTCTTCTTCTGAGCATGTGGTCACTCATGTCTCCATGTCCTTGTACCCAGATTGTTAATTTTGGCTTCAAGTCGTTTCACCGTGTTCCGAAAGTCTGAATCCATCACCTTTAATCACTTTATTTAACTTTAATTATTAAGTACATATATTTTATGACACTAGGTGTAAACCAAAGCGCTGCACAGAATAGCAGTAAAGACAATAAAACACAAAATTAAAAACGAATACTTCAAATGAATAAAATAATCAAATTTTCACCATCGGGAAATTCAAATGCTCGTGAGTAAAAACAGGCTTTCAATCTTGTCTTTATAAGTAGTGATTGATGGTGTGGATTCAATATGGACTGGCAGCCCATTCCATAGAGTTGGAGCGCATTCTGCAAAAGCATGGTCTTCCGTAGCCTTTTACCGTGGTTTGGCTAAAAAGAGCTAAGTGAAAGACCACAGTGATCTAGCAATAGTGTGGAGGTGAAGTAACTCTGCTATATGATGGGACCAACCCATTAGGAACTTTAAAGAGGAACTTTTTAAACCTAATCCTGAATACCACTGGAAGCCAATGAAGGGAGGCTAAAACTGGGGATATACAGTACAGTATGATTCCTCTTTTTAGTACCAGTAAAAGATGAGCAGCAGCATTTTGGCTAACACATATATACAGAGAATTACTATAATCAAATCGAGAAGCATGAATAATGTCCTTCAGATCACAATGTGAAAAAAATGGTTTGGCTTTTGCTATCTGATTCAACTGGAAGCTCTTTAATAACTTCGATCTATCAAATTTTAAATCACAGTCAAAAATGACACCCAAACTTCTGCCAGATGTTTTTATGTATTAGGACAACTCACATAGAGTTTAGATACTGGATACCTGTGTGCTGGCAAAATATAATGACTTCATATTTAATTTCATTAAGAAAAGGGAAATCACAGGCCATGAACTTTTTAATCTCCTCTAGAGATATATCAAGGTTTTCTAATGAACAAGAGTCAAAAGCATTAAGAGGAAGATAAAGAAAAAGTTGTCTATCATTGACCTTGTGGGTCATGGCCACCTCTGTCTCCATTTCCTAACCCCTGGACTATTAATTTTGCCTTCATGGTGTCTTACGGTCTTCGAAACGTCTGGATCCGTCACCCTGTGGGGCATGACCGTTCACATCTCCATTCTCTTGTCCCTGGAGCAGCATTCAGTATCGTCCTCATGCAACACTTGATAGAAGAGCTACAACTGCTGGGTTTCAGCATCTCTCTGTGCATCTGGGTCCTGAGCTGGACGAGCCCAGACAGTCTGTGTGGGACAGAGTCTCTCTCATACTATCTCGCTGAGCACCGGCACCTGTTCATGCTTCTGACTACATCATGGCAAAATTCAGCTTCGGCTGCTAATGACTATGTGCTTATGACACCACAGTAATTGTCAGTTTCAGGAGGTCCCCCCCCCCCCCCCCACACCTCCTCCACAATGAGGGCACCATGTTGGAGGCAGGCAAGATCACCAGATTCCTTAGTGTGCGTGTGGCTGATGACCTCACCTGCACTCTCAACACCTCCTCCATTGCAAAGAAAGCACAGCAACGACATCACTTCCTGCGGAGGCTGAGAGGGGCCAGACTCCCTCCCCCCATGCTCACAACCTTCGACAAGGCCGCCACAGAAAGCATCCTCACCAGGTGAGAGGCATTTTGTTGCAGCCAAGAGCTGAATGTCGAGTGGGAGTGTCAATGTCGAATAGGAGGAGCAATGTAGGAAGGGTTTATAACTGTAATCATCTATCACCCTAACCTCCATTATAAGCCCCTCCTACCCCTCATGGTAATCCCCTCCTACTCAACATTGCCCCTCCTACTTAACATTGTCCCTCCCACTCAACACTCGGCTTCCGGCTGCAGCGATATGTAATAGGACCAGTTGCATCACTGTCTGACACAAGAACTGCAATGTGGCAGTTTGCAAAAACTTGCAGTGGATAGTACGCATTGCTGAGAAGATCATTGGGACCTGTCTGATCTCCTTCCAAGACATTTTCCACAAACGTTGAACCCTGCTGGACCTCCAGAATTGTGGACGACCCTTCCCAGCCCTCCCATGATCTGTTTACCCTCCTGCCAACTGGCAGAAGATACAAAAGCATCCGGACCAGACTTTGCGATACTTTCTTTCCCCAAGCCATTTTACTACTGGCCAGTCGTCAGTTTCCTCCACCCCACACCACACTGCCTCACGCTACTCTCTGCACCAGACACTTCCTGTAAGTCTCCATACCAAAGTCTGTTGCACCAGACAATTTATTCTGTAAATGTGTTCACTGAAACTGCTGCTATTGCAGTTTTAACTCCTACCTCATTCCCACACAACCAATTTGTTTCAAATGTCCTGTCTAATTGCACTCTTGTCAGGGTTCATGCCTGCTGCGGCTGTTTCCCTGTTTGGCCTGCTGGTGTCACTGCCCATCCCATTATCTGTTCCCCTGGTCTTGTGGCTTCACAAATCCTAGTGTCTTCCCCTGTTCCCCAGTCCACCATGTGTCAGTATGGGCTGAGTGTATGGCTGAGAGCCGAGCTCATGTTCCCAGAATCTCCTAGTGTTTGAATCTGCAGCATTGTTAATTTACCATCACCAATGTCTTGTTTCTGCATTCTTCAGTGTTTGCTTAATTGTTTATGGCCCACACCTGTCCCTTGTTTAACCCCATCTTATGTGTATTTAAGTGCCTGCCCTTATTCTGTTCCTTACTTGGTCATTGTGCTTGTTCCTGTATTGCTCCCAGCGTCAGTTCTTGTTTTGTACCTACTTGTGTTCTGATCCCTCATGGTCCCTTTGTTTCTGATTTTATCTTTTTGCCTTCACTTCATAAATAAAGACCCCTTCGGCTGAGGGCTGCACTCTGGATTGACTGTTTTTCTGCCACGCCGTAGTAGCAACCTTGTGTGTGAGTGTTTTTTTTTTTTTCTGCACGGTTTCTATTGTTTGCGATGTGAAATTGTATTTTGTCTTGTTCTACGTTGCAGTGTAGTCCTGGGGAATGACATCTTGTATCACTGTACTGCTATGTATAGATGTGACAATAAAATCCACTTGACTTGGATTATTAGTTTGGGTTTCATGGTCTCTCACGGCCTTCCATGGGTCTGGATGATTCACCTTGTGGGTAGTGGCTTGTCTCTGATTCGTTCGCTTCCTGTGGTTGGCACCGATTCCTTACCACAGGGTCCTGTGTTGGGGACTTCCCCATGGCAGCCGGAGAAGCACATGGATAGTTCCTTATACCTCTGATACCTGCTTCCATGTGGAAGCTGACATCCTCAGGCTATGTTTACAGACGCCACACTATTGGAAACGGGTGAAAATCGATGCATTTAATTTGCCGATGTGCCGAGCCTGGCTGCTTCAATCAGCCACATCCTGAGCCCCCACCCCATGATCAGACATCAAACATGCCCTTGTGAATTTGGGATCTTGGAGATGGGGGTGTTACTTTCGCCTGTCGCTGCTGTGTTGGGGGGGGGGGGGGGGGGGATAGGTGTTTGCCCCCAGTTCAAAAGGGAGGAGCCCAGTGTGGGGCCATTTACCACTGGCATCCATACTGCATTACATGTTCCCACTGGGTACAGTGCGGCTTCACGCCCAGGTACAGGATGAAGCAGGACGTTTATGTGAAGTATTAAGCATGATTACCTTTCGTCTTAGTGTGCCTTTGAGAGGTACCCCTCTCTCGGTTACATCAACCAAAATGAACATGCAGTGAATGAAATTCACTGCAGACCAACAATTAAAAATACATAAATGCCATCATTAAATGCAAAAAACATGCAAGGCATTTTAGAAACTTATATGAAACTGAAAGGATTTAAAAAAAAAAAAAGTTCATATTTTTATTGCCTGTGTAAATATTATATTTCACTGGTTCTTAATTGTCATAAATGAAAAAAAATATATAGTATAAAATATGACATTTCATTTTGTTTCAGTGTACTCCTTGAAAATACACGTTTTGTTGCTGTACTTGAAAGCTCTTCTCAGATCATTTGTGAGGTTTCCTAGTAATTTGCACATAGATGTGCTTAAAAATGTATAGACTGCTGTGCAGCAGAATAATAATCCAATGCTTTGACTTTGTGGGTTTCCAGGGCTGCAGGAAAGCCTGGGGCAGGGGGTGGAGGTGGGGGATGCTGGACAGGGTGGGGGGGGGGCTCCTGAATGAATAAACAATGAAAAAGAAGGGGAGCAAAGCGATGAGTGAGCCCCCACCAGTCCGTGGGCCCGGGGATGTGCTTCAGCGGCAACGAAGCTCAGGGCAGCTGGGGCTGGAGGGGCCACAACTCAGAGCAGGCAGACAGGAAAGGCGGTCGGGGCTCACAGCCCCCCAGCATGCAAAACACCCACTCGCTCATTCATCATAATCACCATCATCATCATTGTTATTATTGCTTTTAAAACTCTCAGAAAGAGACATAACAGCTCCAATGCTTTTGGTCTGAAATCCACAGAGAAATCCATCCATCCATTGTGCAAACCGCTTATCCTACTGGGTCGCGGGGGGTCCGGAGCCTATCCCCAAAGCAATGGGCACGAGGCAGGGAACAACCCAGGATGGGGGGGGCAGCCCATCGCAGGGCACACTCACACACCATTCACTCACACACGCACACCTATGGGCAATTTTAGTAACTCCAATTAGCCTCAGCATGTTTTTGGACTGTGGGGGGAAACCGGAGTACCCGGAGAAAACCCCAGGACGACATGGGAGAACATGCAAACTCCACACATGTGACCCAGGCGGAGACTTGAACCCGAAGCCCTAGAGGTTTGAGGCAACAGTGCTAACCACTGCACCACCATGCCGCCCCTCCACAGAGAAATGTTTTCTATATTTTCCTATAGGCCTGTCTAACAATGAGGTTTATCGACATTAAAACCCTTCAAATTAGCGCCGGATCAATCTTCAGTGAGGTGCCCCTAAATGACTGAAACACTCAGCAGGTACCTTCCGTCACGTCTGCTGCTGTGGGGTCAGGGGAATTCCCACCATGCACCTTATAAACAAAGCTCGCCACGTCTAGTGTGGTTGGTATAAAGGCGGTAATGTGTTTGCTCAGGCAATATGGGGTCCTGTCCAAACGCTGAGGAATCGCCCCTGAAGGGGGAGGGGGGTGGCTAACCGTGATGCCCGTGTGACATGTTCGTGCTTTGCGCGCGCTGCGTTCATTCCCTGTTCAGCTTCCCCTCTGCGTTGTGTTCTTTATAATAAAGAAGCCGAATTCTCTTTTACAGCGGGCCTTGCTTTATTACAGGACTTCGGCTTACACACTGCTTTCCTATTCAAAAATAAACGAAACACACATGCAACTGGCACCCCAGGTACTCAGCTCCACACAAGTCCTCTCCCGTCCGTTAGCAAGACTTTGGGCTTGGATCCAATGTGCTTCTGTGCAGGCCGCAGCCCTCCTTACTTAGGTGTGCTAATATCGTGCCCCCATGGACCCTGGAGCAGGTTGCGGACCGGCCCATGCGCTGCGTATTCTCTCAGGGCCGGCCTGTGAGTGGGACTCAGACGTGCAGCGTGAGCAGCAGACCCTGGTTGACATGCCATCCCCAACTCCCCGACCTCCTCACCATTTTGCCGTTGATTCCTTATTCAAGACGGTGCACCCATGACGATGAAGCCGCGTTCATTCATGGGTCCCTTCACAATCCGCCACAAAACGTGCTAAATCTCAAAGCTTATTTACAAAATAAATGAAGCACTTTATACCTCACTGCCTCCGATCTGGCCGTTACCTTAACATCTGGATGCCCTTTGCCCTCGTGCCAATAACCCATGTAAACAGACCAGTACCTGGATTCTTATCTGCATCAGTAAAGAACAACAATGATAAATATAAAATATAAAAATCAATGGCCTAGTGGGTCATTACTATAAAGGCCGCCCAGTGTCATTCCGAATGTGTGTGTGTGTGGGGGGGGGGGGGGGTGTGTCGCTCATATAGCTATAAATGTATAGATGTGTGCGAGGCCTCTGAGCCGTAATGCAATTTCTACTTACTGCATTCCACAATTTACAGGCATTTTCACACTTTTCCATTTTCACAGTTTTTTCAGACTTACATCATGATGGAATTTCACCGGAGCGTGACCCCCCTCCCCTCCGAAAATCTGCCGTGACATGGTTGAATTCACTTTCGGCTCGTACCCTATTTTAACAAAAAAAAAAAAAAAAAAACACATTACTAGGTTGGGATTTACATCACTCTCAGGTAAATATGGCAGTTTTTTTAAAAATCCATCCATCCATCTCACCTGCAGGTCCCAAGAATTCCATAACTGCCGGCCACCCACTTTCCAAACACTTACCCCACACAGGCAACAGGCAACACAGAAATACCCTGGACAATCTGGACAGGATGTCATTCCATCGCAGTTACACACACTCTCACAATCAACCAGTCACCAACAAGCCAAACTATATATCTTTCAAACTGAAAATTATTTTTTATTGTTTTCTGTGATATAAATGATAAGATGGTGGTGAATAGTTATCATTCTACCCAATAAAATGTGACACTCTGAGATGACATTTCGAGAAAACACTCGTGATCTCTTTTCCACTGTACTTACTACTTACCATGTTAATAAACGGGAGTACAACTCTGCCTTTCTAATAGTGATCTGAATTCATCATTCTGCACCTTATTGTAAAGCCTCAGATGTCATTTAATTAGCTGAACCTTCAAACTATTAGATATAATATTATGAAAAGTAAAAAAAAAAAAATATATATATATATATATATATATATATATATATATATATATATATATATATATACTAAGCCTGTTCTAAAGACTGGCTCCTTTTTATTTAGAATATGTGTCACTCATTCTCCCTGTTCAGGGGCCCAGTGGTCATGTGACCATCTCTGAACGCTGCTCTGTGATATTCTGCAGCCTCTCAGTCTTCCTAGCCCTAGAATCACATGAAAAAGCAAACATGCGTAACCTTTCAAAATGATTGTAGTACTGAATGTGCTTACAGGAGGAATAATTATGTTAAGCAAAAATACAGGAAGCGAACATTGCCTTGGCTTACAGTGTAAACTGATGAAGATCAGTTTTATATTCACCGACTTGATTGTCCTACTTGGTAGTAGCACTTCAGGGAAGCTATAACAATACAATATATGTCATACAACAATAGGCTATAGACTATGGACAACAGTGCAAATATGCTGGCAGTGTAGTTAATGTGGACGTGCACTGCTGTGCAATTTCGTTGTGTAATTACACTGTGCAAATAGGACCAGTTTTGCAAATATGCAATGAGAGTAATACATTGTTACAGTAAAATCCCGTTATAGCAAACTCACTTATGATGGAATATCGTCTATAACGGACGATGTGCATGTGCAGAAAAAGCATCAGATATAGCGGAACTCGCATGTAACGGGATCTCACGTATAACAGACAGTCCCCAGGGCCGCCTTTAGCTGTAATGTTGTTCAGCTATAACGGACATGCAGGCTCCGCCTACAAGGCGCGTGATGTGTTGGTGATATCCAGCACAGATATGTAGTCGGGATTATTAATAGTCATGCATCTGGTCAGGTAAAGTTGGATTACTACATGTACAATATAATAATCTATACCACAAGTGTGTCTGCTGGGGTGTGGCATGAGTAAATGGTGTCCTGTGTGTTCCTGGCATACAGCAACTCTGGATATAACGAACTGTTTTGCCATGTCTCTTGAAGTCCGTTATAACTGAATTTTACTGTATGCATAAGGGGAGTTAAGTAGGGCAGAGCAAGGTGTTAAGGAGACAGTCCAGTGTGGAAGGGGGCAGCATGATGTTCAGGAGCTGGACTTCTTGGGGGAAGAAGCTACTGCACAGTCTAGCAGACCTGCTCTGATGCTGCATGTGTAAATGTTCCGCAGGCTGGGTGGAGAGCTACAGGTGATGTGCTCTGCTGTCCTCACAGTCCTCTGAAGGGCTCTGTGGTCTGAGGTGTGGCAGTTTCCACACCAGACTGTAATACGCTGTAATAGGCTGTCAGAACGCTCTTGATGGTGCCCCAGTAGATGGTGGTGAGTGCAGGTTTGGGGAGGTGCACTTTCTTCAGTCAACGCAGAAAGTGCAGGCACTGCTGGGATCTTTTTGTCAGGGAACTGGTGTTGCTGGTCCAGGAGAGGTCCTCTGTGATGTGAACACCAAAGAACTTGGTGCTCCTCACTCTCTCCCATGCGGGGCTGTCAATGCAGAGCAGGCAATGGTCAGTCTTGGTCCTTCTGAAGTCAACAATCAGCTCTTTTGTCTTACAAACGTTAAGAGAGACATTATCGTCCTTCACCAGGCTGCTGGCCGATGCACCTCCTCTCTGTATGACGTGTTGACACTGTCCCTGATCAGATCACCTAGTATGGCATCGTCTGCATGCTTGATAATATGGTTCATGTTGGAACGGGGGGTGCAGTCGAGGGTCAGCAGCGGGAAGAACAACGGGTTCAGCACACATCCCTGAGGGGCACCTGTGCTTAGTGTGTGGGCATCGAAGCTGGTGTTGCTGATCTGGACCGACTGAGGCCTCTCAGTGAGGAAGAACAGAATCCAATTGCAGGTGGAGGTGTCCTGTCCAAGCAGCTCCAGCGTACCGAGCAGTCGATGGACAGCATTCCTGTTTGGGCGTTACGGTGTTTTGGGTGGGATAGGATCAGCTGAAGTGCGAGTGAGATTGTGTCCTCCGTATTTACAGTTTACCGCATTGCACTTTAGCATGAGTTGATTGTGTAGTTGATTAAATATCACGCCTTTGGAAATTTCATTAATGCAGCCATTCCAACCTTGCCCTCGGTTTCTTAACCCAATAGTTTAACGCTGTTTCTGCTGTTAAATCATATCCAGTCTCTATCAAATCGACCCACAGAGCCTTTTCCAGGAATGCAATGCAGGGAATTACATTACATTCTGTAAGAATCTTTCCCCTGGCTGCTGCAGGCTGCCTGCTCCAGGGCAAACAATGGGATACCACAGAAAAGGGGCCTTGCCTGAATATTTACTGCCATGCAGCCAAGATTTATCAGTTATGCAGGGAAAAAACTGACCCACACTTCGCTCAGTTTGTTCGCTTTTTTTTGAGAGGACAGGGGCAGGTTTGATATAGAATAATTTAATTTTGCTTGTTGAACTACTATTAGCTATCACTGTTGGGAAAAAAATGAAGTAGTCCTTGATCATTGTCTTTTGAAATGTGTACCTTTCCATTGTCTCATGTGGTGACAGCGTGACTGTATTCTGGTGGTTGGCGACAGTGTGGCAGTGGAGCATCATGGGAGCAGGCTGTGAGTGACAGATGGCTACATGTACAGACGGGCAGGGGGTGCGCGTGGAGTGAGACTTTAAAACAACGGCTGGCCAGCTGGGCCTTGTGATCAAGACCGTGGACAACATCAGGCGTGTATCACATCATAGACTCCCTCAGTTTGACAGGTCATCTCTGAGTAAATCCCACACAAGGCCTGAGCAGGCTCTGGGAGGGCTGGGGGCTCATCCCTGTACTGGCGGGCAGCATTAACCAGAATGCACAGGGGCCAGGATCACAAGTATCACATTATTTGACCACGTTTCTAACTTGCAATGCAGAAATCTACATAATTTCCGTCAATGGACGATGAGTCAGGAAATCTAATTAAAACTCAAAGTCCTCTGGTTGGATGTGGTACGTCTGTTTGCTTTTAGTGTTGCTTGTGAAGGGTTACCTTTCTGTGGCAGTGGTTCCCAAAATCATTCTCTCTTAAATAAAAATTATGTCCATGTTTACATGCGGTCAAATCCTGGAAAAGTACATCTCACACAACTCATTGATATGAGAGCCAAGTAGCCATTAAAATTAATTAATATGAAGGCACTTGAATCGGGGGGGAGGGGGGGGCACATTTTGTGATCCAGACCAGGTTAAATTTACTTTTTAACATTCACACCCACTCCTTAGCCAATGGGAATGGACTGGCCCATTCCTTGCCCACTCAGCAATTGGAATTGACTTCCCTCCTCCACTCCACCAATGGGAAATGATCGGTCTGTCCCTCCCCCAACTCATTCTTCCCCCACTCAGCCAATGGAAATTGACTGGCCCGTTTCTCCCATTCTAGTGGTATGGCGCTAATTCACTGCAGTGTAACAAATAATCCAATCAGGCTCAATTGACCAAAAGAATAAAGATATAAATTACTTAAAGGAATTATACTCGCGAGGACACAGCGTTGTTTACCTTTCTGGCTCTGCGCTGTGTAAACCTCCGGCACCTTCTGTCATCCCCAAAAGCCTTACAATAATCATCCTCCCCGCAGTGCTGAACCGAGCATGATTTACATGCGATGGCTCAGACAGCAGCTCTGCCTGCTGAATTTACTGCGGAGAAGGATCCCCTCTGACTCTGCTCGCCTTGTAAACAAGTCACTGTCACGGACTGTGGACGCTTGTCACGGGCCACAGTAGTAAGCTCTCTGTTTGGAGATGCAGTCCATTAACGACCGGAGGATCTTTATTGCTGAATGTCTTGGAAATTCTGCATGGCCTTTGGGAGGGTTTGGCTCTGCAGGTTAGGAGTATGCGTTCGTGTCTGGGAGGTAACTGGTCTGAATCTTATATTCAATGGGATATGCGGAAACTAATGGATTCCTGTCATTGTGCTACGCAAGGCTGCCAATGGACTTAAGAAAAGATGAAGGCAAAAGATTTTCTGCATCATTCAACCCCAAAAAGTTCTGCATGGGCTTTGTGATTGGAACAAGGTGAAGTGGGGCCATCCAAGCAGACAGACGGGGCCGGGCTGTAAGAGCTCTCGCTCCATCTGGGGTCAGGAGAGCCTCTTTCTGTCTCAGCGCCAAATACAAAGCACAGCACTGCAAAGCGAACAGTCAATTTCACTGCATTCAGTCCTTTGATGGGACATAGACTGATAAGATGGATGGTCCCTCTCCAAAAACATCGAGTTGCTTTCGGCACCGTGGTGATTCACTGCGAAAATGAGAGAGACCGCTGTCGCCGAGCGTCACTTTTCACTGTGCTGGACGCTTTCTCAGTCAGGTGGAAACGTTACGCCAAAGCCAAGCCGGCTCATTTCAGACGCTTCCTTGCAATGTTTTTGCTATTCTATTCAATTCATTTTTTTTCATTAATCTTCCGAAAGAGCTTGGCAAAGCTTTGATACAGTAGTGACACATCACAGATTGACATTAGAGATATACAGTGTTATATGCCGTTAGGGATATTGCGGGTCTGCCACATCACCCTGAGTGTGACAGTATTTGGGAATTTTCACTTTCATTCCACAAAGCAGGATTTATTCATTAACCAATTGTCCAAATGTTCCATCCGAATGCCACTTACCTCTCTTCACTGCAAAAAATAACAGCAACGATCTGACTAACAACACATCTTAATGAATAAGATTAATTTGCTTGCATTTAGTCATATTGCCTTTTTTTTAGGACGTCTTACTGCACTCGCAGATAATTCTGCTAGTTTTAGGCCATCTTTTCTCAAAACAGAAACAGTTCACCATATATTTGAAAGGCCATTTTTTGCAGTGTTCCTATTGGACAGTTTTCAGGATTGAGCCAAATCATCCATCTTATTCACACATTTTGCCCTGATCCTGAACAGACCTGTGTTCGTGTTTGACAGCAAGGAACCACTGGCTGATCATAATAAAATGTACAACAAATAATACTCACGTCTATGTAAAATGCTGATGTGTGCATTTGTAAACATCAGATGCTAATGTTGGGGTCGTTATTTTTTTATAGATGTTACAGTCAAGACAAAGATATATTTTAAACAATACTATGTTACACAAAACACACACACACACACACATCAGCTTTATTAATGTACAAAGTACACCACAGAAAAGAACAATCTGTAAGCAGCAGAAAACACTCAATGCTGGTTTGTGTGTGTGTGTGTGTGTGTTTATGACGTTTTGAATGGGGGACCTGAACTGCTGAATGGCATCAGTTTTCTCAGCAGTCAGCTCTGGATGACTGAACACAGTCCGGCGGTTCCGCTTATTTGTATGAATCAAACGCACAGAAGTGACCATATAGTTCCATGAAAACAGTTTATTAAATTCATCACGAAAAGGTCATAAGAACAAAATGTAATAGAGAGTCAAGGCTGAACTGCAAAGTGTACCTGATAAATGTGGGGTCGGTGCAGTGCAATCTGAACCACCGCTATGCCTTGAGTCACACTCGGCTCACTTGACCGGGGAGCAGACTCGTTCTCGATTTTTACGCTTAAATAGGAGTCAGAAACTTAAAGAACATAAGTTCTAAAGTGTTTAGCATTTTTTTTACGTTTTTGGGTGTTAAGAATTTCTGATCCTCATTTCGAAACTATGAAAGGAACATAGTGACCTTTACTCCTGCTTGCTGGTCTGAGCTTCCAAGGCGAGCAATGAAATAACCAGTCAGGATACCCAGACCAGTAACAGTGGTCAGCTGTTACAACACCTAACAGAGTAATCGGTTCTAAATCAACAGAACTCTAAGTCCTCATCTGTCTGACCAAACCCATACAAAACTTATTAACACGCTGCTCAGAATAAGAGATTATATCAGTAGTGACAGCATCACTTGCTACTATTGCTGTGTTCATATGATGCCATGGGTGGGGAATCTGTTCCATGGAGGGCCGGTGTGGGTGCGGATTTTTGGGATGACCTCTCCATCAGCCAGTAATAAAACAGTGGTTCTCATCTCCAGTCCTGAGGTTATTGAGAGGACATCCCAAAAACCTGCACCCACACAGGCCCTCCATGGATCAGGTTCCCCACCCCTGCTGTAAGCGCAGATCTGCCAGTGACACTGGACGCTGTCCGTGGTGCTGGTCACAGAGGTATTGGGCTGTCTGGAAGCTCATCTGGACTAGACTTCCCTATTTTAGGAAGTAAGTCAGATAAAACTGAACACTCAGAATTACTTATTGAGATACATTCTTGGCTCCTTCCTTATGGGCATCCAATGTTTGGGGTGAGCTACATATGCCGATGTTTAATGGGAAAACATTTGTTTATATACTTCAAACCATTTAGTTAAGTTCCAAACCAGACAGTATGACACTCTGACATGTATTGTGTGACACCAAGGTAGCTGTGTGTCGGTCAGTTTATGGAGGAGAGCCAGTCTGCTGATTCAGAGAAGGTCATCTGACCTCAGAAGTGAGAAGATCAAATCCAGTCATGGGCTGCATGCCTAAACGTGTAGGAAATACCTTTACCAGGAGACTTCAGAAGGACTCAGGTCATCACAGATGCTACACAGGGCAGTGTCTTTGACCAAGGATGTTAGCAACAGTCAGGGTGGCGCTGAATGACTCTGTTTTTAAACATCACGGTGTCTTCACTGCAGTTAGTTGATAGCTACTTGCTAAGACCCGCAGTCCACTGAGATGCCATAATAAAGAGGACAGGCTTAATGGTCACCGTCAGTAGTCTGCTTTTCGGTCTGAAGCCGTATCAGTGTGCCGGTCTCCTGTTTATTCTCTGCTTTTGCGGACTGCTGCAGAAAGCAAGCTCTGCAGCTCGCTTGTATAAAAGGTCTCCAGCAGAGAGCGTGGTCACCTGATGGCCCCACGGCTGGCCACACGTGGTTCCGTGTGTAAAGGGGTTGGAGTAGACCCCCCTTGGGGGTCAGAGGTCAATATGCTGAATTTTCTGGTTTATATCTGGAATAGAGTCGCTCACAGCATTGGGAAGTATCAGCCATTGTTTAAATTAGTGTAGCCAAATTTCAGTGACGTATTCCGGAAGGAGCCCAGACAGGATCAGAGTGCATGGTGGAATTGGGCTTGACATATTTCTGGAATTTCAGCACTGTTGAAACACAACCCTGATTCCGTAAGAATATTTAGATAAGTCAACTGCTGTGCACCTGTGTCTGTCCCAGTGAGTGACACTCATCATGAACATGACGACTGATGGCCACTTCGTCCATCACCTGGACGTCTGTTGGTGCCTCGGGAAAATGAATCCTCTGCTATTGTTTTATTATTATATTTCTGAGGGGGGGGGGCACTATCTGCCTTTGTCTCCAGAATAGACAGTATCCCGGGCTCACATCCGTGGTCCACTCAGTTAAGCTTTTGTCAAGGAACAATTTGCTGCGTGTTGACAAGGCTCTTGTGTCCTTGCTCGTTATCACTGCCTTAATTAAGAGAAGAAAGTGTATTAAGAATGCTAATTACTGCAGTAGAGGCACGTAGCGCAGGGGGGCTGTGGAAACTGACACTGAAACGGCAGGAATAATTAGCATGATATACCCCAGCTCACCCTTAAGAGGGCTGGCACTGTCCGAAAGGGCACATCCGCACTTTGACCTGTTACATATGGATTACTTGACTGGGCCATTTTGGGAATTAGTCAGGAGTTTTATATGCGTTGAGGTTATATCGCTTTCTCAAGGAGTCAGCCTGGTTGGTCTTTTTGCTCTTTTGCACAGTGTGTGACGAGTAAGGCAGTTCTGGATGTATCCCAGCACCCCTACATAGTAATGGAGCATACCCTCCCGCTCCCTGGGACGCTGCCCATAAGCGCTTATTAGGGGTTAGGCAACACTTTGTTTGTGCAGCATCTATACACATCACATGACCTCAACCTGGCCAATGTCTTTCATGCCTTTGTCATGCCTCAATATGCGTACTTGAAAGTACTTGTTTTCTCCTGTATACATTTTCTGTCATCTTCCTTTGCCGAAGTACAGTCCCAATATTGAGAACAGAAAAACAGAGGATGGTAAAAATACCTGGATGTCATTATTGTCCCACTTCCAAGACCACAAGTACGTACTTTGTGAATCTGTGACCACAGAGGTGATATTATAGGCTGACATAATTGCTGGAAGAACCTGCACCTCATTCAAGAGGCTGCACGCCTTTTCAGCATAACCGTCTGTTTCATTCTCATTTTAAAGTTCTGTTTCTTGAATTAACATTCATGTTAATAGATATTTTAATTGTGGCAAAAAAACAAGCGTCCTGAGAATATTCTGAGAATACTGTGTCCATTAATTAAACCCAAAGGACACTCGTGTCTATCGAGCATCAGTCTGCTCAACAGAGAGCACCTGAGGACAGGGCAGCGCGTTGGAGAATCGGCGCTTTGCATGTGCCGAGAAGGTGCCTCAGCTGTCATCATCAGCTCTGTCTTCCTCAGTTTCTGTTCTTTATTTGAGACGTAGCTGTCAGCCAAATTAAAAGACTCCACCTGGCATAAAGGATACACACAGACAATCTGTTGACAGAGGTGTGGTGTCTCTCTGCAGAGTTTCCGGAAGGATCCAGTGTTTGCTACACATGGCAGCTGCTGCCGCTGGCTTTCATCACGGCTTAATGTAGGCCGAATCCGGGATATATATAAGGAAGCCTTCTGTCTCGCCCCCATGTGACCGCTGTGCTAAGCACCACTGTGTGATACGTTCAGCAGTTACTAAGCACCACCGTGTGATACGTTCAGCAGTTACTAAGCACCCACCCCTTTCCTGTAACCCCGGGCTGCTCAGAGACGTCCAGCGCTCAATCCCCATGAGCGACGGGATCGGCTTGCGAATCCATTCATCTTCCTCTTTTCCGTTTTGTTTCTCTGTTTATCGAGTAATGAGATCCAGGTAAACAGCCGCTACTCGCTGGAAAAATAAAAGGCAGACATTCGTAAGAATCATAATCCTCTAAGACCTGCGGCCTGAACGCGCACCAACGGGAGATTAGCCAGGAGTGTATGAGTGTGAGTGAGCGAGCCTCACTCTTGACCATTGAACGTGGTAACAGTGCCTTTAGATGGTCATCGTAGACGCCACCCACAATGCGAAGGTCTTCAAGTCCCTCGCTGCCCATGACTCACGGTGGCTGTTTTTGTGAGTTTCTGCTCCTTATAAATATACAGGAGCATCTGTCCAGGCATTGGGTGTCCTGTCTAGTGAAGGGGTGGTACCTCTGCCTCCCTACCACCCAATGACATGTCCCGGGAGGGATGCACTTACCGACAGTCACCCAGACAGATGGATTTGCATATTCATTGTTCTTTAAATATGGAAATTTTAATGCCCCCCCCCCTCCCCTTGCATATGTTGGGTGTTGGGACCATATTCGGTGCACTTGGGCCTGTTTATGCACTTGATTGGACGTGGAGTCACATGATGCGGCTCCTGAGGATTCAAGTCCTCATCACTGTCAGAGTGAGGTCCTAACACTGCGGCACTATCTCCCCCGTAAGCTTCAAAGGAGCATGGCTTGAATCCTAAGAGACCGTCAAGGTCTTTGTCTGTCATGCATCTTCGCCTTTTACTTGATTCTCTAGTGCAGTGTTTCCCAATCAGGTCCTCTGGGAAAAAGTCCATGTTTTTGGCAAAATGGGAACTGTCTATTGGTCCCTGAGGACTGGGTTGGCAAACACTGCTGTACACTGGCATTCTGCCCCCCAGGGCATCTCTTATCTTATGTCTTGTGGTATACTGGCATCTAGCCCTGGATGACTCATGCCTTGAGTGTCCTGGGATAAGATGGTTGGTTGGATAAATGGATAGATTTCAAAGCAGCCACACAAACATTAACAGTAGCTTAGCTTGATCTCGAAATGTATTTATGTGATATTCGTTACAAAGGAAATTCCTCAAAATGTATTTCTTTGTGGCTTCTAGATTCTCAATTGCTGATACTGTAATCTGATACGAGTGATGCTGGAGAATTAGAGCGTGAGGACGCTGTAATTATCATCTTAAGATCTGACCAGATCATCTGAACACCTCCATCTAATCACGGGGCACTGTAAGGCATTTCTGCTTCACCTGGTATTGCCCTCAAGGACACCTGACTTCTACATGAACCCTAATCCGCCCAAGGAGACTGAGGTAGTAACTGTGTTCCCGCTGCATGTAACATGGGCTCCAGGCTCGGCTGGAGTTTCGACAGTTGTAACGACGTTCTGTTGGTCAGGCACCCCATGGGTGGCACTTATGCCAAGCCCCATCATCTAATTGAGAGGGAGACTTAGGCCAGCAGGGGACAATCATGGGGAGTGGGCCATCCTCACACATTTAACAATGAGTCTATAAGTGTTCCATTTGAGTCCTTCATTTGGATCCTCTGTTTTGATCCCCCATTTGGGTTCTTTGTTTGGGTCCCCAGCTGTCTAGGTTCTCTATTTTGATCCCCCATTTGGGTTCTTTGTTTGGGTCCCTTGTCTAGGTTTTCTGTTTTGATCCCCCATTTTGGTTCTTTGTTTGGGTTCCCTGTCTGGATCCTCTGTTTTGATCCCCCATTTGGGTTCTTTGTTTGGGTCCCCTGTCTGGATCCTCTGTTTTGAGCCCTTATTTGGGTTCTCTGTTTTGTTCTTCTTCTTTGGGTCCCCTGTTTAGGGCACCCCTTTGGATCCTCCATTTGGGCCCCCCGATAGGGTCATGTGGGGTTGTTATTTTGCTGTGACAGTTGTCGCCACTTCAACACGTGCTCCTGTCCCCAGCTTCCTCCTCACCTCTGCCAGCGCTGTTATGTTAACTCCATTTCATCATGCTCCCCCCACCCCCGACAGGCTCTTGCCCCCTTGTGCTTTGGCGCGTGCCACTGCTGGGGCTTTTACCGAGCACGTCTGAGTCTGTCTCCTATGTCCAGCTGAGCGTAAAGTTCTGCGGGGATGGAAATCGATACACCGTTTTCAGGATGACAGGAAGGTGGCCCGCCGCAATTAAGCAACGCATAGCTGCTCCTGCACCCCCCCCACCACCACCGTACCCCCCGCTCCTGCTGGCTGAGGCTTTCAGGCAGGAATAATTAAGAGCTTCTCCCTGGAGGGGCAATTAGACGCCACTAAAATGTTTCTAATTGAGAAGCACCGTGTTGATCTCTCTGGCTGCAGCGACAGAGCGTTCCTCCGGGGGTCCCCACTTCTCATATTGAAGAACCCCCCCCCCAAAGCTTACAAATCAAGGCATATCCAGGGGTGTCGTCGGTAGTGCCCTAATTGCCAGTCTGGACCCCGGATGGGGCAGAGAAGATGGAGGTGCTGGTGGAATGAGGAGCTAGATTGAGGGCGATGTTGTAGCAAACTGACCTGCCCTCCAGCCAAGATGCCTCTGGATATGACTGTCACAAAGTCAATTATTGGGATTTGGAGATTCCGCTGCTGATGTCCATGGTGAGGTGTCTCAAAGAGGGTGGCCTGAGATGACTCCCCCTCCCCCCCCCCCACAGCATGTAAATATACCCCTGAGCAACATGGGAAGCCGAGCAGAAGTGAGTATAGTCAGCCATTAGTTACGGAGCACGGGGCCATACTCAAATGTGCTGAAATTCTTATTTACACCCCAAAAATCAATTTTAGCCTTGTGTGTCAAATTTCCCTGGGGAAAAATAACTGTGATGATGCGTAATGCGTTCACTGTCTTACATGGCATTTCACAGAAGAATATGTATATAACTAAAATGCCCCCCCCCCCCCCCACCACCCACTGGACAAAAACTGGAGGCTGTTGTGCGTGTGATAAAGCATGCCATAATGTAAACCAATCTTTCATACTGACCTCGGCCTTAAATGATTCTTCTGAAAGCGCTCATTTGTGCACAGGCGATACACGGGGGGGTTTGCTCGGCCACCTGCCGGGGCTCAGCCATGGGGGGAGCCAGACACGGCGGGTCTGAGGAAGGCGTGTTTCAGACTGAAGGCTGACGTATTTGCCGCATCAGAGAATATCGAATTGCACAAATAACTCAGGCAAAAAAAACGCTTTTCAAAGTGACTTTACCTAAATGGCTACGATGCTGTTGCAGATTTGATGCGGAAGCAGTACTGGGACCTCGAAAGGGGCAGGCATGGTGGGGGAGGTGGGGCGATTAATATAACGATAGAATGACAAGCAAATGCCAGGATGCCGTTTCTGAGATGTAGCCTGCTTGTCCAGCTTTCTGAACGGCAGCTTTCTGAAACCACAAATACAAACATACTCACTCCTCGCCTGATGTTTTCTGCATTCATCACAGCGCCCTCTGCTGACCCCGACCTTTGACCTGAAAGTTATTCTGTCCAATAGAAAATGGACGGACATGGGGTATTTTTAGATGTTACTTGAATACAGGCAGCCGGTTCAGACACCTGATCTGACCTACTCGTGCGATGGGGCAGATTTCGGGGCGGGGGGGGTATTTGCTGGTAGGGGGAGCCCCAGGCTGCCCCGCGCCTCCAGACTGCCAACGCAGGGAATATATGCCAAAACCAGAGAAGGCTGGAGCCTGCAGAGGAGATCCACGCAACGCAGGAAGAGCAAACGAATCCTATGATACTGCCCCCGGAAAAACTGGTGAGGTTCCTTCGGGATGAGGGGCCGGCCTATGGGATAAAGACACAGCGTTCTGTTATCATGCGTTTCAGCCATTGTCTTCCTCCGTACACTTATGGTTGCCATACGATGAACTTTCCCACTGATTGAAAGGAACTCACGTCTACCTCTTAGCTTGTGCCCCTATACGAAAAATACCACAAAAGTAGGACCTTCCTGAAATAAAATGCTTAAAATACGCGACATGTGCAAACATGGTCTGGTTTAAGTCCTGACAGTCATGAGATGCTAAGCAAACACAAACCGATTTCTAAAACTTTTGCTTAAATGGATAAACAGACTCAAACCATAAACAAACATGCTCACAGACATACTGATGTGGATTTGTCTTGGAATTATCAGCTTTTCAGAGATATTTCAGAGCCTAATATTTTTTATCTAAGTGGCTTTATTACTGCAAAATGTTTTTTTTAATTGCTGGAAACTTTTATATTACTGTAATTAAGTCATTTTCAGTCTGAATTTTTTAATGTTATGATTTTTTTTATTTCCAAGTATGTAATCTAGCCGGCGTACCACAGACGGGTCGACCTGCAGGGGGCGCAAACTAGCAGTTAAAGCCGCGTTGTGACACCACCCAGCTGTATATTGCGTAATATTCACCTGCTAACCTTTGTAGGAGGTTAATTCTAGTCCCGCACACTCTCCTGTTATTATCGCTTCTGTGCTCTCTTCAGCCCTTATCTAAGACATGTAGAAATTACTTTTTTGTATTTCCAAGCCATTTGTGTAGAACACGGAAATTCAAATAATGGTGTCTGAGGATGAGAGAATCAACAGCTGCTCCATCCATCCGTCATCCATCCGTCATCCATACATCCATCCATCCATCCATCCATCCATCCATCCATCCATCTAATTTCCAATCACTTATGCAATGTAGGGGGAGACCAGGGAAGGTACAACAACGATGCCAGTCCATCACAAATCTTTCATTAAAAATAAATGACTGAGACTTTACAATTGGTTTCCATAGAAAGATCACTTTTCTCTAAGAGTTTTCTCTAATTCTAAGGGGCCTTTTCAATCGCATCTGTCGTCCCACTTGCCACAGACAAGTATCCATCTCTTGCAGACAGGAGTGAGTGATGTTTTTGAAGAATAAGGCTTTTTTTACTTTATGCAGTGTCATGGCTGGTGGGGTGTATTTCAGCAGTAACCACAGATGTAAATGTACTTAATGGGTAGGCCTAGGTGGTACTGATGCATCCATCACTGATCAGAGAAGAATAGCCACTGGTCATCAGCAGAGCTTTGGAAACATTACATTTCTGCCAGAAATCCTGTCCCGGTGCATGAAAATAAAGCAGAATATTATCCCAATCAGAGGCTTATACTGGATCAAATGGTCAGTCAAAATTTGTATAGTTTTGCTTGAACTTTTAAAACCAGAAAATAATTTCAAAATAAAATCATGTACCCTGTGATGCACTGGCATCCTGTCCAGAGTGTCCCCTGCCTCCTGCCCTGTGATAGGCTGGCATCCTGTCCAGGGTGTCCCCTGCCTCATATCCTGTGATGGACTGGCATCCTGTCCAGGGTGTCCCCTGCCTGGTGCCCTGTAATGAACTGGCAAGCTAGTTTACGGAGCTCTGCTAACCAGCTTTCCTTATAAGCTGGCGATTTTTGTGTATCTTACAGCCAACCAAAACAGACAAATACAATCAAGTAAAACACTTCCTCAGAATATGAATAAGAAAGCAGTCCCTGTAGTTTTAAAATGTCTTTTGTTAGGGCAGGGGGAATGTGTGTGTGTACTGCTTGGGTCTAAGATCTACTTGGGTTGGGAGAGCAGCTCCGAATAACTCTTTGGAAAGACCCTTTGGCATTTCTGCGCATGAACCGCTCTGTCTGTTTGCCCTGCACTGATTACAGGGAGTTGTTACTAAGCAAACATGTAGATGATGCTAGAGGGAGGGAGTGAACTCTATGCAATGAGTGATCTCTATGCAGTGAGCAAACTCTATGCAGTGAGTGAACTCTACGCTGGCCTTTTGGGCTCACACACAGATAATTGCACCATGATTATGTTTCGGAATAATCATAAAATAAGATGCATCGCACAGCAAGATGAATAATAGAGCTGCTAGACGACATGACTCGGGATGACAGGAGCGAAAACATCGAGCGAGCATGATGCTGGCAATGTGCCCATTTTGGAAAGATCTCACAGAAGTTATCAGGGATGTGCAGGCCCACGATGGATTAACTGATTGCTTTTCTGCTTGCCGGAAAGTTCCTGAATTTTTTATTTTTATCAGAGATGGTCATTATGTTAGACAATCACTGAACATGTTTTCCTTTCTTCTGAGTATTTTGACTGGGCAAAATATTCCTTTCATTTTGCATGAATGGTCCAGTCTGTGTCCGCAGATGATCATACCTGCCTGACTCTGCTCTGCATTCTCACCTGGCTCTCCCATGCTTCCTAAACTAGCTATGACTATTTTCACTTAGATATCCTAGTCTAGGTTATCCCATCTGCCATTCAAGTTCTTTTAGTTAGTTAATGTTGTACAGCTCTAACTACATTAAGATTCACTTAGACCAAGCAGAGTGGAATTTGTAGAAAATGTGCCCTGTCAGATGCCTGTTTTTGCAGACAGCTGAGCTCACAGATGCCTGCTATCACAGACAGCTGAGCTCACTGACACCTGCCCTCATAGTCAGCTGAGCTCACTGACACCTGCCCTCACAGTCAGTTGAGCTCACAGACACCTGCCCTCACAGACGGCTGAGCTCGCAGATACCTGCCCCATAGATAGCTGAATTCGCAGATGCCTGCACTCACAGTCGCCAGGCCTCACAGACAGCTGACCTCACACATGGCTGACCTCGTAGACACCTGCCCTTGCAAATGCCTGCCCATGCAGACACCAGCCCTCACAGACGCCTGACCTCACAGATACCAGCCCTCGCAAACGCCTGACCTCACAGACTCCTACCCTCACAGACACCTGACCTCACAGACACCTGTCCGTGGTAGCACAGAGTGAGTTGAAGTGGTAGGCTCATGCAGTGCCATCCATGAGCTCAGAGATCAGACCCATGCCTAGAAAATCTATCCAATGTAACAACTTGTGTGACAACAGGCTGCCCGCATGCAAATAGCCCGTCTTCATGTGCACCACCAGGCTGACGTTGCCTTTAAGGCTCAGCTTGGGCACCGTGCTAAAGCTAGCTTGAGTGCATATAAAAATTATGCTTGGTGGCACCATTGATGTGGAGCTCACCTTAAAATGAGCATGATGAAATCACACAGTGTCTGTGGGCATGAACATGAGCTGAAGAGACAGCATGCTACACAGCATGGAACCTGGGATCCGTCCCACATTAGCAGAATTTGCTTCTAAGCTGACAGATATGTGAATGAGTTCCTCTCCCCCTCATTGATGCACATTCCACTGGCTGAGATCTTACAGGTGTGTCATGAGTGGATAGAACTGCCTTTCGCCTTGGCTCAGCTACACACTGCACGAAGCAGTGCAGCTACACACTGCACGAAGCCTCCAGCACACATATGTATGCAGTGCTCCACCCCCTGTTCTACGCTGTTCTGCGTAATGGCGGGCGACACCCAGAGGGGAACGGCGGGGGGTTGGTGGGGTGCCATATGCTGTCATTTGATGATTACTACCTGTTGTTTATTTTATTTATATTATTTTATTTATGCAAAGTAATGTTCATGGGCTGTTAGGCTGGTCTCACGCCTGTGATCAGGGCACAGGACACAGTCAGCGAATGACCTGCGGAACGGACCAGAAAGCCGTGCCAGATGACATCATCGCAATGGCGGGATCAGGCATGTGTACAAAAATGTCGTTGCCTGGGGAGGCGGGGTATACGAGCTCCATTGGGGGGAGAGCCACAGTCTGTTTTTAACGGAAAAACACAGTGATCTGGATTGAATAATAATAATGTGAAACACATTGTGTCAGGTGTTCTTTCGGTGTGGTGAAATCCCGTCATGGATGCTTGATTTCCATGAGGTGCACTGCTACAGGAGAGGGAGCAGCGTGGTATGGAAGGTGACCTTTCACTGAAGTGCATCGTAAGAGCCGTTCTCCGCTCTGGAGTCTGCTTGACAGCTTCTACGCAGCCACCGGAACACAGTCTCAGGAAGGCAGTCCCTGGAACGGCAGAGCTGGGCGCCAGTATCCGTCTCCGTATGCGTGTCATTGTGCGAGTCTACATGCAGGTGTATGCATGCGTGTAAGAGCCGAGACGCCATGCTGCTTAACATGCTGCATGAATCAGCTACACACTGAATAATATTAATAGTAATAATGATGATACATCTTCGAGAGCTTTTAAAGATCTCAAAGATGCTTAAACAGAATAAGATTAAGTAAACAGATAAGAAAAAAACTGCAAAACATTTTGGATATGGAAGGTATAATTAATATATTGAATATTAGGGTCCATGATCAGTGTATAACTAATGCCAGTAAATATGACACAGACACACACACACACAGGTTTGTGATTACATGTTTGTGGGCACTTTGTGCAGTCGTGCTGGTCTTTTATTTAAGGGAGAGCAGTCAGTGATATTGCTGTTCAGTTGAATTATTTGCTTATTTTGCGTTATGTTTTGACTTTATTAAAAACCGTTAAATTTGAATGTGTGACGGAATTTAAGCTGTAGGCTTAAGCTGTAGGCCAGCACAACACACTGAACGCAGGGAGCAATAAAGAGGTGCGGGACCTTGCAAAGTTGTAAGTAAATGCAGCTTGACTTGGAAAGGTATGTCAAAAAACGAAATGGTGTTTTTGGGTTAAATTTTAATCAGATTTATGGCAATCTATGCCAATCTGTGTCACTGTATAACAACACAATGTATATATAATTTATGACAAAGTAACACCTACTCCTGTGAAGTAAGGACCCTCCCAGCGCTAATGTCTCCTTGTGAGGTACAGACCCTCCCAGCGCTAATGTCTCCCTGTGAGGTACAGACCCTCCCAGCGCTAATGTCTCCCTGTGAGGTACAGACCCTCCCAGCGCTAATGTCTCCCTGTGAGGTACAGACCCTCCCAGCGCTAATGTATTCCTGCAAGGTACAGGCCCTTCAAGCGCTAATGTCTCCCTGTGAGGTACAGACCCTCCCAGCGCTAATGTATTCCTGTGAGGTACAGACCCTCCCAGCGCTAATGTATTCCTGCAAGGTACAGACCCTCCCAGCGCTAATGTCTCCCTGTGAGGTACAGACCCTCCCAGCGCTAATGTCTCTCTGTGAGGTACAGACCTTCCCAGCGCTAATGTCTCCCTGTGAGGTACAGACCCTCCCAGCGCTAATGTCTCCCTGTGAGGTACAGACCCTCCCAGCGCTAATGTCTCTCTGTGAGGTACAGACCTTCCCAGCGCTAATGTCTCCCTGCAAGGTACAGACCCTCCCAGCGCTAATGTATTCCTGCAAGGTACAGACCCTCCCAGCGCTAATGTCTCTCTGTGAGGTACAGACCCTCCCAGCGCTAATGTCTCTCTGTGAGGTACAGACCCTCCCAGCGCTAATGTCTCCCTGCAAGGTACAGACCCTCCAGCGCTAATGTATTCCTGCAAGGTACAGACCCTCCCAGCGCTAATGTCTCTCTGTGAGGTACAGACCCTCCCAGCACTAATGTCTCTCTGTGAGGTACAGACCCTCCCAGCGCTAATGTCTCCCTGTGAGGTACAGACCCCCTCGTGATGTCTCTCTGTGAAGTACAGACCCTTCTAGGATTTCTCTTCATTTTTTTGCTTCCCAATCCACTCCAAGGGACTTGCAGGAAGATAGTGATGACCACAAACATTCAGAGACACGTAACGGCTCCTTCCCCATATTTTACATCTGAAATGCAGCAATAATTGGGAGAAAATAAAGGTACGGAAAGTCCCTCCGGTGTGCAAACGGCAGCTGATTAATAATGACGACAGCCCTCGCCTGTGAATCCATCCATTAGGAAGCGTTCTTAGAAGTTCATCCATTCTGTGGCTCCGGCAAACGGCACAATCTGTTTCCATCAGTGTACTGCTGCCGCCCATGATAATTTGGTTCATTGTGTGGAGGACAGTTTAGGAAGTCGCACAGAAGCATAATGAATTATAGGCACTTGCATACCGTCTCCTCATATGGGGACTTATTTATTTCTTATCGTTCCTGGTAGCACGTGCTTCCACAGACCTAACGTGGCTCGAACCCAGGCCTCTGGAGGAGCTGTGTAGAGTTCATTGGCAGGGCTCTGCATAAATTGTAGTTCCAACATGGTGCCCATGTGGCCCTCCATCCCCCACACTAATTAACGGTGTGGATTGGGGTGACAGCAAAGTATTGGGCTGATCTTAGATCACCCCGCGATTAACAGACAGGAGGAAGGGGCCACCACGCTTCCAACCTGTCGTTACCATAACAACGTGTTACTACCATGTTGTTGACTTAGGGGCTCAACCAGTGGGCCTGTTCACCTACTGGCCTTGGAAATCCAGCAGATGTAGTCAGTGGGTAACTAGAAAGATGTTACCCTGTGCTTCCGTATTGGGTCTGTTATGCTACGTCTATACTCTAGCTGATCATGTGAGCTTGCGGTGATGCTTTACAGAAGGCTGCAATGAACCTGTTTAATTTCCCTGAGCTCGCTGTCGTCCATGAGGCACAGGGTGCTTTACGCCTGGTGATGGGCTTACTGATGGGCCCTTTTGCGCAACAGTCCTGCGGGGCTGGGTACAGATGTACCGTCTGCATTTAAAGAAGGGCCCCCCATGGACACAAACTGCTAGCGCAGGTTAACAGACAGGCCTCTCGTTAATGAAGTGTGCTGCTGCGTTTTTATACATGGGGGGGGGGGGGGGGGGGGGGGGTCTATTCCCGGTTCCCGCTCTCCCCCAACTCTGAGGGGATGAATAGATAACGCTGACGCCAGGCGTTTTGTCAGGGGGATAATAGCCCACCCGCGTTAAAAGCTCTACATCTCATCTCGGTTTGGCGGCCCCCGCGACAGCCCATTTATACACCTCAGCGATAAGCCCGGGGCGAGGCAGCGGGTCGCTCCGTCTTCAGCTACACGCATGCTCCCCCACACGCGTGTACAACGGGGCTAGCTAGGAGACCTCTCTGCATAATGGTACCAGGTCCAGCGTGCTCTTTTGCTTCCATGTCTGTCCTGGTGCCATTCTGAAAAGATATGAGCCCTTAAGGTTTAGCGCACACGCTGGCTAAGTAGGACTTCCAGCTCCCGAGCCTCCAGTAACATCCAGCACCGAGGAGAGCAGTTAGCATCCTGCGTGTGTGCTCTTGCTGAGAGAGCCTCATCTCCTTAATCCATGCCTGTTGGAGCCGTGTCTGGCTTCCATCCCAGCTCCTGCAGGTCACTGCATTTATTCACAGCCCATGTGTTGGTCGGTCCCACGCAGTTGCAATGGCCTGTTGCTTAACGCTAGTAAATTTAATCCAACAATCGTGGCAAATAATCCCAGAACGGTATGGGAACTGAGCAGTACAGATCACATACTGTGTTTAAGGATAGTAATACATCATAATTTTGGTTCGTCTCAGTTGTAGTTAGTGGTTCCTACATGATCCTAATTTCTTTTTAGTATAAACCCAGCATAACAAAAGGCTGTAATCTGGAAGGTACATTAAAGACCTTTTGTCCTGTTCCTTCATCTTTTTCTGGGACTGGTGCCATGTCATATTGCCAAGACGGCTGATAACCTGTTAGAGAGCATAAAGGCGGAGAACTGAGAGCTACTGAATCATCACTTAAACCATGTCTCTTTCATAGAATCCAGTGCCCCCCCCCCCCCCCCCCCCCCCCGTTTCCTGTAGCGTGTTGCGTATCTGTGCAATAAGTGCATGTCACCAGTTGGTTGCGTGGGGCTGTTGTTGATTTCTCGTAGACATGTTCACGCTTGTTCACCGGTGCTAGGATATCAAAGCTCTCACAGGAAGTGACAGGCATTGTGGGAGAAGAGGCCACTCCTAGATGCTGCCCAGATCAGCGGGCTGTCTCTTCCCTGGATGTACACTGCATGCATTCGCCTAAAAGACAAAGCCTGTAAAAGACGTCGTGTTTTTTTTTTTTTTTGTTATGTTTCCACGCAAAAGTGGAACCAGCAAATGTAACTTGAAATAATTTTTTCTTTAAAAAATATTGATCGATATTGTCTTTTAAAGATTGAATAAAGCTAGTTAATATTCTGTTTGCAAGTTAGTTGTGCCCCTGATTTACATAGATATTGTAACAAAACATACATCTATGGCGAGAAATTTATTTTTTAAAACAATTAGCATGAATTACCCAATATTTTGTACACTCAGTGGTCACTTTAATATGTATATCTAGCTAATACTGGCTGGAACCCATTACATCAGGTGCTTGTTGTTATTGTCCAAACAATGCAAAGGTTGTGGGTTCTAATCCCAGGCAGCCCACTGGTCTAAGTTGCTTTTGATAAATGACTCCTTTTATGTGGTATCCCTAGCCTGTGCTGGGTAGGGCCTACTTTATTTGGTACTTTTACAGTATACGTAATATTCATCGTTTACTATCATGTATTGTTAAATGTTATATTATTCTTATCATTTAATGGAAACTTTAAGCAACTATGTTGAGCTGAGCTGTAATTTTAATGTTACAGCGCTGTGCCTGCTGTCACTGTTATTATGACAAATCTTGTTTGATCGCATATAAATGAACGTGTTTTAAAAGTATATTGCTGATTGATTTATTTTTATCTTGGATGTGTGCCTTTCATACAGCTGAATGGACTATCTGAGTTGTCGTTTCTTTTTGCGTTCCTCTCCGCCTGAGATGCTGTCAGACGCTTCACACTGCTGTGTGTATTGCTGCCTTGTCAATATTGCTTCTGTCATGCATAGTGGCTGGCTTCCCTAATGTAAAAGGATAAGAATGGCCTTCATGATATATTTTCAATTCATTTCTTTAAACCAAACAAAAAATTTATGATATTCGTTTATGTCTCATACATTATATGGCATAAAAAGCCATAAAATTGCTTGTCTTCATGTTTGGTTACATCTGTTACCGCAACTATGAACAAAATTGGGATCATGAGATACAGTAATCTTTGCATGCTAAGAAAAATGAAGCTAATGTTAAGCAGCTAGCCAAGATCAGTACTGTCATCTTCAGGAATAAACATATAGAAACACTAGTAGTTTGTGCATTATTCTTACCACTGACAAATTGATCTTTGCAAACTGTTCTTCGCAGTGAGATCTGCTCTTGGGATGCTATATAACCATTGCGGGCGGTACTCGCTAGATAAAACTCCAGCTCTCCTGTCTGGATTGATTGTAGCATACCGGCTAACCAGGCAGTCACCGACTCTCATCGAAATCCCAACAGCTTCCAACAGCTTCCTATGGCCAAAAGTCAACGTTGTGTGGTCCAGACCTCAGCAAGAACTTAGCAAGATCTCAGAGAGACATCAACGAGACCTTAGCAAGACCAAAGAGAGACCTCATTGAGAACTTAGTGAGGTCTCAGTGAGACCTCAGCAAGACCACAGTGAGATCACAGCGAGATCTCAGTGAGACCTTTGCGAGACCACAGTGAGCCTACAGCGAGACCTCAGAGATCCTTCAGTAAGACCACAGCCAGACCTCAGTGAGATCACGGCAAGACCACAGTGAGACCTCAGCAAAAAATTATTGACACCACAATGAGACCACAGAGATCACAACAAGACCTCAATGAGACCATAGCAGGACCACAGTGAATCTACAGTGAGACATTGCTGGGTGATTTTCCCACCTGCCATTTCTCTCACTCCTTCTTGGAATCAGATTTTCCTGACTGCTGTTGGATGGATTCTTTTCCTTTTAAAGGTCTGTTGTTCACTTGAATGTCACTTAGCCCTGAACAGCGTGGTTTCCCAAAATTGCTACAGTGAAAAGCGTTTAATCTTGATGTTTGATAACAACAGGATGTTAACTTGACCTCCTTATTTGCACTTCTGCATCTGCTGGATCCCAGTATCTAGTTTGCGTTTGTAGTCGTTGCTGTTTTGGGTCTAAACTGAGGATTTCTTTGCTATCAATGACATGTAAGAATTCTGGCCTCACGAGGATCATCATGGTCTCACGAGGAGGCCTCAGCCTAAAGCTGATGTTTTCACACATTGTACCCTGAGTGTTACCACAGGCTTGTGAAACTAGTTTTAAATGTCATGTATCGATATAAATACATGGCAGTTGCTGGAAGTGTTTTGTTGTGGCACTTTGTTTGGGCCAGAGTCCCTGGAGATGACAACAGAAAGGTGGAGAAACAGCCATATTTCAGGAGCGGCTGCTATTTATGGGTGCAGATTTGGGGCGATGCTTAAAACGCTCCCTACGGACATCAGCCTTTTGAATGTCCTGCTATCCGTACATAGTAACCGACACCGGAGAGATTCAACAAGCCCCATGCATCTGAATAGCTTGAAACTGTATTAATAGTTATATTTATTGCATACAACCCTCAATACAATGCAATATATTCATTATTTTCATTTACAAGAGTGAATATAGAGTCATTGTTAGTGATTTAATTTTAACCTCATCCTCCCTGTTCTCCAATGTTTTAGCCGATCCAATTTTAGCCAAATTCTCCCTGTTCTCCAGTGTTTTAGCCAGTCAGATATTACCCTCATTCTCTCTGTTCTCCAATGTTTTAGGCTGTTTGATTTTAACCTCATTCTCCTTGTTCTCCAATGTTTTACCCCATACAATTTTAGATACATCCTCCCTGATCTCCAGTGCTTGGGCCTGTCTTACTCTCCAGTCAACCTTGGCGTGTTTTTGAACTAATGGGGGGTGGGGGGGGTTCGAGGTGCAGAGTTCCCAGAGGGAACCCAACAACAACACGGTGAGAACATCGAACCCTAATCCCAGAGATGTGAGGCAACAGTGCCAACCACTACACCGTCATGCCACCCCTAACAGTAATACACACACACACACACACACACACACACACACACACACGCAGACACACACAGACACACACACACATGCAGAGATGTTCTCACCTTATTCCACAGAAAGGCAACATTGAATAAGAACAGTTGTAAGTAATATATGCAGATCATCCATTATTGATATGTTTTCTGCACCAGATCATTTCGTATGGAACTGGAGTATTTTTCCAAAGTTCCAAGCATGTTGCCATTGTTATGAATTTGCTTTCAGCAGATCTTTCCCGGGGGCCGTCGCTTATCACATCTCCTGTCTGGGAGTGTGCATGTGCGCCGGCCTGCCTACCAACCTGACACCAGACCCACCGCCAAATAAATAAACATAGAATAAAGCAGGTGGCAAAAAGCTGCCACGCAAATTCGAATGGAATTAGCGTCACAGTGGGAAGCGAGCATTGAGAGCCCATTAAGAGTGTAGAGGGCACTTTTGTGACGGTTCCTTAATAAACAGCAAACCGGGAGCTTAATGCAGTTCAGGGTAACTTGATGGTAAGTAACAATGCTGAGCATTCCCAGTAACGAGTCAATTAGGGGAATCACGGGGTCGCTCTGATTATATTAATGTTTCCTTTGCTCAGGCTGCCTGAATAAACACCAAGCGCTGGCAGTAGAGATCTGGATGTGGCTGCACATGCACACGCATGAACGGAGATCCACATTTACATGACAATACTGGGTTATATGCCGTTGCAGGTCTGACTGAAGCGATTAGTGGGGGAATTTGAACATAAATGGTCGTATTAAAATGCTGTTTCCGTTATTGCTGCATTCAGCTTTCTGACTGAGTTTATAACTGCATCCGAACAGGAAAACACAGTATAACGATCGGAGATGAAAATCCAATATCCTGTGGTATGAAGTTGTGGAGTTCCCACATCGCAGGCTCCTTGTATTATTTCTGCTTGATAAATGAGATATATTATAGAATAAGCACCTTCTGCAGGATGTAAACATGATGTATATTAAGCAAAACTCATCAAATTTCATTCATTATCAGGGCAGTATAAGTAAACAAGACAATGACAGGTTAGAGAAGTTGGGGAATGACTTTGAATGAGCTTTCAATGAGCCTGACTGTGATTGTGAATACGAGGGGCATCGGGGAAAAAACACAGAAATGAAAAAATAAAATGAAGTGCAGCACTGTGCAAAATATTTAAACGCTATTTATCTGGGTAGTAAGTGCACATTTTCTTAGAACAAAAAAATATAATTTAACATAAGAACATATGAAAATTACGAGTAACACAATAAAAACTAGTAAAAATGCAACATCGCTGTTCTCCAAAAAGTTACTGATATCCACTTGGATAGCTAGATGAACACCACCTCAGTTCCCAAACTTCTCCTCAGTGGCACCCGAACCATTCTATGTATTTATTAAGTAACTTAATTAGTTAAAAAAGTCAACGAGATATTGAATAGATATATGAGGTGGGCTAGTGGTCATGTCAAAAATTACACGGGTGTATTGCATGGTTGCTGGAAATAATAGGGTTATTTTAGCAGAGGTTTTGAAATGGCTAAGCTGACACACTTTGCCAGGTATAACAGTATAGTTTTCCACCCGCATGACAGTTATTTAAACATAATTATTTTTTTGGCTGCCTAAGACTTTTGGCCAGTACTGTATATCCATTTTTCTTGATTTCTGCAAATAATAAAATCCTCTAACAATGACAATGCTATGTGACAAAATTTCTGGTCATTATTAGTTTAGGTATCAAACTATCACGCCACGTGTTTCCTTCCTGCGGAATCCCTGTATCCCTCATATCAGGCCACGCAACGGTCCTCCCATTAACGAGAGAGACAGGAGACCATTCTTTGTGGCCAAGAACGCAAGTGTTGCATTGTAGGGCACACCTGATAGGCTTTAAGATAATGGTGCAATAATATACCACAGCAAATACGCCAGATAACTTCATAGTTTTGCGATCACTGTCCATAACGGTGCCTTTTGCTATTTAATGCCTTTCTGTCGTGACACAAATGAAACGGATAAAACGAATTAAGTGCATGTTTCTTATCTTTCATTAAGAATCTCTGCGTTACTGCAGCCAGTTCAGTTCAGTGCAGAGTGCGAGGATGAAACATACACCAACAGGAGATTATAGTCAGACAGAATCATTTTATCTTATTGATCAATTTTGTTTATTAGTTATGTAACATTTAGTTCTGAAACTGTACCCTAAACAGTGTTAGTCTTGTTTTAAATTATAAAACCTTTATTGTTGCATTTGACTGTTGCATTTGTTCCCATTGTGATGTCCCCCCCCCCCCCCCCGTCGGGGAAATTCGGTTCCCCCACAATGTCAAACTCCTTCTGATGCTACTGATGAACACCCACATTTGCAAACGCTGTGCTTCAGGCTGTTACCCACTCCCTCCGCCTTAAAGAGACAGGTGGGGACCCCAGAGTGTGTGTGAGGGGAGAGGTACACGCCAGCCCTCATTCTCATCTGCGTGTCTGAACGGACAAGGGGGGGAGGGGGATGTCAGGCTTGTAATCCAATCAGCGTGAGCCGGGAGATCAAATCAGCGGAGGGTCTTAGAAATGTGCCTCTATGGACCTGCCACACGGGGCGTCTCGTCGCTGTTCCTGGGGTGTAGCGGGGCAGCGCGGCCCATTTTCACTATCTCAGAAAGTAAAAGGACTGCAGTACATACTGGGGCGGGGGGGGGGGGGGCGGGGGGAGTGTGCTGGGGAGTGTCTCAGAATTCCTATACTCACTGGGGCAAACTGGGGTCACAAATGAATTACCATGATTGAGCTTCTTTAGGTGATGATGCAGTTCCCTGCTTGAACTGTCATAAACATGTTATAACGCCTATAAGCAGCCTTCATAGCCAGACACTTGGCATGGTACAGCAACACCCTACATGACAAACCGAGAGTGTTGCCTCACATAGTGTTGGACTCAGTAATGACATGAGAGCACATCACATTATGAAGGTTCCTGTAACTTTTTTTGTCTAAGCCCCGCCTTACTCTCCTTTAAGACACATGCACGCACATATTTACAGGTAAAAGCAGAGCTTGGAGTCTGCGCGCGGGGTCAGGGCCTGTACCCAGTACCCCCATTATAAACTCTCATTGCTAGTTGTTCAGTCAAAGACCTTTGAAATCATGAAGCGTTCGGAAATGAACATGAAGTGGTCTTAGGGAGGAGCTGTGAGAGTCTGTATACATCTCCTTCATTATGCTTAATTTCCACATCCAGACCTGCACCGATGGCCATGATGGCTACAGACACGGCTGGGCCGCGATTAAATTTCAGCCCTGGCCTTTGGGGCCTCCGATGGCCCCATGACAGGGGCCTAGCCAGACCTTTTATGCGGGTAATATTTTTATGAACCTCGGCAGCCCTTGGTAAATTTTGCAGGCTCACATACTCATTGGCTGGTATGCCAGACGGCTAATCCAGTCACGGCTGCAGCCAGTTCTGGGTCACCTCCCGCTATTTGGGGTGTGACTGCGTGGGGACCGGCCCTGGAACTGTGCCGTTAGCTGACCAACGTGCAGCCTTAGACCCCAGACAGCGAGGCTGAGGTGGGGCCACACTATACATCAAAATCATTCCCTGCTAAGCGCTGTGTCAGAGAGACCCCTAAGCAGCGCACCTGGGGGGCAGAGTGTCAAATAATCCTTAATAAATGACATCTGTGATAAGCGGCTGCTGCTGCGGAATGCCACTGAGACGCACATAAAAGCCAGCAAGCGGGGAAATTCAGCTGATTCATCACAGAGAGTACACAGAAAGGGCTGTTTGTCTCTACTGAAAACCTGGTTGCTTACAACAGGAGCTAAAATACCTGCATAGCAGTAATACTAAGCCCTGTATTGTGTTGTCTTTCTTTTAACCATATTTGTGCTTGACTGCTTCACTGCTGTTTACTGCTAAAACCACACTGACTGCAGTATATAAGAACGCTGCTTCTCTTGTTGTTTTTATCTTTGTCGTGTGATTTTGCCTCCTCACTGGCTACATTCACTCTACAATACTTCTTATGTTGATCCCACATGAGCGTGGAGGCCCTCTCCCTGGGTCATTGCAATGGGAATGGCATTACGCAGAAGCAATCCCTCAGTAGGAAGGTCCTTCATTTTCTCTGCTTCTCTGTTCCTCGCCAAGGACCCTCAAATGGAGAAGACTGATTGGGAACACTAAGGAAAGCAAGAGGGATACAGACGGGGGTCAGGGAAGCACAGACCCGCATCTGTCGGGGGGGGGGGGGGGTGAGGGTGGAGGAGTCCTGTAAGTGTGGTGATGGTCTGGAGTGACTGGCACAGAATCACGTCTGGCACGGGAGGTGCAGATGCATGAGAGGGCACCATAAGCCAGACGTGGCACAACAATCCGGGATCGGGGGGGAGGGGGCATCCAGGTTGTCTATGCCAATATTTTTATAACACCAAGGATCTGGTTGCGAGTGAAGTTCAGGGGTGTTTCACAGGCATGTAAAATGGCAGGTTTCTGCGAAAAGGCAGATCTCGAGGTGAACGCCTCCTCAGAGCAGAGTGGCATGCCCTTACTGTACGTGGCATGCGGCTGTAACAACATGCCCCACCCGCACTGGCTGTGAAGACCAGCTTCACCTGCACCCTAACCGACAGCATCCCACCAGGCGAGCGCAAGGAGCAGATGCTATTAACATTACACATCACACGAGAGGGTTTTTCTGCGTGTGGCAGCGGAGGATCAGGTATTAAGCTGAGGCGTGCGTGAGGGAGGCAGGCAGGCACACGTGCAGCTCGAGTGCTCGAAATGGCCGCCAGATGCAGGGCTTTTATCTGAAGCATGTCTTGATCCACGCTCAGCACATTGCAGTATTTCCACATGCAGTTTCCAGCGACGCAGGAACGGGGTGAAACTTAATCGAAAGCTGTTTGCTAGGAACCCTGGAGAAGCTTTGAGGATCAGCCTATTTACGCCTGAAGATGGTCTGCATCTGCTTAACTTTCCTGGCCTGCATATCACGCAGACATCAAGCATATTATCCTGTTCCGCAAATGTAATCCATTACAAGCATCTTTGTTAGATTTTTGCTGTCTTTTTTGGCAGATTACATTATCAGCACGTGACTGTGTGTTTTTATACTGAACGGCTGCTACAGGTAGAGTATCGGTCCCTATGTAATAATAGTGACATCTGTGGGATTTTAGTGACACCTCCTGCATGAAGAGTCTGGCCTGACCAGAAAGGGGGCTGGTTATATGGGGCCATGAGTAGGACAAGGAGAAGCCGGAGGCACTTCAGCTCAGGGTCTGAATTTAGCCGTGAATAAACAGTGTGGAGACAAAATGTAAATAGGCACAGGGTGTGAAAGCAGCCAGCGGAACGGGACTGGCTGTTTGGAATGTCACTCAACTCTGAAGTCTGAATGGGATTGGTTGTTCAACATGTCACTCAGCTCTACACCCAGCTCAGACAGAAAAAGAAGAAAAAGTGTCAGGATGCACTGAGACCAATTCCCAAGAAGAGCCTGGTTTCCGGAGGAAGATCTTCTGCTTTTCTTCATACTGATAAGGCAGGTTTATTTGCAGGCAAGCTCTCAGCTTCGGCAGCAGATTTGAATTAGGAATGCAAGCACAGCCCTGTGCAAAGATTGTATAATGCAGCCTTTTTCCCAAGGAGGCTCTGGGGGTATCATGTTCTCCTCTCCCCCTCAGTTACAATATCCGTTTAACTTGCTCCCTGCGGGGTACGTGTGCCGCAGAAATCAGAGCAGATATTGAGATGGAATGCACGCAGGAGAATATGTGTCTGGACTGGTGAAGGCAGGGTCCGTTGGAGATGGCAACCAGAACATGCCAGAAAAAAATAAACCGGAAAACAAACATGCAGAGAGACTGACACACTCCACCTCAGCTCACCTGTCACAGCTGTGAGAGGCATACATTTTTAATGTAAATACATTTTTTCTATATAATTCTCAGGACTGGAGTAAAGTTACGTGTTGCAGTTTAAGGCTCGGACTGTGTTAATTTCTTGGAGGTAAAGGTCAATGTGCTTATGGTAGTTTGCTGTGTGAACATACTACTGTCCGTTCAGTGCCTAAGCCTGCAGTATGGCAGGATTGGAACCCAATACTGCAAAGTAGCAGGAAGAGAACCAAACACTGCGATTTAGCAGGAATGGTACCCAAAAAACTGCAGTGTGGCAATAAGTGAACCGAATACCTCACTGTGACAAGAAGATAAGCCAATGCTGTTGCTTCATAGGAAGGGAATTGGACACTGCAATGTGGCAAGAACAGAACAGTGCAATGTGTCAAGAAGAGAACCCAGCACTGCAGTGGGGCTGGTATGGAACCCAACACTGCAGTGTGGCAGGAATAGAATCTACTACAGTATGACAGGTAGGGAACCCAACACTGGAATATACTGTAGCATGAAGAGAAGCTCTCACTGCTCTTGGAAGCTCCGCTCTCTCCTTTATTCCCTCCCCCTTCCTCAGAGACTCATTGGTGGGTGTTGGAGAACTTCCCAGGGCTGTGTACCTGTTTTGATTTCATTCACTGGGTTTTCTGTATTGTCTGCTTCCAAACCACAAACAGGAAAATGCAAAGGCAGCCAAGTAAAACCATGAACATAAATGAACCTGAATCTGAAAGTAGTCTGCATAAATAACAATGTGGACAATGGGCTACATTTTTGCAATACCCACTGTTATTTGTGATTCCCACAGATAGTTTTGCACTTAAAAATGCTTGTAAAAAGGAGTAACCAATTCCTATTTTTGTATCTTACAAGGCTTTAAGTAAATAAACCTCAATTAAACGCAGTGAGGTGCCAGATCTGAGTAGCATGCCGTGTTCTTAACTTGGCTGTGTGAGGCAGACATCTGTGGAGACTGAGATGTAGTGACAGACTTTCTCATCTGTACAGAGTCATCATGAGGGAAATCAAGTCACAACGAGGCAGTTTTGGGTGGCCAGGAACCTCAAGCTGGAGTCAGAAGTGATCAGATCCTGGAGGGAGGGAAGGAGGGAGGATGGCTAGCAGAGTGAGACTCGGATAGACGCTGCAGGTTGGTCGGCCATGTTTACCTTTAGTTTTTTGGCAAGAAATGTGTCATCCTGGGTGAGCATGTGGGTTTGCTTTTATTAGACCTTAGGAGATTTCCCTGGGTAAAGAGAATATCCCAAAGCACGGTGACAGTCTCTATTTAATAAAGTCTTATGAAATGCACTAGTACAGAAAGAAGCCATCATGCAAACACATCATGATGAATGTAATTATTGCAGCGAGACGCATGGGTTGTGGGGAATCTTGTAGCTTGCAAGTGACCGGTCATTCTCTAGCGTCTGAAGAGAGTGTTGTGAACTGTGCACTGTGTACAGCCAGCTGAATACAGCTCCTGCTCACAGGATCCTTCATTTCTCCTGCAAACATCTATCAGGGGTGGACATTTCAGGTCCAGAAAGTAAAAATCCAGACCAGGATTTTGTTTTAACCAACCACTTATGGTACTATATGACTGTGACTCTTCATGCTCAACTGGTTGGTTGAAACAAAATCCTGGTCTGGATTTTTAGTTTCTGGACCTGAAATTTCCACCTCTGACATCTATTCTGTACATCTTCCACTGCCGAAGACCTGCTCCAATACTAAGAACAGAAGTAAAGAGGAAGGTTAAAATCCCTGGATGTCGTTCTTGCACGACCTCAAATATTAAGGATCGGTTGCGTCCTCATCAACAAGAACTATCCCACAATTCACTGCATCCGAAGCTCATTCTTAGGAGGCAGGTTAGCAAGACCACTCTTGCTAAGACCAAAAGTACACTCTCTACGTTCTTGGTAATGCGAAACACCCTTCGTCAGTGATGTCAGGAACTTTTATTAAACAATCGGCGCCGCCTGAGAGCTGGCTTAACCGTCCCATCCTCACCAGGCTGAGACCTTCAATGGCTGAGACTGATGTGACTCTACGTGATTCAGACGTCCGCAGAGCGTCACGGTGATCTCTCCATCGAGGCAGAGAAGGGCACTGCCCTCAGGGATAGAATGTCTAACCTAGTCAATCTGGAATGGACAATCGCTTTGTAATCAAAGCCGGTTGGTGAGGTGCACCTAACCCAGAAGCTGCTCGAAAGAGCTGCAGTCTTTTACAGGCTGGTTACTTTTTACATCTGCAGAAAGGTAATGAACTGAATATGCTCTCTAGTAAAAAAGAAATTATCATCAGTTTTACATTTTGGGATTCTGCTTGTAATGCACCTCTCAGATTTTCATCTATCGATGACATTGGTAACGATCTCCGTAAGCAGTGATTTGGGAGCCCTGACTCTGCCGCTCCATAGATGATGTCATCTATACAGTGCCTCTATTCAAGGCGGGAGTAAGGGGAGGGGGTCCTGGGTGACAGCCTGTTTAGCAAAAGGTCCCTTCATGGAAGAGACTGGTCTGATTGATACGCCATAATCTGATTGCTAGGAAAGCTGGAAAATGATTGAACTTAAAGGAATTTTCAATGAATCAAATCTGAGTGAAAATATTAATGTCGGCAAGCAGTAATAGTCACCCACAGCACAGCACGCACAGCACAAGTTCTCTGCGAAATGCTTTGATGGGCACAATGCCGTCGGATGTTTTAATAGCCGGGAAAATAACTTTCAGAGATAATGCGAATAATGGTCTCCTCACTGTTTTCAGCATTTTAATAATGCTGTGCTACAGGAATAAAATGAAAATATGAATAATAGATAGACTAATGTAAGAACAATATAACGTGCCACCAAAGGTCTGAGCACAAAGCTTATTTCATTTCTCATTCTTTCATGAAGCTGAAATACAAGGCTTTGTGATGAGAATATCCAGTCCAAGGAGCTCTCTGCTGGTAGCCACGTTTGTGAGCTCTGGCCACCTGGTTCCCAGCTCAGCCCCCTGAAGCTCCAAGCTCAAGCCTGCACCTTAAAGCATAATGACGGAGAAACACAATGTGCTCATTTATGAAACTTCAGCTGGGTTTCCATGGGAACCGCAAAGGTTGGAGATAATTCTTGGTAGATTGGGATGTTATGGTCACAGGAAGGCTAAAGATAAACCTCCTTTGGTTAAAGAGATGTAAGGGGAGCGCAGCGGAGGTGTAAATGTCCGAGGGAGGTGCGGGAGACCCTCGACAAGGTGATAAGCTAGAGATGTCGGGTATTTCGAAGCACGCGTGACCACCTCAGTGAGGAGGTGTATTTTACAGGCGCTGTTTAAGACATGCTCTGTAATTTGATTCTATCAGGACTTCTAAATAAATCCTTTCGTTTAATATGGGTCTCTCGTCTTTTGAGACAGCCATTAGTCATATCCCCCCTCCTCCCGCCATCCATATTTTGCCAGTAAATAGAATGAAACTGAAACAGACAGGAATCTATTTTCCTCCACCCAGATACAATTTGTGCTGGGATTCAGAAAGCCTGGGGATGGGGGGGGGGGGGGTGGGGTGCCCTAAACACTATCTACAGATGGGAGAACTGGGAGTGGGTGACCCAGGACCATGACGAGTGGTGCCTGTGGTATCCCTCACCAGTGTGGTCCCGGGCCGATAATGGAGTGCGATGATTTGTGTGTTTTTTGACGACTGCGATGGCAGTGCAGGATCATTTCTCCCAGGGACTAAGAGAAGGTGAGCGGGGCTGTTTGTGCTCGTTGGTCCGATGGCATCATTTCATATGTCCTGTTCTTTCTCAGCCTGCAGACTTAACATGTACCACGACCCGCTTTGTGGCTTATTTGGCTGCTCCACCCCCGCTGCTGGGTTTAGTTAGGTGGGGGTGTACAGTCTTTTTCACTGAAACAGTCCCTCCATTACCCCTGCCTCCCCTCCGCCACCCCCACCCAGTCCCTGTTAACCCTGAAAATGAAAACCGTGTCCCCAATTAACCCGGGGCGGCTCGCCCTGTCCCACATCACGTGACTCGGCTCCACATCTGCAGCACAAGGACGTGCTGAAGTAGCTCTCCGTTTGGACCCTCTGCTTACTTAATTCACCAATGATTTTATCTGCAGTTTCATTGCCATATTTTTAAATTGTCCCATACGAACAATGACTGGATGCTTCCGGTGAATTCTGTGTAGAACAATGGCGTTTTAAAATCAAGCGCATAAATGTCTCATTAATATAATGATTAAAGTAAAATTACTAATGATTATTTGGTAACAATGTCTCCACGCCCATGTACTGGACACATGGTTGGCGTGTAGATGGATGGATGGATGCAATCAATCGATCGATGGATGCAGGCGCATAACTTTGGGTTGAGCACTGGGGGGTTAAGGTCACCACCTATTTAAAGGGGTCCAGATGGTTGCATCGGTTGGTTTTGATTATTGGGGCGGGGTTACAGTCCCCCCCCATAATTTACGCCTATGGATGGATGGATGGTCATCACGTGCTGTGTGGATGCCAGCTGAACATTTTATTAAATGCACGCCTGACCCATATCCCGGGTCACCGGCCGCCCTTCTTCAGAGACCAGGCTTGTTTGGCTGAATCCTGTTTTCCCGATGGCTGTGGATCGGTCTCCACCGGCGGGCCGTTTCGGCGTGGAGGAGCGTCGTCCTCAAAGAGCGCCTCTCATCTTCAAATTAGTGTCTCTCGAAAACCTCGAGTCTAAAACGGCGACGCACAATAATTTTCTAAGTGCATTTTGCAATTTGGCGGCGACGCCATTACGCGTGGCTTTCGAGGCCACCTCCTCCCTCTAATGCTCCTCCATCGATTCCCCGCCCTCCGCAATCACGCTAACGCCGGCTGAGAGCGCACGCCGTTTTTCCTCGTGTGATTGAAGTGAGACGGCGACTGCCAAGACGAGATGGGGAGTGCAGTCCCGACATGATGAATGGGACTGCCTGGTGGGAATTTATTTAACCTGGAAAAAATAGATGAGAGAGATGCACCGTTGTCATTGAGTTTAGCGATGATGCGAGCTTATCTAACATGGCTGGTGGGTGCCTGCTCAGACTACTGACTCTAAACAGCGGAAGAGCTTCATGCAACAACGTTCTTCACTCGTTCGTCTAACACACACACTGACCCACAGGTTCCTATATACTGTATGTACGCCCTTCTTTGAGCAACAAAAAATGTCCGACTGCCCCTGCATGTGTGGTGTGTACCGTAGCTACCAGGAGAGATTGTAACTTTCAAGTTGCTTTCTGTAATTTAGCCAAAGGGAGTTGTTGGTGTTTATTTTGGTGTGCTGATTTACTTTGTGGTTAACAACAGTCAGAAAATACTACACTTGTAAATATACTGTGACTGTAAATATACTTTAATAATAATAATAGTGAAGTCTACTAAAGGAGCTAGTGAATGATCCTCCTAATGTAGCCTAATAATAATCATACATGAATAACACAAACATGAACAAAGGGCTACCTAGAGCTCTATGAATCTACACATTCATATTACAGTGGCTTATTGTGCGGTTGCATCTGTGGATTCAGAGGTAGGTCTGTGAGGCTTCAGTCATACAGCATTTCCCCTCAGCCCGTCATGGATCGCTGGGCCTCAAAGCCGTCCCTCAAAGCCCCGCTGGGTGATATCGGGTCTACTTTTTGGAGAGCATAATCTCATATTGCTCTGGAAGGCCACTTCAAAGAAAAGCCAGCAGGATTATCTGGTGAGATCCAGTGTCACCTAAAGCGAGGTGTCATTCATTGTGACGGCCCGGGCTCCAAGAGGGACGCCCCCGGCACTCCACATTCATTTCCCTCGTGGGACATTGCTATTGGCTGGGATCGCAGCCAATCATGGCGTTGCAGCCAACGTAATTCCTCCCGGGTCGCTTTGAGTGCCGGCGGTCAGCAGGGGGGAGAAATAAACCCCTGGCCTTCCAGCTTGGGCGGGCCATCGACCTCACTGCTGTCGATAAGCCGGCTGAGATATCAGGGGAGTTTTACCGATAGGTTCTGTTGAATGCCAGCATACGTGCCACACCCATCCCAACAGGCTTCCAGGTTTTGGGTGGGTGGCTTTGCCATCTGTCAATCAGCCAGGTTTAATGCAAAGAGAAGTTGGTTAAACCGACAGGTGGCTGACAGTGCGGACCACTCTCTCCACCTCGGTTACTGAAGACTGGTCCCTTCATTACTGACGGAGCCATTCATTCCTTATTCTGAGACACGCTTCCGGTCTTCAGGTTTTACATTTCGGCCGTGTTACGTAATCCCTAGGGGGGTGCACACTGTTTTGATTACAGATGGCTACCTTAGCACAGCAGCTGTACCAGTAAATGTACTACTGCACTATAATTTTTTATAATCGGTAAAAACAACCCCCCCCCCCCAGTTTTCTGGGTGTTACTTTTGTTTCCTACTAAAATGCTGAGAAATGACGACTAGAGTAATTTGCACACGTTTCCCCGGGAGACAATATCGACACCAAGTGTGTCAATAAACTGAGACAGCCGATGCTTCCTGCTAATGCTGGCAGTGTTTATGAACTCGCCGGCTGTTTTCATATATGCTGTGTACACAGAATCCTTCATTACAATGACTTTGTCACTTCCTCTCTATATTAATTGACTCTGGGAGTTGTTATCCCATTGAATATACTTTCACCTTGCTCTGCTTTGGTCTTTGAAAGTGCTTCGGAATTACTATGGTATTGTCATATAAATAAACGTAAATAACATTCAGTTCATGTCATTCTACACCAAGTCTAACTGAAAGCAAGTTTCTTTTTTTTATCTTATTTCTGTCACAGAAAGGTGAAAACACCTTACCTAGCTACAATTATTTGATACCTAGCTACAATTTGTCACCTAGCTACAATTATTTTTGACATGTAGAAATTGTAGCTCACAGAAGTGCCAAATGAAAGGTCTGAAATTAGTTTTCCTCTTTTGGGAGAGCCTGAAATGCAGGCATATATCATAGATTTAATTTCAGAGAATGGTTAATCCGATGCTAATTGAAAGCTTTCTCGGGAGTTTCTTCCGAGAAGATCACCAGTTAGGTAAATGGAAGGAATATCTAGATCTGTAATTGGGTAGATCATGGACACAGTCACTCAGCCGACAACCATGAAAATGACTAGCAGGGAAAACTTTAACATGCTGGATGAAGGCTATTTGAAGTGCAAATGTGTCATTGTACTAATGTGTGCATCCACTGCGTTAAGGCCTGTGAGCAGAAATGAGAGCCAAACCGTCGCTACAAGCTGAGCACTCAGGACTTGAGCATGTTTGTGGATGGTGTTCAGTACATTATTTATTGTGTTTTATTTGCTTTTTGGTTTTAAGCGCGTCTGATGCTGTGTGAATCAATATTTAGTGGTAATGCATGGCTCATGTCTGGAATAGGTGAATAAGTAACTAGCTGTGAAGCAGGTGGTTAACTAACTGTAAATCTTGGCTAAAATCCACTCTTTATGTGTTCATGTCAGTTGATATGCCCGGCAGGTTTAATTATGTTGTCTGAAGTCGCAGAGCTGCTGGGCTGGACCTGAAATCGCATCCAGCGACATTATTGATTAGCAGTCCCGCTCTCGCATTACAGACACTCTTTAGAGCAAAATGCCCATTTGCGTGTATGAACACGAAACGTGACACACGGTTCCGCAAAAGCGGGGAGGCCGTAATTCAGAGACTGCGGCCGTTTCCCGACTAGTCTTCACACATGTGTGAGTATGTGTAAGTCCTGTGATGGTCCCCCCCGCCCCCTGCCAACAGTACTCATCCAGTGAGAAGAATACTAATGGTGTGTGTGTGTGTGTGTGGAGGGGGGTGTAAGACAAGGCATCTCCTAGAAGCGCTGAAGATGGATGACTTACTGTATATGGCTGTTCCGGCCAGCCACGCGTGTGCCTCCCTGAAAACCGCACGGACCATAAACACGGCATTAGCGGAATAATGAACGTCAGCGCTGACTGATGTGCGGGACGAGGGGCAGAAAAATCAGCCTTTCCCTGCATCCAGCAGCTTGCCTGGTCAATTTACTGCCAGTGAAACACAAAGCAGCTGCCCAAGAACCCGCTGTAATTCCAAGGTGAGGAGGAACGAGCCGGTAATCCCGCCTTTACCCTGAAATCCCGGCAACGGCGGTGTTTTTTACTAACCACTTGCACGGCCAGGTAATGCAACAGCAAATTTGTAATGGATGTAAAGAAGCCATATCTTCAAAGGGCTAGATAAAAGAGACATGCGTCGTCCAGAAAGGATCCTATTTTCTCCTGTGATTGCTTTGCTGTTGCTGGATAATGGCTCATAGGGGAATCATAGCAGGGCATCACTGTCGCCAACCCTTTTAGACAGGAGTACAACCTCTGCAGCTTTGTACCCATTCAGTTTATATAATTAACAGTGACTGGCCCAAAGTGTGCGCGCAGAAAGGTGTGTATGTGTGATTACGGCGCGCTCCGTTACTGCCACGTTTGACATGCTGCTCACTCGCTGTCTTGCGACCGCTGCTTCCTCCTCTCCTCGCCGTAACGGACCCCGGCGGGCTGTCTCACCGCGCAGAGATATGAGCTCAGGATCAGGTGTTATTTATTGACTCATTAATTCATTCATTCACTCATTCTTTTAATTAGTAGCTCGGCTGATTTGTTCATCCAGGGTGAGATGACATAAAATGGTACACTATTCATTATTACAGCTAAATGGCTTTCTAAAGCATCCAGGGAATTTCAGAGGAAATGAGACTGAATGTTGAGAAGCTCCACAGTATGACTGTTTAACAGCTAAAAGCTTTTATGTTATATAATTACCATTCACCAGAAGTAAAGGGAATAATTCAGTCTTTGTTGTCGTCATTTTTAAAACCTATTGCCTCCTATTAACATGTGTGTGCCTCTGTTTATATAAAAATAAGTGTTCATAAAATATAGACAGCACTATGGTGAACTGCAGTCATAACAAATACAGGCAGGACAATAAGTGCAGTGCAGTGAGCTGCATCATAAAATACACAGGCAGGACTACAGGTGCAGTGCAGTGAGCTGCATCATAACATACACAGGTAGGATCACAGGTGCAGTGCACTGAGCTGCATAATAACATACACAGCATGATCACAGCTGCAGTGCAGTGAGCTGTGTCAAAACGTACACAGGAAGGACCGCAGATGCAGTTCAGTGAGTTGCATAATAACATACACAGCATGATCACCGGTGTAGTGCAGTGAGCTGCATCAAAATATACACAGGCAGGATCAGAGTGCAGTACAATGAGGTGAACCATAAAACATACAGCGGGATCACAGGTGTAGTTCAGTGAATTGCATAATAGCATACACAGTAGGATCACAGCTGCAGTGCAGTGAACTGAACCATAAAATACACAACAGGACCAGAATTGCATTGCAGTGAGCTGCAGTCTTACAATACACAAGCAGAATCACCGGTGCAGTGCGGTGAGTTGCATTTTAAGATACACAGCAGGATCACAGGTGCAATGCACTGGGCCACATTATAACACACACAGCAGGGTCACAGGTGCATTGCACTGAGATGCATTTTAAGATACACAGACAGGATCACAGGTGCATTGCAGTGAGATGCATCATAAAGGGCACAGACAGGACTAGAGATGAAGTACAGTGAGCTGCATCATAAGATATACAGGCAAAACCACAGATATAGTGCAGAGAGCTGCATCGTAACATACAGGAGGATCACAGGTGCATTGCAGTGAGATTTTTCATAAAATACACAGGCAGGACCAGAGATGAATTACAGTGGGCTGCATCATAAAGGGCACAGGCAAAACTAGAGGTGCAGTGCAGTAAACTGCAGTTAAACATTTCGCAGGGCCACTGGTGCTTAAGGGAAAAACACTGACATCAAAAGCCAAAAAATGGGTTAACATTCGAAATTAGCTGAGGATTTTGAGATGGACAGGACTTAGGGTTCCTCGTCTGGCTCCAAGGCCCCGGCCCCTGTGACACACTGAAACCACCCCTGCACTGCAAGGGTACAGGCTCAGGGTCCCATTTACAGAACTTCCTTTTTATAGGTTTCTGGTGCCGAAACTGAACCTACTCTGTGCTGAATCCTGCCTTTCATTCATGTAAAACCATGATTTCATACCTCTTCTCTAGCTTTTTATGCTGGCTTTTACACAATCCTACTAAACCCGTGTCGCATTTCTCTGTCTTTCAGTGTGTGTCTGTGTTTGTGTGTGTGTGTATTAGTGTGTGTGCGTGTGCATCGGTTCGATTGCTATGACAGCTGGAGGTAATAAGTCACAGGTTAAGGCATCCATCCTTACACTCCCATCCGGACCATATAGGGAGCTCCAGTGGTATTGATCAGCCCTGAAACCCCAGTGTGCAGCCTGTTTATACTGGGCTATGCAGCCCTTCTGAAGTGATCCCTCTCATTTTTTCTGCTTTGTTTTCTCACGATGGAAACACATCATGTGGCTTTAGTGTGAAGCACAAAATGAGTTCTGGGCAGCCCCAGCTGAAGGCTGAGTACCATTAAACCGCCTTTGCTTAGCATTTTTTCAGATAAACCGTTGTAGTTAATCTGCTCAGGCAAAGACCTCAATATCTATATTACTGAGACGGAATAGAATTCATAAATATGGTGAAAGACAGGTGAATGAGAGCAGTAGCGAGTCCCCTGAGACTTCAAGTGTTCCCTGAACAGCGAGCTAGCTGTAGATCACTGCTCCCATTTTAAACCTGGCTCGGGTCATCCTCCAAAAATGGCTGGAGGCCACGCGGAGACAAGGCAGGCTGGCGTCGGTCAGCCGAGGGAGGGACTAACTGGCCAGGGCGTGCCAGCCACCTGCCGAATGTGCCGTTGCTTTCTGTCACCCATGAATTGCTGATTTTTCCCTCCATCGTGTTGCTGTGCAGTGGTATGCGATTCACACTATGGAAATCATGTGAAAAAGGAAGAAGAATAATATACAGCAGGTAGGAACATGAATCGTACGAAACAGGTAGGAACATGACAAATATGAAAGAGGAACAGGGATCGTATGAAACAGGCAGGAATATGAATAAACTGAAACAGGAACATGAATCATATAAAACAGGTGAGAACATGATAATATGGAAAGGAACAGGAATAATATGAAATGGGCAGGAACATTAATACAAATTGGACTTACTGTGATACAGGAACATGAATGATATGAAATCAAAAGTAATGTGACTAATATAAAAGAAAGTGGGAAAATGAATGTTGAGACGTGGTTTTAAAATATGTGAGAGCAAAATCCGAAGGATGTCGCAACTCCTTCTTCAGACAGCATGATAGACACATGAGAACAAATACTGTGAAGACTATGAAAGAGGGCGATAATAATGTGTCATATAGAGAATGATCACAGCACTCCTCCTTACCATGTGAACGTTTCATTCTTATCACCACTGGTGACACAGGAGTGAAGATGCATGGTAGGGAGCAGTTTTATTGCCCTTAGATGCACCCTAACCCTAAACCTTAGATGCACCCTAACCCTAACCCGCACCCTAGCCCTTAGATGCACCCTAACCCTAACCCTTAGATGCACCCTAACCCTAACCCTTAGATGCACCCTAACCCTAACCCTTAGATGCACCCTAACCCTAACCCTTCCGCAACATCAGTGGTCACCCACTGGTGGCCCTTTAATTAACCGGCCCAAAAATGCTCCACCGCCTCTTGTACTTGTCCTCTTTAGTCCCTGATACAGGTGCCGGCTGTCCTTCCTGACATACGTTGAAGTCTTGATTCTTTGATTCCTTGATTCTTTGACTTTTTGATGCTTTGATTCCTTGATTCTTTGATTCCTTGTTTTCTCAATTCTTTGACTTTTTTTGATTGTTTGATTCTTCAACTCCTCTCCACTACATCACGCTGCACCGCAGTAAAGCCTTTGTACATATCCTGTCTCGGAGGAGTAGCTTTCCAGTCGTTTGACAGTCATGTCTATGTGAAAGCATACAGGTAGAGATTATACCACCTTGAAACTTAAAAGAGTAAATCAATCCTTCTCTTTATCCCCCGAACAAGGGGATTTTGAATGGTGACTTTGCTTTTAACCTTCACCACACAGATTGTTTCTAGATGAGTTTTCTAGATTTGCCTTTTTATATCTTTGAAACGAGCCAGCATTCACAGAGCTCTGAGAAGCCCACCTGATGTGCGATAGGAACATGACAGCATGGCAGCAAATGAGAGCAGAGGAGTGCTTCAGTCGGAGGAGTCATGTGGCTGGATGTGCTTGGGATGGCACTGCGGGGATTCTGTATCCCGCATGCAGCTGTAGGGACAGTAGGGCTACTCTTTCACGCTGGGCTGCACCCTGGGGGGGACAGGGCCAAGCAGAGGGCACAGATGGGTGGCATGGCTGCTGGTTGACATCACCTGCATCACAAAAGAATTGCATTCACAATGGACTTCAAACTGGTGAATTGGTCATTTCCGCCCGTACTGGGTTTGGTCCTGCCACCCCTGATGCCAACCACTTCCTGGCTAGTAGCCCAGTGGCCATTCTGGACTCTATTCCGCTGCTCCTGATCCCAGTCACTCCCTGACTGACAGCCTCGTGCCCATACCCGGCTCAGTCCTGCCGCCTCTGATCCCAGCCACTCACTGACAGAAAGCATGGTGGCCTTACCAGGCTCAGTCCTGCCACCTCTGATCCCAGCCGCTCCCTGCTGAGAGCCCGGTGGCCTAACTGAGCTTCGTCCTGCCTCCCCTGATACCGCCAACCTGATACCGCCAACCAGCTACATGCTGATGATGCCCCTTTTAGCCAGGGCTGATTTGGCAAATATCTCACTCTTCTAGTGGGATAACTGGGAAATTTTGATGCATGTTTTTTTTATCCAAGAATCCAGTAAGTAATAATAATAAATATTAAGGTAGAGATTTCCACAGCTGGGGGGCACGTACTCCCACCCCGGCATTGAAAAATAATCTCTTCAGCTAGACGTCAAGCATGAGCCTCCTTCACAATGCCTTGAATACACACCTTCTGAGCTGATTTAAAATCAGATCACACAACTCAATTGCCAGTAATCTCACAAATTAACGTGTAACGATATTCCTCTTTCGAAACATCTTCAGAGAGGTACCCTGACTCTGGGGGAGGCGGGGGGGGGGGGGGAGCATGGGGGGCGGGGGTGCATAGGTCAGGGGGGAGATTTGGTGGCCAATTCAGCTCCGCTGTCTGGGAATTGATTTTGCCTTTGGGTTGGTGAAAAAAACATGCTGGCCATCACTGCTGTTTCACCACCCCCCCCCCCTCGGCCAAGATGTTAACAGGCCTGGCTAATCGTCAGTACCTGCAGTTACAATGACTGATTCCTTATCAGTTTGCATGATGAGCGTCTCTAATTAAAATGGATTACGGTGACTCTCTCTTCTGTGCCCGCCCTCCCTCCTGGCAGCTGGGGGGGTGGGGGGGCTGATTGGTATTCCCATGCATTGATACGGCGTCGTGTGTAACAGCTGTCGGGACCTAACCGAATAATGACGCGGGGACTGCGTGGTGATTTGTGACTCGTGTCTTGTCACACTGGAAGGGCATTTCCATTGACCTTGTTCGAAGGCATGTCTCTGACGACATCCCAGTAAAGGAGGAACGGTTTGTTTAGGTTTTACTTTACATGCTAAAGGAACATGTTACTCTAACAATTAAGGTCAAGGGTAAGGATGTACCGTGACTTCAGGGTATTGCTGCTTGGGGAAATCCATTTATTTACTTTCCTTACCGTCACCCCCTTCTTCTTTTTAATAATAGATTTTTCATCAAAAGCATCACATTGGATAGAGTCTAAAATCCATGCAAGCGGGGGACCGAAATAATAGCCTGTTCTATGTGTTTCAGCAGTTTTTAACACTTATGAAAAGGCCGCACCGGCTGCATTTTTCTGCGTAACGACCTCTATATCCCTGTGTCTGTTAAAGAGATCACAGCAAATATAAGGAGGGCCCGCCCCCTGCTCCTAATTGGCTAATGAGGGGAGCTCATGCGGAGATCAAAGTGAGGGGGGAAGGGGGTGGGCTGCAATGGGGATGTTCTCCAAAGCACTGTGATGATCCTGGGGGTGTAGGATGGCACGGTCGCCCCTCTGCCGTGACTCTAATCTCTGTCCCACAGACGGCCCCAAACCGGGCCTAATACCCCTTGATGGCGAGAGAGAGAGAGAGAGAGAGAGAGAGCGGGTGGGTCTGCGTGTCATTACTGCCATCCTCTCTTTTCCCACTGAGGGCATATCAAACAGATTCCCCCTCTCCATACCATGCAGTTCCCATTTTTTTCCTTTGGATGTACCAGTCTGTAGCTGAGTGGAAGCTGGATGGGTACCCGGCTTGCTCGTGTGTATCGGGTGTGGTCTTGCCAGTGGCGACGCTCTGTGAATCGGATGGCCTGTTCCTTCCTGCATATCTTTAACTTTAAATGCACTAGTTACCTGTTTCACCCCATGGAACAGAGCAGTGTGTAATGTCCCTTGTAGAAAGCATGCACCAAATTTGGTCTGCTGTGTAACTGCTAACGGAGGTTATTTTGACGAATGAAAGATATGACATGTTCTTGCCAATAAAGGTACTCGGATGGTGGACATACTATAAATTTATTTGTTGTTGCAAAGACCACTGAGAGTATGTCAGATGATAAGCTGGCGGGTTTGTGTGCTAGTTGAGAACACAAGAAGCTACGTCTGCATGGTCCCGCTATCCGCTGCATCCAAGCATCACCACGGCTTTTGGAATATTTCACCCCTTCTAGTTCATTCTCTACATGTGTCCCATAAATGATTCTCCCGGGTCAGTGTTGATGTTACCCTGTTCTCTCTCTGTACACTCATACAGCTCTGGAGATGTGTACTTGCAGATATATACTCTTTTCTTCGGCTTTTAAACCAGGCCAGCAGAGTGAGGTAGACCGGAGCCAGATCATCCTCATGGTCTCAGATTCACAGCCAGGCTGCCTGTCTCCAGTCCTCCTGCATCTCAGGCACCGGGAATTAAACGTCAGGCATAGAGATGGATGTCTTCTCTGATATGGAGGAGAGAAGGAGGGGTGGAGGCTAGAGGAGAAGGAAAGATTTCTCTGTCCATTGGAATCTGGCACGCATCACAAAGCCAACGCTGAGCCGGTGTCTGAAGCCATTTTAGAGAGACATTATTAGCTTGGGCTGGGGAGGGCGGCAGGGCAGCGGGGCAGAGGAGAGCGAGCAGGGGGGGTTATCCAGGCTGGAGGCTTGTCATTACACCAAAGGTCTCTCCTAACACAAATCATTTTGGGCGTCCAATTTGTTTTGTCCTTTTTCACATTTTGGGGGGGGGGTATGTCAGCAGAAATCCTCAAAGCTGTTTTGAATGGAATCCGAGGGTTTCTGCATTCAGACGGTGAGCACAGATGTGGTGGGGACAGTTTTGATTTTTACTGGCAGTCTCAGCATAAGACAAAGCTTCAATACAAGAAATCTAGTTCTAACTATAGCACGGCCATCGTTGGTCATACTCGGGTATAAGGACACAGCAGACCTTCCTGATACTGCCTGACACCTCCTGAAACCACCTGATGCTGCCTGACACCGCCTGAAACTGCCTGACACTGCCTGACACCACCTGAATCTGCCTGACATGACCTGAATCTGCCTGATGCTGCCTGACACCGCCTGATGCTGCCTGACACCGCCTGAATCTGCCTTACACTGCCTGACACCGCCTAACACTGCCTGACACCACCTGAAACTGCCTGACGCTGCCTGACACCGCCTAACACTGCCTGACACCACCTGAATCTGCCTGACACTGCGGTTATAGACTGCGGCCCAGCGATTCGACAGGCATCCTGCCATCGTGTTATTTCTCAACAACCTAACTCTCAAAGCAGCACAATTGGCATAATTGGTATCCATCCATCCATCTATCCATCCATCCATCATACATCTATCCATCTCCCAGCTGCTTATCCCTGTAACATAGGGCACCGGGCAGGGGTACAGCCTGGATGGGACGCCTGTCCACAGTCAATATACTGCACATTGTACAATATTTTTATATACATTTTAAGTGAAGCTGGGCGGCCTGTTGCAACGGTGTGTGTTTTTCTTCCTGCTGCTGCTGAAGTCGCCTCAGGTTGTCTCCTTCATATTACACTGGTATTTATGTTTCCTGTAAGTCATTAAAACTTACATATTTTTAAACTCTCTGGCTGACAGGTTTAGTGGGATTTTAATGATGCATCACAGCCTATAAACTGTGAAGAGCTACGTTTTCTGACGGCTGTGGTTTTGGGGTCAATTGACTCTACTTGGAGAAAAAAAACAGGCACTTCCCGGCATTTTATTTGTTTCTCATAATAATTTGCTAAAAACATTATCCTGTCTTGACTAGCAGGTTGAATCATGAACACTGCTCTCAGGCTGAATATTAAAAGCCGTTTAGAGGCTTCATGAATGTTAATGAGCGTCAGACTATCGCTGTGCCTCTTCCTGTGGATCATATCAGGCGTTTTCAGCATGTGCCCCCGCAGGTTTGCACGTGTGCATCCTAGGTCATCCTGGACCTGGAGAGAAGGACAGGCGGAGGTGCCCTTCACCGCGGCCAACGGTCCAGGTGGATGGGAACCAGTTTTAGGTAACGGAAGAAGGGCTTTGCAGGCCTGATTCTGGCCTGTTGTCTACAAGCTGGAAAATCATCATTAATATCTCTCCACAGTTACGTTTAGAGAGTCTCTGCTTTCCGTTTCCATTTGAGTGGTCTCATGTCCGCAGGATCCAAAGGAGACTGTGGCCCTCTGTCCTTGTTGAGCTGCGAATTGAGATGTTTGTTTCTCAGAAGGTGATCATTGTCTGTAGTCCCATTTTATACCTCTCAGCTGTCTCGAATCTCCTTCCACGTCTAGCTTTTCCTGGGCTTGGATGACACAGTGGCAAGTGTTAGTGGGGGAGTGAGGTTCCTTGGTGGACACCACACCCCCAGATCGGTTGTTATCTCTGACATCAATTAGCCACATCTGATAATTCCACAGGGTTCACATGGGTCACGCAGTGCGTAACACTGTCTTCAGAACCACTCCACACTCCCCGCACTGTGTGGGTCTTCCGTCTTCAAGCAGGCGGAGAAGCGTGTCAGTCTAAAGTGACCCTCCCCCGCCCCCACAACTGGCCCTCCCTGGGGAATCATGATCTCAGCACACACACCTGGCTTTTGATAGGAAGCACGCTCGCCTGTTTCAACACAATCCTTCACTGAACTGAGAAGATGCTAATTATGCTTAGTTGACTACCAATGCATTCCTGTACCTCTGTGAATTAAATGCCTGGATTTATTTTTGTTACTGCGGTGCCTGTTTTGTTTTATTAAGAAATGATGATTATTACTTTGTTGAGACTTTCAGGCCACATTGTGTTTCAGTAACTGCACAATAAATTGTTTGTATCGTCCACCTTTGTAATAGGGTATGACTTTAATTGGTGTCCTTTACTATACAGCCTTACATGAATATTGCTGTAGACAGCGTTATGCACTGCATGGTGCTTTACTGCTCTGCACAAATGGCTGCCGACTCCCCTGTGTGGGATAAAGATACAACATTGGTCGTGCCCCATATTGGCTGTCCAATCATATTGCACTTCCTTCCACTTCTATTCACATATGATTGGTTATTTTAAATGTACATGTCCTATGAATGTAAGATTTATAAATGTACACCATAAATCAGCCACGTGTACAGTACATTATATACGTAATGTATCCAGAAAGCCTTGCTGCCCATTGAATAACATCTTCTTAGAATGCAACATAAAGCTTTAAGTGAAATGTTAGCATTTTGATTAATCTGTTTGCCTACTCTGTCCACCTGTCACAGTGGTCATATGTGAGCATTTAGAATATATCTGAGCTCCTCCAGTGTTAAAAGACTAATATATTAGATGCGTCATAGAGGGTTTGAAGTAGCCTTCTGTCCCCACAATTCGAATACCCACACGAATCCTATATCCATTCCATTCTAGTACCATTTGTAGCTCTGTACATTGCCTGTTTAGTAACATTGACGAATAGGTATGAATGCAGATCTTGGGAACTTGGAGTTCTCCTGAGCTTCTGCTAATTCACATATGTTCCTCTCCCAGTTTTAACACACACGACGGATGCCTGTATTTTTATAACACCTACACTGTTTGTAGCGTGTGTGAAACTCACTGTGTAACTGGGCCATTCGTGGCACATTCGGGATGTAACGCCCAAGAAACCGTGCCCGTGTTAAAAATATCTCCCTGCTCAACAGCCATGATGGCCACACTTAAGAGACCTGCACTGACCTAACTGCCGGGGACTCCTGCATGGACAGGAATGATGTCATCTCCTATTTACAGCTCTCTTTTCTTTTCTCATCCAGTGTGTACCAAGGCAGACACCTCCAGAGAGTTAGTGTCAGCAAAGGAACTCTCCTAGCCTTCCTCTTAACATGAAATAGCAAGTGTACAATATGAACACTTATATGAAATACAGGTTTCATTCTCCCTTTTCCCTGATCTTAGACAGCAGAATTAAAGATGAATGTGATGAATGACATCATACAGAATAGTGTATACAGTGAGGCTGTCCTGCAGTGTAGGAGAGCCATGGTGCATCATGTGACTGCTGATCTCACCCTCTCTGCGCCTGTATCCACCATTCAGAACTTTGATTTTGTTTCCCTTCTTTGTTCCCCAAACTCTCACTTAGTGTCATTGACTTGTCCCTCCCCCAAATTGAATGTCCTCTCCCAAAAGGGCAGCACCGATTTTAATATAGACTAATTATCTATAGATTAATTAGCTAAAACGTGGACTAATTAAAACAACTAATTAGAAGTGAATAATGCTCTGCTACTGACGGGTCTGGCAAATGATTCGTTTAAGGTCCGTGGTAATAGCAGCTACATCCTGTCTATGGGATGAGGGGGGCTTCAGGTGGGGTAACCCTGTTTCCAGAGTTAAGACTTTGAAGCAGACTCTGTCAAGCACGGGCTCTGTTACCTGGTGTGTGTGTGTGTGTGTGTGTGTGTGGCGGGGGGGGGATGTTTCTCCAACATTAAGATGTTAGTTACATCTTAAATTCCACTGTAGTGGTAGCATTAGATTTTTAGTAGCAGTGCCTCCCATTATGGGTATTCACATGAATTAATTTAACTACTTTTACACTGTCTACATTATAGATCCTACACGAGAAGCCCCTAAACACCTTACAGCTCCTACACGAGAAGCCCCTAAACTCCTTACAGCTCCTACACAAGAAGCCCCTAAACACCTTACAGCTCCTACACGAGAAGCCCCTAAACACCTTACAGCTCCTACACGAGAAGCCCCTAAACTCCTTACAGCTCCTACACGAGAAGCCCCTAAACTCCTTACAGCTCCTACACGAGAAGCCCCTAAACTTCTTACAGCTCCTACACGAGAAGCCCCTAAACTCCTTACAGCTCCTACACGAGAAGCCCCTAAACTCCTTACAGCTCCTACATGAGAATCTTCTCAACACCTTACAGCTCCTACAGGGGAAGCTTCTCAACACCTTACAGCTATAGATCATACACAAGAGGTTCCTAAACACCTTAAGTCACACCTGCACCTGATTTACTTATCAGGTAACTGAACCTGCTCTGTGCTCGTTAGAGCTCACCCTTATATTAGTAAAACGGTGAGTAATTCTCACTGTTCAATCACTGCCATTGCTCTTAGGGTATAGGGCGTTTGGTCAGAGGTTTGTTTTATCTGGGTCTGTCAGTTGCCAGAAGGTACTAGCTTGAGGACAATGGTTCTTGTTGAAGGGCATCTTGTGTTGGGTTTTTGATTAGCTGGTTTCTGATATAGGTGTTCTGGTATCCCCTAATGTTTGGTGGTAATATCTGTACCTGTGATTCTGGTATCCCCTAATGTTTGGTGGTAATGTCTGTCCCTGTGATTCTGGTATCCCCTAATGTTTGGTGGTAATGTCTGTACCCGTGATTGTGGTATCCCCTAATGTTTGGTGGTAATGTCTGTACCCGTGATTGTGGTATCCCCTAATGTTTGGTGGTAATGTCTGTACCCGTGATTGTGGTATCCCCTAATGTTTGGTGGTAATGTCTGTACCCGTGATTCTGGTATCCCCTAATGTTTGGTGGTAATGTCTGTACCCGTGATTCTGGTATCCCCTAATGTTTGGTAGTTCTGGCTCTGTTCTCATATTACCTTCCAGTCCTGTCTTAACACCTTTGTGGTCCTGTTTGTTTCTGATTTCCCCTGTCTTCAATTCCCAATAAAATCCCTTGTCACCCAGCCACGCCATAATTGGGACTGTTGGTCTCAGGGGCCAGAAGATCTGGTGTGATGAATGGATGGCCCAGGCTGAGGTTGTCAAACCTTGTTTATGAAGGCCAATAAATGCTTTTAATTAGCCATGACACCTTACAGCTATAGGTCCTACACGAGATGTTCCTACACGGTACATCTCCAGGGCCAACTGCATACAATTAGAACATTTAGCAGGCTACAGCCCCAGGCTCATAATGCTGATGGTATTGACCAAGTTTGAGGGCAAAGTGAGGACATTTTAACTGTGTGCCTGGACGGTAGGAGGGATTTAATGTCTTCTCCATTTTCCATGCACAAACTGGATTCATTTGAATATGCAAATGGTTGCAGATTAATATTTTATGAATTATTTTATAATTTAGAAGGATTTATTGCATTGAGTGCACTGGAATGGGCAAGGAATGTTCCAGAGTGAATTAAAAAATAAATTACAAATGTGAATTAGGCAGAAACAGCCAGCAGGAGGCGACTGCAGGGAGATGCTTTTAAAACATTCGCTCTCTTACTATCAGGTCCCCATCACATTTGTTTTGCCAACGTATAGTAATGTGATTTTAAATATAAAATAGATTTTTCAAACAGGGTCGAAGGTTTGTTATCCATACTCCCTGCCTCCTCCAATCTCACGGTACCCTCACAGTGGTATACGCACTGTCGCGACTATCCCTACACAAATCAACCTTATTTGCAAACAAAAGTACATTCACACAATCCTTCGTCAATATCTGAATGTTGTCTGGCATCTCCTTAAAAATGTATGATGACGTGAAAATGGGCCGGAATCAGGCGTCGCAGGTACTGCAGCACCTGACATCACCTTTTCAGCTCAGTAACTGTAAATCATTGACAGCCGTCACTTCAGTAGCGACAGCAAAACATACGACATATTTCACAGTCGCCTTAATATTTTCAGACAATTTCCCGGAGAGGCAGATTTATTTTATAATAGTCAACTTTATAGTCATTTTGCTCAGTAAAATGCATGCAAGCACATAGCAAAAGTGTTAACCATATTTTGTATATATATAAAACATTGTTATATAAGCCCGGCATGGTGGTGCAGTGGTTAGCACTGTTGCCTCACACCTCTGGGACCCGGGTTTGAGTCTCCGCCTGGGTCACATGTGTGTGGAGTTTGCATGTTCTCCCCATGTCGTCGTGGGGTTTCCTCCGGGTACTCCGGTTTCCCCCCACAGTCCAAAAACATGCTGAGGCTAATTGGAGTTACTAAATTGTCCATAGGTATGCATGTGTGAGTGAATGGTGTGTGAATGTGCCCTGCAATGGGCTGGGCCCCCCATCCTGGGTTGTTCCCTGCTTCCGGGGTAGGCTCCAGACCCCCCGTGACCCAGTAGAATAAGCGGTTTGGAAAATGGATGGATGGATTGTTATATAAGCCATATATATTTTATATGTATGGAAAATTCATCGCATTAACGTGTTGTGTTAAAGTCATGGTATTATTTTTTTACATCGCATTAATGCATGCAGTATTTTGTTGCCCAAATAGGAGAATAGTATGAGCAAAGATTTTAATAGACCCACATCATTTTCACGGAGGGGGGGGGGGGATCAGATTAGGAAGAAGAAGGCTGCCATCAAGTGAGCAAAACAAAATAAAATGAAGCATATTATCTTAAATTGCATGATGATTATGTATATTCTGGGAATTCTGGGAAGTGCAAAAATTATACTTGCATTATATGCATATGTTTGGGAAAAGCCGCCTCTTTGTTCAGCATGACTGTTCAGAATGCTGGAGGGGTCTCGGGACACCTGTACAGTTTCGGGGGTTCCTGCCGGTACCTTGCTGCTCTCCCCCAGCTCCGCATTGAGTTACCAGCCTAGGAGTTTACAGCACAGATCAGGGTCCTGCACCTGCTCCACACAAACTGCATTAAGACCATCGCTCATATTAACTGGAGAAAATGTGAGCTTTCCGCACACATGTACAACACAAAGCACATGTGACAGCAACCAGAGTCTCCTTATTTTAATGAAGGAAATCTTCTAAAGGTGCCCCTTCCGTAACCTACAAGTGCCTCCATGAAAAAAATCCATCATGCACGATGTGTGTGAATTTGCATAACAAAAAATCAAACCTCTATATTCACTGTCAGAGAGATAATACATCCAGTCAAAGAGAAAGTCACAACAAAATTGCTGTGATTTTTTTTTTTTTTTTGCATGTTAATAATTTGATGATTTGAACTATTGTCCTTCTGTGGAGCGCTGTTCAAACATTTCACTATTGAATATACAATTCTGCAGTTGCCTATTTGAGATTTACAAACTGGTCTGTTCTAGTTTGCATTCAGACCCCTAAATTCACCTTCACAATAGCTTACTGTCTACAACGAATTTGCAGTCTCCAGTGCAACTGAACTGTGTGCTTTCACGACCGTGTGTTTGGATTATAAATATGTTCACTTTCTTCATCTTTTCTGGTTTCTGTTTCGTCACTATCTTGGTTTGTACTTATGCTCATAGTAATGCCCTAGTTTACTGATATGTTTTCTTGTAGATTAAGGCCTTTGTTTTGCCACCCCATCTGTCCTGTGCCACTGTACCTCCTTCACGACAGGCCACAATTTACTGCACTTCAGTAATATATAAAGGGTTAATCAGATTCAGGTTCCAGTGGCTTTCATACAGTATGTGTTTAGTGCATCAAGGTTTGTTCTCACATGGATCCTGCAGAGAGTCAGATAACAATAACATTAACCAGGAATAACAGTAGACAGGAGCAGTAGACGATACTGAGCTTCGGAACGGTAAATAAGGTATACCATAAATAACAGCAAACAATGAATTATACTGAACAATAAAGCAGACTGCAGCTCCAGTAACCTGCTCAGTTTGTGCGATAAGTCTCAGTGTTTTGAAGGCGTTTCCATCGTAAACCGAGAAAATGCAGTGAGTTTGCGCAGCAGACTCCTCGAATCTAACGCTGTCCCCAAGCTGCCCACGAAAATCGCCTCACCGCTCCCTGTCCCACCCTCTCCGCGCCCCATCTCCAGTAGCTGCACATGCTCTATCTTTCTGTGTTTATTTTTGCTCTAAATGCGTTTTTTTTTATTATTTGTTGAATTTCTGCCTCAGAAACAGAGACAGCATATACAGTATTGGCCGGGATATTAGCACTATGCTAATGTGTGAGTGTTTCCTGTGAAACGGAGCACCATCCATGTTCGGTCCATGCAAATTGTGTTTGCTAAACACGCATCTTGGTGAGAGGTTTGTAACCCCCACCCTCAGCTTGCTGGCACTACCCCCCGCCATTCTTATTAGCACTCTGTGCCGGAGAAATGGGCCTAGAAAACTGTCGTCAAACCACCGGGAGAGCAGAAAGGAGACCATGAATGTCTTCCTTGAGTGGCGGTGTTTGAAGTGCTAATTAAAGACTCGTCCATCAAAGAGGGCATGGTAAGCCAGCACTGACTCACCAGCAGGCTATGCTAAACCCCCAACACACTTGCTCTGATTCGCCAGTGGGCCACACTAAACCCAACGCTCAACGCTGATTCGCCAGCGGACCACATTAGACCCCGAGGCTCAATGTTGACTCGCCACTGGGCTGCACCAAACCCCAAAGCTCGATGTTGACTCACCAGCAGAGCACACTAAACCTCCGATGCTCTGCATTGATTCCCCAGTGGGCTGCTAGGCAGTGACTCTCAAGTGGGCCATATCAAACTCCCTATGCTTGGTGCAAACTCACCAGCAGGCTGCACTAAACCTTGATGCTCAGTGATCACTTATCAGCAGGCCACCCAAGACCCCAACACTATGGAGTGTCAGCTAGACCCTGACACTCCATGCTAAACCCCTGACACTCTGTGCTAAACCTCTGACACTCTATGCTAAACATACGTTTCATAATTATTCGTTTGGACCCCCCACTCTCCCCCACATTTAAAATAAAATATTAGTTTTATGCCAGTGTGTCCCCCCCACAATGAAAATGCTTCTGACGCCCCTGATGCTAATCGGCTGACATTCTGTGCTAAACCTTTCATACTCTGTGCTAAACTCCGACACTCCATGCTAAACCCCTGAAGTTCCATGCTAACCCCCTGGAGTTCCATACTAAACCCCTGACACTCTGTGGTAAATTCCAACACTCCATGCTGAACCCCTGACACTCCATACTAAACTCCCAAAACTCCATGCTAAACCCCAGACACCCCTGAAATTCTGTGCTAAACTGCTGACACTCCATACTAAACTGCAGACACTCCATGCTAAATCCCCGAAGCTCCATGCTAAACTCTGACACTCCATGCTAAACTCTGACACTCCATGCTAAACTCTGACACTCCATGCTAAACTGCTGACACTCCATGCTAAACTCTGACACTCCATGCTAAACTCTGACACTCCATGCTAAACTGCTGACACTCCATGCTAAACTGCTGACACTCCATGCTAAACTCTGACACTCCATGCTAAACTGCTGACACTCCATGCTAAACTCTGACACTCCATGCTAAACTGCTGACACTCCATGCTAAACTCTGACACTCCATGCTAAACTGCTGACACTCCATGCTAAACTCTGACACTCCATGCTAAACTGCTGACACTCCATGCTAAACTCTGACACTCCATGCTAAACTGCTGACACTCCATGCTAAACTCTGACACTCCATGCTAAACTCTGACACTCCATGCTAAACTGTTGTCACTCCATGCTAAACTCCGACACTCCATGCTAAACCCCCTAAGCTCCATGCTAAACTCTGACACTCCATGCTAAACTCTGACACTCCATGCTAAACTCTGACACTCCATGCTAAGCCCCCGAAGCTCCGTGCTAAACTGCTGACACTCCATGCTAAACTCTGACACTCCATGCTAAATTCTGATACTCACGCTAAACCCCCAGTACTCCATGCTAAACTTAGGATGCTCCGTGCTAAACCCCCAGTGCCCAACACTCTCTCACTAGTAGACTGTGCTAAACCCCCAACGCTCTGTGTCAAACCCCCCATAACCAACACTGACCTGTCAGTGGGCTACCCAAAATCCTGACGCTCTGCACTCACTTTCCCAGGGAGCCTCACAGTGCCCCACGAGGCCGAGTGGCGTCGCGTTACTGTCTGCCTCTCTAGGGGTCTGGCTTGGCTACGCACTGCCCGATGTGCTCGCCTCTGCCAGGGGTCTGCTGCGAGTCTAGAAGGAAAGCTGGGCTCACACTGCGCTTTGTCCCCCTTTAAAAGCGCCTCTTTATGGTGAGGAAGCCTGCATATGATTATGTGCCTTTGAAGTGGATTTCTTTGGCCTGAGCGGTTAAGGAGCCGTGAAGAATGCCAGCCCCCCATCCCCCATGACCTTCATTAATATACATTACTGCTGGAAACCAGCACTCCAGTCCCACGCAGACCGACTGAACCTGGGTGCTCAGTAAAAAAACTGGCTGCATTTGCTTTTTGAAGAGAATCCAGTTATTAATCAGTCAACTTCTGCGTTTAGGGTCACGGCCGCCTGCAAACCATGGGACTTTTCACTCTGTTTTCGCTCCGATATCTGCATCTCGTACCGTGCTTGTCAGGATAGACATTATGTTTATTCATTTACCTCTGTGGCTGTGCAGATTCTCAGCTTAGTACTGGTGCAGAATCCTTTTATTTGCCACTAAGTACAAAAGGTCATTTGCAAATTTAAAATTAGTATTGGTGCAGGTATATCATATAATATGAGGTATATCATATAATATGAGGTATATCATATATGGCATGAGGTATATCATATAATACGAGGTATATCATATATGGCATGAGGTATATCATATAATACGAGGTATATCATATATGGCATGAGGTATATCATATAATACGAGGTATATCATATAATACGAGGTATATCATATAATATGAGGTATATCATATAATGTATAACATACAATCAAGACAAATGTCTAAGAAGCAACAAATTGTATAAAAGTAAAATAGGTAGAAACAGTAATAAAGATGCACAAGTAATACATACAAACACATACACATATAAATAAAGACACATATTCCATAGTTATACTGTGGTGGGGGGCTTTCAATGGGGGGGTGGGGGGGGGCAACTGGACTGCCTTTGTCTCTTTTCAGGGGGAGACCCGTGTTTTCACGGCAGACAGCCCACTGGCCTGCAGCATCTCCTCTGGCTATGCAGACGGCGGGTGCGTTTTCCCTTGGTGGGGGCCTCGCTGCATAGCTGTTTGTGTTTTTACAAAGGGGGGTGTTACACTGACTGGAGGTGTTCAGGGTATTTGCCAAGGTGGTCTGGGTAAATTTATAACCAGTGGGCGAGGGTTGGTGTTAAAGATCTTTCCTCAAAGTTCTGCCCCTAGTCACCACACTCAGTGTAAGATTCTGGGTATTTCTTGGGGGGATGTGGGGGTCACACCCAGGTCAGTGCTAGCCTCCACTTCACGTCAAAGTGACTTCAGCAGGCCAAGCAGGATATGAACTAGACCCCCTCCACCCCAGTCTGTTTCTGTCTCCATGGCAAGGTTGCTTAGCGCACCAAACAAAAGTCTCTTCAACAAATCATAACGTTGGACCTAAACCCGAGAAGAAGAGAACCGAGGTTTGGATACTGGGAAGATCTCAGTTGAAACTTTGACTGGCCTACATTAAAGTTCCGGATTGGTCGACATTGATGGAAAATCCACCAATAAAGTACAGTTAACAATAATGCCTCTTTATTGAGTTCTTTCCCTTGAGACAATGCACCTTAGCCATACGTTATGCCACTCGTACCCAGTTCGGTCGGGTCGAGTGTGTCTGTAGTTATATATGGTAAAGACCAAGGGGAATATGCCCTCTGTCCTGAGTGTCATCCACAGCAGTTAGACATACTCAACATGAAATGGACGATCAGCGATGAACGTGGATTTTGTCAAAACAATGACCCACATGTAACGAAACATCCTTTGTATATTGAATTTGTTCTATCTTGAGTGTTTGTGGCATTTAATATTATTTACTTGGCTTCAGGTTAAGTTAAAAGGTGGCTTATGCAAATGGTATGGAAGTGGAAGGATACAACCCCCATCCATCTAATGCTGACCTTATTCTGGAAACACAGGGCACCGTGGGACGCCAGTCTGTCTGTCACAGTACACGCATACACACTATGGCTCATTTGCAGTTTACCCATGTACAAGTCTTCCGACTCCACACACACACAGAATCTGTATCAAACTCTTTGTGGGGACTCTCCATTCATTCCTAAGGGCATAACCCTAACAATGACGACCATATACTCAGTCCACCCCTTAACTGAACCATTAATGTATACACACACACACACACACACACACACACACACACACATCAGATTGAAGGGTAACTTTCCTGGGCATTTGGGGTCCGGAGTGTGCCTTAAGAACATGGCTATGAACGTAGCGATTTCAGTGCCAATACGTACATTGCATCATAGCCATCCATCACAAAGGAGCAGCCATCAGTCTCATTACATTATGAGCCATAGTGTTAAAGAACTTTCTCAGCACAGACTCTGCATCGTCACTGCGATGCTGATGAGCATTCGAATTTGCTCTTTGTCAGTCATCCTTAATGCCACAGGCGGTTAATTCAGCTGCGTGATCAGCGGGGTTCAACAAGGCAGAGACGTCGCAGTTGTCCAGTCTCAGCGGACCTCAGAGTCCCTCTGCTGAAAATCTCTCCACATCAATCTTCTAAAGTACTGTTTCTTAATCCACTCTCCAGGGACCCCCCCCAGACAGTCCATATTTTGCTCCCTCACAGCTCCCAGCACAGCTGTACTGAGTACACTGTCTTCTTTTTCGTTTGGTGCTAAAAGCTGGGAGGGAGAAAAAACATGGACCGTCTGCCCCCCCCCCCCCCCCCCCCCCCCCGAGGAATGGGTCGAGGAAAATGCTCTACAGGATGATTCACACCTGGGTCAGAGTGTTAAACTGAAATCAAGATTCATATTCATGAAGAAGCTGGAGTGTCTTTTTTTATTCTTCAACAACTGCTCTAACTTAATTGCTTTAAGGGTGTAAAAAAAAAAAACAGAAACCCTTATGAGTTGTGGTTTGGCGGGGGGGGGGGGTGGGGTGATGGTGCTGGGACAGGAATCTGCAGTGACATTACCATCAGGAGGTCAGCATCTCCATCACAAATATACGAATAAAACCTGTTTCCTGGCCTTTGTACAGTCTGGGTGTTGATGGCTGATTTAGCCTGTCATTTCGATTGCTTTTTGTACAAGATGATGGTGCCAATCCACAGCACCACACATTATTATAACTCATTGAAATACCCAGAATTTCCATCTCCAAGAAGTGAAATACATGTTTTATTCTGTGAGCCAAACAAAACTCCTGATCCGACAAGTGCTAGTAGAGACGTTATTTATTGACCAGCCTCTCCAGCTACCCAATGGGCCTGTGTTGTGTGTTTTGTAGGTTAAGTGTCACGCAAACTGGTTTACTGAACTGGAAACAAGTCCTCCCAGATGCCGGCCTTCATCGAGCCAGGAGGCTTCATCCCCAAAGCCACACGACGTACCACCGGGCAACAGCGTGCGTGTGTGTGTGTGTGTGTGTGTGTGTGTGTATTTGCGTGTATTTGTGGGGGTTCATGTTGGATTCTTTAGGTCTTTAAGATTCTCACACAGATGTGTTCCTGAGTAAAACTGTCACTGCTTCATGCATTAACAGTGCAAACATTGTTTAAGACAGTGCAGTGCTGTGGCATATACTGCAGTGCACCAGGTAATACAGCTCATGGCGACAGGAACTCAACTGCAAGGCTTGCTGCATGTCATATGAGAGGTGGCTGGTTATAGTGCCCAAGATGCACTATTGCCACACACAGGTGGGACTCTGGTTTGAAATAACCATCGTTTATCAGGCTGTAAGCTGGTTACATTTGGTTTATATTCCCTTGAGATAGTATTATTGAGCATGCTGTGTCACACACCATAATGTGGGTAATTATGTGTTCTGGCTGTCAAATCATCTTCGATTGCGAGAAGGCTTCATCATCGGTTAAGACTTCTCCGTGTCTTCCTGTGTCCACCTTGCTTTCGTCTTTATTATAAAGTGCTTTCAGAGTGAACCCCCTAAAGCCGCCAGCTGTGGTAACACTGCACATCAGTGCATAGAGGAGCACTGGCCGCATGACATGTGTCCCTGAGAACGATTAGCTGCATGTTAACCTCTGACCTCCTTCTGCTAAAGTCCTGGCGTCTTCTTCCCCCCTCGCTGGATTCAATTCCCCAACCCAGCTATATCTGGCATGGCAGAAAGCCATTTCACCTCCTCTGCTTCCTTGTATCATTCACATCGTTTGTTGTGTGCCCTCTTCAAAGGGCAGATATCTCCAGCTTTCTTGACCCCAGGTTCCATGACTCCAACTAGGTGCCTACTCCGCGATTCTACTTGTATTTCCCTAGTGTCAAATAAAGATCAGTGGACCTTGCACTACATGTCCGCCAAAGTGTTCTGCGCCTCAACACTGGCATATGTGCAGTGTTTGTGCGTGTGTGACATTTCCCATCATGATACACCGAAATCCTTAGGAACTGTTTAAATTAAGTTTAACTGAATAGATTTGCACTTTAGCACTCTGAACCTTCAAGGTGTAAACAGAGAATTATTGTGCAGCAAATAATAAAGATGTCGGCTTAACTAGTGTTAGTTTAACCAGGTTCCGAGAAAGGTCTGCCCCCCCTCCTCCTAGATCATATCCCTAACCTCCTTGTAAGGTCTGCCCCCTCCATCCCTCCAAGATTGTCTCTGCTGCAACCTCCTAAAGTCTGGGCACCCTCTAGCTGTCTCCCTGACCCCCTCCTATGGTGTGGTCCTCCCTACCCCAAGGCGTGTCTTCCTGATGTCCTCCTAAGGTCTGGGCCCTCCCAGTTGCCTCCTGGGCCTCTTTCTATGCTCTTGGCCCTCCCAGCCTGTCTCCCAGCCTCCTTCTCATACATCTATTTATGTATCTTGTATTTATTTGTGGGCTTAACAAACGGTCCTGTCGATAAGATCCACACTTTATCTGCGCCGTTGTGTAAGCGAGAGAAATTGCCGGTGGCCAAATCAATCTCTCCTTTCCCTTGGGCCCCATGCAGATTGATAATTGCCCCCAGAATGAGATGCCCCCAGTTATACGGGGCAGAGGGCTGTCTGACTGAGCAATACCCCACATAACCTTGTCTGTTCATCCTTAGAGCTTCTTGCCTTATGAAAATGATTGTATGTGCGTGTTATTCAGAAACAGCCCCCACTAAGGGCCGGACAGCCCGTGTGGTAATGAGCTTTCCCATTCCCAGGCTTCCCATCCCCCTTCTCCGGCCCAGGCTCCCTCCTCTGCTTGGATTGGCAAAGGAAATCAATGAGCTGTGAACGAATCAGTGGGCCCGCTCGGCCGGCTCCGGAGCACTAGTGCCGTGACATGATGGCAAGTGACAGAAGTTAAGTGTTTCCCAAACTTGTGCTTAATGAAATGGGGGGTAACGGAGGGGCTATTTCCTAAGGCTTGTGTGTGAGTGGGGCCCCGCACCCGGCCTCACCCCCGATCTTCAATCCTCAGTCCAGAACCCATCAGGTTGGGTGGGGGAACATGAAATGAAAGGAAACACCAGCGTGCATAGCAGTTTGTGCACGATGCAGATGGGCTGCACACCTAGTGCAGATGCAGTGTAGAGATACAGTGCAGAATCAGTGCAGATACAAGGCCGAGAGGCACAAATGCAGTGCAGACGCGGAGTCAGTTTAGTGCGAACATAGTGTATACTGAGCAGACATGGTTCAGATGCAGGGCGGAGACATGCAGATGTCATGCAGGATCAGCGCAAATGCAGTGCAGACGCAGGGCAGAGAAGGTCAGAGATGGCGCAGACATATTGTATAGACGTGGTGTAGAAGTGGTGCTGAATGGTGCAGACACGGTGCAGATGCAGCACAGACACAGACGTTTGTAAAACCTGCTGACATGCCTGCGAAGACGATCATGGCAGCAGAAAACACTTGTGGCCCCGTGACCGATACTGTGTCTTCGGGCACACCATAAAATCAAAACCACCCCCCCCCTTCTCTCAAAGAGCCCCCAGCGGTCCTTGAACATCCTCCCCCCACCCTCCCCGGCTATATCTAAGTCTGCAGAAGTGCTGCACAGCTTGGTGCCTCCTGAATGAGGAAAAGGCCAGGGTACTTGCACCATGCCCAACAAAGGTTGTACCATGTTAGCATGTCTGGTGGAGGGCTTCACAGGGTGAGGCGCTGGGGGCTTTCTGAAGGGACGTTTCAGCATGACATCACAGCAATCCGCCCCATAAAATATCAGTTCAGATCGAATACAGTCAACGTGGTCTGTGTGCCATGTGGTCTTACTGACGCCTGAGTAACCAAAACACCACGAAGGGGCTCTTCAAGTGCATGAATCTAAAGTGACACGTATGAAACATCAAGGTGCCACTTCAGTAACACAAACATGGTTTTAATTGACTCTCTACCAGATTGTTAGATTACTTAAAAAAAGCTGAGTAAATTACTGCTTAAATGAGAGCATGACCGGTCATCAGAGCCTGTTTCAAGCTGAGATAATGATTATTAAATTCATCAATGGAAGGACAGAATAACTAATTACTGAAAACTCACTCAGTCTAACTACCAGCTAATCTGAGTAGTTAGTTACAGCCAGTTCTTTCGTAATTAAATCAACTCCAAAAATTTAAAAGATGGCAAAAAACTTGACATTTTTTACTCAAATAATTGAACTGCATTCTAATACTCCCCAAAATATTAGAATATTTTGTAAATTTATGATGAGAAAAACTCCGTTTAGGAAGGCGAACATAATGGCGTGACACAGGGATGGAAGGTGGGAATGTAATTTCAATGGGGTGGAGGTTCTACAAGAACTGGAGTCATCTCAGTGAGGGGCGGGGGCTGAAATAAAGAGAGTTGCTTTGGTAAGAATGAGAAGTAAAAATTCAGGCACGGTACAATGTGTACAGATGGGGGGCTGGGTCAAGTCAGGGAGAGAGAGAGAGAGAGAGAGAGAGAGAGAGAGATCGATTTACCCTGCTAGACATGAATGAGGGAGTACCCCCCCCCCCCCCCCCCCCCCCCCCCGACACAGACGTTTTAACATTTACTTCAACACTCCGATGTTTCTCCATCATTGTGCCACGCCGGGAACCGATTGCATCTCTGTGCTTAAAAATCGGTCATAAGACATTTATCCACTGCCTGGCCAAAAAAAAAAGTCTCCATTTGAATTTTCCGTTGGACGGCCTTTAGCTTTGATTATGGTGCACATTTGTCACGCCATCGTTTCCACAGGCTTGTGCAGGATCTCGGCATTTATTTTCATCCAGATTATTTTCATCCTGATCTCACCGAGATCCTGCATTGACGAGTGAGTTGAACCGCTACATAAAGCCTCCTTCATCACATCCCAAAGACCGTCAATGAGGTTAAGGTCACAACTCTGCGGTGACCAAGTCATACGTGAAAATGATTCCTCATGCTGCCTGAACCTCTCTTTGACAATTTGAACCCAGTGAATCTTGCCATTCTTGTCCTGGAATATGCCCATTCCAGCAGGGAAGGAAAATCCATTGCTGATGGATGGAGGTGTAACCTGGCCAGTCAGTAGGTTCAGGTATTCAGCTGATTTTACTTTATTGCTGCATAACGTTGCTGAGCTGTAATAGTGACCCAGTCATTGGCTCTTATTTGCTGATATAAATTCAAATGGCAACTTTTTTTTTGGCCCGCAGTGTATGTTCCAAGCTGAAGAAGCAGTCATAGGACATTCGTCCTTCAGTGAGATGCGAGACACGTGTGGGTTTGGAAGCGCCTCTATCTGGTGATGCAGTGACTCCACAAATGCGGTGAGCAGACACACACTTGCCCTGTCACAGTCAGCCTGAGTTGGGGTACCAGATTGATGGCTTTGCCAGCCCCACATCCAGCTCTCTATGGGGAGGGGGGGGCACTCTTAGAATTTTAAGGAGTAAAAGAAGCATTTTCAAGGATTAATCATTGAAATTTAAGTTATTTTCAGTTTTATATACTGTATACATGAGACTTGCAGCATGGATTAATTATATTCTATTGGCGGTGCCATTTTTGGAGTATTACAGAGGCTTAGTTGGGATTTCTCTTAGTGATCATGTGATAAAATTAGAAATAAAAGGATACATCAGTCAGCAAACAAAGACAGTGAGTCTGGAAAACATTATATCCTCAAGGCTGCAGAATGAGCAGTGAGCCCGGCACATGCGGTAATCAGCAGGCACTTCGGACTGAACCATCAGGGATATCCTGGGACCTAGTGGTTGTTTGACTTTCGTTTCGTTTCTGGGTTTTCATCATGAGCTCCTCCACTCCTCCATCCTTATCCTGCCATCCCACGGCAGGCCTGTAGTCACTGTCAGACGGTCCCAAACATCCAACCCGCTTGCCGATGCACGCAGCCAGCTCAGTACTCCTGATGACCACCCCTCACAACCTGACAGCACCTGAGAAGAAGCTGAGATGAGGCTGGTCCAGCAGTGGGGGTCATGGGCCTGGGCCATATCCTCTGAAGCAGAGGCAAGCCACCCCGGATTTATGGGAATTCCCGCCCCTTTTTTTCTTAGGCTCTTGCTCACTGGATCCTTTTGGTGCCTTGGGCTGCTTTGTGTACTTGTCAGTGAGGTAAAAAGAACATTATTGTGTTCATGAATGGGTGTTAATGAAGTGTCACTAGGGTTCTTAAAGTGTTTTATTGAGGTTTTCTTGCTGCATGTTAATTATTTATCTCGTATGTATTGGTCATAGCCAAGGACGTTTTTCTCACACGGATACTCGGTCCTGCTTTGACCCAGGAAGCACCTTTCCGTCTAGAAGGGAGGGACATTCTGTCAACCTCACCGCACCCCTCCCACTGAGGTGGGCCAAACGTCAAAGGTCAAACATGAAGAATTGGGGAAAAGGGGGAGGCACCTGCAAGTCTGATCAGGTGAAGATAAACGTGGCCTCCAGAAACCAAAGCACAAACACACCTGCCTTGCCCATCCTACTGAAGATGACTTCGAAGGCTGCCTGTCAGGTGACCACCACTTCTGAGCATGGATGGCAACACGTGGATGGGGCAGCAGAGGTCATAGGAGGGATTAATATTAACTTATGCTTGTTTTATGCCGTAATAAAACAACACCCATCACTCCCAAAGCAGGCCAAAATTTACTGATCAGGTACTGACACACACACAGTGTGTTAAACACTGACATGAAGCTCATTATTTCCCATAGTGCTGATTCCTATGATACGCATAAAAATCTTTCTGAAAATATAAACCTGTAACAGTCCTAACGGCTGATGATGAGTATATGAGGTGAATTCCCCTCGTCATGAAACGTCTGCCATCAGAAGTACTCCTCCATGCTTCAGGACTGAGGAGCTCTCAGTACAAAGCGTTTTTCACTGAGCGCTGTGAAGATTTCCCTTTCAGTAAATCAGGTGTCTTAGGAAGACTGATCTTCCTCTGCTGAGAAACTCCCCACAGCTGCGTCCCTGTGTCTGTTTGCAGCTGGGGTGTGTGGTACCGGCTAAGCTCTCTTACATCACGCTGAGCTTGGGGGGTGGAGTGAGGTTTTTAAATGACCCATGAGGGGATATGTTCAGTTCCCACTCCTACTCTACACACATATTTACTGTACATAGAGAGCACTCCTGCTCTCACCTGCTTCACCGCCAGGCTGCTCCAGCGATGGCATGACAGGTGCTCCGGTAAACGCGGCTGGCGCCCCAGCAGGATGCCGCCGCTTTAGTGCGATCCTGTTATCCGGCCCGGGTGGCACCTGCCTTTCAGGAGACCCTGGCATTTCGAGTCAGCTGTGGAGGGGCAAATCCGCTCTGCCCTTTCATGTCACTTTGCTGGAGCTTCTTGTCACCTCCTGCCATAAGCACGGCCCTCTTCCCAGCAGGTCCGCAGCTGGAGCCTGCAACTGGGCTGAATCCGGGCCTGACCCTCACATGTTGGACCCTCTCTCTCTCTCTCTCTCTCTCTCTCTCTCTATCTATCTATCTATCTATCTCTTTCCCCTCATTCTGCTGTGAGATTCATCTCTAACCTTTAACAATGGACTCAATGCACTACCGTAGATTTGTCCTGATTCCATGACTCTCGCTTGGTCACCGTAGAAACTGGCCTTGGGTTTAAGGTGTGATTTTCTGAAACCTGTGGCCCTCCTTGCATTGCCTTAGCGTCTGGCTCGGCGACCCGATAGGAGTTTGAAGCAGCCTTCAGCTCTGTGTCCTTTCAGATCACAGCTCCGTTTACGTGTCTCGCTATGTAGCCCTCAGCACTTAAAGATGAGGTGTGTTGCTGTTTTATTTTAAAAATTTATTTCTTCATTTTTCTGGCTGTGTGCACATGTGTACTTCTTTTGGTGATTACTTTTTACATTATGAAATAATTACTGTCCATGTAATTCAATAATTAGCATAATTAATGAGCGCTGATTCTCCTGTAGAGTGTTGAAGCACATTTATCATTTGAATATTAACATTTCCGTATAAACACTCCATAGCCACTTCGAATAAGATAAACCAGTAAGTCATGCATAACCGAGCCTGAGAAAACAATCCCAGCCGCCTGCGGAATAAATAACTGTCAGCAGTAAAATAATAGCGATCGTGGCTGAAGCAGTTTGCCGTCGAATTCTGTCTGAAGCGCTCATGGGAGTTTTACTTACACAAAAATGTTCAGAGGGCACAATAAAATCTGATTGGTCATCTCTCTGAACCAATCACTTTTTGTTCTGCCCTCAGAACATTTTTGCGTAAGTAAAACTCCCATGAGCCTCTGAAGCACAGTTCAGACGTGTCACCAGGGATGGTTCGTCACCTCCATGCTGTGGATGAGATGGCACCTCCTCTGGGAGGTAGGACAAACAGGCCACCATAAATCCATACCATGAAGAGGAAATCCGGCTGTGACTTCATGCCCCTGGAAAATAATACTTGTAACTCCAAAACTTTCCATGATCGGAATCAGGGGACGTTAAACAGTCATCGCTTCACTGCTGGCTGTTCCTCAGAAGTTCCTGCATTTAGTACAGGTTTACAGTAGGTTTACCACAGGTTTTCTGCAGGTTTAACATGAGACTTGGGACCTCATTTCTGCCAGAGGGCAACTTGTATCTGCAGCCTGCTCATTCATTTGCAATCCATTTTTCTGGTATGTTTCCATGCATTTTTATGATTTTGCACCTGACTCTTCCAATAAAAAAGTCAATTCTGCCTAACAAAATAATACAACCTAATAAAACACAGCTCATCTTCAGTACAATTCATCTGAATGGGCAGTTCACTGCTTATTATTTGATCATGCCCACCAGAGCCCAAACTCTGTGTAAATAGGTCCATACATTCTCACTAAGTGGATTTCTGCCAAATTAATAGTCTCTATTAGATTTCATCTGCTAAAAATTGTTCATATGCTCTGACTTCTTTAAAATTTGCATTTCAAATGCAGTTAGCCATCTTACGTGGAGTGCATTGAGCAAAATGCATTTTATACTTCTTTATATGGTCTTTTAAAATCATATTACGGCTTTATTTGTGACTCGGAATACGCAGCATGTCAGAATGGAGTATAATGGAATCCCTTGTAGTAAGGATCTGCAGATGTTTTTTCAGACCGATGCTGCGCTCTGTTCACAGAGAAGATGTCAGAATCCAACACGCAAGTTGTCAGACTCGTCACGTTTATGATGGAAGATGAGGCTGCATCTACAGTATCTGTCCAGGGTAACGATTGTGATGTTTCACATTTTAAAAAGGAGGGACACGATGAACGGTGTTAAGTGCTTTTTTTCCTCTTATATGAAGAATCCTAGATACCGGTTTAACTGCAGGTTTGTTGGCAGTCCAGTGTAATTTCTCCGCCGCCTGTTTTTATCTAAATGCGGCCATGCCGATCGTGAAGATATGAACGAGCACATTAATGTCGCGGCACGCGGAGGAAGGGCATTCCGCAAAATAGAACGAGCCAGCAGAGTCATTTACTCAGCTTAATTCAGTTTTGTTTTCTACAGCGGGGAAACTAATACAGCCTGGCCTGCACGCTTCGGGGAACGTGACCTTCCAGTAAAAAAGCCACAAGATTAAATTTTCATTGTTTCTCTTCTTGTTATGGAGGGTTAAGGCATGTTGGAGGAATACACGGCATCACGGTGACTTGTTATGCAGAGTGCACACATGTTGGAGACTGCAGAGGTGCAGTGTGCAATGTCCTGTGGTTTAAAGGAGGTAATTCAAATAACAGACCATCCATCCATCCATCCATCCATCCATCCATCCATCTATTTTCCAGCCACTTATCCTGGGCAGGATCACAGGGTTAATGCTTTATTTTATTTTATCCACAAACAAAGCACATATACTGTAAGTAGCTATTGTAGAGAAAAGAAAGACCTAAAAAGATGAATGAAATGCCTGCTGTCTCATTGGTATCTGACATATGATGTAGTGCCGCCGTGAAACTGTCATACTGTGTCATTAATAATGTTGCATTTTATATAAATGATAATAATACAGACTTAAGGGCAAAGTTGTCACTTTTTGCAGTATCTGAGGTAGTAATAAGCCCTTGGCACAGTTATACTGAAAGGTAAGATTGGCACGGACTCAAATGTAAATCTCTGTGAGCATCGTTTCTGCTTTCTCCATCATCTGCGTGGTATGACAGAGGATGTGGTAAGTACGCTGCTATTTATATGTTAATGCATTCTGACAAATTTGGCAAGTAAACTGCAGATACAGGAGCAGAGGGTGTCCAGAGATGATGGGGGCAGGAACAACATGGATAAGCCACACTGAGGGTGAGCCAAAGATGGATGGGGGTGGTATAAAGATGGGAATCCCTCATCAGGGGTGACACACGTGACAGGGGATAGGAACAAGATGGGTATCCCTCATCAAGGGTGACTCAGAGGTGACAGTGGATAGGAACAAGATGGGTATCCCTCATCAGGGGTGACACAGGTGACAGGGGATAGGAACAAGATGGGTATCCCTCATCAGAGGTGACTCAGAGGTGACAGGGGATAGGAACAAGATGGGTATCCCTCATCAGGGGTGACTCAGAGGTGACAGGGGATAGGAACAAGATGGGTATCCCTCATCAAGGGCGAATCAGAGGTGACATGGGATAGGTACAAGATGGGTATCCCTCATCAGGAGCAAGCCAAAGTTGACAGGGGACAGATATTCCAAAGTACCATTGGAATCATTGTTATTGGTAGCATGCAGTAATAATATTGTAATAATTATTTGACTAGAAAACAAACTGTCGACATGAAGTATTATCAATAAGAAATTTGGTTTTCCTGTTAATAGCATGCCAAGTATGAGAATTTAATTTAATTTAATGCTCAAATCTTGAATTTTAAGTGATTTTTTTTCAAGAGAAACATACAAAATAATTCATGATTTTTCTATATAATCACTATTATTCAATCTAATATGATTCTGACTTATCAAAGATTGAATAAAATCTAAATACAAAAGACTTCCTAGAACTCAAAAAAAGAGTTCAAACATATCCTTTTCTTTCTCTTTTTCATCTTCCCATTTAGAAAACTTCACCCGCCGTCTTCTGTAAAATTATTCTCTTTAATATGTCTGTTTGGTGCTCTGAAAGCTATGCAAGCATTTGCATATTTTAATTAAATGTCCCAAATTTCAAAACATTCCAGACTGACTTGTCATTTCCTTTATTTAAGCAATTAATTAATGTTTGCCGTTAACTTGTCGGCACAAAGTAACGTTATTTTACTCTTGAAATGCGACTTCTGGTGAATTATTACTTTTTATAAGAATGGCCCCCCATGCATGCCTCCCTTTCCTGGCTGGAAGCAGCGTCTTTGACACCCCAGTCGTATCGTCATGCTGTCACACTTTCCCTGACCAGTCATACATCAGTGACTTGGTTGCCATGGCAGCTTGGAGCCTGTGGCTGCTGACTGGGCAGTGCGGGTGTCATGGTGAAGCTATTGAGCAACACATTCGATATCGTCATCGTCAGTGTCCACTGTCACTTAGCACTGCCGAAGCACATGGGCTTATCACCCAGGAAATCCATACACACATCTGATCTGATCGTGTGCAGATATGGGTAAGTCACAATTAAGGGCTGCATGCAGGTTTGGAGAAAGTAAAGGAAATGTTTGACTGAAATGTGTTCTGTGCACAATAATATGTCAGACAATGTTGTCAGTTATGATAATGCTGATAAATATAACTTAGATTGGGGGTGGCATGGTGGTGCAGTGGTTAGCACTGTTGCCTCACGCCTTCGGGACCCGGGTTCGAGTCTCCGCCTGGGTTACATGTGTGCGTAGTTTGCATGTTCTCCCCATGTCGTCGTGGGGTTTTCTCTGGGTACTCCGGTTTCCCCCCACAGTCCAAAAACATGCTGAGGCTAATTGGAGATGCTAAATTGCCCGTAGGTGTGAGTGGATGGTGTGTGAGTGTGCCCTGCAATGGGCTGGCCCCCCCATCCTGGGTTGTTCCCTGCCTCATGCCCATTGCTTCCGGGATAGATTCCGGACCCCCCCCCCCCCCCCCCCCCCCCCCTGCGACCCAGTAGGATAAGCGGTTTGGAAAATGGATGGATGGATATAACTTGATTGATTTGTTAATCAAAAACTAAGAATTTGTTAATTGCTTTACAGACTGTGATCTTTTACCAATGCACTTTTATAAAGGTTGTGAAAAATATTCACCACAAACTAATAAGTAAACCAATGAAGAATGACTTTAACTGTCATTCTTTGAGGAATTAACTCTCAGCATGACTGAATATATCATGACGTATAAATGACATCACTGAGGTGAGATTCATCGCCATATTGTGTCATGACATATCATGCTGTTGAAATGACATCAACAAGATGAGATTCACATCATGGCGTTTAAATGACAACATAGAGGTCAAAATGACACCACAGAGAAATGAGATCATAGAGATGAGATTCATTCACATGCCATGGTACATCATGGCGTTTAAATGACATCATAGAGGTCAATATGACACCATAGAGAAATGAGATCATAGAGATGAGATTCATTCACATGCCATGGTACATCATGGCGTTTAAATGACATCACAGAGATCAAAATGACACCACAGAGAAATGAAATCATAGAGATGAGATTCATTCACATATCATAATATGTCATATCTTGATGTTTAAATGATATCATAGAGCTCGGTTTCATTTGCAAAGCATGCTCTGGCATGACATGGTGTTGATATGATATCATATAGATCAGAGTCATTTCCATATCATATCATGGCATATGGTGATGTTAAAATGACGTCACAGAGAAGAGATTCATTCCCATGTCCTTCCATAGAATGTCACAGTGTTGAAATTATATAATAGAGGAGAGAATGACATCATATAGAAATGACATCATAGATGTGAGCTTCATTTCAACAGAGATGAGATCCATTCCCATATCATATCAAGGCATTTCCTGATGTTGAAATGATATCATTGAGATGAGATTCATTTACATTTAGGGCTGTGTACCGAACTTTGGTGCTTTTGTGGTACCGACCAAAATACTCCGATCCTACTGAGGATCAAAAAATAAATTATTTTTTGGTGCCGAATTCCGATACCCTGACAGTATATCTCAGCACCTGTGAGCTAATAAGCATGAAGCATATTTGCATAAAGATTTAAAGTCGCTGATGATTGGCTGTCTAACGTACCGTTACACAAACACGTCATAGAGGCCGGAAGGAAAATGTATGCCAAGAGACAAACCTGCGAACTGGCTAACATGCATCATTTTTTTGTCACATAGTGTAAGACATGCGCAAGAAATCAAATGTGTGGCTCCACAGGGTTCCAGACAGTGACCATTCAGTCGCATTTTTGGAGACTAAATTTTATAATTAGATGCACTGGTGTAAATATGTCCATCGTTTATGCCCAAATATGAAACCCATATAGTGGCTGACCACATCGTTGTATATCACCTGAAACCCCGGAGAGAGTGAGAATTGGTGTGTATGCATGTGTGTTAGCGAGATCATCAGAACTTGGTCCGATTGCAGTTCCTTGAAGGCACTCACAGTAATAAATTTGCTGATTGCTTCACCACAAACAGTGGCACTAAGATGGAAGTTACACTTAAGTGCAGAAAAAGAAGGAACAGAAGGAATTATTTTTGTACCCGAATAATAAGACTGAATACCTTTTCGCTTGTGTCTCCATACATTGCCGGTGTTGGTGGTTAAACATGCCAGCGCTTATTAGCAGGATAACATTACATCATTTTTTATTCTATGAGAAATAATACATTGATCGGCTGGCCATATTTTTTATGAGAGACATTTCCTCGGTCATATAAGTAAAAAATACAACGCTGTGCCTCGTTATGATCGTGATTGATCCCCTAGTAACTAACCAATAACTAAAAAAATGACATGTTCAAATAAAAGATTTGTGCTGTAATGTTTAATGTGTTTTGTGGTCATTGAAATTTATTAAAAATAAATATTTATATTGAAAAAGGTATTGTTCAGGAACCAGTATCAAAATCAAGGCATCATTCTGGTACTGGTATTGAAGAATTTTGAACGATGCCCAGCCCTATTCACATGTCATGCCATAGCACTTCATGTTGGTGAAATGACATCATAATCGTGAAAAGGATATCATAGAGTAGTGACATCATCGTAGTGAGATTCATTTCCATATCATACCTTGGCACATCTTGGTGTTTATATAACATCATAGAAATGAGTTTCATTTCTATATCATCCTATGGCACATCCTGGGGTTGCATTGACATCAAAGTGGGGAGTTTCATTCCCCCAGCATGCCATGTAATGGTATTCAAATGACATCATAGACATATGACTCATTCCCATGTCATGCCATGTTACATCATAGTGTTGAAATGACATCATAGAAATGAGGTTCATTCACATGTCATAGCGTGTCACATAATGGTGTTGAAACGATGATGTTGAGAAGGTAGTGTCATCTTTATGTCATCACTGAAAAGCATCGATTAATGTGAAAGGCAACCCCAGCAACATCTACTGTATTTCCTAATGTTTTTCTCATGTTGCACCAAATCCATACTCATATAAATATATTTGCAGCATTTTCGAGAAATGAAGACAACCGGGCCACAACCATAATTCTGATTCTGATTATAGCTATTCCTCAGGATATTTTTATGCATTGTGGGCTGTACTGTAGAAATAGGGTCATATACAGTGTGGAATGAAGCGAAGGCTGGATTGGCAAACCAGTAAAAAGCATCCCGGCAACCAACAAAACGAGGTGCTGTCACTTACCGGAGAGATGTGTGCACGAGGAAGATAAGTGGGTAGATCCAGGGAAAATCGTTTGGAGAAGCAGTGTGGAACGCTACCCATGGACCGGAACCAGCAAGGACGTGTCTCATGGGAGCTGCTTGGAGAAACTGTTAACCTCAGCTGCTCCGGTAAATATCTGGCATTACAAGTGGGCAGAGTATGCTGAACAAAAGCCTTTGTCTTTGTGGCAGGGCAGAGTGTCAGCTAAGGGGATACCGTGGCACAGATATTAAGGTATTCTGATTGCAGAGGGAAGACACCATCTACATGGCCGAAACGGGGCTAGAATCTAAATTTAACAGAATTTGTTCCGCCCAAAAGGCTGGGTCAGGAGTCTCCTGTGATGAGGTCACTGCGGTTGTGCTACCTGTTTCAATCCTTTCTTTAACAGTCCCAGGAAGTTGCTGTGATGACAAGCACTGAGGGGAATCCCTGCAACGCAGGACAGAAAGACCTCCTCGATGCGGCCTGGGTTTAATTAGCTTTCTGTAATAACGATAATAATAATACCATGTATGCTGCATTATGCAACACCCCTGGTGCAGAGCGCTCACCTGTGACACCGACCTTGTGATATTTAAGTGCTCAGAGTCATAGAGATGACTAGAGGCCCTGAGTGGTTGCATCAGTTGGGTGGTGCTTATTGATCAGGGAGAGCTGTGGTGTCATACCAAGGCACAAATGAATTTTCTCTAAGATATATATTTGTCCCATCTGAGGAACTGGCTTTAGCCATTTGCATGCAATTCAGACACATAGTTGGTAGCTCCATATTCCCCGTGAGGATGTGTGCATTATATATATATATATATATATATATATATATATATATATATACATACTGTATATAAAACAAACCCTCCAGGTTCATTTCGAAATGGATTCTCACGGATTCTTAGATGAGCTGTTGTGCCGCAGCAGGGCTGGTATCTCAATCCTCACCAGTCACTCCATCTCTGTCTTGTCTATCGCCATATTGGCCCCGAGGATAAAAATCCCCCACCCACAGAGCTGTTTGGTACCCCCCTGCCGCTCCGTGAGCCCATGGCTCGGTGGTGCCCCGTCCCCTGCAGTTATATTAGAGTAATGAATCGTTCACAGGTGCTTTTAATGAGGTTTAGGGGTGTCTGAGCTGCAGCTTCTCCTTTGCAGGCCAAGTGGAATAGAGGAGATGCATTGGCCAGTCCCTCCCAGCACACAAAGCCCAGTTTAATGATAGTCATTACACTTGCTTGGCCTTAATAGGCAAAACACATGGGACTGGAGTGCCGAGGATGGAGGAGGGGGCAAAGGAGTGAGCGATGTGGCGGACAGATGGGTCTTGGGGCTCCAGCATTGCTGCCTGTAGCCCTAGTATGACTCACATGGAATCTCAGGCTGCTCTGCTCGGCGCTATCAATGCCCGGCCACCGTAGATGCAGCGGGTGGCTTTGGGATTGGGGTGGGGGAGGCACCAAAAATGCAGGAGGGGTAGAGAGAAAACGTGAAAAGGAAGGACAGAAAAACAGAGGGAGGGAGGGAGGGGGCACAGGGAGAGGTGAGAGAGAGAGAGAAGGGGTAGAGTAGGGAAATAGAGAAAGAAAGGAGAGAGTCAGTGAAGCAGAGAGAGGGAGAGTAAAAGAAAAAGAGAAATGCAGAGAGGGAAAGGACTGAATAACAGACTGAGAGAGAGAGTCAGCAAGAAAGGTAGAGAAAGACAGGGTGAGAGAAGAGGCGGCCCAGGAAAAACTCCACATAATGTAGTGCCATCAGAAGCCTTGTCAGAAACAGTATTACTGTACTTACCCCCCCATGGCTGAAGGTTAGGTGACAGATATGGCTGCCACCTTCCAGACAGAGTTCCTAAGGAATTGTGTTCTTAGGAACCATTGCTGCTTCAGTCCTGCAGGGTGATGTGGTTCCCGAGGAATCGTGCTCTCAGGAACCATTGCTGCTTCAGTCCTGCAGGGTGATGTGGTTCCCGAGGAGTCGTGCTCTCAGGAACCATCGCTGCTTCAGTCCTGCAGGGTGATGTGGTTCCTGAGGAATCATGCTCTTATGAACTATCACTCCTCCGGTCCTAAAGGGTGATGTGGTCCCTGAGGAATTGTGCTCTTAGAAACCGCCACACAGGGTGATGTCGTTCCAGAGGAATCATGCTCTCATGCACCGTCACTTCTCCAGTCCTGCAAGGTATTGCGGTTCCCTGTTGACTTAGAGCCTGTTTTCCACCATACAACCTAGATATTCATTATCTACATTCTTTTTTATGATAAACTCACAATCATCTACCAAATGCAGGGAAGGTCAATTGTCTGGGCTACAAGAAGAGCTGAACAGCAGTGATCATTATGACTGGACATGAATAAATTTCCCTTTTTTAAATATGAGCACAGCATACAGTGCAGTCATTCAGTTTAGTCCCTGGAAAACATCCATTTGACCTTTCACAGGACTGGAATTATTTACCTATTCTGAGTCATGTGACGCAGGAAATCCTTGCAGTGATGTTTTTTTCTGCCTAGTATAGTCCAGAGCATTGCCTTCGATTTTACTGTTAGTTATACTATAGATAAAAATAAGATTTAATAAGATCCTGTTGATCAAATATTCTGCATTTGTATTATAAATGAGAAAAATGAAACCTAATTCATATATGCAACTGAAATGCGTAATATAATTATGAATGACACATAACATTTTAAAACACAAGCACTGATTTATGCTAATCTACAATATTTTGTTTCAAGCAATATATCACAATAAATCCCACAATGCATTTTAATTCATCATATAAAGTTAGAACTGTTTTAAAATACTCATGATGTGTCTTACGATGTACAATAATACCTCATATCATTTTCTTGTACATTAATAACACATTAAGCCCAAGTGGTTCTCGGTAAGAGGTTCTGCACTTTCTATGCGGCAGAATCTTCTGCTTGATGGTAGAGCCAGAAAGACCCACTAATCATCATGAGAAATAAAAGCACAAATCCCATAAACCACTGTGGCTTTAACAAGATGGTTCGCACAGCTCAACTGCTGACCAGTGTACTGAGAGCGGGCATGATTCTAACCTGTTTATGTCCATTTTCACATCATTACCGATACTCATAGACAGCTTAATTGATAGAGCAGCTCGTTGTCACTAAATCACCATTAAATTAGTCAATTCAAAAACAAATTATTTGCAATTTAAGAGAGAAAATTTCTTTTGCCTTGAAAATTTAGAAGGAAGAATATAACACTGAATGTTTATCCCAGAGGGCCCAGTGTCCCGGTGTCTAGAGCTGATCTTGGTTACTGCAGGCTGGTCTTCGTGGTAATAGTTAGGCTTGGACAGTGTGCCGGTATTATGGTATTACGACAGTATTTAGAAATCCCAAAGTTATTATTTTTCATACCATCAAAAAATGCAGATTCTCCTCTTTATATGGAACTGAGCCCTGTCTTAGCCTAAATATTTTAAATTTTTGCTATTTGCAGGCTATTTTTCCCCGATTAATAGGCAAACATGTGGCTACATGCAGTCAGTTGAGTAGACCTACATGTTTTGCTTGTTACGGATATATATGTTACGGATATACATGTTACGGATATACATGTTATGGATATACATGTTACGGATATACATGTTACGGATATACATAACGGTGTCCATTCCATCCATTTCATTTCCATTCTACATTAAGAATATTTGTGCATGTGAATAAAGTTACCTAAAAATTCAGAGGTTGCAGCAGTGTGTGTGTTTTTTTAACTGACAGGAAATACAATACAATATTTGCAGGCAGGACTAATATGTAATGTTATTCGCACCAGTCTTGCCCCAGTTCTTTACATTCAAGCTACTGTTAGTAGTTTAGTTAACTGTGTCACCCTAGGGGGTGGTTACATGGTGTGTTCTGCGACAACGAAAAAGTGAAGGGGTGTCAATAAATGAAGGGTGATCTTTTCAGTTGTACAACAAGGAATTGTCTCCTCATTTCCTAAGCGCTCAACTTCCACGCTCATACGCCCCTTTAGGCTTCGCTGATTCCCGGAATTTTCACGGCCTACATGATTGAGTTCTTATTCTTTTTTGTTTTTAAATCCCATGTGTAGGACGGTATGAAACAATAGATTCCACCCCAGCCTAGTAATGCTGTAGTATTACCCCAATATATTGGCTGCAATAACAATAATTCATAGATTAGATTAACCTTGTATTTTTGGCACTTGCATTATTGTTTTGTTAGCTTATCCTTTTGTCCAAAAATAGTTGCAATTCTATGGTTAATGCTGCGCGACACTCTGCTAAGGTGTCATGGAGGATTGATGGGCTGCATTGTGGCCTCACTCCTTCAGGGTCGTGCATGCAGCTCCTACCTGAGCTATGCGTGCGTGGAGCATTCACACTGCAGCCCAGTGGATTAGGGAACTGTGCCTGTTTCCAGAAGGTCATGATCCCCACTGAACCCTTGAGTGAGGCCTTAACCCCAACTGCTGCATAGGTGCTGGATGCTGGTTGTCCTTGCTTTATGTCCCTTAACTCTTCTTACTCGCATGTCTCTTTGGGCAAAAAAATATCTGCTAACTAACTGAATGTAAACGGTGTGATTTCGGTAGATTGGTCTTCCTAAATGGCTTGTGCATGTCCTGTTCTGGACTGTTCAGTGTGCCCAGTGGATTCTGGGATATGCTCCAGACTCACTGTGACCGTGTATTAGCTAAGAATAGATTACACTGGTTAAGGAGCTTGCTCAAAGATGAAGGCAGGGCTACACATGGGAATGAGCCAATAACCTTCAGGTGCTGAGTGTATGTTCTTACCCCTTATGCTGCCCTCTGCTCCTCATAATATTTCGGATCATCAGCATCTGTTTTATAATATAAATGTGAAACCATCCAGGCTGGAACCCCTGTCGGCTTTTCTTAATACACACCCAGCAAGAGTTTTCTTATCTTTTTTCTGCTGAAAGGCAATTTATTATCCATTTCTGTTTTTAATTATCTCCTGAGACAGACTCGCGCGGTAGTCATGCGAGGAAATGAGAGGTGGCTGAAACAGTATGTAATCCGCAAGGTAAAGGGCCTCTTCTCTGACTTTCACAGCAGACAGAATCAGCTCATCTGCAGTCTGGTGGTGCCCGGGTTTGTGCCGGTCGGGGAGTTCAGCTCTTCTACGCCACCGCTGATCAGTCCAATTACCCTGTTGGGAGGGGGACGGAGCGGAGGCGCGACAATGGGGACAGTGCGTCTGCCAAAGAGCCCCGTCCAATGCGGCCCTTGGTTTTATTGTACCCGTCTAGTTGCTTTTGTTTATAAATAAGCCCCAGGAAAAGGGCTCGGGGGGAGGGGCTGGCCTTGGTTTCTCTGGCGATAGAGGCTTTGTTTCGCGAACTTTTTCAGTCAGCGGAAATTCTTCTCTTTTTGGCTTACAGGCTATTCAGAGATCTGGGGGTAAAACCTCCAGTGGCCCGAAGACATTACAGCCCTTTGGATTTCACTCAGAGTTACTGAAATGTGCTTCCATCTTGATCCAGATTTTACCAAGATAAAAAAAAAGAAAACTAAAAATAGCGTAAAATAAGCTATCTATAAATCCTGGGCTTTGCACCTTTAGGATTTCTTCTGCAGTAGGATGTCGTTTACAGTGATGCGGGTATGTACACGGCAGCAGAGAGATTGCCGTTCACCTACTACTCGTCTCATGAATTTTTGGGAGTGCAACGTATTAATAAAGCTAATTTTCCGACAAAGCCAGGACTAGCCCTACATCCGCTATGCTTATAGGCAGCCAGCATCTAGACCTAGCTAACCCTCCCATGATATTCAGTGTGAGGCTGGGCACCTTTTGCTGCCTCCTGGGGGGTAGATGGGAGTGAGAATAGGTTTTAAATATTAAATAAGCTGCTAAGCCAGCAAACTGGGGGAAAAATAACTTAATATTCCAAATTTAAGGTGTTGGAAAGTAGATCAGGCATGAATAAGGCAGTGAGCTCATAAAGGCTCTGACCCATGGCAAACACTGATGGTCATGTGATCACGGCAGGCATGGGAGTGCACCAATGGCATGGATGCACAGGCATGATGTAAGACAATGATGTAAGACAATGACGGCAGCTCTAAATGTGAGCTACTGGTGGCATATTCATATGTGAGGAAATAATACTAAAATAAATATAAACACCAGTTTTGCAAATCTCTCACCTTGGGCATGTCAGCTCAAACAGTATAGATATGTGCTTTAAAAACACAAGAGGATAAGGACATCTGAGATCAAAATACACATCGCCCAAGAGCTCTGACGTGGGTCTGATTGAACATTTCTGGTGAAGCTCAACTCCCAGTCTGTCTTTGAGGAAAAGATCTTCTGAAAGCCAGCCTGGGGAAGCTGGTCTTCAAGCAGTCGCTGATGTGCTATACAGTAACTGCGGCTGGTATAACCAGGTGTTTCCACAAGCCGTTTAACCTTGTGAGATGGTCACCAGCCGGACACTGTGGACTGCAGCGCCGCTAGCTTTGTTAATGGTCTGAAACAAACGTTGTTTACACTCAGGTGTGTAAACAAGATACGTAATAAGCCAAGGTAGTGAGTCACAGATTTGGTTACCCAGTCACTGGGGGCATCCAGGGGTGGGGATGTAGTTATCACAGAACATCTGTTTTTGAAAGGGTTTAGATGTTAAATCACGTTTTTTTTTTCCAGAAAGAGATATCAGCCGCCATCCCTACTGCACACCCTGGCAGACGATCCTGAACCTGCTTGCCCAGTGTAGAGTGACATTACCCCCCAGGAGACACCTTGGCCGGGCCCCCAGTCTACTGCACAGCTTGTTATATTTTATATTTGATGTAATACATATTCTCTGTGACCCTGACCTGGGTAAGTGGCTGCAAGATGGATGAATGGATGGATGGATAAAGTATTTTTGCTATTCTTAATTAAATCCCAGTTTGTACTGTGTGTGTCGCTCCCCCCGCCCGCCCCACGACTCTGCGTAGCACAGCTAAGGGACTGTGGAAAAGCTGCTTTAAAGTCAGAAAACTCTACAGTCTCTGGAAGATTTTAATGATTTATCAACGATGCTGTGTGCAGTCACATGCTGTCTGGAATGTGCATCTTTTTAATATTTCATATATGCTTTTTTTGTACATCATTATAATATTATTATGAATATACTATAAGAATATATAGTTCTGAAACTATATATTTTGTATTCTATTCTGTATCTGTCTTAAATCAGTGTTGAAGAACAGTGTATTCCTGGAAGAGCAATGAAATTCAAATCAGTATGTCCAAGGGGCCTACCTTTATAGATTATTAAATTCACATTCACAAATTCACGGAAAAAAAGCTGAATGGCTGATAATGATTTGTTGTAACCTTTGCTTACCAACCGACCATATTAATCACACTTTGGTTAATAAGGAGCTGTTTCCTTCAAACTTTCTTTTTCTTTAATGAAAGATGGTGGACTATAAATAAATATTTTCCTTATTTCAAATTCAAAGCATTTTCACAAATGACTTGCAAGGCAAAACGGGTTTTATTGATATAAAATGAAACAAACAGCGGCTGGAAAGAAATAGGAACACTGGGGATCGAAACAAGAGGCCTACAGCAAGGAAGGACATGGGCTAACAAGAGGAGCGGCGTTGAGACAAACAGGTACTTAAATACATGGACTAATGAGGGGAAACAACCATCAGGCGTGGCCCATCAGGGCTACCTGAGGGAGGAGACAGGAGGGTCAGGCAGACATCGTGGGCAGGACATGACAGTATAACCATCGAAGCATGGAGGACGAACAGGTATGGGGACCAAGGAGATCGAACAACAGGGTGGACACACGGGGCAGTGAAACAGACAAGACACTATACAGGGCATAGCAGCGCCAACAGGGCACGCAGGACAGACACCACAAAAGGTCAGAGGGACAGAGCCACTGGACAGAGCAGGATAGGGCAGGACAGGACAGGACAGAGCAGGATAGGGCAAGACAGAGCAGGACAGGACAGGGTAGGACAGTGCAGGATAGAGCAGGACAGGACAGGACAGGGCAGGGCCGGACAGAGCAGGACAGAGCAGGATAGGGCAGGACAGGGTAGGACAGAGCAGGATAGGGCAGGACAGGACAGGACAGAGCAGGATAGGGCAGGACAGGACAGGACAGAGCAGGATAGGACAGGACAGGATAGGGCAGGACAGGGCAGGATAGGGCAGGACAGGACAGGACAAATGGCATGACGTGGGGCAAGGAACAGGCAGCGGTCAGATAAGGGGCAAACAGGACAACAGAATAGATGGAATAATCTGACAAAAGCACACAGACTATCACAATACGAGGTACGAAGAACTCAAGGGCAGGTAGTTTGGACAAACCAAAAGGGGTTTTATTAAAATAAAAGGAAATAAACAGGGACAGACTAGACACAGGACATGTCCAGGTGCCAGGAACAAACACTGGACATCAATGGGAACTTGGGAGCAGAAGAAACAAATAAAGACAAACAGAACAGGCCGTATCACAACAGGGCAGACAAGTAGAGAAGCAGCAGAGATAGGGGTGGGAACAGAAGAGGAAGCCACTGGAGACACAGACCGGGTGAAAACAAAAGCAGGACAGGGCACTGGGACAAGGACTGCTGGAGAGGAGGGCGCTGAGGGGACTGCAGGACAGGACCAGGAGCGTGCCGCAGTTTCTCTCCTGAAGGCTGCTGCAGGAGAGTCGCTGAGGCAGGCACAGCAGAAGAGAAGACAGACTTTAGAGGCATGGGGCTGGTCTCACCAGGGTCGGGCTTCTTTCTCCTGTGATGGGTAACAGCAGGAGGGGATACGGCGAGTTGCGAGGAAGCTATGGGTAGATCTGTGGCGAACTGCTGGAGGCCGGTAGGCACATCAGTGGCGAGCTGCGAGGAGGCTAGTGGGTGAATCAGAGGTGAGCTGCGAGGAGCCAGCTGGTAGGGTGACTTCACCTCATGGACACATGGAGGGCTCTGGAGAAGTGGTGTGCAGTGGGACCACAGCCGGACTCTGGAGAAGCAGTGGACGGTGGGATTACAGCGGGTTCAGGAGAAATGGTGGGCAGCGGGACCACAGCAAGCTCTGGAGAAATGGCGGGAGGCGGGTCTGCAGCAGGCTCTGGAGAAGCGGTGGACAGTGGAATCATAGTGGGCTCTGGAGAAGCGCCATGCTGACCAGCCTCATGCTCATCTATTCCTCGCACTTCCAGCAGCAAGCGCCAGACCTTCCCTGCCTCCTGGGGATCAAGGTCCAGGGAGAATCTGGTTAACATCTCCCCCGGACTAGAAGAAAACTACAGCCTTGGGGATCTTCCAGGCTGCAGGATTAGTCCTCCTCTCCTGATGGACCTTAAGAAGGGAGATGAAGTCCTCCATTTGGAGATGGGGTGGTACCTACAGTGTTGATAACTCCGTCCACCGGCTGCAGGGAGGCTTTTGTGGGAGTCCAGTCATCCTGTCACAATATGAAGGAGGAAGACATGATGCAGGTAGTTTGGACAAACCAAAAAAGGGTTTAAGTGAAATAAAATGAAGCAAGAAAGGGAGTGAAAAGAAGCAGGACTGCAGGGGAGCAAAACAAGATAAGAACAACCAGGAAAGACACCGGTTGACAAGTGCTATAAGATCTTTATATTTATATATAAAATCCCATGGGTGACGTAGGTGGCCACCAAGGGTGTTAACTTTTCAGGGAGCACTGGTTCGACAGCCAATTTGTTTGATGTTTTGATCGTTAAACTTAATTTGCTTTTAAAACAATTTACAAGTTGTTTCTACCATTTCATTTAAAGATTAAATAATGTACTGCTATACCATAAATGCAACATTTAAAATAAAATTAATAGTGCGCGATGGTATGATCTTAAAAGTTCATTCTTCTTGGGAGAGAAGTGGAATGTGAAAAATCATGTTTTGAACAGAAAACCTTTATTTCACTTGAGCATGTGAGACTGCTAATTTAATACATGGTGACTGAAGAATATATCATTAAACAATCTCCAGTTTTTCTCATACGAAGGAAAGTTGTGAGCTTACAGTTCACTGATCATTTAGAGAGCTCCCAGTACCTCCCTCTGGCCTGGCTGCATAAGCATTTGATATTAGCCTATACCTTCATGCATAATGCCCAGTACGCTTGATTCAGAGTGCTGAATAACTTAATTAATTTAAATGAATCAGAGTGAGAGATCTGGAACCCTAATTAATGGCAAACAGTTTGCTCTAGGCCACTTTCGCCATATTCCCCTTCTTTGCACCATATTTAATGAGCACATTCTGCGGTCTGACACCGTGTTTTGCCAGAAAATCCTCTTACAATGCAGCCCTTTTCCTGCCATCTTGAAATTGCGAAAAAATGCACCTCTGTTTGTAAACAAATGAAAATCGGCGGTGAATGTGAGGAGTTGGTTTGGTCTCATAAGACTGCTCCCTAGACAACGTTTCACGCTTAGAGACAGCCACCGAACATATTTACCTCAGCTAAACGGAATTTGCCAGGTTCCGTTCCTGCCCATCTCTCTAATTGCTCTCAGATTTTCAGCCGAGGGCCTGTTTAATAATCACTGTGCTACGGTTTAAGGCGACAATCGCATCTTCGTCGAACAGATACCTTTTAAACAGTGATGACTTGTAAGCGAGGCTGTGAGAGGATTTTCAGGCGATCTCGGGCGAAACGTGACAAGCCCTTCTCTGGGTTCTCATCTCATTATTTCCCAAGGTGATTTCCTCTTGCTTGAGAACCATTGAAATGGAAACCAGCCGTGGTGAAATTGAGGTTAGCCTGGCGTTTTGCATTTGATGCATTACATATGTTATTTCTGAAAACAGCAAGGACGCAGATATGAAAAAGACCCAGTAAAATCTTTGAACAGACAGTTGAGTGGAGTTTGACATGCTCACACACCTCTGGGGTCTTCCTGACTGGTGTAAATTTGCCCAAGAACGATGACAGCGCTGTAACATTTAATGACTTTTGTTGGCAATTTTGTTCAGTGTCTGCATATGAATAATACAACAGAAGTTGGTTCATGATTGTTCCAATTAAATTACATAATGACACTGGCCCAAGTTTTCTTCTACACACAAAATTAATCAGGGGATAATTGTGTCTGCTTGAAGACCATCACCAATGAAAGAAATTATTCTTTAAAGGTTGCCTACGTATCAAACGCCATTCTGACATACAGCTTCACCTGAGAAAATCGTTACGTCAGTTATGAGATTTAGTTTATCATCTAAACCTTTAACTAGTCTTACCTAACTTGTGGTGGAACTCGAAGGTTCAGCTTATTAGAAAAGGGAGGCAGTGCATAATCACCAATTTAAAAATGGATGAGAGCAACATGCATAAAAAATGTGTTATTAAATAATTGATTATAAAAAACTTTTACTGTGCTGTAATGTTGCAAATTCTGTTTTCTCCACTGCATGTCCTACAAGAGGGGAGCAGACACACAGCAAGATCAAAACTCAATGAACTCGAAAGAACCACGCTTGGTGAACAGATGTTTTTAAAAACAGATATTTAAATTAGCATTAAATAGTCGGTAGTCTTTGCAGCCAGTTGCTTGCCATTTATTTAAACGGTTACGTTTGTGGAGAGCTAATTTTGAACGAGGTGTGTGGAATTTTCAGTGTAGGGGGCTGCCTCCAACAGAACTAGCTTTTGTTAAAAATAAAATGAATGTGTCCGATGTTTAAGTGAATCACATCTCTGAGCAGATTTTTGCAGGACTGTCCATGCTCTCGCCTGATTTCTGTGTCACAGACATCGCTGTGATATTTCAACATCTCCGTCATGGAAGCTTTTGAACATTTTCATAGCTTGCACATTGTAGATCTATCCCTAAGAGGTTTCAAGGCGCATTAAGGTTACCTGCTATGAAATGAAAGTGCAATTCTGAAAACTATTGTCAAAATATTCTACTAAAAGTGAACTCTAAAATGGTTGAGGGGTTCAATTTGAATAGCTGCCATTTCAGTGTCCATGTTGAAATATCTTCATTGATCAATTCACCAATTCACACACGCAAGAACTTCAGTGTCAAATAATAAGTAATAAGAATGTCACAATGTCTGGTAAGAAAAATGTCCCATCACATGAAAAACCAAATCCTAATTACACCAATTAACAATTTATTGCTCCTTTGAAGACTGGTCTTCATCCCTTCTGTTGCACATATTCCTTATCATGTTATGTTAAATTTTAAGAGCAAACACTGGGGCATCTGATAATCATAAAAGTATTTAGTCTAATTAATCAAACAAAAATCATATATGATTCTCGCGTTTGTTGCTGGGACGTTACTGTTAAATGTTTACCCCCATAAATATGGATGAAAGTACACAATAAGACTAAAATAGTACCGTGTGCAGGGATAACACAATGGAATAGCTGAACAAGCTATATTGATCCACCCAGTAAATTCTCAAATTTGTAAGATCACAATGCAATTAGGGGAAGAGTATAACAATGGAAACACAGGCATCATACAGTTTAAAGTAATGCCACTGCTTTTGCACTCTTTCTATGCTGTGTCGAGAGACCGTTACACTCATCTAATGTGTTGATTAGATGTGTTGAATCTGCCTTTCTGCATAATGCATTAGTATTGCCTTCTAGTGTCTAGGGCCATAATTTTTAAAAGCAGCAATCATGATCAGATTTAAAAAGAATATATGTGAAGTTCCAAGTAACTTTTTTTTTCGGTTGCTCAGTGTCACCAGTGTGACAAAACCTGGCCCTTTCATATTTGTATCTGTAGAGTCCTTTCTCGTCATCTTGGTTCGTATCCGTGTCCAGCATCGTCCTCCAACCAGTGAATACTTTCAAGCAGACAGAAATGGCAACAGAAAAAATCCACTTCATATCCAGATCTCACAGCTAAATGCAAAGAAGGCCATCTGATTTATTGGGATTCCCAAAAATGGACTGGGAATACAACTCAACCAGCGACATGAGAATCATGCAGTAACAACATAACCAAGTGTCCTGCCATCAGAAGAGGAAGGGCGACGGCAATCCTTTGTATGAAGAACTGTGCTGTTTTTTCACATCATTGATGTCTGGTGACCTTGCAATAATTCCTCCCTCATGAGCTGGTCATAGTAAGTAATGAGCTGCTCAGTATTTTTCATTACAGGGCTGTGACAGTTTCAAATGATAACAGGAGAATTCAATTAAAAAACATAACAAGCATGCTTATTCTTAATTATCCAGGACAGCATACTGATATATAGCCTTATACAGGTATATCTAAAACGTGGACAATTTTCTCTCGGTTTTAGTATTGCTACAAGATAGTAAAAATTGTTTTTTTGACCTGCAAACCAGTAAGACAGTCTTGAATATAAACACAATGCTAGATGTCTTGAATCCAGGGCAGTCTTTCTGACAAGCTGTTACTCAAGTCTATCCTGAGATTGAGTGACATCCAGCAGTCAAAGGGATCATCAGAGGGGCAGTTCTGACAGTCAGCATGGGAGATGTCATTAGGCTGTCCTAATTCTCCGGGGAATTTGGAGCATAAACATCAAAGCTGCATAATGCAGGATTTCAGGAAACCTTACAGGAGATCAGGGCATCTGCACCCCTCTGACAGGCCGTGTTTTGTCTCTCCTTCATTCGTACTTGGGTGCGTTGCGGAGGAGGGGGTCGACAGCAGAAGATACATCCCTGCGTAAACAAAGTGTGCCAGTCAGACATGATGTTTATGCTGGAAGCACCAAGGAACAGTGTGAAGCATGGCTTTCTGAGGAGATATCAAGCTCATTCAACTGCAAGACAGGGCCACCTAGCCATTCATGTATCTCCACCTTATCAGTTAGCCTAGCTTAGAGATCTGGGCAGAGTGGGAGTCTGGAGGCGATGGATTTGCTGAATTTGCCTCCAGGTGCTGTTTTGTGGTCATGTGTGTTTTTTATCTTTGATTGTCATCCACGACTAACATCAGGTCCATGGCAGTTAACTGTCATTTGAATCTGACCTCAAGAAACTGGTAACAGGGTGTGAAAGACTGAATCCACTGTACCTTTGCTGTATCTCAGCTGCTCTCGATCACGTCAGAAGATGTGGATCCCTTCTGTACAGTAGCTGTCAAAGCCCATGTGATACCCTAGGAAACCTCCAGCACTGGTGCCCCCCTGCCAAGCTTGATGACTGCGGGGGTGGGGAGGGGTAAGGGTGGCCATGTTAAAATTTATCGAGGAGGTAGCCAGAGGTGGAAAGTTCAGGTTCAGAAAGTACAAATCCAGACCAGGGTTTTGTTTCAACCAACCAGCTGAACATAAAGAGTCACAGAGTACTCAACTGGTTGATTGAAACAAAATCCCGGTCTGGATTTATACTTTCTGAACCTGAACTTTCCACCTCTGGTCATGGGCAACTTCCCCATATCAGGATGCCAGGATTTGCCAGTGCATCTGTAGATCAGGGCAGCTGGTGGAGTGAGGTAGGTTCCCACAGAATTAATTGGCCTTTCTCAGTATTATTAATGTAATTTAAATTAATATGATGTGGAACAGGGGGCGGCATGGTGGTGCAGTGGTTAGCACTGTTGCCTCACACCTCTGGGACCTGGATTTGAATCTCCACCTGGGTCACATGTGTGCGGAGTTTGCATGTTCTCCCCATGTCGTCGTGGGGTTTTCTCCGGGTACTCCGGTTTCCTCCCACAGTCCAAAAACATGCTGAGGCTAATTGGAGTTGCTAAATTGCCCGTAGGTGTGCATGCGTGAGTGAATGGTGTGTGAGTGTGCCCTGCGATGGGCTGGCCCCCCATCCTGGGTTGTTCCCTGCCTCGTGCCCATTGATTCCGGGATAGGCTCCGGACCCCCTGCGACCCAGTAGGATAAGCGGTTTGGAAAATGGATGGATGGATGATGTGGAACATTTGTTTGAAAATGGTCTGCTGTAATTACTGAGTATGATTTGTTCTGTTACACACACACACACACACACACACACACACACACATTTATGCATGTATCCTTCTCCCATGCAGTATAAAGTACAGTCCTCATATGTGGGTTTATATACCGATCACGTTTTCCTTATGTAAATAACAAGCAGCGCGTATCAAAAGTTCTTCTTCACCTTAACGTTCCCATTTGTATTTCCGATCCAGGACCCCCTGTGTACCCTCCCGCTCCCGTATTTATAAACCAGGTCAGCGAGACCAGGGAAGAGTTAACCGCTGGCTGGCGCGGTATTGGCTGCCTTGGCGGAGGTGTCGGCCAGCCTGGAGAGAGGGGCAGCCGGCCGAGAGTGTGAGAAAGCCTGGCCGAGAAAGGATGTAGTACGGGCTCTCTTCACTTACTTCTGGGATGGTACCTTTGCTTTGAGAGCAGTCATGGACCTGTGTAGCCATCGCCATCGGGGGTTAATTGGGTTCCCACTATGACAAGTGCCGGAGCATCGCTTTCTCACATCAGCGGGAAGGTAAGAGCAGCAAGTGCCTCTGGAAGTGCAGCGCGGTGCCGATCGCATGCACGGGTCCGCGAAACGTTTCCGCTCCGTGCAAATCACATGCATCGATCCGCGGAACGTTTTCCACGGCTGCATATGTCGCGTGATTCCTGCAAGTGCATTTTCTTTAAGATGCATTTAAGACCTTCTTTTACACTTTCCGTGTCGAACGAGTTGAGAACCTTCCTGATGTGTAGTTGTTACCCACGGATTGCAATGCGGAGCTGCATTTATGAGGAACATCGGACCCAGCTTGATGCTGACCAGTTTACCTTTAAACAGGTAAACCAGTGCGTGGCCGCGGCATTTTTATCATGTCTATCATTTATTTATTCGTGGAAATACGGCAGAAAAGGGTGGTGTGTATATTACAGGCGACCCGGTCGACATTTTTGCAGATACGGGTAGATCAGCTCCAAGTGGAAAACAGGTGACAGTGTATTTTTCCGCTTAACATTTAGTTTAGTTTATAACCTACGTTATCGCTGTATTATGTTTCGTGCTTGTAACATATTTTCAAACTGATGCACGGTGGACGATAATCCGCCTTTGCCCCCTGGCGTAACTGGTATTTTAATGGGAGAGGGGATAAACAGGGAAACTGTGCCAAGTTTATTAGTTAATTGCATATGTAGTATATATTAGTAATCAGTATAAATCATCAGTTTGGTAATTTTGTTAAAAAGAAATAGCTAACAGTTGCTGGTGATTGCGTGGGTTTGCGGCGATTCACCGCGCTGTGGATCCAGTTAAAGCGGCACTGCAGCGATGATTCGGGAAATGAATACGAGGTTTCTGTAAATCAGCTTATAGCCGCTGCGGGGTAGCTGACGGCTCTGTCGGGTCTGCTTGGGTTGGGGTCTTATGGTCAGTCTTTTCCTGATATGCAGGCAGGGCGCCTATCAGCCCGGTTATAGCTGCCAGTCTGCGGGGAGCCGAAAAGCGGGAGCAGGCGTGCGCCCGGCGGGTCCTGCGGCTCTGATCTATGGGCTCTCATTGTGCTAAAGTGCTGGGAACGGGGGTGGATATGAGAGTGTGTGTATGGGGGTGGGGGGGTTACAGCTTCGTGGGAATCTCCCGTGTCCGCTGAATGGGGGCTTGGATAAAAGGCAGGCTGCAGTGTTGGGGCTGCCCGGATTAGCCACAGTTTCTGCATTTAGGCGACTCGACAATAGTCTAATCAAGTTTTTCTTTATTCCTCCGAAAAGTATGAAGGACAAAAAAATAAATAAATCTATGATTCAGTTGCCTCAATTTGCAAAAACATCAAGAAGCAGAGTCACACGGAGACTCACAAGTTACACTGTCGTAACTAGATGCGCACCTTCTTTCTACTTGTTATATTAAAAAGATGCCGATCGGCGCTTCAGCACCACAGTGTGATGATAGGAAATGCGAGGCAGAGCAGCAACTGCGCCCGATAGCGGAAATCTCAGCTGGTGAAGAAAGCAGCCAATTTGTATGCTGGGGCGTCCGCGCCTGATCTCTTTAGGTTCACTGTGTCCTCCTGTATTTTTCTGCTGGACGCCGCATGTCAGGCTGCTTTGCTGCACCTACTGCAGGAAATGCATGACTCTGGTATCTAAAGAGATACGGGTGACTTCAGTGGTAAATCCATCTGAGGGGGATCTAGGCTCCTGCTCATTTTCCTGGAATTCTGTTGGGAAAAATATCCTGGGCCATCTACCATCGTGCTGTGCGTGTGTGTGTGTGTGTGTGTGTGTGTGTGTGTGTGTGTGATGGCTGCGGAGAGCCATGAATTGACCGGCTGAACCATGAACCCATAGGTTCACAGCACACTTTTCTAGGAGTCATGGTAGTAGTTTTAAATATGATCTGATGTCCGGAAGCTACGGAGGTGGTGACGTTTCTGCGGATGGGATACTGACCCGGAACACGGTATTCCCACTGTGTCGTCGGCCGAGGCTGCTGTCTGTTCCACGTTATGCACACGTGCTGTAACCTTCGGTTCATTTCCACTGAGGGAACTTTCTGACCATGGCCTGTATCATCTAACCAGATAAAATGGTCTCCTTGGAAACTGTGTCCATTGTGAATAAACCCTCAAACTCATTTTTGTTCAGTAATTTGTAGAGGAGGTACATGACCAACCCTCTTATAACAGCTTGGGTTTAAATTCTTTTTAAACAAGATTAGTTGGGGGCCCTCATTAGTGGGGGGGGCTATTCATTATATCCATCCAGCTACAGTGTTTTGGGGGATTGCAATCTGTCCCAGGCAGAACAGGGCACAAAGCAGGGGCCACACAGTCTACTGGGCTGCTCTAAAGACTTCACAAAAGAACTTCTCTGTATGAAGGTGCTTTTTAAATTTTATTTTCTTGGTTGTTTGTCTCTAAATAAACGATGCAGCTGCTTAGTCTCCTGGAGTCTGCTGCCACACGTTATAAAAATCAGGCTCTGGAGACGCAGTGAGTGATTTTTACACCCTCACAAAGACCTCCAGCCTTCTGTGAAATGCAGGAAGTGTCAGGGACGCCGTGAATATTCAGTTTGATGCATGTTTTGCGTCTTTCCTGGGCGAACTCGGTAGGGTAAACTTCCTGGCGGCCTGCTGGGCACAGTCGTTCATTGCTGCCGCCCTGCTGGTGAATCAGCAGATTTGGTTAGCGTCCCCGTGAGGCCCCGCAGTTTCGAGGGGGAAGAGGGTCTGGGCTCCAGGCATGTCCCCTGGAAAGCTGCATCCAGTGTGGCTGGTTGAAAGTGAATTTACCTGCTCGGTTAGTGTCCCTTAAGTTGGTGTGTGTTGTAGGTTCCTTCGCTCTCATCTCCTCACTTTGTCACGCAGCACTGCAGGCTGGGAGCCTTTGCTGAGATCTTACCGTAACCCTTCGTCTGTGTCTGTGCGTCATCCCTCCCTCTCACCTTGTGCCTGAGTGCTTCAGACACACAGGGCTGCACTCTTTCCGCTGCCGCTCTCGTAAAGCTGTCACCAACAGGGAGGCGGGGGACAGGCAGAAGACCCCCCGCGGTTGTCTCTTAATTACTGCCTGTGGCCGACATCCTCCTGTCAGATGAAGGCTGCCTCCTCTACCTCTCGGATAAACTCCGTCCTGATCTCCCCTAACCCCCGGACCGGATCGCTTGGAGTGTCACCGGCCGCCCATTTAAACACCGAGCTGAATCGCCTCTCTGTATTTATGTATTTGTATAAACGGCCATCCCTCTCTTCGGTAATGAGCATCTCATATTAATATAAACTCATGGATACTTATGTGAGCAGGAGAACCACTGTAAAGAGCCTGGAAAGTACACTTTACAATAAGGCTCCCCTTTGCCACTTGTAAGTGGTAGTAACTCATTAATAAACAGAAAACCTGTTGATACAACTTGTTTAAAATTGTCTATTACTAATTTACAAAGTGTTACAACCTAATTAATAACCAGGTTCATAAACTCTTTATATCGGTAGCCTTATTCGGTAGCACCATGAAAAAATAAAGCAGAAAAGCACTATAGCTACTAAAAATAAATAGAGAACAGTCTAAAACTTGCTACGATAATATGGAATTGGTAGCATAATTGATTTTGCTTCCTTTAATGAATTCATAAAAACTATTGCTGACTTTTAACATTCTGGAAGGATTTAGAATCTCTTCTTTACAGCGCATTGTACCACATGCCCCTACACTTTTAATCTGTTTTCTGATGAGGTAGAGCTGCACGATATTGGAAAATTTTCAAATATGTAAATGATATTTCGCAGAAGCTTTTTTTCCGAAGCAGTGTATAAGTCAAGCAAATGGCACATTGTGAAGAGGCATCAGGCTAGTAGAGGAATATCATGATGTGATTCATATTTTCAATACATTGAGATGATTATGAAGCGAAAAAGGAGTTGAAAATTTACCCAAAATCAAATATAGCCACATAGAACGTATGTATCAGTAGAATGTCAGTTTAGTTAGTGGTTTTGCCAGGACTTGTGTCGACAAATTGCTCATCGATGAATCACACGATATGCATGGAATCTGCAATACTTCCACACAGTGGAAGGTGAATGTTTTTTGGTAACCAGTTCTTATTTGCGTTTTTCCATCGCACTCATCATTGTTAAATTTCTCAAAAACACGTCACACTTTTTTTTGAAAATGATTGATTGGATGTAGCACTTGTGCGAAAGCAGCGGTGCTACACATCACAGTGATGTGTAACGTGACTAGATTATTGTGAAAGGGAGCAATCATAAAAATTGCCGAGCGTGTTCAGCTTGGTTTCCTATGACGGAGTAAAATGTGTATTTTGGGGGAGAGGGGGGGGGATGAAATGTACCTCTTGGTGAATTTTTGTTGTGGGGGATGCCCCCTCCCTGCTTGACATATTTTATCACCAAGAGCATGTTGCTTTTCAGAACACTGTGCACTCTGGACAGTATGAAAGAATTCAGTGTACTGCCCAAGCCTCTTCTCAATCCAGCTGGCTGTAGCCAGCTTGTGACGTGACAGTTGCATTTGCACGACATACGTGGTACTGCTTTGAGCGCTTTTATAAATTAAAGTATGATTTTTAAGCACAGTTCATGCTCTTGACCAGAGGTATTAAGTTCAGTGTAATGTGATGTCTTGCGCACGTGTCTGTGTGTGTTTGTGTGCGAGTGGGTATACCTTACCTTATGGGGACACAATGTCCTCACAACGTGATGAAAAAACTAAAAATGCAAATGTACTTTTCGTAGTTACTTATGGTTAAGGCTGCGTAGGGGTTAAAATTGTCATAGTTAGCGTTAGCATTTTTCCCAAAGAAATCAATGAACGGTCCCCATAAAGATATGTTTACCCATGTGTGTGTGTGTGTCTGTGTGTGTGCGTGTATGAGAGAGAGAGTGCGAGAAGCTGTCTGTAGCTCTTTTTGTGTCTTGTTCTATCATTCGACTGTATCCACCACACTGAATAATTTAATAATTTTAAATGAGTCTCCACTCGGCTATTGATTAATGCTTTAATGTGACGGTTGGGACTCTTTTTGAGCCACTGTACTGTTTTAGGAGTGTGTTGTTTGTATAGGTGTCTTGGTGGTTAGTGTTGTTTTGCCAAAATGTTTTAAAATATTTATATGATTATTCTCCGCCATACTCTATATTATTCAGTCTCTTGATACTGTGACATAATGTTCAGTGAACGGTGAGAGTACATGGTGATCGGTTTCACTTATGTGTCTTTTGTCTCATGAACCGGATGGTCCACTGGTCTGAAGGACCTTATTCACTGGCTACAGTGTGTCAGTGAAGAACTTTGTTTCATCGGGAAAGGAAACATTGAGTGCTGCTAATTGGCTGCCTCATCGATTCCCTGATTTGGTTGATGATATCAGGAACTCGGGTGTTTAGACAGGAAGTCCTTCACTTTGAGACTGTGGGCTGAGTTTTTTTTTTTTTTTTTTTATCCTCTGCTTGGTATGTTGTACCTCCATTTGTATGTCCGTCCATCCATCTATCTGTCCGTCCATCTTTTAACTGCTTATCCTGGTCGTCTGGCATGGGATGATGCCCAGAGCCCAGGGTTTGGAAAGTCTCATGTTCGAATATGTTGTGTTGTTATCTGGTCACAGATATTTGTCCCGGTGAAGACTCCTGCAGGGGGAGCACTTCTCCTCTGGGGGGGGGGAGGAGGCATTAAGTTTGACGCTGACAAAGAAACATCGTCTCTCCCACCATAGTGTGTGAATTTCTTGCTCCTGGGTTCTGTGCGCTGGCCGGAATTGTGACCGGTGCATTGTGGGTAGGAAATGGAGGACATCCCAATAGGGTTGACCAGATTTGGGGGCGGGGAATGGGGGGGGGGGCTTGGAGGAGGGGGCTGAGAATGATGCACGGGCGCTGCGGCGACCTGAACCACTTCACCTCTAAGCCTCGTCTTCCGTGTTCATCTCCATTTCCAAAGTGATGTGCTTTCAGATAGCTTCCCATTAAAGAGTGCGCTGAATTCTTAAGGAGGTACTGCTATAAAGGTGCTTGCAAAGACATCCTGGCGTCGAGAGTGAGAGCAGCTTAAAGAGTACAGCTGTCAAAATGAGGCGCACCTCACCAAGGAAAGGTTGTAATATGATATTTACACTTTGTATTGTTTACAGTAAATGTCTGAATTGGAGCAGCTCTTGGTGTCACACCCGGTTAAGCTCTTCAGAGGACAGCCAGTTTGTGTTTGTGGCAGGGGGTGGGCCTGGGGTAAACCGTACTGCTTGGAGAGCTGTGTTCAGGTTACGAGTTACTCCCCTGTGAGTATAGTCTGTCATCGTTACTCAGCTACACTCACACTAACATTCTGTCATTTGCATTGCTTGTCATCTTTATCGTTCTTTAATAAATGCTCACATCTGACTCACGGGCTAATTCTTATTACAATGTGACTACAGTAATATTGCATCAGCTGTAATTTGTGTCTGCCGCAGTAACAGGCAGCCTTTGAAGCTGTCCTTTTTATATCAACCCTTGGCGGTATTTTGTGGGCTCCATCTTAGGCTGTATACTGTAGGACCACGTTCTTAAACTGCAGCGATAGCCATCTGTAATCACATGGTCTGTTCTAATGTCCATCTCTTACATAAGAGTAGTAGTTACAATATTTCTTTATAACTGAACTTGTGGGTATTAGACATTTCAACGGCTCTGTATCTAAGCATCATTCATGTTTATACCTTTGGAACCAAATGAATCAGGTTGGTTATTATTTACGGTAAAATACTGTCTAATATTCTACCCACATATTGTATTCAGAGTCATATAGGCCCTGGATCGAGTCCCAGGCAGTACAGGGCACAAGGCTGGGGTACGCCCTGGACGGAATGTGCAGTGTCACGTGCAATAATATGTAGATATATGCATAGATATTAGAGTGCTCAGAGGAATGCGCACACATCAGGGTTCAAACCTTCTACCTGCAGGTGTGGGATTACAGTGCTGCCCCCTACTGGATAATATATTCCTAATATTATTTTATTGTGACATTATTCCTTAGATAATATGTCTTCAAAATGCTGTGTGTTACATGAAAGTGCCAGGTGCTCACCAGAATAAGCCTTCGGATATTTTTAAAGGTAAAACCTCTGCCCATGATTTTATCGCTTGAAATCTGTGTTTTTCTGGTCAAAAAATGTGCACGTCACTGTTTGTTTAAAAGACCGATATATTTATGTATTTGATGCTTAGAATATGCGGCACACTGGCGCAGTGGTTAGCACTGTCGTCCGCACCTCTGGGACTTGGGTTTGAGTCTCCATCACGGCTCCATGTGTGTGGAGTTTGCATGTTCTCCCCGCGTCATCGTGGGGTTTCCTCCAGGTACTCAGATTTCCCTCCACAGTCCAAAACATGCTGAGGTTAACTGGAGTTATCAGATTGCCTTTAGGCGTGCATGGGCGAGTGACTGGTGTATGGCGGTGCTCTGCGTCGGGTTGGCACCTCATCCTGAGATGTTCCCTGCCTTGCGCCCGGACCCCCACGACCCTGAATAAGATAAGCCGTTACCGAAATTGAATGGATGGATGGATGCTTAGTATTTTGTATAAGTGTTGAATCTGTTCATCTGTTCAAAATTTCATATCATGAAGACCGTAGATTTTCTACTCCAGCAAAATCTGGAGTAGAAAAAAAGTATTATGAAGGTCATGTAGCTGTAGAGAGGACTTGGTCGTGAATGAGGATGGGTCCTGAGGTCCTGCAGATGTAGAGACCTTCCCGCGTCTCAGGTTTAGTTATGCAGAAGTTAAATATGAAGCTCACCGTGGATCCGCCGCTAACTGCAGCTACAGCCCACGGCCGTGAATAATATCGACTCCCTTGGTTAAATGTCATATTTTCAGAAAAAATAAATGACTGTAAAGCTTCACTTTTGGCTGTTGACCGAGGAGTCGATGAATCGTGTTTGCATAATGTGGCTTGGACCCGTTCCCCTTCCCACATTTACGCTCAGGCCCAGCGGCGCCCCTTGACCATATCGAGAGCTTCGACACCCCAGACAGCAGCTGTGCGCCCCGCACCATTTTCAGCACCCAGACACCCTGGAGTGAATCCCGCTCGCTGGAGTGACGTCTCCTCCACGTTCCTTGTCTCCGTGAGACATGCTGTCGTTGAGTTAGCCAGATATGGATGCGAATTCGAAAGGACGGGAGTGTGGATCGGGCTCGGATGCAGTACGGGAGTCATAAGCAGCACTGCATTAATCACTTTGTGTGGCGGGCTCGTCTCCTCCATAAATCGTAGGAAATTAACTCTTAGGTCTTTAGCGTGATGGTAGATTTCTCTGCACGCTGCAGTATGAAGGGCGCTATACTTATTCACAAGATACCGATGTAAATCAAAACGTGACATTTATGTTATGCCATGCAGAAGAGAGCACCTACATGTCAGTTTTACGGTAGCTCTTAGTATCCGCGAGAAGAAAAGAGGAAGAAGACGGACATAGAAAGCAGCACGTTCTGATCGCTGTTCCTCCGGTGTTGGCCGGGAGCATTTGCAGGCGAGATGGAAACTATCCTGCGGCTTGCGACTGCGGAGCCGGCTGATGTGACGGCGCCCCCAAGCAGGTGAGAAAGGAACTGCAGTCTAATGGTAAAGCGGAAATATGAAAATTATTGTGGAACCGTGTAAATGGTGAGGATATATGAGTGTGAGGGCGGTACGAAAGCTGACGGGGGGGGGTTGCACCATCTTCCCCGTCACACCGTTTCCATTTCGACATTCGTGCCGAAAATGAAAGTGTTTATTTTATGGAGAGCATGTGAACACTCCGATTAACCCCCCCCCCCCGCCCCCCAAGTCTCTATTAGAGTTTATGTTCCCTGATGAAAAAGGGGCTCAGCTTATGGGGGAGGGACGACATCCAGTTCTGGTGCTGCCCGTTTGTCGTGAGGTTTCACACGTTGGGCTGACTTCACCAACTGGCCTGTTGATTTTGCAGTGAAGATGAGGCCAGATGTAACAATTTGTCGTTTTATTGTTTGCGAGTATTTTTACATAGCCAGCAGGCCTGCTGTGATTTTTTTTTTTCCCACCTAAAGCGCTCTTTAGGTAAATATGAGCGTGCTTCCCGACTCCAGCGTCTCTCCCTCAGCGTGCTGTGCGGAATGAAGTTCACGGAGACACGTTCTGAGCCGCGACAGAAGCGCGAGTCACGCCACATTAGTGCTCCGGCTAATTAATTTGTACCCAACATTCCCCATTTCTCCAGCCAAGGGGCTGGAAGCCGTATCCAGGGCTGTCCCTGGGGGTGGGGGGGGGGGCCTTCGCACGCCTCCGTTTGTCCTCCCAGCAGTATCACGCCACGCTTCTGACATTTGATGGCAGTGCCGTGGGAGTGTAATGAATTGCATTTTAATGTATAATATTATCCTGCTCCATAATTGCCGTGCAGAGAGTCACTGCTACATTCTCTCTGTTGCTTCGTCTTGCTTCCAGCACAAAAGCGAATTCAGCAGCAGCCTTCTGTAGCCGTCGGGCCTCTATGCTGTTGTTTTACACCTCCCAGAGGCCTGCTTCATTTCTGCTGCTTTTCATGCCTTTATAATACCTTTTGTTACTGTCCTTTTTGTTTGTTTTGAATTACCGGAGCCCCTTAAAAGCCCAGGATGCGACATGAGCGTGACACTCTGGGTCCATTTTGGAATAGCTGTACTAAAAGCTGGTTTCTGTGCTCCTGTTTCAGGGGGATGTAGGGAAGGAGGAGCAGTGCTGCTTTAACATGCATGCTGGGTCTGCAGCCCCAGTTGGCCTCTGAATGCGGTTGACTAATTTGATCTTTTCAGTCCGTATAAAGAGCTGAAATAGGCAGTTAAGCCAGGTGTTTAGGAAAGAGTTCTAGTTGCGGTAGTGGAATGGCCCACTGCAGTACCACACAAGCTCACTAGGAGGCACTCCCGACGGCCACATGCAGTGACTCCTGACATGCTGCAGATGGGCACCTTTGTAATCTCACTGCTTTTTGAGTCCCTTTACACACATGGCAGAGTAAACCGCGGTCATGGATGGAGAGTAGAGACACATGGGGATGGGACAGAGGCAACGCAGTCATGGACGTTGAGTTGGGACACATGCTGCAGAGCACTGTGGTTGCAGAGGCCAAGAGAGAGACACTGCGGTCGCAGTGGCTGAGTGGGGACACACACGGCAGAAGCACTGCAGCTTGAGCGGGGACGCATACGATAGAGACACTGCAGATATGGAGACTGAGTGGAGACACACAAAACAGAGGCACCATGGTTGCAGAGGCACCATATTCATGGAGGATGATCGGGGATACACAGAACAGAGGCACCATATTCACAGAGGCTGAGCAGGGACACATGGAACGGAGGCACTGTGGTTATGGAGGCTGATCTGGAATACACGGAATAGAGGCACCATATTCACAGAGGCTGAGCAGGGACACATGGAACAGAGGCACTGTGGTTGTGGAGGTCAAGTGGGGAAGCCATTATGCTCAGAAGAGGCCATTGAGTTTGACTGGAATCTGGCTCCTGGGCTCATGTTCGAATCTCTTTAGGTGCCAGAGATGCTTCTTATCCGGCCTTGTGATGTACCCAGGGGAGCCGGTAAAGGGCATGTCTAACTGGGTTGATTACCGGTCGATTTAATAAAGCCGGTTAAATGCTTAAAATTGCCACGGTAATATTAACCCCTAAGAAATCTTATCATATTACTGGAAGAAATATAAGGTCCCTGGTTCACGATTGTTTTTGGCTGTCAGGCTTGATCTTAAAAAGGATTAATATTTCATGTTTAGTTCTTTGTCGGCTGATAGAAAAAGTAACAGATGTGCTGAATTCAGCATAGACTCAATCAGACTTTGGTAACTACACTGTAGTACAAGGGGGACCTAGTAGGATTGAAAGATTTGTATTTTCCGGGGGTCTGAGATTACAGTAGCTGTGGGATTATTGTCAGGAGCACGACTTTCCTTGGTTTGTAGCAGGTGCATGATGGGAGTTATGGCTACGTTACTATCTTCATACCTTCATCTGGTGTGGGCATCGAGAAGTTGCCCCCTCGGCTTCTCCTGGGTGGTGCGGGGATGGCTTTGGCCTGTGCCAGCAGCACCTAGTATCCAGGTTCACTGGGTGACCAAATGAGGGTTTTAGCCAGATGCCTGCAGTGGAGTCCTCCTTCCGCACCTTGATATCGGTGCCTGTACCAGTGAAACATCCAGCACTGGATCAAAAGGCGGCAGAATTGGCAGCATTTGGGCAACTTTAGCTGATTCTTTCCTCATAGAGCGGACTGACCCACGCTGAGAGTCCACCGAGGAGGAGGGCGATAACAAGGAATTATTGCATTGACCAAGAGAATCTGGAGACCATCAGTATTCAGTGACAGTGAGATGATTTTGGGAAGGACCACAAACGGGCCACATCGGGGGGGGGGGGGGGGGGGGGGGTGGAGTCGGAAAGGTGGTGTGGAAAGATAACCTGCAGATCACAACGCAGCTGTGGGCCCCAATTACCTTCCCCCCGAGCAAAGTAGCTCTTGGACTTTCATACATAGTTCAGTTAGGATGTCTCTAGTACAGCCTGATCCCCTAAGGGATCTCCCCGGGGGTGGTGCTGTTGGGTGGGGCTTCTCATAATCTGCTCCTTTTGCTTTGGCCGTATTTTGTCCCTCGCGGTGGCCCCACCTGCATCGTGTGTGGCGCCAGTAGGAATGCCAGATGTTGGGACTGGCTTGGATTAATTCCAGAATCGGGAGTCTGCGCGTCGGCAGACTCGAGGAGGAGACTGGAGATGTGGGCTGGGATGAAGATGGAGAGAGCGGAAGGTGGGGCTGTTTACTCGGCAAACCGTCATGTGATAGACAGGGTCAATCAGGAGGGGAGGTGTTCAGATCCTAATCTCCCTGGGACCCTGTAGTCCCCAGCACCCTGCTCGTCCTCCTCGAGCAGGTAGATTGCTGAAGCCCCCTCGTAAAATGAAAAGATTACAATAACATCAGAGCCTTCAGCAGTTATTCCGGGGGGGGGGGGGGGGGGTACGGTGTGACTGCTTCTTACTCTACACACGTGTCAGAATAAATCAGTAGAACCAAAACCACCTTATGCCTTGAGGCAAAATTGGGTTTGGGTCAGCGAGTCCCCAGGGCACGAGTGCTCTTTAAATAACTGTGACTGCAGCAGCAGCCTCTACGCCGTCACCTTACGCTGTTGGACCATCGCTTGCGGCGAGATTTAACGTTATTCTCTCACCAGTCACCTACTGCTGCTTTTCATATCAGCAGTAAGGGGATTTAAAGCAGCAGTATATCACACCGGTGCCAGTGGGGAGGTGACGGGTCCCAGGCAGGCAGACGGTGTGTTTTCGAGGATGTCCTCTGTCTCCTATGAATATCCCTTCTGCGGTGACCCCTTGAGGGTCCCTGAGGAGTCCATGCCCAGCTCGTCGACGTTGGCTCTCTGTCAACACCCGACAGCCAAGCGTGGAAGCCCGGCAGAGTTTGTTAAGTTAAATGGTGCACTAGCCTGATCCGGCATATTTGTACTGTCAATTTGCAGTGTCGAATACCACTGTGGATATTTGGAAAGAGTCGCAAAAGTGTCAAAAGCAAGATTTACTAAAAGCAGGTTATGTACCATATCGGTACCCTGTCTTGCTCTTCTTCACGATGTCATTGAGAATATCTTGTTATCTCTGTTTCCATCCGAGTGTATATTTCCCAAGAAATGATTCTGTTAGAAGACAGAGGTCAGCGTTTGCGAAAATCAACGAGTCCTGGGAGTTATGTGGGCTGCCAGCGGTAGACCAGTTATTTTTGAGGCACAAATAACAGCCATCACATTTTCCTGTACCTAAACCTCATTGCTTGTTCAAACACCCTGTTAATATACCTTGTAAGACACCTATGAGTCACTGATGCCATCGGCGTTGGTGTAAATCCCAGAATACCTCTGTGCCAGGATGGAAGTATTTGGAGACATCCTGCTGTGCATCTATCTAGTTATATTTTATTAATTCTTTAACAGAAAAAGCAAGTTTATTTAACTATATTTTTATTGTGCTACTCACAATTGCCAAATCATTTTGCTTTTAAATGTGTTATTTTGAATATGTGTTAATGTGTTGTTATAGGTAATTTTTTTTTTTTACAAAATTTTGGATTCTGGAGGTTTACACAGACTTATCCTTTCAGGTTTTAAAACTCATTAAGTTACAGAAGGAGGATTATTTTTCTGTGAATATTTATTTTATAGAGTGTCCGTGTGTAGGGGGAATGACAGCATGGTAACGAAGTTACTGGGAAAATTTCGGTGCAACTTTATTTTTATCAAATGTATTTGGGTTAGATTATGCACACAAAATATACAGTAAAGGTTAGTGCATGTAAATGAAAGGCTTTTCCTGCTGTGTGTTCACTAAAAGGCCCTGTTTTTCGCATGTCATTAAGCCCGATGGGGATTAATTATGCACCGTCGAGTTTTAACCGAGTCGGCGGACATCCCGCTAAAGAAAATTCTGCCGTTAATTGACTCTCTGGCATCAGCTTCTGAAATAAATGGATAAGAGGCAAAAGACGCTTCGTGATAACTGGGACTGGACGAGATGGACTCCGGGAAGGTGAGATGGGGGAGGGGCCGGCCACCATCGCACGGCATTCTGGGAGGAGCTGGCTGTGTGCTGCATTCATCTTACGTTAGTTTGCATGTTAATTCTGTGCCAATGGGGGGTAAAATTTCTTGTCCGCTGTGGTTGTTGTTGATGTTACTAATAACATACGAGGTGCATAAATTATTATTCAAATCCAGGCGTAATTTCATGACATTCATGTCATGGATGTAAGTTATAAAGCTATAACACTAACTGTCTTTGGAGACTGATATGCACGTGATTAGCTGGCTCTGCGGGAATGCGGTGGAGCGACATAGCACTGGCCTCTAGGGGGCCGCAAACACATTTCACACGACTGCCGTTCCAGGTGCTGCGGCATGTTTAATTACTCGCACGCAAGATTAACTAGACAAACTCCGCCGGGGAGATTATCAGGCGGGACTCGGTGTTTCACCGGCGAGTGTGTTGGGCGCTGCCGGCGAATCTCCCCTGCGGCATGGAGTGAGCCGGGTAACCATGGAGAGCCGTTTCCCGTCAGCATGCCCGCGGCGCTGCTTCTATGGCGATATCGACTTAAAAAAACTGAAAAGGCGTGGATGTCATGGTGTAGCAGTCGTCAAGTCTTTGACGGGAGCCTCCATAATTAGCTGCTGAAATTGCTCTAAGTGAAAGATGGATGGTCTCCCCTCTGTCTTGTTTATAGCAGAGTGCAGCCTGCAGAAATCTCCTGAAAGCTCACAATGTGAGCTGAGCTCTCTAGGCTGGCAGGGCCATTGGGAATGTGCTGGTGTTTGGGCCAGATGGTGGGGAAAAGGGAGATGGGGATGGGGGGAGTAAACTCCAAGCATGGTAGGCAGTGCTCTGGGATTGACGAACTCCTGCAGAAGTGTCCACGTGCTGAAGTGCTTCAGGAGTAGCCGCTTCCACCAGCCATGAATGGAACATGGGTAGAGCTGTCTCAACTGTTATGCTTCTATTCCAAGATCAGTTGCTTGTGGTGACTGGCGCCTCTCTCTGCCAGACGTGTTGGCTCGTATACACAGATAAATACGTCTTGTACAAACTCCCCTTGTTAACGTAATTATGAAACTTGAGCAGGAATATGAGCAAGGATTTATGCAGAGGGCTGATGCCTCATCCTGGGTTGTTCCTTGCCATGTGCCTGCAGCCTCCGGGATAGACTCAGGACCCCTCAATGACCCTGAATAGGACACGTAATTAGAGAAGATGGATGGATGGATAGATGGATGGATGGGTTTTATGCAGTGGAGGTATCAGCTACTACAGTACTTTATCACATATTATCTGAAATTTGAATTCATTTGGTGATTTTGTTAAAAGCCACAATCTACTCATTGCTTTGAGTAGAGGAAGTGAATTGAGGGGAAAAAAAATCAAAAAGAGATAGGGCAGGAGATAGGGCAGGAGATAGGGCAGGAGATATGGCTTCATCATTTCAGTGTTCACCATTTGTCAGTGTGAAAAGTCTAACTTCAGATTTTAGCTAAAGTTGGCTGGGATGTGAGGAGTCAGTGGCACTGCTGGCTACAGAGCTGCAGAGCTACAGTCCTGCCTGTCATAGGATGCCCAGACATGGCCTCTTTACCCCTTCATTTTGGGCTTTAGCAACTTAACACATCTTGGTAGAGAACTACAGGCCTACATTTTTAAGATGTAAAACGTGAACACAAAATGTGAACACTGGAACGTTATTTTAGTAACTCTCGATCTGGAGATGTTCTTTGTACCTTTGGTTGGTGCTCCTTTGACTCGGATCTGATTGTATACCTTCGGGTTTGTTGGTGGGTCTCTCTGAATGTTCAATGGCTGGCATCGATAACCCGTCTGGCCAGTGGCTTCTGTAGATGCCTAATTGGTTTGGCTGATGATGTACTTGGAATTTTCTTGCCTTTTCTCACTCGCAGGATCTGTGCCTTTCCAAAGCCTTCAGTCTTCGTCGCCGACTCTTGACTTTGAATACCTCGTCCAGCCATGGGTCACAGAGACCGGTGTACTAACCATGAAATTATGTGAATCCCTTTTACAACAGTCAGCTTAGTGCTTCAGTGGCTGCTTGATGACATCTTTGCTCACACCTGAGATCACCTGAGATCATTTTAGATGTTTGATTCTTTTGACTTTGCTTAATAATGAACATTCTCCTTCCTCTTCAATGTGTTAAACTGGTTCTAGGCACTAAAACCCTTGGGAAATCGAAACCTTAATGGTCTTCATGTGCATTGGAATGACAGTGACTGATTTAGATTTACACAAGAGATGGTATTGAGGTGGGGGAGGGGGTGGGGTCAGTAAACCATCATTCTTGGAGAACTTGCCAAGACCTCAGTGAGTGCCTGGTGACCGGAGTGGAAAGCCATTTGTGTAAGACTGCCTGGTAAGCAACTATTCCCGTAGCATTGTATCCTAACAACCTCAGAGTGGCTGTTTTGTTTTAATTAAATCGTGGATGCTGTAAATCCAGTCTGCACAAATCTCACGGGCTGCTGAAGCAGTCCGGGGGTGGGAGGAACGGTAAGTCTTGTCTTTAACCTTCTTACTACCTTTTTACTTTGGATTTAGGTCCAAAATGACCGATTATGAATTTATGGGTCCAGCAATGATTTCGGAAAAGCACTATAATTCTACGGAAAAAAATACTATATTTTTCCCCCCAGAATTTCAGCTTCTCAGGAAATGGTCTTATCTGCTTTTCCTTGAGCCTCTTTCAGACACTGTTCACTGATATTGAGACAAGCAGAATATGATGTATGACTTTTACAGATGGTGCATCAGTGCTTTTGTATCATGTGACTTGTACACAAATGTCCCGGTGGAACTTTGAGCTTGTGAACAGGGCAGGAGATGGAATGGCAATGAGATCAATATGCCAGCACACTGAAGTTTCCGGTGAGGAATGAAGACAGGCCAGTTCTGATGGCAATGAAAATCAATGCGCGTTATTTGTGTTTTTACATAAATGAAGTGAGAAACACTTGATGGACTGGGGCTGGCCAGGAAATGTGAGCTGGTGTGACTGATCTCCATTGATCAGCCTTGATTACGCTTCAGAAGTTCAGCATTATATCCATCCATCCATCCATCCATCCATCCATGCATTCTTCACCCTTTATCTGGGTCTGGGTCATGGGGGCAGTAGTCTGTGCAGGGAAGTTCAGACCTCCCTCTCCACTGTCACCTCCGCCAGCTCTTCTATGGCGGATTTCAAAGCACTCCCAGATATAATCTATGCAGCGTGTCCTGGGTGTGCTCCTTGTTCTCCACCCAGTTGGATAAACCTGAAGCATCTCCCCAGGGAGGCATCCAGGAGGCATCCTAGGCAGATGCCCGAACTATCTCAGCTGGCATCTTGTCTGCTCTACTTTAAGTTTCTTCCAAAATATCTGAGTTCCTCACCCTGTCTCTAATTCCCTGTGAAGGGCCCTCATTTTCCCTGCTTTTATCTGTGATATAATTTTTTTTATCACTATCCAGAGCTCGCGACCATGGGTGAGGGTAGGAATATGGATCAACCAGTAAATCGATAGCTTTGCCTTCCGGCTTGGCTCTCGCTCTGCCATGACAGACCCGTAAATGTCCCCCTGTCAATCTGCTTCTGAATTTTTATCTCACTTGTGAACAAGACCCCGAGATACTTCAACTCCTCCACTTGAGTAATTGATTTCTGACCAGTAAGGGACAATCTACCATTTTCAGGATGAGAACCATGGTCTCAGTTGGAGATGCTGATCCTCATTCTGGCCACTACACGCTAGGTATCAAAGCTTGCCGGTGTACACCAGAGGTCACAGCTCAAAGAAGCAAAAAGGGTCACGTTGTCTGCAAAGAACAAAGATGCAATCCTGGGGGTCATTGACCCTGATACCCTCGCCTCCTTGATTGCCCCAGACTCTCCTTGAGAATAACAGTAAGTCGTTTTCCATGCCCTCACTAAAGTTTTTGCATCCATGACTGCTAAATCTGCAGTCTGCTGGGCCTGCTGGTACCTTTCAGCTGACTTCAGAGTCCCACAACTTAACTAAGGTCCTCATGTTGAGCTTGATGTTGAGCTCATGTTGAAGCTCCCTCCACCATGTGAGAAGGTAACCCAGACAGGTCTCTTGTGTTGTTGAGCTGCCGAACCGCATCCAGTTTGGGTTACACTCTCCCTCTCGTCTCCGGACCCACCTGTTCCATGACTTCCTTTACTTACCCGATTGTTCTTTGAGTGCTCTTATGTTGCATTTACTGGCCCTCGCATAGTCTTAATAGGTTTTCACTTTGTTTATACTTATGGATGTAGTAGCTTAGCCTTGAACCTGTGCACTCATTGAAAGCTCAGCCGAGCTGCACTTACGCCTGTTTATTCCTTGACAGCGTGAATGTTCGCAAAATGCCTGCTTGTGTGTCGCTTCGGATAAACCGTCTGCTAAATATGTAAATATTTACATATTAGTTTCCATGCTTTATGCCTGTTGTTTCTGGATCACACTCTGGACCCCCATATAGTGGCAGATCCAGACAACAGCAAGATGGGCAATTGCCCAGGGTGGCATCTTCTGAGGGGGTGTTGGCTTGGAAATCTGCTGGTGTGAACCCCCCCCATACAGGGTGGAATTGGGCGGTGAAGCTTGCCTAGGGTGCCACAAGAGCTTTGACCACTACTGCCCCACCACCCTGTACAAGAAAAGCGGTATAGAAGAGAATGAATGAATATTATTGAATACTTACGTTCCTGCTCCATAAGTACCATTTCACCATACAATAACCAGTTCTTTGCAATCTGTATCCCATTTTATCTTGTACTTACAGTAATAAACAGCAGTCATGAATTTGGGCTCTTTTCAGCAAATCACTATAGCTGTAACATCCATCCATTTTCCAAACCGCTTATCCTACTGGGTTGCCGGGGGGGGGGGGGGGGGGGGGGGTCCAGAGCCTATCCCGGAAGCAATGGGCATGAGGCAGGGAACAACCCAGGATGGGGGGCCAGCCCATAGCAGGGCACACTCACACACCATTCACTCTCACATGCACACCTATGGGCAATTTAGCAACTCCAATTAGCCTCAGCATGTCTTTGGATTGTGGGGGGAAACCGGAGTACCCGGAGGAAACCCCACGACGACATGGGGAGAACATGCAAACTCCACACACACGTGACCCAGGCGGAGACTCGAACCCGGGTCCCAGAGGTGTGAGGCAACAGTGCTAACCACTGCACCACCATGCCACCCCTTAGCTGTAACATAATATTTAAAAAAATATATTATTTCCTGTAAAGTAAATTATTCTTGTATGTTGATATTGATTCATTTCCCTGTTAAGGTAGTAGTTAGCATCATATTTTTCATTGTGAGTTCATCTTTTAGCAAAGGTGTCAGTAACTTTAGGTGCTGTTGTTTAAGACCATGATGAATGTGGCAGATGTTACTCTTTCTCTTAAATCTCCATCCGGCCTCCTGGGATGGATGCGTCTGAGTATCTAGCTCGTTCTGGTAGGCTGGAGGTACCGTCGGGTTTAGGGTGGCCTTGCCTTCTCTAGCTCTTTTACTCCTGGATCTCATCCAAGTGTTTTTGACAGCTTGTGCTAAATGGGCTCTTTCAGCTAATAGTCTAAGTCTAGAAGGAGACGAAGAAGAGGGAAACAATAAATCGCCACGGTCCTCAGAGGGTAATTTGGAGATGCCGGGTGCCTCACGGGACTGGAGATGTAACGTGTCTGTGGGATGGACACCTTGGGCTGGTCTTTCTTTGCTTTCTGGCATGCTTTTCGCCCAGGATGATGGAGAGCATCCATAATCATTGTTTCTTGTCAGAAGTTTAATTGGCAATTTCTGCCAAGAGCTTGTTGGAAGGTATTGCCAGTCTCCCATCACCCGTCCAGATCCTGTTACTTGTGAGGGAATCTAATAACCCGGCCAGCGGCCCCATCAGAATCCAGCAGAAGCGCATCCTTGCAGGCTCTGCATATGCAAGGAGGTGCGACAGGGTGCAGCGGCATCTTAGAATTACCAGAACGTCACCTCTGATGGTCACTAGATTCTCCTTGGGGTTGGATATCATTTGTAGTGGATGATTTTGGTGTTATGATGAGAGCAATCTATTTCCGATCTTCCTGTGTGAGCTGTGGATTATGATAGCTCGAGTCCTGTGGGTGAAACCCCCCCACATGCAGAGCCGCTGGTGGGTGGGGCTTAAAAAAAAGGCTTTGTATCAGTCTAATATTCAGAAGCCCATCTAAAACCCACCTTGGGGGCAGCTGAATCCCAATAAAGTCCCCCCTTGTTTTCCATCTTGCTGATATGGATGCGAAGGCGAATTCAGCTATTTAAGATGATTTAACTCATTTAACTTCATTAGTCCTAAAACGCCAAGAGGCCCTGGTTTATTGGCCCCATCCGCAAGGCGTAAATCTGCTTCCTGTGCTTCATTTGCATATCATAAGAATCTTTAAAGTAACGGAGGAATTCGAGCGGCTGCTCTTGGGCTGTTTTGCAGTCTCCACAGTCACAGGCACGATTGCATGTGAACGTGATGTAGGTATACATCTGTACGCCCATTCCGGCTACCTCCTTGAAGGGGGGTCGTTCCACTGGGGTGGCCAGCAGTGGATCCAGCCCCAAGCTGTCTGTTTCCATGGGGAGGGGTTGTGGTTTGGGCCCGTTTCCATGGGGAAGGGATGGGAGCGGGGGCCGGATCACACAGCGTGTGCACGGTGACAGCTTTGCAGGAATGCTGATGAGGACGTTTTCTGATTTGTTCCTAAAGCTGATTTACTAGTGACTCCCCCCCCCCCCCCCCGCCCCCGGCAGTGGTCGGATGCTCTGTGGCGTTGCTGACTGCCAATCTCCATCCTGAATTAAGCATGGACCCTGTGTCTGTAAACGCAGCGCTAACTCTCATACTCACCGTAACAGGGTGTAACGTGTTCTCCGTCCTCTAAATTACTCGGCGGTGATTACATTTGGGCCTCTGGCCACCCATGACAATTTTGATACATTTCTGCTGCACTTAAAAAAATGCATATTTTGATAAACCCCATATAGGTGTTATGTAGTGTGTAATGTATTTAATGTATGTGATGCATCGACAGCAATGTGGGGGAACGCTCCAGTGTGACCTGCCTCTTAGTTATATAATGTTCCAAATCTGTCTGGATGTGTTAGTGTATACAGTATCACCGACACAGTTGTATGGTTTTGATGACGAATTCTCAAATGCGATGTTTTACTTCTAATGGCATTTGTTGCAATTAGACATTCAGCAAACAAATCACATCAGTCACATTTGCCCTGCCACAAACTAAAGTAGAATATGTATTTAACCGTGATCGTGCATACCTAACAGTTGTTTTACTAAAGGTCTAAAGGCATATTTAAATGTACATTTTTGTAGTGTCAGAGTATTAAAGAGCAAAGAAGTAATGATGCATTTGTTAACGGCGAAATGCAACTTGCACACCAGCAATGGCTCTGGACTACAGTACGACGCTGAGTACCGCTGTAACAATGTCACACGGCGGCTGCTGTGAGCTGAATTTAAACTGAGGCTGAAGGAGGAGACGTTCACAGCCGGGTTGGTGTGGAGGGACAGTGTGTCGAATCTAGACTGTGTTTCTGTGGTGCTGATAATTAACTGAACTGAGGGTTAAACTCTGATTCAAATGCTTTTGCTTATGTTTGTTATGAATGAGTTTTTTCAAAACTCTTTATGAACTCACAATTGTGACCGGTTAACCTGTAAATGTTGAGTTGAATTAACTGGCTTCTGTAGTGACGTGGCACGAGCCGGCATAACTCTCGAGGGCCTGGGAGCCGCCCTGGACACGTGCGGGGAACCCTGATTGCCGATTCTAGTCACAGAGCCACAGTCCTGTGCATTTCTTGCAATTGGCTGTTGATTTGACCGTCTCCCCGCTGTCCACATTTCATTGCGTTTGCTGCTTTCTATGTGTGAGTCTGTCATTGGTTCGTGGACCATGATTGATGGCCCTGAGTACCTCCCCCTTGTGTGGCAGGTCTTCATCTCTGCTTTCGTTACTGACCCTGGCGCTGTGCTAACTGGACACAGGAAGCTTTGGTTTATTGGCTGGAGGCCATTTTAAAGGCACTGTCCCTTAAACACTACAGATTCAAATAGGCAGTTTACTAAATTATAATAAGACCCTGTATTCTGTTGGCTTTGACTGGTCATAGTATTACTACAGGGTCATAGACGGTTAGCATTTTCACAGTAAATCTATGTTTGAATGCTTCTGCAAAGTATCTGCAGAAATCTTTGCTGAGGAACCAGTAAATGCTGCCAGTTTTTATAGAAGGCAGGTGGCTGCTGCTGTTGTGGTGAGATTTTGCAGCCACAGGTTCTGTCCCAGGGGTTGGACATGCCTCCCTGTCCTCGGCATGGAGATGGGGGGCGGGGGAGGGGGGGTCTTCTGGCAAGTGAAGGAGAAGCCATCCAGCTGTGTGCATGGGACCATGGTGCTGAGGGATGGGGCCTGGAGTTTGGGATGGACCTCTGCTGGTCCTTCAGTTCACAGTATCTGAGATCAATCACAACCTGGAATTTCAATTTGATTTTAAGTGATGGACCTACAAGAAAACTACAGATTAATGAAGTTAAAAGGGAAAAACAACTTGTTTAAACAATTCTAAAAATATAAAAACTTGGTGCCTGCATATGTTTTCACCCCCCTTGAAGCCCCAACCACTACTTTCAAAAGCCACTTAATTAGATCTCAGTATATATACACCTGCTCTGATAGCACCTGACACCAGAGCAATACCACTAAGTAAGGGCTACCGCCAAGCAAGTGAACGCATGGAGACCAAGGAACTCTCCACACAGATCAGAGACGAAGTTGTACAGAAGTACAGATCAGGCTTGGCTTATAAAAAAATATCCCAAACCCTGAACATCCCAAAGAGCACCATTAAATCCATTATTAGAAAATGGAAAGGTTATGGCACTACAGCAAACCTGCCAAGAGAGGGTCGTCCACCAAGACTCACAGACCGGGAAAGGAGGGCATTAATCAAATTCATCAATGTACAAAGTATTGACTCTGGGAGGGGGTGAATAATCATGCACGCTCAGGTTTTATTTTTTGGTCTTATTATTTGCATCTGCAAAGTGTTAATTGTGCAACCTGAATGATACAACCCCCCCCCAAATTTTCTTTAAAATTTCAGGTTGTAAGGGAACAAGATAGAGAGAATGCCAGTGAATTCTTTTGCAAGGCACTGTAAACCACACAAGTAGAGTCCTAATTTGAGACTGGGTTTTTAGGTACCTTGAATATGTTGTGCATGATGGGATTTGAATCTAGACTGTATCTGAAACTCCCTCATATAGGACCCCTGGCTGCCCACGTCGTGTGGGTTGCATGCAAATTTGCATTGTGTTACGTTGACGGGTTTATGCTAATGAGCATCCATCATGTCCACCAGTCGCTAAACGGCCATGTGATCGCTGATGCTCTACACGAGGCATGCTCCTCGTCCTTCCCCATCCTCATAAACCTTCTGCTGATGTTCCTCTGCCCTTGACCAACATGACTGGTCCATCTGTTGTCAGAAATGCACCCGTTTCCAATTGACCAAATGCTGTCTTCCAGGGATTACGATTTCAGAAATGGGCTCATTGTAAAGGGAGCTCCCCCCCCCCCGCAGAATGGATGTCTCAGCGGAAAGACAATGGTGTCCCCAGGAGCGACGCTTCACAGACACGCTTTACTGTGATATCTCACCATCCTAATACACGGCAAAGCTCTTTGATCATCTCCGACACGACCGCAAATCCACAGAACAGGGTAAAACACGTTTAGTCAGCAGCAGTCAGACCGTAAAGGATGTGGATCGGGGGGTGCGTCTACTGAGATGCAGCAGGCCGCACCTGTTCTGCAGAGGCGTTCCGGTAAGCTGGCGTGGGGATCGCCACAATGCCTTCGTTATGAGATCAGAGAAATCCTCACGCAGACATTTGGGCCGCTTAATGCACCACTTGGCGATGGCCTGCGCTGAGCCACTGTGTTCCGTATGAAATGGCCTCTGGCTGAATGTGCCAGAAATGTGGCATGAATGGGCTGGCTTTCCTGAGGCTCAAATCCCGCACGCTGATATCCCCCCCCCCCCGTCGCAAACATATCTGCTCGCCTAAGGGGAAGGCCAAAAAACAGCTCTGGCAACCCTGATCCCCAGATCCCACACCGGCAAATTAGTGAGCACAGACAAACCGCGTTCTGTCATCTTACACTGCAATTAGCTGGTGAGGGTTTTGCTTGGAAACACTCAGTGGCGGCTGTTAGGGGCCTGGCTGGGCGTCTTGCCGTTCAGCGTATTCGCAGCACGTTGCCTTTTCCTCATAATGCATACCGAAGCGCCGGCGGGTGGAGTCTCAAAGCTTCAAGCCCTTCAGAGCTGTAACTGTAAGTGAATCAGTGGAGCCATGTTTGATGCCGGATTATCTGAGCAATGCACTGGCGTCTTGGGATGCAGTTCTAACCCAAAAAGTCACAGATTGCATGGAAACGCCGACTGCAGAAGAGCGCCGAGTGATTTCTGCGGTGATGCGGCCATCTGCAAACAGCTCTCCCCTTTAGCATAGGAATGCGGGCCTGGTCCTTGTCAAAAGGAGCGTGAAAATGCAAACGCAAAAGTCCCAAAAGCGCTCCGTGATTGATTCCCATCAGAGCTCACCGGCTCTTTAATGATTACTCATGTGCTTTGAGGCAGAGGTTAAATATTTCACCACCAAGAGTGATAAAATGTTCTTTAAGCTAACCAATTAGCCTTGCTCGATGCTTCATAAAATATTTAAGCAAGTGGTATTGACTTAACATTAGCATTACTGGCAAGTGTCTGAGTGCAGAGGGATCTATTTATTAGTTGGCGGTCATTTCCTACCAAAGCATCCAGCCATTGTCTTTGAGTCTTTTATTTGGCCTTGAAAGCCGCACGTTTAATGTCTGTTTGTGCTTCCTGGATTAACGAGTGGTAAAGCTGTGTTCGTCATTTTAATGGTAATAGCTTGTTGTTGCTATGCACTTTGATTTAATCAAGTCTTTTAGATTTAATCAGCATTTACACAGAGGCGGCTAAACGTTTGGTTTAGAGATTCACGCTTGCTTTTCAAGCTCTAACGCTCGCACAGCAAGGCCAGCGAGGCGGGCTCTTCTACGTTCCCTCCCCGGGGTGACATTAGCAGAACACTGCCATGGAAAAGCGAAACACGGGCCGGTAATCGGCTTATTGTCGCCGACAGGAGAATGCACAGTGGCTGCGTCTCCCGTGTCACTTCCTGGCGCGATGGCCGCATTGAGAAGATTTGCGATCAGCGAACTGGAATTTTACCCTTGGTCTCCAGCGAGACGCAGATCTCCGCGGAGCGAGTTTCCTTCATTTATCCGATCTGGCAATTCGGCGAGATTAAAGAGGAAGCCGTAGGAAGCTGGGGAAGCACCAATGGCAGGACAGAGCTGTCTAAGGGGAGTGCAAGACTTCTGCGTGACCCCAGAACAATCCTGCAGAAGCTACTTGTTTGCGCAGCGGATTTGAATAATTGATGATTGCCTCCCTCGTTAAACCCAGATTTTCTACTCTTAAAAAAAAAAAACAGTATTTCTTATGCCTGGTGATTAAATCTTTAGGCTTATTATTCATTAGATATATTTATGTGCCTGACATTCTGTGCTGTAAAAGTGGGTTAGACTGTTTCTGAGCAGAATGATTTGCTGTTAGATATCTGTTAGCATTCTTGTAGTATCTGGCAGTCTCCACAAATTGGCTTTATGAATTCTTAAAGACACGTCCATTAAAATAAGACCAACGACGGGCATATTTAAAATCTCTCTCCCTTGTTGACCCGACTCTAGAGATTAAATGCATGTGGGTGACGCAGAATGGAAATATTAAGCGGAAAAGGCACTGGAGTGAGCGATACTAATTAAGGCGAGGGCAGGAACCCAGACACAAAGGCAGCGCTCGTCCTGCATGAAGGCAGGGCGCAAAGAACAGGCTCCAATTTACATTTTAGCGGGAGTAACAAGGAGCGCGGCGGTAGAGTCACAGGAGAATGCTGCTCATTCCTTATTCAGGCTTTATTTTCCCTCTGTAAATCATGAAAATACAGAGTGCCCAATGGTTCAGGCGCGTGAGTGAAGTCAGGGAGCCGTAAGCTGGGCCCTCAAGCTGTCGCCTCAGGAATAAACAAAGACGCTCCCAGTGACACTCCCACCAGCACGCAGTCCCTCCGACACGTGATCCTTCACCAGTGAAGGTGGTTAATGGTTTAATTTGATTTACTCATTATTTCTAGCTTTTAACGTCGTCGACAGCGGAACGTTAATCGTAAATACGAATTCCTCCTCCTTTAACAAAGGCTGCTTTTTCCACCGATTGATTCCTTTAGTCTCGAAAGGAGGACGGTGATATTTCTGTCGGATGTCGGATTTTTCCCTGCAGTACTGGGAGTGTTTAGCCGCCTGCTGAGATGGATCTGCCCTGCCTAATGAGAGCTGCTAAAATGGCGTTCCTTTGCTGCCGTTGCTGCTCGAGCGAACCTGCGAGTGAGATGCACCCCCCCCCACCCCCCTCCCTCTTTACTGCCTGACCTGAAATCCCCCTCCTTACGTGTGGAGCTCCGGAGTTTCCCACCTCTCACAGCCTCACATGAAATCTCTTCCTCTCTTCCTCTTTTACTCTGTTGTCCAAAGCCCATGGTAAAGGTTCCTTTGCGTATCCATGGTGATGGTGTTAATGTGAGCAAGGAGTAGCGTGAGGTTGGGAAGCTCCTCCTTGTGACCCTGTCCAGGATAAGCACTTAGAAGATGGATGGATGGATGGATTAAAATAACGTATAAAATAAATGAGATCCGTCCCAGATGAAATGGCCATGACGTTGGCCGATGGCTGAGGATAGGCCTTCTGAGAAGGACAGGCTGCAAAACACCAGTCAGATGTTACTACAAAGGTTGATTGGGCTTCTCAGGTGCTCCGGAGACATTGTATTTCCGTGCCTCTGGTTCATCTCAGGCCGTTGGATATCTAAAGGGCAGATGGATTTTGTTATTGGGAACTTAGCACGGTAAATGACAGGGTGGGGGAGTGTCATGGGAGCATTACCATGGATGGGGGGTTTGTCATGTGGGAGGAGATGGAGCTGTGGCGGGATCTTGCATCATCTGGAAATGAAGCCTGTTGCCTCACATCATCTCGCCTTGAAGGCGGCTACATGTGGTGTCTCAGGCCTCTTTAATGCCTCCCTGGCATTCCTGACTCCACCGCACTCCCAGACCCAAATCCTCTCACTTCGTGGATGTCCATTGAGATGCCGGCTATGCTTTGCAGCCTATGATGCCGGGGGGGCTGGAGGCAGCCTGGTCTCATCCTCAAGAGGGATGTTAGTTCATTCTGTGGGGTCCGTGCTGGAAAACTGGAATTAAGATGGGAATCCATCCATCATTCTTGGAAGCGGGCCACTCAGAAGGACATGTTTTACAAGGTGACTGTGAAGTTGGGATGTCGCCGTATGTCGTTAAGTTTAACGATCCATTCGACACAAAATGAGTGCCTTTCAGTAAGTTGTCTGACGACCGGCTCACCAGACTTAACTGTGTTAAAGTGCTTCCTGTTTACATCCTGTCTGTGCTGTTTTATTTCAGAGTTAGTGAAGGGCGTGTTTTTTTTGTTCACTATAGCAGATGTATTAATTCAATGCACTGATACTTTCATTAGAGGTCTGAGCAACATTAGTTTTTTTAATTATTTTTGTTGGTCACTGGGGAAAAATGTTGCACATAATACCGTGCAAATAGCTACATTTTTGTTTATGTTCTGTTATATCATTAAGTGAATTTCCCTTGGTTCCTTGGTACAGTAAAAAAAAAAAAAATGAAAACGTGTGTGTGTGTGTGTGTGTTTATACATTGTATTTATAATATATTATACTTATAATCATAGGATGCTCCTAGCAATCTGCTCTATTGGGTCCCAAAATGGGTTTAAAACTTTGCTGCTAATGGTCACAGTCAGGTCGTTTGTGGTAAGCAGTTGGAATCTTTCCTGTTAAAGGCCCATTGTGATTGGTCACTAGGGCTGCCACTAACGACTATTATTCGATAGATAAATCGATTAATCTATTGACTATTTTATCGATTGGTCGATTAATCTAAACGATTGATTTTCCTCCAGAAAATCAACTTGACCATTAGTTTAAGTTACTCTATTTGAACATTTTCCGCCCTCAATTTGTTAAGCAGATTAGTAGTGTATCTAAAAATATTAATGAGATGCGTATTGTAATGCTCAAAAGTTAGTAATCTGTATAAATTTGACATATCCTCATGCTTAATAAATTTGGTGAGTCACCTGTGATACAAGCGGTAAGCATGCCTGTTCTGGCGATCTAGAATAGTGCCTGTGTGTTTTCTCTCCTGGTGCTCATGCATAGCGGTAGTGCCATCTCACTTTGCACAGTGTAAAACCACCTTTTTATTTAGTGATAATTTGAACTACTCCCAAATAACAATAAAATGAAAATAAAGGAAAACATTTGTTATAATGAACTGAAGCGTTTTAGAAATCATAAATGTAATTTAAATAATTTTAAAAACGATGCATCGATTTTAAATATTGATATCAACACATTTTCAATATCAACGTCATCGAATACGTCGATTAATTGCAGCAGCCCTATTGGTCACAATCAGGTCATTTCTGATGAGCAGACAAGGTCCTTCCTGTTAAAGACCTGCCGTGATTGGTCACAGTCAGCTAGGGGGCGCCCTATTAGGTGGTGGCATGGAACATGGCATGGATTCCTCTGCTTGTGACGCTAGCTTCTGCTTCACCTCTTTGGGCCCAGCTGCATCTCATCTGTTATTTCTGGAGCTCTTGTGCCTAACTTATGTTTCTTTATGGAGATTAATCAGATTTCAGCACAAGTGCCCTTTCCCGTTTATTAGAATATTACTTATTATCATTATGATCGTAATCACTTTCTGGAGCAGCAGCTCTGTGTGAATTTCCTCTTTCTGCTGTCAGTCTAATTCAGGGCAGGGCTTTGCTCGGCAGTGGAACGTGACGATCAGAAAGGGCTCGTTTTTGGCAAACGCGCCGCGTCCACAGGCTGCTCGCTCTTGCCCTCGGGGTGGCAGACGGGTGGGTTTGCGTGGCATGGCATGCTTCCATGGCTCTTCTGCTCAGCCACCGGCGTGATGGGTTAGTGCTGAAGATGAAATCATCTTTAATCTGCACGTATCTGTCGGTGGCTCCTACTGCCAGTTTGGATGCGGGAGAAAAAGACTTTTTACATCATTGTACCTTGCAGTGGAAGTGACCTGGGGTACAGATGGCTTTTAATTTACGGTAAAATATTAGGAATTGACCTTCCTCTCGTCTGCAGTCAGCTCCCCCAGCCGGCCGGTTGGCTGCGCTTCACATTTTCAGCTCCTTTGAGATCTCCCACCTCCCACACTCTTAGGAAGTCCCATTGAACCTCAGCTGTAAGACTCCTTGATATTGCAATAACCTGACCGCAGGACTACGCTTGAGTCCACATGATACAATAACCCATTTTACAGGTCCTGAATGCTTCTGTTCCAACCCATAGTCTGGCACTGCATGAGTGGCGGACAGATCGGATCTGTCACAGCTAGGGACCCGTTCCCCTTTATAGGACGCACCTGTGAAAGGTTCCGGTCAATGAAGAACATAACTTTGCTGTTGTGATTAGAGAAGACGCAGGTGATTCGGTGGAGATGGTCGTTCTGCAGCCAGATCTTCATCTGCTGTTCTGATGCCGAATGCATGACATTTATTAGCTTTGAAGGAAATCAGAGCTGTTAAAGCAAAGAGCAGATTGGAAAAAGTGGCCCTACACTTGCATCGATTGGAGTCATTAGTGATGAGTAAACAGACACGTGGGCTGGGCCCACCAGCTTGTTAGGGTGTATCTTTGTCCCCTGCTGTAGCATCGTGTCCAGCTGTGGGGTCAGGGCTCCCCAGCAGAGTGCAAGTCATTTCCTGGCTTTGCTGTTTGTTGGAATGGCCCTTTGTGGTAAGCAGGCCACCGCTGTGATGTCATCAGGAGGGTGGGTAGAATGGGTGGAGTGCTGTCCTTCATGTGCCCCGCGTCTCCCGCCATGTCCTGGGTGCCGTGCGAGGACAGACCGTCCCCGAAGGTGTCCGCTGGTCCTCAGCCCTCCTGAGTTGGAGGAGTGCTGGGCGCTGAACTGGGGCCCATGACAGGATTAACAGGCTGTTGATGATCGTGTAGAAATGGCAGAGAAAATGAGAAGGCGTAGCAGATGTGGCGGTTGCGGAATCCTCCTGCAGGACCTGGCACTGTGCGTTACAGACCCGTTTCCTCTCGACAGCCAGCTTTTATTTCCGGCTACTTCCGTAGATCTGTGCTGACTGTTGACTTTACGTCTCGCTGTAATGATTAATAGACATTGTATTAAAAACCACCGTCTGGTAAAATGAGCCATGGGGGCCCTCGCTCAGCAGTGACACCTCACGCCTCCAGGGTGGGGGGGGGGGGGTGAATCCTCTTCTGGGTGCTCTGGTTTCCTCCCACTTTATGATGAATTGGCTTCCCAAAATTACCGGCTTCACTGTGTGATCTGTCCCGCTTTCTGCAGCCCCCCTCCCCCCCCCCAACCCTGTAATGTACGATAGATTAAAATAAATTACTCTAATCAATGTATATATATGTAGGCAATAGTTATTTTGCAATTATGCTAAATGGTTCCTAATATCTTTTTGGATTTTAGATTATAGTGCCGTAATACAGGCTTGATGCGTGTGGGCCGATCCACATTTTTTCAGATCTGATACGATTCTGATACTCAGCTGTCGATACCGATACAGATTCTGATACAAAAGCTCTTTTAATTGTAATATTTTAATATACTAAATATATATAATAATTTTTTTATCTTATTAATTTACTAGGAAATACAAATTAAACAATGTACAGATACTCTATATTTTTAAACAAATCTGCGTTTTTAAATCCTGGTTCAATCGTGGCTCTGCCGGCAGAAGGTTACGCTGAGCAGCAGGTTGTTTCCTGGTTCAAAATTTCTAAAACAGCAGTACACAGGAATAAGGCGAAGCAGGAGACACCGGGAACGACCAGAAACCAGCCAGGTAAAAGACGGAAGTGATATTCTAATGCCAGAGATGACCGTTAACTTATCCGACAGTTTCTCATGACTCGAAGCATGACATCAAGTTATCTTCAAAAGGAATGGGAAACATTAAGTGCAGGTGTGAAGTGCACCGCTAGGACCGTTCGTATCAGGCTCCTAGAAGCAGGACTGAGGTACCACAAAGTAAGGAAGAAGCCCTTCATCAGTGAGAAACAGAGAAGAACCAGGCTGCAGTTTGCAGAAAAATACCTGTTATTCACAGACCCATAAACTGAGAAATGAGCAAAACATAAAATTGTGCTGCTGTCTCTTACTTTTTTGCCGTGGCTGTATGTAAAAAAAAATCTATAATTAGGCTACTACAAACATAAAAACTGTATTGTTCCACCATGTTTGTATGGCTTATTTTAAGCATTTTTGAGGAATTTTGAGTTCAAATTGAATATCTTCCAAGCGAGGACATGGAGGTAGCGATTGCATAAAATGCAATGGATGGATGGATGGATGGATGGATGGATGGACGGATGGATGGATGGATGGCCCCACCATTTTTCTCCCACTGGCAACAGCATCACTTACACTTCATTGTGATCTCAGCGCCTCGCGTATCACAAGCTGTATCGAGTGCACAAAACAGCCCAGGCTAGCAAATCCCAAATCATCCATTTCTTTTTTCATATCACTCGTGTTGTCGCTCATAATTGCATGCACTTTGTCTAGAGGGCTTTTTCACTAAATGCTTCTTCAAAGGCTTCTCCAAAATTTTGTTTTTACAAAGGCTGCAAGTTGCTGTGCTACAAGTTGCTGTGCTACAAGTTGCTGTGCTACAAGTTGCTGTGCTACAAGTTGCTGTTAAAAGTGTAAAATACTCCCACATCGTTGCCTTCTTATCTGAAGTTCTTACGCTCCTCGTACTGCAGAATATATGCGCATGATGTCACAGCAGGTATAAATCACTGCTCTCACATCCACTGAGTGGCAGCGTTAGCATTCAGCTTGAATTCCACAAAAAAACACATCTAAAATAGGAAACAGCTGTCCTGCGGTTGATTTTACAAATTGATTTAATAAGTAATGGCTATCTTATCACACTGCCGAAAACTAAATAAGTAAGTATCGGATGTGGATCGTCACACATGGCCGATACCTGATCTGTCTAATAGGTCTGATCGGTTCATCTCTGGGGCGTATAGTGAAATTCGAAAGCTGAGGTAGCTGGCTGACAATGTGTCTGTGTGTCTGTGACTGTCGATGTACGTCTGTGACTGTGTGTCTGCTACTCTTAGTGTTTGTCTGTGACTGTGTGTATGTTACTCTCAGTGTAACACAGTGTGGTAAAACCTGTTATTTTTAGCTTGTCGGGATATTTTTCAGGTCACCACAATATGCTCACCAGTTTCATAAAAATCTGCGAATGTGATTAAAAAACTAAAAGTTTGTTTAGTTAGGTTTTTCTCTATCATTTTCCCCTCGTTTCACGAGCTAGCCAAGTAGGCTTATCCAGCTGCCCAGCCTGCACTGCCGGGTTCGACCTGTAGAGGGTGTTACTGTTAGCCGTAGTACATGGGGTTTCCTTGGCGCTGTCTTTTTGTTGGCTGTGGGTGATGTATGGGGATTACGTTTGCAGCCTGACTTACGGGCGTCCAATTTCCCGCCTGTTTCTGAATATACTGTTCGCTAACATGGTGGATAATCCCCAAACGTGGCACATCTGTTCGCGCTGATGGTGTAACAGTGGAGCTGCCTTTTGTGTAAGATGCCTGCTTTTGGCTCAGCCTTTCTCAAACATTTATTCGTTAAAATAAATGTTCGCGATTCAGACACATCTGAAACGCTCATGGGAAGAATCGGCTTTGTAATGACAAACTGTGACTGTCACAGAGCGAATGTGGAGCTGGTACCAATATACTTACTTGTGCGATTGCTGTCTGATCAATGCGGAGAAATCATTTTAGTCCAAAGACTGTTGAGCTGCATCACAGCTGTTAAGGACGGCAACACATCAGTGCCGAACAAGTGAAGTCAGTCTTACGACTGCGATAAATATGCATTTCATAATTCTGATGGATACATGATGAGCTCATCTTTTAATCTAATGTTATGTCTCTGTGAGACACATTAACTAAGTCAAACAGTGTGCTTTCTGTTGCTTTAAGGCACATTCTAGTGAAATCAGCCGAAGTCTGAATCTGTCTTATGGGAGAATGTTTATTGTCGTTTGAATTCCCACAGGATCATGTTTACATTCTTTAGGTCCTAAAGTGAGCATTTATTAATGTATAATTTCTGCTTTAACCTGCATGGTGATCTGACTGGTAGATTCTCTTGACATAACACAAATAGACGTTCAGAGCATGTAACTCAATATTACTAATAAAGCAAAAGCATCTTAATATCAGTGATGGGTGAAATGCACTTTAAGCCTAAATATAAATGCACTTTCACAGAGCTCCTGGGGACAGTGGCTTCACATAACGTACAGATTTAGTAAATCGCGGGTCTTCATCCAAAGCTTTGTCACTCTGTATTGCCTCCTGGGGGGCTTCAGTGGAGCTTTTGCTGAGAGTCAGCTCTTGGTAAATTTTTTTTCTGAAATCTAGGACTGAGGAAATTGGGTCTAAACTTAGACGGCAATTTTTGGAACATTGTGCCATATTTGTGCTCAGTAAATGTGGCTGCTTCTCCCGGAGGAGAAGTTAACCCAGATTTAGGGAATCGGCTTTAGCGTGTATAGAGTGGGGTGTCTCTGTTTTGTCTAGCTAACAGGGTGGAGATGAACTGAATACCGTCGCTCCATCGTTGGTCCTGGGTCTGCGCTTGAATGGACACAATCCATGCATATCATCCATACATCTCCCCGTTTATCCTGGCCGGAGTGACTGGAGGTCCTGGAACCTATCCCAAGCAGCACAGAGCATAAGGCCGGGGTGATTGGAGGGCCTAGAACCTATCCCAGGCAGCATGGAGCACAAGACCGGGGTCACTGGAGGGCCTCGAGCCTCTCCCAGGCAGCACAGAGCAAAAGGCCGGGGTGACTGGAGGGCCTAGAACCTATCCCAGGCAGCATGGAGCACAAGACCGGGGTCACTGGAGGGCCTGGAGCCTATCCCAGGCAGCACAGAGCACAAGGCCAGGGTGACTGGAGGGCCTAGAGCCTATCCCAGAAAGCACAGAGCACAAGGCCGGGGTGACTAGAGGGCCTGGAGCCTATCCCAGGCAGCACAGAGCACAAGGCCGGGGTGAGTGGAGGGTCTGGAGCCTATCCCAGATAGCACAGAGCACAAGACCGAGGTGACTAGAAGGCCTGGAGCCTATCCCAGGCAGCACAGAGCACAAGGCTGGGGTGACTAGAGGGCCTGGAGCCTATCCCAGATAGCACAGAGCACAAGGCCGGGGTGACTAGAGGGCCTGTAGCCTATCCCAGGCAGCACAGAACACAAGGCCAGGGTGACTGGAGGGCCTGGAGCCTATCCCAGGCAGCACAGAGCACAAGGCCGGGGTCACTAGAGGGCCTGGAGCCTATCCCAGATAGCACAGAGCACAAGGCCGGGGTCACTAGAGGGCCTGGAGCCTATCCCAGGCAGCACAGAGCACAAGGCCGGGGTCACTGGAGGGCTTGGAGCCTATCCCAGATAGCACAGAGCACAAGGGTGTATTGGGATAACCGTTAGGTCAGCTGTTCAAACCGAGGTGTGAGGACTCTTCAGCCAATCAGTCCTCTAATTAATAATCTAATTAGGGAGTTGCATCGAAAACCCACATACACAGCGGCCCTATCTGGGTAAGATTGCCCACCGCTGGTGTGTGGCTAAGTAGGGCTTGCGATCCGTGCTTGTTTATAGGAACTCATGGGTTTGAATTCCATCTGCTATCTAACCACAGCCCTTCCTCCCCTGCATGTCACCTCAGCTGATAAATAAAAATGCTAAATAAAAACGTGTAATGTGCACCTTGGATAGGATGCCAGTCCATCGCGGGGCACATACAGCAGGGATGTCATTTAGCTTAGCTGCACATGCGCGGATGTGAACATTCAGACTGCACACATTTGAACCCCTGACCTGACAAAATGAACGGTGTGACTCCGAGGGCGACCCTTAGTGTGTCGTGTAGCAGGTTTGGCAGATTTCTCACACACTGGGCTGCCAAATAACTGTTCTGAACCGTCTAAGATAGCTGGTAGGCAATGTCTTTGCGGGATGAAGCTTCCCAACCAAGATGTTGAAAATGTCTTATCCTTTGCTGTTATACCTCCCCCGATGGCAGGAGGAAATAATTACGCTCTTGGATGCTATTAGCGGAGAGCTCTGCTTTTTGCTTCTGGCTTTTGTAGGAGTTCAGCGAACAGAGAAACATTGTTCTTCTTGTGGCTGCTCCACAAATCTGACATCTTCACCTTTCTGTTTTGAGGAAACCCTCTGATCATGTCCTCTGCTGTTTCGTCTTGTTTCTCTCCAGTTTTCTTGAGCTAATAAGTTGTGTATCTTGTGTATTTGGTGTTTAAAGACATAAAGGTGATAAGTGATGGGGTTCTGGGCGGCATCCTGGTGGTGTAAGGATAGGGGAGTTCTGGCTACGTTGCCGGTGAAGCTGGCTGATCATCCCCTTTCGTGAAAGTAGCTGTGGATCTGAGCAGAGCTGGTTCTCTCAGGGAAAGGCTGACTGCCGATGAGCCCAGTTACTAGGAATTCTGGGAAATAGTTCCTGCTACTTCATAGGGTTGCGGTGTGCCTTGTAGATGTGCTGTGGTGACTATCGCAGCATTGGCCATACATTTCATTTCGCCTTATCATACCAAATGACACCGAAAGCCGCCACTGTTTACACTCCGCAGAGCTGCAGGATCCCACCTGACGTCATCTCACGTTACTCGAGCGACCTGTCTTGAACTCCTGCTGACTAGTCTTTGCCGAACCATTAAAATTCTGAAAAATGGAGCTTCATTAAATATGAAATACTGCAGAACATTATTACAACAGGACACTGTAATTAAGAAAAGGAATGAGTCGAGATGGAGCTCGTTAACTATTCAGCAGCATAAGCGTGGATGCATTTAACAATTTGTGTAAAGTGTTGCCTCTCTGGTCAGGGTCATTTTTATGAATGCCAAGAACATCAATTCTGAAGTGCAATTTAAAAAAAAATATATATATTTTATTGATATGCTACCGTGCTCAGCTGGGCAGTGTCAGTGTTGCTGCACTGCATGTTTCGAAGCATCCAGAAGTGTGGCACCCTATAATACAGTGCAGTGGTTTGTGAGGTAAAACATTCATACCCACACACACACATGCAGGTTTGTGTTCCTGTCTTTGTGGGGACCATCCATTCATTTCTATGGGCATACCCCTAATCCCAGCCATGACAAACCCACCCAGCCCTAACCCTAAACATAAGTAATAGAACAAAATACTTTTTCCGTTTTTAGTGTTTTAATTGCATTCACAGATTTATGTAAAATTTAGTTTCTCCTTGTGGAGACCAGAAAAATATTAAAATATCAGGTTTTTATGACATTGTATTGACATTTGGTCCCACAAATATGTTGCCTGCTTTTCTGTCCTGGGAATGAATCTCTCCATCATCAGTGTAAGACGCTTCTCCCACACTGCACCCAAACTCTGGAATTCCCATCTCTCTCATATCCGTCGACTGGATTCTGTAATAGAATTGAAAACTCATCTTTTTCATTTAACCGGCATATTCACTTTGAGTCTGTTTGAAATCTGTCTATCTGTTTGAAAGCTCGAGACTTATTGGTTCGAAGTCTTTGATTTTATGCAACCTCTTATTTTATTGGTCTTATCGTGTTTGTGTAAGTTAGTTTTACTTTTGTGAGGTGACCTTGAGTCTTCTTTTACTGTAAATGCATGTATTTATGTGTGTGTGTGCGTGTGTGTGTACATATATACATATATACATATATATATATATATACGCTCAGTATTAGATGGGTGTTAGTAGAGGGCTTATATTCAAAAAAATAATAAAATAGGATATCTTTCAGGTTTACTCAGCATTTGGAGTCTAGATGAACACACATGGGGACAAAATGTAATATATATAATATTTAGTTCATGAGTGTTTAATAATATGCAGTTATCGCTTTGAAACTGAGCTGCCTGTCGCAGGCACAGACACTGTCTACTTTCTGGAAAGATCTTTGCAGCGGCTTCTTGTCTTTCTGCGATCCGGCAGCAGCCAGAGATTCACATTCGGCTCCCCGTCGCCGTTAGTAATGCGCACGGCCCTCCGTGCTTTTAATCTAATCAAAAATGCATCGAGCATGCTGCCTTTTCCGAGCGATCGCCGCCACGGCCCGCCTCTGTCCTCCCTGAATGAAGCTCCTTTCCAGTCGCTGACGGCCACATGCAGTCTGTCTTCTGCCTAAAGAAGCAGTCCGACCTCGCAAGGAGGATGCTTGCCTGGTCCTCAGGTTACCCTGGAGTCCTTAAAAATGACCAGCTGCAGGCTAATGCTTTTTAGGCACTTTCGTGAAATCCATATGACTGCAGCCTTAAACTGTCACCCGCTACTCTCCCTTACTAAATCACGCCCCCCGTTCCCATCCCGCAGCCCTCGACGAGAGTGACTGAGATGCCGTGTCAGGGTTGAGTGCGAGCAGCGACTGACCGGCAGTGCGCGGGACCCCCCTGAATGAGCCTGCGTACGCCACCGGACCGGACCTGCTTTGAAGAGGAATAAGGACTCAGTAGGATGTCAACTGAGGCGGAGCTTCAGCCGGCTGCCAGACCCAGCGTGAGGAAGGAAACCAGGAAGAGAGGTGAGCTAGGGGGCGGGGCTGTCTGCCTGCCCCGCCCACGTGTCCATGTGTATTAGTGTGCCTGTGTCCAAGCAGTTTACATGGAAAAGACTTCGATCACTTCATGGCTGCGTGTAATGTTAACGTTAGCTAACGAGTAGCGTCAGAAGAGTACAACCAGCTAGTTGGATAGCAGAACGCCTTTAATATTTAATGTAGTAGCATTAAAGTTTGCAGCCAACAGGGGGCCTTATAACTTTGGGGCCCCCCCACTCCAGTGCCTGGTTTGAGTGGCGGTAAATACTGCTGATCATGAAACTGCTGCGGCTGATCAAAACAGTAAGTTTCTCGCAAAGCTTTAATTTCAAATTCTGTGTTTAAATGGCAACACTTTCTCATCCTCAGCTCCTCGCTCATAAGGATCGTTACTAATTAATCAGAAGACTTTTATTCCTTTCAATATGAACCTTTTTCTTCCTGGTTATAATCCAGCATTTGCTAAATGAGGAGATGTCCTGGCTGCCTCCCGGCTTTCACAGACGGTGACACAATGCTGCCTAAATGGCACATCTCAGAGACTGACTCTCTTTGTCATTTTGTACCTGTCCTCATGGTCCCTGGAAAGGCCACAGCGTGGTCACTATGAAGATCATGCTGCTTCAAGGTCTGTTTGTCCTCTGTTTCAAACAGGGCCTTTTTAAAGGCCTTTTTGAGGGGCCATTGAAGGTAATGTGCTCTACCAGCCAGCAGGGGGTGGAGTTTACGATACATAGAGCATGTCATGTGCTCTGCCAGTCAGCAGGGGGCCTAGTTTACAATACGTGGCGCATGTCATGTGCTCTGCCAGCCAGCAGGGGGTGGTGGTGTTTGCAATACACAATGTATGTAATGCCCTTGTCTTTGAAGCGGGAAGGTATTGGGGTCAGCCACTTACTTGATTGGAATATTTCCAGATGTTATAGTGCAATTTGATGGTTTTGTTGCCTTTCTAGACAGTTGACGTCCAAACCAAGCTTTGGTAACAAAACATCTCAAGATTCCCCTACAGCCAAATCTATGTAGGATTCTTTGATTTGGAAGCTCAACTAGGGTGACCAGATAATCCACTGAGCTAGGAAAGGATTTGTAAACTAACTTTTCAGTGAGAAGGACCTGGATTTCAATTAATCACTAAGTTCTCACTGCTGATCGGTCAGTCTCCTATAATCATGCACGTGTCACTAGTGTTATTGTGAAACAGCTGGATGAGTCTCTCAGTCAAAGAAACACACCAGTCAAAGCACAAGAAGAACTGAACGTTTTAGCCAAGCACAGTAGCCTTTCAGTTTTAAAGCATTTTGTAAAACCTGAAGCTATCTGACCAAGCTAAGCTCAACTGACAGGGAAAGGCAGATACTGTAGCCATAGGACCCATTCATATGAATGTGCAGCGCAAATAATTTGTAGCATTGCTTTACATTCATAATGGCTTTAAACCTGTTTATTTATCTATTTATTTATTTATTTATTTATTTTTTTTCGTTTTCATTATAGCCTCCTCACTTTGAATAATGCGGATTTTTTTTGCCTTTACATGCTACATCTGGGGTATTTAGTAATTCAGTCGTTCTTTAACATTGTTTTCCTTCCTATTTGCAGTTGTCACGTGGAGAGGCCCTTTTCTGACTGTTGTATAAAGCACATGAATGAAATCCAGCTTTTAAGCTTTTAATCCTGCCGAGGCGCAGGCATAATGTGGCTCGGGGCAGAACAGAAGCAGGCTTTCTGCTGCGGAACCCAATTACAGGCACTTTTGTGCGAGGTTGCCGTGAGCGCAGGAGCTGTTTGCTTCCTGATTGGCCGCTTTGAAACAGGCTGGCGGTTAGATTATAAGTCGACACGTACAGTATGAAGCTGCCCCCTTTTTCTGTTGTTATTCCCACCTGGGTTTTGCTCTTTTGCTCGTTAGTGAGACATCCTATGAATTTACCCCAGGAATCTTCCATCAATCTACCCACTTACCAGATGCTAGCCCAGGTTGTGGGTCTTGCAGGAACTTTGGGATTTAAGTTGTATCGACCCTCGAACAGGACTCCGGGTGTGCCAACATGACCCATAACCATATTCAGATGTAGGACTCTCCCAGCCTGTTATCCCACCATGACTTTATAGATTTGCGGTCAGCATTTAAGTGAATGACAAGCCTCGTCATACCTGGGTCAATTTGCGGCCGTTCTGTTGGTTTGCGGTGCTGTTCGTCCTCTTGGTAGTTCCCGGCTGATGTAACAGGGCCGTCTCGGCTGTGATCTTGATTCAGCGCATGCAGTGATGCGTGAGACCTTCGACCCTGTAAACTGTGTGGAAGAGGGATTTATGGATAGCTGACTGTGAGTGCTGTGGGCTGGTGGAGGTTGACTGTTTGACGTGTTTAATTGTGCCGTTTCAGCATGAGGCTTTAATAAACATTTAAAAACCCTATTTCTCTCAGGTCAGTTTCTGACAAGCTGCTTTCTTCATTATTACGGTGGCCCAGGCTGAGTGATGGCATTCAGGGGACTTGTTAGCTGTCCTGGGGGCGGGGACTCTGAAGGATGTCACTTGTTGACATCACTGGGAATCCCCACAGAGCTCGGAGGCCACGCCCAGACTTTTTTCAGCGTATTTATCTCTGTCAGCACACATCACCCCCGCTTCTGCCTTATTCTGCCAATGTACCTATTTATACCAAACGTTAGGCCTCTTTCTGCGCATCCCTTTCCACGCCTCCGTTTCCCATGAGGCTTCCACGCTACAGAAGGATGAAGAGTAATGCAGGTGATGCTGACGGGCTCACTGGGAATCGTAGGAAACAACCGCAGTCCAGTCACCTGAAAATCCTCATTAAAAAAAAAAAATGATCGAAATTGCAAATGATTTTTTTTTTTTAAATCTGCCTTTAAGCGATGAACGCATTTGTTGTTTTTGTAGCAAACTCACAGTGTTACATGGGGAAGACCATGTTTTTTATGGTAACCTTGGTTACGATTAGTCTTGACGTCCAGTAGGACTGAACGTGCGAGTGCGTGATGGGGAGGAGATGGTCTCCTGGCGGAAGGAGCTGTTTTATCTGTAGCTCTGTGTCCCAGCGTTTCCCCCTGATAAGGGGCTGAACCTTAACTGAGCTGCCTGTATGCGCCAAGCATGAGAAAGAGAAATTCCACTCGCTCTAATTGTTTAATCGAATTAAATATCTGTTACTATGTAACACTTACCGGGAGACGCTGTCCTCGGTATCTTAATGCCATTGGATTAATTTGTCTAATCAACGCGTTAATTGTTTTTCGTCTTTTCTGTATATTCCTGCTGCTGCTTTATACCAGCGTAAATGTCCTGTAACGTCTGACATACAAATATGATTTTACCTTTAGGGTGAAGCATCTGTAGTGTTGGTATATTTTTCTGCCTTGTATGTTTATTACATTTCAATTCCTGCTGCCTGAAAGCAGTGTCATTTTATAGTGCAGAAGGGAGACGGGATAGGTCAAATAAAATGTGTTATTAGAATTCCTGACCTTTTAATCTGCTCTTTTTATTGTATAATCACTCATTCATCTGACAGCTTTCAGTGCATATAGACCGAGGAAAACAGGAATTTCCCTGCTTTGCTGGAACGCCGCTGAAATATAAATGCGTCTGCATGAGGCTAGAATATCTGAAAGTCCACATGCGACTGTATTAGGCAGTCAATTCCGCGCATGGGAATGGGCATCGCTGGCAGATTGTGCGCCGTCTCGTTCCCGGAATGCGGGAGGCGGCCGGCCGAGTGCATTTCCATATGCTGCGAATGGGTGTGGGCATTTCCGTCTCAGGGCCGCCTTAAATAGCTATCAGAGCCGCCTTAAATAGCCATCAGAGTGCATTCAGCGTCAGCGTTTTTTTCGTACCGATTTCATACCGTATCCGGCGCCGTGTGGAAATGCCGAATGAGGCTGTGTTTAAGCTGAGGAAGCTGTGGATGGAGACGGGCGGGTGGGGGTTCGTTCTCACCCCTTTGGCCCCCGCTAACTAGCTTGGGTTCCGGGTCGGGCTGACTAGCACCTGCCTGTGTGCCCCTTAGCAAACCCGCGGACAGTGTAAACCCATCAGAACCGAACACTTCAAGACTTCCAGCTGCAGGGTGAATCAAAGGCCACTTTAGCCCAGATGCCCGTGAGGCTTCATGGGGTAACAAGCTCCTTAAAGGGTCCCCTATCGCTGAGGCTGGGGGCAGCATGCAGCCATTCTCATGCATCGCTGGGTTACTCTGCTCCCCCCCATTTATACTCAGTGGCTGTGCTGCTAATATTGTTTATACTTCACGGAGATCTTCGTTATCACCAGTTCTGTGAGCACATGTGTGAAAGACGTTTCTGTTCCTTCCCAATGCCTCCCTCCACTACGGACTGCTTTCCTGCTACAGCTTGCATTGCAGGTCCTGCTCTCCAACATCTATAAGGAGGAGGCAAACGTAAGCTCCTTAGCTTGCTGGGCTGACCAGGGAGGCTCTTCATGGAGGAGCGGGGGGGGGGGGGGAGGGGGGGGGGGACCGCCATTGTCTTTCTGTAATTCCACTTAATGTTGACCTGTGCAGTCAGCAACAGTGATCTACAGGAAAGACTTTGTAAATAATGTAAGTCTGGCTGTGAAGCGTAGACTGGTTCTATTTTAATGTTAGAGGGGAAAGAGGAGATTTATTTGGTTTCTCTTTATCCTTGGACTGTTATAGGACTCTTTCCCGGATAGATTGGTCATTTCTTTAGTTTATTTGTATATAAATATTTTTTTCTACAAGCCAGCATGGATCAGTGTTGTTTTATTCCTGATGTCTCAGAATATTACCTTGTAATGGGAAACTCCTGATATATTTCTCGGAAACCCTGATGGTAATGTTGAATGCAGTGGGGGGGGGGGGGGGGGGGGGGGTGGTGGGGGTAGGGGGGGACATGCCCTGTGTGCTGTGCATGGTTCGGGGTTTTTCCCCGGCTCCGGTTAAGGAGACACCTGAGCGATGTGGTCCGTACCTGCAGGAGACGCACAGATGTCAAGCGGCGTCTCTCGTCTCGAAGATTTACTGAGTGCCTCAGCCATGGATGCACAGACAGCTGTATTATTCAGAATAATGGTGTTGGTTCCCAGTTCCTATATCTGTACAGTCTGTAATCTGCTTGTGTGGCACCCCCCTCTGCCCCCCCCTTCAGTGGGCTAATAAAAATTGTCAAGGGGGGAAACAGCAAAGAAATGAAGTAGGTTTCACTCAGTCGGACTGCTGTTTGCCTGGTTTCCTGGGTGTCGGGTTACTGTCACTGGCTGCTGCTGTGTTTGCATGTGTTTGCCGCCGATCGTTGTGCGGCAGGCCAGGGATTTTGATCTTTATTTTCCGTTTTTGTCGTTTGTTCCATACTCTGCTTGCCGTGGCCATGCCGGGAAGGCCCGCCTCTTAAGCTCGGGGCTGAGCCCCCTGGGGTCTGTGCTGAGCCCCCTGGGGTCTGTGCGGACCCCGGGTTCACAGCTTTAACACGTGTGTTCTGTGATTCAGAGTTCATCGATAACGTGTTTCAAACAAACCTGTTTCGCTAAATCAACATCTGAGACAGAGTTAAATAAACATTTCACTTCTCCTTGAATTAGTTTGCAGGTCTCCCCAATTACCATTGTAATTAACCTGTCTGTCTGGCCGGGAGCCTTTGATAATCCTTGGGGGGTGTTTTGGCCCCCATATTTAAGTACAAATTTGTTTCTGTTCGGGCTTTTATATTCAGGATCTCTGAGTAATGCATTGCTGAGCAGCTAAAACCTTATTTAAACAAGGGATTCTTCACCCATCAGTTCAGATTTGTGTAGTTGAGATACAGAGTAAAAGTAAAGTATCAGTAAAAGTATCAAAAGCAAATAGCATGAATGGTTTTGGCGAATGTTCGTATGAATGGTGAATGTTTTCTTGTAGATACAAGATGTTCTCGGAGCTCTGTCCCCTCTTTGAAAGACTTGCTGTTCTCGGCTGAATCATATCTCCTTGGTAACCAATAGAGTTTAGTTCATCTTTTATTCAGCGGGAAAGTATCGTGGGCCGAGCCTGTTAGAATCAGTACATTATTCAAAGTGTCTCCGGGTTTGTTCAACATCAAGAGAGACTCATTGACCCATTTATCATGAACAAGGCCATGCAGCCACTCTAATCTCTTATGACTGCAAAAATATCAACTAATCCAAGAAGAAGCTTTTCCATCACTGAGGTTAACACCACACACGGTGTCACATTGACCAAAGCTGAGTTTTGTGGGTTTTAATGGAGGCTGGGGAGCCTGCAGTATTCCGTGTTTTGCCTTTGTTCCGTGGGATCGATATCAGTGTCGTGTTCTGAGCCTGGCGGCGCTGACCACAGGGTAAAACCTCATCAGAGTGAGAATCCCACTGTGGCTCCCGGGGGCCGCCAGCGTGACCCCTGCGTGTTTTTCCGTCAGGGTGGTTAATTTGACGTGATTTGATTTGATGCGAGTGACGTGGTTGAGAATCACTCCGCAATACTGGAGTGTTTCAGGGCGTAAACGTCTTGTTATACTGTATGGTAGCAGTGTCTTCGGCATTTCAGATCTCCACCCTGAAACTCGTCTCCTTCTCTACAGATGGCACCTTTTTTAACAAATAAGATTCAAAATGAATTTCTTAGCTCCGCATTGAGATTCCGGTTCCCAGACCGGGATGTTTGGTGAAGCTTAAAGCGATTCCTCTTGGCTAAGGGCTCTGACACTCCTGCCTGCTTTCGCTGAGTCTCCATTTCAGCCGGGGGAGAATCTCGGAGCTGCTGGGAAGACCTCCGAGTTACGGTCTGCTTCACAGCCCCTCTGTCATGGCTGACTCACCAGACAGCGCACAGTAAATGAAAGCAGCGAAGAATCAGAGGCCTGTTTCTCATCGTCATTAATATTGCATGCTAGAGTAATGGGGTGGCGTTCCAAATCTGCCATCTTGTCTGTTTTATCAATGATTTATCTTTTGAGTTTTGTGTCCTATTTGTTACATTTCCACAATTGTCAAACTGTGAAAATGTAGGTTGCTGAGGACAGTGATCTGCTCTGCTGAATCCCCCTGTGTCCCCCCCCCCCCCCCCCGTGGACAATGGTCTGCCCTCCTTGTGAATCCCTTCCTGTTGCCCTGTGGACAGTGGTCTGCCCTCCCAGTGAATCCCTCTGTGTCCCCCTGTGTACAATGGTCTGCCCTCCCCGTGAGTCCCTCCATGTCCCCCTGTGTACAATGGTCTGCCCTCCTTGTGAATCCCTTCCTGTTGCCCTGTGGACAGTGGTCTGCCCTCCCTGTGAATCCCTCTGTGTCCCCCTGTGTACAATGGTCTGCCCTCCCCGTGAGTCCCTCCATGTCCCCCTGTGTACAATGGTCTGCCCTCCTTGTGAATCCCTTCCTGTTGCCCTGTGGACAGTGGTCTGCCCTCCCTGTGAATCCCTCTGTGTCCCCCTGTGTACAATGGTCTGCCCTCCCCGTGAGTCCCTCCATGTCCCCCTGTGTACAATGGTCTGCCCTCCCTGTGAATCCCTCTCCTCTGCGTCCCTCTGTAGACAGTGGCCTGCCCTCCCCGTGAATCCCTCTGTATCTCCCTGTGGACAGTGTTCTGTCCTCCCTGTGGGTTCCCCCTGTGGACAGTTGTCTTCCCACCCCGTGAGTGCTCCTGTCCCCCTCATAACTAGTGGTCTGTCTTCTCTGTGACTTCTCCTGTGAGTCCCCCTTGTGGACAGTAATCTGTCCTCACTGTGAGTCCCTGTATTTTCTACACTAATTTCTGTCCTTTTGGAAGAATGCTTATAGACTAATATGATAATTATAGATCATAATTCTTTCTAAACATTTTTAACAGAAAACCTTCCACAGGTTTGCTTTTAGGTTTGCATTTTGTGGACAGTGTGTGCTTCAGTGGATCTGTGCCTATGATCAGAAGGTCGTCGGTTCAAACTCTACTTAGGTAGAATAGTCACATGCCCATGTGCCCTTTAGCAAATCACTACCCATCGTTGACAAGCTCACTGTTGTGGTTGTTGCTTTTATTATTATTATTATTATTATTATTATTATTATTATTATTATTACTTATATAGGTTGCATTATCACAAAAGAATATGTATCTGTTGTTAAATAAACAAGGTGGCATGTGGGTGATTATATCTTTAGAAGCATTTGCGGAGATTTTAATGCTTTTAAATGTGTGGCTTCTAAAATCCTCTCTTCCACGCTGTGTGGAGCCATGAGTCAGCGCCGATGTGCAAATCCAACAACAATGGGCATGAAACGCGCCGGGCAGCCCTGCGGATCGGCGCGGCGTTCCCGAATCCGCGCTCGGAAGCACGGACGCCGCCGCGGGTCCGCAGCAGGGAGAAGGGGCCTTTAGATAAAGCTGAGAGCGCTGCCAGGCGGGAGCGGCGCACCGCTGCTGCTCACCGAGATAAACTGCTCTGGTGCAGCAAGTGGGGGGGGGGGGGGGGGATTTGGATGACCTGGTTACGAGCTTCAGTGCGTCTCCTGTTGCTGCCTATCCAAACCCTGTGCTGCTGAAGCACTTCCTGTCTTTGTGCTCTGGGATCAAACACGGTCCCCCGTCCTGCTTCCTCGTCGCGCTCTGGTGCCGGGAAGACGGCTCTTCAGAAGTGAGGTGCTCGTCCTCTGACTGTGCTCTAGGGGTCAGGGTGGGGATCCTTCTCAGAGGCCAGCTCGCCACACCGTTCTGGTCCCTCTGAAAGCGTGACCTTGGTTTCATATACCCAGTGTGCGGTCACGCAGTGAGATGTTATCAGTCCAGTATTAAATTCTCATCATTAACAAATGCACTTGGGCAAGAAGCTTCCTTAACATCATCTATGTTTTTCCGGTGAGACATCTTTTTTAATGTTTGCTTTCAAGGTTTGCACACAGTAAATAAACATGATTGTGAGTATATTAAATAAGCTTTAAACAGAAGCATATTAAATATATATTAAATGGCATTAAACAGCAGTACAGAGGCACACTGAGTCCCTCTCTGGATAGCAGATTAATTAATATCATTTTCATTAGTTTAGCTAAAGCAGCTGAGTAATGCGTGCCTGATACATGAAATGGCTGTGTAATTACGTAATTGGTAAACACACAAATGGATCTCTGTATTGTTAAGACATCGATGGTATTGTTTTGTCACAGAAACTATGATGATGGGGTTTACTGGTGTACTTTAATTAGTTTAACTTGGCAGGTGCATGGTGTGTGTCAACTTATTCGCCTGGTGTTTACAGACTGTTCTAGAAGGCATGTTCAACATATGATAGGGCCTGGGCATATTAGTTTGGGTTCATTGACATTGAGTTCTGTCGCAAAATCAGATTTCAAGCTGCCCTCCTTGTCTTTCCATTTAAACAGTAGAGTGGTGTTAACATAAGCCTTTAAATGTAAAAATGTGTTTTTAATGATTTTTTTAGAGGTTGTTAGTTGATTTGCATGTAGTGTGACGGAAAATTGGGCCGTATCCCTGCATGGCAAGAAGGCTTTAATCTCCTGTTTGCTGTTTGCTACCTGTCTGCCAAGCAGCAGCAACAGCTAATAGTTTTATTTAAAATTTTATGCAGTATATTTTGAGGCCAGCATGAAACAGAACATTTGTATTTAGCCTGAAGGTCCCTTACAGCTTGTTGGAGTTATTTTTTGACAGCCTTAGTGACTCTCATCTCCATAGCAACTGTTGCTCTCCGGTAGCAATTTGCCAAAAAATGAAAAGTACCCAGTATATACAGAGAAATATACAGAAAATTATTTTAAAATAGATGGTTATGTTTGGCTCATCTATATAACTCTTTACATATAGATACTGTAAGTGCGCAGTGTGCATTGAATCGTTGCATGTTATAAAACTTGAATGCTAATCAGTTTAAGGATTCATTCTTTGCTGCAAACTTCATTCCGTCTTCAACATGTACTGAACAATTATGTTAGTTGGCTACTGAGGGATAGAACACGATTTACACTTTTTAAATATGCTCTAATATAAGTTATTTCAATATGACACTTATAGATTTTCTCCATGTAATCGTACGTCTGTTTATGATATTTACATTAAAGTGATAGACAACATTCTGATTTGCATGGCTGACACCATAGTTTTAAAATGTCTCTGCAAACAACTTGAATCACACCTCTTTGTTTTGACTATAATTTGGCTTTAAGTTCCCTAACCAGTGGAGCAACAGACATAAAGTATACAGATTTCTTCCTGTTCAAGCTGGGGGGGTGGGGGGGGGGGTGGGGCGCATGTCGTTTTCCGGGTATCTCAGATCTTCAGAAACAGGACTTGATAGATTTGGAGGTTGGCGGTTGAATGCAGGGTGATTCGGTATGAATGTACGTTACACTAATCAGTGTAAGGTTTCTGTTTCCGTACCCCTGTGCTCCCCCTCCCAGGGATTTGAGTGGGCCTCCGAGACACAAGTAACAACGTCCTGATTGGCAACATCTCCGCCGTCTGTCTGCGCTCTTTGTCATCCACTGAGATTCACAGTTATTGCAGAGTGTGTTTAATCAGAAATCAGCACGTTGGAATAGACATTTGTTTCCAAGTGTCGTCCCGAGGTACCCTTACTTAAGGATAGCTGAAATGCATTATTTCTTGTATATTTATTAGTGCCAGTTTAATCAGATTAGATCTCTAATTTTGTTTACTGTTGTTTCGTATACAAGAGTCCTGTAATTGGTACGATGATTATCCTTTATGCTCTTGGATGGTCCCAAGCTCGGCTCGGCTGCAATAATTAACTGCCTTGATTTAAAACGTGTGTAAATGTGATTAGCACGCATGCAGTGAAGGAAGCAGATGGCAGCAACAGATTTGCCCTCTTTATGTTCCCCAAACATTGTGTTGTGTCCCAGAACCAGGAAAATAAGAGAAGACTTTGTCTTCCTTGCCCTGTCGAGGTTGTGCACAATGTGCAAATTCCTAAAATTTGCAGTCAGAAAGTAAGTTGTTGCTTCATACTAGTTGGCCTTTCTGTCCTTAACACTCTAATCCCATGGATTTCCTTCCTCTAATGGCCACCCGTTGCTCAAAGCTGGGGGTGGCGTGTTGTGGTCTGTGCCAATCAGCTTCACACGTCCAGATTTCATTGTGAAAGGCGCTGGGTCTTTCTACAGCTTTCTAGAGCCTCATGGAGGAATGTCTCGGATAATGAGGCAGCTTGCGTTTAGTGTTACAGAGTGCATCCTAAATCAGTGGGGCTGGCTGGGGCGGCAGTGGGGGGTACAGTGCTGAGAGTCGGCTGGGGAGGCGGCCGGCCGGCGACAGATGGCCCTTTGACCCGGGGTGCTAGTGGATCCTGAGGGTTTGTTCACTTCAGCTGGTGCCAGATTTACTGTCGGGACCAAGCACATCAAATACCCGTTTCAGTATCACATTGCGGGGCAGAGTGGGACAGGATGGGGTTGGGAGGGGTGGGAGAAAGCACTGTGAGGGTCTGGAAGTGGAGAGGATGATGGGGCAGGGCGGGGTTTGAGGGTCCCAGACATGTGTGGGGAGGTGGGGTGCTGCTGGGGGGGGCTGGGTGGTGAACCGCAGCACTGAGGACCTTTTAAGGAGGTCCGTCCTTCAGCTGTTTGGCAAGTGGGCAATATGTTATTAAAGCCTACTTGATATTGGGGGGCTTCTTTAGAAATATGATTTTTGAAATGAAAATCAAAATATAATCCACAGTTCTGTCTTTTTTGTGCCGGGCAGGTCTTTGTGCAGGCCTGGGCGAGTGGGGGGGGGGGGGGGGGGGGGTTTGTGTGAGCCGTGCTCTCAGAGTGAGCTGAGAGACCAGAGGGAGCTTCGCTGCTCCTGGGCTTGTTAATCCAGTGAAAAGGAGGACTTGGAGATGCATCACACCTTTAGAGCGGAGCGCGCCGCCGAACGGCGTGGGGCTTATAAATAAATAAAGCCGTCTGGCCGGAGCGTCAGACTGCTCCGTGCAGGGAAGGAGGGAGGAGGGTGAGGTGAAAGACGGAGAGGTACGGTGGGGCGTGATGCACGACCCCCACAGCCCAGCAATTTAACATCAGTGTCGCCCGGACTGTGCTGCAAATCCATGATTAATAACCATGGCTTAATAGGAAACGGCCGCGTGCATGTGGAGGCGAGATAACACGCCGGTGTGTTAATGCTCTCCCCCACGCCCCAGCAGCAGGGCGGCGCCAAAACTCAAGGTGCACCAGGAGGTGTGAGTATGCTGCTTAGGGTGGAGGATTTTTCTTGACCCCCCACCCCGCCACCCTGAGGGGGTTTTATGGGATAATTCTTAAAAATGAAATAGCGTCTGTCTGCTGTTCTGTCTTGCCAGACGGTTGACTGTCTGATGTTCCTCGATGGAGGCATTCAGATTCTCTTTACATGCCTGCCCATGAGTCATGGCGCCACCTTCAGTTCCCTTGCAGGACGGCTTCTGTACACACGGTTTATACAGGTTGTTTCTACCGGAGTCTGTGATATACAGAAGGATGCAGAACAACATGGTGGCCATAGGGGAAAAGCCCCAGGTCGACCGTGACCTGGCAGGTGTGGGGGGGCGGGGCTGAGCTGACTCATGGCTGTGCCAGTGTGGGGTTTTCAAGGTCTATTCAGGTCTGCACTGTAATGTCCCCGACGTGAAGGTTGACGGTCCCCATTGTAACAGGTGAAGGCTGACGGTCCCCATTATAACAGGTGAAGGCTGACGGTCCCCATTGTAACAGGTGAAGGCTGACGGTCCCCGACGTAACGGGTGAAGGCTGACGGTCCCCATTATAACAGGTGAAGGCTGACGGTCCCCATTGTAACAGGTGAAGGCTGACGGTCCCCGACGTAACGGGTGAAGGCTGACGGTCCCCATTGTAACAGGTGAAGGCTGACGGTCCCCGACGTAACGGGTGAAGGCTGACGGTCCCCATTATAACAGGTGAAGGCTGACGGTCCCCGACGTAACAGGTGAAGGCTGACGGTCCCCGACGTAACGGGTGAAGGCTGACGGTCCCCGACGTAACGGGTGAAGGCTGACGGTCCCCATTGTAACGGGTGAAGGCTGACGGTCCCCATTGTAACACGTGAAGGCTGACGGTCCCCATTGTAACAGGTGAAGGCTGACGGTCCCCGACGTAACGGGTGAAGGCTGACGGTCCCCATTGTAACAGGTGAAGGCTGACGGTCCCCATTGTAACAGGTGAAGGCTGACGGTCCCCATTATAACAGGTGAAGGCTGACGGTCCCCATTGTAACAGGTGAAGGCTGACGGTCCCCATTGTAACAGGTGAAGGCTGACGGTCCCCATTGTAACAGGTGAAGGCTGATGGTCCCCATTATAACAGGTGAAGGCTGACGGTCCCCATTGTAACAGGTGAAGGCTGACGGTCCCCATTGTAACAGGTGAAGGCTGACGGTCCCCGACGTAACAGGTGAAGGCTGACGGTCCCCATTGTAACAGGTGAAGGCTGACGGTCCCCGACGTAACAGGTGAAGGCTGACGGTCCCCATTGTAACAGGTGAAGGCTGACGGTCCCCGACGTAACGGGTGAAGGCTGACGGTCCCCATTGTAACAGGTGAAGGCTGACGGTCTCCATTGTAACAGGTGAAGGCTGACGGTCCCCGACGTAACAGGTGATGGCTGATAGTCCCCATTGTAACGGGTGAAGGTTGTTGTTCTTCATGCCAATAATACCGCTCTGCATATCACCCATCTTTAAAAGCTCATATTTTCTATTTCTCCTTCACAATGCATTATTATACTTCAGCTGGCAGTCACGTACAAATAACATTTAAATAAAATTTACAGGACCTAGTCAGAATTTCAATCTTTTTATCAGTCTTTTTTTGTCGAAACAACATTGTTAAGGATATAATGGAATCTAGGCTGACTGAACGAAGCAGGAAATGTCAGTTAAAGATGAAATGCGAGGCCTGGCTGGTACAGGAGCCTCGCATCGATCGCATGGGAGGTGGAGGGAGGGGGGGACTTGATTTAATTTGCTGTGAAACATGAGACGGGCCTGAGGTCAGGAGTGAGGGAAGCGCATCGTCTGAGGTCTGAGTGCCCCCAGCAAGCCCCCCCCCCGTCTGAAGCAGGAGATGCGATGGACGGGGAGGGAGGTGGGCGATTGTGTCCGTCCTTAGGTTGTGTGAGAAGGATGATAATGGTGGAGGGGTGAATATGGTAAATATCCAGCAAAACCCCCAGGCCAAGCTCCTCATGCCGAACAGGGGGCAGGGGGCAGGAAGTCACAAGGGTTCATAAAATGGGGCTCATTTAAATGCGGGGGGTGAGCATCATTCATATGTAATACGGTATTATTTAACATATTAATGATGTGATGTAGATGCTGCATTTCCATGACAGTACGAAATGCCTGTAATCTTTCAGTTTTTAAAACGTAACAGTTCCTACTACCGAAATTCCTACTACTACGTGTTTAAATTTGCCAAAAACTCGCCCACCCTCCCTTGGGAACAGCGTGTGTCTTGTTGGCTTTGTCATGTGACCTTGTCCACTGTGATCAGTGTCCCTGTTTAAACATGCTTTAGCCTTCATTTATAATTCAGCATTATTTATTAGGTCTCACCCGGAGCCCAATTACGCAGGGGACTTGCTGTAAGTACTTTTCTCAGGCTCTATTATTCAGGCATGTCTCCTTTGTTTCTGCTCTCCCAGGTGCCTCCTGCACACGCATCTGGTGCCTTAAGCACTGGAGACCTGACCTATGCCCGCCGTACTGTCTGTAAGATCCGCCCACGTCCGAATCCGGTAGTGCTGCCGTCTCCTTGGTCCGTATCCTGTCGTCTGTCCTGACATCTGCCATGACAAAAGACCAAAAAGCCTTTGTCGCGGTTAACTCTCTCATTGTTATCCTGTGGTGCTCTCCGAAAGGGATGGATTAGCTGGTGCTGGGGGCAGCCTGCCCCTCCCCCATCTCAGCCTTCTGAGAAACGGGGGGCTTCCCATTTTCATCAGATTGTCATGTGTGCATGAATATGTACCAGTTATCAATGGCAGGCATAATAAGAGCCGGTGTGGGCCAGGCGTGGCTGTAGAGGCCCTCGCAGGGTCCTGGAAGGCCACTTTCCCCGGGTGACGCCACATTTGTGGCAGCTCACGCAGGAGCCCCTGATTATCACCGACACCTCGTGGTTACTGATAAATGATAAATCAGTGTGCGCTTTCCCATTTTTTTTGTCCTCTGTGCACCTTCGTAAGGATGTTTCTGCCTTTTTTTTTACTAATGCTGAGACGCCTTCTGAATCGATTAGTGAATTTACACGAATCACGGTGAAATCCTGGAAGCGGTAGATAACGACGAAATTCAGTGAATGGAATATTTTCAAGAGTTACAGGGTACTGCTTCTGGACGCCTGCTTCTTCACACTTAGTTCTCCCTCGATTCTCTTGTTTTTGCAGAGCTTTCCTGGTGCCCTAACAGCGTTTGCATGGCTCTTGAGCCCAAGACTAACTTGCACTTGTTTCCGGTCACTTACTGGACGCTCAGCCTAGCTGCACTTGTACCTAACTTACCTAGTTCTGGGGTGGCTGAAAAAATACACATATGAATAAACAGCAGGAAGGTGGAATCGGTGACATGTATCAGGGCAGAGAGAGATGGTCACCTGACCTCACCTGGTACTACCCCTCCAGGCGGGCGCTGACCCAAACCACCTTCCATTTCTCAGGGACGTGTTCTGGCCACCAAACAGGTCTGCGCTCTGTTTATATGGCATGCCTGCATCTACGGGCCTTGCATCAAGATCTGCTGTCCATCAGCAAAGTCCATGGGCAGTAATCACTTCTGCACCCTCGGACAACGGTAAAACGGTGACGCTCCAAGTCAGTCATCATCAGGTTTGCGTCAGCGTCCAATTTTACATCAAGTGTCTCATTAAAAAATCCCGGCTGGGTTAATGTACTTGCAGGCTTTCCTCCCCCCGTTAATAAACCACAGTTGAGCGCATTTAAAAGGCCCCTGTGCAACACGGGCTATTAATTTGCCACAATAAAGCACGCAGAGTTAAGTTCCCCTCTTCCTATGTGTAACCGATTTTGGGAGGTGTGTCTGCAGGGTGTTTGCACCACAGCCTCCCCGCGGGCCTTCGTTTGCCCTTATTTGCTGTCTTGCTGCCCTCCTGTGTGATTTCCAGCTGCCCCAAACCCCCCCCACAGGATCAGGAAGCCATAGAAAAGGCACAGCAGCCCACTGTCGCAGGTTCAAAGCATTAGAGTCAATGAGCCATTGCTAGTTAATGCTGATATGCTAAAGTATGGCGCCGTTAAAGGTTCCTGGCTTTAATACTCACTCCTGAGAAAATCAAGATCATTCATGATGAACTGTATGCCGAGGTGTGGGGGGGTCCAGGTGAGGGCGTTGGTGTGGGGATGGGTAAGGGTGCCTGGTGGGAGGTTGCGGGATAAAGGTGCCGGTGTGGGGGGGTTGAGGTGTGGGCGTCGGGCGAGGCAATGGTGTTGGTGCTGGGGGAAGGTTCTTGTAACAATTGGCCCGAGGAAAATGCATGTAAACTGAGGATAGGAAGATGATACACAGAACAAACAAATAAACAAAACGCGTGTATGAATAATTCAGCCGGCGCGTGTTCTTCAAGGGCAGCTGGTAAAAGTATGGGGGGAGGTTGGTGGTCTCTTCCCTGAGAGGTATAAACACGGTATAGCTGGGGGGGTTTCCCTGCCTTGCGTCACACACCTCCACGCTGTTGTTACCTGACCGAGGAGGACAGCGTCAGGTACAAAATCCTGGGCATGATCTATTCATGCACATACACAATCCATGCCTCTATGTGGATGTTTTGCAAAATGTTAAAATTAGTTAGAATGAGAATCTGGGCTCAGCTCGCTAAATAGAGGAATGTAGGTTCCATACTTTGCCACATCGCTCGTTCTTGTTCGTTGTTTTTCATTTTCCTTATTCCTGATTGACGACCAGCCCCCCTCCCCGGCACTACAGATTGACTGTCGAAGCACCCGGAGCAGACCGAGCGTGGGCGCTCGCTGGATTAGCTTCACGCCGTCATCTGGCCTCATCTATGTCGGGCGAGAAAGTTGTTAAGGATTAGGCATTCGGCGTCACAGCAGCTGCCAGACGTCTGCTCCCGTCTCTCGCGCTCATAACCCTGAAGGAGGGCACCAGAGAAAGGCGGAGAGGGTTTTGTCCGCGGTGGGATCCAGGGGATGCCCGGTGTGGCCTCAACGTAGAACCCCCGGCACACGGGGTGGGGATTCTCCAGACACGTGCAGATTAGCACATCATGAAGGCCGGTGCACGGCGTCTATGCCTGTCACCTCTCGACAAACACCTGGGCGTGGAGGGAAGCCGCCGTGCGTAATCCCTTCTGCAGCCGGTGCTGTGCTACGCCGCAGCTCCCCTCCAACGTAAGGGGCCCGCTGCTGTCACCAACGCTCCGTCAAAGGTGAGGTAGCGAGTGTCTCTGTCAAACGATTAGGATCGCAACCTGTTTGAGACGCAATTCAATGCATGTGTTGCTTAACGATTCTGAGAAATGCATCGTTAAGTGATTTCGTTGTTATGCGAACACCGTAGAGTGTACTTACACAAACCTAGACGTATAGCCTACTACACACCTAGGCTATATAGTATAGCCTACATAATATTAAAAGGTACAGTATAGTAAATGCATAATGCAGTAACTTAGTAGTTTATTGTCATTATCAAGTATTATGTCCTGTCCATAATTGTATGTGCTGTGCTTTTATATGACTGGCAGTTCAGAGAAGTTTGTTTACACCACAAACACACGAGTTATGCATTGTGCTCCGATCTTTTGATGGGTACAAGGTCACTAGGCCTTAGGAATTTTTCAGCTTCATTACTGCATAATCTTATGGGGTCAGCGTCGTATGCGGCGTCCTCGTTGATTGGAACGTCTGTATGTAGCATACGCCTGTAATTTCAATTTCAAACAGATAATAAAAGTGCACTTTCGGCACGTAAAACACGAAACGGGAAATTGTATCAATTTTGATTTCTGCACAACATTTGGAATATTATTATTGCCAAATGGATGTGTCTCTCACTAATATCAAAGATGATTTAATTTTCGAATGGCTGTTTCTTTGATGAAGATGGTGTTACAAAAGAGGCTCTTTTAAGTGACTGTTTATGCCTCTCCTCAAAAGGTCACGCGTCTCTGCTCCGAAGATGAAAATGGCTGAAATAAGCTGATATTCTCCCATGTAGAGCCCAGCGTGTCCTGAAGGGAGGAACCAGCTAGGCTTGGTCAGAAGTTATTCACGGATTCTGAGATAGGGGGCGGTGTTGGGATAGGCCCGCTGTCACTGTTTCGTATTTCTACCCTTTTAAGGTGCCAGTGAGCAGTGAGCAGTGAGGTGCCGGTGAGCAGTCTGACCACCACACTATCTGTATTGTCTCTCCTGTTGTCACTGGAGTCAGTCCTGCTCGGCGTATTTGGTTTGTTATTTGTGGAGAGCAAATTCAGTTGCTGGAATGGACATTAAATTCAAGAGGAGGTGACTGAATTACTGGTGACTTAGAAGTCAGAGGTCAGCAGAGGCTCAGATCGAGCACATCGTTGCCCTTTTTAGTAGTACTCAATTAGATACAAATATACTTATTTGATGACGATGAATCATTTTTGGTTTGAAAGATATTCTGAATTAACGTACATCTTGCATGGATTCATATTTTCCATTTAGATTGTTGACATCTACAAACTTGGTGAAAGTTGCTCACTGGAATGGAACGCCTGAGTTTTCCTCTAATTGTGAACTGCAGATGAGGTTCCGTAATCCCGCACAGCCTAATGAACCACCCATCTGTGACCTCAAACGCTAGTGCTTATTACACGTTAATCTCTCAGATTTGGCCCCTATGGTGTCTTAATTACCGTATTCTAATTAAAGAACAATGGAAAACAAAGATGCGAGTCGCCCGCGTTGATATCGGCCCGGAATCCGCCGCACTCCAGATAAACAGCGTGTCAGGCGCGGACTGTGGCAGGTGAGCGGCGAGTTGATCACGCGTGAACATCCAGCGGGGGTGGGGGCACGCATGGCAGTGGAGCTCGTTCCTGAGCTCGGTCCGGCGAATGGGAAGTGTGTGCAGGGGCAACATGGGCAGCTTTCCCTCCTGAAGTCACAAGTGGGCTTCCGCTTAAAGGCAGGTCTGGCCGCTATGTTAGAGCGTGAGGATCCGCTCAGCTGACAGTCATGAAGCTGTGAGCGTGGAAAGAAAAAATACAACTATTTTATCAGAAAGAACCTCACCTGAATGCTCACCGAGTGTCTTGTGTTACGTCACCATGCTGCCCCAACACAACATGTTTAACGCACTGTGTTACATCGGCATGCTGCCCCAACACAACATGTTTAACGCACTGTGTTACATCGATATGCTGCCCCAACACAACATGTTTAACGCACTGTGTTACATCGGCATGCTGCCCCAACACAACATGTTTAACGCACTGTGTTACATCGGCATGCTGCCCCAACACAACATGTTTAACGCACTGTGTTACATCGGCATGCTGCCCCAACACAACATGTTTAGCGTGCTGTGTTACATCGGCATGCTGCCCCCAACACAACATGTTTAGCGTGCTGCGTTATGTTGCCACGCTGCCCCCAACACAACATGTTTAGCGTGCTGTGTTACGTCACCATGCTGCCCCAACACAACATGTTTAGCGTGCTGTGTTACATCGCCATGCTGCCCTCCTACATAATATGTTTAACGCACTGCGTTGCGTAACCATGATGCTGTACGCCCCCTCCCCCCACCCTAACTCGGCTTGTTTGACGCGCTGTGTTCCGTTGCCATGCTGCCACAGCCCTCCCCACCCCGAACCACATCGCTGTGGTGGAAGGCTGTCAACGCTGTCCTACCGAGGGTCTCGCCCTTCGCCGATTTCCCCATAATGACACTGCTGTCAGAGCTGTGGGACGTGGAGAGCGTTAGGATTACGCTGCTCTGCTTTGCCTCTCTCCCGAATCCTCTCGGTAAAGAAAAAAATTCCCCGAAAAGAGATACCCCGCCTTCCTCTTTCCGGGTCTTTCTGGGTCTTTCTGAATGAGTCAGAGGTTTAACTTCACGTGAGACCGGAATCCCTTAATCCAGCAAACATCACGTTAGCAGGATCTCAGTTGGTCTGACCTATAACAGGAAACAAGAAAATAAAATGCCCATAGCCAGAGGAGCATGAGATTTCTGTTTTTGTGCGTTTTACAGCCAAACAAATTACTGATGGCCTCTATGACTCCGTCTCTGTGTTGATGAGGATTCCATGAGGTATAAATCTGAGAGCTTTTCTTTTTTTTTTGGCATATTTAGTTTTTTTTTTTATATTTTCCTTTTGTCTGATATTAAGCATGTATTTACCTTATTAATGGTGTAGCTGATACAGTTGCCCACATTTTTGCTGTCGCGTTGTAACGTACTGATTGAAATGCACTGTTATTCCTCTGTATCTTGCTTTCACATGAATTTGCTTTCAGGCCCTTACAGAATAACGATTGCTTGGGAAGGGGCACTAATTAGCTTAGCGTCTCCCAGGCTTTATAGGCCATCGGGATGCCATCAGAGGTGCCGGTGGTTACGCCTCAATGGTGCTCTGTCTTGGCAGCACAGTGGTAAGATGTGAGGCAGTGTCTGCAGAGGTTTTCAGAGCTGCTCGTGAGCGGACTACCAACCAGGGAGAGTAATACCCCCAGCATCATGCTTCTGAGGGCCTGGATGCTAAACTCGTAATGCCACCCACTTCCCACCCTGCCTCGAGCAAGCGTATGAAAACATTTGACATGAACTGCCAGCAATCAACATCGCAGAACTCTGTTACAGAGTGAAATCCTCATTTTCCTGTAGTTCTTCCACAATTTTCACAGCCTTCGTCCTCTGCGGCCATCACTTTCCAAGGTCATCTGGTCACGTATGATTCTGTGCCGTATGTGTGTGAGGCTGGACCGTGCCGGATCGTGTGACAGGTCGAACCTCTCGAAGATCTTGCTTGTATGTGAAGGGGTGTTTGATTTGAACAACCTCCTTCTTATGTCTTCCTGCTTCCCTTCCTGTCCTGAAGGACGTTTTGTGACCAAGAAACCCCAGAATGGAAGTGAGGTGAAGCTTGGTTCACTTCTGGATTAGTAGCTGTAGTTCCACGAGGAGGAACGCTGGTATGACGGGGGAGCCGGGGGATGTGGGCTGGTGGAGGAACCGGGAGCTGGTAGTGCGAGATGGTGGGTGGTGGACCTGGGGGATGACGGTTAGCATACAGTAGGTGGTTTAATCATGGACTCTGCCTGCCAGGTAGGTCCTTGTCTATCCCGTCTGGTTGGCACGCCCCTGCCCATGTCTGTGCCGCTCGATATGGCTGTGTCTTGGGAGGGAGTGGTGGGTCCCTGGCCGTGCGCCACGAGGGAGGGGGCGGGCCTTCCTTTCATGTGACGCCCTGAGCTACCGGCCAGCTGTCATCCTCCTATGACTCCAGATTGGTGCCGGGTAGCACAGCAGCGGGTCGCATTAACTGCAATGTTACCCTAATGCGCCGGTATAAAGAGTCCTCTGTTTCAGTGCATCCTTCCATTTATCCAATCCCCCCCCCCCCCCATCCAATTTCTACGTCACTACCTTAGACGTTCCCTCCCTCAGTGTACTTGTCCTTATTTTGTAAAGTCTTGCCTCCTCTGATTGTGCATTAAAGAGGGGATACGATCATCAGCGCAGCTCTTGATCCTCAGTGACACAACAGTGTCACCTTATTACAGTACGTATGACATAACCCTGTCGCACATCTGGAGACCCAGTGCCCTGATTCACCGTCAAAATACAGTGCAAGGTGGTCTGATTGCTGAGATGCTCCAAAATCCTCTTTGTCCTGATATAAATACTGAAGTGCAGAATCGCCAGAGGGGAGTTTATCTGCGACCTCTGGGCTGTGTTGTCAGCTTTGGAACCACCAGTGGCCTGTTGGTCATGTTACCTTTCAATCACATGACCTCCCATTCCCTTGGACCAGTGTCTAAGAAATATGTAATCCCTTTGCCTCTTGAATTAGGAGGGAGGCTGCAGATTGCAGATCAAAGAGTATTAGTGGACAGGGACTGCCTGTTCTGACAGCCTCTGAGGGCTGCTAAATGCTATTTGCTGAACCTGTCCAAATGACTAATTCCTGTGTCCTGCAGCTTTATGGCTCCAACTCAGGACTCTCTCTGGTCAAAAGATTATTTTTTTGTTAGTTTCTTTTTTAAAATGGTGGGGTGTCTGTTAAAATATGGCTTCTAGTTATGTTACCTATAAATGTTTATGTGATTTTCCTCATTCAGGACCTGTGGCTGAGAACACCATAAGCTACAATGTCCTATAAGGTTGTGGCATAAGATTTGCTGCCGCAGAGCTGTCTGGCTCAGACAGGTCCTTATGTCTGAAAAATTCACTTCGACTGATCAGATTCAATCAGGCAGGCAGGGTGAGTGAGTGGCAGTCAGTTTAAAGCAGCGTTAGACTGAGTGAATTTATTTAGCTTTTATTTCAAACATCGATCTGCACTGTACTTATGCTGAATGTGTCTTTTTTTTTGCTTCGGGTTTGATGAGCTGCTCTGCTAATATCACCTGTCTGTTATAGTGATTCTTCTCCATGCAAATGCACTGTTTCTGCCAGAGACTGGCTTGCATGTATCGATTGTGCGGGAGCTTGTTAACCGCAGCTTTGGCTGCAGAGTAAGGGGAGGGGGGGGTGACCTCTGGCCTGACACGCATTACCCCCTGGCATCCGCAGGTCAGGATCGCAGCGAAGCCGGGCTGATTAAACGCTTCAAGGGGGATGGAGTGCGTTACAAAGCCAAGCTGATCGGCATTGATGAGGTCACGGCCGCGAGGGGGGACAAGCTGTGCCAAGACTCCATGATGAAGATGAAGGTGAGCCTTTGTTGAGCATCTCCCAGCATGAGTCAGGGAATGATATTAGAGCTGCAGACATCATAAGCTAGTGGGAGTTTTAACTTACATGAAAATGTTCTGAGCGTAGAACAAAAAAATGATTGGTTCAGAGAGATAACCAATCGGATCGTAGAGTAGGTGGGTCCATGCAACTAGAGGAGGCGGGAGTAAGACTTCTAATTGGTTGGTCTAGCGTCCTCTAGTAGCTTGGACCCCCCTCCTCTACAATCTAATTGGCTATTTCTCTGATCCAGTATTTTTTTTCTGCCCTCTGAACATTTTTGTATAAGTAAAAATCCCATGAGCTCACCATATGTAACTGAGGCATGACTGTAGCTCTGTGGGGTGGCGTGAGGGGGAGGGGGGGGGGGGCATGGGGACCACTTCAGTGCTCTCTGTTCTCTCTCTAGAGGATTGCAGAATGGGGGGCATTTGCATGGTGCTTAATTGTGATTGTGTGGGTCCTGGAGACGATTGATCAAGCCTGTTTACATCAGTCACCTTGTCAGTAAATCCATTTTCATATTCAACAGAACCTTTACTAATCAGTAAACCAGTGTTTCGGAATTATTATTACTAATCTCAGTCTTCCCTGCATCCTTGACCTGTGTTGACTGAGGGGGGGAGCAGACTCGATTGACCCCTTTACACATTCGAGATGCCACCTGAAATTTGTAAGAGCATCCATTGTGTCCATCCCAAATTCCAAGACTTGTGATGGTAGAGGAGGAGCACAAATGAACCACCCCCAGCTGCCACGTATGGTCACATCAAGAGAAATGGTTCAATCGATATTCGCATCCCATTGTCTGAGAGTCTGGGATTGGCATTGATCGACCTTTGAAGCTTAGTACGATCAATTCGCAGGAGCTGGGGATTGCCAGTTGATAGGAACGGATAACTGTTTCACTTCTCCTCTCATCTACCTGTTCCAAGCCCTAAAAGTAGGTAGTTTTCTTGGTAGAGAAACTCGATTCATTCCAGACAGCTTGTAGAAATCCGTCATGGTGTTTGGATGGGAATTCAAAGGCTCTGTAATTGTACACAATGTTAACATGAACGGGGTGTCTTGGATCAAGATGGCTTGATATGTTAGTATGGGACAGTGGCAGCAGTAGTTGTAGGGGGGCAGCCCCTTGGAAGTCAAGGCCCATGTCTATCTGAAAAGAAGACCTGGTGCAGTACTCTGGGTTGCTTTAACACTGGTCAGCAGCGGTTCATCTGTCTGCCCATCATGATTGACAACGACATCTGTTCCGTGGCAGAGAGAAACCGCGGGCTGCATATTGACTGTATTAGAGTTCACCTGGTACCTCCACGCCTACGGATTAACAGGATAAGGCGATGATGTTTCTCTTCTTGCTTTTCCTTTAATCGCCCCCAGGGAATCGCTGCTGCCGCCCGCTCAAAAGGAGAACATAAGCAGAAAGTCTTCTTGACCGTTTCCTTCGGTGGGATCAAGATTTTCGATGAGAAGTCGGGGGTAAGTTCCTGAAGCACGCTTTGTCCACATAGCATGGACTTATTGAACCTTTTCTGAGAGCTGGAATGAGAGGGACCTTCAGGTCACCATATCCTCAGGCAAGGGCAGCTACCATGTAGCTGAGCTGCTGTCAACCTGAGGTCTCTCTGAGTTCATCTGCTGGCTTGGCACGGGTGTGTAATGCTGACAGCTCCCGCACCAGAGCATGCGGACGGCTTCCTCACCAGAGCGCTGACCCTCACAGGGTTATGTGCATCCTGGCCCTCACAGGACCATGCTAATCCTGGCCCTCACAGAACCTTATCCTGACTCTGTTGAAGCCATGCTAACCTTGACCCTCACAGGGTCATGCTAACCCTGACCATCAGAGGACCATGCTAACCTTGACCCTCAGAGGACCATGCTAACCCTGACTCTCAGAGGACTATGCAAAGGTGACCCTCTCATGGCCATGCTAATCCTGACCCTAACCAAGCCATGCTGACAGCTCCCTCACAGGGGCCTGCTAAGTAATCTGAATTATCTAACATAAAATGCAAAATATCGCAATGTAAATGCACTGTAAATTATAGAATCATATTTTGCTTTTACTGTGGAAATATCAAAGTATGATTCCATATTTACAAAAAGAAAGAACTGTCTGCTCTTTCACGATGGAGACGGCTGAGGAGGGAAGGTTAGGGAAACTGCCATTAATGTTTCAAACCGAGTAGATGTCACTGGCATCCATGTGTCAGCCATGGTGTGTCTGGGAGCTGGGTTACGCGACAGAGGTGCTGGTCAAGGAGCCGCGGCTGTTGGAGAAAGCGAGGTACAGCCGCGGTGGCATCATCCTCAGACGCTCGTGTCACTGGCCGAGGGTGACGCCCCCACTGTGTGACAGGCCTTTAATCAGCACCCATGGCTCTGACAGCTGCCAGCTCTTCGTTGACCTTTTCTTGTAGCTTTAATAATGCCGCCCTGCTCCTATGACGTGGCGATTTCAATCAGCATCGTGTTCTATCGGAGACTTGCTGAACACGCTCTGCACAGAGCCGAACACGCTCCGCTCCGCGTGCAGCTGAACACAACCTGCACGCTCTGGGTTTTAGAAGCACTGCGAATTGCAGTTGGAAACGAGGACACAGCATGATGGGGTAGCAGGTGGTAGAGGGCATTTGGTTATTGGGGAGCAGCAGATAATGGCAAATAGCCAGCATATCTGCTTGATTATTCAATTTTTAGGAGTATCTCCTAGTGAATCATGTCATGTAAGATATTTTAATGGCATTGCATCCTTAACTGAAATAAGCACCACTGCCAGGGTGTAGTTATAGACAGACGGCTGACCAAACAGAGTGCTGATTCAGCTCGATCAGTGGGCAGCAGTATCTTTTACATCTTAGAGCAGGTGATGTGAAAATCATGGCAAAGAGCAGCATTGCTTTTACAGCAGTCAGTCTTTTCTCATTGCTGCCCCCCTCCTGTACTGCTGCGAACTGTCCCCCACTTAGGTCATCTTGCACTGTTCCACTCATTTGTTTTCATGCACTGTCCTTCTCTGACATCATCCCCCGCCGTTCCCCCCTTGTGGCCCCCCCTCCTGTGCCATCTACTGACATTCCCCCCTTGTGGCCCCCCCTTCTGTGCCATCTTCCACCATTCCCCCCTTGTGGCACCCCCCTCCTGTGCCATCTTCCGCCGTTCCCCTCTCGTGGTACCCCCCTCCTGTGCCATCTTCCGCCATTCCCCTCTCGTGGCACCCCCTTCCTGTGCCATCTTCCGCCGTTCCCCTCTTGTGGCACCCCTCTCCTGTGCCATCTTCCACCGTTCCCCTCTCGTGGCACCCCCTTCCTGTGCCATCTTCCGCCATTCCCCTCTCGTGGCACCCCCCTCCTGTGCCATCTTCCGCCGTTCCCCTCTTGTGGCACCTCCCTCCTGTGCCATCTTCCGCCATTCCCCTCTTGTGGCACCCCCCTCCTGTGCCATCTTCCGCCGTTCCCCTCTTGTGGCACCCCCCTCCTGTGCCATCTTCCGCCGTTCCCCTCTCGTGGCACCCCCTTCCTGTGCCATCTTCCGCCGTTCCCCTCTTGTGGCACCCCTCTCCTGTGCCATCTTCCACCGTTCCCCTCTCGTGGCACCCCCTTCCTGTGCCATCTTCCGCCATTCCCCTCTCGTGGCACCCCCCTCCTGTGCCATCTTCCGCCGTTCCCCTCTTGTGGCACCTCCCTCCTGTGCCATCTTCCGCCATTCCCCTCTCGTGGCACCCCCCTCCTGTGCCCTTTTCCGCCATTCCCCTCTTGTGGCACCCCTCTCCTGTGCCATCTTCCACCGTTCCCCTCTCGTGGCACCCCCTTCCTGTGCCATCTTCCGCCATTCCCCTCTCGTGGCACCCCCCTCCTGTGCCATCTTCCGCCGTTCCCCTCTCGTGGCACCCCCCTCCTGTGCCATCTTCCGCCATTCCCCTCTTGTGGCACCCCCCTCCTGTGCCATCTTCCGCCGTTCCCCTCTTGTGGCACCTCCCTCCTGTGCCATCTTCCGCCATTCCCCTCTTGTGGCACCCCCCTCCTGTGCCATCTTCCGCCGTTCCCCTCTTGTGGCACCCCCCTCCTGTGCCATCTTCCGCCGTTCCCCTCTTGTGGCACCTCCCTCCTGTGCCATCTTCCGCCATTCCCCTCTTGTGGCACCCCCCTCCTGTGCCATCTTCCGCCATTCCCCTCTTGTGGCACCTCCCTCCTGTGCCATCTTCCGCCATTCCCCTCTTGTGGCACCCCCCTCCTGTGCCATCTTCCGCCGTTCCCCTCTTGTGGCACCTCCCTCCTGTGCCATCTTCCGCCATTCCCCTCTTGTGGCACCCCCCTCCTGTGCCATCTTCCGCCATTCCCCTCTTGTGGCACCCCCCTCCTGTGCCATCTTCCGCCGTTCCCCCCTTGTGGCACCCCCCTCCTGTGCCATCTTCCGCCATTCCCCCCTTGTGGCACCTCACTCCTGTGCCATCTTCCGCCATTCCCCTCTCGTGGCACCCCCCTCCTGTGCCCTTTTCCGCCATTCCCCTCTTGTGGCACCCCCCTCCTGTGCCATCTTTCGCCGTTCCCCTCTCGTGGCACCCCCCTCCTGTGCTATCTTCCGCCGTTCCCCCCTTGTGGCACCCCCCTCCTGTGCCCTTTTCCGCCATTCCCCTCTTGTGGCACCCCCCTCCTGTGCCATCTTTCGCCGTTCCCCTCTCGTGGCACCCCCCTCCTGTGCCATCTTCCGCCGTTCCCCTCTTGTGGCACCCCCCTCCTGTGCCATCTTCCGCCATTCCCCCCTGGTGGCACCCCCCTTCCTGTGCCCTTTTCCGCCATTCCCCTCTCGTGGCACCCCCTTCCTGTGCCATCTTCCGCCATTCCCCCCTTGTGGCACCTCACTCCTGTGCCATCTTCCGCCATTCCCCTCTTGTGGCACCCCCCTCCTGTGCCATCTTCCGCCGTTCCCCTCTTGTGGCACCCCCTCCTGTGCCCTTTTCCGCCATTCCCCTCTTGTGGCACCCCCCTCCTGTGTCCTTTTCCGCCATTCCCCTCTTGTGGCACCCCCCTCCTGTGCCCTTTTCCGCCATTCCCCTCTTGTGGCACCCCCCTCCTGTGCCATCTTTCGCCGTTCCCCTCTTGTGGCACCCCCCTCCTGTGCCATCTTCCACCGTTCCCCTCTCGTGGCACCCCCCTCCTGTGCCATCACGTGCTGTACTCCTCCTACATCATTTTCCACCATCCTCCTCTTCCGCAGTCCCCTTCCTGCCCCATTATGCTCTGCTGCCACGCTGACACACACCTACATGTTTTGCAGTACAGGCATGTCAGGCGTCATGGAAACACTCTGCCCCTGCAGGTAATTAGCCCTTAACCGCCATGCTGGGTGTTGAAAGGGGGGCAGGTGCACTCAGCCTCCAGCGTGTATTTGGCTGGGTTATTGGAACACATGCCAGGGCGGTCTGTGAATGTCGCACAGAGCCTCAGGTATGTCAGCGGCACTGCCATGCCCCCCGCCCCAGCCAGCCCCAGCCGGCCGCGCTCCATTCCACACGGATGAATTGGCCCAAAATTCAAATCGATTATATCTCTTTGGTGGCTCCATACTACATAAACACATTGTGAGGTAATGAATTAAGGGTGACCTGGTAGGCGGGGCTTCGGTGAGGCCGGGACAACTAGGTTCACCATATCCGTCTACCGCTTCGCTAAAAACAGGAGGTCTCAGCTGCCTGCCGGGGGGCTGACTTTTGGGGATCTGGCAGAGGGGCCCCCGCTCATAACGTCACGCCGCATCTTGAAGACGTGCTGTCTCTGTTATCCTGGGATGCTGTACGCTGATGGTTGCAACAACCTGAGCAGAAGAAAACAAACGTGGCACAACATCCGTGGATCTGCAGATCTCAGCATGGCATCACCACCAGGAAAACCCATGACACATAGTAATGCGTGTCGCATGACCCGCGCACTGGAAGTCGCATTAGCAGGTAGCCCATCGCTCCAGTAGCATCCGTCGCTCCCTGCTTGGTCGCAAACCCGTCCCACCACTCATGTGTCTGCTGTTCCGCTTCCCTTCATCTCGTAGCCTTCAGTGCCATCGCGATCTACCGCCACTGCTGGGCTCCTCTCCCCCTGTCGTCACAGAGCTGGAAGGCTGCTGGGGGGGAGACTTTTCATTATTCCAACACCCCCCCCCCCCGCCTCCTCCCAAGGAGAAGAGAGCCAGGAACAATCCAATTGCACGGAGAGAGAATTAGCAAGGACGGGATGGCTTGGCACTGTCCGGGAGAGGAATCTGGCTCTATGAGAGGTGCTGCTATCAGACGGAAGTCTTCCTCTAAGTGCCACGGGGCATTTGCAGCCACATGACACCCCAAAGAGACGAGGAATCCCTCGTTCCTTCTCCTGTCGTCGTCATGTGGGGGCCCTTCTGCGAGTCTGCACTCTGCTGTGGAGCTTTGCATCGCTGCCCCGCTGGCTCGCATTAAAGCCTCCCATTAAGCCGACCTACGTCCAGGGTGCTGCCCGGCCCTGGGATCTAGTGAGTTAGCCCGGCTGCTAATCTGTCCGCGCCTGCTTTTTAATCGCATTATTAACTGCGTGAACGACGCGCCGATCACTCTGCTGTATCTGCATCCCAAGGAATAAACAGCCCGCAGACCTCATTAGCTCAAGGGCCACATCACACTATAAGGGTGTAATTATCCCCCCACTAAAGAATTAGTCAAAAGGGCTTTCTGTTTGCAGTTCTGCTGGTGAGGACTGAATTTAGTGGTGTGGATATGTGTATGTGAGAGTCGTGTATGTGTGTGTGTGTGATAAGGGTTAGCATTGGTGGATGGGAAATGAATTAAAGCCACATTAAGCCTAACCCCCATGTGCCATTTATGTTGTGTGTATGTGGGGGGGGGGGATAGTAGTAAGTATTCATCATTCTCGTAGCCACTGTGGTTTCTTCTGTGGTGCCAGGAAAATTATAATAAGTGTAATGAAACCGATTTGTATTCATCTTGTTTGTTTGGGAATCCCTACTGCTCTGTCCGTGAAATAAGGGCCAAGAGAGAGTCAGACGGTGCGGAGATTCTGTCGAAAAGTCATCGAAAGATCCACTAATGAGAACGCGGCTACATTAAATACAGCGGAAGCCCAAGACGGAGGTCTGAGGTGAAGGACTGAGCTGGAGGATTGAGCTATAGGCCCAATGAGTAGGCCTGAAGTGGAGGTCCGATGGGTAGGCCTGCGGTGGAGGAATGAGGTGGAGGTCCTATATGGAGGCCCCTTGAGGTTGGGGCCCGATGTGGAGGCCTGAGGTAGAGGTCCACTCCCACACTGGAGGCTTGCTGCACTGGTAATCCACTGCCACACGCTGAAGATGCTTCTCCATCTGTGACCTCTGGCCCTGAGGTGACACTGCCACCTAGGGGCCGCCGGTCATCCTGCAGACTCATGTTGCCAGAGGTCACCTGACCACCTCTTCTGGTTAGAAAGGCTTTGTCGGTGGGCAGATGAGTAGGTAGAGTCACTATTAGGCTGCACTTTATTTATTTGACAGATGAAGGCTGGCGCTTCAGCTGGGGCTGTGAATCTTGCTGGCAGCATGACAGCTACAGCACTGCGGGATCGAAGGTGCAGGCCTGTTCTCAGCCAATTCTGCACACAGCTGCCTGCTGCAGACCATATTCCACACAAGGGCTCGTTTTAAAGTCAGGTATCTTCATCACTTGCAGGAATTTAATTGGATGTAGTTTAAAGGTAGGTGGGTCTGACATATAGATGCATTTACATTGATGCACTTTAAAAGTGGGCCAGGTTTATCTCTTTCAAGCTTTAAATTGTACGCTATTTAAAAGTGGGCGTGTTCATCACGTATAGTCATTTAATCGGTTGCGATGTAAAGGTGGGGGTGTACATCAGAGGTATTTAATTAAATTTTTGAAATTCATTAATGCAATTTGTAAGCGTGCATTTTCGTCACGTAGACTGATTTGATTGGATGTAATTCAAAAGTGGGTGTGCGCATCACATGTAGGGATTTAATTGGGTGTGATGTAAAGGTGGGCGTGTCCATTACATATATTCAATTAATTGGGTGCAATTTAAACGTGGGCATGTTAGTCAGAGGTACTGAATCAGGTTTGATTTGGAAGCATGTGCATTCATCCGCAGATGTGATTACATGGTGGTCATGTTCATGACTTGGTGCATTTGTCTGTTTTGACTGGATCTCGGGCATCAGCCAGAAACCCCCCCTACAACCCTAACCTCTCGTTCTGCTTCTTTGCTGAACATCCTGTTTTGATTCCTGTCTGCTCATGAACTTGGTCTGAGCGTAATAAAGCCCACCTCCACCCCCCCCCCCCCCCCCCCAGCATCTCTGGGAGGAGTGACGACTGCAATCTGCTGACAGCAGGATGTTTCCAGTTGGCCGGTTACTTGTACTTAATGGGACCAGGTGAGAACTTAACAGCAGTGTGTGCTTTGGCTCTTTGGCCGCGTAATTGGATTCTGACTGTGAAAACAGAGGGCCTTGCTTGTGGTGACGCCGCTGAGGGACAGCGAGAGGGAGAGCCGTGCAGCCTGGTGAACGCGGACCAGGCCTGGGGAGTCGCCCCTGCCAGGGCGAACAAAAAGCTGCATTCATCCGTCTCTCTGCGTAACATGTGCATCCGCTGCCTCAATCTCAGCGGTAATGCATGCGCGCAGGATGTGTGTACAGAATCGTGTGGATGGTGTCTGGGCCGCTCTGTGCTGCAAATTGACCTTCCTGACAGTGTTTTAGTGGTGGGGTTTGCTGACTGAAGGCGGGATCTCTTCCTGGAGATTGGATTTATGCGAGCTCTCCCGCTCTCTCCATATCCACGCGTCCAGGGGGACTCGCGTGATTGATTGTCTTCTACTGCAGTTTGCCAGTTTAGCGTTGACGTATAAATGAAATGACAAATATTGTTAAAATGCAAGTGAACCTGACTCCATCGAAGGTTTTTATACCTCCCTACTCTGAGATCTCCTTTCCTATTCATTAAAAAATGCTTGAGACGACAGGAACCTGTGAGTGCTGAGTTCCGCCGTTGAGTCCAAATGGTGCAATAAAGTGAAATGTTAATGATTGAATAATTGTCTTTGTGAACCTGCTGCAAGGACTTTGTCTTCCATGACAATGAGAAACAAGGGGGTTTCACTGCCTTAGAACAATACCACTGTGTTTTTCTTTTGTTCTTGCATTAGAGATGTTTTTGCATAGATATTTATAATGAGATAATTACCTTATTAAAGACAAGTACGCTGTCCTCTAATTCCATGTTAATTCTGGATGGAAGATATGAGGTTCCTAACTAATGGGAACTATTTGTGAATCAGGCGTAATAGATTCAGACGTGATTCGTAAAACGTGTCAAGGCACGTTTAATCCCGATTCGTCTCTTCATTGATGCTGTCGATTTGCTTGAGCATTTCGCTCAGCCGTGCGTCGACGCTGCCGCTCGAGACCGTCTCTGCTGTGGATGGGGCCTGTGGTCTCCACTGCGATTGCCTTCTGTGTCAGCATGCGTGTCGTTAGCAGGTCGTCGGTGATCAGGGCCTGTGTGTCACCAGTACTTTACCCATTTCTGTTAACATAACGTGTCCCCGGTGGTTGGGCCACCTGTGTGTCACTATTGTGGTCACCTTCTCCGTTAACATGCATGATGTTAGTGTGTCGTATGTGTCCTTAACGTGTTGTCACTGGGTGGGGCCTGCATGCCACCATTGCGGTGATCATACACATTGCAGTCCCGTGGGTGCCAGATGCACTTGCGTAGGATCTCGACCCGGAAACAGCCAACGTCACCTGCCCGCGTGGTGCTCACCTCGGCCTCAGGTCTGTGGAGAGGCTCGCACCCTGTTTGGCTCCCCTTCCCCTGCCATCTGGCAGCAGTAGGCCGCTTGCTCCTTGAAGGAGGGCCCCCAGCAGAAGTTCTGCCCCTTCTTAGCAGGGATGGATGTTTCTGACCCACAAACGCCATAACGCTGGAGGGTGCGGTGAGTGGGGGACGTGATCAGCCTGTGCTCGGAGCAGGGCGGCACATTTATGCCAGGCCTCAAGGTCACCTTGTCTCTTGTCCTCCTCCTCCACGTGGCCTGCTTTGCTCACATTTTTAATGAGGTCGAGCTTTCATGCTGATAACTGGGAAGAGTCCAAGCCGACCGGTAGGGGGGGGGGGTTATTCTTCTCGCATGTATGCACTAATCCTCTCACTCAGGTTTCATAAGGAAGCCCCACACCGCGAGTAATAAGCGTGCTGCATCAGGCTTTATCCATGACAGCGTGTGAGATGTTCCTCCAGCTCAGCCTGGATGGTCTTTAAATGAGCCACAGAGCTTCCTGCTGGCTTCCTCGGGGTGTGCATGTGAGATCATGTGAAAAGTCAGGTAGAAATATGTGCGTTTTTCTACTGGGGAGCGTCAGATAGCTCAAACCACACTGGAAAGCCATTTTATGTAGTTTTCTGGGCAAGAACATCTGAACCATCACAGTTAATCGTTCGCTCTGAAATTTGGCAGAAGGTGACAAGGTGAGCATGGTCCCTTCCTCTTCCAAAGACGGGGGACATGGAGTGAATGCCAACTGTGGTATATCAGCAGGTTTGTTTCCTGTCCTCAGCCAGACATGCTACCCAGCAGAGCGATTCCGGTGCTGTCTGCTGCATTTATGCTGACTTTAAGAGGTACGAGCCACTTTTGAATATTTAGTGCTCAACTTATCCGTAATATTACAATGAGCTCCAAGGCTAGGCAATGCAAAAAAGCCCCAACCATTATAAAGTTTAGTATTTAGTTAAATACACAGACGGGACCCTCCACCCCCGCCAGCAGTACTCACAGACCCCGAGGTTGTTTTAGCCCGTAACCCATGTGGATTCCTTTAGACTCCCAAACGTTGACAGAAAGCTTCATCAATTCATTTCTTAGCTCAGAGGTTGACATTTACACCTTCTCAGACTTTTGTCGATTTTTCTGAAGTGCTATACCATGTCTAATCAGAAATAAATGCCACTGTGTGCGAGCGAGTGGGGGGGTGGTGGGGAGGTGGAACAAAAACCCCGATGGAGGATTTATATTTGCTGAGGCCTGACTCCGTACATTCTGCATTGCACTGTAGCCTATTGATAAATGTGATAAACGTAAATTGGGATCACCCTGGTGAAGTGCAGCATTGCAGTGTGGGCCTGAGAATAGACTAATGAATTTTCTTTCCATCTTTCTTGGGAATAACAGATTTAGTTGATTAGCAGGTAATTTGAAGGACTCTGTATGTGGGCAACCTGCGGTGTCGGTACAGCTGACCTCCTCCAGATCGTCTGCTCCGGTCTCTGTGTCAGGAAGCCTGCTGAGGGTTCAGGACACAAATTAATTACGATCCTCCCATGAATGAAAAATCGCCGGTGTGCGTGAGGTGAGGCGTTTAACAACAGAGCATCCTGCTGGGCGTTTTGGCCGCGAGACAGCTGCGATGTCAAGTGAGCAGGAGAGATCTGGGGAAAACCTACGGCAAGTCACGTAGAAATTTAAGAAATGCGCCTGTGATTGTCCATAATCCTGGCAGGACTGAAGTGTCATTGAGCTGAAACAGGAAGCAGGGAGGCTTTGCTCACTGCGTGATGCCGCCTTTGCCTGGGCAGGTCCTACAGCATCACCACGCAGTCCACGAGATCTCCTACATCGCCAAGGACATCACTGACCATCGCGCCTTCGGCTACGTCTGCGGCAAGGAGGGGAACCACCGATTCGTGGCCATCAAGACAGCTCAATCTGTGAGTACTGCTGGGGGGGTCCTGACAGAAACTACCTGTCGGTCTGTAAGTACGGTGGCGGGGGCTCCTGATATAATCTGTGCATGTCGGTCTGTAAGTACTGTGGGGGGAGGGGGTGGTCCTGACAGAATCTGCATAGGTCTGTCTGTGTATTTACCTAAGTCTTCATAATGGTTGGGGCTTTATAAACACCTCAGTGTGCAGGGACTGACGGAGTCATGGCGTGTGAGGTGTGTGCGTCTTCTATGGCCTCGCCCCCCCCACGCCAGCTTTCTGTTTGCTGTGCGCCTCCTGTCGCCTAGTGGGGTGCATCATCGATCCTCACTGGAAATCGATGAGTGTCTGAAAGCAGCCTCGCAGCCCCCCTTACAAAGACATGCGAGACGCAAGCGCATGCGACGAGGCTGCATTGTGTACTGCGGCCGCTTGCATCGCCGGTGTTCTTCCTGATTTTCATATGGATATGAAGCCCATTGCAGTATGGTGGACCTATATTACTTGCTGGGTGTATTCAGGGTTTGTGAGAGAAGCCGGTCTGCAGACAGCGCCCCCTGGGGTTGGTGTGGGGCTTAGCGGGAGGCAAGCCTCTGAGTTATTTTGGTGGGGGGTTGGTGCAGCACAGGGGGCAATTGATATGCCACAGCCACCCTTCAGAAATGAAACGCCCTCCGCGGTTGTTTTCGTTCGCTGTGCTTTAGTTGGTTCGTTTTGCTGCCTGATAACAGCCTGTTGACTGAGCCACTGAGGTCTGTTCTCTGCTTTGATCCTCCAGGCCGAGCCGGTGATCCTGGACCTGCGCGACCTCTTTCAGCTCATCTACGAGATTAAACAGCGGGAAGAGCTCGAGAAGAAGGCACAGAAGGACAAGCAGTGCGAGCAGGCTGTCTACCAGGTGAGCCCAGTGTCCCCACTCCGCCATGTCTCCTGCTGCCTTGCGCTCCCATGTCCCCACGTCCCTGCTCTCCTGTGTACCCTGCTCCCACACTGCAATGTCCCCATGCCCTTGTGTCCCTTTCTTGCATCCCCATGATGCCATTTTCCAGGCACCTCCTTTTTCCCCTCCCTTGATCCTGTGTCCTGACTCCCCCTTGTCCCCACACTGCCATGTCCCCACACTCCCCCATGTCCCCACAATACCATGTCCCCATGCCCCTTTGTCCCCACACTGTCATGTCCCCACACTGCATTGTCCCCATACCCCCATGTCCCCACACTGCCATGTCCCCATGCCCCTTGTCCCCACACCGCCATTTTCCTACACTGTCATGTTCCCACACTGCATTGTCCCCATGCCCCCGTGTCCCCACACTGTCATGTCCCCATGCCCCTTTGTCCCCACACTGTCATGTCCCCACACTGCATTGTCCCCACGCCTCCATCTCCCCACACTGTTATGTCCCCACGCCCCTTGTCCCCACACCGCCATTTTCCTACACTGTCATGTTCCCACACTGCATTGTCCCCATGCCCCCGTGTCCCCACACTGTCATGTCCCCATGCCCCTTTGTCCCCACACTGTCATGTCCCCACACTGCATTGTCCCCACACCGCCATTTTCCTACACTGTCATGTTCCCACACTGCATTGTCCCCATGCCCCCATGTCCCCACACTGTCATGTCTCCACACTTGAATCTCTGAGAGAATCCCTTTCATCTGGGAATGACAGTGTTTATAGGCACCAGGGAAAGTTGCTAGTTTGTGTTACCATGGAACTGTAGTTAAAGAAGCAAAATGAAAAAAAATATTAGTGTATGTTTTACTGTATGAATCTGAAGTGGTAATATTGGCGTGGTGATGTTTGCATGTGCTGATAAAGTAGGGGCAAATTAACAGACGTATTTGGGTTTGTGGTGCTGGGCGGGCAGACCGACAGCAAGAGAAGGGGGGGTCCCAGATTGGCAGGATCACTCGTTAGCGCCTCCTGTCAGCGCTTCCAGGGAGTAGCAGACTGGCTGGCACACGGCAGGTATACTGACCCTGAGAACGGAGACCCGTAGAAGAGATGAAGGCGTCAGCTGGGGGCTGCGGGCCAGGGGCTATATAATTACGCACGTCATTAAGGAGATGAGCGATTTCCACGTCCCCCCCGCCCCCGCCTTCCCAGCTCTCCTCCTGAGTGGCAGTGTGGCCGCAGGCTCATAGATCTTGCTGGGCGATACCATTCAGGCAGCATGTACAATTAAATGACAAAATCTGTCAGACAGCAGCTTCTCTGGAGTGAGAGAGGCCACAAGGTTTATGATGGGGGGGGGGGGGGCTGGAGGACAGCAGAGAGCCCCTAAGGAAGATGCAACACCACGCTAATAATATCTTCACAACTGGACATCAAGTCTGTCAGTTCACCGAGTCTTTGTTCCCAACCCTCCAAACCCCCCCCAGCTGACCCGCTCTCTGTTTCTCCCTCTCAATCGCTTCCAAAGACGATTCTGGAGGACGACGTGGAGGACCCCGTTTACCAGGTACAGCCTGAGCACTCCGCCCTCCCCAGCGTTGTCACCTCCCTGCTTACTGTGCCTGTTCTCTATACAGTATCTCTCTTAATCTCATATGTGACAATGACACTGCTCCACTTTTCTTTTGCTCCCCTTGAATTAATAATTCATGTTATTTCATCATTCCTGTATTCTTAATCCACCTGGAGCATCATGGCGCGATGGCTCTTTTTTACCAGTGCAGCGTCGTGCGATTGTATCTCTCCTCTTGCTCACAAAGGCCAGCCCCTGTACCATTTCCCCCGAAAGTGTTACTCTTCAGCACTCACTGAATGCAGACAGCTTTAACCCTATAACCCTCTAATGGCAGACACTTGAATGACGTGAGGTGATGCCGAACATTTCCGGACACTTCCGCGAGAGTTTGCCACGAATGTTGCATGCTGAGCGGTCGTACAGTTTCCCTTCGTTTTTGGAGGAATATATCCTTAGCACACGTGTGACACGTCTTCTGTGTGTTCTTGCAATCGCTCGCAATGACATGTTTATAAATAATGTCGACGATACACAGAACGGATTGGTGTAAAGTCCGTAACGGTGACAGCGGACAGTGTGACTCGTTAAGGTGTCTGAACGCCAGCTAATTTCGAAAGATATTTGTGTTTGAACACCAGTGTGGGATATATTTCTTACGGATGACGTACAGCTTTGTGATCGGTGGGGGGGTGCCCCCTTTTCTGGGAATGTCCCAGATAAATTTTTGATTGAAGTGGCATTGTTTCACCTATCACAAAGTAAAGAGAAAAGAGGTAATTAAATAAATGGAAATATAGAATGTCATTCTTTTTAGTCATGTGACAGGCAGGTATGTGAGTGACGGTCACATGTGAGGTCCAGGCGGCCAAGAGAGCGCAGCCTTCTCACGAGTCCAATGGGCTGCTCAGGCCGTGCTTGGTGTTGATTCTGTTTACCAATCACCTCTCTGCTCTTCCACTGTCTCCCTCTGCCCTCACCCCCTTCTCCTCCGCTGCCGATGTTGTAGTACATTGTGTTTGAGGCTGGACATGAGCTGATCCGTGACCCCCAGTCAGAAGAAAGCATTTATCAGGTATTATCAAGCCCCGCCCCTTTACCCATGAAGGGGAGGAGCCGGTTTTTTTTAAGTATATCTTATTATTTTATTATTTGAGTATGACAGCTGTAATCTAATAAATAGTTAAGCACAATTATCTGTCTCAAATTCTTAAGTTCATTTAAAAATGTATATTCTCAATGTTTTTATATTTTCTTGTTTATGAAAGACCTACTTACTGCAGCTTTTCAGTCGTAGAATTAGGCTGCTTTTTAAGGTATTTTTCTTTCTTAGCTTGTTTTTCGTTGGTTGTGGTGTCTTATTTTTGGGCACCCATGTCATTTTTTAATTTAGCGTGCACTACATGGAGCATTTTCACGTCCTCATCGGCGACGTAAATCGCTAAAGAGAAGAGTAGGTGTGAGCCTGAAGCATGTCCCAGCCTGTGCTGAGGGGTGTATAGTAACGTAGAAGCACTGGGCTTCTCTGACGATTCTCATAAAAGCTTTAATGTTCATTCTGGATGTTTAATGTTAAATTTTTCACCATGTTTAAGACCCTATAGAGTTGCTATGGTTATTAAGGTACTATCTGACATTTCCGATGACCAGGCAGAGCAGAAATTATAATTGCATATTTGGCAGACAACATTGAGTTATAAAGCGGTAATCGTTCGTTCGTTCAGAGTCATCAAGTTATGTGGCTGTGATGGCGGGGTCCTGTACTGCCCTGGGCGTCGTGGCACAGTGCGTGTCCCATGTGTGGTGGCCACATGTCAGCCTCCTTGCAGGCTTTTGTGGGCCTGATTTATTCCCCGGCTGGCTGGTAAGCAGCCGTCCCTCTCCTCCTGCGTGATAAGATGAAAGCTGCGCAGAGATTAATCAGCAGCCGGCCTCTTTGATCTTTAAATAAAATAGACAAAAAAATCAGCTCGAGCTGAAGCATGTGCAAAATCTGCCGAATATCAATCAGGCAGCCAGAGACAGGATCGTTATAAATGGTGGCGATGGAATAAACGCGAAAGCCGTAAACAGAGGGGGGGGTTGGCAGGCATCCGTGCAGCCATTGGCTGTGAGCTGGATCTCGCAGATAAAGCCAATTTGTCAGCGGCAGTCGGCTTGATAAAAATGTATCTGCTTTTACTGCGGGCCGCCTCACGTACGAGATTTGGGGGGAAATCGCGGCCTGCCCTAACCCTGTTTTCTATAAATTAACCTGAGCTAGTTTGCTGAAGAGGTAGCTTAACGCACCATAATACTACAGTCGATACGTCAGGATGTCTGTTCTGCCAAAAAACATAAAAACTCAAAGGAGATTAAGCTTTTTACAAAGCAGGCATTAAAATTCGGCTTTTGGGAGCTTTGTTAGAAGTTCACCACACAGACGGTCACAAGCAGAGAGTGTGGCTCTCTCAGTACATTTGAACTGGAGGAAGCAGATTCTCGCGGTAATGTGGGATGTTTGCTTTGTCTCAAGGTGACTTATTCTCTACTTATTTTTGGCTCGACCGTCTGCCAATCTAGGTACCTACGAGTCAGCAGAAGGAGGGGGTCTATGATGTTCCCAAACGGCATCCAGTGAGTGTAGATGTTTGTGTTTCTGTTTGGGTCCCAAAGGCAAACCTCTCAATCGCTCCAGACCTTGCGCTGCTCTGGTTCTTCAGCGCCTCGGGTCACCTACCGCTCTGCTTAAACATCTCAGTGTGGGGGTGGGAGGCATAACCACCGCAGCCCCGGTTCCTCCCTGTCAGACCGGAAACTTCCTGCCCGTCCTCTGTGGGCGTCCTCCTCAAGCTCCTACATCAGGGGGCGCCCATCTCCTCTGAAATATTCCATTAGTCGAACTGGCCAGAGTGAAATGCTGCTTAAATGAGTTAGCAAAAAGAAATTGGATGATTTTCAGTCTTAATTTCAGCTGTGAAAAGATCAAGACGGAAACAGTTCATGGTTCTCAAGGAGAAAATGCAAAACAGAATTTATATTAGGCAAAAAAAGTAATTCCATGCAGGTTTTGTTTGTTTCCTTTCTTCTGGAATTATCTATGCCCTGAGCATGTAGTAATTGCCCACGGTGCCTCGATCCTCTTAGGAGTGTCTGTAATGTCTTTCTCGATGCTCCCTCTTGCTTGTCAGGAATATTGAGAGGTTTGCTCGAGGTTGTGTTTGCTTGGTATAGCTGCATGCAGTGTAGTGTTCTGGTGAGAAATGCCTGACTCTAAACTACCCATATGGACAATAAATATATTTTCAATAGCTTGGGGGCAACAGTAATATTAGTCTCAGATACAAGGTTTTTGCACAAACATCATTACGGCAGATTTGTAATGGAGTGTGTGGGTTGTTTAGAAGTAAGGGAGTGTGAAAGAAAATATATTTCCTCCATCTGGGTATGCCTACGAGATGAAAAGCAGTTTGCAAAGGAGATAGTAAGTGTTCCATCCGCAGCGGCTAGACTGTAGTTATGAGATCATGATCATTCCGTGGATGCCTGCTACCTTATCCAGACGTTTGGAGAAGACATATTGATTGCATTAATGCTATGTTTCATGAGTCATACCTTGTGTGGCATTCTCCCTGGTCAGCGATGATCTGTGAACCTCACTATCTCCATTGAATTGGCTGCTGCTTCTCAGGTGTTATTGCTGGTCTGTTCATTCAGCTGAAGCTTGTTGAGTGCTCAAAGATCCCCAATCAGCTCATTACCCAGCCCTGGTTCCCTGTCCTGGTCTCGAACCGGGGATAGCTTAAGGGGGCCTTTCCGTGGCAGTAAGTCTCAGAGAACACGGCATATTAACCGGGAGAGGCACGCGTCAATGGGATCGCACCTTCCTGGTGTCACCGTCTTGTCACCAGGACTTACTTGAATGTTGCTTTGGGTAAAGTGCCCCACTACACTGATAGCTGCTATTCTGTCTTTTTTTTTATTATTTTGTAAGTCACGTATGCACTGTCTTTGCCTGACCGGTCCATCTGTATGTCTGACTATGCATATGTACTGTGTGTGCGTGTGCTTACACGCACACGTGACACGTGTGTCCGCACAGCATCTCCCATGACGCAGTCCTGCCACTCATTTCACGTCCTGAAAGAGCTCTGTTCCTCCCCTTCTCCCACAGCTCTTTATCTCAGTGACATCCGTAGCTAATGAAGTGTCTCCTCCCCAGGGATAGAGCTCTTTTTCCCAGCCCCTCGTCTTTCTCTCTGAATATCTGTGAATACCTGTTCCGTCCATGACGATGAATGGAGTCCTGTACATGTCAGGGGGTCTCAGCGGCTGACGTGTCGGCACCCTCCCCTTAATGGGTGGATTATCCGTAAAGCTGGGCTCGCATGCTCTGACCCTTTCACTGCACCGCTGTCTATCCTTCCAGAGAATCTGCATGTTTGTGGATATAAGCGCATATAAACTTTAAGAATCATTCAACTTGGTACCGCTGCCAGTAGCATTATGTTCATTTTTTTTTCTGATTGAAGACATTTTAATGGCTCAGGGAAATCAGCCGTGTGAACCATTAAACTTTTAAACGCGACACACGTGGCTGCCATTTTCTTGCGGTGGATTTATGTTCTTCGAAGGGCACTTCTCTCTCCTTCGCTTTTACTAATATGCTGTGGTCCTAACCCTGCCTTCTGAAATGTGCGTCGCTTCACATGAAAGTATCCACTGAATAAATGTAATAATTAAGAACCAAATAATACACTATTTTTTCTTCAAAAGACCCTCTGCACGTATGTTGAAGGAAGACAGGCTTCCACAATCTGGTTTTAAATTTGTCACAAGAATTGAAATTTATCCATATGGTCAACCAGGAAATTGGAATTTACAGATGTTATGTTAATTAATTGGGCTTTATCAAATGTATGCAAACCACATGCACGCAGATAATTACACACTCCATGGAAAAGGCACATTAAGAGGTCTCCATAGTGAGGTGTGTTGGGGGGGGGGGGGGCACCATCAGCTTTAATGGGAATTTCTCCTAGACAAACCGTACAGTAGGATGGAGGGACTTCTGGTACCAGCAGATTTTGAGAAGAGAAGGTGGCTGGTGATGAAGCTGTTTTAGCCAAGGACAGCGCTGGCAGGCCGCCTCCCCCCTCAGCACGTTCGGCCACCTCCATTGTCCATCACCTTCATACATGCTCATTAGCACAAATGGATCTGATGGCTTACATGAAGGCCACAGGTAATGGATTTGTATCCAGGGGTTTTCTAAGAATGTTGGTTGGGGGGGAGGGTACCCCGTGTCAAAGATCTCAGTGCTGTTGTTCTTTCCCTTCAAAGTTGGTCCTCTTGGGCCCGGAAGGTGGTTAATAAATCACCGCTGCCGGGGTTCGATTCTGACGCCATGTTATTGGGTCGGTGGCCTCCTCTGCCTTGGGGAACTTTGAGCACTTGACATTCAAGTCATTCAAGGTCAGGTGAGAGCAAACGAAGGTGGTAATAAAACCACCATCCAGGAGCAGGACGAGGGTGGCGCTCAGAGAGCTTCACACGTCAGCCAGAGGGAGGCGCTCTGATAGCTTCACACGTCAGTCAGAGGGAGGCGCTCTGATAGCTTCACACGTCAGTCAGAGGGAGGCGCTCTGATAGCTTCACACGTCAGCCAGAGGGAGGCGCTCTGATAGCTTCACACATGAGCCAGTGGGAGGCGCTCTGATAGCTTCACACGTCAGCCAGAGGGAGGCGCTCTGATAGCTTCACACGTCAGTCAGAGGGAGGCGCTCTGATAGCTTCACACGTCAGCCAGAGGGAGGCGCTCTGATAGCTTCACACGTCAGTCAGAGGGAGGCGCTCTGATAGCTTCACACGTCAGTCAGAGGGAGGCGCTCATAGCTTCACACGTCAGTCAGAGGGAGGCGCTCATAGCTTCACACATTAGTCAGAGGGAGGCGCTCTGATAGCTTCACACGTCAGTCAGAGGGAGGCGCTCTGATAGCTTCACACATTAGCCAGAGGGAGGCGCTCTGATAGCTTCACACGTCAGCCAGAGGGAGGCGCTCTGATAGCTTCACACGTCAGTCAGAGGGAGGCGCTCTGATAGCTTCACACGTCAGTCAGAGGGAGGCGCTCTGATAGCTTCACACATTAGCCAGAGGGAGGCGCTCTGATAGCTTCACACATGAGCCAGAGGGAGGCGCTCTGATAGCTTCACACGTCAACCAGAGGGAGGCGCTCTGATAGCTTCACACGTCAGTCAGAGGGAGGCGCTCTGATAGCTTCACACTTCAGTCAGAGGGAGGCGCTCTGATAGCTTCACACGTCAACCAGAGGGAGGCGCTCTGATAGCTTCACACGTCAGTCAGAGGGAGGCGCTCTGATAGCTTCACACGTCAGTCAGAGGGAGGCGCTCTGATAGCTTCACACGTCAGTCAGAGGGAGGCGCTCTGATAGCTTCACACATCAGTCAGAGGGAGTTGCTCTGATAGCTTCACACGTCAACCAGAGGGAGGCGCTCTGATAGCTTCACACATTAGCCAGAGGGAGGCGCTCTGATAGCTTCACACGTCAGTCAGAGGGAGGCGCTCTGATAGCTTCACACATTAGTCAGAGGGAGGCGCTCTGATAGCTTCACACGTCAGTCAGAGGGAGGCGCTCTGATAGCTTCACACGTCAGTCAGAGGGAGGCGCTCTGATAGCTTCACACATTAGTCAGAGGGAGGCGCTCTGATAGCTTCACACATTAGTCAGAGGGAGGCGCTCTGATAGCTTCACACATGAGCCAGAGGGAGGCGCTCTGATAGCTTCACACATTAACCAGAGGGAGGCGCTCTGATAGCTTCACACGTCAGTCAGAGGGAGTCGCTCTGATAATGTCACAGATTATGAGCCCATGGGAACTAGATTGGGGCTGAAGTGCTTATCTTTGCCTCGCCACCTCTTGTTGTCTTTCTCCATTTGAACAAGCCTCCATCACTGTACTGGTCTCTCGCCTCCCTCCCTCTCTCCACCCCGCTCACGCCATGCTTACCGCTAACGCCTGGAATGATCTTGAACCCATTACATGTCTGTGTCCTGTTCTTGGATTAGTGGACGTTTCCATGGCCGTCGGCCGCTCCTTGCCGTTCCTGTCTTGCCCTGTCCTGTGCCTGTGTTTTCTTTCTCATTCCCTGTGTCTCCCCGTTCTCCGAACGCCTGTCTGCCTGGAACGGTCCTGCTATCTTTCTCTGCAGCTGCTCCTCCCTTCCTCACCTTGCGTAATGGGATCCCTTAATTCACAGACAAAAGGATTTTGCTCGTTTCATTGGTTTTCAAACTTTTAAATCCAAGTCAAGTTCAATCCAGTTATTGTTATCTAAGCACGACCTGTAGTGGGGCCGTGAATTTTGAATCGCGCATGATTGGCTGCTACGGGTTACCCCCATGTTCGGCGGTCATTTCACGAGGCGTGAGATGGGAAGAACATGCACCATGTTGTGTGTCTGCTGTGAACCACTCCGGGCCTCAGGCACGCTCCCCGTGAGTCCAGGTACCCCCACCATCCCTGTCTCCATCCCGCACCCCCCTCCTTGTCCCTGTCCCACACCCCCCTCCCTGTCCCTATGTTGTATCACCATCCCTGTCCCCATCTCACTGTATGAGACTCTATTTATAAGACTCTCTGCATGAGACTCCCCATGTAGGAATCTGTGTGACAGAGTATCTCTGACCTCATCACCATCTACCTTTAATAAATGAGGAAATTAAGCTCTTGGCTTCAATGGAGATGTGGTAGGAATGTCTCAGGTAAGTAAAGGGTCCGGGATGAGGCACTGCTGGCTTGCTGGATTGTAACACAGGCAGGCATAGATATGTAATATAAACCCCAAGGCTAAATTCTCCCAGCACACCAAAGAGAGAAATGCTGCAGTGATCTTTCCCTAATATAAAGGCTATTGACAGAATCGCTACACGGCTATGAAGGTGTTGCATTTTTAGCGAGAAAGATCAGTGAAAGAGTGGCAAAGCAGATATTCAGCATTTCACATGAGGCTTGTTAGTGCGTAATTCTGCACCATCTGCTCTCTGCTGCAGCTTTGAATTTTAAACAAAATTAAAAGTGTATTCCTGTAATTTGGTGATTTGGAGGAAAGCTTTAAGCCGCGTGGAAGCATGCTGTTTGTCCTCACTGCTTTAGGGCAAGAAGAACTTACAGCTTATCTGAAGACCTTTTTCATGAGAAGGACCGAATGTCCTTCCTATAACTAAAGATGGAGAATGATCAGCCTGAGGCCTTAACATCGTGATTTAAATAACAGTACATGCTGTGAATTGTGACATAGACATTGGCTGGCCTGGTCCCCCATATACACTCTGAACTACTCAGTAATGGCAAGGCAGAGTGGGTGTGAGCTGTTTCGAGCCTCTGAGTGCTTTTAGGTACGTATTACATTTTGTCCATGAGTCTAACATCTCATCACCATGTGACCCATCCACTAAGAGCCCCATAAATTAGTGAACAGTCCCCCACCCGCAGTACAAGGAACCCAGCTGCTATCTGAGGTACGCGCTGCGATCAGCCCCCCTCCCAACACCCCCTGGAGTGGTGTCATTGCTACTGACATCCACCGTGCCCTCCCTCCCCCTTTGATTGCAGAATATCAACCAGCTGGAGCTGTTTGGGGACATGTCCACCCCCCCGGACATCACCTCTCCCTCCGTAAGTCTTCCCGCTCCACAGTGACCTCCTCAGACCTCCAGAGGCACTAACAGCTGCTGAATGAGCCTCGGTTATGTGTCATGGGGTAAATGGGGCAAACTGAGGGACCCTAACTCTCCCCACAGACGCCTGCTTCTCCGGCCAACACCTTGGACCCCTCCCTGACCCACCAACCCCCGTCGGAGCTCTTTGCCCCCTTCAGCCCTGCATCTGTGCCCTCAGGTAACCGTATCGTCATGAGTGTGAGTGTAGTAATCACAATACGAGTATGGTCCGTTACTACAGCACGGACCGAGGGCTCCGTGAATGAGTGTGAGTGTAGTAATCACAATATGAGTATGGTCCGTTACTACAGCACGGACCGAGGGCTCCGTGAATGAGTGTGAGTGTAGTAATCACAATATGAGTATGGTCCGTTACTACAGCACGGACCGAGGGCTCCGTGAATGAGTGCGAGTGTAGTAATCACAATACGAGTATGGTCCGTTACTACAGCACGGACCGAGGGCTCCGTGAATGAGTGTGAGTGTAGTAATCACAATACGAGTATGGGCTGTTACTACAGCACAGAGCGATAGCGTCGTTTCTTGTTTGTTTTAATAATAGAATAATTTGTGATTAACATAGGTTTAAATTCCTTAAATGTGATACTTCTTAGAATTTATGAATTCACAGCAAAATTGTTATGTAAAATTTTTCTACATTGCATGACACTATTAGTTAAACGTAGTGGAAGGAACTTGCAGGAGACCTTTTTATTCCAGGAACAGTAACTGTCCCAATATTGTAGCTGAAAAACACCAGAAAAGTTGACAGCATCAGCAAAACGCCAGGAGTGTGGAAAAAAAATTACATTACGAAGTTACAGAAGTGACTTTTGTGGCGAAGTATCCAAGTGTTCAACACGGGAGAAGGTGCTGGTGTAAATCCCCCAATTCTACGATCTACGTGGTCATTTTGGCGTCACCCACTAAGGGGGAGGCATCCCACTCCTCCCCGGTGCTGCCTGGGTCGGTCCTCATCTCTTGTGTAGTCTGGCGTTCAGGGTCTCTCTGCATTCTTCCCCGCTACGTTTATGTAAAAGCGACTGCCCGGGGGGGGGGGGTACGTGAAGGTCATCTCTCTTTTTCATTCTTTACTTTCAAATTGTAATTAACCGGACCCTGTCCCTGTTAGATGCCCCCCCCCCCCCCCCCTTGGCTGCGGGGCCCCGCCCTTCCTCTGAAACCGGCCCCAAAGCAGCGTTTATTCATATTCATGCAGCAAGGCGACTCCCACATCAAACACCTGAGAGCTGCAGCCGTTGCTGGGAATGCAAACAGAATTTAATTGAAACGCCACGTATCGCGCAGGTTATCTTGGCGGCACTCTATATGCAAATGGGAACACGTTAGTACATTAGTCATTTTACTGTAAAATGCCGGCGCGTTGCCAGCCAATCTGCCAAAATAAATATCCTATTGGCCCCCTTATGTAATGCGATTAGCTGTAGCGTCTGGAGTCGCCTGTATTCGGGGGCTTAAATTGAGTTGGTCTGAAGAGATTTCATCCTCTTCTCCAGCCATGAAAATCGCAGCATCTAATTTTCATATACAACTTTAATTTAGAGGGTTTGCTGTGTTTGCCGTAGCGTGAGGGCGGCAGAGCGACTGTGTTTCTGTCTGACCCTCCGGCATGTCCGCGCGCGGGCTGCGAGGACTCGCAAGCCATTTTCGCTGAGGCTCTAAAAGGATATTTAATGGCCAGTCTTTGCAAGAATTACAGAGAGCCGATGTGGGCTGTCTGTTTTGACATTTGAGCTTTTTGGGAAGATTTGCTTTCCAGTGTTCCATTCGGCATATCGTTTTTGTTTTATTGCATTCAGATAGTTTTTTTTCGCCTATAAAAAGCCTGCCCAGTCTATAATCAAGATATAACAATATGTTTGGTCAAGTTAATACGAGTGCTAATGTTAACATTTAAAAAGTGTTATTAATAATGATAATAATGACAAATGACTGGGCCACTCCTGCCCCCCCCGTTGTCTAGGTTACGTCACCATGGGAGCCGTCCAGCCTGCCCACTGGGGCCAGCAGCCATTTGCGGCCCAGGGCCCGCTAGCGTTCGGCATGCAGCCCCCTGTGCCAGTGGCTCAGGTCATCCCCGGGACCCAGCCCGTGATCTGGGGCCAGCCCACCCTATTCCCTGGCACCCAGCAGCAATGGGCCACCATGGCGGGAGCCTTTCCCCCTGCTGCCTTCATGCCAACGCAAACTGTGGGCCCGTTGCCGGCAGCCATGTTCCAGACGCTGGCGCCGGTGCCGGCCATGCCACCGTCCTGCGAGCCCCCAACAGCCGCCGCCGCCGGTGCCTCGAGCCCCCCGCATGCCGACCGCTCCCAGCAGAAGGTCGGCAAGGAGATGTTCAAAGACTTCCAGGCGGCAAAGCTGCCGACGGTGGCGGGGGGGCGCAGGGGCGAGCAAGCCAGCCTGGCGAGTGGCACCGATGCCCTGAGCAGCTACTTCGGGCGCATGGGCGTGGGCCAGGACGCCGACGACTGCGACGACTTCGACATCTCTCAGATGAACCTGACGCCGGTCACGTCCACAACGCCCTCCACCAATTCCCGTGAGTCCCCCGCACCCCCCCACACCACTCCAACTGGTTTTCAGGGTAGAATTCCTGTTTTTCCTACTTCCCTGTTCAAAAAGTAACGTGGCGAGTAAGAGTACAAGATGGCCGGGGGGCCACCTGAGGAAGAAGCCGCCGATTTTGGGGGGCGGTCATCACATGTGTTCCTGCGAGACGTCTCACATCTCATGGTGCTAATTGCTGCACCGGAACCGAGTGAGATGATGTCAACGCGAGCTGCCCGGGTCCCGAATGAGACCTCCACCGGCATCGACAGCGGGCAGACACTCCCTCAGCTGGGATCGTGCTGTTGTTGTGTCCCGCTGTGGTGGATATCGCTCTTCTTGTCTGCATTTTGGAGTACCTGTAGAGAAACCCATATCTGGTTATGTGTTTAGCTTGGGCTGTTGGGGCTCCCTGGTTAGGAGCTGGTTAAACACTGTGTCCGGTGGGCCATGTGTCTTAGCTGGGTGATTCGGACATGGTTCTGTGGTCCAGTTTGCAAGTTGGGTCTAAATTTGGTTCCGTGGGAACATAAAGAAGCGAATAGACTGTGGACCAATGGGACCTGATTTCTGTCGAGTTTGTGGCAGCTAGGTGTACTCTCACTGCAGAGCGCTTAATCTTTAACCTCTCACCTCCATGAATCTACCTGAAATGATCCGATGACGAGGTAAACATGACCTCATATCTCGCTGGGCACTTACAGAATGGGTCGCTACCCCTGATATGGAGAAGCCTTAATACCTCTGTCTAAATGTCAGGAAATGCCAAGACTCGTACTGGTGATTACCCAGATTACGGCTTATTGAAAGAACCCTTGTAGCTTATTTCAAATGTACTCGTGTTGGGTGCTTTACATACATTTTCATGTCTCCCTTGTACATTGAGCCGGGTTAGCTGTGACATCCTAAGTCAATTAGGCAGTAAATCAGAGCTTGTGTGAATCAGTGATTTTTGGCTAAATGACAGATGGGCCCCTTATATGGAGCCTGTTAAACTGCACTTATGCTTATTGTCTCAGTAGGACGCAGGGCAGCAGGACGGGCCCTGAGAAGGTGTCTCTAACGTCCTCCTTCCCATTTCAGCCCCTACTCCGGCCCCTCGGCAGAGCTCCCCCTCCAAATCATCAGCCTCGCATGCCAGCGACCCCCCCACCGATGACTCCTTCGGCGAGGCCGAGGGCAGTCCAAGCCGGAGCGGAGAGGAGGACGCTGTGAGTATGAGGGTCCCGGGTTCGAGGTGGCGGGTCACAGTGTGAGCCTGCTTTTCCAGAATAAAGTCCACGGTGTGTAATGCGTGGGTAGCTGAGTGTGTGTGTGTGGGGGGGGCTACTGCTCTGCCGACCCACAATGCATCAGGAACAGCAGATGGAGCTGATAGCTGCTGTCAGACTGGGCTGGCATTAACTACCGTCACCTCGTAAGTGAGGTGTGTCGGACACCTTTCACACCCCCCCCCCCCATCTCGACATGTTCCTCTAGGCAGCTGCTGCTGTAAATGTCCAATATACTCAACAGGCTTGTGTCATTTTAGAGAAATGCTTAGTCTAAATATACTTACTGTCATATAAGTAAACTGAAACAAGGATCTGGATTGTATGGCACCAAAGAAAGCTGTAATTCCATGAGCTAGCTAAATTTAGCCAACTTTTAAGATCATTTTTATTTATTTTATATGACTATGTATGCACAATTTTGGACATGAAAAGAATGCTGTGACTACATTTAATATGGGTTATTTATGTATAAATATGCTAGAAAGTACAAACTGTTTCCTTTTAAGTGTGTGTGTGGAGGGGGGGGGGTCATTTTGACGTTGTGGGGACCATTTTCTTGGTCTGTGAATGCAGTCAAAAAGCTAAAATAAGTCTTGTATTTCGGTTGGTTACTTAAGATTAAGATTAGGGCTGTGTATGGGTTAAGGTTGTTATTGCTGTGATTGGAGTTTTCCCCATATAAATGAATGGAGAGTCCCCACAAAGATATGAATATAAATGTGTGTGTGTGTGTGTGTGTGTTCCCACAGCATCTGTCAGTAGCGGCAGTGTTGCTGTGCAACACTCATACTGCTTGTTGTGACAGACACTTTCGTCTTCTCGCCGATGCTAATGATCTTATTCTCAGGGGCTCAACCCCCCTTCAGGCAGTGGTGACACACCTCAGTCGGGATGCCAGGCCGTGGCAGGGCACACAAACCCCCCACCCAGGGGGCATTTAGAGATGTCAGTCAGCCGAAAAACAATGTAGCACAGAGGAGCATGCACAGTCCACACAGAGGGGGCCACACAGAGGGGGCCACACAGGGGCCCGGGGCCGCGATTCCCACACTGCTCTGACACACAACGGGTAGCTATAAACACTTACAGCCCAAGGCTGTATTGACAGAAGCTTCTGCAGGAATCGTAGGAGCGTGATTGGGCACTGAGCAGTGCGGCAATACGGGAGCTGTGTTCCATCATAGGATAAGGGGCGTCTCATTCCAATTTCACGTTAAGTGGCTCCCCGAAGATATTCTTCTGTTTATCATGTCTTTTCGAGTGCACAATACAAATGTTTTGAGATGTCGCCTTATTTGTAGGGACGGGAACGTGAAACTGAAGTGTGTGTTTAATGCATGACGGATTGATGGAGAGCCAGTCTATTAGATGATGATTTCCGTCCTTCTAGTGAAACTTGTGAAATTGCTCATGGGTAAATCCCTCCATTCTCTGTCTGTCCTGCTTCTGTCCCATTGATAGTTCCCCTTTATGTCCCTCTGTCTCTCTGCCCCTGCTTCTGTCCCATTGATAGTTCCCCTTTATGTCCCTCTGTCTGTCTGTCCCTGCTTCTGTCCCATTGATAGTTCCCCTTTATGTCCCTCTGTCTGTCTGTCCCTGCTTCTGTCCCATTGATAGTTCCCCTTTCTGTCCCTCTGTCTGTCTGGCCCTGCATCTGTCCCATTGATAGTTCCCCTTTCTGTCCCTCTGTCTGTCTGCCCCTGCATCTGTCCCATTGACAGTTCCCCTTTCTGTCCCTCTGTCTGTCCCCTTTTTGTGGCCTGTCTCTCCTGCATATGTCCCCTCCATGTCCTGTCTGTCTATCTGCTTGCCCCATCCGTCTCCCCGCCTATTCTATGTTCTTTCTTTCTCCGTCCTCTGTCATCCTGTCTGTCCCCTCGTTCTATCTCTCCATCTGTCCCCCCCCCCCCCCCTTTCTGCCTGCCCATCTTTTCCCCGGCTCTCCGTTTCAGCTGGTCTCTTGTCTGCTCCTCCAGGCCGGGGGATCTCAGTCCCCCTCCACGAGCGAACCCCTGGCAGAACCCCCCTCAGAGCCTTCAGCAGACCCCCCCGCCAAGCAGCCCGATCCACAGGTCGGTAGCTAGATAGCGCAGGTCAGGGTAGGTATCTGTCCTTTTTCTCCTTCTCCTCCTCCGCCTTGCCGCCAGCTGCCTCAGCACGCCCCCGACCCCAGCTTGCACGATCCCTCCGTCCTCCTTGCCCCGCACGTCATGCCACGCCCCCCTCGATGTGCCTGCTTGCCGTGCTTGGGGGTATGTGCCGTGCTCGTGTGTCCCTCTGTGGCGTCACGCCTCTCTCCCAAGCATTCAGAAGGAGGTGAGTATCTGTGAGCATGCCGGCGAGAGCACGGGTCTCCAGGAGACCTTTTCTTTAAGTGTCTCAGAGCTAGAGAAAGCGTCTTCAGGGCCGTTGCCAGTGAACTCCCACCATGAAACGAGACTGACGCTAAAATGACAGTTTGTGTTGCAGTAGCTTTGGCCTGAGCACTATCCTGCGTTCCGCAGAAGAAATGATTTCATTAAGACCCTCTATATTATTCAAGTGTTCCTTCTCCTCTGCCCTGACATACTCTCCCTGTCAGAGCTCCCAATGAATTAAAGATGAATTCATTAAACCTGTTAATGTTTAATAATGAAGCTGATTTAATAGATCCCAGCTAGCAAATAAGAGTGTTGGGGGCTTTTGCCATTTAATTGGAACCTTGGTCTTTGGTTCCTGTTCTCCATCAGAACCCTGGCTACTTTAAAACACACCAGCACTGCCGCGATTGAATGCGGCGCGCGCATTTATTTCATGCGTCCGAGCGTTCCGGATTTCAAGATCCCTTAAAGGGCCTTGAGTTTCACAACAAGATAAAATAAAAAGAAAATATATATAAACAAGCTTGAATAATCACAAGTGTGGCGTTTATAGTAAATCCATTTTAACATGGATGTTTATATTTTAATATTCTGCTGGACTGTTTAAACAGGCAGTGAGCTGGAAAAAGAGGAGTTTTCCTGTGTTATTGTTTCAGGTGAAAGCTTCTTTGTATGGGAAAAAAGGGGGGAGACTCACCAGGGCCGTTTGAGCACTTATGTTATTGTGGGTTTTGTTGGTGACTGATTTCAGGGGGTGGGGGGCATTGCATGACCAGCCCCCTTTCCGCGACAAAGTGCCGAAACACACTCGAATTCCCTTTTGACACTAATGGTTGAATCATGACTTTTGCGAACGCCATCGTGAGCCCCCCCGCCACCCCCCCAGTCTCAGTGAGAGTCACCCGTGTCCGATGACCTCACTGCGAGCCTCGTACCACTGCCCTCGGGGTCCTTTTCCTCCCGGTCAGTTGTGACATTTGTCTGTCCACCTCGTCGCTGCCGTTTCCCTGCGGTCATCCGCATGCTGTGTCTTTACGGGCCATTAGCCGATCGTCCGCCGCTATGGAAAAGCTCGGTCTGGGATGGGGGTGGTGGGGGCAGATGGAAATCACGGAGAGACCAGGGCACCTCAACCGCACCTCAGCTCTGACAGCTCCCCAGCAACATCCCTCAGAGACGAGCCCCCCTCCTTTGGTGAGGTCACCCTGTCACTTTGCCCCCCTCCCCATAATGCCCGGACTCTGTGTGACAGCGAACAGCAGCAGATGTTTATGTGGCGTCAGGATTTTGGTACCAATTTTATGATTATTGCTTGATCATTGAGCTCAATTTAAGGCTCTTAAACGTTTTTACTCCGGGGTTTTTTAAATGACCGTTTAGAGTCACATACTTATGAACTATAAAAAAACTGTAATTGTTGTTTATAGTGATAATAGACAAAAGCCGGCATTAGTTTGGCTGTATCTCCCATATTTACTGAGATTGCATTTCCCCCTTTTCCATGTGCTTGGCGTAGCTTTGAAAGCACACGCGCACACACATCCACACACACACACACACACACACACACACACACACACACACGTGAGGCAGAGTTAAATACACCGTCACTCCCCTCCTTCGGATTGGTTGATTCGTCCGTGGTTTACATTTATGTGTTTGCATTGAGTGTTCAGCACCAGCGAGCAAATGCATCATTGCATGTGACTCAGGATCTGCTGTTCGTGTTAGTGCTAAGGGCACTACTGCCACCTACTGGTCATGCGTACGGACTGCGTCACCTTGGCATGGACGGCCACTGCAGTCAGAGCAAACCTGGATCACTTTGGCAAAAACGCCTCCTTTCGTTTTTAACTACTAATTGTCCTTAGTGGAATTACTCATATTGCGCTTGGTGTATTCAGGCGGACATTAATCGTATCTTTTTTTCCATCCCTGTGTGGTTTTCCTTTGTGTGAAATGAAGAAAGAATGGTCATTCTATTATCTTTTACAAAATAATGGATTTTCCAGTTCCCTCTCTCTCTCTCTGCTCCTTTCTCTCCTGGATGTTCAGAGACTTTCGGCCCAGGGTGGGGCCTGCCCTAATCCCGACACGCTAACCCTCCTGTCTCCCATATCTGCAGGGAAAGGATCCCCTTTATGCCCAGATAAGCAAAGGGAAGAAGCAGGAATGCTGAGGAACTTTATTGGCCCCTGGCTGTGTGCACGGGGCTGACAGGGGGACTCGGGACTGACACAGCGGGGGTCCGGGTGGTCACAAGGCCAGGCTGCTCTCCCCACCCCACCCAAAAAAAATATCAAGTGGAGAAATGACTCTGTTACTCTTTCTTCATGACCCTATTTTCTACTGTGCTTTCTCCACGGATCTGCTGAGAGACAGGAGATGCTGGTCCATAGCCACGTGTGATCTCCCCCCCGCCCCCCCAGTCTTACTCCCCCCACGCACCGGGCTCCCTCGCACGGAGTGTGCCCTTTGGAAGTCCGCAAGATGGCCGCCACAGCCTTCGCAGTTTTATCTGCCAGCAGACGCTTCACTCTTCCCACGACTCCTTCTGCTGCTAGACTGCTATGCAGAAAAGACCAGCTGTGGATCCCCCTTTGGAGAAGCACGTGCGAAGGCACCGGCTGAATTTCCTTTTGCGTCAGGCGTGAGTAGGCGGAGCTTCAGGCAACACAGCGTCCCTGGGCACAGAACTGTTCCTTACCTATAACTTTTTGTACAATACTAATTAAAACACAAAACGAAATGAGTTTTTATTTTATAAGTCACGGGAGCCGTTGGGGTCGTCTCTGTATTTTAGGTTAAAAATGGCTTTAAGGCATCTGAACTAAAGTTTGCCAAATTAATTTTGTAAATAATAGTGTTCATTTTTCACCGGGACCTCTGTGCCATAAAGTAGACAGGCCTCAGTTGTAGTTGTACCCAAGCAATACAGTGAGTCTATCGATGGTTTACGCTGCTTGTGTGTTGTAAAATCATTCATAACTGTTTGATTTCTTATGTCGTTGCGAATTTAAGGGAGCGATTCGAGTTCATGAGCGCGCCTCCCTTAACACCCGATTACTTTTACGCCTTGGCTTGACGGCAGACTTTCTGTGCGTTTTTAAGCTCTCCTTTGTCCTGCATTTTAGACATCCCATAATTTTAACTGTGATCTTGAGAGAAATCTCAAGGACGACAGGAGAGCCTTCAAAAGCCTGAAGTGTGCGTTTTTAAGGGTTAGTAAAGCATCATGTCCACAGATCGCAGTGGGTGTTCGCATTGACGCTCCCTTTAACGGCTTTTGTCAGAATCAGTTTGGCAAAAACATGTTCATTCGAGCTCTGTTTCCCTGCAGTGCTCGCTCCAGTGTTAGGGCACTAATAAATGTGAGTTTTACATTTTTAAATCATGTTTCCATGGTCTATTTACAGGACCAGTGACTTTTCGTCTGCCACATTAACCCAGAGCTCTCGCAGTGTGCGTGTTCATTTCGCCTGTAGCTTGAACTTTAACCAGCAGACAGTTGCCCTTGGATACCACTCTGTTGTGTGTTTGACAGCTCCTTTTGATATCGACCCATCGGCCAAGACAAAACGCGCTCGCCCTGCCACCGCCACACTTCCATGTCGTGCATCTCTGCGTAACCTATCCTTTGAGTAAGCTGTGTTACCAGAGCGAGAACGGTGTGTGTAGCTCTCCGTCCAGAAACGCAAAAGGCCACCAAGCCAGCAAAATGTGACAGAGCCTCGTACTCAGCCCCACGGCCCCCGACGGGAAGACGTGTCACACGCTCGATGTGTGGGCTTGGCAAGTGCCGGGGACGTGGAACTGAGCATGACGGTCTCTCTGTAAGGACTGTGCTGTTACCCACTTCCCATTTCATAGCCAGAGCCCTGTTTTGATTTCAGTGATTTTTTTTTCAACTCTTAGCTCTTAACTGAATTTAAAAAGGTAAGAAAAGGAGAAGCATTACTGTTTGAGTATGTTTGTAGACTTATTTTAACTTTACCTCAGCTAACGATTTGTCAATGTAAATCGACATTATTTTTATCTTTATGTAAACATGCGCCCGTGGATTTTTTAGAATCTCATCACGCTCTCTTGGTTTATGGATGCCACCATGTAATACTGTTACCAATAAACACGCAAAACGCACGGTCTGCTTCTTCTGTACGCGACTGATTGAAAAAAATATCCTTTACTGCATTAAAAGGCTGCATGGCATTTTAGTTAACTGAATCAAACACGCTAGATATTTTGCTCTTATTTCTTGTTCAGGCAAATAAAGGTCTCCTTTTTGTAGTAATAGCTTAGTATTGAATCCTGTAACACCTTGAAAAAAATGAAGGCTCTGCTTAATAATAGAGGCCTTTGTGGAGATTGAGGTTGCATGCTGTGCTATGGGTGGAATCTCATTGCATAAGAGCGTGAAACGTCGTCAAGTGACACATCTCCTTGAGCAGGATCGGGTCCTGCGTAGTCTGACACTGTGGCAGGATATCTCTGCGCGCTAACGCATGGCGTTGAGCAATACACTGTGGTAGGCACCCATTCAAACGTACATGACTTGTCTTTGGCGTGTTTTCATAGTAACATTTCCCACATACACACATTCCACATACACATTCCACATTCACCAAATCTGTAGCTGAACTAGCTGAGTTTTTGCCTAGAAAAAAATATTTTTTGTGTGTCAGCGTAAAATGTTTCTTCATGGCCTGTTAGTGTTTAGTACTGATTTAGTGTTTGGCTTACAATAATTAAATGTGTTTTTTTTCTTCTTCTTCTTCGTTTCCGTAGCAGTTCTGTGGTTCAGTTTTCAATAAAATAAAGTAGCACAAGAAACTACATTTTTTGATAAAAGAAAAAAAAATGTGAAACATGAACATTGTACGTGGATGTGCTGCGCGCTTTTGGACTTGTGGTTTTGCTTGAAGGTCACCCAGCGTCTCCTCACTCCTCCACACCTCCGGAGGGGTCGGATCCTACCTCCCATCTGATCCTACCTCCCCCCCCCCCCCCCCCCCCGTGTCAGGTGGGCTCTCTCCTGCAATCCAAAGAAATGCAGCCATGTACAAAAAACGTGCTGAACATTTTTGACTTCATGAAGAGAAGCATTAAGCATTGTGAGGATGTCGTGGGTTGATCCATATCATTCATAAGTTGTGGTTCAATTGTTACAGAAAAACAAAATGCAAGTATTTGCTTCCTCTTGGTAGGAATAATGATTTCCTGTGTGAACAGCAAACGGAAGCTTTATATTAACAAACTGACAAACTGTGGGTTACCACCCCCCCCCCCACATACAGCACTGTGCTTGATACAGCTGCTCTCCTGGATGGTGGGTTGGGTAGGTCAGCACAGAAGGTTCTGAGAGGATGAGGTTTTGGGTCATAGTCCTACAAGCACTAATTTGGTTCCGGTTTCAAAAAATGAATGACACCCTCTTCTATGGTACTGCAGATCGAATAACCATACTGTACATAATAATGACCTGCAGCCGAGCACTCTGATCCTCCTGGAGGTCAACAGCCCACCAATGGTCCCACTCTTTTGGTGTCTAGCTAGTCCCTATTCTCCCTGTCAGAGAAAAATAAGAATAACAGTCATTCTGGGATGTACATATAGTGAGTATCAGTCATTTAACAAAGCCATAACATTCTGATTTAGTGTAAGACTACTCCAGAGTTTCATTCTGAAGTACTGGAGGTTCTGGCACTCCCACTCACTGACCTGGGATTAGTGCATGTCCTGCCACAGCATTGCTTTGCATTTCTTATTGCTTCAGGGTCAGCTGTGGTTTGCCACCTATGTGACAGGTCATCGTCTAAGTTCCATCTTCGCATTCTCCAGAGTCCTGCTCCAGAGTTAACCTGTAATTGAGCAAAAGTGTGGGAGGTTCACTGGAAGTTATATTTACGCTGCGTCACTTGTGTTTTTAAATGAGGCAACATAACCTCTCCCCATGTGTCTGTCTTCTTGGAGCAATTCCAGGTTAGTTCCTCGTTCACGCATCCTCTACTCACAGCATTCAAACAAAGGCTACCGGAACCAGTTCTAGCTATTCAAATCGAGACACCCCTAGAGCTCAGTAAGCCTGCCTTCCTGGACTGCAGCCGACTCAGACTGTCAGCACCACATAGGACTCTGTGGAATGACAAGCATCTACCCTCTTGGGGTAGAAATCCAACCTGACCAGTTTGACCAATAGTATAATGTCTGTTTAATTAGGACTCCATAAGCAGACTAAGCTTGAAGTCACTGCAAAAACTCTATATGGGTGTCATTTACTGTTCTATCTATCTATCTATCTATCTATCTATCTATCTATCTATCATCCGTCCATCCATTCATATATCCATCCAATATGGCCAAAAGTATCTATTTATCTAATCTCTTTGTTTAGCCATATTTCTTTACAACTGGGTCTTAGACTTCATTTTAACACTTTAATCTGTTATTTGAACCAATCCAGTCATTTTAGTCAGGTACCTTGAGAAGAGATTGTGATATCTACAGATTTTGTTTTTGGCTGTTCTTTAAAGTTTAATGCGTGTTTGTCCCTCATGCTGATGTGAGAGGTAAGAAATATAGTGCCACTCACTTATGCATGCTCACTCAAGGTCATTCGCTTAGGGTCACTCACTTATGGATGCTCACTCAGGGTCATTCGCTTAGGGTCACTCACTCAGGGTCACTCACTTATGGATGCTCACTCGGGGTCATTCGCTTAGGGTCACTCACTCAGGGTCACTCACTTATGGATGCTCACTCGGGGTCATTCGCTTAGGGTCACTCACTCAGGGTCACTCACTTATGGATGCTCACTCAAGGTCATTCGCTTAGGGTCCCTCACTCAGGGTCACTCACTTATGGATGCTCACTCAAGGTCATTCGCTTAGGGTCACTCACTTATGGATGCTCACTCAGGGTCACTCACTTATGGATGCTCACTCAGGGTCATTCGCTTAGGGTCACTCACTCAGGGTCACTCACTTATGGATGCTCACTCAAGGTCATTCGCTTAGGGTCCCTCACTCAGGGTCACTCACTTATGGATGCTCACTCGGGGTCATTCGCTTAGGGTCACTCACTAAGGGTCACTCACTTATGGATGCTCACTCGGGGTCATTCGCTTAGGGTCCCTCACTCAGGGTCACTCACTTATGGATGCTCAGTCGGAGTCATCCGCATAGGTTTACTTACTTAAGGTCACTCAGAGTCACTCAGATCTTAGCCCATGAAGTATCACACATCATATGTAGGTTTTGCCTCATCTTCTAATGCTTCATGACTGGTGTGTAGGGTCTAGTTCACTCCAGGGTGAGGTGGACTCAGTCTGGGTGGCAAATGGGTGACAAATGGACTCTCTCAGTCCTCGTCAGCCAGCAAATAGCTGTTCCGTTAAACTTACCACAATGCTGCCAATTGTACTGTGACACAAATACCTCTTGGCCTGTTACCATTTTAAAATATTTACACCAAAAAGGAATGTTTTATTACATTATAATGATATATAATATAACATTATAAATGAATAAGTCAGACAACTGGTTTAAGCTGAGGTGTATTGTGGAATGAAAAAAGGACTAAATGCAATACTGAGACATGATTGTATCCTGCAACAAAAGTCTTAAGATGCCTGACTGGGAGAAGGATGTGTTTATAATGTCACAAATGCGTCAAAGGCTCTTACTCAGAGGCTTTACGGTTTTCTAACATGGGCGGGATGCCTTTCCCTTTCATTCCATGCATAATCTGCTGCTACATTAAGGAGATGCTCTACTCTCTAGACACTTAAAGAAAGATGAAATGGCAGTGATGTGCGTAACGCTGTGGTCCACTGAACATCAGAAGTCTCCTTTGACTAGGTCCTCAAGTATCATGCTTTTTACATACCATAGTTATGACAGCTGCGATTGTATAAATTATTATATTCAGGTACATTTTGGATTATAGGTATTAATAATAAGGCACATGGAATGAGGAAATGCATTTCAATAATATTTAATCTGATTAGTCAGCTCGGACTGCCCTGAAATTGAAAGTGCTTTCGTACACAGCAAGATAAGGCAAACTTTAACTATACCGATCACAGTTTACAGATTTTTAACATCAAACTGCACTTTGATCACATGTAATCTATCGCAGGTAACTTTGCAAGTCCAGGGTGGAGGGGGGTTGTTAGGGGTTAGGGTACTTCTCCCATACGACATATTCATAAAAAAAAAAATAGACGTGCTTTGGAACAGTAGACAAGGACATTAATGCGAGTCACTAAAGTCATGTAGCGCACTGATGCACCTGATCTGCTGCATTCCTAGAGCGGCAGAGCGCGCTGCGCGCCACCGAGGCAGGACAAGTCAAACAAGCCGAACCGACTGAATAATTTCTGCGTGAATCTTCCGTCCTTTGCTTTATTTGCAACCCAGAACCAGGTCTGACAGCAGAGAGAAGCCGGGGGGTCTAACAAATGCTGCAGTAAAATAAGCTGCCCTTCTGCCGGAGCTGCACCGGCATCTTGTATAGTGAATTAATGTAGGGAAAATCATATACATATTATGAAGGTTTCCCAGAAATAAATAGATAAAGGATACTCGCCATCCAGTTTTCGCAGGGACTTTCACACGAGATCGACCATGGAGCAGGTAAGGGAATAAAGTTTGTCTTAATACGAAAATAACGTGTAATTAAGTGACAGTTTCTAAGCGTCACGCTATGAAGTTATCATTACGTAGATTTAACATTCCACTGGACATCACCATCCTCCTGCGCGATAGTTAACGTTAACTTTCAGCCAAATTAATCTGCACATGGTGGCACTTAAATGTTTATTCTTATGTATGTGTTTTATACATAGTTTAAAAGTTTTAAACGCCCTTGGGGCGTTTATGCCGAGCTTCCCGTAAGCGTGTTGCCAATGTCATTGTTATACCTAAGCGTATGTGAATATTATATACACATTTATACACATTTTGATGCTATACCTTTGCTTTCCCTGATTTATGTTTTATTTATCTATCTATCTATCTATCTATCTATCTATCTATCTATCTATCTATCTATCTATCTATCTATCTATCTAAAGTCACTAACAAATAAGTTAAAAACGAAGATATATCACACAGTTTCACATACACTGTGAAACTCCGTATTTTCTCTATTAATTCAATAAATGTTTACGATGCATATTAAAGGTTTTAGCAAAAACCACATTTGTCAGCGACATTTTGCTTTTGTATGTCATTTGTTGGTTAGATATGAACATTTATCACATTATATTTTTTCACTTAGGGTCCATGCGAGGACGCGATTGACTTTAGGTCCCTGCGGGCCAAGTTTCAGGAAGAGGCGGCTCTGAAACAGACAACAAGCAAACCTGCTCTTCCAGAGAAACCAAAGCAGATTCCCCCTTCCGGGGGCCGCTCCTCCATTCTGACCTCCATCAATTTAGCCATGGAGAACAAGATGCCAATCATACCAAGAGTGGTCTTCAAAGATGACAGTAAGGGGTTAAGCAAGAAGTGGCCAGAATGTCAGCCCACGTCCCCCACATCCCCCACGTCCCCCACATCCCCCACATCCCCCAAAGGCAAAGAGGATGATAAGAAGCCCAGGTTCAGCGCAGAGGTCCAGGATCTGAACCAGAAGAAAGAGGTGAGCAGGGTGAAGCCAGCCCATAATGATAAAAAGGTGCCTCTCGTACCTGTGTCTGCAGAAGAAGCTAAACCCAGATCCGACCTGCTCACTCCTGGCAAAAGTCCACCGTCTAAATGCGAAAGTCCAGCCTTCAGCTCAGCACCAACCTTAAATCCTGACAAGGAATCCCCTCAAACCAGCAAGGACTCCCCCAGAGCAGCCTGCAGCACTGCAGAGACACGGGTCACGGCACCCGCCAAAGCCTTCACAGAGGTCCCGACACCCGCCAAAGCATTCACAGAAACCCCGACTCCCACCAAAGCCTTCACAGAGGTCCCGACACCCGCGAAAGCCTTCACAGAGGTCCCGACACCCGCGAAAGCCTTCACAGAGGTCCCTACACCCGCGAAAGCCTTCACAGAGGTCCCTACACCCGCGAAAGCCTTCACAGAGGTCCCGACACCCGCGAAAGCCTTCACAGAGGTCCCGACACCTGTGAAAGCCTTCATAGAAGCCCCGGCACCCGCAATAGCCTTCACAGAAGCCCAGAAACCGGAGAATGGAATCAGAGCCTGTGAGCTGGGTGAAAGCCAGGGGACCTGCTTTGCCAAAAAGGATCACCCTGCTGCAGCTGAATCCACAAAACCAAGGGCTGAAGTCGACCCTGTTTTATGCAAGACTCCACCTTGTGATAGGCGTGTTCTGAGAGCTCTGGAGAAAGCTAAGATGAAGATCTCCGCAGTTCAGCCGTCGCCACTTAGTGAAACGACGAGCATGCCCCAAGAGGAGGTGGATTCCGCGAGTATGGATAGCAGTCTGCTGGTGCTGCCTCCCATAGACTATCAGGACCCACTGATGGAGATCCGCACCCACACCTTCTCCGATCCTCCTCCAGCTGCTGAGATTAATGGCTTATCTCAAAGTATGTTTTTTTTTGTCTGTTTATTAAAGTGTAACCATAAATGCAAATAATCTCTATGTGAAGAAAAAATGGATTGGCTGATCCTAACTCAAGGCTAGAATTTGGAATTAAGGTCACGGTGATTTATTTCACCCTTTTTTCCAGACAGAATGATGATATCATTACATTGATATATATATATATACAAATTTATATTGTATGGTATAAACAGCCAGCACTTGTTGAAATTTTAATGAGTTGAGAAATAGGTGTGGTGCGTTTTGAAGGCTACATATCAAAGGACTGAAAGGCTGCTTTGTGTCAAGCTTGACTCATAAGGGGGGCGAGTATCTGAAATATCGCATTTGTAACACTGGGGTTATGTACAGTGAGACGTAAAACTGCAAAGGGGAACCATGCAAACGTCTAAGTTACAGAATCGCAAGACGGCAGCAACGAAAAGGCTCTTTAAATTGCGGTGAGAAACGTGCAGTGCAGGAGAACATTCTTTTCATAACATCAGCGGGGGAGAAGCGCCTGTGTTCTGTTGACATGTTTGTCTCAGTTCTGAGCCTTTTATTTGCTCTGCACCTCAAGAATGACACCCTGTCACTTTTGGAAGGCCAGGTTTTGAAGTTAGTTTCTAAAAAAATTCTTTGGGTCCTTTCACACTGAAGCCACTAAGGCCAGTTGTGGACATCGAATCACCGAATGCGAAACACACGAATAATGTATAAGCATAATGTGATTCTTGAATCGTTTTTTTGCAACGCACAAATGGGAAAACCTTTGTGGTTTACAGGGCTAATAACATACTTGGTTCATATTATTGAAGAATTCATGAGCAGACTGCTTATACAATTCAGGCATGTATTTGGTAGCCTCAGATGATATGCATTGCATTATTTCGTGCATTTGTTGCAGACCTTGTATTTGCAGCACAAGAAGAGTCAGTCCCTGAGGATCCAGCTCTTCTGATGTCACAGATTGAAGGTCCAGACCTCGAGGAATTTGAGGTTTCGACGTTGGCGGCGGCAGATTTTCCAGATCGTTGGACACCAGAGTTCAACCCTGAAGAATCTCAGGCCCCGGAGTTTGAAGCTGCAGAACCTGAAGCTATGGACTATCAGCTTTCACAATTTGAGGAATCGGGCCATGGAGATCTGGAACACGATCACCCACTTGAGATGACTGGACCCATCACTGACCCCTTGCCAGTATCTGGGTAATGTGATTTTATGAAACTTGCTTGACTGAAATGAGTGTGTTTTTCATTTTCATGTGCATTTCATCTGTATTTTAATATAGAATTTATGAGGTTCCTGACAGAACTGATTTCTTTTATGACTTTTCTATCTAGGGTTCAGTGTACAAATGAAAGCCCTGTCAGTCACAAGTACCCTCAGGAGAAGAAGAAGACCCGCAGGGGTCTAAATGGACGCAAACATAACGGACACCCAGAAAGTAAGATAACCTTTGGCACTAGCGAAACGGCTTCGGTACTGCTTACATTATGATGTTATAGCAGAGAGATCTCCAGCACTAGGCTCGATGTGCCTTCGAGATAGAAAATGACACATTATGAATATGATCTTCTACACTGTCTGGTATAGATCCTGGTATAGGCGCTGACTGTATCTGTGTGAAAGATATTTATGAAATCCTTATCTGACAAAGATTTAATCTGTATGCCTCAGAAAGAAAGCAAACTGTACATGTAAATACAGTGTATATCCCTCCGCAGTTTGTTTACCTTTGCTTGTCTTTGTTTTACAGACCCCTATGAAACACAGCCGACGGTAAATGGGGTTTGCTGTCACACTGCGCAGTTAATAAAACATTGTGGAAAAGAGTAACTGCAGCACTGCATTTCTCGTGATGTCTCTGATTACTCACAGTCAGTTATGGCAGCACACTGCACGGCTTCAAACGCATCCATCACTGCTTTGTTATGATCACTGTGATCGTGTTTCAAACTCTTTGTATTGTTACACTGTGAGAGAAGTCAGACAGTAATATATAATGTGCTTTTTGCCTTTGTTTTGCTATTGCCACATATTACCACATACTCAGTATGAGGACGTGATGATATTCCAGCTTTTTCCGGCCTTAACCGTCCTTCTCGTGTTTCCCCATTTCGTTTTTTGTCCAGAGGCCCGATGCCCCCAGGAATTCTTGGTTCCGAAAATCCCGGTATGTTCTTGTCACAAGGATCTTCTAACGCCAAAGTTCATCTTCAGTCCATGAATAATGATTTAAAAAATGATAAACTCTGATGGATTTTTAGAACTGACAGATAACAAAAAAATAGTGCGTTTTGGTTTTCATTGGTGTGAGAATTTGCCGCTTAGGTATCTCTGTATTTTATGTTGCCTGGTGACAGAATTATCCAATTAGCCAGTAAAGGAAACCAAAATATGTACGAGACATTAATCGGAAATAATAACCCTGTCTCTTTTTGCTGTTTTCCGGTTTAATTAACATTAATTATGATAAGTGCCGATTCTGCGTTATGAAACCATACATGAGAAGCGACTGTCGGGTTTAAAGCTGAGCATCGCTGTGTGCCCCAATGAAACAGAAGGGGGCGGGGCTTCCTCAGCGACCCTTATCCGGTGCGGCCACTGGGAGGCGCCACCCCAACCGAGGTGTCGGTCTCTGCTCAAAGGCACCACTCTTCCCTCACAGCCAGGGGAAGAGCGAGCAGAAAGGTGACCCCAGTGGACCGGGAGAGAAGGAGCTGAAGAAGAAAGACAAGCAGCGTCTGGAGAAGGAAAAGAAAGAGCAGAAAAAGAGGGAGAAAAAAGAGAACATGCTAAAGAAGAAGTTCCAGGTGAGGCGATGGGGGACTTTAAAGGCAGAAAAGCCATAGGAATACATCTGTCCACAAGCAGAGGTTGGGAGTTGGGGGGGCACATTATGGGAGCCCCACTAAGGTTAAAACACACCAGTGCATTTAATATATTAAAAAGACGCTTTTATCCCAAACGTCGTACGATTCAGGAGACAAGATCGGCCAGTCGCTTGCTGGGATTTGAACCTGTGACCCTCTGATCACAGGCACACTGGCCTAAGCCACACAGCAACCCCCTCCCACCCCCACAAATGTAGGCTGTCACCCATGGAGGTCACAGTAACAGAGTAACCCTACTTCATGCGATGGCTCACAGACATCACTATTAAGTTTCATCTGCATTAATCTTATATCTTAGGATATTTCACTTGCTGCATTTGTAGCGCCCTTCATAATATTTGTATTTATCTCTGTGCTGCACAGTTTCTCATGCATAATCAAACAACGCACACATAAAGCACACACTGTCAGATTTTAAGACTGTACTTAATTACTTAGTTTTATCAATGGGCGATATCTGAGGTGAGTATGGAACAGTGTAATACATGCACCGTGAGAGACACTGTCACCCGTCTGTCACCAGGGTGACATTTCAGGAGGCAGGCGGGGGGGGGGGGGGGTTGCCCTGCATGTTTATGACATGCATGACAGTTCCTTACACACGTCCCCAAGTCTGATTCTCTCATTCAAAATGACAATGAAAGAGACCTTCCAGAAATGTCTGGCTTGTCTTTCTTGGTATTCATACAGGCCTGCTGCATAGCGTTAGATTCATACAGGCCTGCTGCATAGCGTTAGATTCATACAGGCCTGCTGCATAGCGTTAGATTCATACAGGCCTGCTGCATAGCGTTAGATTCATACAGGCCTGCTGCATAGCGTTAGATTCATACAGGCCTGCTGCATAGCGTTAGCCAGGTTACTTATCTGTTTCTCTTCGACATTCATTATGAATTTTTATTTTCAATTCAGAATGTGATCTAGATTTTTTCAACGGTCTGGGTCATTTTATATTTTTATTTTAGCTTTTTAAGACGCATTTTTCTCTTCGTTGCTAGTTTTTCTGAATATGTTACTGTTATATGTTATTATTATTTTTTTGCTTTCTTAGAGTTTAACCTGTTGCCTACATTCCACCTGACCAAATTTTCTATCTAATTGTTAATAACAAATTCCGTTTTTGACTCATTTAGTTCACGTTCTTAGTGATGTTTTCTGAGGGTAAGGAAGGAGGAAATTCTCCATGGATGACGGGACAGCAGCTTCCTTTTTGCTCTGAGCCTCTGCTGAGCGCATACACCATCGTCAGCACGCTTTCCACGTACTTCCTCATTCCAGACACACGAGGTGCTATTGAGCTCAGAAACCCCGACAGCCCCGCAGTTCGCTACCACACCCCATTAAATGCTTTTTAAAATACGTGTTCAGTTCAGTTCCGTTTCTTTTTATATAGTGCCTTTCATAATAGAGTAGCCCCAAGGAGCTTCACGTGGGTGTGTTCAGGTTCAGGATACTTTATTATGATACATTACATCATTAAGGGAGAGTAATACAAGGAAAGACGGAGGAATTTAAGAAAGGCAGACAGATGGCAGCGGAGGAAAGGAACCAAAAAACCCAAGTTGGGAGAAAAATGTCCAAGGTCAACCGATTGTCCAACTACCCCCCCCCCCCCTTCCTTCCACACCACGTTTAAAGTCATGAACCTAGATCCTCCCCCAATAGATTTGACTTTGGCCCTCAGGGAAAATCAGGGGGAGCCCAGCTGTAGACTGAATGCAGTGTATTTCATGGTGATATCAGTTAGGCATCGCAGCATCCGGATGCCCAGCTTCACGGAACAGATAAACTGTCTAATTAAACATGAAATAAGAATTTGTTGCGCCTGTTGCTTCTGTCTGCCAACAAGTTCAGTTAAAGCGGCTGTGTTTCAGTCATTCCGGTCTGGAGTTCTCATACTTGGAATACTTACACGCTGCTGTTAGTATGACCCATGCCGTTTAGGTGTAATGCTGTGCTGTCACGTGGCTGTTAGAGCGATTAGCACGTCATTAGCGCTATGTGGTGACTGATTGGCCAGTGTTATTATTTATGCAGATTACTGGGCAGGAGGAGGTTATATACCAGGCTAGGGTGACAGTGGCCAGCAAAGGCCGTAGGAACGGCCTGGCCGTGAAGAGCGGGGACATCATCAGCATCATCCGCACCACTAACTGCCCGAAGGGGAAGTGGCTGGCGAGGAGCGAGGACAACAACTGTGAGTGTGAGCGTGGCGGCCATGATGGTGCCAAGCTAGTAGTCGATGCTAATGATGCTAACCTTACTTCAGTAGTTCTTCACTTTTACAGTATAAACACAAAACGATCGATTTGTTCATCATTTCACTAGCATCACTGCCCCCCTGGAGTTATTCCTACTTAGCTTTTCGTAGAAGAATTTTAATACTAAAATGGTTAACCTAAGAATGAACTCTTATGAAATGCTTAGGAATAATTAGCTTTCAAATCTGTCCTTAGCCTTGGATTATGTGTGTCGCACCACAACAACATTAAGATGCCAGTTTTTTTTTTGTTTTATTGTATGCATTTTAAATTATTAAGAGGTTTATTATTATTCATTGAAATTATAACAATTTTGTACTTCACTGCACACTTATAATCAAGTGTGCATTTCTGTGTTTATGTATGGTCGGTATCAGCTCAGTGCACCCAACCCTAGATGCGAGCTGCTGCCGCGGCCCTGGGCTAACAGGTGGCGTGTGTGTCGTCTTTGTTCTCCAGATGGTTACATCTCCGTGGAGGGGGTCCAGCTGGACATCCAGGAGATGATGGAGCTGGGAAAGAAGGCGGCCCAAGCTTCAGCCCGCGGACCAGTCAACGGAGAGACCAGCAGCACGGGAAGCAGGTATCCCAGCTGACTGAGCCTCTTTCTCATTGAAATTCTGTGTATAAATGGTGCTTAAACCCTGATAGTCTTAGCTTTGACATTGTTGCTCTGAAGGACTGTGCTTATCACATTTTCAGGTCCTCCAATCACTTTCCCCTGTCCAGTGGCAGCTGTGAGTCTTTCATACTTCGTATAGTGTTTATATATAATGTACCGCAGATGGCTTCATAAAGATGGCGCTGAGGATTCTGGGTATCTTCACACAAATGTGATTGGGTTCTCGCTCAGTTTCAGATGACAGTGAGGAGTGGACGAATGACGATGAGGAAGCCATGTCCCCCACAGTGTCCAAGTGAGTCTAAGTTATTAATGTTATTAATATATGCTAAGGGTCCGGAGCCTATCCCGGAAGCAATGGACACGAGGCACAGTATAAAATACTTGATTATAATAAACAACTTTGTTTCTAGTTTATATATGTACTATGCTGTACATTTTAGTCTTATCTAGGCTATACTATATAACCTAGGTGTGCAGTAGGCTATACCATATATCCTAGGTGTGCAGTAGGCTATACCATATATCCTAGGTGTGCAGTAGGCTATATCATAAATCCTAGGTGTATAGTAGGCTATACCATATAACCTAGGTGTGCAGTAGGCTATACCATATATCCTAGGTGTGCAATAGGCTATACCATATATCCTAGGTGTGCAGTAGGCTATACCATATATCCTAGGTGTGCAGTAGGCTATACCATTTAACCTAGGTGTGCAGTAGGCTATACCATATAACCTAGGTGTATAGTAGGCTATACCATATATCCTAGGTGTGCAGTAGGCTATACCATATAACCTAGGTGTATAGTAGGCTATACCATATATCCTAGGTGTGCAGTAGGCTATACCATTTAACCTAGGTGTGCAGTAGGCTATACCATATATCCTAGGTGTGCAGTAGGCTATACCATTTAACCTAGGTGTGCAGTAGGCTATACCATATAACCTAGGTGTATAGTAGGCTATACCATATATCCTAGGTGTGCAGTAGGCTATACCATATAACCTAGGTGTGCAGTAGGCTATACCATATAACCTAGGTGTATAGTAGGCTATACCATATATCCTAGGTGTATAGTAGGCTATACCTTATAACCTAGGTGTGTAGTAGGCTATACCATATAACCTAGGTTTATAGTAGGCTGTACCTTATAACCTAGGTGTGTAGTAGGCTATACCATCTAGGTTTGTGCAAGTACACTCCATGGTGTTCAACAGTGAAATCACCTAATGATGCATTTTTCATAACATATTTGGCACTTTATATATTTATTTCTATGTTAATTTATTTAAGACCAGGTCTGGGAGTTATTTACACATGGGCCTTCTTATTTTACAGGGAGCCTCAACCTTTCTCAGCACCTGAAATAAGTGAGTAAAATTATTAGCATAAATATTATGATTTATGATGGAGAAACAAATTATTCTGGTTATGCTTCATCGCTTGTTCATTTTTCAGTCATTCAATGGTTTTTGTGTTTTGGATTTGCTGTACAATAGGTCATCTCTGTCTAGAGTATCTTAGCTTGCAGTATTTTGTGACATTTGTAGTGCCCTGGACTGTAAAAGCAGATATATTTAGGAGACTTGGTCTTCTAAACGGTTGTCAGGGTCAGAGCTGAATAAGGGTGAATGAAACCAGCCGAGTATTAAATCTGGCCCATGATCTGCTCTCGACAGAGCAGCACTCCAGCCTCGTGGAGACCCAGCACGATGGCGGCATGGAGAATAACGTTACCCAGTAAGTTAATGCACCTTCCTGGCACCAAAGACTCCCCCAAAGGAAAATGGTGCGAGGCTTTCATGTCGAATTCAGCAAGTTGTGTGACTAATTTATGCCAATTATGACGCTATTCATGATGCGGCAGGGCCGGTGGGCAGTTCTGTATGTAGGAATGCGTAAGAGCGTAATTGCAGTGAATTCATTTTATTTCAGTGGGTAGAGTAATTTTTCATAATAGCATCGGAGTGGAGAAAAAGCCATGTCCTGAGAAATGAAACTCTCTCTGAGGCATCCTTCTCTCCCTCCTCTTCCTCCCTCGTCAAGCCTGGAAGCTCTTCAGAAGTTGGCCACATTCTTCCAGAACCAGAGGGTGACAGAAAGCCCCCCATCAGTGAGGTGAGCCTTTTAATGAAGATACCATGTGTGACTGTCTCCTTGGGCCATGTGCGTCTCGCTCACCCCTCTCTCTCTCTCTCTCTCTCTCTCTCTCTCCATGCAGAAGTGAACCAAGTAAGTGAGGCTGCTGTGTTTGACCTGGGGCAGTGTGGCTGGAAGGGTTTGGGTGGGTGTGACCTGGCAGCATACCGCTGTGCCGCCACCGGTTTCCGGTTCATCTGGGGCAGCCGGGGTGGGTCAGCATGGACCCCGATGGCAAAGAAGATTAGGTGCATAAATCAAATAAGCAGAACTTCAGGAAAAACAGTTTGTTCCATGCAGTGTGTGATGTGATGATTTTCTAATGATACATCTTGTTCAATTGAATGGTGGATTCAGTGATGACCAGGGCTGTAATTAAAAATCAGCCCTGGACTTTTGGAAGCCCACCACACATACACACACACACAACAAACGGATGAAAGGATAATAAGAAAAATTTGTCGAATAAAAAGAATGCTGGGAGAATGCTACAGTATGCTCAGTAACCCTGGTAAATACTACAGGAATACCCTCTGAAACAGTCATTTTCTTGTACTGATTTTTACCTGTAGGCATCACAAATGATGAAAAAGGACTGCCATCCCCGTGAGTAGTTCACGCTCGGTCGTGTGCACTTCATGCTACAGTCTCATTTCCTTGTCACTACTTAAACCATGTCACCATGTCACCATGGCTTTCTGTCATGCGGGTCTTTTTCTTTCATTTTCCCTAAAAGCCGTAACCAGGAAGAGGAAACGGCGACGGACATCATCCCCCCTCCTGATCTCTATGCCGACATCTTGGACTGATCCGCTCAGGTCTTTCTGGAATCTTTTTCTCTCAGGGGGCTGTTCACGAGCGAGCAGCCTGACGTATAGAGCATTCCTCATCTCCTCTGAACCACTCAACCCCATACGAGGGTGGAGCTGGAAATAATCCTGGAAGGCAGAACCAGGACCTGACAAACCTGCCCCTTCTGCCCCCAAGCTGTGCCAGGCCATAGTGGGGAAAAACACACACACACACCAACTTATAACCTGTGTGAACCATGTTTTGGGGCAGTACGTGTAATTCACAGAAAGTTTACAGGTGACTAAATCTACCCAATAGTGACAAAAACGTTAAGCCTAAAGCCAGACGGATGTGCAGGGCATCAAGGGGGGGTGATAAGTCTGTGCATTATGTACGTAAACATGGCTCACATTTCGGTGACTAAACCCAAGCTTTAGGGCAGAATTCCTTTTTTAACATTCCCGGGATGCCTTTACTCATTGGAATGCTTGCATGCTTTTTTTCTTCTTACAGTTTGTGTTGACAGACTGCTGTGAGTTCAAGATTGACAGATGGTTTCCACCAGGGGGCGCCGGTATAGAAGTTACAGGTGTCATCTGTTATGAGGAAATGCTCTCATCCCGTCAAGAGACATAAGTTACTCATGAAGTATAGAAGTACTGCTTTGTTTTCGAGCCATTTATGAATTTTAGCTTCCAAAAGGGAATAAATAACCAATGTAGGCTGTTTGGAGTCAGGACTGCATTCAGCCCCGGAAGGCAGGAGTTGTTGATTTTACTAGAATATGTGTGGGAAACAACCTGAAAACGGAATATTGTTCCACTATGGCAACAGGACACAGAAACCTAAAGACCCTTTAATATCTGTATATATGGTGATTCCATAACACGATAATTTTTATTAATTCTCTTTAAATATTCTGCTTTTATAATATATCTAACTGAGACATGGAAATAAGCTTTAAATAAGTATTAACAATGTTTTATATAAGTATTAGTACTGGGGATGAAACAGATATTAAATGAATGCCATAACCATGGTTCTCTGATTTATTAACAATAAACATTTTTGTTTTATAAACTGTTACAGTCAGGAAATGTATAAGCTAATGAACTGTAAGTGCATGATTTTTCAATGCCTTGTACATTATTTTCAAAAAGTACCTCTTAAGTATCTGATCATCAAAGAGGATGATGTAAGCTTCCATCATATCAGTTGTTACGGATAAAAACCGTGAATTCAGTGGAAAGTGTTTCCAGTTGTCGCCTTAGTTTTGGAAGGTTGTCCACGCAGTGGACAATGTTGCTCCCGCACGCTGTACAGTATTTTAGTGAGACTAAATGTATTGAGCATTGATTGATTGATAGTTTTGGCCACATGGTGGGAATCGCAGAGGACGTCGGCCTACCTCTATCACCTTCTCCCAGGTGGGAGTCGCAGGTTTCATAAGCTAGCGGTGAAAATCCAGTGCACGAGAGCGACGGGGGCAGGCGGCCGTGAGAAAGCAAAATCAGAATTCATGGAGCGATGGGGTCTGATGGACACTGACGGTCAAGGGGGCATCGGAATGTCTGGCTCAGCCGAAAAGAGAGAGAGCTGCAATATATATAGATCATTCTCCTTTTGGTCTATGGCTGCAATGCCTCTTTGCGAATGACACTTTATTCTTCTTGTGATGCACTGCAATCTTTGGTTTGGCATTTGCAAAGAAAAGAAAGCGTCCCAGTTCTGCATGCTGACACAAATGAATATTATTAGACTCTTTTCATATGAGGATTTCTTTTACTCACAGATGGGAAAGTTGACTTTCTTCTGATGGAAAAGGTGTGGGCTCCAGCACAGTGCTCTCTTATAAATCCTTTTTTCAGGATCTCACTGCCTTTTGACCGCCCCTGATAATGAAGTTGGTTGGGTCACGTTTGCTTCAGATGCTGTGGTCCCCTCTAAGGTCCCTGACCCCTTCCGCCACATTAATTTGAGTCATACGTCTTTGGCCACGGTGACTCAGCAATTTATGGGGTTAGCTGTAGACAATTAAAGCCTTTAAAATTAACAGGATGTTTTAGGATTTACGGGTAAATATTCGACCAGCCTCCAAACTCGTCAGGTGCCATGAATACGTAACACGAGGCACGTTCTTTTACAGAATAAAAGGTAAATTAAAATCAATACATTTATTATTGTGCTAAAACATATCAGCAGAGTGGAACTTCGCCTGGAAATGGTCAATCAGAATGCTCAGTGACCTCATGTTGAGATATTTTGCATATGAATTTGAGAATTAAATGAAAACTTTTTAATTTTGGTGACACTGGTGAGCATCGTTGCCTCACACTTACAGGGTTGTGGGTTTGAATCCCACCTCTAATAGCCTGATTGCATGTCTTTGGACTGCAGGAGGACAGAGGAAACCCATATGATACAGGGAGAATCTGCAGACTCCACTGACACAGATACAGGACAGGGATGGGATTTCGATGTTGAACATGAGACTGCAGGGTTAACCAGTGAGACTCCATGGCTCCATTTGTACCCAGGGCAACATGGCAATGTTCCATAACACCAGTTTGCCCAGGCCTCGGGTAAAATACTGCCATGATCAGATGTGGAAAGTTCAGGTCAAGAAAGTATGAATCCAAAACGGGCCTTTATTTCAACCAACAGCTGGGTACTCCGACTGTCGCTCTTTACACTCAACTTGTTGGTTGAGACAAAATCTTGGGCTGGTTTTGCACTCTCTGCATCTGAACCTCTGCTTATGTAACATTCAGTACTGTGTATAGACACATTCACACAAATATATATATAATTAATAGCATTTAATTTTGCACCAAAACAGCATTTGGCTTAATTCATAATGTCACAAAAATATAACAACGAATATTGAATAAAGTGCAAATCAGAACAGCAACACCATGCAGTGCAGTCCACATAAAATCCATCCATCTTCCAACCCTTCATACCAGATTGGGGGGGGGGGGGGGGGGCTGGGATGCCGGACAAGGCTCACACAATGAGCTGCTTAGAGATGCCAGTTAACCAAACAGCGAGAGGACAGTCTGACAACACAATACAAGCTACACACTTGGAGAGGAGGCGGGATCTGAACCCATAACCAGGGGTGTGAGATGACACTGCTACTGACAGGACCATTCAGAACAAGCAAAACCAAAATCCCAGAGGAACACTGACTAACACATCAGACATGTGACCAGTCAGAGGTGCATCTCCCAATAATGATCGATCTTAGTAAATAACACACAAGCTAACAACGTAGGTAAAGAAGGGAGTTTTGCGAATGTTTCCCAAAAGCTTTAACCAATGAACTTATAGTTCTTAGCTGGCTCCTCTCCAGCAAACACATGAGAAAACACATTTTAATAATTTAATAATTACTGCGATGTTGTGCAGCACAGCAGCATTCGGGGAAAAATCTTAGACCCTCGAGAACTTGTGAAGGCGTTAGAATCGTGTTGTTGCATGCATGGTGCAATAGTAACCTGGTCACTGCATGCACAGATTTGGCCACACGCATCAACAGTGGTCTGCAGGAATCCAGTGGTATAGAAGCAGAGAACAGAGTCATCAGAAGCTGCACGCTGGGAGGAACGACGACATTTTGGCGTCTTCCTCTTTTCAATTCATCTTGCTGCAGACCATGAAGACTCACTATTTCATCCCAGGACAGTCTGCTTTTCCTCTATGAGTTGTTTATTACTGAGATGATCAAAGGGGGTCCATGCCCATTCACAAAACAGCATTCAGACAGTTTACAAAATTCTGTGGACAGCAGCCATTGTCGTTGCGTATAGTAAGTGGCGATTCAGCTTCTCAATTTAAAGGATGTGACTGAATACACAGCAAGTTTGACAGGTTAGCTCATGATGTACCAGGATCGTGCAAAATGTATAATTTATTAATTCTGTCCCATTCCATTCACGAATCAGAATTTGAACTGGCTACAACCTCTGGGATGCTGAATTGTAAAGTGAATTAGAATGTGTGAATGATTCCACACCCCCCCACCCTCACACACACACCCTCGTTTCCCTCCTTCCGTCTGGCCAAAGGTTCCGCAACATACCAACCTCTACTTCTTCCCTCAGGCTGTCAGACTCTTGAATCAAAACTGAATTACAAATAATTTCACATACAGTTTAATGTATTCGCACATTTATTTATCATTTATTGCCATCTTTTTGCTGCTAAAATACAGTACAAGTCATAAATACTGTTTCTGCAATAAATAATTGATTCAAGCATTCATCTCAGACCATCACGGCTACTACTGTCGACTGCACTGTGCACTTGTCCTGTATATTGCAGTTGTAGTGCTGTGTTTCTGTCCATTTTTGTGCACCTTGGCCCTGAAAAAACAATGTTTCGTTTCACTATATACTGTGTATATGGCTAAAATGACAAATAAACCTACCTGACTTGAATTGACTTAATGACAGGAAGAAAAATTTCATTCATTTCACTTCAAAGAAATTCAATGAAATCACATATGACTTAATATTGCAAAATGAAAATAATTATATACTAGATTTACTTCCTAGAGGGTAGATGTACTGTATATACTAAGTTTATATAGGCATCAGTGGGTAACTTGTTTAATTATGTATAACTTCTTAAATTATATATAACTTTTAGCCTATTGAATTGTAATATACTTTTGGTTTATGCTGGTTTACCAAGTAATTTTCCATGGGCAAATATTTTTTGTTTTTTCAGATTTAACCATTCATGCATGGCAGAACTTTAGTAGCTTTTCATGTGAGTAGCTGTCTGTTGTCAGATGGAGGACACTTGTATTACCGTATGAAGTGCTCTTTCATGATGGTACACGAAATTACTTAAATAAGCTCTTCTAATGTTGCATTCCTTCATACCGAATACCATTTTTACTGCAACGATACATTATATGCTGTGCATTTTAACATGCTTGTGTAACTCGCATTGAAATATTGTTAAAAGCTGCATACGCATAATTTATATGAATTTATGTGCATTCAATTCCCTTAATTCTGCTTCCTTCAATTCAAATTGCAATTCTGCATCCAGTTTCCCACTGCAGAAATTCATGAATTAAAATTTCAGGGGTTATTCTCAATTTAGTTCTGAATGATGCACAACCCTGGTACAGACCGGTGTTACATGCAGCTGTAACAACTTCAAAGAGCCTTTTCTGCTATATTTTATAACCTACATTACAATTTTATATTGCAACCTTGACCAAATATTATTATTACTACGTTGTCCAAAAAAGATCACCAGTGTGTATTTTTCCTTGATCTATTTACGGCGACCTTTATCTCTCTGACAGAATAGCAGGAAAAAACTAAAATGAAGTACGACTTCATTAAAATAAGTCGGTCAGTTCACTAGTTAAATTTACAAATGAGTTTTATGAACTACTTTAGTTGTTACAAAGGGTTTTGAGAAACACTCGCTGATCAACTAAATATTTTTGGTACAATAAAGTACTTAATGTCACAAAACTTTTGGGAACTGCACTCCAGCACCTTTTATCGTGAACTCACTGCAGATTGTACAGCTGAATTCCACACAGCAGATCCAATAGAAACATGTTTTCTGGACACAAGTGTCTTCACCGTGCGACTTTAAAGTACGCATTCCTCAGACCCAAACACACGGTTTATGAATAAGGGACCCACAACCTCCTATTCACAAATACAGAGTTAGATAACAGAATGTCAAGTAAGGATCCACAGAATACCTAGAAATAGTTTTCAGGAAGTGAATTAGCAGAAAACACTCTATATCGTTCACAAACATACAGCTCAGTTATTTCGTTCATTTTTTTTGTATATATCATTTGTGTTATTTTTCCTTTTAATACCTAAAGTGAATGTAACCTGTAATCATGTTATTGTATTGTAATTAAGTGTAATTGCATTTTTTCAGCAGCAGGTGGCACAATTCATTCCGACGCACTGCAGTAAGATCTCACATTCGGTTTTGTGCATGCCGAGGTTGCATTATTTTTATTTTATTTTTTTTTTTACAGTTTACCACGACACACAAAGCCCATTCACACACTCCCATGAGACACGATAAGCAAGTCAAGTCACAGAGTACGTCACGGGTCCTGCATGAGGAGCGGGGGAAAACCAAACGGCAAGACGACGCAGCGGGAGCGTTTAGCGTAGACGTGGAGAACAAGGTGTAAGAAGACCGCAAGACAGAGCCCCGAGAATGCACGGCCCGTCCGAAACTCACAGTCAGCCAGGATGAAAATCCACCACTGCATACACAAGAAACACATGAAGTGGTACCAGAGAAACACACAGAGCTCAAGCAGGGACAACCGGTCTGTCTATGTCCTGCAAGCAGCCATTAAAGGAGACGGCAGGCACTGACGCACGGATGAGTGATCGCCTGTCCCGCTCTTTTTTTTTTTGCAGCTGGGATCTCCTGACTGCCTCTTCGATACAGCCAGTGATGCCTCCAAGGCTTTTTCCCCCAAAGATGTAAGGAAGAGAAAATTAACCTTTCACTGGCCACAGAGCTGCTCCGTTCCTCATTTCTACGGTTTGGTTATAGCACCAGCAACCACGTTGGCACCGAAACTCCACTGCTGCGTGGCCGCCGCCCATCCGGCATCTCAGCCTGATTCACAGTAACTTCCGAAGAGTGAGGTCGTGTGAAATATTGCACTAATACACAGTTCTAACATAAAATACTTCCCACCGCAGTAGTTCAATAAAAAAATAATAAAAAAAACATGTGTTAAGGCAACAGCGAAGATGTTTCTGTGGTCTTACATAAAGGTGATGCGTTACCTCAGCTGTTTCCAATGCTACTTGCTAACACCGCAAACCACAACACCAACCGGATGTTGGCAGCGATTCCCAATTTTAGCAAATACACCATACAGTTTAAATATTATTTACAGACTAACAACAACCTTTTCACAGCACCTGTCTCCAGCGAAATCCTTGAAATGACGATATATACTTATTTGTACCTCCTTCCTTGTAATGTACTGATATACAGAATGTGCACTTTGTGCTGCTTTGAAACATGCTGCTTATCCGGCTTTACAGACACTTCTGTGGTCTTTACATTGGCAGGAGTCTATCTCAGCCTGTACGGGGACAGTCTAGCAGCGGTGGGCCGAATGCACCGCCTCCCATCCCAAAGCTCATTTCAGCTCTGCACCCCCCTCCCCCCCCCCCACCACGGCTTGGAGGGTGGGAGTGGCCATTCTCCGGGGATTTTTCCGCTCCTCACCTTAAATGAGACTGGTTATAGGAGATTAGCTGCTCATCTGCTCCAGCCGATGCTGCAGAATGTTATCAGCCCGAGCTGGTCGCACTTCTGCAGAGCTTTTGCAGATTACGCCTTACGTCCAGCGCTTTACTACTCTGCCGCAGAACCACCTCAGCTGACATGGAGCATCGGGATCACTGCAGGGCGCATCCACGGCACCTGTCCGCATGCTTTGCGCGAAGCTTCTTTAGATGCTGTCACTGCATCCGGAAACGAGCCAACCGGTTAAATGACAGATTTGTGAACGGGGACGTCTGACAAAATGTGATTCTGACCATGCAACCGGACCGGACCGATTCATCAAGGTAGGAGTCGTTCACCAGGTCCCAGTCGCACTGTTCTGGTTTAACTGCTGCTGATAATGGCAAGCTGTGGGAGCTGGGGTGCATCATGGGAAATGGGCGCGCCGGCGGTGCTCAGCCAACCTGTGTTGGCTGACTGGGCTTCCCTACTGACCATATAGGGCAAGGCGCTATAAATACAGATTACTGCACCACACAAGATATGGGCCTGAAAGTATACTTACATAAAGCACTTATAAAACATGTTAAAAGTAAAAAAAAAACTTTTTTCCTTGTGTATATTTCATTTCTGGTGAGAAATCTAAATAGTGATGTTAGGAGGGTATGGTAAGTTATATAAATATACATACATACATACATACACATACACACACACACACACACACACACACACACACACACACACACACATTTATATATGTGAAACAAGAAATACTAAATGAATAGAATTGCAACCTCACTGGGTAATATGCCAATGTATTGCTATATATGGCATTCAGTGAACACGAAAGGGGTGGGGGGTGCGGCTGATTGGTTTACCACAGATACTACTCCAGGAATAGCCCCCTAGTGCCAGGCGGTCTCCAGCCAGTCAGGACGCTCAGCGTGCCAGTGTGGTGATGAGACTGGCACACATCTCAAAGAAGTCCATGGTGTGGCTGCCCTGGCGTGGGGCAAGCAGTGGCACGCAGCCCGTGAAGGAGCCTGGCAGTGAGCTGCTGAGCAGGGGCACCTCCACAGCAGGAGAGGCCGAGTCGATACTGAGCCGTGGCCGGTGGAGTCCTGCAGCTGAGCCGGAGCGCTGCGGAGTGGAGGAGCCCGACTTCTGCTCTGTGACATCATCTGCGGGAATCGAGGGACATCTGTATTGCGGCGATGTGACCACTAGCATTAAAGAAGCACATGAGAGCAGCACAACAGCCAGTACAAGTCAGGCTGGAGAGACTAAGATGTCCGGCACTAAGGGCGTTTAGTTCTTGTGAGTCAAGAAGAGGTGGGGACAGGGGGAGGGTCCGGCTTTAGGGGACAGGGGGAGGGTCCGGCTTTAGGGGACACGGTGATGGTCCGGCTTTCGGGGACAGGGGGAGGGTCTGGCTTTCGGGGACAGGGGGAGGGTCTGGCTTTAGGGGACAGGGGGAGGGTCTGGCTGTATGGGACACAGAGAAGGGTCCGGCTTTAGGGGACACAGAGAAGGGTCCGGTTTTACACAAAGAACACAAAGTAGGCTTATTCAGCATGACTCACCATCAATGCTCTTAAAGTCCAGCAGATAGCTGCGATTGTCCACTTGGTAGAGCTGTAAACTCATCTTCACCAGGTTCCCTGTGACCGGGTTCTTCCGTCGCACTCGCAGGTGATAGGGATTGACTACCTGTCCATCAAAGCAGTCCATGACAGACCCTGTCAGACCTTTACCCTGAGCAATTCTATTTTGTTATTTCTGCACCTAACTGTAAGTAATCCACATACGAATGCACACGTTTTTACTACCGTCTGTTTTCTGCTGTAAAAGGACATTTCATGCTACCAAAATGATGGGATATAAAACACATTAAACTATTCATTCCTCTTCTTATTGTGTACATGCCTACTTCCTAAGATCCTGAAGCTCTCTGGCCATTGCGTAAGTGACTTTCAGTTGTACGTTAGTAGACAGGGGTGAAATGGACCATTGTGCACCGACTCATTCAGTGACTCCTCACTGTGGCTCTGGGATGAGCAGGTTGTACCTTCCAGTCGTACTCGAGCTGCTTCATGGCCCGGTACACCTCCGCCATGATGTCATAGGGTTTGCTCTGGCTGCGGATGCCCAGGTGCCACTTGGCCTTCTTCACGGCCAGCGGCTTGGGCCTCGTGGTGTTCAGAGCGTCCAGAGGGCAGCGGGCCTTGGGACTGTCTGCCAGCAGTGGCGGCATGCGCTCAGGATGGGGCTTGACCCCTGGGGGCAGGGGCATGCCTTCCTCCATGAAAGAGCCGGTCGGTGGGCTGGAGGCCAGGTAGAACTCACTGGCCTGGTTCATGATGCGGCGGTTGTCGATGATCAGGTGGTACGCCACGGCCAGCTGGTCCTGTGGGTCGCCGCTGTACAGGCTACTCATAACCTCGGACTCTGTGCTCTCAAACTTCTCGCAGACCTCCCGCACCGCCTCCTCGTCGATCACATTGGCATCGTAAGAAGGGTCCTCGGGGAACAGGTAGCCAGGCAGATCCTGCTTGAACCACTCGTGCTCTCTGGAAATCGTTAACCAAGCCAAAACGTTACACTGGCTAATAACACTGTCGAGCATCTGTGTGGAAAATGTGAGATCTGAAAGTCCAGGATGTTCAAGCAAAAAAAGGTTATATAAAATGCAGTGGGTTGTACCAGTTAAGCACAAGTTTGGTTGTAGTATACAGTGGATGTAAACAGCACCTACGTTTGAGTTTACACCACACGAGGAATTTCAAAGTAACATTAAGTTAAAACATAAATTATACACATCCTCATCATTAGATATAAAGTTGTTAAAAGTGGTAAAAATGGCAACATTACACCGCTAACAGAAATCATTTCAATAAATTGTCACATTATTCACTGATTAAACAAGGTCACAGGCTTGCTATGTCAACCCACAGTCTAGTCAGTTAACATCATTGGCAAGCTAGAAAAGTGCATTGCCCTGCCTTATGGTCCGAGTGAAGCCTATTTGTATTCCCAGAGCTCCAGCATCTCATGCAGCAGAACAGATGCCAAGCACCTACAATAAATGTCTATTAATAAATGTCTAGTAAACTTTATTACTACAAAATTACTACTAATTTGCTAAACAAACTAGCAGTGCAACGGACCGTAATTGATCCATGACCCATACGGATCCCCCTCAGCAGTTCGTAATTGCAAAATTCAACCACGATAGTGTGAAATACAGTTTAACTGCAGCTGTTGCTTTGAAGTTGAAGTCCCCCCCCCCCCCTCCCCGCCCCCCCTATGTATAGCACATGGGAGAAGTTTAGATTTTTGGTGGGAACGCAATAAAAAAATGCATGGATTCAATAGCATTGACTACGGCATTTTCAGTGAAATCTGCTTCCCTTTTTCTCCTGAAAAAATGCTGTTTGTGTGTCTAATTACAACTTTTTTGTTTTCCCAAAATAACTTTTATTTCGTGATGTAGAGAAATCAACTTTGGCTCTGATGAGAGTATGAGGAAAAAAATAAGTGAATAAGACAAAAACAATATTGCTGGATGTCTTCTGTACGATGTAGAGTTGCAGTGAAAAGATGCAGTGATAAAGCAGTTGTGAATTCACTTGAATGGGGCATGTTAAAAGTTCCTTGCTTTGCGTTTTCCTTAAGTTCTCCAAGTAATAAATAGAAAACAAAGTTTAAATTTGTTGAAAAAAAAATAACGTGATGCAAGTCCAAACCATGAGTTTTGTGCTCTCCAAAAGCACAACTAACAAGTTACCTAGTGAAGATGTCTTACATCACTGATGGTGGAACATTACAGGCTTCCAGTATATTTGTGGGTGAAATACTTTTCACAAATACAGAGAAAATAAATCAGTAGCTATACGCAACTCAAACTCAACAACCATGTGGAACAGCGAGCTGGCTCTGGCAATATCAGACAGTGATACTGATTGGTCGTCCATGGTTGAAACATCACTGTGCAATAGTATTTTTTTTTTTTTTAGTAGCTACTAACTACATTGTAACTTAAATAGCAGCAATGCAACTCACAAAATGCGGGGTTAATTTGAAACTAACTATTGTCAACGTACACTTTGCACCCAACCTGACAATGGAATGTATGCTTAGTTGGTGCAACCCACTGCAGGGTAGCTATGGAAATTAATAGCGAAAACAATAAATAAGAGTTTTCTATTCCCTTTAATCCTATATTTGCTCAGTTTAAGAGCACTGAACCTTAATGCAATATGGTAGCCCCCAGCACTTTCCGTAGAGTTTTCCTTGTGTTCCCGTGCCCCTCGGGAGCCCAGTGAAAATGCAAACCTGATGTCTTTTATAGTGGCTCTCTTCAGAGGATCCACCTGCAGCATCAGCATCAGCAGGCTGGCCACAGAGCGGTTGAGGTACTCGGGCATGTAGAAAACCCCTCCTCGAATCTTCTTAAACAAGGTTGGCACGTGCTCGTCGTCAAAGGGCAGGGTCCCACATAACAGGGCGTACAGGATCACCCCGCAGCTCCAGATATCCACCTCGGGACCTGCATACAGCCTAGGAACAGCACCACGTCACCTTCACCTACAAACATCATCCAGCAAACACTGACCACACTGCTTCCGGCTCTGCCTATGTCATCTAAAATGCGTTTACATTGCACATCCCTCAGCATATTAGGACATCTGTGCTGGAAAGTGCCCAGATTTATATATTAAATTAAAGCGAAATAGTTACCTCGTTTACCATTACAAAAGAAGAGAGTTCAGGTTTCACACAAGGTCCGGTTAGTGTTCACATAACATCTATATCTGGAAGGTATATAATACAGTACAACAATAGCAGAAACGCAAAAATATGCCAACAGGCGTAGGACCCATACAAGGGGAGGGGTGGGGGGATAAGAGAGGCATTACTCGCACCTGCCAGAGATGACCTCAGGAGCTGCATAGTTGGGGGATCCACAGCTCGTCCTGAGGAACTCTCCATCAGACATCATATTTGAGAGCCCTGAAAGAAGAATGTAGCACATCTCCATACTCTTCCGTACAGTGTGCAGGGGTAATGGTATGCAAGACATTAAGAACCGAGGTGTTAAAATACAGTGCATGCAGTTATATGGACCCTTGGTAGATTTCTTACTATGACACATACACAGTAGGAAGCACCATCACTTCACATCTCCGGATCGGATCAGGTCAGGGAGCATGCACTGGTGCAGCACGCTGGCGCCCCCGCTACACGATGAAACACCTCAGGATCCCAGCTGCCGACCCTCCAGGCCGACACGCGGTCCAGTCCCACCCTCCGGAAGTCATCATCTATCTGCCACAGGTAGGGGTTACGCTAATGTCCCTTCGGCCTGGTCCAGCCACTTCGGACCTCAGTATTGAGGATCCTGAGAGCCGTATCAACCACAGGGAAACGTGCCACATGGCCGCTAAGCCATAACTGAGGCTCCCTCACAATGCAGGTAATGTGCCTTATTTGGGACCCCCTGAGCAACCGGTCATTCGACACAAAGTCAAACCAGCGGTACCCAAGGATTCTCCGAAGAGGCACAGTATCAAAGGAGTCCAGTCTTCGTCTCAGGTCACTGGATAGTGTCCATGTCTCGTAACCATACGGCAGGATAAGGAGCACCAGGACTCTAAAGACTTGGACTTTCGTCCTCTTACAAAGAAATGGGGGGGCCTCCACACATCCCTTTCCAGTGACCTCATGCCCCCCATACTTTCCCAATCCATATACTGACCTCATAGGAAAAGTCACCAGAGACACGAATGTCACTGCCGAAGTAAGCGAACCTCTCGGCAAGGTCGACATACTCTCCGACTGACTCTGTGAAGATCACAGCATCGTTGGCAAAGTCAAGATCGGTGAATGTTTCCTCACCAACAGATGCCCCACGGCCACTGGGCCCCACGACCCTGCCGAACACCTAGTCCATTTAAGCGTTGAACGGATTAGGAGCAAGAACACGCCCCTGACAAATCCCAGAATCCACAGGGAAGAAGGCAGGCCTCCACTCAGCATAGCACTCGCAGTACCAATGTACAGGCTGGCCATGACATCAAGCAACTTCGGGGGGATCCTATGGAGTCTCAGACTCATCATACAGGGCAGCTCGTTCAACCGAGTCAAATGCTGTACAAAAATCAACAAAGGCTGCAAAGAAACCTTGTCAACATGCGCATTTGCCCTCAGTGAGAACCTACAGTGCCAGGATGAGGTCGATGCTAGACTTCTTAGGCATAAAACCAGATTCTCTGATCACTAGTAGGTAAGCGAGTTGAGGATGACCCTGGCGTGGATCATACACGGCACTGAGACCATTGATATCCCCCTGTAGCTGCCGTCCAGGATATTACCATCCTGTCCAGGGTGTCCCCTGCCTCATGTCCTATGATGGACTGGCATCCTGTCCAGGGTGTCCCCTGCCTCATGTCCTATGATGGACTGGCATCCTGTCCAGGGTGTCCCCTGCCTCATGTCCTATGATGGACTGGCATCGTGTCCAGGGTGTCCCCTGCCTCATGTCCTATGATGGACTGGCATCCTGTCCAGGGTGTCCCCTGCCTCATGTCCTATGATGGACTGGCATCCTGTCCAGGGTGTCCCCTGCCTCATGTCCTATGATGGACTGGCATCTTGTCCAGGGTGTCCCCTGCCTCATGTCCTATGATGGACTGGCATCGTGTCCAGGGTGTCCCCTGCCTCATGTCCTATGATGGACTGGCATCCTGTCCAGGGTGTCCCCTGCCTCATGTCCTATGATGGACTGGCATCCTGTCCAGGGTGTCCCCTGCCTCATGTCCTATGATGGACTGGCATCCTGTCCAGGGTGTCCCCTGCCTCATGTCCTATGATGGACTGGCATCCTGTCCAGGGTGTCCCCTCCCATGTGCCCTGTGATGGACTGTGACTGGCTTCATGTGACCAGGCAAGTGTTTGGAATATGGACTGATGGAAAAATAATGAAATGCAGGCTATCAGTTTTTATGATTACGCACATTAAAATAAAAAATGCTTACCAATAACTATTTACTTTCTCTTTATATTCCTGTAACCAAAGACTTGGTAAATTGGCTTTATTGATACAATTAAATAAACTCATCAGGATGTCATGATTAATGCACACTGGAAACTCACTCTCTCTGTTACGTCCAATAAGCTGGCCTTTCTAACCTTTAGTACCACCTGCGTTGAAGATCAATTCAAACAGCTGATCTGACTCATAATCCCCTCAACACTAGACGCCAAATTCAGCCCACATGTCTTGCACGATCCAGAAATGGCCTGGGGTGACAGCCTATTAAATGGCAGCCAGTGGCCCCCCCCAAGCCTATCGAGTTGCGGCTACCCGCCACCTTACCCCCACCAGCACCAAACAAAAAAGAAGCTGATGTACCCAGCAACCCAGCAGTTGGCCTTGCCCCTCAGCTACGTGCGGCGGCCTACCAAAGTCAGCGATCTTGGCATTCATGCTGCCGTCCAGCAGCACGTTCTCGGGTTTCAGGTCACGGTGGACGACCATGTGCCGGTGGCAGTAATCCACAGCGGAGATGATCTGCTGGAAGAGACGCCTTGCCTCGGGGTCCTCCACCTGCAACAAGCAGCACAGCTGTGACCATGGCCGTCCGCATGCTGCCGGAACACGGCGGACCACAGGACATTCAGTGAGGTGTCTGGTTACATCCCCAAAACCCTGTAATAATTTATTGGCCGAAGTCAGGGAGGTTTGGTCACGTATTGCTCATGAAGTCCAGCCCTCACTCACTTTTTCGGATCATGTTTCCCAAGTGCCAGTGCCGATATGGCCAAACACGTCGACGTTCACCGGTACAGTGTTAAACTAATCTACCATCTACAGTCTCTAACATAAGCTAGAAGATTCCCTGATCTAGCGACAGCTGGGAAACACGCTTACCTTTCCATGCTTACAGATATAGTCAAAGAGCTCTCCTCCTGAAACATACTCCATCACCATGAAGAAGTCTGTAGGCGTGCTGATCACCTGGTACCTGAAACAAAAAGGCCGTCCGTGTTAGTCACATGACCACGTCAAAAACAATTACAAACTACTGAACAAATATTAAAAATGGTAACAAAAACAATGGGCGAATTACAGTTCTAATTAGTTTGTAATGCGCTACTTAACTTTCATACATTGGCCATCATTTAATCAAAAATGACATTAAAAAGCAGTGATCATTACTACATACAATAATGGTGGTTTTAGTGAATTTTAAAACATAAAAAAGAAAATCATTATAATATTCTTAATGGGGTGGGGGAGGGGCAGCCCCGGAAATTATACACTCAGAAAACACCTCCGATGAATGATGAAAACCAAGGGAGACTTTATGCTTGTCCAGCAGAGCAGACAGAAGCCACTGCATGTCAGACTGATGGTGTGGCGTGTTTAGAGAGTATTTACTAAGCATGTATTGAAATCTTGAGAAAAGATACAGTTTTATCATCGTAATTACTAATTATTCTTAATATAGAACCCCCCCCCCCCCAGCAATTAATATGCCAGTTCCTCTTATCAATGGCCAGTACAAGTAATACATATAATATACCAGTCCTTCACGGAGATGACGGATAAACAAATGAAGTACCACTGTAGTATGTACAGCAATCCACCTGAGATGCCTATACCAGGCACTGCAGCTCTAAGCATGCTTACATTAACATTGCAGTTGAATATCTTTGCAGTTTGCCTGATCATCATGGAACCAAAGCAGTACACAGGAGTAACACTGTACGACAAATATCCCTGTGTAAACTGGCTTTGCTTAGAACAGTAATTAGGCTCATATCCTATATTAACGTGTCTGGGAAGTGATTGTAGGACAGCTTACCTACAGCCTCTGTCATATACCTACTGTACATACTGAATTTTGTTAGACGGCTCTTGCTGGCAGGACAGCATCACCTCAGCCCTGCATTGCATCCCATAACCATTTTTCTACACGTAGCTGCTCGTCAATAACATTTTCTCTACATTCAATACAAGCTGAAGTCAATATTTACCTCCATAACGTTTCCGCATTTGATGGTCAGCACGATGTTTTGGCTACAACCAAGGCAGACGGCTTGAAAGAAACGTGGTGAAAGACCTTCAGACGTGTTTAGAGAAGCGGAGGAAGAGTTTAACCATGGTTTGCACCACGGTCTCGAGAACAGTACATCCCATTTCCCTTAATCTTCCTCAGTCACGGTGACAAATGAGATATCGGGGAGAACAGCTTGCCAACAGCGCTGCAGAGAAACGCAAACCTCACAGATTTGCCACGATTGCAGTGGATATTTTGTTAAATTGAACAGAAGATGTCTGGGCTGCTACTACAAGAGATAAATAGCTTATTTCAGAGTCTGCCCTGACAACGTCGGTGGGGTGCCGAGATCTCTGGTGCTTCATACTGACCAGTGCAGCTCTAGTCCTAAAAATAACAGCACAGCGTTAACCTCTAAGGGGGCAGCCATCGCTGCGGCTATCTTACCTGAACTTATTTTTAGGCTCTTAGGCAGGATGCAGGCAGACTTTCCGATATAAAATAATCTCCATAACAGCCAAAAGAGCACCCATGTGGACTTTGACTGGAACCTTCCTGCGGACACTAATATACTTATAATTGTAAAATGCTACGTATGTTTTTGGTTAACTCCTGTTTGGACATGAAATACACTTCTCTGTAGTCCAATTATTCGCTTGTATATTTACTATTTACTTGCAGGTGCTTGTATTGATTGTTCTGTGGGTGTACACTATTCTGTGCTACTAAATCTTAAAATCTTGCCACAGGTTTTACATATTTTATTGTATAAATCTTTCCCACTGAGTGGAACCTCATAGAGAAACAGACGACAGTCAGTAACACTGGCAGTGCTATTAATTCACTCCATATTGTAACATCAAATGTAATTAGCAGCAGGATCCAGGGTGGGCTGCACAGTCCACAAACCCGCCAGTGCAGGCGCACAGCTGGCTAAACACTTGTGTCTCCGAGTGACTGATATAATATCCCTACTTCCTCCTTCCTCTGGGCATAACTGCGCTCCAGATGTTTCCACTGGGCTCCCAGTAAAGGGACGACATCGCGGCACACTCACAGCTTGATGATGTGTGGGTGCCGGAACAGCTTGAGGTTCTGAATCTCCCGCTTGATCTTTCCGACCACATCGAGGCTGCGGATCTTCTGCCGGTTGAGGATTTTCACTGCGACCTTGTGTCCCGTGAGCTGATGCTCGCCGACTGATGGGACACACACAGACTCTTAGGCATGTTGCAGGAAATTGACACACACAGAGCTAGCAAGCTAACAGTGGCTTAATTCTTCTTATATGTATAACATTGTTTATTTACTTTTGTGTCAGTGTGCAGGCAATATTATGAAATGACAGCTAACTTACTAAGATATCCTCTCATTAAAACGAGGAAGAGAATTTAACCCTCTGGAGTCGATGGCATCCTCGATTCGTGTTACTTTTTGTTAAAAATATGGGAAAGAAAAATACAGTTGGTTTACACAACCTTACGTCGGTCAGGCGATGTTAAAAATATGTTAAAAATTATATATCGTGATGTACAGAATCAGATAAAAACTTACAAATGTAAAAAATATATTTCTTTTTTTACCTGGTGTTTGGTACCGAATTTTTAGGGGGCTTTTCGTGTTAAGTCGTGCCTTTTTGAACCGATAACTGACGCAGGGTGAGGTATTTCTGTACTCTGACTGCTGTATATTTCAAATGCCAACGTGCGTTGTGTGTCAGACTAAGGGGTTTTCCGTCAGCTCCTGTTAGGGATGCTGGCCAGCGGAGGAGATTAACTGCTAGTGCAGCATGCAAACAAGAGCAGCGGCCCACAACTCCGCTGAACCCCCCCGGGCTGTGGGATTCGCCCTGAACACCTGCCTCCACCCCTCCCCTCATGACGACCCCGTTAATGAAGGGGATACTTCAGCATGTTTGTCCTGCTTCAGCCTCCTGCGCACTCTGTCTCGTTTCCTGCTCTCTACAGCCGGAGACACTGCGTCCCCTTGCCTCTTTTACATACGCCGGCTGGGCGATTTCGGCACCAATCCCCACCGCTGCATTTACGCACAGTCCAGACAGTGAAATCATTACAAATAGTAACGTGAAAAGGACAAGCGTTTGCTACTGTATAAGAGAGTGCCGTACTGTCATACGAGGAAAGGTTACTTGAGCTAAATCTGTTCAGTCTCAAGCAAAGGAGACTGAGGGGGGACATGATCCAGGTATATAAGATTCTAACAGGTTTGGATGCTGTTCAACCAAATAGTTACTTCAGCATTAGTTTAAATACACGAACTCGTGGCCATAGGTGGAAATTAGCGGGAGAACATTTCAAGCTGGATTTAAGGAAGCACTTCTTTACACAGCCGAATGGCCTCCTCTCGTTTGTATAGTTCTTATGTTCTTATTTCTTTGTTACGTTGATAATGCTTGAGCGAGCACCAGTTTCTCAGAAACAACCATTCTCTGCTTTCCATTTCTGTCATGCATTTTATTCTTGCTCACAGGATTTCTTAACGCACACTAGGTAATTCATTCGTATCTTGGAGTCAGCGAAGGCCACTGCCCAGCACCGTAAAAATAAATTTCGTGGGATGTCCAGTAATCCTACTGATAGGTCCCCCTTGGGAGGAGGGGGGCGGATGTCCTACTCTGAATATTGATGATAAAAATCTGCCTACTCGATAAGGGTAAGGGGGAAGGCACAAGTCTACCAATTGAGTACATAAGCCATTAAGAACTACTAAATCGACCTCCTGAGGCAGCTGGGCAGTGGATCTGTGATTTAAAACTTAGCAAATAACTTGTCATCGCACCTGAGAGTCAGCAAATTAATCTGAGCAAAACAACACATCTCAATGGGAAGATAATAGAATGACGTTCTGGGAAAACCGGATATTCCAGAATCGTATCCCAGATCTAGACTGCTAGTGGTCTGTTGCTGACATAGCATAAATAAGTCATTGGTCGGTAATTGATGTTTACAGCAAACTCATGACAGAACGCCTCTGTTTTTACGTACTCTAAACAGTACAGGATGTAACAGACAGACGGCAGCAAAGGTGGCGTTTTTTTGGAACAGTGACCTCAACATGAAAACCTGTCACAGGATGTAACAGACAGACGGCAGCAAAGGTGGCGTTTTTTTGGAACAGTGACCTCAACATGAAAACCTGTCACAGTCCACAGACAACAGTCGTGCAAACAGATCCTAATATCAGAACAACCTGGGATTTTAACAGCTAGGAACGTACACTGAACTGAAATCACTAGAGTCTCCATGGGGAAAAAAAAAAGTTTATAGCTTAAGTAGTAAGATTTTTTTTGAAAGATTTTAAATATTTGCTAACTTGCGAATTAAATCGATTAATACTGCAGCACCGGTGGGCCACTTTCCCAGCATGCCGTGCGTGAAACTGTAAACAGCCCTTGTTGTGTTGGTGGTGGTGGTTGCGTTTACCTGTTGTCGCACGCGATTGCCCGTGCCTTGTGTGTACCCTGTCCGATCCTGGTGTATATTCAGTTCGTGTAAATCTCCCATCGTGTGCTCAGCCTCTGACAACCTTGTGCTTCCAGTGTTTAATTGCATTCGTTGGGTGCCTGACATAGTCCTTCTCAGGACCACCAATAAAGAGCGTGTTCTCCCCAGCAGACGACTCTCCGTGTCTCTCTCTGCTTCTGCAATGCCTGGTTCTGCCCGACGCCGCGATATGTGGGTATTAGGAATGTTGTGATATAACAGCCGTACTTCAAATTAGACTGAAATTTCATTGTGAGGGCCTCATGACGCACTGCACACGGCACTGAAGCCGGATAACGATCCCTAAAGAAATAGTGCCTAGACATGAAGAAGGTGAAAACCAGCATGGCTCCACCCAAAAACAAGCTAATAAACCACAAGCACATCACTTTTGCTCAAATATGAAGTCCAACAGAACGTTATCCAGACCAGGGGAAAAATGTAAACGTACTTCAACCACGGTGAGGTCCCCACTAAGAATGTTCTGGAATCAATACGTCTTGGCCCAGTTTCTTGATAACAGTAACTCTTAGCATCTCACGCTAAGACTCTAAAGATACACCTTCCGAAAGGTATTTGTTTTCCTATGTATATTTCCCGATCAGTCTCTTAAGAGGCTGCTTTAGGGAGAGCTTCTTAAGTGCGACCTTAATTGGCGCCGGAGCACCTGATTGGTTGACATCGATGGCCAGAGAATTGATTATTCCCTCCAGGCAGCCATTGCTTGACTGCTGCAGGAGAGACTCTTTACTCTTTACCGTGCTCTTTATAAATATAACACTGCAGGAATGCTTACAAACATTGCAGTAATCATAACTGGGGAGAACCTAAAAATAAAATACAAAATTAACAACCTGGGGGGGCGGCATGGTGGTACAGTGGTTAGCACTGTTGACTCACACCTCTGGGACCCGGGTTCGAGTCTCCGCCTGGGTTACATGTGTGTGGAGTTTGCATGTTCTCCCCATGTCGTCGTGGGGTTTCCTCCGGGTACTCTGGTTTCCCCCCACAGTCCAAAAACATGCTGAGGCTAATTGGACCTGCTAAATTGCCCATAGGAGTGCATGTGTGAGTAAATGGTGTGTGAGTGTGCCCTGCGATGGGCTGGCCCCCCATCCTGGGTTGTTCCCTGCCTCATGCCCATTGCTTCCGGGATAGGCTCCGGACCCCCCCATGACCCAGTAGGATAAGTGGTTTGGAAAATGGATGGATGGATTAACAACCTGAATCATCTAATCGTAAATATGATTTTCGCCGACTGACTGCACAAACCAGCCCCCCCACCACTTTATTTTTTATTTGTTCTATAAAACACCGCCTTGCACCAATATGTGTACGTGTCATTGATATTGGAATGAGCAACGGCACAACAGATGAAAGACCAGTTGCGTTACTGTATAAAACATAAGAGAAGGTCCAATGGACTATTCCAGGGTGGTTTTTGTGGAAAATATATTAGACTAACATGTAAATACACCTGCAGTGTTGACTCTTATCAACCTAAAGACACCAAAGTGTTGATATACTGTGACTTTGTCACATTAATAGAGCTGTGGACATTCCAAGGGCGACGAAAATTGGGGTAACTTGTCCACCCCAACATCGACAGAACCCCCCCCCCCCCCAATTAATAAATAAATACATAATTAACGTCGTGGTCCTTATCTTTCTTTATGAATCCGTGTGTAACTGAGGCCGATTCACTGCGCAAGGAGGAAACCTAACGAAGACATGCACCAGAGAAGATGATTTTATCATATGGATCAGTTACTTTTTAATTAAGTGATATTTGATTATGAAACTGTACCCTTAACGATGTTAGTCTTATTTTAAATGAGCAGTATGACCCGATAACAGCGATAAGAGTCCAGTAAGAGGCTGAGATCAACCTTAAGAAAAGTATCTTCTGTAAGATATTCTAACTAAGAATGTTTCGGGAAACACGTTGGAGCGTTAAGAGACAAGTTAAGGTAGAACTTACGAAGGACGTAGCGTTAAGAAGGTTTCGAGAAACCAGTCCCTGATCATTTAACAACTGCTTCAGAGAGACCTATAGGAGGGACTGTTGTGTCTTCTGGGTGACGTCCTCCATGTGAAAGTTAGCCGTTAGAAGTCATTTTAAAAACATAGACTACAACCAGAAAGAAAACGGAATAAACTCGGCATCAGAAATGGACCACATCCTGAAGCTGACTGTAGTCCAAACCGCCAGTTCACCAAGCATTTTACCTGTAACCCCTGGGATTAACTTTGGAATTTAAGATTATGCGAATAAAATTCTAGCAAGATCCGCGTAGAAGTCATGCTATTAATGGAAGGAAAGGGGTTCCGTGCCTTGAAAGGACGGCTCGGTCAATCTGGCTTATTCTGACGGCTCTGATGCCAAGGCACGCCGCCTTCTCGTACCCCTGCACGCTGGGCCGGTGTTCAGCAGCGCTCAGCGGTGCAGGGCAGATGCCCTTTCTGAGTGTACGCCTCACCCTGTGCTTCCTAAGATAACTTTCAGGCTAACTATAACTCTGTTTAGGGAGGAGGGGAGTGCCAAACCCCCCCCCACTCAGATTCTCCTGTCCCTAAACAATTTATGCATAACACAACATCCCATATAACAACACCCATATCACATAATATTAAGGACTATAGAAACAACAGCAATTACACCTGTATCTTGTGTACACTAAAGTGTACACTGTTTTAATTAGTCTCTTAAATCAGGCAGAGGAACATGTAAAATGCTCAAAATCCAAAATTAATGGTAAATGACCTTCACACCGGCCTTCTGGGAAAAACCTGTGATGATCTGTGATTCTGAGAAGGAAAGTATCCCAATGCTACCTAAATGTCACTATTTACTAATCATTAAAGTCCTACTGCCGTTTGCAGAGAAACTATTTTAAACACTATAGTGGAGAATGTGTGAGAGTGTCACGTGTTAAGGTATACTGGGTAATACGATAAAGTTAATTTGCATAACTGTTGTGATCTTTGTTTTCATGTAATGTTTCAGCATATTAGAACAACGCCTAAAACTTGTTAAATCCCGTAAAATTTATATTTGAAGAAAATCTCAACCTCAAGTGTCACCATTTCGACCGCTAAACCATCGTATAAGCAGCAGTTTTATTACCATATAATAACGTTAATCTAGGTGTGCACAATACCTATCGTGACGTGATGGGAAACTTAAATGAGGATGATGATGATGATACATCAGTAATACTACGGTATAGGGGGGTGGGGGCTACAGTGCATTAATTTATCCGCTTGCCGAAAACAAACACACATGCGAAACAGATTATATCATCTCCAGTTTCCTAAACAAACAACAACAACGTGGAAAACATCAAATAATCTCTCACTGACGCTACAAGGTCAAACTAAAGCAAATCAGTAACGTTTTAATCGACCGCGCCCGTAAACGAAACGACACGGAAATCCTTTTGGGCGTCGGATGCCGCTTTTAAATGTAAAATAATACGATTACATAGTAACAGTAACATGTTCCTGGTATTTTGTAATTTGCACCTGAACGGCTCCAGTTTATACTAATGGACGCGATGACAAACTGTCGGATATTTAAGGAATACACGATAATAATAAAAATATATATTTCGAGCAAACGTGCTTTCAACATACAAGGTATCAATGTATCAGATCTGAATAAAAGTGCAACAGAATAGCTCCAATCTTTGGTGCGATGCGAATTTACATTTATAACCCTCCCCATTCTCAGACACGCTTTACGCAGTTTTCCCCGCTACCCACAGCCGGAGCGCCCCACATTGCGCAAACAGCGTACGCTTCCTACCGGCAACTTTTACACTATCGGGTTTTAAAAATACAGGCGTACACCTGCAGGGTTTTTCCCTGCAATCATTTAAAACATTTATTTAACATGAGAAATTTAAAAAGGATATGACTTAACTCTTGACTTTTCCGAAGGTGCCGACTCCGAGCGTGTCTCCCAGGATGTAGTGCCCTATTTTGACCCTACCTTCGTATTTCTGCTTCTCAGCCATTTTAGCGTTTGGGACAGCCCGGCGCGGCTCTACGCAGAGTGCCCGGGGAGGCGGGTCCGAGCGCGGCGCGGCGTGGCGCGGGCTGCGCGCCGTTTGTCTCACACCTGAAAACGCTCCTATCCGAGTGTTGCTCCTGCTTCTGGCATCCTCACGTTCTCTCGCCACATTTCTCCGTCTCATGCATCATTTCGTATACACCATGTAGTAATGGATTGTCACACATTCTTGCCAAGCACCATGGTGCGGCTGTGTTATGAAAGGCGCTATATAAAAATAAATTGAACCGAATTTTCATACTTTAACTGATTGTCAATCAGCGCGTCATGTACTACCGCACTGATTTTTAAAATGACTGTTAATATGCATGAGCTGGACTCAACAGAAGTGCTTTAATAAAATATTACATAGGATTAATGCCGCCTTACACACACGACCTCAAGTCTGTTTCCATTTTTATATTCTCTTCTCTGACCCATAGTATTTTCCCGGTCCTATATTGGACCCCCCGCAATTGATAAAGAAACAGCACTTCTCACAGGATCACAGGACGCGTGTGTCTGTCTGTTTGGAGAAATCTGCCATCTGATACTGATGCACTCCCAGCATCACTAATGCATGAAGCTCGGGGCGGGTGACTCCGATCTTTCACGCGTATTTCGTTTACATGCAGTTTCGCGATATCCCGGTGCTATGTGGGCTTTCATGTGCAATAATTATGTACCCTGTCAATCTGTGATGGTAACTCGTATTTTACTGACTTTATAATAAATATCGTCAGTAGATATTATACACCTATGTGTAATATTAGATTAAATTGACTTCTTGTCTTTTCTGTGGTCATATATAGGCTATTCGCTTGTGTTGCATTTGGTGATGATAATGACGATGACGATAATAATAATAGTATAATAATAATAATAATAATAATAACACAAAAAAACATGATAACCAAGGATGAGCGAATGCAAAGTAGATGAATATTAACAAACAGACATATGGATGGATATTCATTTGAGACTCATGTAATTCATAGTTTTGAACACCAGATGGCAGAAAGTGAGTAACACTACGTATGCACGTTTCATTTTCACTGCATACACACAAAATTCAACACTTGGCAAAAGTCAAACTTTAATTTTTTTTTCTAAACGTGCCGTTTCATATTAATATCAAATGTAGACCTATATGCTGCAAAAACTGTAAAACTTTTTTATAAATTAAACCCTGGAAAAATGTCCTTTAGGACAATACAAGTTTTCTGATTCCATTATTATTATTATTATTATTATTATTATTATTATTATTATTGTTATTATTCCTAGGGGAGTCATACATTTTACTTGTTTTCAGTTTTACGTGAAAAATCATACACGCCCGCGACCAACATAAGCGGTTGGAAAATGGATGGATTGATGGGTGTCGACGATGCCTTCATACTGCGATATGAAGATGACACCTATCCTACTCCTATCTTTTTTTTAAATTTGTTTAGTTATTTACTTTATTTATTTTTGTGATTGTTTGTCAGCCAAGCTGAGTTATAATTTCAGCCATGTGGGGGCATGTGTAAATTTTTTCCTCAACCAACTGTTGCCTTATTTTTTTATTTTTTTTTTTTTACCCAGCGCGACCACATGGAGTACCAAAGACAGGCGCCTTCATACCGCTCCAGTGGAGGTTTGGGGATAAAAACCTTCGGGAAGGGGGCCGAGCTTCTTACACTACTCTGGGGAGGAGGAGGAGGAGAAGAAGGAGGAGGTTTTCCTTAAACGGGAGCTGATCGCCAGGCACGAAAGGCTATGCATTAGGTTCGGATCTTGAACACAGCAGGACTGCGCAGAAATTCCATTTATTACATAAAAACACAGATATATTTATATATATATATTTCTGTGTTTGTTTTGTTTTCAAGCGAATTTCGAGAATCGAAGTTACCGGTTACAGTCAGTGTCTGTCTGCCCTGCAGATAAATAGACGCTGCATTGCAAATCAAAGCGAGCGTATCGGCTGATGCGAACTTTGTCAAAGTTTTGCTTTCATCAATATCGCATGCTCCCCTCCCAACGAATGCAAAACTTTTCTCGGAACTTAATGTTTTTTGATGATTTGTCTGTTTTGCTTTGGATTTTAACCAAAAAACAGAAGACAGTTGTCAATGCAAAAGTACATTTATGAGAAAGCAATGGCACCAGAGAGCAGGAACGGAGGAAACACAACGTTAAATAATAGCAACGGCATGGACAATTGCAAAAGGAAACTGCTTATTATCTTAGACGTCTTCTGTTTGCTTTTAGGTGAGTGCTTTTACGACTTTATTTCAGCTGTTGTAATTTACACGACTGTGCCAGTGCCCTTTATCAACGAAAAATATAGCGCAGTGAGGGATGTAACTGGTACTATTGACATGTAATGCAAAGTGTTAATGATCACTTTTATTTAAAGAAAGCCGATGTCTTATGACAGTTTAATGAGATTATTCACGGAATGCTGAGATACGATTAAATGCCAGGCATCTACAGTCGATCATTAGGAAATCAATCACATAATTAAATAAGATTTGATCAAAGGTTGGCCTAGATAAAGTACACTTCATTTCTTGCAACACATCTCGGGTCATTTTAAAACTCATTAATTTAATGTTTAGACCATGTCTGCTCCTCAGTTATTGTGAATTATACATGCGTGAATGTGCAGAAGCCTAACAATCAACAATTTCTATGGTACAGGGAACATTGAATTATATGTCATGCAATCTCATTCAAATCCGAGAACTGAGAAGATCCAACTTAATGACAAGTGGACTGTTTGTAATGCTACAGGTCAAGCGTAATGTATAATGGTGCTGAAACGTTTTAGATTTCAGCGGGTTGTGCCTGGAAAATAAATCTTTGGGAAATTTGTATAGAAATACGAATGTTTTAGTGATCGCTGTCTCTGAATCTGTACGTTTCTCGTGGTAAACAAGGTGAATTGATAGGGCACCATATACTGTACGCTTCATGACGGCTTCGGAACCAGTTCGGCTCCATGAGACTGGTGGCTCTTCAGTTTTGGGATGCAGAGCATTAAGAAAGTTGAGCCAACCTCACACACATTCTCTATATAAGAGCTTCCTGCCAGTGTACCCCCCCCCGGCTATCAAATTACCGTATTTTTTCCTTATGTCCTTATGTTTTTAATGACTGTGGATGGGGTGATTACTACATGTGTTTAACACGTAAGCCAATATAATTTTTAAATTAGAAAATGAGTATATAAAAATATTATTGAACGCAATATTGAATGTACATTCTGATCTATGGTTTAGCGGGGTTTGAGTGAAATGTAGACTTTATATCAAGTGGACTGGTAATTAAGAGAAGGCAGCAGTGCAACAGAAACATCCATTTAAAAAGAAATCTGGGTTACTTAACGTCAATCGAAAAAGAGGAGAGCCGTGTTAGTAACGGAGTGCCGGGGTCCCACTTAAAACCCTGGGATGCGGGATGGTTTCCATTATTATCGTGGTGTTTTGTTTGCAGATCCTGCCAGAGCCGAGCCTAACCGGGTTTATGCGATCTCCAGCAGTCTGTTTAGCGGACAGGCTGTAACAGCGCCGGTGCAAATCGCTTCCAGATCACCCTTCCGATGTCTACGATCCCGTCTGATGACTGTTTTTGAGATACTCTGATCCGGTATTGCTGGTCTGGGTGCCTCTGTCACTCCTCTTTATCAACACAATGTCTCACAAATACTTGAATAAGTTAGGAAATAGAGATGTTGTGCTATATAAAAAAATAATGCATAAGAAAGACTGGCACAGAGTTGCTGTTAATGCCTAATTGGACACAAACTGGAATGTGTATGAGGTTTGGACTGACCCCCACTACTGGAACATTCATTGGGCCACGTTAGCGGTGGAGATACGAACTTGCTTTTCATAAGACCTTACAGGCTTACTGTGCTCCAATTCAATGGCTGCAGCTTTCTAAGGCTGCATTCGAAGGCTGAATGTGTGACGGCAGTGCGACAAGGCCGTCCCGTTTAGACGGCTCTTTCAAGTGCAGCCTAGACATACGTCCTTCTTTTCCCAGGCTGCAAAGGATCTGTTGGCACCAGTGATATAGACAAAATTGCATATAAGTTATCAAGCAAATTTTTCAATATGGAGACGCATGCAAAAAGGTATCCATCAATGCATTTAATGTAACCAGTTACCAAAAATAATCACATCTGCTTATTTTTTCCTCCACAACTTTTGTCTTTTCTTCCCAGTCTGTCCGCATAATCAGCAAGCTATCATTGTAACAAAAAGTACCTAGTCTGGAGTAGGAACTTAAAAAGCGGTTCCAGAACTACCTCTGATGAGCTATAATCAGGCCAAGTTCCTGTGGTGGAAACACAACAAAAGTTCCTGGTTCCTGAAAAAAGGGTGTGGTTCCTGAAAGAAGTTCCTGTGGTGTGAAAGTGCCCAACAATGCCCTGGTGTCAGTATAACTACCAGAATCCTAATAGAATCTTCAGGTTATGTAATGTGGGAAGACCTACTGTCGGCCATTAATATATATTTTTAACCTTTGTAGAGAAATGTGTAATTATCAAATGGATTGTCCTTTGTACGGAAAGCATCGTACAATCTTTCACTTTTCATATCACATCTGAACTGCTTTCCGTTCTCCTGTAACATGTTAACGCCGCACACCTGCCTTAAAGAGGGCCTACTCTCTGCGTGGAACCTTTCTGAATTTTTCACTCCACTATTTACCTTTTGAACTCTTTTGACTTGGCCCGTTCTAAAAATATTTTAAAGAATTTCCCGCATTCTTCACTGGCGACCAAGCAGAGATCTCTCTTGAAGTGACATCTGGTATTATTTTGGAGGTGAGTATGTTTGCCTAAATCCATGAGAGGGTGGGCAGAGGCACAGCGGCTCAGCTGAGTTAGGTGTGGCCCACTTCCCTCTGAAATGAAATCCCTTTTTTCCCCCCAGCCATTGCCATCGACCACCGTCGTGGTTACATAGTAATTGGGAGAGACACTCTGACCTTGCATATTATTACATGGACTTTCAAAGGTTTAGCAGCTGAGCAGGCTGTTGGCTGACAGCTAAACCCCACAGACAGCATTTATCAGGGATTCGATGGAGGGATCTCTAATGCTCTGTCTGGGGAATTTGGCAAATTTTTTTTTCGATCATAAATTTCTCTCTTCGGTCTAGGCCAAATAGACTCAGACAATCAGCGTTAAGCATTCATTCTGCCATAGCAGAGCTTAGTTGCTACACATTAATCAGATTACATTCCCTTGGTAACTGGGCGGTTGCGACGTATTATAAACAGTGTTTTATTTTAATTTTCGCTGTGTCATGTTAGGAACGGCTTGATAATCACTTCAAAAGCAGCGTCACTGTTAGATTTAGGGTCACACGGCTTAATTGAGGTCACCTGGCAACAGACAGGAAGCTGCTGTGTGATGGAGAAGGTTCTTCCCCCGCCTGACTGTGTGGCTGAGGGCAGACGTAGAGGCAGCTTGCAGTGGGCAGTGCAATAGACAGACAGATGAATGGCGGAGAGCAGACTTCCGTGGGAAATGAGGCAGTGTCTGCGTGTGGTGACCAGCCGCCCTCGGTTCCACACTGCTCCGGTGCGGTGGCCGGCCCTGTCTGCCTCGCGTAAGGACCTAGTCCCCTTTACAACGTAACGCGGTTTCTGAGGCCTCTCACAATATCACCAAATTATACACCAGTGAGATTTAAAGGGCATGAAGGCTTGTGCAAGCCAGCGATTACGGCAGCGTCTCACGGCCCCTAACGGGGAGGCTGTGAACGTCTCTTGTCCCCCGCGCCGAGCAACTCGGCCGGCATCTGTGTGACGGGAATGATGATTAGGAGGTGTCGGGACCAGGGGGCGTTCCTGGGGGGTCGCTCCACTGGTGTGGGGGTGCCTTTTCTGGGAATGGCGTCATTGACTGGGGCCAGTTCTGTTTACACTCGTAGACAGTTCTGCAGCCCCACTACTCTTTATGTAATTAAGCTGCAAAAATGTACAGTTGAGGAAAACAGTGAGTAAATAAAGCGCTTTATTGTGTAACATCTGGATCGCCATTTTCTTGAAACCCAGACAAGAAGCTTTTGATGGATAAACACTGTGGTCTGTGTTACCATGTTTATGACTCTACAAATAAAATTAACTACGTATTAATGTTGCTTTTTCTATACAAAACATATAGTGTATTGTTGAGCTTTGACATGAAAAAGACTTGAACTTTGGGATGTGGCGTAATACCATGTTACACCTCAGAAAAACGCTGTTATGTTTATGCGCTGTGGTGCTTGTGCCACAGGAGGTGCTGTTTTGGAAAAACTTAACAGGATGGCAAGTGAAATATGATATTCCTTCTACAAAGGATTTGACACACAAAATGTTAACTGTTCCGTGAAAGTTTTTATTTTCCTGATAAGGGACTTAAGTTTTCCCTGAAAGTCTTGGAGATAGGGATGAGCCTAAATTTGGGTCTGTCTGGATGTCCTCTCATGAAGGATGAGTAAGAACAAGGAGAGCATATGAGACGTGATGCAGATGGTGAATAACTCACAGCCTTGGGTATGTCCATACTTACGCCAGAAGAAAAAACGTAAATTAACTTGCACTGTGATTAATAATAAGTGTGGTAAACTGCCGCTTTTGCTGTGACATGTTCAGCTCTCAGTGCTACGTGAGGCACCAGACCGCCCTCTGGTGTCATCTCTCTCTTCGCTCTTCACTTGACTCAGCACCCAACTGGATCTCTGTCCTGATCCCTGCTGCTGCGGCTCCCTTCCTGTCAACAATAGATGCCCCCCGAGAGCACGAGAGAAAAGCTCTGCCTGTATATGAACAAAGAAGCCTTTGGATGCACAACAGGCCGAGGGGCACGAATGTGTCAGAGCTCCCCAGGGGGAGGGGGACTTGGGGGTGCTGCACTAGTGTCTCTTTGTCAAGACCTGCGAGGAGCCCCCATCAGACCAAACAGAGCAGGCGTACTCTGATCTGCCATACTGTCAATGTAATCTTAATCAAGGATCCCCTATCAACCCAAACGGAGCAAGAGTACTCCAAATTTCCGTGCTGTTGTCATCGTACTCGAGGAGCCCCCTGTCAAACCAAATGGAGCAGGCGTACTCTGAACTGCCTTGCTGCCACTGTCATCTTACTCGCGGAGCCCCCCGTCAGGCCAAACAGAGCAGGCGTACTCCATACTGCTGTGCTGTCACTGTCACCTTACACAAGGTGTGGAGTTCAAGCCAAATGGAGCAAGCGTACTCCATCACTGTTATTGAGGCGCTACTTCCACAAAGCCCACCATCAGAGTTTAGAAATGGTTAACATTTGAGTAACCGAGAAGTTCTGTAAACCGTGTTTTTATTGTTATGTTGTCATTATTTAATTATCCTTTCACAATTCCTAGTAGAACAATAAAAATTATTATGACTCCAATGTACTTGAAAAACCCTTGTTTGGAGAAAGTGTCCTCATCTTCACCTGTGCCTGTAGCAAAATACCAGGCTGGGGCGATGATCTTCTTCGGTGATCCTTACAGGTGCTTTCTCTTTCGCTTGCATGAGAAGACTTGCTGGGGAGTCTTTTGCAACCACCATGGAAACCTAAGATTGAGGCAAAGGTGGTGTCTCTAGCTCTCACTGCCATTCTAGTCCCAAGGTTTGAATTTAATATCGCATGACACTTTAAAGTAAATCGTCCTGTTTGTCTGGTTTACGACTCTCAGCCTCCCCTTACTTCCCAATAGCGAGCGCTGAGTTAGGAGCTCCAGCCAGATGACTGATGATGGACGGGAAAGTGGAAATGCCACGATCTGCCTCGCTGACCCCTAAACATTATTATTTTTTTTCGTTCCCGCAACATCTTGTTTGGAAGTGATCTGAAGTGTGACGTCAGCTTTGAGTTCAAGTGCACTGTGCAGAGAATCAATCAACTTCGCCTACACCTCAGACCGGAACGGGTCTGGCCGGTTCAGAAAAATCATTAAATTATCATATTCATTGTTAAAACAAAAAAAAAACATTTATATCCTCAACCTTAGTTGGCATGAAAATGAAAAACAGTGAGAGCCTTATCTGCCCTCCTGTTCTGTAGCTCACCTGACACCTGAAATAGTATATACCTTTGGTGCATTTCAGTTCCCACCAGTGAATTCCTTGGCTACTAAACATTTGTGGCTATATTATAATTTTCTTTGGTTACGCGGTGTCAGAAGTAATTGAAATGTGAGGCCCCAAATTCAGTTCCTGACATGTTTTGAAGCCTAAGCGTGTTGAGGGAGCAGTGAGAACGTTTATTCCGATTTGTGACCACTTGAGGCAGCTGGGAGCCTGCAGATGAATTTTACCGCAGAACATCCTGCACAGGGAGGGTGTCGGCCCGGCCAAAGGCTTACATTTAAATAAAATTCCGAACAGGCAAGTTTGCAGCCGCAGTGTGGGTCCTTACCCTGCTTCATGTGTTGAGAGAGCAAGAAAGGAAGGGATTGGCTGAACCTACGACCTGCTGACCTCAGCAGCATGTGCAGACAAAGCTCCCTGAAGCAGAGAACAGGCCGCTTCAGGGGATGGGCAATGACCCCTGGAATGGGCATAAACTGCAGCCACAGGGGTGAAATCACAACCCTAATGTAGACGGTGTTTGGGTCAGTGCTCTGAATACCATGCCAACCACAATGGGTGCTGTGTTCCCTCTTTCAGTCATTTTATCATTTAATCATTAATTATTTTATCATTAATTAAGTCAACCTCATTGGGCATTCAGGGTGTAAATCAGCTGTCAACAGCAAGAATTCAAATGATGGAGGGCGGTCGGCTTTACCCCGACCACGATGGAGCATGATCAACTGCAAACCGCAGTTGGCTTTATAACTGACCACGATGGAGTGCGGTCCGTTTTACTCTGAACCATGTCAAACTCCCTCCTTGATCGCCACGAGATGTCTTACTTTTTTAAGGAATTATTTTTGGTTCTCTCTTTCGGTGATGATATGGGAGCAGACCACAAATAAAAGGCATTTCCTAAAGCCTGGTTATCTCAAACAAACAGTGCCTCCTATCTAACAATATTATATTTGTTAACAGCAGAATATATTAAGCAGATCTATATACAACAGCAGCCACGTTTCAGCGTATGTTATAAATCTCTGTGTACCCCCCCACCCCCCCTTAATGTCTCTGCCCCCATTCCTCAGCTCATGCTCCTACTAATTATAGGCCAGATCTGCCTCACGTTCAATGTTACCATTGCTCTCCGTTGGGTTGAAGAATGCAGTCAGAGCCGTTGTGTTTACAGCATGTGCCCAGGCGTGAACCCCCCCCCCCCCCCCCCCCAAGTTTAAAATGCAGACCTGGCCTGCCAAGAATCTCCTCACAGCAATCACATGGCAGCTAAAGAGGATTTCCACCCGCAAACTTCACTTCTAAATATAACTGCGCTGGAGATCACCTAAATACACGCGGTGGGCGCTGAGTAGCCTTTTCTGTCCACACGGCCCACTGCCGCACTGCGTGTCACTGCCTGGCCGTCTCCAGAAGTGAATATTCATTGTGCCCCATGCAGGCCTCAGTATATGCGTGTTTATTTTCCTCACCGCCGGACGTGCCCCTCTGTAGCTGTTCGGCTGTTAGGATGCCAGTGAATTTCTGACACCAAATTCTGCATAGAGACCTTGTAGACACCGGGGACCCAGCCTCCTCCTAAGTAGTTGTGTAGCAGTAGATGATCTGCATACACGTCTAACTGGTAATGAATGAGATGTAGAATAGATACATAGTGAGTATGATTTTAAGCCCATAGTTTTTTCTGAAGAAGGAAGGAATGATTCCCACTGCACGCCCATCTCCCTCCACCCAGTCCATCTACCTTTCCTCACCTCTGTGTGCAGAAGGATGGAGGGCAGATGTGCACCATGGTCTGGAGGAGAACAGCAGGCATCTGTCACCTTACCTCCTTTCCTGCTGTCCTCCATCACTCTCTCTGGTCAGTGCACCATCCCTGAGCTGCAACTGATCTCTGCGCTGCCAGTAAGAGACTGAGCAATAGGCTGAGGACAGAGGATGACCACACTCTCTGACCGTGGGGGTAGGTTAGTGATAAGTTAGGTTAGGTTAGGTAAGGATAGGTTAGGTTATAATTGGTTAGAGGAATGACTATAATTCCAATTAGCTTCTTTCCAGTCACACTGCAAGCTTAAAGAATGTTAAAAAAATTATAATTACAGTTTTTTTAGCGCTCAAGATCGTTTTAAAGAAGAGATTTTATTACACTGTTGGAAGATTCATTTTGAGTTTCTTTAAGTGATATCTGGAAGGTTGCATAACGGCAGAAACAAAAGCCTGGTCGTCTAGCTGAATGGTTTGTATTGTCTGTTATGGAAAGATCACTTACATCATGATCCTTTTATGCACTTGGTTAATACAATCATTCTCTTCTGCAATATGAAACATTTTACTGAAGGCTAGAGATGGAATGGCAATGGATTCCTTGTCTTGATATGATGATGCTCTGAGACAAGTAAAGCTAAATTATCTAACCAGGTAGTGAAAGTGAGGAATTTACAGGTAAATCCCCAGGTGCTTTACAGCCGTTATCTAAGTACTTTCTTCCAGTGCTTGAGTTCAATACAGTAATAGGATGAGCTGGAAGATCCCCTTGTCTTTAATCCTGTTTAACGAGACGGGTTCAGTTCAGTGCTGGCTTTGCTTTGCATTTTGACGGGTAGATGTTTCAGACAGAGGGATTCTGTGGTGTTTTTCTTCAATGAGAAAGAGCTGTTTGCGAGCCCGGCTGGACCGCTGCGGTCCTGTAAGCGGAGATGATCTAAATGCCGATAGGAAGGTTCCCCTCCACTGCATATCATACTTTCCGATGGGGCGTTCTTCCTGCAGTCTGGGTAGGCCCCGTAGACCCCCATGATCAGTGTGGTGATTTCCACAGGTTGTGTGTCCAGATCTGATAAGTCACTCCAAACTTGGGTGACACAGCGCACCACTCCACAGCTGCTTGTCATCACTGGTGCACTGCCCGCCCCCGCCCCCCCAACCCCCCCAGCCTATTTCTATATAGAAATGTTTTCTATTCTGTTCTAATTAAGCAGCCAGTTTGACATTGCTGATTATGGGCGACGTGTCCCAGTGCCTATGGGACTGTGACCAACGTCCCCGACACACTGCTCAGACCCCCCCAGCCCCCCCATTGCCTTATACATTTCTCACTTTTTACAAAATAAGATGCTGAAAAGCTCATCGTCTATCTGCCCTTTCTGCCTCTCTGCCCATCCTGTCTCTCTGCCCGTACCTTTCTCTCTGCCCTTTCTGAATCTCTGCCCTTTCTGTCTCTCTGCCCGTCCTCTCTCTCTGCCCATCCTGTCTCTCTGCCCTTTCTGTCTCTCTGCCCGTTCTGCCTCTCCGCTCTTTCTGTCTCTCTGCCCGTTCTGTCTCTCTGCCCATCCTGTCTCTCTGCCCTTTCTGTCTCTCTGCCCGTTCTGCCTCTCCGCTCTTTCTGTCTCTCTGCCCGTTCTGTCTCTCTGCCCGTCCTGTCTCTCTGCCCTTTCTGTCTCTCTGCCCTTTCTGTCTCTCCGCTCTTTCTGTCTCTCTGCCCGTCCTGTCTCTCTGCCCTTTCTGTCTCTCTGCCCTTTCTGTCTCTCCGCTCTTTCTGTCTCTCTGCCCGTTCTGTCTCTCTGCCCGTCCTGTCTCTCTGCCCGTCCTGTCTGTCTCTTCTCCACCTCCCCTGTGTCACTGAGCACAAATGCTCTGCGCTCCATGCCACTTGCTCTTCTCTCCTCTTTTTCTGGTCTTTATTTTACTGAGACTCAATGGACCCTGTTCCTCCGTCTCTTCTGCCCTCTTCTGTTCTTCTCCTCTGCTTCCTTTCTGTTCCTTTCGTATGAAAACTGCCAAATAAAGGAGTCACCCACACATTTTTCTGTTGTTCTCTCGTCTCTGGTCACACTTTCTGTATGCTAGTTGTCTGCCCCAGGAAACTGGCTTTTTGTTTTTTTTTTCAGGTTTTTGCTTTGTTTGGGGTGAAATGGGGCGCAGGAGTGGAGGGGGGGGGGGTGAGTGTTTTCAACATACCAGGCTGCTCTCATGGCAATGGTATGGAGGGCAATACAAAGGTACTCTGCTACAGTGCCTCCCATAGGCTGGAGGGAGGCAATGGGGACAGAGGGGTTTTTGTAAACAGATAGATGCAGCGTGGACAGACTGGGGCTGGATCAGGCCCCCAACGGGTCAGAGTGTTGTTTAGAAAGCCCCTCGAGCTTTGTTTGGACGCTCGGCTTCTCAGTGGAAGCTCCGCCCTGCCCCTTCATGCCAACTGCTTTCCTTCCCTGGGGTCTGTCTGCCTCAGCGCTTCCTCAGTTTGCTAAAATCCCCGCACTGTGATCTCCCATGTCCCATAGTGTCCCCATTTTTTCAGGGTACCTTGGTGCATTTGCTGACCCACTGGTCCAATGGGGACTTGCACTCAGTAGGCTGGTCACGCTACAGAACTTTCTACTTCCGGGTGGAACATGGTAACGTTACCCGAGTGCGTTTGAGCTGACTCTCCTGCGTGGAAAATGAACGCGATTGAAAGAACCTCAGTAGCCACTCTGGAGGAACCGGGTCTCTCGGTGTTACCTACTGCCTTGAGCTCCATCGAGCCCTTTTCACAACTGAACGATGGCATTTTATGGAAAGTATGACACAGCTATCTGGTATAATTTCCTCTGTCCCTCCAATCCCATCAAATTTCCTTCTGTATTTCTGCAGCTGTTAGTCTATTAATGGCATCCATTCTAGCTGTAACAGAAAGAAAGGGCAGTCCGGCTGTTCAGATTGTACAGAAAGAAAATAGAACCCTAACTAGTACCTGATCCCAAATGCACAGCACAGCACCGCTTAAGAACCTATATATTTGACTAAGTGATTGTCACTGAGGATTTCCTGTGTCTCCACAGACCATGTATGAGATGTGTTTTACCCCATTTCTTTGTCATCCCTCTATATTAAAAATCTGATCTGTGTTGTTTTTGGAGAAGGCTGAACTTGTTTGTAATGATGCCTGCGATTCGATAAAATTATATGTTTTGGGTTTCAAAGTAGCTACTTAATTATTCCATGTTGGGTCTGACCTTTGATTCACCGGAAGCAGGCCTGAGAATTGGGGGAGAAAACAATGGATTCCTATGGAAAGATCACATTCTGAACACCTTCAGGATTTGGAGAAGCGACGTGTTTTCTCTTTGTTTGTGTCACCCTGTCACCTTCTAACCCTCTACTACAGTGTATTTCAACCTTCTTTGAGCCATTTTTTACACCGAAAACAATCACACAGCACACCACCAACCAAAAGTGTTACAAAATGACACTCTGTCGCCTAGTAATGAGAAAATAGTCTCTCAATTTATTTATACTCACTCAGTGTGAAACCTGAGCCTGTCTGGATGAACGCAAAGTTGATATCCTGGCAGGAATTGAAGACAGACAGACACACGAAGCTCTTCCTCAGTAGCTCTCAGTCTCTCTTTCTTTCTTTTTTGTTTTTATATGTCAGCTCTCACAGATATGTCGTGCAAAATGGGAGTAACCTTGAAATAGCTTTGTTTCTTTAGGATACATCGCTATTACAGCACGGACACTCGACAATTGCATATTATTTGCAAATAAAACTGAATTTTCAAAAAAATTTTTAGACCTATTTAGAATTTCCCACAGTTCACCTTACAATCTCTCACGGGACACTAGTGGTTGAAAATCGCTGCCTTAGGCCATAGTGCCTGGCCTTCAAAGGCAGCCAGTTTTTTTTCTAAATCTATGGTTGGAAGTTGAAGTTCCTGAGTCCGGCCTGTCTCCCGAGGCACTACCATACGAACTTAAACACCCTTCCTCTTCTTGAGAGTTTTCCGGATTGGGTGATTAAGGAAAGTGCTTCTTTCTGTTTGTAGACACAAGCTTAACCAGAGATTTCTCTGTTTGTATGTCCTGGGGAAGCTGGTGCAGCACGTTTTCCAGCATGTTAGACAGGTAGATCACCCTAAATGCCTTTCCTTATGCTGTCAAACTGCAGAAAACATTATTTTTTTCTGTGTGACTCGGCAAAAAAATTCAATTCAATCATTGATATAAGATTCCAAAACACGATATTAATGTGGACGAGAAGATGATCTGAATGATGAAGAAGTAAAATAGTGATCTATCGTTCTTCTAAATATCTGGACAGAAAACTCCTGTTTTCATTGCATACTGCTGTGTGATATCGTCATGGAGATGTTACCTCCAGTGGTTCATTCAATGCTCACTTGAACGAACCGAAAATGCTAAACAAAATAATCAGTGATCCGTAGTGTAAGAATGACAGTTTGCTGAAATACCAGCGTGCCGTGGACTGGCAGGTAGGTGCGTGGCTCCCCCCGGAGGCCTGACGCTCTTCCTGTTGTCTGTTTGCACAGTCACCTTTCCCTTCTTCATGCTCCACAAGTCGAGCGTCCAGCCCTATCAGAGGGGCTTCTACTGTGATGACGGCAGCATCCGCTTCTCCTATAAGGGAAGCACCGTCTCCTCGTCGGTGCTGCTAGCTGTTGGCCTCATTCTGCCCATCACCTCTGTAAGTCGGTTACAGCACGGTGCTGCCTGGGGGCTCAGCAGGGCAGTAGGGGGGCATGGAGGTGGTGCTAGTTAGACTAGTTAGCTCAGTTAGCTTTGCCCACTTTGTCATGGCAAGGAATGACAGAAGCATAGACCACACCCACCCAGAGCTCCGCCCGCCCCTTGCCACGCCTCCAGGCAGCCCCACGCTGCACCTACGTCTGAGTGTCCTCCTCACTGACTTTGAACCCTTCTCTTTTTGTCTTGTCTCTCTACTTCCTGTCGACCTCGCTGTAGCCGGCCTGCCTTTCCTGGTTATCGAAACGAGCGCTGTCGAGCCCTACCGGCGCGGCTTTTACTGCAGCGACGAGTCCATCAAGCTCCCGCTCAAAGACGGAGACACCATAAGCGATGCTGTGCTTACCGCTGCTGGCATTCTTATTACCGTCTTTTCTGTAAGTCTTTTTTTCTTTTCAACGAAATCAATGTTGGCACCACCACCACCCCCCACCCTCTGTGGAATATAAAAGCGCTGACAGGTACAAATAGGAGATAACACTCTGCAGGCCGAGTGTGTTGCTCGTGCCCTTTGTGTAGTATTAGAGAGTATGAGCTTTTAGAGTCCCTTCTTAGCCATCCCTCCTTAGGGTCCATCCTTAGTGATCCCTCCTTAGGGTCCCTCCTTAGTGTCCCTCCATAGGGTCCCTTCTTAGCAATCCCTCGTTAGGCTCCCTCCTTAGTAATCCCTCCTTAGGGTCCCTCCTTAGTGATCCCGCCTTAGGCTCCCTCCTTAGGGTCCCTCCTTAGTGATCCCTCCTTAGTGATCCCTCCTTAGGATCCCTCCTTAGCTATCCCTTGTTAGGCTCCCTCCTTAGTGATCCCTCCTTAGAGTCCCTCCTTAGCGATCCCTCCTTAGGGTCCATCCTTAGAATCCCTCCTTAGGGTCCTTCCTTAGCGATCCCTCCTTAGGGTCCATCCTTAGAATCCCTACTTAGGGTCCTTCCTTAGCGATCCCTCTTTAGTGATCCCTCCTTAGTGATCCCTCCTTAGCGTCCCTCCTCAGTGTTCCTCCTTAGTCATCCCTCTCTTCTTGGCTTCACTGTGGGCTTCCTCTGTCCCTCTGCTTTCCTCTGTCACCTCCCTGTGGTGTCGGCGCTGTTCTCGTCGCTGCCCCGCAAATCCCCTTTGCATAGCAACGGTAAATAATTCCATCCCAGAGAGCCAAAGCTGCCTCGCTGCCTCCAGAAAGCCTCCAGCTACTCGCTGACGGGGTCTCTGAGACCCACTCGTCAGATTCTGGACTAAGTTTCAGTGAAAGTGCCATTGAGAGAAAAGCAGGGGCTGAGCCAGCAGGGAGGAGGAAGCCCCCCCAGTGGGGCCATTATGCCGGTCGCCCAGTATATATGGGAATGAAACATTCTTGGACGGCGCATAGTTTCCTGATAAATCCGTGGAACATTCTAGGGCCAGGCTTCCCAACATTGCTGGCCCTCCGGCTGCAGAATCTCATAGCTGTGGGTGTCTGTTGGTGTGGAGCAACTGGGGGTGTTAAATGGCAAATTGTGTTGTGAGCGATTCCTGGAATTAGAACAACATGGGAAGCGAGAGTTTAGGCATTATGTTATCACGGGGAAGGCATGGGGTGTCCATTTTGGGAGTCATGTTTGTCACACGTAGCAGTTTTAAACATAGTCCACGTAGTTCAGATTACATCTGACCTACACTGGGCTTGAGTAACCAGCTGGTGGCGCTCTCAACATCTCCGATGCGAAACTGGGGACTTTCTACATACAGAGGGATATGTACTAGATACAGGACATTTATGTCCTAAGAGTAAGATCTTCTTCCATGGTCATTGTCTTCTATTTCATAAAATCATGGAGGAATCCTTTCTGATCTGTAGATATATTTACACAAATCCTTCCAGACAACAGGCCACCACTAATACCAGAATCAATATTTGTTTATTCATCTTTTTGAGACCCATTATTACTACTGGCCATTTTAGTTGTGCTGGAATTGTTGTTAAAGATGTTAAAGATGGATAAGATCCAGTATAAACTCAGTTAGGTTATTTGTAAGTCGATTGAGAGGCTGTGGAGAAGAGTGATGTGTTTTTGGGTGCCTGTCAGGTCCCCGGGATGATTCCTGATTGATGTGTCTGATCGGCACGTCCCTGCGTGACCAGTGCTTGGCCTCCATCTTCCTTGCTGGAACAGTGCATTTCAGTTTTTCTTTAATATCCCATGTCCCTGCTAGGCCCGGCCCAAGCCGCTCACTTTTATTACATTACTCACTCCTGGTTACATATAATTATTAATACTCACACAGCAGCTATTTATGTGCTTTAAGTTCAATGCCAGTTCACTTTGTTTGAAACTTTACTAAGCTTTTATGGTTCTGTTTGTCTGTAGAAATAAAACCACCGCTAATGGCTAATTTAGCACTAAACTTTCCTCTTCATCCCAACATTATTCCATAAGTCATTCGTCTAACACAAAGGGTGGCTGGCAATGTTTGCTAGGAAAGAATCTGGTGTACGTGTGAGATGATGGGCTCCTGTAAAATGCTTTAGCGACATACCAGCAACGTTTACATTGTGCTACGCTAACAATCGTTTGTCCAGGCAAGGCAGGCCATGCTGATATTCCTCTCCGCCATCTCTCACCACACTCCTTCTCTGCCACGTTCACCCCTGCGTGTCTATGCATGTGTGTGACCATCAGTGTGCAATCTGACGGTGACTCAAACTCTGTGCTGCTATAAAAATATGCAAAGTCTAGCGGTGACGGCAGTCTCAGCATCTGTTCAACTACTGCCCTGATTTGAAAACACTGACTGACAGAAAAGCAGCAGAATTTGTGTCACTGGGGGATTGTGCAGAGCGTGATTACCTGAGACGCGTTTCCCCCTGCGCAGATAATCATAGGTGAATGCTACAGGATCCACTACTTGAGCCAAGGCTCCAGATCCTTCATCGGCAACCCCTACGTCTCGGCTCTTTATAAACAAGTGGGCTTCTTCATTTTTGGCTGCGCCGTCAGCCAGTCATTCACCGATATCGCCAAGGTGTCCGTGGGCCGAATGCGCCCCCACTTCCTGGCTGTGTGTGACCCCGATTTCAGCCTCATCAACTGCTCTGTGGGATACGTCGTGGATTACAAGTGCCAAGGCCCGGAGAGCAGGGTCCAAGAGGCAAGGTATGCAGGACGAAGCTCACTGTGATCTGTCATTCGACTGGATATGAATCGATCATTGGCCTAATTAACTCTACTGATTGACTCTACTGATTAAATCATAATAAAACTGGTAGTTAGTAGTCATATTGGAATGATATCCTAAGATTACTCACAGTGGGTGCACAATAAACGAATTTCATATTGTTCATGTTTTATGTTGTTTTTATAGCTCTCGTAATTAGCCTCGCGTTTACAGTGTGATTTTTATCTTGTGTGCTGTCATATCCCACAGGAAGTCCTTCTTCTCAGGCCACGCCTCCTTCTCCATGTTCACCATGCTGTACCTGGTGGTGAGTAAACAGTCTTCCTGTGTGTGTTAAGCAGACATCTCCCATGTGGGTTTGTTGGAGGAGCACGGCTTGGAGCGTTTTCACACAACAATGCTTTCGTTCCTCAGGGGCTGCAGCTGCTGTAGTTTGGGGCTAAGCTGTTAACTTGGAGTGGTCCAGTAAAGGGGTAGTAAACGTAATATACAGGCAGTCCCCAGGTTAGGAACGACATCCATTCTCTAAGGGCGTTTTTCCACCGCACCAGGTACCATAGTTTTGGTACTTTCAGAAGGTACCAACAGTACGGTACTTCAAGGTGCCGAATTACATCACAACTCGAGGTGGGGCATTTTGTAGTGAAATTTGTACAAAAATCACTATATATATTTATAACAAAATCATCTCGCTACGACAGCGTGCTATATGCGTGCTGTATTAGTTTATTCAACAAAATGCTTTTCAATTTCTCGTAATGCCAGCTGCCTTTCTTTTGTTGTGTATGTTTTTCTGACCAAATTGCATTTTTGTACTGCATTTATCATTGTTTTCTGACTTCTGCAACTTTTTTTCAAAGCAGTGTTTGTATTGTGTTTAGAGGTAGGCTATTTGCATAACCAATCAGCAAAGAAAGCCTTTCAAGTCCCACCCCAAAGTACCAAAGAAGTACTCCAGCTGTTTGGCAGTTTCCGTACTGGAACTTTTGGTACCGGTACTCAATGTGAAGTCAATGTGAAAAGTACCGAAAGTACCGTACCAAAAGTACGGTACTTGGTGCGGTGGAAAAGTGCCCTTAGCCTGTCTTTAAGTCACATTTGTAGGTAAGTCAGAATAATAATACAGTATATAATAATAATAATTAATAATAATGCAATAATAATAAAAGTAATTGCATACGGTACTGTACTGTTCCTCAGGTCGATGAACCACCAAAGCGGAACAATGTTTTTACCAGCATCACAAAGTTATTACGAACCATTGTATTTAACCCAAATTTTTCATAAAACAGGCATTAGTCTCATAAGTATGAGCTGTCTGTAACCTGGATGTTCTTAAGCTGGGGATTGTAATATTTATATATAGTACTTCACATCTCCCTCTGTTCTTTGGGAGGGAAATTCTGTACTTTCTGAAGCTAGACATAGCTGGTTTGTGTCAGGTGAGATACTGAACTCATTTTTTTTTTAATGGTATTGATATTGAAGTGGTCCAGAGAGACCTACCTGCTGCAACAGGCAGCGTATGTGCGCTGACCGACTGCCGGCTCAGCAGAGGCAGAAGGGCCCTGGAAGGGGTCGGTTAGGGTTAGTCACTGGGATGAATGTGGTTCCCTTCATGCTGAATGAGCTGTGCCGTCAGGGCATGGAGAACTCCGAGGTCTTTATAGCATGTACGGGGCTTTGAAGTCTGCCACTTCATTCATTCCCATTAGCGGATTTGCATTAAAGAGGTTTTGCAGTCTTTCGGATAATGACTCATAATTACAGGGCAGGATGTCTTGCCATGATATCCATCCCTGTGTTCTTTTTTTGTTCGAGCTGCGTTTGTACATCGAGGCGGGCGGCCGATGTAGACGATAACAATGGAAATTAGAGTAATGACTCAGAGAGCCAGCAAGCCGCCGCTAATGCCTGAGCAGGCCAGGCCGTGATTTCCCAGCCCAGTCCAACCTCCTCATTTGCCGCCTAGCACAAGGTGGCCTGTGGTTTGGGGGGGGGGGTTCCCCAAAGTTCCTCAGGCACACATCGGGAGCTGGGAAGGGCAGTCCCACCTAGCAGAAAGGCGCCAAGGCCGAGGGGATCCAGGAGAACTGGCGGAGGGGAGTGTTCTTTGGATGGCAAAGTGGAAAAATGCTCCAAATGGCCTCTCTCCAGCCAAATCACACGTTCTGTGGAAAGGGCTCAGGATAATTTCTGTTCACCCTAGTCATGTTTCATGGTCTTGTCCTACATTTAGTGGTCAAAACTCAATATCTGCTTGTAATTTTGATCTGAGGTTGTGTAGTGGATGAACAGGTCAAACATGTAGGAAGTTCTGCCTACTTTGAGGTCCTCCAGCACCTCCAGATGGCAATGACATTGCTGCAGCTCACCATCCAGTGGGCAGCCTGCTATGGATTCACCGAGGCCTCATGGCCTTCAGAATTCACTCACCGAAAGACCGTGAGTTGACCTCAGTGCATTAATTCTATTTGATAGCAATCAGTGGCACCTGTCCTCTTCAAATGGAAGAGGAGACGTTTCTTTTGAGATAGTGAGGTGATAGCAAACCTCGGTGCTGAAAGAAGAAGGTATTAACAGTGTGGCTGGGGTTGTGAGGTGTTATAAAAGCTGCATTGGCCCATTGGGAGACAGAGAAGGGCAGGGTTGGCTTGTGTGCTGGTGGGCTCTCTCATAGATGATGACCAGGAAAGGCAGGGGAGAACAGGTGTCTCTGGGGACATTAGTGTACATAGACTGTATGGACAAAAGTATTGGGACACTTGGCCATTACACCTACAGGAACTTTTATAATATTCCATTCTAAATCCATAGGCATCAACAAGGAATTGGTCCCCCCTTCGCTGCTATAACAGCTGCCACTCTTCTGGGAAGGCTTTCCACAAGAGTGTGGGAATTTTTTGCCCATTCATTCAGAAGAGCATTTGTGAGGTCAGACACTGATGTTGATCATTGAAGTCCTGGTTCACAATCTCTGTTCTAGTTCATCCCAAAGGTGTTTGATGGGGTTGAGGTCAGGGCTCTATGCGAGTCAGTCAAGTTCTTCCACAGCAAACTCAACCACCCATGTGTTTATGGACCTTGCTTTGTGCATTGGGGCACATTTATGCTGGAACAGAAAAGGGATTTCCCGAAACTGTTCCCACAAAGTTGGAAGCATAGAATTGTCCAAAATGTCTTGGTATACTGAAGCATTAAGAGTTTCCTTCACTGGAACTAAGGGGCGTAGACCAAACCCTGAATAACAATCCCTCCTCCGCCAGACTTTATAGTTGACACAATGCAGTCAGGCAGGTAACGTTCTCCTGAAATCTGCCAAATCCATACTTGTCCATCACACTGCCAGACAGAGAAGTGTGATTCAAAATTCCACAGAACACATTTCCACTGCTCCAGAGTCCAGTGGCCACGTGCTTTACGCCACTCCATCCGACGTTTGGCATTGTGCTTGGAGATGTGAGGCTTGCATGCAGCTGCTCAGCCATAGAAACCCATTCCATGAAGCTCTCAGCACTCTGATGTTAATGCCAGAGGAGGTTTGGACCTCTATAGTTATTGAGTCAACAGCACTTGGAGACCACTATACGTGATCTGCCACCTCATGGCTGAGTTTCCGTTGTTCCTGAATGATTCCACTTTGGAATAAGACCACTTACAGTTGAAAGTAGAATACCTAGCAGGGAAGAAATTTTGGAAACTGACTTATAGCACGGGTGGCATCCTATGACAGTAGCACGCTGAAATTTACTCAGCTCTACAGAACGACCCATTCTTTCACAAAGCTTGATTTTATACACCTGTGGCAATGGCTCTGAATGAAACACCTGAATTCATGGATTCAGAGGTGTATCCCAATACTTTTACCCATATATTGTTTGAAATAAGCACATGTAGTGGACATACTAATATAATACGTCTGCCCTGCATTTAAGTTTGTCCTGAGAGTTTATGCATAAGACTTATTTGGGTGGAACTGATTCATTTGGATATTGGAAGGATAGTGGAAGGATTATCCACTATCTTAGTCAATACAACTCTAACTATGATGACCCAACCTAAGTTGATCACAGTGAACAGTATTCTGCTGCTTGTATTTCTGTATTTCCTTTGAAATTGAGGGCTTGTTCTGTTTATTGATGTTCTTTCTGCTGCTCTGTGGGCAAATAGGAGGCGTCTGCCCCAGTCAGTTGGAGGCTGTGTCTGTGATCAGAAGGTCGCTGGTTTAAATCCCTGGGTCCGTGCAGTATTTTCACCTCAGCAAGGCCCTTAAGCTCCAGTTACTCCAAGAAGCTTCGGCCCCTCCTTTCTCAAATTTCCGTCTCCTGAATTTCTTATCATTTTGCTATTCTTGTGCACTTTGTAAATGCTATGGAAAATTGCTGTGTACAGAGTACACTGTAGTAAGGCTTTACACTGAAAAACGGATTAAAGTTTAGCTGTGTCCAGCTAATAACGCTTACCCCAAGCCACTGGAATGCCTAATTGTGAAATACACGTCACATAAACAGGTTGAAAATAGTTTTTGAATATTTCATGGTCAAACCAACATGAAAACTTATAGCTAAAGCATCATTATGAAAGCATAAAACAGGTCAATCAGAAAAAAGAGGCAAGTGTAGTAATTGCATGGTTTAGTCACAAACATTACCAGTGTCCTGCTCCCCTTCCAATCTCCTACACACAGGCTGGAGCTCTGAGTTCCTCTTCTGTGGTGTGATGCTCACAGATGTTGCATTTACTGCCCCGTGAGCTGAAATAGCAGCCTGGTTCTTCCGCTCATTTGCACTGACCTAAAAACCTGTTGTTGCAAATGTACTTTTTAGAAGAAATTTTGATTTAATGGTGGCTGGTGAAATATGATTTTTGGTGGAAAATGTAATATTTATATTTTTGTCCCATTTTTTGCTTGACACCCCTGCCTTGCACCCGTAGCTTTTGGGATGAGTTCCGGACTCCCACAACCCTGCATAGGACAAGTTGGTACAGAAATTGGATGGATGAGTTTTACATACTGTACTTTTTGTGGCTATTTGTGGTCTTCTAGGCTTGTTTGGTTAAATCCCAAAACTAATGGTCATCCTCTGTATATTTAAGGTTGTAGTCCTTATTTTGAACCTCATCAAGCCTCCTAAAAGTCATCATTCACGCAGGTTATATATGTACAGAGTTTTATCCATCTGGGAGTCAGCTGAGGAGCAGCTTTGGAAGCCAAGCAGGACCTTGTCCACCCCATTACTAGAAGTTTGACATTAACAGCAGTCCCGAATGTCTTCAACATTGTTGGGTTTCTTAAGTGCTCTGTTGTCTTAGGAGGTCAAGGAGAGATCTCCTTGACTCTGTGCTCCTCCCACAGTCCACATTTCCTGGCCACTCTTACAGGAAATTGAGGAAAACTAAGTGATGAATGTCAGCGAGAGGAGACTAAAGCAGGAAGTGTATGGCTCCTCGCTTCACATTGTTATAAGCTTAATGCATCTGGATTTTGGTCTTCCAGTAGAAAATAGAGCCACTTAATTCTGTTAACTTTAGAAAATTTACATCTAACATTCAGCTAATGCTGAACATTCTAAAGTAAATATATTCATTTAAGCGCTGGAAGAACGGAAAGTTGATTTTGACCTCTAAAACTCATCTTAAAGCAATTTGGGGTAAAACTGCAGTGGTAGCCGGCAGGTTTCCTCACTTCCAAATATAAAATAATTACATGTATGTGTAAGCGCAATATGTCATACTTGCAGTTTACTATTGATACTTCATTTCCCATAAAGAACAATATTCTGGGTTAAGGAATGAGGTCAAGTTGTGTGTCCTGTGCTATTATTATTATTATTATTATTATTATTATTATTATTTCTTGATAAAATGGATGGACCTGTGGGTTATTATTTGTAATGTCTGATTGGCGACACAAACATCTGCTCTATGTCGCCCCCTGTAGTTCTACCTTCAATCGCGCTTCACGTGGCGCGGCGCCCGTCTCCTGAGGCCCCTCCTGCAGTTTACCCTCCTCATGATGGCCTTCTACACCGGGCTGTCCCGCGTCTCGGACCACAAGCACCACCCCACCGACGTGCTGGCGGGCTTCGCGCAGGGCGCGCTCGTGGCCTACTGCGTGGTGAGTGCCTCCTCACGGTAGTCGCGATCCCCCTCGCATGTCCTCCCTTACAGGCCCCTGTACCCATCTCCTTCACATTCCCCATCACCTCTGGATGTGCCTGTTTGTTTGACCAATAGCATAGTGTAGGAATCTGCATCACAAAAAGAAGATACCGACGCCGCTCTACTTACGCACTTTCAACTTACGAACATTCAGACATACGAACGAAGAGGAGTGTAAGTCCAAATTGTGTCCCTTGGGCTCCCATTTCCTGTCCGCAACATAAATGCCAATTCCGCCTGGTACATCTTCCGGCCGCTACTCCCGCCCTGCAGCAGCATAGCGTACGAACTCCCCGCATCCTAGTTCCTAGTACTTGCACGTACCCTTAATATGATGTTGAATAACGACTTACGAACATTTTAAGTTACGAACGGCCGTTCGGAACGTAAGTAGAGGAGCGTCTGTATTACATTTCATTACAGCAGGATAATGTTTTTAGTGAAAAACAGTGTCATTCTTATGCTTTTACCACACTGGGATCATTTCTCACCATAAACCTGTCAGCCAGCTGTGAGATGAGGAGAATGTTACTGCTGATGTCTGCCGCTGAGCACATGCTTGGCAGAGCCACCATCTTCGCTGCATCCTTTAATCTCACGAGCCTTTCTTATTATCAGGTTCTTGTTAAGAAACGTCAGAGTTTACAGGGCTTCCCTGCCCCCTCAAACACAGACACAGAGATTTTCATGAAATAAAATGGCTTTCATAGAGACCAGCCAGCCGCCAGGTCTCTAGACACATCAGGCTGAGTACCGTCACTGTGCTGCAGGTCAATGTCCAGGTTAAACTTCACAATCTGACACCCTACATTCTCTCAAGACTAGACATGCTTTTAATAGCAGAAACCGACACTGACAAGCGCTTTACTGCAGCAATGGAGTATTACTTCTTAAAGCCTGATGTGCTGTTTCTCACGTATTGGCTCATTCTCCATAACTAAATATTTGGCTCTTCCTCCGCTTGGCTTCCTTTTCCTTCCCCTGACTGGGTGACATGGTGGCGCGGTGGTTAGCACTGGTGCCTGACGCCTCTCGGCCTGATGTTTGAGTCTCTAGCCTGGCTCTGCCTGTGTGCATGTTCTTCCCGTGTTGTTGTGGGGTTTCTTCCAGGTTTCCCCCTACAGACCAAGGACAGTTTGCCTGTAGCTGTGTGTGAGTCATATAAATATTACATTGTGGGGACCAAATGTCCCCATAATGTGATTCTGTCCTTCTGTGGACCACCTTATCAGACCACACAAGGGGAAACTCATATTTATAAAAATCTATGACTGCAATCAAATAATAAAAATGCCAGAAGTTTCATATTTTGTTTGGTTACTTATGGTTAAGGTTAGGGCTGGGAAGGGTTTAAGGTTGTCCTGTTGTTATTTTTCCCCATAGAAATGAATGGAGAGTCCCCACAAAGATATAATTACAAACCTGTGTGTGTGCTTGCCCCTGTGATGGGTCGCCACCCTATACTGGATTATTCATTGTCTTGTGCTTCTGTGTTAGGCTCCAGACCCCCACGACCTTGAATAATGGATACAGTAAATGGATGGTTGGTTGTTCTCCTGGCTTGGGTACAAATACAGAACCTTATACTTGAGATCAGAGTGAACTCTGCCCTCTTTGTCATTTGGGATGAACTTTCCGGACCTTTTTCCCATCTACGTTTGCGATCCGTGCCATGGCTACGGCAGCCTGAATGCTGCGACACTCCGTAAGGATTTTCTCCTCCAGAAAAATGGAAAATAACAAGTCTTTTTTATTGAAAAACAGTTTTGATTTCAGGAAGAGCTGAACGTCTGTTTTCCATATTTTCGGGTCTCATTCGCGTTTGTGTTCCCGCGGAAGGAGCCAGCTGAGCTCCTCTCCCTCGATGAATAGTGGCCCTCGGCACTGGCTTGCCAGATGGACTCTCGCCACTGTAGTTTCATTGTGCTAGTGACCCTGAGAGCCCTCGGACGTGGCGATTTAAACGGCAGGGCCATGACGTGACGGGAGACTCGCTCGCACATGGCGGTGGCCACATTGATCAACAAGAGCCATATATTTTAACTGGTCTGAATCACAGCGAAGGTCACTAAGCGAACTCTTAGACGTTTTCTAGTCACAGACAGGCACAAATACTTATGAGTGGTTCGACAGGAAGTTTAGTGCGTCGCATCCCGTGGGGCTTCCTGTCCGCGGCGCCGTGACCTTTGTGGAAATGGTCCACGCTAGCGTACGGCAGCGGGAAAGGGGGGGGGGGGGGGAGACTGTTCCTGAAATGCCAAACCCAAGGTCAGGCATGAGGAAGCAGCTGTGAAACCACGCTAAGGCTGCCTCCCCCGCTCCTCGCTGAACTTATCAAGGCCTTTCTCTCTGCACATATTTCCTGACATTATCCATCCCATCATTCTTCGAGTCTCTGCCTCTTCACCATACTTAATATTCTCTACTGCAGGAGAAGCATAATCATGGATAGAGACTCGTGATTAATCTCCCTTGAGCGTGAATTCACTCTTCCAGTCATTGCTTGTGCCACTGTCATATGTGTCTACCAAAGTCCTCAGAGTCAGAGGTAGAAGCAGAGAAGCCTCAGGCTGCCTCGGTCCTGGTCTCATCTCTGTGGCTGCCGCTCCGCTAACATCCGCTTGAGCTCATTGCTGGCCCTCCCCTTCCCCCACCACTACCCTTACCCCTCCACTGTTTGCGGGGTTTCCAGCTGAACCGGAGCTGGGCAAACAGACTCGTAGCTGGTTCCTGTTGCTGATTGTGCATTCGCAGCACAATGGGCTCTAGAGCGAGGCGATGGTCGTTTGCATTCTGCAGGTTACGACACAGGAAGTCTCCCAGCTCTGATAAGGCTTCACACTGGGGTCAGGACGTTCCTCATCAGGTCAGCCTCTCGTGGCAGAGCTCAGTCTAGGGCCTCCTTAAGATATTCTGGCGCTGCAGTCCTGTGTGACCACACGTACACAAAAGGTCTGTTCATGTCAGAGTAGAATTAACTGTCCTGTGTTATAGAATAGAACGATTAAGCCTTTTATGCTGTCAGTGCTGCTTGTCACACTGCAAAAGATAACGGCACAGATGACACTTCCTGACTGAAGATATCCCACACAAGTGGGACACATGGCCACCTTGCTGCTCATCACTGAGGGTGCTCCCTCACGTTGTGTCTGGCAGGCGACTGATGTCACACCATCTCCTGCTACACCCTTTCTCCGGTGTTCAGCTCCTCCCAAAGGGCGTCTCACTCGGTGTTACAGCCACAGCAAAGCAGAGAATGCCTCTGTCTGGGATTCCCGACTCTTTACACAAAACAGGAAGTGAATTCCTTTTTTTAGCTGCAGGCCTTTCTGACTGGCACCGGTCGGCTTGCGAGATCTGATGGGACAGTGAGAGAGGAAACGTGACAGAATTTTGCCTGCTAGCAAAAATAGTTCCTGCAGTTGTGTCCCTGCGTCCAGAGCGCCGTTAAAGCGGGCAACTCCAGCACGCCATTATTCAGTATTCCTGGCTCACTGGCGCTCTCATGGTGTAGAACTGCTCTGGTGATACTGGCAGGCTGTGCTTACCAGGAAGCTTCATAACAATTGATCCGTGTAGCGGTGAGGGCCATATACAAGTTCTTGTGATTTTGTGTTTGACGAAACAACAGGATTCCCTTCAACATGTGCAATGAGATGAGGTTCAACATTTCGCCCTAAACGCCATAGTGGTTAGCGGATGTTTCTAATATTCAAGAGAATGCCTGTCGACAGTATTCTGCTAAACCCGGAAATTCAGCCGATCTCCAGTGACACCCGCAATCCATAAACCATCTTAACTCTGTGCCATTTTTATAAAATCATAACGATGCGGTTTTGAAATACACCGATTGTCTGAGTAAGCAGGTCTTACGATAAATGACTTACATCAGTGACTCTTGACTGAAAGCTGTCAGATGGGGTTACATTGGGTCATACTAAATCTGTGACCCAGTCTCCACATTTTGCTTCTTAGATTCCATGCAAAATTCTACCCCCTTGAGTGATGTCACTCTTTAAATAAATCATTAATAAGTTAGTGAATTTCATGCTTAAGCACGACCTATGACAGAATCCTGGTGGAAAATGCACGATGAGCAAATACAGTTGACGGTGTGATCCACACGATGTGTGATACAGTAATAGGACAAGCATTTTTTTTCCACAGCTGAACAGTGCTTCCAGCCTTGGTGTCGAATACCTCGAGTGCAGGACGTTGCCAGTGTGATAACTGTATCTGAAGAGTGGAGAACATTCCGGAACTAAAGCGCGCGGCCTGATTCGCCCGTTAATCCTGTTCTTTCCCATCTCCCAGGTGTTCTATGTGTCTGACCTCTTCAAGCCCAAGGCCAAGGTTGTCTCGCCGCCATCTCCAGTGAAGAAGGAGCTTCTTCCTCCGACAGACATAATTGACAGGAACAACCACCATAACATTGTGTGAGGGGGGGGGGGTTCGCACCCCAGGACAATGGGAACCACATGGAAAATACACCTGACTGACAGCCTCCCCCACTGCTGCTCACTTTCCTCGTCTGACACTAGAATGTAGGCAAGGGAACTAATTCCCACTACTTAGACTATTCACCATGACATTCATTAGATCCACGTTAGAGGAGAGCCTGAATCCTAAATGTGAGTGACTATGACGAGCAGCTACTGGCTCTTGGCTCGGAATGGATCTCCTTCTGTGGGAAATAACTGGATGAAAAGGCAAAGAGGAATCACCAGAATGAACGAAAGAGAAGCGAAAACGTGAAACGGGGGTGAGGATTCACTGCTCGCCCCAGTTCTTTCCCCGGGACAGGACTGTCATGCATTCCCTCGGTTTCCAAGCCTGTATGCATATAGGACAACAAATTCCTTAGTAATAGGAATGATATTTTTCTGCACAAAATTTAACAATATTAAATAACTCACAGCACTATATCCAAGCTAACTGTCACCATTTCACTGTCCCGAATGGGATGATTAAAAAAGCCTTAATGAGACACCAAGGGGTTGTTTGTCCTTTTCCGAGGAAAACGAGGATCCTCAGCATAAATGAGCCACTTGTTTGCCCCATTAGAATGCCTGCATACAGACTTGCAGTGTAAGTTTAGTTATGGCGCGAACGTTCAGCGAGGGGGCTTTGTCTGGGGGGGGCTGAAGAGAGGAGGATGGAGAGACATGGGGTCCGGTTGCTGTTTACCCCCAGGCTGAGTGCCATGGTGGGGTCAGTGTTGTGGGCTGGGGCTGTTTGTCTGGGGGGGGCGGGGGGGGGGGGCGGTCTTGGGATTGACTCCTGGGGCTGGTAAGCACATTTTGGCTGGGGGCTCTTTCCGCTGGTTGGGATGGGCCCCGTTGACTCAAGTGCCACAACATGTTGGGAACTGACACAAAGAAAAGCGTCCCCCCCCCACCACCCCCGGTGTATGGATCAGTCTCAGACAAGTTGGGGCCTGAGCGTCAGTCTGCTACACGAACACAGCCGTCCGTCTAGGGGGGGCAGAGGCGTTGCCTGTTATTATGTGTCAAAAAAAAAAAGAACTGTGGATTTTTATTGTGTGTTATAACTGCATCTAACACCTTTAATACTGTGCCTTCTGCCTTATTAACCATAATAATGTACAGTCTTGGTATTTCACTTTATATGCAAGAACTCTGAAAAGAAAACTCGTACATTGTGCGTCTCACATATTATTTAGTCCGTCCTGTCATTTCAAACACAGTAAGCTGTTTTTTTGATAAATGTATAAATAATGTATATATCACTAAAAATGAACTATGTAAAATATTATGCCTGACTTTTTTAGATATATCCACTATGAATTAAAATGTTTGTGTCATGTCCTGTGTTACCTACAAAATGCTGCTTAAACAAATGCATCGATTGACTATATTTTGTATTTAGTAAACTAAAATATTCTGGATTTGTAAGGAGCATAAATCTCATTACAACTACAGATGAAAAGATATATTTTAGTATTTTTGTATTGTCTTGTTTTGTACAAAAGAAATTATTAGCATTTTTCCCCTGCTAAATGTACTTAGTTATAATACATATGCCTTTAAATAAAAATCTCATCACAAAAAGCTCTTCATGTTCCTGTACTTACTCCTGCAGTCTTTCGCATGTGATGTGGCTCTTCACTCCGTTCCTCTCTTTTTTCATTAGCCAAGCAGGCAAATTAACGAACACTGGAGCATCATCAGCTTGAAAATCAGGTTTGACACAAACCAAACTGCCTTGAGACTTTTCTGGGTGTTGGAATTGAAAACAAGGAGCTTATTATTATACCTTTATGCTTTGCGTAAAATGGTGCCAGAAAACCTTGCTCCCAGAAATAACTATATGACAAATAGATTCGTAGGCGTTTGGGCCATTTGTGGCTCCTATGATGAGTTTTGTGTGCAGATTTTTCCATAACAAGGTCTTTGTTATGAGCTTAACTCATTTTGCGAGACGAAAACCAGTTTCTCAGAGGTAATTTTTCCTGTGCACCAACATGCAAATTCCACACACATGGAATCCCGGCGGAGACTCTACTAACCACTGCATCCTCATGCTGCCTGTAATAAAAACAACATACTGTGTATAATCGATAATCCTTATGCGGGCCCCAGAGCCAATCCCAGAAGCTACAGACACAAGGCAGGGAACAACCTAGGGTTGGGTGCCAATCCATCACAAGGCACACTCACACCTCATTCACTCACACATCTATGGACGATTTGGTAACTCAAATTAACCTCAGCATGTTTTCGGATTGTGAGGGGAAGCCAGAACACCCAGAAGAAACCCCACAGCAACACAGGGAGAACACACACACACATATATATACCTCATACCACACACCTCGTACTATATACATATATACATACTATATATAGATATATATACATACTATTTATAGTATGAGGTGTACTACAGCATGAGTATGTAGGCACTGCTTGAGGCACCACATCACCAAGGCCCCCAAAGTGAATGGTTTAATGTCCTCAAAGCCTGACAATGACGTTTTCTTCCTCACGCGCGATGAAATGGGAGTTACTTTGCGATATTGCACTTTTGGGTGTCATGCCCCATTTGCCTCAACCTGGGGAAGTGTACAGATCGCACCGTCAGCAGGACCGCCGGGGCCCCTCCGTGTGTGCGAACGCTTCACTGGCACGGCCGAGCTGCGCCTGACAGTGACTTTATGTGCACTGCCGTTTCTGCCACAAGCCGGGCACCGCATGGGGGGAGGCCATCCAGACATCAGAGTGTCTTTTCAGGCAGCTTGGAGCTCCATTATGCAGTTCCTTTAGGTAAATGTTATGCATCTCAATCACTCCCTGAGAGAAAATAAAGCGAGCAAAGCAGACGTTCGGTTTACACTGAGAGCAGGAGGCGATGAGCCGTCCTTTTGGGTAGTGACAGCCGGCTCTGTGTAATCTGTAATAATCCCTGTGCGCAGTCACACACAGGCGTCTCTATGCACTGTCAAACCCCGCTCGCTCGTCTACAAATGACCACTCTGTGTCTACATGCTTCAGAGGTAATTCATCCATCCATCCATCCACCCATCCATCCATCCATCCATCAGCCCACCACCACAAAACTGCTGAGGTCATTTGAACAGCCTCTACAGCAAGTTCCTCAGGTGAGGTTAAAATCAAAGGGTTACTGCGCTAGTAACAGCATCCAGGCCTTGAAGCGTCTTCCCACCCATAGCAGGGCTGCCTCTTCAGTTTCTGGTGTTAAAACTAAAATAAAAACTTTTTTATTAGCCTTGGGGACGTCAAAAAATTTTTTGAGTGGATTTTCAGTTTATAAATGTATTTATTTATTTATTTACTCCATACAGCATCTTGGTCAACAAAGACTGTTCATAGAGTGTTTAATACATAAACTATATTTACTTGCTTTTAACTGCTTATTCCCACGACAATGGTTAGACGATGGAGGGGTGGGCCGCTGGAGAAGTGTTTCAGTTAATAATAATAATTTATATTAACTTGAAGTGCAACTACAATAGTTTGAAATGGGTAGGATGCAAAATCCGGCCCTGCACGTGGTCCTCTAACTCTCAGGGAAAAAAACTTCTCTGTTTGTAGTGAGAATGGCAAAGCGCCCACTGTGAAAAAAAACTCCTTGCGCGAGTAGCTCTGCTCTCTCCCAGTCTCTTGGGATCCTCATCCACGGAAGAGTCGACACCACTGGAGAGCCAAGGGAGTCGGGCCAGTTGGGAATCGGAGCTGGTGTCTCGATGAGGTGTCGCCTGCTGCACGGCAGGACTCGGGTCATCATCTGAGGTGGCCCATCCAGGTAGGTGTGAGGAACCATCCACCACATCCTGGCACCAAGGGTCCTTATTTTGAGCACAGATGTGAATATCGGCAGAGTTTCTTTGCAGCCTTTGTTGATTTTTCTAAAGCATTTGACTCAGTTAGTCAGGCTTCCTTGTGGGACATTTTAAGGCTTTGCGGGATCCCCCCAAAGTTGCTGGATGCCACAGCCAGCCTGTACACTGGTACTGTGAGTGCTGTGCAGAGTGGAGGCACAGCCACTGTGTTCTTCCCAGTTGATTCAGGTGTTCCTGAGGGATGTGTTCTTGCTCCTGATCTGTTCAATGATTGCATGGACTGGGTATTGGGCAGGGTCGTGGGGTCCTGCAGCATCTCGACTTTGCCAATGATGCTGTGATCTTCGTGGAGTCAATGGAGGCTCTGACCGGGGGTCTCAAGAGACTGAGCGAGGAGTCTGAGTGTCTGGGCTTGCGAGTGTCCTGGATAAAAACCAAGTTCCATACCTTTAATGACTTCTTGGGTGCGGCCACCAGCAGTATGTCTGTCTGCAGAGAGAATGTCCGCGTCAAGAGGTTGACTTAACTTGGCAGCAACATTTATGTCTCTGGTGCGTCTTCCTGTGAAGCCAGTAGACGAATTGGGAGAACATGGAGAGTAATAAGGTCACTGGAAAAGGGTGTTTGGCACTCCTGATATCTTTGTAAGAGGAGGAAGGTCCAAGTGTTTAGAGTCCGGTGCTCACTGATTTGTTACATGGCTGTGAGATATGGATGCTATTCAGTGACCTTAGACAAAGACTGGATTCCTTTGGTACTGTGTCACTTCCATTGCCAACTGGGATCCTGAGGTGACTCATCATATAGCGGATGTCACAACCCACTGTAGCAGTGCACGCTTCCCAACCTGCCCTGAAATGCTTAACCTTTATACGACCATGAGAACCAATACCTGCTGTATTAATAATTTTTTAATACTTATTCTGCATTTTGTCCCTGTTCACATTCAGCTTGACAGTAAAATTCCATCATAATAGCTGCAATGTTAATGTCACACCCTTTACTGATTGGTGCAATAATCTGCATACAGTGATATCTATTACACTGACATGCTGCAGAAATTAAAATGCAATATCTTGTAATTCATAAATTGAAACATTAATATATTATTTTTATTTGAATGTATGTGTATGTGTATTAAAGATAAATATGTTAACATTAAGTTCATGGGATTTATTTGCTTCATTTCACATCACGTCACAACACTCATAGATCTGAAAAATCCATCCAAACATCCGTCAAATGCTGAAATACAAAAGGTGATCTATATTCCAAATTATTTTTCTGTTTTTCGAAAGGGGGGTTTTATGTGGGGTCTTTGTTTAACAAAAGGAATAGACCTGAAGTTTGTTAAGCGCCATTCTAGGGATAGGACACCTTACAAGGACCCAATAACAAAAATTACAAGGCACAATACCAAAGTCATGCCTGTCTGTCACACAAGCAAAAAGCAGTCATGATGACAGAATGTGACTGGGCGGAGCATCGCTGATGGTAGAGTGCAGCCTCCTCTCTCAAGGGAACAGCACCCCTTTTATACAGCCGCACAGCCAATCACTGACGGCAGGAACAGGAACAATTAAGCACCGCGGCCACTGGAATGTCCTGCAGCACAAGGCACAGTCACAGAGCAAAGCACTGCAAATACACTGAGATGTAACAAATGTGCAAATTTTATGTAAAACTGAAGCATTTCACACTAGCAAAACATTAACAGAATAAGCTAAAATACAAGTTTATTCCAAAAGAATTACATTTAAACATCTCTTTGGAGTTTTTGTTAATATGAAACAGTACTACTGTACGTTATTTGTAGCTTCCACAGCAGTGGGAAATAAGTGTGAGTGAATTTAGCCTATTTACCTGCACTAACTCTGCACTGTACTGCTCCAGTTAGCTTCCTTTACAAGGAGGAAAAGATTATAAATTCCGAAAGGCATTCTTTATGGAATGTTGTTTCTGAAAAGCAATTCTATGTACAAACAAATGGTGCACGGTGAGGTCTGGTGACATGTACCTGCTGTTAGGAGTGCAGTGCTAAATAAAGTTTTAAGCTGTGTGAATGAAGATGTGGACAACAGGTGATGTGATGCATGTCATTGGTGGCCAAGGCTCATCAGGCACCGATGCAGCCTCATGCTTGCTCTGCATGGATACGGAATGTTCCTTGGCCTTCACATCTCCGAATTTGTTCCTGATGTGGATGGAGCGCAAAAAAACCAGAAAGTCCTTCTAGTATAACATGCAAACTCTCTGCTGGCGCCCAAAGCAAACAGCTGCTTCTTGCAGATGCGATCTGGACCTTCCGGCACTGCTGGGTTTCACACTCAGCCAATGAACAAATACATCCTGATCAGGAAAGATGTACGATGTTCCGGATGGTTCTTAGAGGAGAGTCGTAAAACACCAGAAGGCTGCCTTATTGAGAGCTCGTCTGCCCCATTGTATGAGAATTAGTTTTGGTCTCAGCTTGTCAGTTTCATCTCGATGTTTTTCGTGGGGGGTGGGGCGATGAAAGGTACAATTCAATCCTCTTGTGCCTTGCAGTGTCAGTTGGCCGATTTGTAAAGAAAAGCATATTGTTCATATGGAAATGAAAAAGCAGTATTCTTCCTTTTTCAGCCTGACATTTTGTGAGGCTCAGTGAGACCCTGGGCTGTCCAGAGTTGCCTTTTGTAGAGCTAAAAATCAGCATGAAGTACAGAAGGAAGATGCGTGAAAATCCCCCCCATTGGCACGCGGGGGATGATGATGGGAGTGGGGGAGGCCCCTCAGCTCTTTGGGGCTTCAAGCTCGTGTGAAGAATCAGAACCCAGGTCCATAATGAACATTAGACTCTCACAGCCGTCTTACTGGAACATTTGTGTACATTTCAAAATTAAGGGGTTTATTTCTGTGCCGGGTTCAAGAGACCGGTGAGGGCTGCCCGGGGTTCTCGAGGGCTGTTTTTGGATCTTATGTTGTGTAACTTATTGTTAAAATAAAAAACAAACGGTTGAAATCAGACACTATGCAAAGCCAGGACTTTCGCCTGCACGTGTCTGTATTGTGTCCTTACCTAAAATTTCACAGCCTGGTCACATATTCAATTTTGTCACTATGTGGATTCACCAAGTTTTTCACTGAACATTTATGTGGCTAAGACATGATGGACAATCAATGTCAGGAGCCCAAGCTGGCCTGCTGCCCCTCCCAACCAGTCCAGCTTTCGGGTCACTGGGCTGTCCAGTGGGCTGTAAACAATAGTTCACCACTGGGCAAAGTGTGTCACAACAGTTCACCACTGGGCAGATCATCTCATGCGAGTTCACCACTGGGCAGATCATCTCATGCGAGTTCACCACTGGGCAGAGCATATCATGCGAGTTCACCACTGGGCAGAGCATCTCATGCGAGTTCATCACTAGGCAGAGCATCTCATATGAGTTCACCACTGGGCAAATTGTCTCATGCCAGTTCATTACTAGGCAAAGCGTCTCATGCCAGTTCAACATTGGGCATTGCATCTCATGTTAGTTCGCTGCTGGGCAGAGTGACCTTTGTGTTGCACGCAGCGAGCTTGCTCCCACTCAGAGACCTGGCACCCAATGGCCAATTTCATGCCTGTTACCATCCCGCTAAAGCTGCAACAAATCACATTTTCCACTTGTGAACTTTCCCAGAGTTCAAAGACGGTCTTTCTTGCTGCAACAGGAAAGCAGGAAGTTACACCAAAAGACGCTACCCTATTAATACAAATATTTGCTGAAATAAAGCACTTAACCTCATCTTTTGTTTTTCACTATCCTTTAAATATTTTTGCAGCAAAATTTCACAACAACGCAATGCTGATTCTTAAGCTATGAGGCTCAAAGCCATTTCCTGCTGTAGCACAGCTAACGGCATATGAAACAGCTGCATTTGTTTTCCTGCCAAGGCACTTGGAAGCTAAGACACTAAACTAGTTGTGTGAAATATTTGATTTGGGGAACTGTAGAAAATGCAATATTTCACTTTCTGTTTTTCCTCATAAGACTTTTTTGTAGAGCTTTCCTCAAGCACAAGTAAATTTTTACTTCAAAAATTGGTACCCATGAAGTGTGTATACAAAAGGTTATTTTTATGAGAAAGAACAAAGTTATTGATTTATCTTTCAAGACTTTGCTACCCATATGTTTATAGTGCTGTTGAGTTTTAATGGGACTCTGCGCACCATGGACAGCATGCACAGGGGATTTTGAACACATCATGGACAGGACTCTGCATCACATCGTGGACGGGACTCTGCATCACATCGTGGACGGGACTCTGCATCACATCGTGGACGGGACTCTGCATCACATCGTGGACGGGACTCTGCATCAGTGGTCAGCAGGTAGCAAATCAGACAGATTATCATTTATGGGAAACTGAGAGTGGTCTGTCCTCCGAGGACCCTCATGCATTGCCACGTTCTGCACATGTTCTGGTGTTCAACCACAGTGGAAACAAACTCTCCATGTCCAGTCAGCCCTATCAGATCTCATAGCCAGATGGTCACTCTGGTTTGATTGAAGACACGCCGTACAGGTCATCACTGATACCAAGACGGGACTCTCTGCCACAAAACGACAGCCTCTGTGGCATCCTCCAGCCCCCCTGTCCTGCAACATGGCTACCTAATCAGTCTAACAACCAGCCAGTGCCCCATAACAGATCTCAGTGCCATTTGGAGGAGCGACATGTCCATCATGGCAGACAGCCAATAACTGACCAGGTATCTTGTCAGTCTAGCAACCAGCCAATGTCTCATAATAGATCTCAGTGCCAATTGGAGGAACAACATGTCCATCATGGCATACAACCAGTGACTGGCCAGGTGCCAGGTGCCCAATGAATTCATGAGTAAAGCAGCCGAACCCAGACCCTTGGTGGAACAAGGCCAGTTTGTTCTACTGCCTGGGGCATCTGCAAATGAAACAGGCTGAACACGAGCTGCAGGACCCCACTAAATTCTTACCTATTATTTTTTGAAAGACTTATAGAATAGTGATCAAAATAATCCTCTTCTTTTAACATATATATATATTTATTATTTCCTGTGTATACGCAGCAGCAGTTAAAAGGAATCGAGGAAAAAGGAGTGGAGAAACTATGAATACTTTTAAAAAAATGTCCACGTGCCTAATTATGTGGAATTTACGGAGCTTATTTTTTTGATGAATTAGGTTAAGTGCTGAATAAGACCTAAAGTTATGTGAAATAAATACATGATTGATTTGATACTACTTCCTATTCAGGCCTGACTGTGCTCTGAAAAAGTCCATTTTAAGAATGGACTTGGTTGGACGTGGACCTGCGCTGTGCTTCACTACTTGGATTACAAACAGAAGGTGTATGTGTGTATTATTATAGCCCCTCGTCATGTCCAACAGATAAATGGGCCCAGTGTGTAGGTATTTAACTGGCGGGAATGGCTATGCGCTCTGTGAAGAGAGGGCCACGCTGGATATAGCTGTCCTTCCATGCACCTGGGACAGATTTTCATGTGCCCTGACTGCCTGCTCCTCAGCTTGGGCTCAGCCAGGCCATAGCATGTGGCTCCAGTAAGCGCTAAAGCTACAGTTCTAGCTAATGCTACTACGTGTGCTAATGCCTCAGTAAGCATTAATGTCACATCGTATGCTAATGCCCTAGCGAGCGCCAGTGCCCCAGCCAGCGCTACAGCTCCAGTGAGCGCTAATGCCCTAGCGAGCGCCAGTGCCCCAGCCAGCGTTACAGCTCCAGGGAGCGCTAATGCCCTAGCGAGCGTGAATGCCACAGCGAGTGCTAATGTTGCAGTGAGCGCTAATGCCCTAGCGAGTGCCAGTGCCCCAGCCAGCGTTACAGCTTCAGTGAGCGCTAATGCCCTGGAGAGCACTAACGGAAGATACACATCTTTAAGACAAAACCTAATGAAACCACAGCGAAAGCCGAAACTAAACTGGATTTCAAATGAAAATTGAAAATGATATAAAAACTAAAAACATCAGAACTATAATAACACTGATGCAAGGACATGCAAAGGTGTATAACATTGGAGTTACAAACGTATTTTATTTTAGTTTGTAGTTTTCTGGGAGAAATCATGTAAATGCTGGTCGGATCTTCACGCTAAGTTTTTGTTACTTTTCCCCTGGCTAATGAAAGATCGAGGCTCGTCGTTTGAATGGTTCACTCCCTCACTCGTGGCCCCCTTAGGCTGTCTGAAAGGCCTGCTCCCTTGACGAATATTACATCATCATCAGCACACGCGCCGTGGTGTGCTCGCGTCAAACGACACCCAGACTGAAAGCTCCCGTGAGTGTTAATATTACGCAAACATGGCAGCTTGGTTGCCAGTCAGAGGAGATAAGTGTGTGTAGCTCCAGGTGGACCTTCTCAAGACGTCATCCTTCTATTAAACCTATCAGCTGTCTCTCCCTCACGTGTGCTCTCTGAGGAGCCTCCTATAAATCACACCGGGAGGAGCAGATCTCAGACGGAACAGGATAATTCCGGCTCACATGTGCAGTCTATACTCATATTCAATCATCTAAGGAGGAAACAAGTTCATCCTCTTTATGCTGAAAGGATTTCAGGCGTGCCTCCCATTCATTTCAGGAAAAACACCACAGCCTGAATTCCGTCTTTATTTTTTCGTAATTAACGCTCGCTTCCGCTTTTGGGTGCCCCTGGACAAAAATGACGTGATCGGAGAGATCCTACTGCAAAGCTGTAGATTTAATGAGTCAAAATGCAAAACAATGGCTTACAAAACATGAAATGTGGTCAAGGAAGGGAGGGGGGCAGGGTGGGTGGGCCACAGTAATCAGCATACTGAAATTCAAACACTATCTGAAAGCAGAAAAGGTCCAGCTGTCATCGGTGGGAAGCGCAGATACTGAATACAGGTCAGCGAGAGCTAATCTCAATTACACACAGAGGTCCCAATTCAGGGAATTGCCTTCTATCTCTCTGAGTGTAATTATAAGATATGTTACAGGTGCCTGTGGGGCGAGGCAGGGTGTGGTGGGATGGGGTGTGTTCACTGCGAGGGCTGATTAGAAAGTACATGGTGTCAATTATAGAGTAATAAAACAATGGCCCCATTTATCAAAGGTTCTTATAAATATGATAAAAACATGAACGACATCTGGGAAGCTGCATGTGACTAGGATGAGCATGAGTCTGCAAAAAAGTACAAATCCAAAACTGTACTGTCCCGTAGAACTTCAGCGATTTAAAGAAATAACAGTGAAACCGTTCTGGCTCTGCTGTGATCTTCCAGAATCCTGATATACCTTGGACTGCAGAGTTTAAGCCATCTTTGCCCTGCTGTGATGTTCCAGAAAGCTGGTGTACCCTGGACTGATGCGAGTCACTCAGTTTTCTCCGGTTTCTCGGAGAAACTGGCTTCCCGGTGTTTCTGGGCTGGTCCCTGTGTCGAGGTTCTGTGTGGCTGCCTTTAGACGGGAAGGATCCCGGGCTTCCGCTGCCCCGGAATGTGCTGAGTGGCTGGATCGGTCTGTTGCTATTCTGTCTCTCTCTTTCCTGGTGAGTGCAAATGAATTCAATGACCTACACTGCAGGCACCTCACGTCGTCTATCGCTAAATGGCAGATTAGCAGACTCAGAAACCCTTCTCAACGCAGCCTGACACAAACACAAAAAGCCTCAATAGACCAGTTGAGAGTCGGTGCTCATTCATATGTATATCTGTGCTCAGAAAGGTTCTCATTGTGAAAATGGGAGGGGAGGGGGTTTGCCTCCCGTCTCCCCATTTTCACAATTTTGGTGAGAAGATAAGCATCTAGCAGCCTCGAAAAGGCACATGATTTTTAGCTCTTCACTAGATATGCACCCTGAGTCCATATAGGGACACAACAGCTATGCACCTTTTGTTTGACACACTGGAAACACACCAGTAACCCGTCTGTTAAAACCAGTGCTGTGATTTCTGGAGCAGGATTTTTATTTTTTTTGGGGGGGGGGAGGGATGAAGGTTTAGCGGCTGACAGATTAAATTCATTTTAATGTAACTGTAACATTAAGATTGCTCTTAACAGGAAGGAACTTGAGCAGGTAGTGATGTTTATGCAATCAGCGGAACAGAATGCAATGAGTAGTGAATTCCGACAATTTAACCATATCAGTTTCATCCTCACTGCCGTTTTACATGATGGCATTTAAAAAATTCTTTTGCTGTTTTATGTTTTTTTTTTTTTCTTACCAAATTTCCACACATTCTAGCATAAACAGCCTGAAAACGGCCGCTTATATGTCAAGGATCGTTATGTACGGTTAAAAGCTAGTAAACTCTGTCTTAATGAGGGGAAGTGGCTTGACCATGATGAGGTGAGTTTTGCTCTGTAACCAACCATATAACCGCGGAATTTTTAATACGGTTGTCTGCTCTTCGTTTGATTCCAACTAATGTGTCTGTTTTCACATTTATCCATGTTTTTTTTCCCTGCTTTTCACATGTGGATTCTGCTTTTTTTTATTGAAACCTCAGTGCTGACTGAACAAGCCCTTTTTGATGCTGTTGTCATGGTAACTGGAAGCATCCCGTCCTCCCTTTTATGGACTTAAACAAAGTTCATTCAATGGTGAGTTTTTTTTTTACTCTCCCTTTTACATATTTACCAACAGGACGCAAAGACTTCTTCACACTAAATATTCAGACACTTCCTCGGCATGGACGCAGTACATTCTCTATGGGATCGTTCCGTTTGAGATTCTCATAGAAACTTTAGAAACTAAGAAATTGTTTTGTATGATCAGTCAAAGAAAGTGGCTGTTTAATTCCTCTTGGTTAAATTCCCATTTTTGTGCTACCCATGGATCTGTTAAAGGAGTCCTACCGTACCTTAACATAGCCAGTAATTTCTGTATGAATGGGAAGATGCGAGATTGTGTGTAAATGCTGAAAGGCAGGAGGAGCACGGACACACCTCTCCAAAGCGCATGTAAATGCGCATGTGGAGATTTGCACTGGTTTCAGTTCCTGGAGCTTTGATTCCCGCTATGATCTGATGCATCTGTGGTCACGCCTGGAAACTTCTTCTGCCAGCACAGGGTTATTTCCAGGGACCAGGTGTGCTATTCGTGAGCTTGGCCCATCCTTCATGCCCCTGACCCCAAGCAGCACTCACCTGTCTACACATCCCAACAGTAACACAGTCTGTTAGCGCCGTTGAATCATGCTAGCTGAGCTGCTGGTGCTATTCAAACATACATTTATTTATCTGTGAGATGCTTTGGTCCACTCTAGTTTCCCCCCACAGTCCAAAAACATGCTGAGGTTAATAGAGTTGCCGAATTGCCCATAGGTGTGCATGTGTGTGTGAATGGTGTGTGAGTGTGGCTTTCCTTGTGCCTGTAGCCTTTGGGATCGACTCCAGACCCCCGATGACCTTGAGTAGGAGAAGTGGGTTCAGGAAATTGGTCCTGAACCCATTAAAATTAACCTTATTTACCACAGCAGGGGCTGACAGCTTCAGGACCCCCCCCCCCAACCCCTGCAGTTGAGGTGGGGGGTTTCCCAGTGACCACTGCTAACAGCTGCAGTGCCGGAATTTGCAGTTCATCACTGAACTATGGTCGCTAATCATGATGCCCACACTGAAATGCTGTCACTGGGCTTTCCTCACCAGGCGGAAAAGCAGGAGGTCTGTGGTCCAGACTTGGAATTCCCACCTCGCAGCGAACAGCCCTGGAAAGTGTCGCTACATATCAGGAAGATGGAGGAAGAAATGGCAAGATCACCTGTCACAGCTTAGTGTCCTTTCGAAGACAGCATCATACACCTCTCTGAGCAAGTACTGCTACACTGAAAAAATCTGCTGTGTGAAACTAAATTTTCCCTAAAATGCTGGTTTTCCTGCCACTTCATCGTTACCAGTTATCACTCACTGCAGGACTTGTGTTTGGCTTGCAGGCCAGAATAATATTGTGCAGTAATCAGTACGCTGTATAATTACAGATTACATGTGACGTCTAGCATCTGTGTGTACTCCTAATCACTGCTGATGCATATTTAATGGTCATTAATTATGGTTATAAACAGCTATAAACTGACGTGATGAGTTATGCTGAACGAGAAATGGACGCTTTCTGGAATTCGATCCTTTTCACAGATGCAGCTGGATGTGGGTGTTGTGCGGGCTCACTGTGCAGTTGGGGTGAGCAGAGCAGGCAGATATATTCAGGGGCAAACATCTGTCTGTCTCATGATTCAGCACGGAAAACTGCCGTCCGGAGTTAGCTTAAGGTTGTGGCCTCTTCCTGCCCGGGAAAATCATGTTTTCCCACATAGCTGAAAGGTCACGCTGGTCGGGCAGCAATGACATCGCAGTGGTTGGTAATTTGCTGCATTTCCTCACGCAAACACAGCACGTAATAACCGTGATCGAGAGATGAGCACCCAGGGGACACAGTATCTTTGCCAGGTCCTGACGCTCCCCGGTGAGGATGGTGTGCTTAGAAGAGCCTCTTCATTGTACGTTCGCACGCACACACGTCACTGATGGATATCTGCGTTTCGCTGCACCTCACAGGTGACGGTAAGAGAAAAGCACAGACGGGGTCCAGACCAGGCATCTTTTCAGCGTGTTTGCTGCTCATACAGGCATGACCAGTCAGACACATGTGGTGCCTGCAAAGAACACACTACAGTACATATGCTAAACAGATAATAAACAGACATGTGTCAAGAATATACAACCCCAAATCAGAAAAAGTTGGGACAGGGTGGAAAATGTGAATAAAAAAATAAAGCAGTAATTCACAAATGTCCCTTAATTTTTATTTCATTGCAGACAGTATGAACACAAGATAATTCATGTATTTTTTGGTCAACATCATCTGATTTGTAAATAAACATCCATTCTTGCCATTCAGGCTTGCAACACATTCCAAAAAAAGTTGGGACAGTACAGCATTTACCACTTTGTACAGTTCCCCTGTCTTTTAACAACACTTAAAAGACGTTTAGGCATTGAAGAAATCAAGTGACTAAGTGTTGCAGGTGTTAGTTTGTCCCATTCTTCCTGCAAACAATGTTTTAGGTGTGCAACAGTCCTCAATGTGATGGCATGGACATAGTGATGTCCACGCAGGTAAAATGCTACAGAGGAAAGCTACAGGTAAAATGCTACAGGGGAAAGGTACAGATAAAATGCTACAGGGGAAAGCTACAGATAAAATGCTACAGGGAAACGCTATAGATAAAATGCTACAGGGGAAAGCTACAGGTAAAATGCTACAGGGGAAAGCTACAGATAAAATGCTACAGGGGAAAGCTACAGGTAAAATGCTGCAGGGAAAAGCTACAGATAAAATGCTACAGGGGAAAGCTACAGGTAAAATGCTACAGGGGAAAGCTACAGATGAAATGCTACAGGGGAAAGCTACAGGTAAAATTCTACAGGGGAAAGCTACAGATAAAATTCTACAGGGGAAAGCAACAGGTAAAATGCTACAGGGGAAAGCTACAAATAAAATGCTAAAGGGGAAAGCTACAGGTAAAATTCTACAGGGGAACGCTATATATAAAATGTGGCAGAGGAAAGCTACAGATAAAATGCTGCAGAGGAAAGCTAAAGGTGAAAATTACAATTATTGCTCTTGAGGTAAAGCGATATACAGGAAACCCCAAACATGGGGTCCCCATCAGCCACCTGAATGCCATTCAGACCCCCACTGGCCCTCCCAGCCATGCTGCAGCCCCACCTTCATGGAACGGCACAGCTGTGCCCCCCCCACCCCCCAAGCGGAAGGGGGGGGGGGGGGGTGATAGGGAGCCTCACAAACCACAGGATGAAACATGAGACTGGGAACATCAAGTCACTGCCGGGTTTGGATCAGCACCTGCTTTGCTCAAAGTCCAGCTGTCCCCACACCACCAACCATCCCCCCCGCCCCCCCCCCCCCCGCCAATGTCCGGTGGAGAAGGGGCGGCCTGGTATGGTAAAACTGTAATCTTTCAGTTATCTTCATCTTCTCTGGTGCTGTAGATGATGGAGTAGATAAATGGGAGGTATTTTCACATGGGAATGACTATAAATATAACAAAATAAGTATAATAAAACATATAGATTATTTATAGAACCCGTGACTGACTGCAATGCTACAGTACATTCCTGCAAGGGTTCTTGGGATGGGATGGATGAGTAGAAGTTGTTCTCGGGCCATTTCTGTGTATTCTGGGACTTAGACTTCAAGTATCCTTCAGAAAAATACCATAGTACCAATAAGAGACGTCCCCACGAAGCCTTCAAGGGGACACCGCATGTATCGTCGCAGGACAGAGAACCCACAGCTTGGGAAGGCCACACCCTCTTCCTCGACATTGGCTGTAACTTATCTGGTTAGCAGCAATGAGCCGTTAATGCCCGGAATGTGTATGGAAGCTACTCCAGGAGCAGCTGGGGATGTTCAGAACATTTCGGCAATGTAAAGGTCCAGGGCGGCGACTCCTGGGTTAATCTGCTCGTCTTGGCTCACCTTTGTCAGGCCCAAATTCCTGCAGGAGGCCCCCCCAGTGACAGACAGTGAGCAGGACAAAAGGGCCTTATTTACCACAGTGGGGGCTGACACTCTAGGTGCCCCCCACCCCCCTCACAGTTGACATGGGGGCTTCCTAATGGCCTCTGCTAACAGCTGCAGCACCCAACCTTGCAGAAGATCACTGAAGTCTGCTAGCTAATCATGATGCCTCTCCCCTTGCTGAAATGCTGTCACTGACCTCTCTTTACCAGACGGGGAAGCAGGAGGTCTGTGATTTTGAGGAATGTGTCTTCAGCATGTTCCAAGACAGTTTTCCTTTGATGGATCCCAGTCCACTCAACTTCGAAGGGTGGATGCTAAGGCCGAGCTGGTCTTCTGAGCTATAGAATCACCCAGAAAGCGATGCTAGCAGGCCGTTCACTCACACGCAGAGGTGCCCTTAAGACAAGTTCAAGGCTATTGGCTCACTGGCACTGCATCTCTGCACTCTGCACTGCATCTCTGCACTTTGATCATTTAAATTGAGGACGCAAAGTCAGTCACAGGTGAGCTTTGCGCTCATCGACCATGGAGGCCTGGTGCTCCACTGGGAGCTGCTTTAGGAAGAGGTTCCTCAAAATGGTGCAGAGCATCTTCATCTAGACAGGATGGGGAGGTGCTGTCTGTTTGCTCGCACTCGTCATTGTACAGAAGTAAGCAACCCTTAGACATGGTTACCTTACTATGCGGGTTACAGTGCAGAGCAGAGCTGGAGTTCATGAACTTCACTCATAAACATTTCATGTACAGATCTCAGGTTAAATCAGCATTCAGAGCCATGAGAAATCGTTGGTGGTGGATGTTTGTCTGGCCTCCATCAGCAGTGTGGGATTTTTAGAAAGCTTCTCCCAGAGAGCACAGTGTGAAGAAAAGGCACCAAGTGCACTGGGGAAGGAGCAGGCGAGGGAGGGGGGTGGTGCGGCCAGGCCCTTGCATCCGGGGGGTTGGGGGGCGGTCGAGGGAGGGCACGCCGCCAGTGAGCTTCACGGTGCTCCAGGTCCTGGTGAATCTCATCCCAACATGGACAAGCAAGCAAACCGGCCAGCGGCACCCTCATCACCCCCCCACATGTGTGCATGTCTGTCTTATGATTTGGTTAAAGACAAGCGCACACAAAACTTTGGTTTTCTAGGGTAAAGAGGTACTTCCAGGGCTAAATGGCTGTAAGCAGGAAGGCCGTCTGACAGCAAACTGAGACTGGGAAGCTTCCTCTCACTATGACTGACCTTAGAGGGCCAGGCACACTATCTACAGGGTGAATTTTAATGTACTGTAAAGTAACGTGTGTGAGTGACGACACATTGACCCTGGTATGCATTACCTCCCATTGAAAAACACATTAATCAGGCATAATTTTAATGTAATCCAGTCAGAAATGCTAACTCTTATAGCTAACTCTGAAGCACAGTTTAACTAGGTTTCCAAGAAGATATCAGGACCTTTTTGGAGAGCAGACAAAGTCCTTGTTTATTTATTTTATTGTGTTACTGTTAGTTTGAATATGTTATAATGGTAAATTATTCTTTTTTTTGCTGAGAAAATGTACAGTTAGAACCAAGATAAATAGCCTTATTCTTTGACTGCATAAGACTTTTGCTCAAAGCATTGCTGAGCTCAGCGTATGGTGAAAGGTTATTCCTGTCCACTTTATGAACGTTTCTACTGTAACATAATATTTGGTTGGAAGATGAATGCATAGCATCTTCTAGAAACGTACTGTAGCTGTAGCACTTTGTGATTCATTTGTGATTCATTCAGCACGGTGACTCACTTCGCCGTGTCATGATGTCACACTCCAGCATCGCAGTCCCGCCCTACATGTGTGGACTGCATGCTCTCCTCATGATTTATGGAGTATGGATGTCAGTCCCCTGTGGATATTCTGCGATCTCATGTTTGCTTTGTGTAGAGGCCGGCTGTATATAATAGCATTGCTGGTAGAATTTTATGGAAAACGACTGAATCTTTCAGCAGTTAAATACTGGCTCAAAGGCGAAACAAGGCACCATCTCTGAGCTGAACTGACAATGTCTTGATTACAAGAGCAGTGACCTAACCATGTCTAATCCTTAAAACCCTTGAAAAACGTGATTCCTCTGATCTGTTAGGGAAAAGCACATGGGAATAGCTCCCTGCGTCTGTTAGGGTCACGTGACGCCTACTCTACGATGCTCCTGTGTGACGTGTCACTGTCCCTCAGGTGCCAGTGCTGATTGGCTGTTACCTGGAAAGCCCTCTCTGGGAGGGGGGCAGTGGGCACTGTGCTTTCGCTCCAAACAGGTGCCATAACTCCCACATTCCCCGGCTTGCAATTAGCTCGTCATGCCGCCGTAAATGTAACACTTGTCTGTCGCACAAAGTTTAGGGTCTGGACCGGCCTGCACAGCACCTCTGCCCGAACTAAGGCAGCAGAACCTAAGAACCCCCACTGGAACGGCACTTCAGATGTTACAGGTCATTTAAGAAGCTGGTGGAAACGACCGAGAGCCCCGCCAAGCAAGGCCAGTATTTTACTTGGCAGGTGGGTTTCCTTTTCAAGTGCGATCGAAGAGGATGGCGTGTGCAGGGTTCCCGTGACACCGAGCAGGAGCAGAGCGTGAGAGTGTTCTGTAAGGTGGTGTATGGGCGGCCAGCACTGGTGGGGTTCGCTGGCATACAACGCATACACTACGCTAAACTGAAAAGCTTATTCCAAATGAATGACCTCATATTGATGTGCCACATGTTTAAAGGCTGGGCAGGTCATATGAGTCCATCGTTTGAACTGAGATCTTTGAGCACACAGAGTGCCAGTCCTCTACATCAGCTTCGCTGCTATAAATAGAGAAGAACATCAGATCCTCGGAACCTTCGATCCAGGTGAGTGGCGGTCGTGGTGATTTACTCTCTGGGATCCCCACCAAGGGGCTCAAGGCATGCTGCTGCTCTTAACATCTGCGCACCACGAGCTTTGTTTGCTATGTTTACACGAGGATTACATCATTTGCAGCAGCACCCATGCAGGGTGGAGCTATGGATCAACACCATCCACTTTCTCACTGGTTCCACTCTCTCCCTTAATTGGACGCTGACATCATGAGCATTTATAATCTTGAGCTTGGAAACGGTTAAGATATTTGCATGACCTAACTGATTAATTTTGCATGCATGTTTTATTTTGAAATTCACCATTAAAGACACAGATAACTTCAACACGTCTAAAGTATTCTTTGCTTTTAACTTAAAGTTATATGAAAAACTGAAGACAAAAGTCTTTAACAAGTCAAATAAAAAACAATAGAATAGGCAGAGATTCTCGGTGGCAAAACTGTGTCTTCTACTACCCTATCTTGCTTTCCATGAGACACACAGATGTGAGAGCAAGCTGGGGGGGGTCACAGTGCAGGGTCAGCCAGCGCACTGTGCCCTTCGAGCTGGGGGGGTCACAGTGCAGGGTCAGCCAGCGCGCTGTGCCCTTCGAGCTGGGGGGTCGGGGTCTTGCTTATGGGCCCAAAGGCAGCATCAGTCTGCCAGGTCTGGGATTCGAACTGGAGACCTACTGAACATGGCCATAATTCCCGACCCACCCAAAGAGATGCAAGAGTCGATAAAGGACATTGATAATTAATTTTATGGGTATTAAGTTCAAGTTAGCGCATGAGCTTAGATCTTCAGAAAATAAATTCATGGATATCTCACATTAAACATCGCAGAGGAAGAATCCATGTAGGTGAAATCAGCAAACACGTGACTCAGCCTGAATTTTCATACATACCCTCTGGTGGATAAAATGGGAATTGCAGACAAAGTTATTCACAGGAATGCTATATGTTATTGGTGTTTGTTCAAGCATGTTTGTTTCAGTCTCTTAAATTTGTTTGGGGTTTAATTAGGTGGCATTAGAGTTTCTTTCACAGAAGAATAAATTGGAAATGTCAGTCTTTTATAAAAGTGTCATAAACTGACTACCTGTGTACACTGTTTGGAAATGGCATGTCTATCTTGCAGCCCCACCAGTCTGACCAGAGTCTCCTCCCATCTCCGCTTTCCTGCGTTCCCACACGGGAAAGGATGCAAACCATCGCAAGCCAGTTCCGACAGGAGGTGGAGACACTGCAGTACGGAACAATGGGCTTGTCAAACTTGTTAAATTTAGCTGGCAAATTACGGGGGAAGGAACGACAATGGGAAATAACTGGGAGTGGCCATATTCTGGACTGCTCTGCAAGCTTCCCAGGATGCTGTCCAGCCGGAGATGTTTCGCTCACCTGAGCCATTGGTGTTTTGTCATAATAACTACCAGGAGCCAATCGTCTGCTTTCTATGTCAACTGCTCCTACAAGGAGCCAATCGACTGCTTTTGATGTTCACATTTTACGCTGCTACTGCCAGCAGCCAATCAACAGCTTCACTGTCCACGTCTTGCGCTGTTCCTGCCAGTGTTCTTGGTTGTCATGCATGCTATTAGAAGTGTGGTTTGCTAAGTCAGCTTTTCAAATTTCTGTTTCTGTTCCAGTTCCCTGATCAACACGAAGATGAATGTAATACCGCAGTAAAGCAGGATTCCTTTCAGCTTCCTCAATGTTTTTGTGAATTTATTTCCTAACACTGAAGCCGTAGCCAGAGAAACAAGATGAAGTCGGGAAGTTGGGTTTGGTTGTGAAGTCGGGAATCTCACTTAATACTATGGACTATTACCTGCTAAATTTTTTTTTATCTTGCCAGGAAATGCAGCAGTACAGTGAAATGAATTTGCTTTTCTTTTGTGTAAGTACAAACTAATCTGGTCCTGAATTCACAAGTGTGAACCAGGCAAACGTTGGTTTTATAACCATATCGTATTACCTGAAACACCTTAATCACCAAGATAAACGCCATTCAGTTCCTCACTGAAATGTGTTATCTAGGAACAATTAAAACAAATGGGCTAAGGAATTAAAGCTCTCTCTTTGGAAATACCAAACATAGTTTTGTGATGTGAGAACTGATAAACCCAACAGAGAGCTCATCACTCCAGCAATGACTGCCTGTCTGAAAACACCAGTCTATAATCCCAGTCCCAGGCCTGCTATCAATTAGCATGAATGCTAATCTCCTTACCGCTCACTGTACTCCACCAATGTCAGTGTCTTCTCCAGTTCCCAGCATGCACAGGCTCTTGTCACAGCTATATTGTCACAGTTATAGTGCACATCCTCAGGTAAAACAAGTTAATAAAAATCAATTGTGTAAATGGTAATAGTCTGTTTTCTTTTCTCTATAGTACTCTTACATGTTATTTATTTACCAGACATTTTTACTCAAAACATTTCTTTTTTGACCAAGCTGCACCAGACAATTCCCAGAACAGCTGGAGGCCTTGCTCAGGGGCCCAACGATGATATTACTCTGCCAACCCTGGGACTTGAACGACCGAAGACTCATCTTGGGTCATCACGAGGCCTCCAGTGCACTGGTTAAGCGCCCTGTCCAGTGGGCCTTGCTCGCCCTTCACTGGCCTGAAAAGGCACCTCAACATCTTCATTTCAGCTGCACGGTGGGGCTGGGGTGGGCGGATTTCAGAGTCCGTTTGTGCGTGTGCTTGTGACTAGGCTGATCAGTGAGCCCTTCATGGCCAAGTCCCATTCCTGCAGCTCACTGCAAGGTGACGAGGGCTCCAGTGAGGACTCTCCTCTCACTGAGAAGCTCCAAGGATGTGTCACTGTAACTTTTGTCCTTCAACAGGCGCTGGAAAACCAGAGCATGTGCAGAAAGAGGCTCGGTGGAAAAGTTGAGTGCAGTCTCGCAGTTTGCCACGGAGAATGTCGCTTTCGAGTGGCTCATATGTTCCTCTTTCTCTGAGGACATTTATAAATGCGCTCTGGTTTCAAAAGGATGCAGATATTTCTTTTTGACAGATTATTCCATCACAGATGCTGTTGTTTATCCACTTCTCCTTGCTGAATATCAGTTTTCCTCAGATCTCGGAGTAGAGCCGTTCTTTGGACGGCGTGTTGGCCCCCTGCGTGGTCCCTGGGAGCTGGCGAGTGGGGGTCACGGTGATTTACTGCCCACTATGGGAGGAGGGCCCCTACGGATTACATCACTGGATTCTTAATCAGCTCTACTCCCTGTGCCAGGATGGACGAGATCCAGGCAGGGAAAGAGAACCAAGCGAGATGTTTCTTGGCTCAAATTTCCTGACCCCTTTTCTCTCTTTCGTGAATAACTGTTCACTGCAGGCATGTATCCATTCAAATGCCCTCAGAATTGTGGACTAGCGTTCAGCAGATATATAGTTAAGTTAGCAGCACTAGGTTGGCTCATTAAATCAAGTTAATTTAAGTCATGGGAGCTTAATTGTCATGCCACCCATATACAGGTAAACAACAGCATAAAACAAAATCCCCCCAGGTCCACAGTACAGCATACAATAATAATAATAATAAGAAGAAGAGGAACAAGAAGAAGAAGAAGATGATGAAGAAGGTGAAGTAGAAGATGAATAATAATGAGCAGGCTTTAATGTTATACCACCCATATACAGGTATACTGGGTTTTCGCATTACTTGCTGGGATGCATTGCGAGTTGCATGTTGATATGCAGGGTGAGGGGTGGCCATTGCAGCCCTTTGCAGCTGGCGCCCAGCAGCTGCTCACTGCCTCTTATCCCGCCATTTGGTTGCACACAGTAAGGCTGCCCAGAGCACCACCCTTTGTCTACGCACCGCAAAGAACAGCCATATCTGCGGAAGCTCTTCGTTGCCCTCCTGCAGGCCCTGATCCAGCCTCCACACACCCCTGGCATCCACACCGTCATACTGTTTGCTCTTAAGTGTAGTTTCTAACCCACGTCTCATCTGCCGGCTTCAAAGTCTTAGGCGAGTCGATTATTTCACTCAGTAACTGAGGAGCATCTTGGAGACGTCGACTGGGCTGAAATCACGTGCGATTCTGTGCTTAATCTGCTGCCCCGGCGTCCATAATGCAAAGCAGCATTTTCAGAACCTCCTGCCACATGGATATCACCACGCTAACGATTTCTCATTATAGCTACAACAATATGAAGCCCCCCCCCCCCCCCCACTGATGTTTATAGCTCAAGTAAAAGAAGTAAATTGTGCTTTGGGCTACACTGGAAACGGACACGTGTTCTGGGATTGATTTCCAGCAGTAAAACATGGAATTAAGGACTTTAGTCTCTTTACGGTGGAACAGGGTAGGACAAAAGGAACAGAAATATGGGGGCTTCTTCCCAACCATGCCTGTGCATCTGACATGTGAAAATATATGTGAACAACGGTGGATCCTGTGAGACTGATGCCATTTAATGTTAATTTTGCCACAAGATGTACGTAAATATATGCAGTGTGTTTCATTTATTCTCTGAAATATCTAAGCAGGTTTATACATGTATCACAGCTACATAGTGCTGACCTCAGATCAGCTTCAGAGTGTGAGTGAGAGTACTGTCCATTGACATCTTTCCGTGGTGTGAAGTTCAGTTCTGCAGGATCCAGCCTCTGGGGGGCGCCCTCACTGGCCAGATATCTGGCTGCACATGAACTGCATCCCCGAGGACAGCACCCAGGCTAACCATACGCAGGGGCCCCACGCACGCTTGGGGCCGTGGCAGCTCCGTGCTCAGGGCCCCGAAGCTCTTGGAGCTCGAGAGGGATGTGAGTAATGCGAGCTTTCCAAGGAATTTCTCCTAAAGACTTCTGTCATCCAACTGGGCGGAAAAGCACATACCACACAGCATAGTTCGCAGGGCAAAATCTTTAGGGATTCGGGATTCTGCTGGCGTGCACGAAAAGACCCGTACAAATATGCCGGCCGGGGGAGGTAGCCGAAGAAAGAGCTGTGATTGTCACAGTTTGCGCAAACTGTCTGCTTTTTCCAAACACTGAAGGCAGGTAAAGCCCACAGACGCCCTCGTGTCCTGGAGACCCCTGAACTCCGAGCCCTATGACCCCATATGAATTGTTTTACTCTGTTTTCAAATGGATGACTACAGGAACAAAAGTTTGCAATTTCCCGCGATTGTGTATAAAGACGAGAAACATCCACATGTGAAAATGAAAAACATCTTTGGGGTTTCGGGTTTCCTCACTGAGGTTTTCAGGGCAGAAACATTTGGAGGCGAAAGGGAGCGAGAGAAACCCAGTCAGAGGTGAAAATAATCATCCACACTTCATACAGATGCGGACGCAGGAACACACAGCTGCAGGGCAGAGCAGCAGTACCTACAACTTCTTTATTCACTAGAATCTAGGCCCTGAATTATCTAAGATTGAATCAGGCCGGATGCAAGGAGATGAGCATCCTCAGCACAAATTTAGCCGTGCGTATCTTGGAAATACATTCACTTTCATAGAATGAAACAACTAAAAGCAACTGTGAGCACCAGACACTATGACGAAACTTCATATAAGATAACAGCAATTTGATTTAATGTGAATGAACATGAACGAGCAGAACTGGACCAATACATGGGGAGCAGGGGATTTCTTTGAAGAGTATCATGTCTAAGTAAGGAATAACAATGTGTGTTTTCTTGTTTTGTATCGTAAGTTGTTCTGAGAACATGTGGAGGTAATCTTTGCAAATCTTTTTGAAAAGAAATCGGATCTGGGAATTGGATGGGGACGAGCCTGGTGTAGTTCGTTTCCAGGAACTCCTGCAGCCTGATTAGTATGTGTGCTAACGATCCTTGCCTGCCCACGGTAACCTTACAGCACGTCGACCCTGGTCTCTCCCTCTCTACAGCTACTCTGACGTTACTCTGTAGCCGGTGACGAATCGCAGAAACCTTCCCACTGACTTTATCTCCTTCATTGTTATACTCCAGAAATATGTTTTTCTTTTCTGCGCTAAATCTCTTGTTTGATGTGTAATTAGGGATAAAATGCACTTCATTAAGCAGCTGGCTTAGGAGGCTTGACCGCAAACCTGCCCTGCACATGAGACTTTTGTTTTTATAAGCTTTATTTATTTCAAAATCACGTTCATTTATATCACAATCACAACATGTGTGGCTTTTCATTATAACCTACTTTTCATCCACGCACAGAATGTTCCAGTATTCGCTGAAAGCTTTCTGATTTAAATGTGAGGGATTTTGTGGGTTGAAGTTAGGAACCCGGGGTCCAGCCGGGTGTGTTTATGTCCTGGCCTCACAAACATCACTCTGCTGTGAAAATATGGATATCCAAGCTGGATCATTTTATAGTCCTGTATGTAGCTGAGACATGCGGCTGTGGAGGAGCACATGCGTGTGTTTCCCGTGCTTTGGCTTCGACTGAACGATGCACGTACAGCATAAACTCCAGACCATGAACTTGAAACGAATACAATAATCCCCCATTTAGCAAATCAGTGCTTAAGCTGTATTCCAGCTCTAGCATGATGTTAGAATCATTTAAACGTGAAGGATAGTGGAAACACATGAGTTCCCATTAGACATGCTCCCCCCCGAGGACATAAAACGCTGTACTGTATAAACACCTACAACTGGAATCACGGCCGGTGTCCTAGTGTCGTCTCAGATGGATGGTCTGTGAAGAAGGGGTCTGCTCAGCTCTAGATAAATGATTGAAAGGTTATGGGAAGAGCTTAAAGCCCAGACGATTGAGCTGTGACTCAGACACCATCAGCAAAATGATGCGTTTTTTCCCTTCTTGCCGATATAATGAAATACTGGACGAAGATGGTCGGCACGGACAGGGTTGAAGCTTCAGTGCTCAGTGTTCTCAGTTCTATTTGTTATCCCTGCGACCCTGATCAAGACAAGTGGTTAAAAGACGGACGGATGGATGGATGGCATTCCTAGTGTCAGGCCTCCCCTAAACTGATTTTTATCTTCATGGCTTCTGTCTTGATTGGAGGCCTGGATCTCAGACGACGGTAACTAAATGTACATGTTGATGACAGGTAAGGAATGTGCCCTGGTGGGCAGGGACTGAACTCAGGGCAGAACCTTGGACTGGATCCTGGAACCTGTGTCTCTGGAGCCTGTGCAGTTCCTGGAATGGCTACGGCACACAAGCCCATCCAGCGATGGATTAGGAGCACCTGCGAATCCCATCCAGTGTCGGAGAAGCCTGTGAAGTCAGTGAAGCATGAAGGCCAGGCCACGTCCCCCAGGACCACTTCGTTTACTACTCAACATCTGAGACGTGCAGGGCTACGGACTGCAAACGATTCACTGCTTGATAATTACCATAAGCCAATGTTACTATGAGTTAGTTCTCTGTGACAGTTTCACAGCAGAAGATTTGTGATCATGTTAAATGCTACACACAGCTAAAGGCAGCATATGGCTTAATCTCACATAGCAGTGCTCATTTAAACTAACACATGTGTCGGTTCACATGGAGGACTGTGGAGGAGCGTAAGCCTGATTAGTACCTTTCAGTGCAAAGAAACGTATATGGGACAGAAACAGGAGAGAGTGGAGGGCAGCACAGACCATGGGCAACAAAGGCATGGGGCAGCACAGACATGGGGCAGCAAAGGAGTAGGGCAGCACAGACACAGGGCAGCACAGTCACAGGGCAGCAAAGGCCCGGGGCAGCACAGACATGGGGCAGCAAAGGCGTAGGGCAGCACAGACACGGGGCAGCACAGTCACAGGGCAGCAAAGGCACGGGGCAGCACAGACATGGGGCAGCAAAGGCGTAGGGCAGCACAGACACAGGGCAGCAAAGGCACGGGGCAGCACAGACATGGGGCAGCAAAGGCACGGGGCAGTACAGACACAGGGCAGCAAAGGCACGGGGCAGCACAGACACAGGGCGGCATAGACATGGGGCAGCAAAGACACGGGGCAGCACAGACATGGGGCAGCAAAGGCGTAGGGCAGCACAGACACAGGGCTGCACAGACACAGGGCAGACAGCTTGGCGCCCTGTGGGCGAGGGCATCCATTCAGGGAGAAGATATAATGGACTAGTTTGACAGAAGAGCAGTGATATCATTTCCTTTGTTGGTTAACACTCCCAAGATGGATGACCCTGCGTCTTTCATATTTTCAAAAAGAATAGACAACGGGATGCTCTGTGAAGATCGAGCACATTATTAAATGCTGTTTCCTTCACCATGAAGTAACGTCGGGGGGGATGTTCTCACTGTTCAAACGGGACGCCTCGCTTGAGTGTGACTCAGCAGGAAAGCATTGCTGATGGGCGGCTGCGTGGGGGCTAAAGTGCTCCTGCATTCCCACCCCTTCCTGCATGTTGATGGGTGACATCGGACTGCGATGTAAGGGAGGGACACAACAGAGAGCATGTCCAACTCATCTGCCAAAGGCTCGTGACTGGCTACTAGCTATGGGATGTATGAATGCGTAGCTTTTGGGAAAAGAATTACTGAATTTATAGCAGACGGTCATTCCACAGTGAAATCTCTCCAGTGTTAACAGGATAAATATGCAGTTAGTTATTTACGCGATTCCGTAGCAAACATAATTTAGCGAATTTAATAGAATAACTTATGTTCACAATTTTCACCACACCCTTAGTCTGTCTGAGTTTTTTGACTCAGAACTACATGAATCAAGTGCTGGAACTCGCCGTCGTTATTACTGTGGTCAGTACTACCCAGTGTCATCTAAATAATTACAGTGGAAGGGAAAACACAAGATATACAAAAACACAAGGCCCAAAATGACGATAATATTGTAGCAGCAAATGGAACCAAAAATCAGCGACTCTACATGGTGCTGAAACGTTCATGCCAAAACTGCCCATGTTCTTCTTTCACTATAAATCTTTACAATGTCAAGACACAAATGAGCAATGAGCATTTTAGGCAGACACAAAGTATTAAAATCTGAGACCTGTTTAGAGACATAACGCTAACAAATTAAAGCAGCAATGAAAGTGAATCCACACTTAGACCATAAATAGACATAATATTATATTTCCCATCCAGCAGGCAGAATCACATACCCAGTACAGAGTTCTCCTGGCAGGAGACGCCCTGGACAGGATGCCACTCCATCAGGGTCATGGAAACACTATGGATCTATATATAAATATACTGTGCAATAGCTACTCGTGTGCAATATTTATATTTACAGTGTGCACTAACTTCAGGGCTACACATTCTGTGTAATGGTTTCCCCTTTGCAATATCCTATACCCTTGGTTGTATATTCAGGAATTATTGCTTATTATTCCTGAGGTGTACATAAGGGTGCTCATGTAGGCATAATGTGTCTATGTGTGTGTGTGTGTGTGTGTGTGTGTGTCTGTGTGTGTGAGTGTGAACGGGTACACCTATCCTTATGGCGACACAATGTTCCCATAATGTGATAAATATCTGTTTTCCTGGTCCCCATAAGGGAAAACTCTATTTTATAAAAATCGGTGACTGCTATGAAAAAACTAAACATGCATTTTGCTTGGTTACTTATGGTTATGGTTAGGGCAGGGTGGGGGTTAAGGTAGTCATAGTTAGCGTTAGCATTTTTCCCATAGAAGTGAATGAGCGGGCCCCATAAGGACAGGTATACCCTACCTGTCTGTGTGTGTGTGTGAGACTCGCATATACTGTTTTATATTCTTCTTTTTATACTGTGTATTTGTTTATTTTACCGTGACTTATATTCATTATTAGAGCTCTGCCTGATTTTAATTGTATAAACCAGTGCAATGACAATAAACAGTGTGATTCTATACCATTCCAACTGTTGCCAGTTGTTCTGTTATGGGGGCCAGATGCATTTGACCTAAATGTCTTCCAAGTATGACTTACAGTACACCAGATTGCCAGCATTAACAAGCAAAATACAATTTTGAAAATCGATAAGTTATTTATGCAGTGCTTTGCAGTCACATTTCCCAGTTTTTACAAACATGTAACTCGCTCTGATTTCTTGTTTAGACTGACCCATCTCCGCAAGCTTGATTATTTTTCTGCCGTTAACTTCGCGTTTCCCCAAATGAGGCGACTCGACCACCCAGCGCACCTGCGTTCCGTCAGGAAAATGTGCTCACGTTTGTGGTTCGCCTCTTCCCAGCCCACAAATTTTTAGCTCATGTACTTAAATGTAAATAATAATAATAATAATAATAATAATAATAATAATAATTCATTTATTTCAGATCTAAGTAGCATACATATTTATAAGGGCCATGAATGTTGTCATGGGGGTATTGCCATCTACCCCCCACCCTCCTAAACTACCCCTGACAATAAATAAATTCTATTCTATTCTATTCTATTCTATTCTATTCTATTCTGTGGGAGAGAGAGAGACTGACCTGTGGTTGGAAACCTGAAAACCCAGAGGACAAGGAGAATATATCAACCGCACACATACAGAAAGGAGGTGGGGACCAGACCCCAAGCCCCTAAAGGTCCAAGGCTGTCACCAAGCCACCACACTGTCCGCATCATACTCTGTTCTGATAAATAAACTGTTACTGGTGGTTAGCATGATAGCTCATCAGCTAGTCTTGAGGCCCCTGATCTTCACCTCTGAATTCTGCACCATCAATACCATAACTGGGCAAAATGATATTAAACATGGCCCGATGGGTAAATAATTCAATATCAACATGCAGTAATGAGTAGCTAGCTGATTAAACGAAATGAAAACCATCTGTGCATAACTGCAAATAAATAAGTAAACAAGCCTGACAGTCCCCATGGGATATTCCTACCCATGTTTATGCTTTGGCAGTTCTGTCATTGTGTTTCGCGGAACACAAACTGTCAGAGGAATCTGTCACGAGTGCAGAGAATCCAAAGTAAGCCATGTCCTACAAGCCTGGCCTGCCCTTTCTATCATAACACAGTAAAGGGTCTGTTTTTGCCGGGATTCTTGATCCAATGAATTTCACATCTTTACCAGCCTAAAATCAAAGAAGTATTAAGAACGTTTAAAGTAAAGGTGAATCCAAAACATTTCTAAGACATCCAGTTTGATCTTTAATACATTTTGCTTTCAAACGTTCAAATGCACAGAGAAACATCTCCGATAGTTTGTGCTTCGAGTTTTTTTTTAGGTGAATTACGATGATCTTAAGATGGACATGAAATAATTTCAGATCCACAGAAGCTTAAAATCATCAAAACCATTGGAAATCATTTGAAAGCTGTGATGATTATGTCGTATACAATTAATGAACTGGCCACGTTCAGACACCATTGGCTGTTCCCCATTAGCGTGATAACATCTTAGCGTGTTCCAGTGCTGACAGCTGCTGAGGAGACACAACCTTCTAGTGTTGTAGCAGCACTTGAAGGACAGAGTCCAACATTAGGGGTGTTTCATTGCCCACGCCCTGGACCCCGTTAAATGTGGTGCTGGGACAATCCGAGGTCAATGAGGAAGCTGGGAAGTAACCCACGGGTCTCCGACAATTCAGGGATGTCAACAAGCAATAGCCGCCCTGTATCCTGTACGACAGTGACGATATTGCTTTGCATGAAGTACAGAATAAACCATTTACCTCTTTCATCCAGCAGAAATGTGGCATGTTAAACATGACAGCAAATGCACGGCCCTCAGAGAGGCAGCGCATGTTCACTGAGAGGGCGCGCCACAGCCCTAGGCTGTGCTCCAGAGCTGCTTCTAGAACCTTCCACATGGTTCAAATGCAAAGCATACTTCATTAACTAAGTTGCAAATTAATGCATGCAAAAATTATGGAAAACGTGTGAACAAAAAATCAGCTAAGTTTTTAAATAATAATGTTAAAAATGTCGAGACACTTTATTTTCAGCTTGGGATTCATATTTACTCAGATTCATAGGCATCGTTTGATGTAGCTTATGAACAAGAGCTGTCTGCCAAGTGGGTATTTTAAAATAAGACCCCTGACCTTCTTCATCCTTGGCTGACTGCATGTGGAGGCACAGGAACCTGGTGGACTTGATAACTCATTTGGTGCCACGGGGCTCATTCATGTCATCTGGTGTTACTGGTGGATAAATTTAAACAGTCAAGATGCACTGTTCCCTTCCTCGGCTCAGCTATAATGTTAGAAGCGGAGATCAGTAGCACTGGGAACTTCAGCAGGGGAAACTTACACTCTGCCTGACACTCTCTGAAATATTCTTGTACAGAGTATGTGTGACACAAGCACACCTAGCCTGAGGTTTTTATTTCACCTGGAAACTGTTGATGCCGAAATAAATATGATAAATGAGTGCCAATCTTATACAAGGAATTGCAGCACAATGTGAACCCACCAGTGCATTGATAGCTCATTCAAGAAGTCATGCCACTTGCTCCACGTCTCCTATGTGGATGATGATGAGGAACCAGCAGCCCGATCATGAGTTTGTTCTCATGGTCGTCGAGCTATGGTTGGGTTCTGAGATGGGAGGGGGGTCTTTCGGCTGGGGCTGCAGGGCCCCCTGGAAGGGGTACTGTAGATGCATCACCCAACTCCCATTTATTTAATTATAGGCAGCCTTCTAGCTCACACAAAGGCTGCAGTGTCTGTGAAGAGTGCATTCATCTCAGCCCGATATAATAATCGCCATCTCTATTTTGGGGAGCAGGCTGCTCCGTGAGTCTCCATAATATGCAGGCAATTGTTCCGGGGGCAGAATCTCGCTGGCTTGGTGAGGACACACAAACGGCAGCTTTGTGTCAGGGAAAGTGTCATATGAGATCGAGTCGGCATGCTGGCATTCCCTGAGGATGAGAGTAACCGGGTGCCGAGGTCAGAGTTCAGCCCCGATGGAAAATGACATGTGAGTTGCTTTGGAGCGCGCTCGGACTCCACCGGCAAGCTAACTTTAGCAACGACGCGTCATTGGTCCAGGCTGCTGACCACGACTGCCATTCGCAGCTGTCTCGGTCATTAACAATGAGCTCCTGAGCAAATGCATCTCCTCTCTGCTCTGAAGGGCAGATTCAGTGAAATTAATTACATGCTGGTCCTTACAAATGTCCATGAAGTGAGAACTTTGGACAGCTTTAATTGATAATGCCACTGGCATTTTCATATCAGGAGCAAATATTATGCACGTTTTAAATGGCGTAGTAAATTAGTTTGCATTTACCCTGACAGACCTCTGAATTAGAGACGGTGCTGGGATCTTTTGACGTTTGGCTTACCAGGGATGCTGTACAGCAGCAACAGCAGCAGTGTCATGCAACACCGGCACAATACTCAGAATGTAGTAATACACACAATCCATCAACGTGTAGAAAACAGGACCCAGACCAAGCCCCCTGTTTAACAGCTTGTCATGGAAAAATGCATCCTGGACCAAAGACCTTCTTTGTGGAGATTTTTGCTGAAAGCGTGTTTGCAGCTTGTGCTTGTTGTCAGAAGGGTTAGCTTTCTCAACGTGGACTGGAGGTCATTATCTCTACTTCGAGTCCAGGCTTCGGCTTGACCTGCAAAGCCGAAGATCGGGCCCCAACAGGAAGGGGGCCATCGGCACAGAACCTGACCCCTTTCTGTTCTCTGTGTGTGTGGTATGATCCTGCTGACCCCTCTGTGCGTTTACAAACATCCAAATGTCCTTCTTCAACAGTGTGGGAGGCGTTTGTTTTGTTTGATTAAGTATTCAATTTCTGAACGCAATTACGCAAAAATAAATATTTCACAAGGTCATGGCACAAAGCTGCAGGATATGTATGATCTGGGTTCAAGTGGCGATATTGTGAAATGCGCTTAGTTTCAAACCAATTAGCTGACCTCAGCAGCTGGGGAGGTTGTGGTGTCTTTCACGAACAGCTTCTTAGCCTATTTACATTAGATGAAGGCTACATTATGTGTTTACATCCGTGACCCTATAAACTCAGACAATATATGTGAGATAGAACACAGGTCCATGCTGTCCATGGTGAGATATTGAAATAAAACTGAATGATTCCTCATGCTCTGTATGTCCAAAAACATGTTACGTCCATGTATGTGTCTATGCGGTCTGCCAAGGGATTGTACCCCGTCCAGAGTTAATCTCTTGAGCTGGTAACTTCTGGGAAGGACTCTGATCAGTATGAGTCTTGGTACAGATATGAAACGTCTGTGTCCTTGGGAGCAGCTCTGATCAGGGGCCCCGTGTGGAGCATGTTCGCACAAACACAGCGTCAGCATCCATCCATCCATCCCTCTGTTTTCCATCCCCGCTTGTAGCCTTGTCGGTGTCACCCTGAACTTGCTCATGATTTGGACCAAAACATGGGAAGACCAGAGTTGACTCTGATCTGAACTTGGACCGCTGTCAGCTGAGGCGGCTGCCCAATGACGGCTAGACTTTGGATCTGGATTCGATGTGCATCCTGTGCATGTTTGTGCTGGACGTGGAAATCGGATGGCCAGTGTGAAACGTTATCACACTGTGTCAGGAAATTACCCAGGACCCCCCCACCCGCCAGATCAGTTATAGCTGAGATAGGCAACAATAGGTTTTGGCACCACCCTGCTATTTCCCAAAGGCAGGAGATGCTGCCCTTGGCTCATTTGGGGCTTGAGAAGTTTGCTATGATTCTGCCATGGAACACACCATTTATACGCTGCCTACTTCCGTTAAGCCACTGTTGTCCCTTATTAAATGCAACTTAAGTATACACCTGAACATTTACTGGAGCAGTCAAGTTAGCAGCAGACCCTGTATGGTGATTATCTTAACTAATTATAGTTTATGTTTTAATGATTACCACCCACCACCAGTGAAGGAAGGAAAGAAAAAAATTAATCAGATGCTGAACAGACGTTACACATGAATTTGGTTTAGCTGGCCTAACATCTGACTTCACGGAATCCCTAATGTGTTAATTATTACCTCAAAGATCACATATCCATACTTTTAATTTTAGGGTTGTTAGTGACAATGAACTTAGTGGTGCAGGTATGAAGACAACCCCTCATTGTTAAACATGGCCAACAGAACCCAGTCTAGTGCTGCATGACCCTCTTAAAAATCCTTCCAAGGGCAACGGGGCAGAAAGGATGATGGACTAGAAGCCCCCAGTCCTGGTTGACGCAGACCATCAGACTATAAACCCGGAGACACAGGCCACAGCCACTGCAGGAAATGAAATCTGTCGGACCAATGGGATTGACCGCTGGCAGACGTCCATCACTCATTCGTTATGATGTCATGCAGTGCATTTCCCGTCCTGAGAGCAGAATAAACAGTGGACTCGAACTTGTGTTTTGAGGACATGTGTGCAGAATTGGAAACACATGCTTGGCAATTTGTGTTACTGTTCTCTTTTCATCAGAATGATGTGACTTTGCAAGCTGGTTCTAATTTTAAAAAATAAACAAGGAAACAATAGCAAAATGTATTAACCCTAAAACACAGCAGAAATGAAGTAACAATTTTAACAATGGATCTATCTATCTATCTATCTATCTATCTATCTATCTATCTATCTATCTATCTATCTATCTATCTATCTATCTATCTATCTATCTCTAAGTCAGCATCTTCTGTACAGGGCACTGAGGGCATTTGGTACGACCCTCAGCTGAACGCTTTCATGGAGAAGTTGACCTTCAAGGGCTCCTGCAGTATTACACATTTTCATGGGGACCTGCCTCATGACTGGGACATCATGTCCTATAAAGAGCACACCTGCCACTCGCTTAGTTCAGATGAGCAACTTAGGTCCTGAGGGACATAGAACTGAATATGTCATGTGACCTTCAAGGACCTTAGGTGTACAAATCTGGGTAAATGTGTCACACTCTAGTTCAGGGGTGGCGAAACAGGATCCATGGAAAGCCGATATGAGTGCGAGTTTTTGGGATGACCTCTCAATCAGCCAATAACAGTGGGTCCCCAGAACTGGGATTAAGAACCACTGGCTTTATTATTGGTTGATGGAAAGGTCATCCACACCGGCCCTCCATGGATCGGGTTTCCCACCCCTGCTCAAGTTCCTACGGCAACTACGGGTTTTTTTCAAATGAGCCGTAGTGGGTTATGAAATCGCTCAATGTTCAAGAGTAAATATGTCCAGTCAAACCATGGCCTCCTTTTGATGTGATCAAACATGTACTCATCTACCCAAATCCCCCACCTACCCTCTGTGGTCAGCTCCCAGCAGGTTGTCGTGGTGGCACCTGCCAAAATGCTGAGGCGTGCATTTTGTATCATTTTGTTCCACGCGCCAGACATGTTGTTTTGTTACACAGAGCTCATAGTGCCTAAACCTTGAATAATGTGAATTGCCGAATCGATATACACCCACTGTATGGTTTATTTGCACGCAATGAACGTTTAATCAAATGCACATGCCAAGCAACAAATATACGAGAGACTGTAAAAGGGTTAGTCGGGATCCTTGCCGAGATTTTTATTGGCATGTAAAAGTTATGAATCCTAAATGTTGCAGTGAATGCTTAACACTGGCAGTTTTGCTTCAGACATGGCTGTGGCTTTAGAGAGATTAAAGTGTTACGGGCGAATTTTTTGCATCCATGCTGCTCTTTGAAGTTTCTCAGACAAGTCCGCCAGACACTTCCCCGGAGAAGCATACGTGCAGATCAATGCGACTGCGTCAGCTAGGAAATGTGCAATTTGTACTCCAAGGTTCTGGTGTCTGTTGTTTTGCTGGCATTCTGGGTGGGAGGACCGGCTGATTGTGGCTGTTTACCGTGACTCGGTCCACTTGTGCCTTGTTTATGTCGGCTCTGCTTGGCTCTTTCTCACCCACAGGAATCCTGTATGGAGCCCAGTGCTCATCCTGACACCTGCCTCACATGCTGACACCCACACTGACTGAAACCCACACAGACACTGGAGAACATGCAAAGTCCACAGAAAAACCAAAATTGGTGTCGGGCCAGAGCACATCATGCTTGAGCACTAGCTACTCAAAGAAGGACTCTTACAAATACATTAATAATTCTGGTGAAATTGCTGCTCATTTGAAAACTTGTGATTAACAAATATACAACCAGAATGAATCAAGTTAAGCTTTGGCATATCTGAAATGTGAAAAGGGAATTTGGAAAGTTCCTTGTATTAACTCCTACAAGTGGCTCACTGTCCTGACTGCATTGAGAGTAAAAAATGAAGATCATTAGATTAGGTTTCATTAGATTACTCATTAGAGGACTGATTGGCTCACACTTGGGTTTCAACAGCTGACCTACCGGTCATCTTAAAACCCTGCAGACACACCGGCCCTTTGCGGATAAGACTGGCCAACCCTGGGTTATGCTTTTCTCATATTGTTCCACAGGAGCCGCATCACAGCCTGGGCTGAACCGGGCCTCGGATGGCCGGGGCCCATGTCCCCGCTAGGCACTTGTCAGGGTGTGACAGAATGTCATAAATGGGCCTGAAGTCTGATAAAACCTGAGAAAGAAAAAAACGAAGACCAGTGTATAAAAGGATCAGCAAAGCCATGTTCACCCCCGGGACGCCCCCCAGGCCAGCCTCAGCCCAGGGAGCAGCTTATTCTTATCATCTATCTGCTTTCTTTTGCCAGGCCGAGCTTAGTGCGTTGTAGCCTGCTTTCACTCCCAGTGAAAAGCATCATCAGCCAATCTCACTGGCTGGCCCTCAATCACCCTCCCTACTGTACCTCCCCCCCTTCTGATCACTCCTCTTCTACACCAACAGTCACTCCTCCATTCTGACCACTCTTGTTATACACAGTTATTTAATTAAAAAGATAAAATAGACATTCGTGGCTTCAGAAAGTATTTGCTCCCCCGGACAAAATGAAAGTGTTGACCCCAATTGAACATGAAATATCAAATATCTCTATTATATTATAGGCAGTACATTAATAAGGTCTTATTTTTAACCCAGTGACAGAAAGGATTTGACATTTTGAAGTATCAGAATTTATACTAGGCAACAAAAATTCAGTGAAATAATCATAACCATTAGTCCTCTTTGTAGTTAAAGTTTTGCATGAGCACCTCTGGTAGCACTTTCAGTTTTGAGTGTGTTTCGGTCAGCCTCCAACATCATGAACTGGGGATTCTTGTACATTCTTTGGACATCTGTTTGGTCAAGTTGGACGATGGCTGTTAGGATGAAGCAACTTTTAAGTCTTTTTCAAAACAATTGAAATACCATCTAAAATTTAAAAAACGCTTTTTCACAAGAAAAAAAATGTTAAAGATACTGTCATTCAAAAGTTATAGCAAGACCCTTGGCAGGAAAATGGATCCAAAATTTAAGTCAGCTGTGGGACAAGATGGTGCTGAAGGGGAGATGGACGCATCAGGCAAATGGCGAGCTGCCGTCTCCATCGAGTCTTCGCCACATCCTGTTTGTACACAGGGCACTTCCTGCTGGCTCAGTGATGTCATACCCATATTGTGTCCAAAATGTTTTCTATAAAAGCCACAAGAAAGTCAGCCATGGGGTGTGAATGATATTGTCCACCTCACCATGTCACCGCTGTTTCTATTACGTAATGGACAGTTCTGCCTGACAAAAGTGTTACTTTTAATGTTCATTCTGGAATGGGGGTCTGAGGTGACATTTCATTGTAAACACTGTTCATTCTACTGAATCTATAATTCCGTACAAGAGGGATTCTCCAGTATCAGGCTGGACAGCACTCGGAGTTTCAGCGTGCTAGAATTAAATACAAATCCAGCTCTGGGTCTATGGACCATGATGATTTGGGTTTGCTAATGAGAAACAGATGGAGGCTTTGTGCTTGGAACGACACCCTAAGAAACTGAGCAATGCAGCTCAGTGTTGGGAATGTTCAGGGTAAAAAACTTGGCTTCCCTGACCCAGGGATTTGGTGTGAAAGTATGTGTCATTCACACTGCAGCCAAAGGAAGAGGAAGCTTCAGGGTATAGTCATCCTCTCCCAAAGCCTGACAAATAACACTGTCCTTGAGCCAAGATGTGCATCTCCACTGCCCACATTCACCCAGTGTACAGTGTTGCACTGTCGGGGCAACTGGAGTCACTGAACTACCAATAGTAAGTGTGTGTAGATATGTTACTACACATTTTTACAATTATTACATTGTGGGCACCGGATTTCCCCACAAGGTGATAAAAACTGTAACTTTTCACCTTGTTTGGTCCCCACAAAGATTACCTCAGGGTTATGAAAACTCAGTGCCTTCAAAAAGCTAAAAACGTCTTGTATTTTGTTTGGATGAGCATTGCCAGGTCACTAGCTAACTTTATTAGCATACAGAGTGCAGTGATGCAGTGGTGGCCAATGCCTCAGTCGCAAGATATCAGTAACCCATAATAATCAATTTTAATTCCATTTTTAACCATCGCCCTCTCCAGATTTTTTTTCCATAGGTATCTCTAACTGTAAACAGGCTGGAGGCTACCGTGCAATAAAATGTCTTGTATTTGAATGCATATCTGGTATTTTCTTGCCATCATCAGAAAGTGGGCTGTATTTACACTTGAGAGTATTTAATGAATGACTGTCTCGTTTTTCTCTCTGCGCATTATGTCTTGAATTGGGAGAAACTGTTACTTGAGGAAACTGTGATTAAGCTGACAGTTTTAAAAGGAAAGAGACGCTTTGAGGACACTTTGTATGTTCGGCCAACAACAGCAGGCTGGTCCACAACAGCAGCTCTGCATGTTTTTCGTTAGTCACAATTTTTATCTGCAAGAAAAACACCACGTGACAGTTTCATTTAAAAATTCCATATGGAGTGCATGTAGTCTTCTCCCACTGCAGCTTTTGCTCTCCTGGGAGTCTGGGACGACAGGGATGTTGAGTTAAATCAGCTGGTGCAGGATGAAGCACTTTGTCATTCACTGACGTGTGCTTCAAAAGCTCTGGTTCCTTGACTCTACTTGGGGTTTCCAGACTTTGAGGGAAAACACCCGTCTTGTCTTCCTGTTGTGGACATGAGGCGTTTTGTTCGTAGGCTCTTTTGTGGGTAGGGATTTCGTTACACAACTTTTGTTTTACCCGTGTTCGGATCCTGCTGACAGAATTCCCTGCTATGGGAGCACTGAGAATGGACTCTGGGATGCTGCACCATATTTAAATTCCTAATGCAGTGAGACAGGTCACAGCGAGAGAGAAAATGCTAGAGGATATGAGGATGGCTGGACGACTCCAGAATATGCTAGAAAGTGGGGCAGAGAGGCTTTTATTGACGTTCTTGGATTCTATCCCCGAACGGAAAATGAAAGGCTGGACAAAGGAAATCGTTTGTCGTAGTGGCAGACGGAGGAGGTATGTGGTTCCATCACCCAGCCAGTTTATCTGTCCCTGAAAGGAACTGGCACAACCAGCGTCTCAATGTGGAAAAAATTGGCATAAATTGGACAAACTGGTTTTGATGACTAGTAATATATGAATGTGCCACTGTATTTAAGAAATCTATGAACAATATTCTGGGAGGGGTCCAGCCTCGTATGGGGAGGCAGAGTCAGGTGACCTGGTGTGTTTGAAATGAGTTGTTCAACCTGCCCTGCGGTTCTTGAAAATGTCAGTGTATTTTGGCCTTGGATGTAGTTTTGTTTTTCTACAGGAACCTTGATAGCGGTATGACGCCAATCCCAGAAGCCACACCCTCATTCATGCCTCTGTTTTCCTGCTCAGCCTGATCATCGCTCCTGCATTTGCTTATATCTTCTATGCGTGAACTTGGCTCCTGTAATGAAAGTTTTTCGTGCATTTGAGAGATACTACTGTGTGGAGTAGGATGCCTGCCACATCATTTTGAGCAAGTAAATTGGTCAAGTTATTAAGTCTGCTGTGTCAAACCATCCATCCATTAGCTTCCGCTTGTCCGGGGTTCGGGTTGCGGGGGTAGCAGCTTCAGGAGAGATGCTCAGACCTCCCTCTCCTCAGCTACCTCTACCAGCTCTTCGGGGGGGGGGGTGCCAAGGCGTTCCAGGCAAACTGAGAGGTATAATCCCTCCAGCATGTCCTGGGTCTGCCCTGGGTCCTCCTCCCTGTAGGACGTGCATGGAAAACCTCTCCGGGTAGCCGCCCAGGAGGCATCGTCACCAGGTCTCCAAACCACCTCAGCTGACTCCTTTCGACGTGGAGAAGCAGCGGTTCTACTCTCCTGGATATCTGAACTTCTCACCTTATCACTAAGGAAGAGCCCAGACACCCTGCAGAGAAACCTCATTTTGGCCGCCTGTATCCACAATCTCATTCTTTCGGTCATTACCCAAAGCTCATGTAGAGGCGAAGATGGACCAATAGATCGAGAGCTTTGCTTTCCGGCTCAATTCTTTCTTAGCCACGATGAACCGGTTAAGCGCCTGCAAAACTGCAGATGCTGCTCCGAGCCGTCTGTCCAGCTCTTGATCTCGCCTACCCTCACGACACCCCGAGATACTTGAACTCCTCCACTTGAGGCAGCACCTCCTCCGCTGAAATGGTTGTAAGCCAAAAAATGCCCCTTCAAGGCTACTATCTTCTCCTGATTTCTCTTCATGAAATTCCTCAATTGAATTCAGTGATCTCAAACAGAAATGATGTTCTCTGTTTTCAAACTGAATCGAGGCCTGAGAGAATCTGGAAGGGGTCTCCTGGGCAACAAGCTCGAGGCAGACAGGCTCTGGGAACAGTGCTTACAGACTGTCCTGACAATCTGATCTCCTTGGGAGGTTCGGTAATAAGTCCCTCTCATCAGTAGCACTCTGGTCTTCACACGGTGGTGACAGAATGTCAAACACTACTGGCTATTAGCTTAGCATATTTGCTACGCTAAATCACACTCAAAGCCTCTTCACACCAAATCCAAACCAACTCTCTCGGGCTCCCGTGTATGTATTCCAAGAGTAGAAATCCACAATTCCCCTATTGAGACACTTATTACGGGTAGTTATGTAATGAATGGAAAATGAGAGATTGGATGTTTAACAAGAAGAATCCCTCGACCGAGGCACCACATGATTGTAGTGTCTTCTCCATCGTTTTGTTTTTTTGGGTAGCCTTTGGCTAAACTACCGCTGGCTTTTCCCATAGTACGCCTTTAATCAAATGATATAACTCTGTGCGAATCCTCTGGCCGTTCATCGCTGATTTGGTATGATAGTGCAGGACGTTCTGTGCTGCTTGAATTCCCTGGATGAGGCCATCAAGATTTTTATTTTCCAAAAAAAATCTCAGAATGGAGAGCTGAAGGGAAATTAAACAATAGAGGCTTTATATTTATGTATGTTTTACCCACCATGAACACTAGGCAGGGCTTCATTATATTTTATCTCTGATAAGTGATGTAAAATGAATGTGTTTCCTTACAATTTAGAAAGATATTTATCAGAGAAAAATGGGAATATTAAAAGATTTTTATACCTCAGATAAATACGTTCGGGTTGCATGGATTACAAGTATATCTGAAAGTCTTGATTGAAAGTCTTTTTAGAGCAGTTTTTCTTCTGATTTACAAGTATGAATAGTTAATGCAAAATGACACGAGGACACAAACAGATGGAAAAACTATTAAATATTAGGAAAGACTACAGCATCAACAATTTAAGATCCTCTCCGTTCAGTAGATACCTCAGTGTTTGGGAAATTGATTGAAAAATGAAACTGGACAAAACAGATTAAGCTGAAGAATAAAATGACTGGAATTGAGTGAAGTGGGAGTTATTACACAGTAGTACTTCGTGGCTGTAGATTGACCGTGGTGCAGCACAGAAACCGCTCCTGTGGAGATACGTGGTAGCTGGCCAGCAGTTTGAGGCAATACTTTTACAGATGTGTTCCTGGCCTCTACACCAGTTTTACTGAGATTCTGAATTATACAAACATTGAACCTCTGCGTGTTTCGTTATAAATGATTTTAAATACTCTCCCAACAACAAAATCATTACAGCGTGATCAGGAAGATGGACGGAAACGAACAGACATTAATTCAGAATAGGGTTGTTTAAGTTCATTCATATGGCATGTTGGATTCAAATACCGGCTTGAAGGAGCTCAACAGAAGACTATAATTTGGTAAACAAATTAGTTACATGGCTAACAAGAAAAACATATTCGATTGATAATTTGTTATTTATTTAATAGCTAGAAATTCTGACAATTGTCACCTTGGGCCCCCTGCTTAGGTTGGCAAGAATTGTCAGAATTTTCCGATCAGGGGGGCGACCCCCTTAAAGTTTGAGCCTTGCTGGTAGCTTTTTTGCAGCCTCTATACAGTGCAGGCCCCTGGAATCAGCTTTGGTATCCATGTTCCTTCAACACCTTTGCCAAGCATGAAGTTGTTAGGAAATAAAGCAAAAATCAAAGTGCATCTGATGCTCCGAAGGTCATCTTTGGGATACAGATTACTTGTGTGTATATATATATATATATATATATATATATATTCCATGCATCCATCTCCAACCTCCCTGTCACACCATTGAACAGTACCTGCTTCTTGGGTTTCCTGCTTTGGCTCTTCACCAATCTCAATCATTCTTCGCTAACCTGCCTCACACTCAAGAAACACTCCACAACATGCCGAGAAGCACATGAAACTCAACCAATGAGGGACTTTATGAGGCATAAGTTCAAAGTGGCACATGGCCTGAGGCACTGCTTCTCACAGGCTAATTAGACTGGACTGGTGACCACGTCAGACTGAATAAATGTGATTTGCCCGCATTGCTCAGATGAAGCAGGGAAGCCAGACCATTCGCAGTGGGTGAGGTGGGTACGGACTGCTCCCTCAAGCGGCTTCCATTTCAGCTGCATTCCGGCGATGAAAGCGGCGATTGTGTGATCGAACACAGATGCTGCAACGTGCTGTATTTTTCTGTCTATTTATATTTTTTACCTTGGAGGCCAAAATCTGATTTCAGAATAAAGGCTCCATTTTGAAACAGCGCCGAAGTGAATGCTAATCACAATCGGGACATTTCGTCAGTGATCTCCGTGCATGTGTGCCTCTCGCTGCAATCAGGCCCAGGTGCCATATGGACGCGCCGAGCATCAGCTTCACACTGACACAGGTCTCCCCAAGGCAAAGCAACATTGGCTAACAGTCCCCACACACATACATGAAACAAACATTGTAATTCCTACATTTTTAGCATGTGCATTAAGAATTTGTGGCTAACACAGAACTATGAGTTTAGCCAAATGAAACCGTATCATTCTGTCTATACGTGCAAGCCATTCTAATCTTATTAATGAGCACAGTGAAGGAAGCCATTATTTATTTATGATGATGCAGCAGGGCTGTGTGTGCTGGCCTTCGTTAACATCATTATATATTAGTGCTGCCTCAAGGTGTAAAATAAGACACTCTGACACCATGGAGTAATGAGGTGTGGAATTAACGATCCCTGTCATCACCCAGAGCAGCATTACAAACCAGTTTCAAGCATGCAAAACCTGCGGTCACCTCATCTTCCCCCTCCATCTTCTCTTAACTCTGCACTTGTCTGCTTAAGACGGACCTGGAGAGCAGATGGTAGATCTCAGCATGATAGATTAAAACAAATTCTCCCCTGCCAGAATTTCTGTTCAAGCCCTGGGGTTTAAATCAGTCTGTAGGCCAAGGTTTAAATTTCGGAGCTCTTTGATTGTGAAACTCCAGGTTCCTGTACATACATTTCTACTGGCTGGGATAGAGCAATGAGAGAACTACACAGCACAGTTGGCTTCATGATAACATGTCATTAGTTATAGCATCTTATTAATTATAATTAAATTGCAATTTGATATTGTCATTTTAATAGTGTTATTTGCATTCTTTGCCAACAAGACAACGGTATTTTGTAGACAGTAAATGGCCTTTAATCTTAAAATGGCCTTGAAAATTTTTTACTTACTTTAGCAGGCACCCAGCCATGTTTTCTGAGTGCTGCAATCACTCTGCTGTGCAGTCAGCCACAGCTCTTAATTGTAATAATTAACTGCATAATTAGTTACCTCATTTGGTGTTTGACATGCAGGCCAAAAACTGTATCAATTCCACTGAGGCCTGCAGAACTTTCACCCGGTTGGACGAGAATTGTTCCCTCACGGCTAATTGTAGTCGGACAACCATATGAATGGCTGAAAGTCGACCTCTATCCAGACTGGGCCTGATTGCTTCACGGGAAAAACTGCCTGTCTGTTGACTTAACAAAGGTATTCTTTTATTCCCCCCCCCCCCCCAGGGCTTTGGAGAACGTTATCTTGGTGACATGTCTGAAGAGCAGGGACCTGTGGGTGCGGTTCCCATTTCCCAAGGCGGGTTCCACTTTGGTTATACTTGGGGGTAACCAAGCCTCACTTCCTCTCTTTCTTCACCCAGGCACCCTGACGTCATCGCCTCCTCTCACAAGGGGCTGTTTCCATGCCGGGGGACATCATGTCCCTGAATGTTTGGGCTTAGATCCCAATAGATAACGACTCGATGAGGAGAGGATGCAGACTTTTGACACTGTCACCTTTGAACTTTTCACCTTTCCCATTTACTGCAGGGGAACTGCTATTGTACCATTTGGTGAGGGACCTAAATGGCTTCTGCCAAGATGCACTTTCACCTTGGCTGCACAATGTATGTAGCCAGCTCTGGACAAAGGCAGCTTATAGGTGATTGATATAACTGACCTTTTTCATCATTTCAATATCCTGGCAGACCAGGAGCAGAGTGACACTCTAATACCTGCCAAGATTTAAAGCAGTGATATTTTGGTTCTGTCAGAATAGCATTTAGCGTTTTGACTACAAAGCAAAATGCAGTGTTTTCTAGGAAAAGAGCAAGATGCTGTGTAGTATGTATCCACTGGCAGTGTGTGCAGATTAGCACAGACCAAACATCACCGGTCAGCGCGGCACAAAAACAAAGAGGCTGATAAGCGACCAGAGGTCTTGCCAAAGCTCTGAGGCTCTATACTGAAACGTTCCGTTCTGCTGAAGCCATTATCAGCGTGAGAGCCGTGTGCTTTGCTGCCGGGACCTGTGTGTGTGCGTATGTGCAGACATGTGAGTGTTTGTGAATCCATGTTATTCTTTGCCGGACCCCCCCCACCCCCCCCACCCACCCCCCCGCCCCCCCACCCACCACCATCACTGACCAGGGACGGTGAGCTGTTTATCTGCTGCTTCGAAAGTACCTTTCAAGCTAGTCAGCGTCATACTCATTGTGAAACCCAAAACTTAAACACTCTGGAGTATGTCCTTGGTGAAACTCCTTCAATGGGGAGTAAAGCATCCCCATCAGTTCACATATTTCAGATGAATAGAGACAGTGCAAGTGTAAATACCATGAAACAGATTTCATATGTAGGAACAATTCAGCCCGATTAAGTAAAATGCCTTCACAAAAACAACATGAATCTGAGATCAAATCTGGAACACAGCACTGCGCAAAGCTATATTGCATCCTTTCTTTGCCATGTTATTAACAATTATTATAAAAGAATTAGAATGGAGAAGGAGCACCATCACACAAAACATCTTTTATTCTCTGAAAATTAATTCCGCACGAGACATTGTACCTTGATCGAAATCAGACAAGGGTAGTAGAACTGTAATTCACATAATATAGAACAGAAATGGCATGAATGCCCTTCACTGACCAATGAAGTCGCAGTGTGAGTATTACAGGTGACCCTTTCCCGTGCCTATTGACTGGGGCCCTGTTGCCAGGGAGACGACAAGAGTGTAAGAGTTATTTACTTGTGTTGACTTCACCCAGTAAACGTTAGCTGAATGGACGCATGCTGCACAACTGAGGCCAAGGCAGGCCAATGAAGAACGTGTCTGAGAGAAAAGTTCCCTCTTATGGTGAATGTGTGTGGGTGTTGCGTGTTTGCATTTACCACATTGTGGGGATCAAATGTTCTCCCCACAATGAGGTAAAACCTGTAACTTTTAAGCTAATAGGGACATTTTTCAGGTTCCCACAATAGAAACCTAAATTTTATTTTTAAAAAATAAAAAAAAAACTGTGAATGCAATCAAAAAACTATTCTGTTTGGTTACTTACAGTATGGTTAAGGTTAGGGCTGTGTGGTAGTTAAGCTTGTCATGGTTGAGATTAGGGTTATGCTCATGCAAATGTATGGATGGTCCCCATAAAGATATGTATACAAACATGTGTGTGTGTGTGTGTGTGTGTGTGTGTGTGCTAGATGAGTGGAAATGACCTTTTCGCTGTTTAGAGTCTCTCGTGCCAAACTTAACATTATGTCATACAGGGAAGAAAAATACGGAACGACTCGAGGCGGCTTTACAAGACCAGAGCAATGTTTTAAAGAACCTGAAGCCAATGCATAAATAAGCTGGCCGGCCTTCATTGGGCTCTCAACCTGCATATGCCTCCTCACCGGCTGTAACTGCCCCCCATCGAGACACCCTGCCGAGTGCCTTTCAAGTCTCCCTCCCCCTCCATCCAGGCCGGGGCCCTCACCCGCTGCACGTCCCGGCCGGGCCTTTGATGGCCGTCCAGATGGAGGGTGCCAGGATGAGGTTGCTTTCCAGCCCCGCAGCCAGCGGCCCCCCCCCCCACCATGCTGCTATTATCAATCTCGCTGCTGTCCGAGGGGGAGATGGGGTCCCACTTTGGGCGAAGAAATTCATGATATGCTCAGGGGTTTGCAAATATTATCTCAGTGTCGTGGTTTGGCAGAAGGGCTTTTCCCACCGTTGACGCCGAAGGCCCCAGGGCGTTGGGAGGTGAGGCACTCGGGTGACTCAAAGATACGGTAACAGCGCAGTGATGAAAATGCCATCATCAAAATCCCTTTAAAAATGATTTGCAGGTGCTGCAAACCAAAGTGTGCTGTAGAGGTACTGGAATGATGCTTTTTTTAGGTCAGAAAAAATAGTATAGTCAGGATTCGGATGTAGCCTGGACTGAAACATGGCGACAGTAGCTGAGTTTGAACTTGCATTTCCCATAAGTCCATCTGCTCGACACACTCTGACATGATTTATCGGATGACCTCCCACGGTTGGTCTGTTCGCCACCCGCGACATCTTATATGTGCAGAAACATCTTCACAGTGAGGCTCATCTTCCCCAGAGGGACCTCACGGTGATCTGCAGAGTGTTATAGGACAGCTGGACCACTGAGGGCTGGTTGGATCATCTGGACTTTCACACTTGAGGCATTCAGACGTTTTCAGTGCTGAAGGAAGCGTCAGAGTCTGATAAGCCTTCATCTTCGGAGAATGGGGCTTGTGGGTAAAGTGAAGAACACATGCAAGACTGCATCTGCTTTATTGTTCACAGCTCAACCCAGCTGAACACTGTTGGTTTATTCATCTAAATAAACCTTCTCAGAACTTCCATAAGTGGCCTGAAGCTGTTAGTCATTAAAGTAATTTTCTCTCTTTTACGCATTTGTAAGTTAAAACTTGTGTGCGCAGATGGAGCCTTTCCCCGAAATGTTCAGAGTTACTCCAGAGGCGTGAAAATGAATCCATTCTGTGTTGGAAAATATACATGAGGGAACTAGGATGTTTGACAAAACAGTGCTTCAATCTGCAACAACAATGTTTCATGTGTGTACCGGCTCTGCTTCAAAGCCAGCAAAGAGCAAATCCATGTGCATGGTAATGAAGGCACATGCGGGCAAAAAGGGGGGGGGGGGGGGGGGGGGGGTCGGCCGTATGTGTGCGGGGCTCTCAGGCAGAAGCAGAACCCTAAAGGAGTGAAGAAACAACCTGAAGTCATCAGACATCAACTATGTCCATCTTCAAGGTGCGGGATCCCAAAGTCTTCTCAAAATTGTAACCAAATCATTTGATTTCAAAAGCGTAAGAAAGCTCACAAGATTGCCTGCTAGTTTGCATGGCACTCTGTCTCATTGCAACTTAAAACCTCCATGGTTTTTGATTCAAATCGTACCCCCCCATATGTGGATTTCACCAAGGCAGTGTGGTTTCCTCATACAGGGCAGGACCCACTTTACTGGGTATACCTAGCTAGTGCCAGGTGGGACCCAATTTATTGTGTATGCTTAGTTAGTACTGGCCCACTTTTGCTTTCAGAACCACTTCAAAGGTGGACAAGTGGTGTGTTCAGGGAAGCCTTTCTGCTTGCTACTGCTGTACTGAGCTGTTATTTTTTTTAACTTGTGGCCTCCCTCTCAGCTTAGAAGAGGCTGCCCGTTCTGCTCCGATGTCTCTCAATAACCAGGTGATTTGGGCCACTAAAATTCCACTGATTTAAAGTTTTTTTTTTTCTTTTCAACACACCAATCTCTGTAAACTCCGAACAGCTTTAATGGAAAGAGTCCAGCTTCCAAAGAAACAGTTTGTGTTCAGTAAGAAGTGTCCAACTTCGATGGAAAGAGTCCAGCTTCAGTTGGCATAGTCCAGATTCAGTAGAAATCAGGAAGCATGCTATGAAAACAAATCCAATTCCAATGCACCCCCAAATAAATTTGTTAATACGAACGACAATGATTTTGTCCCGGACTGCTGCAGCACTGTAATGTGGCATGCAGTGGAAGTTTTTCCAGCAAAGGCATTTTCCCGACTCTTGCTTTTTATGCGTCGCATTAAACACAGTGGGCTTCGCAGTGGGGTTTGGCTAAGACAGAAGGAACAAGCGTGCAGCTCTCTGTGCGAGATACCCCACGTCCTGGCGAGTCGCTCGCTTGCACAATTGGTGCTGGAGCACTCGTCTTCTGGAAGGTGTCCACCGCAAGGAGAATACTTGGCATTTATATAGCGCCTTTGAATTTTCCAGGTTATCAGTGAAACTTTTCACTGCAGACTAACTAGCATGGAACCACTTCATCACAGGGCACGAGGCAAGGGACACCCTGGATAGGATGCCAGTCGATCACAGGACATGGGGCAGGGGACACCCTGGACAGGATGCCAGTCGATCACAGGACATGGGGCAGGGGACACCCTGGACAGGATGCCAGTCGATCACAGGACATGGGGCAGGGGACACCCTGGACAAGATGCCAGTCCATCACAGGGCATGAGGCAAGGGACACCCTGGCTAGGATGCCAGTCGAACACAGGACATGGGGCAGGGGACACCCTGGACAGGATGCCAGTCGATCACAGAGCATGAGGCAAGGGACACCCTGGACAGGATGCCAGTTGATCACAGGGCACGAGGCAGGGGACACCCTGGCTAGGATGCCAGTCGATCACAGGGCATGGGGCAGGGGACACCCTGGACAGGATGCCAGTCCATCACAGGGCATGGGGCAGGGGACACCCTGGACCTTGGTTAGTTACAATTTTTCTCGATTGCTTTGGCACATTTCATGAAACATACTTAACCTTCTCACAATTATAAGAGCATTTCTCAAAACAGATTATGCATATAGCACAACACTAGACACAGATTCTTTAACTGTAGTAAGCCGTAACTCACCAAAAACGATTAGCTCATGTCTCAAAAGCAAGTGATTCCATCAATGAATTAGCAAGTGCCGCCAAAATGACAAGAACAATCAGCATCATTTTACAGTTTACATACTGTGATCTACAGTAAGTAACCTGTAAAGTGTACAGCCTTGAGAATGTTCAGTATGTGTCAACAAATGTGCCAAAGCAATCGAGGAAAAAGTGTAACATCGCACACTGTGCAGCTGTGTAAAGTACGATTCTGATTGGTGGTTCGCAGTGCATGCAGTGCCTACATGCCGATCACTAGCAACAAACTCGAAAACACTTCCATCAGAGTGAATTAAGTTATATCTGACTGACTCCTCGTGGAAAATGAGAACCGTGTGAGTTGTCCTTTCGTAGCAAGCAGCAAAAAAGTTGCCTCAGTCCTGCGATGTGCACATCGTCAGGTAATCTGAAGTTGCCCCCACTCCCCCCCCCCCCCCTCCCTGAAGCTGAAATGCCCCCCTGCAAGTGCTGATCTGGAGCAGGCTCTGATGTGAGTGCTTTCTTGAACTTTACATACAGTACTGTGCGTGTGAAACTGTAACGTGAAACAAGTGCGTTTGACATGAATAAGTATCAGTTTACTAAAGAGGGATGATCGGTCAGTGACAATGAGAAAGAGGGACCCGACTATCATTCAGCATTGTGGAGCTCAGGAGCCTGCTTACACTGACATGCTGACAATATACGTAAGCATTTTGAGTCTCGTGGTTAAAGCAAAGCTGAAGTTACTTTTCATTATAGCTGCATTAACTAATTCATTGATGGAATTATTTGCTTTTGAGAAATGAGTTTATTGTTTTGGGTGAGTTTTAGCATTTTGTTAACTTAACCTTAATGCTCTGCTATATATATATATATATATATATATATATAAATATTTGTGACAAATGGTCTTGTAGCCATGAGAATGTTTCATGAAAATGTCCCAAAGCAATCGAGAAAAACTGTAAAAGAAATTTTTTTTTGCAGTTTTTCTGCATTGTTTTGGGGCATTTCTCAAAAAGACAATTAACATTTGCAAAACAACAAGTGTAATCCCCGCCCATACTGTGATGTCACTTCCGCAGAGCAAAACCTCATTTCTCATTGCTTCACTCAAATCTCCAAATGTTTCATTTCTTGTATGCAAATGTTCTTCAACAATTGGCATTTGTCATGATTTTCAATTGTTTTAGACTTGCTGGTCGAAATGAATTGTATCGTTTATAGTGTCCCATTGTAATATTATTACACCCAAAACTATATGTATGTGATTTTCATGTTGTAACTGTGAAACAACTGTTTGTCTAACATTTCTCCTGCAAGCTGCCAATGATTGTCTGTATCCCACAGTAAGATGATCAGTGTGGTGTTTCAGAAATATGAGGTTACCATTGTGCCTTGGGATGACCATTTCCAACAGAAGACCGCAATCATAACGTTCACTGATGTTCTATTCAGGGGACCAGTGTGTGAGAACATTCTGGTGGGATGCCTGAACCCAGCAGGTCGTAGAGTGGACATTTTGCTCCCAGTTGTGTCCTTCCAGCTGGCCCAATGCCCAGGGCGCCTGTACTGTATAAGCGGGCAGTAAGGATGCTTGGATCAGCTCCGTCTCTGCCGCCCCATTCGTCGTGGGAGCTTGAAAGAAAAGTCTGAATTATTTCAGCTGGTGTCGTTTGTTAAATCCACACCTGAAAATACTGGAACAATAATGACTCAGCTGCAAACACTGCCTGTCACTGTTATATCTGCATTTTTTGGAATGTTGCGTCAGAATTTGTAGGTTTAAGTCTTTCTGCTCACCCCACTGCTCGTCTCCTCTCTGCCCGGATATCCAACTGCATGACTGAATGACAGGCCCTTGCAATGAGATCTGCTTCGGTATCAAATGTGCTACAAGTGAAATGTCAGTATCTACAAAATATTTGTGCATAATTTATGTTATGGTTCAACCAAAAGTACACACTCACCTCTCCCATTTCATGCTCACTGCCACATAATTATAATTGGCTGTCATCGTTCTTTGTAATGTATGGCTACCTGCCGCAGCCGAGGATACCGCACACGCGTGTGGCTGTTTGGAGTCTCCGTGCCTCTGAGTGCGGCTGGGGGAGACGGCAGTTTGCACTTGAACCATCGTCGCCACTTGGCTCATGAGGAATGTGGTCCAACTCCTAAAGGAAGAAAAGTCACAAGGATGAAAATTTACTGCTCTCCTGCAGAGTGAGTGTTCGCAGCTGTTCCCCGGTGGGACAACTTTCATTAACCATAAATATTAGCCGAATGGAACATGGAATTCAGTCTGGAAATAAGTGAACTGCGCTAATGTTACAAGAGACACAATTCAAACATGACTCATTGTAAATGTAATGTGGACGATGGGGATCATTCAAGAGGCACTCCCAGAACACCGGCCGCTGATGTACAGGCTCGGGCCACCCTGCTGGCATCCGCCGGTGTCTGGGGAGCTGCTGCAGCAGGCACCCGCTGGCACCACAGCCAACATGCCACCCACCGTGCCCACCCCATCCAGCATACGGAGTGTTTCTATAGCTAACCACACTAGCTCAACATCCACAGTTATTACAATGATGGTTAGATTGCGGTTAGTGTTTTTGACTAGACACATTTTACGAACCAGTAAAATTACCTCCCAGATTCCAAGAAACTGACGCTCCAAACATAAAGAAAGTTATCTGGCAAGCGATTAGACGACATAAATCTAAATGTGATCTATTCCAAACATTAAATTTGTATTTTTTATTGGTGGGTTTTATTTTTGACAGCAGTAATAATTGCCCTTCACCTTTGTTGAATGCCTACTGTGAATTACACTCCGTAGCCTCTCAATTCATCATCCCCACCTAAACAAAATGGGTCATAATAGCTTTTTACTGCATTACCGCCATTAACTTGGCAGTTGAGACCCCCGATTTAATGATATCATGCATTCCAGTCATTTCCAGGATATCAAACTATGCCAAAAACCCCCAAAATTCCTGAGATAGACCAAGTCATTTCTCAAACTTTATGACAATTTTGAGAAATGTAACTGAGAAATATAATATTCGTTCTTAATTTAAGGAGGTTAGCGGCATCAAAATTAGACAATAATAGATTTTGCAGTAACTGCTTTATTTGAAGAACTTTAAATGCTGTATGTGTTCCAGCCCTTTGCACATCTTGTGTACAGTCCTTGCAGTGTGATTTCTCCCCAGGAAAAGCTACTTTCTTAACACTATGGCACAGTGACATTAAAATACTTCTAAGTGAAAATGCGTGATATACAATGCCGGTCAAAATTTGGACACACCTAGCCATAGAAAGGTTTATTCCTCCTATTCTCTACACTTAAGAATAATTATGAAGACATCAGAACTATAAAATGACATATATGGAATTATGTGCTAACCAAAGAAGTATTAAACAGAAAATTATGTTGGTGTGGGGCAGCTCTGTGGATTGGGACTCAGAAGGTTGCAGGTTTATATCCCATGATTGGCAGAGTGATTCCAATTTTAGGCTGTTGAGCAAGGCCCTTAACCCCAGTTACTCCAGGGCCTGTCTCCCCTACAGCACCTTCATGAGGTGCCCCTCTGGTATGCTTTGTCTGGGTGCCCTTAATCCAGTTCCCACGTATGCTGAACACTCACTGGCTGCTTTTCCTTCACTCTCTGGTCAAACTCCTCCAATCCATGTCATGTGATGCCACGCTATCACTCTCCTTTGCAGGCGGTTTGGCATGTCCAAACTGTTGATTGGTACTGTATACAAGACCTTCTTCATTGAAGGCCCTCTGTAAACAGGCCATTGTCTGTTGTGATAGGTGGATAAACATGAATGTCAACCACTGCTTAGGTGTGTTATAATCTGTCTGATTTACCTTGTTGATACCATAAACACAGGGGCATGAATGCTCAACTATGGGGGTGAGAGACTTTTCATATGCCTTGCTTTGACTGTTGAATACAGAATGAACTGTAGATATTCTGAAAATCCCACTACTGCAAGAAACATGAATGGATGGATTGTTTTCCTTTTCCTATCTGTGATTTATTGCTGACAATGAGATCGTCAAAATATCAGGTTTTAAAAAGTAAATCCTCAAAAGAGTTGGTATTAATTAAGGCTTGTTTGCAGCCATTCCAAAGCTGCCATTAGCTGTGACCTTTATTTTAGTTTATCTGGCACGGCGATTGGGTGACACAGAAGGTCTGGAAGGCTGAGCTTTGGACAAACAGCATCTATGATCTAATGCATCTTTCCTTTGAGCGGAGCCAGCCAGGGCTGTGCAGAGGGGGCCGTCTCCTCTGCCATTTGGAGGTGGTGAAAATTCCACGAGGCCCTGGTTCTTTTAAGGTAATGCGTGTTTAACGCTGCAGGCCTCCGGGGCAGTGCTGGATTCCTGACAAAGGCAGCCGCATCCAGCAATACATAAACCAAAGTGCTTTCTAAAGTGTTATTAGAAATGCTGTATAGACGCGAGACAAATACAACTGTACAGGAGATCTACTGTTTGCACTGTGCCCGTGCCGAGCTTAGAAGATGGGTGGATGCAGGGTTTATACCCCAGCAAAGTGCTGCCAGTTATTAAAACTGATTCCAAGTAAACAGTCCAGCTTGTGGATCTCAAAAGTTTAATCATCGCTTAGTTTTTATGGCAAAACGATCCTGTTCTTTTTAATCCTTTAAAAATCCTATAAAAAAAGGGATGAAAATGACAAAGCAAAGCAGCATTTATAATTGTGATTGATCAGCCTTCTGCGGCCTGCAGTGCCACGAGACGGTAAGGCGGGTTGGAGGCCGCCAATCTCACTTTACAGCGTCACACTGACAGCAAGTGCAGCGCTGCCTCTGTGGTCATTTCCTACCCTGCTATACGAGGACGGAAGGCGATAATTAAAGGGATTCTTTGTCTTAAGCCAGCTACTTTGCAAGAGAATCATCATGTTTACGAGACATCCTGGAATATTGGAAATATGAGTGCATGTTTCTCTGCTACGTCATGTTCCACTACAGCATTTGCTTGTTCCTTGCTCCTGGTACCTCCCTCTGCTGTCCTCTCTCTTTGAGTCAAATGTTACAGAAGGGAAAGGTTACAAAAGAGTTAAGTTACTGCAAGTTTTAGTGCAACTACTAAAGTCTTTTAAAAAACATTGGCAATGTCAAATGTCCCCTTTGGGCTTCAAAAGCAACTACGTACATGTTTTGACTGATACTCGTTCTGTAGCTTCATGATGGGGACATTAAGCAAAAGCTACTCTTGAGTGGCGACTGAAGCATCAATAAAAAATCCATAAATATTTGGCAAGGCCTGAGTGGGCTCCATAGTGAATATAGGGTTTCATCAGTGTCAGCTACGGTCAGCTGACCAGGAAGTCATCACGCCTAACTATGCTGGGGCCACTCCCCCCTCCTGTGTGAGGTCGCGCTCTATGCCCCAGAGATAACATGGGGCCACCTCATGTCAAATATGAGCACTGGAAGCCCTCCTGCATTTCATTTGGAAAATGCATGTGGCTGAGTGAAACGCAACATGAAATTTACCAAAAATAATCAGAAATGTAGGCATAGCACTCCAATGACAGGAGTCTGACAGGCGTGTTTATCGTTTTAAAGGTTTGTTTTGCTGAGAAGCAACTTCCAGAAGACCAGCGAGAATGAAAGGTGCTCGAGCAGAAGCGTACAGACACACCAGCTCACATCTGCTATTTATTGGCCCACCTTGGGAGTCTTTTGATTAGATATAAGTAAGAGTGTAACGATATACTCAGCCCACGAGATGAGACGAGACACGATATTTTAACAATATTTTAAGGGGAACTTCAGAGGAAATATATTACTGGAAAGCAGCCTTTTATCTGATTAATTTGAAAAACAAAAAAATGCTAAATAATGCAGATGTATGGTGAAATTAAATTAAATAATCAGCATCATCATATGCAGTAAAGAATAGAACAAATATCTAGCACCATAAGATCCATCCATCCATCCATCCATCCATCCATCCATCCATTTTTTTATGTTTTCTTCACCGGTGCAGTGGATTTAAGTAAAGAGCTACGATGGTGCTGTAACTGGCTCTGCATAGCAGTAGCTTTAGCCGCTGTGCATGGCATTAGTTTCCTACGATGCTTACAGATGGTTCGTGTTTTGTCTGTCACCCTTTCGCCATTTATACCCAAAAAGCACGCAAAAGATGTAAAAGTGTCTGGGGCATCGACTATGGTAATTTCACCAGACGCCAACATGCTTACAGCAGCTGATTTACAGCAGCTGATTTGCAGGGCCTTCGCGAGACCGATTTTCACTCCGACAAGAAATCTCGTCATGTTGCAATATCTCATTACACCCCTAGATATAAGACTTCAAGACAAAGGACAATCCTAATAGTTCATTCAAAAATAAAAACAAAAAAAAACAAGCTTATTAGGGTGGATTTTGCAAGAGGAAACAAAATTTAAATTACCCTTTATGTTTAACAACCATGTGCGATTTTCACGATAAATGTGTAACAGAAACAGACACTGATAGTCACAAGCTACGTCATGTTTAAAATGTTTGTGAGGATATCAGCTCTTCTCAGATTCATAGGCTGCTGTTTGGCTTCAAGTCTTCTGGGGCCATTTTGCACCCTTTCCAGTGTTGTGATCCTAAATATATCACCAGACTCTGACAGAATAACGTTGCTCAACTAGATGCGTTTGTATCACGTGCAGGACGAAAGAATTACTGCAGCAGGCGTGACCTCATAAAAATGGCCCTGAAATTCCACAGCACATCTATCAGCTTATGCAATGTGCAGATCTCTATTCTCATGTGCATTCTCTATATATTGCTGTGCTGAGCTTTATAAATATCTTTATAAAACTAAGGTAATAAATCAAAAGATTTCAGATGCAGTGGATCCATGCTGACTCTCTTAGGAGGGAACAACATTTCTGATCATGATAACAGCATCTTATCTTTCTGTTTCTAGCATACCAGCCAAGATTGAACTGAGGAATTGTATTCTGCACTGAATCAAAGAGCAAAAACAAAACTGCCTGATATTTCAATCCATCCATTATCCGAAACTGCTTGTCCTACTCATGGTTGCAGGGGGTCCGGAACCTATAGTGCAATGCAGGAAGCAACCCAAGATGGGGTGCCAACCCATCGCAGGGCACACTTACAGTACAGTTCATTTGGCAACTCCAATTAGACTCAGCAGGCTTTTGGCCTTGGGGGGAGGGGGGTGGGAGTACCTGGTGGAAACCCCCAGAGCAACATGGAGAGCACATGTAAGTGCCACACACATGGAGCCATGGTGGGGGGTTGAACTTTAGCCCCAGAGGTGGGAGGCAACAATGTTAACCACTGCCTGCTATTCACGGCAGAAAATCTGACTGAGTGTTTGCATGCTAAGTGGCAGTGGATCAGGAAGGGGTGAATTTTGAAGGCCTCGCAATATTGGCGCAATAAACAGGATGTGAGTCCAAACAAAGTTTGCTTTCAGATTTAAATGGAAAAAAAAACTTCTGATCAACAGAAAACGAGAATAAATGAGCCACTTTTGTTGAAATCGTGGGAGATATATCTTATAAAACGTGCACTCAAATGTGACAGGGAAATGAAAGCCAGGCTATTAAATGCAAGCCCAAGCTTAGATGAGACCAAGCTGATCATTCTGCTTTTCTTTTGAAGAACTATTAGTACCTGTGGCATTCTTTGCTTTTCCAGAATGTCAATCAGTACTGTCCAAACACAGGATGCATGGCGATTCCTGATTTTATTCATGCTTTGAATTAATAATTCTACCCACTGGCACCAGTGCTGCAGCCATCCTTAGTTTCAAATGAATCTTCCTCATCAAATCTGACCAGACTCTGGATTCATTTAGCGCGGCATTATGCCGAAGCAGTACTGCTGTATGCCTGCGCTGCCAGTCGTGTTAGCGGCTCCAGACTGATGCAGCTACAGCCATATTCATTCTTGTAATAACAAAGTCCACGGCCTTCCCACAGACCACAGTGGATCGATGCGTCGATACGACAAGGAGAATGCGTCACGAATATGGCAGCAACGCATTTCAAAAATCCCAGATGAAACCGTCAACTGTTGCAGGCCAATTTGTGACCTCAGTCTTCTGTTATGGAAGGTACAGTCTGCAGGGTGGATTAGATCATTTCCTGTTAGAGTTGAGTCTAGCATCTCGAATGTCCTGTGGAGGTGCATCTACCGTGTTATTTCCCGTGATGTCGCCAGCCCCCTAAAGACAAAGGGAAAGGCTTCTGTACTGCAGTGCGGAGGTATTTATCTCAGACAGCTGACTGTCACCATGTCCAAGGCAGGACCTCCAGAAGATCACAGAGAATCAGCCAATGCACTGCATTAATATCACTGACACCACTGACTGTTGAAAACAGCAAGACACCTGATCCGTACCTCTCCTACTCATCATGAATGATTTGACGGGTCTCTGTATCCGCTTTAATCTATGTGCAACGCAGAATACTCTCAAACTGCTGATCTCACCCCCCACGGCTAAGTTTAAAAGGACTATATTATTTATCCATTGCTTTGTTCGGAAATGCCTTTTGGAAGGCAGGGATATGAATGGTTTGCAAAACGAATACCACTAAGAACATATAGGGGTAATCCCCTCTCAGCGGTATTACTGCCGTAGATCAAGGTAGAATCGACTGTAGACAGCAGCAGCAAAACACTACATATGCTTCAAAATGTGTTGTATGCTTTGTGCATCTTCTACCCGGGAATGATGGGTATTGAGAATACCGTTTCAAACATTCCATGAGCCAGTATCGGCAGAGAAAAGGCACAGTGTTTGGGCATTTGTTTGATATTGTTATGAAAATCCACCCGTTGAAATTCGAACATACAGCGGCAGGCTGCCAAAAAGGATACAAAACCTCGGATCCCTGCTTCCCGACCAGCGTGAGGTTTTCCTGTCCAAAAGTTTAATTTATGATTCAATAAACGATGAAAGCAGAGCCGCCGAATGGATGGGCAGTGAACTTCAAACAGCACCAGGGGCTGCTTTTGAGGTCATTCGCAACATCTTCGTTACGTACTTATACAGAGATGGACTTTTTATTGTCCATCCATCCATTCATCCATCTTCCATAATCACTTATCCAGTATCCAAGTAATGGTGAGCTTAGAGTCTATCCTAGGAGATCACAATCCCAGTCCCTCACACTAAGCTGCAGAGAAACTATAAAATAACGAGATATGCCTATATTTGAAAACAAACTGCGTCTTTTAAAGCTGATTTCTAAAGAGCTTTGGTTAATATTAAAATTCAGCATGCTGTGTTAAGGACTTTTATTGATACCCCTTTAGCTCTTTTCCAAGACCCCTGACTTCACCTAGAGAGCTGCTCATTTTTATGGTCTGGCCTCTTGTAGCCATCACCCAATTACTATCAGACTCTCCTGTCTTGATCTCCGGTACAGACACCTCAATAGCATCTCAGAATGTTCCGAGAAACTGCCTGAGCTCCACTGATCATATATCTCACTGTAAAATGTTTCTAATCACTCACCAAGTCTTTATTTCCGTCTTGGGCCTCGATGATTAATTGACCGAATGACTAAACAAATTGGCAATCGTAATGAAACACTTGTTAAACATATAAATGAAAAGAAAACTTTGATTTTAGTACAAAATATGCAATATCTGAATTTAAAGTAAATATTCATTATACATATTACACCTAAGAAGAGGTTTGACTGATAATATTAAAAATTCCATCCATTCATCCATCCATCCATCCATCCATCCATCCATCCATCCATCCATTCATCCATCCATTCATCCATCCATTCATCCATACATACATTTTCTTATTCAGTACAGGATCACTGAGAATGCTGTAGCATATGCCAGGGAGCACAGTACAGGGCAGAGGTCGCCCTGGACAGAATGCCAGTCCATCACAGGGCAGGAGGCAGGGGACACCCTGGACAGGATGCCAGTCCATCACAGAGCAGGAGGCAGGGGACACACAGGACAGGATGCCAGTCCATCACAGGGCAGGAGGCAGGGGACACCCTGGACAGGATGCCAGTCCATCACAGGGCATGTATTATGGGCAATTTAGAGATGCCAGTTCACTAACGCCACAACTTTGGATTTGAAACTGGAGAAGTCAGAGGAAACCCACACAGCCTCACAGAGAGCATGCAAACTCCACATACAAAGGGCAGGGTGGAATTCGAACCCTAGGCCCTGGAGATGTGCGGTGACAGTGTTAACCATGGCACCATGCATAAAACGTCTTTTTGATCAATATAATTAAAATAGCCCTCATGTGAAAGCCGCCTCGATGACAGCAAGTATGTAGTGAAGTGAGATTTCAGTAATAAGCGGTGACCAGATGGAGCAGCGAGTCCTGCAGAAGTACAGCATTAATGTCCTGCCATACTTCAGCCAGACATGTGGGAATGTGTGGAAAAGCACAATGCACCTCAACATCTGACTCGAATCAAGCTAAAGTAAGCAAAGCACTTACTGGGATGGTTATGTTGTACGCTCAAAATAATAACTGACAAAGGACAAGTAAGGTTTCCAACAGTGTTTCCTTTTTAATAAAATTCACCCCCAAAACGCAATCAATGTTGAGAATGGCCTCCTCTATGAGAAAACCTTAAAGTTAAAGGGTATTTACTGGATAATATAGAGTGACAGGACGGACTTGATTCTAATTTAAAGTCAACCGGCCTAACCCTCACGGGCTGAGCCTCTGCTCTCTTACATAAACCTTTTTGCAATCAAAGAGTTCACATTTCCTGAGAGCTGAAGCCTTTTAGGTCACATCTGGGGTCAATTTTAGGCCCTGGAAGGTAACTACTGTAGGAGCTACGGTCTCTCTATAGTCCTGGCTGTTAGGCTGCTTCCTTATTATATTGCTCATTATATTCCTCTTTATATATTTTCCCTTTGTAATTTGATTAAACAGGCGATAGCTTCTATATACACACAACGTGGACAATGGGTCATTTACCCACACAGAGCAGACACAGATATTAGAGGCCTTCGTGCATCTCTGTTTCTGATTGGCTGGCTGAGGTGAGAGGGGGATTGTGGGAACTGAGGATATTCAGCAGGCTGTCTCTCATGGGAATGGGAAGGGCTGGGCCTTTTGATCCCAATGTCAGACGTCCATCAACACAAAGGCGGTGGGTACGTGTGTGGCTGAAGATCTCCTCAGCATCCCTTGAGAGTCAGTCTGTTCACCAGAAGCTGAGTGATCGACGCCGGAACCAAATCAGTCATCTTTTAGATCTAGGTCAGGATGTTTGTACTGGAGGTTAGTGAGTCTGGATGGGTGCCTGCTATATACTCCTTTTCTATGCTCCGCTTAGACCGATTGAGTCTAACTCTGTCAACAAATCATGACCAAGTCAGAATTATTGTTTCAAATTGATACTTTCCCCCGACTTCAGAAGGTCTGGACTGCTTTGCTGTCGACTTGCAGACAAATCAGATTCTCTCAGCTGCTCACATTATTGCTTTTGATCTGCTAGTGACCTTAAAATTTCCAGAAAAATGCTAATATGACAAAGCCACAGTGTTTATAGCAGAGGTACTGAAATCGCAGACCCTGGTCCGCATTCGGACTGAAACACAATACAATGCATTTTAGTATTTCCTGAAAATGATGCCACCCTTTGTGGATTTTTCCATTCAGCCATTTCAGTTGTATAATTTTTACTGCTGTTCAGTCTTAGTCTGGGAGGAAGTGGTGGCCTAATGGTTAGGGAAGACTGCTTATGAGTGGAAGGGTTGCTGGTTTGAATCTCTGACCGGCAAGGCCCTGTTCTTTGGCTGCGAAGTGATAGCAGCCCAATGCTATGTCACACATGCGTAAAATGCGCAGGATATGTTTTGTTGCGGCGTGCCAACAATGGCATAGAATCACTTTAACATCTACTCATACTTATATTATTTCAAGGATTTCTAAGTGATTTGGGGCAAAGTGTGCTGGTAATGAGACAATGAAATTTCCAGAAATTAATTAGCATCAGATACACAGGGTTAGAGGAGCTGTTTTTAAATGTTATAATTTCAAGCATTTCACATGACATGAGACTACAGTACAGCAGTTAGGGCAGCCTTTTGTCAGCAAATATATCTTTGGGAAAAAGGCAGAAGGCAGTAATTCTGAGGTTTCTAATTCCAAGTTGAACATGAGCCACTAGTGATGGATTCTTAATGCTGCCTAACATCTGGAAAACAAAATACAGGCAGATTTATTTTGCTCTGCGTCACGTTCCCTCTTCCTTCCTAAGCCTGGCCCTGCTGCCCATTAGTCATCCTTTAAGATCGCAAATGTCCACCATTAAAATCAAACCTTGTATTCGACCTCTGCTCAATATTTCACAAACACAAAAACCATGCGCTTGCAGTAGCTTTCATGCGCATAACCATTGATCTAAAAGACAGCTATGGCACCCTACTCTTAGCGATGCAAATAATCCTACTGTCAGGAAAGGGGACAGAAAGCGAGGACACTTCATACCACCTGCTGTTGACGAGCTACGGTACGTCAGGCATCTCCAGCAAACGTCCCAGAGCCTTGCCGAGGTTTCCTGAGACTCCAGGCAGGCCACTGCAGGGTCAGCACGGCTGCATACTGTCACATTTGAGCCTATTCAGGCATAAGCAGGTTCAAACAGACAGTCTCCCAGGGAAGCAAAGACCAATATCTAAATGTAGGTGAAAAAATACTGTTTACAAGTTACTGCTCATATGAAGTAACAACAACGCTGCCTTCTGTGATCCAAAGCGCATTTTGGCTTTTGTTCTAGCTTCCCATCTAATACTGAATTGTTTGATTCAACCACTGATTTGAAGCATTTTAAAAGGGACACAGACCTGGGTGTTTAAACAAATCCTTCCTCTACTGCCTGTGTGTGTGTGTGTGTGTGTGTATGTGCCCTGTGATGACCTGGCATCCTGTCCAGGGTTTACCCCTGTCTATGAGGCCCTAACCATCCCCCCCCCCCATTATGTGATACCAGAGGAAGCGGTTAACAGGGTGGACGTATCGTGTAAATGATTACACTGCACAGAATGTACTACACTGAGTAAAGCCATGCATTCATATTGCACACTGGTGATTTATTGAGGTCCTACGGACATCGTTGTGATTATTTGAAGAGCTTTGAGTGATTGATTTTCAGGCCCGGCATTATAACTGGAGTGGCCGGGAAGATGAGGCCCTGCAGAATAGCCCCAGCACATGTTGCTTTTATGCATTTCTACTGGAGTACTGCAGCAGTGATGTTTTTCTGAGATCTTTCCAATTTACCACAGACACGTCATACCCTGGCAGACCTCTATTTTACTTCTTTATTTCATTATATTATGAATTGTATGTCCACTGGAAAAATTCAAAAATTATAATTGTCCACTAAAGAGTACATTTTTATCCATGCCTGTTTACAGTTGAAGGGGCTCAAGCTCTTGTTATACACATACATTTATGTTAACTTTGGATACTGTAGCTGTAGGTCAGTAGGCCCTCAGACTGCAGACTGAGGCTGGTAGCCCACAGCAGTGCCCCCCCCCTCCACCCCCCACTGCTATGCCAATCCTGCTCACCAGATCAGCACAAGATTGCTGGTGTGATGACCATCCGCTGGTCTCTTTCTCCCATGTTTATAAAGGGGAATGTGCTTAAAAAAACAATAAACTTCTGTACAAAAATAATGACAGACAGCGAATACAGCCTGACAGCTGCAGCTGAACACCCACCCTCCGGTCTTACGCTGCATCTAAACAGTCGGTATTACAGATAATCACCTACACTTGGCTTCCCCTTCATTGCACTGATTGGAGGCCCAGACATCGACCAGTCTTCTCCTCACTGAATCCGTCCTCAGGCTGGTTAGGGTTTCCATCTTGACAGAGTCTGTCACATCCTTCAGTCGTTAAGTAAAGTATCTTTCATCTTCTGTATTGCTTTTCTCTTCTGTTATTCTAGTAATGTGTCAAACATCCTGTAAATTCTAGAATCACTTTATTATTTCATCTCTTAAATTCATTGGTGATTTTAAAGGGCATGTAATATGTGGGTCATTTTTTTTTAAGAGTTGCTTTACTAAACTTTATTGACTGCATATAGATATATACTTATATTTATAATATCACTATTGTATCACTTTTAAACATGAGAAATAGTGCACAGTTTGTTTTCATTCTATCTACTTTTATTGATTAGTTTCAGTTGTTAATTCAGTTACTCTTCTGTACTGGTAATGGAAACTGACATTACAAACTAACAATTGCCTAAACTCAGAGGTTGTTCAATAAACCTGAAGTGATATTTCATCTGCCTCAATAGTACGTCACTTTGGACAAAGCATCTGCTAAATCGGTTACCGTATACATAAATATCTTTGTGCTGAAAACCTGGCCATAGTATGGGATGTAAAACGAGACTCGCCTGAATTCCCTCCTCGGTAGCCTTGACCTGATTCTGCAGCCTGTCCCTCCTGCGTTGTGGTGCTCCTTCAGGACCTTCATTCTACTATAGCAGCCCTCCTTCTTTGCTAGTCCTATCAGTAGCATTCAACACCATCATCCTTCCTACATTTCTAATCTGGATGCACTTCTCTCAGAAGGTTTTTAATCCTGTTGGGCAGCTATCTAGTCAGTCCTTCCTTGATTATGGTCAGACTTCAGAGGTCCTGCAGGTGTGAATATTGCAAGAAAATCCCCTCTCTTCAGGCAACCTCTGACCCCTGACGCACGTCATTCCAGTGCAATGTAGCCAGTGTAACGCCGCTTGGGGTGAGGAGGGCAGATTGTGGACTCCTCAGAAGTGTGGATGGAAAGAAAGATGGTGTTCGAGCTGGCATCCACTCTGAATAACGCGTGCCATAATCTCAGAAGGTTTGACCATTTAAGGAGCACCGTCAACCACAGATCATCATGCTGAGAAGCAGGACTAAGCTCTTCAGATGATCCTCTGATCCTACTGCTGTTCCATTTCCACCTGCTATAAATTACGCAGCCTTTACGTTTGATCTGTACGACATGAACTGAATGTATTATGCAGTTGTGCTTTGCTTGCTTGCTTGCTTGATTGACTTCTTTGGAGGGAGAGTATTGTTCTGTGATGTACCTTTATAATGATGTAAACCTGGAGTATGGATGAAGTTCCATCACATCCGCCCATCCGATGCCATGTGTAGCTAGGCTGCATATACCATTCCTGTTAGTACATTTATGACCTCTGCTCTTTCATTATAACACATTTACTATACAGTACCTGTGTGCTCTTATCCTGTACGTTACTCTGGACAGAAGGCATCTGCTGAATTAATAAGTAGAAGTGTTCCACTCTTCTGGATTTCATCCAAGGAAGATCTACAGTAGTTGCCTGTTATATAACAAAAACAAGCGTCTTGGTTTAATGACTTTATTTGTGTTCGAGAAAGTTCGAGAAAAAATAGTCCTTACGGATTTGTCCTGAGCATGGTGCCATGTTCGCCATTGGCATTCAAAAACAATTAGCATCTATCAGCACATCACTTGGAAAATCTGCAAGGACATTTAAGCAACTTATGGAATTATACTTAGCCATCCGGATTCTTGCATTGAATTTCTTGGATCCAGGCAAAACAATATATCCAAGAGATTCTAGCTAGGGTATTTTGGGACAGAAACTCAGCAGAAAATATGAGTGGCTTGAAAAGAAAAAAAAACGACACAGTTTTTCACTGTGCTGCAGGACTCAGATGACAAGACCGGCAACGATCCGTATTCCAATGAGAAAAAAAAATCTGCATAACACATTTCTTCCTTTCCATTCTTCACTCTTGGCCAAAAGATTTATAAAGCAATCTCCAATTGCATTTTAGTCTCATTTAGACTTACATAATCTACTTTTTTTATTTTTTTAAAGTAATAAATACTTTCTGGTTAAAAGTGGGGGTGGCATGGTGGTGCAGTGGTTAGCACTGTTGCCTCACACCTCTGGGACCCGGGTTCGAGTCACATGTGTGTGGAGTTTGCATGATCTCCCCATGTCGTCGTGGGGTTTCCTCTGGGTACTCCGGTTTCCCCCCACAGTCCAAAAACATGCTGAGGCTAATTGGAGTTGCTAAATTGCCCATAGGTGTGCATGTGTGAGTGAATGGTGAGTGAGTGTGCCCTGCGATGGGCTGGCCCCCTATCCTGGGTTGTTCCCTGCCTCGTGCCCATTGCTTCCGGGATAGGCTCTGGACCCCCCGCGACCCAGTAGGATAAGCGGTTTGGAAAATGGATGGATGGATGGTTAAAAGTGAGCGAGTGAATGAGTGAGTGAGTAAATTAGCGAGCGAGCGAGTGAGTGGTGTGGTACCATATTGAAGCGGAGAATAGTCCAAGGTGCTACAATACACCTAAGACTGCAGATAAATCTTCCCGATGTCTGATTACCGGTTCTGAGATAGATTACCCTGAGATATCATTGAAAAGATAATGTTAACAGATTGCTAGCAGTTTGACTGATGCTGGCCATCAAATATCTATGAGCGGCTGAGCATGTAGCCTTTAGCATTTAGCTTCAAACCCTCGTGTCTTTGGTCTTTGTCCATCGTGAGAGTGGTTGGAAAAAAAACAAAAAAACAAAAATGTCAACATTTTCCCATGACCTTTCTCAGCAGCATGGCACTGATCTCTGCTGATGGCAGCAAACTCTGCACATTACAGACTCGCTCAGTGACAAACAATGAACAGTGCGTGAGTATCCTATCTGGGTTATCTGGGTGATAAGTCACACTGCTGCTGGAATAGCATTTATTTCTGGAGAAATGCTTATTTACCTGCGGTCAATAAGTTCCTCAGAGGAAAATCGTGTGACCCAGTATCCGTCCGATCCTTTGAGGGTGGAAACGAATTATTTAAGAAGCCCAATAGCTTTGTAACATGGAACCAAACAAAAGTGACCTTGCGCACCTCAGGCGAGGGTCTTAGAGGCCAGAGGCCGGGAGCCCCCTTGGGAATTAAGCACAAAGGTGGCTCTGCACAAAGAATCCCAGTTGTGTAGAACAGCGGGAATTACGGGAATGCTGGAACATTATTAAATAGAACCTCTCAGCTCGACACCTCTATGACAGAACTTCCTACTGACCCCATGGACTTCAGGTACCACACCCAACTTTAAAAACCATCAATGATAGCATTGCAGCTTGCACGGCAAAAGAAGCCACACGGTTCTGCATACCTATGAAGAACATGTATTTTTAGTGCACTTCCTTAGGGCCCGGGAACAATGGTTGGAGCTGGGCTGGGTTAGTCAGAGCCTTGTTTCACAGCTCGAGCTCCATGGCTGAGTGGATGCGACCAAAGAGATTTTACATTTTACACACTTACTTGTGCGTCTCACTCCTGCGTAGCCTGGGCCACAATTAAGACGAGAAGCACTGCTCTGGGTGCAGTGTTGGCTGCTACGCTCTGATTTTATGCCTTTAGTCTGTTGTATGTTTATATGTTCACAAGCCTGCCTTTCCAGCCTCATTGGCTCTTTCTCTTTTACATTCGTGCCCAGATTTGTTTACTGGTTTCGCCCACTGTCTGCACTTAACTTTTTTTCCTGCACGCCTAGTTCCGGAAGCTCCCGTCCATTTGGTGGCATGAGTCCCAGCGGTTACACGCTTCCTGCGGCGTCCTGGCTGAAGGAGCAGGAATCGCCGGGCAGAAAATCAGGCAGTACAGACGGGTCTAGTTTAGGGTGTTTGTATGAACCTGCTTCAATGAGTCATGTTCCCATTATGATTGGTGTTGGTGTAGCAGTCAGCGACTCCACCCCGGGAATTCACTGCTTTTCACTTGTGGTTCCCAGGATGTCACATGATGCATCTTTTATGACACAATATTCAGTTTGGGACAAAGATACCTGCTGTTGAATAAAGACTGTGATGTATAGTATATTACTCTGTTTATTCAGATCCACATTGCATTTCAAAAAGACTAGATGTGGACATTTTATTTCATCATACACTGTAATGCGGTTCCATAAGTGAAAACAGAGATGTATTGCATTTATTGTTCACAGATTTCAATACTAGAAGCAGCGGTATACCTGAGTAAATCTGAAATATTACTGGACTTCCAGCCTGAAATGAAAAACATGCCAGAATGAAGAGTGATACCAAGTATGTGTTTACTTGAATAAAAAATTCGAATCTGCTTTGCTTCATGACTTCAAAGACAAGTGAAGCAAAATATGAGAAGTGACGCGATTAACTGAGAAAGCCCAGACTCTGGAGCTGGACGCCGCTGCTCAGCATGGACATGACTGGCAGGGATCAGATTTCCACCTGGCCTCCTGTGGCTTGGAGCGCTCGTCTGTTATTGTTCCCCAGGGAAACACATCCCGCTACCCATTGGGTCCCAGCAGCAGAGAAAGCGGCCAGCGGATCCACATTTCCTCCTTATTTTATGTTTGTAATTGTTTCCTGCCTGTTTGGAGACTAAAAGTACTCAAGCAACGGTGTCCTGCACTGCTTATGTTATTTGCATTCTCCTTTCCAAGAATCAACATCTTACTATGGTGGAGAGGCCTGTGTGTCCCAGAGATCCTAGGAGCTATATGTTTTTGGGACAATTGTCACTGGTTGGGGTTTCTTATGGCAAATCCTGTGGTGCTAGGTGAGAAGCCATTCAAATACCCCTTATAGAAAACATCAACAAAGAACCAGGAACAAGGATACTGGAGCCAGGCCTGGGTGGGAGGTCGTGGGCTAGTGCCTAGTGTTCAGGCCTGCTGCTATGGGCCATTGGGTCCCTGTACAACTGGAGCAAGAACTTGGATCCCATTGTTGGCAGTAATTGTGACTCATCCACGGTGGGTGTTGGACTCTGCCAGGGCTGCCCTTTGTCAATGATTGTGCTCATAACTTTTATAGTCAGAGTTTCATTGTGCATCCCAGGAGTGGACAGGATCCAGTTCAGTGACCTCAAGATCACGTGGTTGCTTTATGCAGATGATGTGGGCCTGTTGGCTTCATCAGTCTGTGACTCCCAGCATGCACTGGGGTGGTTTGTATCCGAATGTGAAGTGGATGGGATGAGGACCGGTACATCAAAGTCTGAGGCCTTGCTGCTCAACCAGAAAAGGGTGGACTGCCCACTCCAGGTTGGAGTTTGCGCGTGTTGGGGTCTTTTACGATTGGACTAATTGTTTACAATTAAGGGAAGAAGAGTGGGATATTGACAAGTGGTTCGGGCAATGTCAGCATTTATGCAGACATTCCTTGGCTAGCCATCGTGAAATGAAAACTGTACAGAAAGGCAAAACTATTAATTTAATTATTAATTATTCATTTACCAGTCGGTCTACGTTCCTATCCTCACCTATGGTCACGAGCACTGGGTTGTGACCTTAAGATTGTGGATACATTCAGCAAAAATGATCTTCTCCCACAGGGTGTCTCGGCTCAGCCTTAGAGACAGAGGGAGGAGCTCCGACTTTCAGGAGGAGCTCAAAGTGGAGCTGCCACTCCTTGACATCGAAAGGAGCCAGCAGAGGTGGTGTGGGCATCTGTCTAGGACGCCTCCTGGACATCTCCCTGGGGAGGTGCTATGGGCATGTCCAACCAGGAGGAGGTGTCTGGAGAGAGGGAGGTCTGGGTATCTCTGCGCCACGGACAAACGGAGGAGAATGGATGGGTTGATTTACTTCATTATTCTGCAACACTTTTCTACATTTCTATAGATGTCACTTTGTTATAATTCATTATACACAAGCCACATTAATTTCATAGTCTTTACACCAACTTGTAGTAGGCAATAAGATCCTCACACTCTTCACCCGTAACGAACAGTGAAATATCCGTTTGTTTAAAGGTTGTCTTAGCACACAGTCCTATTTGCACACTGCGCCATTTCCTGCAGCTTAATTTGCCTGTTTGCTGTCTTGCAAGTTAAAGTGCTTTTAGTGCTTAGAATGCTTTAAAAGCATCAGCCTCAGTGAGCCTTTGTCTCCATCGCCATTTCACTGATCTCTTCTGCTCAATCGATATCCAGCCATCGCTTCCGTCACAGGTTCAGATTTCACCACATTGTCGCGTCTACTTTTCGCTAAAGCGTTGATGAGAATGAAGCTTCCCATGCAAAGAGGAAGAGGAATGCAGAGCGTGAAATCCGTCAGGTGAGATCTTGGATTACCCATTTATCATGTCAGTAGAGTCCAATATAGTTTTATTAGACTAACTACAGTATTGCCCATTTATTCTAAATATGTTGACCCCGTTATGAAAAAAAGTTGGATCTATGATTATAATTTTCTACTTTACTTTGCACCCAGTTATGTGAATGTGTACTGCCTGGCCAGAGGGGGTGGAGGTCCCCCCCCCCCCCCCCCCGAGTGCTTCCTCCGGGGCTCACCTCCTCCCTCTGAGAGAGTTACTCATAGTCATTGTAGTTGAGTTCACTCTTCGAGTACTCTGAAAAGGACTTTGTGGCCATACTCCTGGTTCGAAGTGCTATGTAAATGAAATTGAATCGGAACCTTAAAATTGCGTTCAGGAATTCTCATTTGTTTGACCCTGTAGCCTAAGCGTGACCAGTCATGATGGAGTGAGTCTGGATATCTTCTGTCAGCTTTGGTCATTATCATTGTTTTCTGAAGACCTAAAGTGAGCTTTATAATCAATATCGCATTCATCAAATCCCAGCAGGTAGCGAAAATGGATTGATAGGAAATGCAAAGGGGTGATTTGAAGTAGCATATTTCACTGACAGATCTTATATTTAGAATACAAGCGTTGTGTCAACAGTAGATGCTGAAGGAGCCGACCATCTGCAAAATCGCAGTCTATATGAGCTTTTCCCATTTGACAAAATCTTACTTTTGGCAAACCACAATGTTCAAATATATTTTGTTTTTGTTACTGAAAGGTTGTTGACATCTACGCAAGCACCTGTCATATCGGTATAGTTCTAGACCTGGCATTAATTAGTCCTTAAACCCAATTCCTCATTTTTTTTTAACTGCTGTGTAATATTGCTTGCATTTTTTTAAACCACCAATCATTTTCTGATAATGAAGATGGCTGCTTAACTCATCCTAACATTGGCCCCGATTCTTTGAGGTGTCATTCAGGTGCAGGGAAGAAAAGAGAAAGGCTTTTCCTCATAGAGTCAGTCTGATGAAGAAAGAAGCATCAGCTTTCTTAGAGGAAAAAACAGAAACATTTATAAACTTCCCATTTGTAATTTTGTTACTTCAAATTTCTGAATTAACCATACCAAAGCCCCATAGCCAAGTGTCTCCTCAGGACAACTGGGCTTGCTAAAAAAATATAACATTCCATCAACAGCACCACGATATCTATCACGACGTTTCAGAGTGACTGCAGAGATCCATGTAAAACCGGCTGCATATATAGCAGGCCCTTAGCTGGATAATGATCTACAGGTGTAGCAAAGACCTTTAATTGTTTGGTTGACCAGAACTGCAAGAGGATCTGGGGACTGTGTTCACCAAATTACCTATAAAATGGGGACCCTTCAAAAGTTTTAATACCAGAGACAAATATGTTCTAGATGAAGGTAGTGCAATAAATAGAACAAAGATCGGATGAGTCTCAAGCTGATCTGGTAATCATCAAATAAGTTGGAGATGAACGAAAGGTTTTTAAACTCATAAATGATAACACACAGGCAGACTGTGAAACACCACACAAGCGCGGGGGTGACCCAGAGGTGTGCTGAAACCTTATATATGTCTCGCCTGCCTCATATGTTATAAATGTAGCAGGGTAGGGGATGGGGGTATGTGAAGGTACAAAACGCTCAGGGAAACACGGTACCCCATCCCGAGTAAAATGTAAAATGATTTTTGCCGGCTGGCGTCAGCTGACAAAGCGAGGCCTCGGAAAGGGGGGGTTTCTTTTGGTGAGACACTGAGTTTCATACTGCAGTATTAATGTGTGCTGACTAGTTCACGGTGAATGCAACACCACACTGCTGTACGAGTTCCTGTGCAGCGAAAAGGGAATTGTTTCACAAAACACAAAAGCAGAAATTTTAAATAAACAGAGAATTAAAATGTGACAGACTTGGTTAAATGGTTTTCAGCATCTTCACTGATCCCCAATGGCCTCCCGATGACATATAACTGAATGTGGGTTGATCGTAGAGATGGAAAGTTCAGTTCCAGAAATGAAAAATCCAGACCAAGATTTTGTTTCAACCAGCCAGTTGAGCATAAAGAATCACAGTCACAGAGTACTCAACTGGTTGGTTGAAACAAAATCTTGGTCTAGATTTTTCATTTCTGCAACTGAACTTTCCACCTCTGCGATCAACCCACATTCAGTTATGTGTCATCGGGAGGCCATTGGGGGTCGGTAAAGATGCTGAAAACCATTTAACCAGGTCTCTCACAGAATCATCAGAAACCAAATATGGGAAATTGGTGCTCTCAGCTTTGCAGGAGCAGCCAACATGAGGTCATGTTGGGACCAGGAGAAGCTGCAGGCCCTATCGACTACGGCTCCCCTCCAAATACCTCAGCATTTCTTGGCTGGCACCATTCTGTCAAACTTTCTGCTGTTTTTCCCAGTTTGCTGTATTAGTTTGAATGGTCTCTTTACCTCAATCACGTCTATCAGCTGATTTCTAGTAACAAAATAATATCTTAAAAAAAGGCACAGAAGTTCCTCATCTCAACTTGAAAGTCACCATCATATTTAAAAAGAACCCCGCACGTTTAATTCAACACATCTCCCCATAGTTCTGCCAAAATCAATTTGCGTGACAGTCCTCCTTACAGACAAGTTTCCAGATGCTGAACCACAATTCATAGTACTGATATTAACAACAGAGCTAAAAGACTTCTACGGAATCACTTGCATGGCTCAAAGTGGTGTTACATTAAACTTCGAATCATAAATCCGCTGCTAGCATGAATTACTTAGCTTACAGTGTTACACTCTGCCTATATCTACAATTTTATCAAAAAGCTTCCAGTATTTTAATGGCAATTTGACCAGCAGCTGCTTGACCCCGAGCCCAGATGACTGGCTGCCACGTCTGTCTGTTTCTAAGGGGTCCTATCATCTGGTCTGTGGAGCTCTGAACATCAGTGTCCCTTGAAAGGTTTACTTCCTCATTCTTGTCATCTGCTTAGCTGGCTGACAGCCATTGGTCCCTCTGCCTTTACGATGATGTCATATGGCTCTTTGGCTTGGGCCTTATCAGCGGAACATCCCAGACCATCTACCTTATCTCCTGATGATTTATTCCCCGTCGTCCAGCATCACATTATCCTCCTCTCCCTTTCGAATATTTTGTGGCATGCAAAAATTATCTTTGTGCCCGAAACATCAATCCATTCTACTCGATGTGCTCTATCATCTCTCTAGGTATCACATCCTACCACCGTTCCCTCCATCTCTGTCTCTGGAAACTGGGAATGGACAATCTATTATTAACTAGAAGACCTTACATTCAGTCTGCAAATCATCAAAGCACTAAGTACGGCTACTCGTGGCTTGAGTCTAAACATCTTGAAGCAGTTCCTTTCCATATTCAGTCAACGTGTTCATGGGCTTGTTCAACAAGAAACATACTTTATCCTACGCTAAGATCTGGAAAATTCTGGGCCTTACCTTAAAATGGATCATCTGAGAAATTCAGCATCGGAAGAGACTTACAGTTTATTCTGGTCTATTTTCAGTTCACCTAATTAAAGAATGGGATTAAGAACTGTAGTACATGAGTGGTTATTCATAAAAAGGATTACCTACTTTATCTTTGACCTAGTTAATATGTTTCTGTTTCTCTTGCATACACCCTAGCTGTTTATCAGCTGAGTTTAGTCTGTGTTGCCCAGTTTGTGGGCTTATGTACCACGCTGTTGCTCCTGGAGTCCATCATTACGAGCAGGAATCCAGACCAAAGTGGTCACACCCTGACCGTCTATATGCCTTAATCACCGTAATCCATGGCTAAAGTTCACATCTCCTGACGAAACTTTGACATAACAGAGCGAAGTGAACTTTGAAGGGAGAGAATCGCTGACGCAAATGAGCGGTCACCTTGGCCTCCGAGATGAACGTCCTTGCTTACAGTGCCATGATGAGACTTTAATGTCTAGCAGACAGCCTTCCGCAACAAAGATACTCCCGTAAATGTGTAAATAAACAGGCCCGCTTGACTGCTTCCCTCTCTGGCTTTTGTTGGTGTCTCAAACGGGCCCAGTCGCCAGACGCAGTGTGAGGGGGAATGTAAGCAACATCCCCGTTTTCCTAAACAAAATCACCCTGCCCGTGACAGACGGCACACGTGAGCCTGGCCAGATGTGCACCCCCACCCCCAACCCCAAGCTTCAGCAACCGATAATGGCACACTGCTTGCATCCTATTTATTACCTAGGTTTTGTCATTATTAAATTTCACTGCTTTCTGTGCTGTACAGTACTGCTGTCTGTACTGCACTACTACTTGTCCTGTTTCACACTGCTGTGTCTTCTGTATTGCAGTGCTCTGTGTCATGTATCGCACTGCTGTCTCTCCTGTTTTGCACTGCTGTCAGTCCGCTATCACACTGCTGTCTGTCTTGTACTGCACTAATGTTTGTCCTATATTGCATGCTTTCTGTCCTAAGCTGTGCTGCTCTTTGTCCTGTATCGCACTGTTGTCTGTGTTGCATTGCACTGCAGTGTTTCCTGTCTTGTACTGCTGTGTTTCCTGTCCTGCACTGCTGTGTTTCCTGTCCTGTCTGTTCTGTACTGCACTACTGTGCTGTACTGTCCTGTATCACACTGCTTTTTGTCCTGTACTCCACTACTGCTGTCCTGTACAGCACTCCTTTCTGTCCTGTACTCCACTACTGCTGTCCTGTATTACACTGCTTTCTGTCCTGTATCGCACTACTTTCTGTCTTGTATCGCACTGTTTTTTGTCCTGTACTTCACTACTCCTGTCCTGTATTGCACTGCTTTCTGTCCTGTACTCCACTACTGCTGTCCTGTATTGCACTGCTTTCTGTCTTGTATCGCACTGCTTTCTGTCCTGTACTTCACTCCTGCTGTCCTGTATTGCACTGCTTTCTGTCTTGTATCGCACTGCTTTCTGTCCTGTACTCCACTCCTGCTGTCCTGTATTGCACTGCTTTCTGTCCTGTATCACATTGCACCATGCCCTGTACTGCACTGCTGTCGGTCCTTTTGTCCCCCTGTGCTGTAGCAGAAGAATTCCACTTGACACTTACATATAGGGATGGACATTCCCATTGAGTAGTAAAATGAAAACAGGGAACGTGTGTGAAACACGGATGGCAGCCAGCTTGGGATGCATTTTGGTCAAAAGCCTGTAAAGTCTTCCAGATTCAACAAGCAAAAGAAAGTCCCCTTTGGGCACACTTGAAGAATAAGGTTTTACAGTCGGCAGACAGCACAGAATAATCCCCCCCACCCCCCTGCACCCAGGGGGTCTCTATGGCCCCAAGTAATCAGATGCAGTCCTCTGAGCATTTGAACCTCTGGAAGAGGAGCCTTTCTGGCTGCATGACACCACATCATTCTTCAGAAATGGAACTGTATTATGTGTGTGTGTTATGGTTCATGCTGTGTTGAAATGACCTAAGCAAAGGTGTACACTAATTAAGTAACGGATTGGAAATTTTGTGCCATTGAAAGTAGTGAATGCATCCAAAATTTTAGATAATTCATCAGGAATGCAAAGATGGATAAACTACAAGGTATGATGCATAAGGCTGGTTACACCCTGGTCAGGATGTCAGTCCCTCACAGGAAGTACAGGGCATTAGGCTGTTAGTCCATCACCACCCGCACATACATACGCATACATACAGGAGGATAATGGATACAAGTAGGTGGTTAATGTTCTGCCAATAATCTAATTACACTGCAGATAATTCCATTGTAAAAAAAAAAATGTAACAAAGGTGACATTATAACCCAGGACGACTGATGTCATTATGATACGACATTATGATTCCCTGGCATATGGCTACACAAAAAAATAACAAGATGGACGATATCTGCCAGCCTAGGAGCAGGAGCATCTGCAGAGAAGCCTTGGGTTATGATTAAGATCAGCAGAATCCCACCCATATCCATAGTGTTCTCTCAGATTCCATGTGTTGCATTAGACATGAGCCAGCTAACACTGACGGTTCTGTGCTCTGTGCTCGGTTCTGGAGCCAAGCCTGGGTTTTCTCCAGGGTAAATATCCGAAGGAACGCTGAGACCAAATCTTACACAGCCCTCAGCAAATCGCACATGCTTTTCTGCGTAGTTCTCACTATAATGCTGCATAACCCACGATTGTTACAGTGCCTGCCTGCATTTGACTGGAGCTTAAACAGTGCAAGAAAAGTGATTCACTCAAACATGTGTCGCAGTTGGAGAATAAATGATGAAAACCCGCAGAAGACAGCTTTCGGGTCCATTTGTCAGCATTAATCAGCTCCAAATGTGGAGGAAGGAATCGTGATGTTTTATGTGGTCTGTCATGTTGTTGTTGTTGTGTTTTTAATCAGAGGCACAATGAGAGACACATGCGTGACCCACACAATTAATTCTGCTAGTACAAGAGATTTCTGGGATTTCCGTAGCATAGTTAAAATAAAATGTACAATCAATGTTTCAGTTGGCTAAGGAGCTGATGTGTGTGTTTTGACCTGCAGGACGTGACACGCTGGGCGAGTGGAATGCGGTTTTGCATCATTTACAGCGTCACCATGTGCGTGCAGGTCCTGACGCTCACGATCCTGCTCACAGTCACTCTACGGGCCCCCTGCCCCTGAACACTGCCTGCCAGGTAGCAGCTTGAGGTCCTTCTTTTGACTTTGCTGCTGACAATGTGTCAATATCTGTATGTGTAACTGTCGTAAAATTAGAGGATGATCAGAGGAGCAGAGCAGCATTAAGCTTCAAATGTTTTGTGGTCCTTGGATCTTTGGAGGGAACTTCATTTATACAAACCCATGTTCGCTTATAAAGAGCATGAAATGGACCAAGAACCTTTTCTCACAGGTGGAGCTGTCATTAAGGCATATGGGAAATCATTCTGCATTTATGGTGAAAATCCATCCATTTTCTGTACCTCCTTGTCCTATTCAGGGCCATGGGGGTGTCTACAGCCTATCCTACAGGCAGAAGGAGGGAACAACCTAAGATGGGGCACCAATCCATCAGCAGGCACACTCACATAATCACCTCAGCTTGCTTTTGGACTAGGGAGGGGGGGTACCCATAGGTAGGATAGGATATCCCACGACAACACAGGGAGAACATGCAAACTCCTCACACATGGAGTCATGAACCCCGATCCTAGAGATGTGGGGCAATGGTGCTAACCACTGTACCACCACAGCACCCCCATCCATAAAAATGCAAGCCTCAGAATTCTAATACATTTCAGTGGTTTTGTGATTGCATGAACTATAGGAGTCTGTGTGAAATCTGAAGGTGCGATTTTGGCGAATCAGCCCAGATAAGTCACTCGATCTGGAGGCCCACGTTTAATTGTGCTGGTTCAGTAACTTGGGGGCAGTATGCGATAACGCTGTGCCGGCTGTGTTTTACTTCCTGCTCCAGCTGCCCGATCCGGTCCTGAGACACCCTTCGACCCCAGAGGGAATGTGAACACAGGATGTGGCCCCTTGGTGCCCCCGAATCAGGTCTAGAGTTTAGTGTCGCTCAGACGGGGTCAGCGGGTTCCCTGGCGTAGGGGGAAGGCCAACGTGACCCCATCACCGCTCGCCTCCGCCAGCCGATAATGGCCGAAGCGCCAAGAAGGCCAGGTGGATGAGTTTGTGTTTCTTTATGACTATGTCAAATATTATCACAGGCCACTCTCTGCGGCACGCGTCTGGTTCAGCCGGGTTTAGAAAGCGCGGCCTGCGAACACAGCTGTAAAAAGCCTTAAAAAAAAGGAAAGCAAAAGCATCCGAAAGATGACGAAGGCCTCGCAGATAATTTGGAGCATGTCGTCATAAACAGCGGGCATTTTCCGTGATGCTTAAAAGAAGTGTGAACAAGCAGGCCACTAATGTCAGAACATCTAAAAATGACACTGTAAGGAAGGGAAAATCATTCCATATGTGAGTAGACATCATTTCCCGGAACCAATTCCAATGTACATATAGATTTTCTTTGAAGGGATCATGCCTGTATGGGATTAGGTCCTCAGCTTTTATATGCAGACATACATACATACATGCATACATACATACTGTAGAATAAGACAGACTTCTTGTTGTATTTAGAGTGCATAGTACTTTTGTGATATTTACTAAAACTGAAAACCAAATGGTCTTTGGTCTCACCTCCCTTTCTCTGGACCTCCTGTAGATCTGGAGAAAGACTTTGGCCTGTAATGCTCTCCCCCCCCCCCCCCCCCCCCCCCAGGAGGCTGAGTGTTCTTCAGAAATCCTGCCTAAAACTCACTGGGCGGTAATAATGCCAGTAGAGCATGGAAAACCGTTACACAATAGCCAGGCGCTGCTTCGGAAATGATGAAGTCGTCATAACCATCATTTAAAGTTTCAGGGAATAGTAGTGAAAAATAACCTATGTATTTGTTTTGATGTTTTTGACTTAAGCATTCCCGTTTCAAAATAAAATTAATTTTGCTTTCAGTTTAAGTGTAATTCCTTAATATGGCATGTACTGAGGCGTCCACAGAAATCACACGGAACCCATCAGCAGTAACCCGGGTACCGAGAGGGTGGAGGTGCTTTCCATACCGCCAAATGCTGTGGGAGTTCACCACTAGATTGACTGGCAGATCATATAGCACTGCTGGAGCCCACCGATTTGATATAATTGTAAAGATATGTGTCTATCCTTACAGTGTCCCTAGAGGGAAACTCAAGGTCTCTTCCACATCTGGGGAGCAACAAAACAGCAGCCGTAGCTGGTACCAGGCAGATACTCAAAGCCGAATTAGTCATACATCAATTCCCACGGTACACCGTTACATTTTCAAAGCATATATGAAAAGGAGCCAGATACCTATGGATGATATTCTCTCTTATGGACAGCACACCTTGCCGGCACCATTTTGTGGAACATTGATTTATCAGATGTTTTATCTAAAGTGACATTGAGACATCAGGATCAGCCAGTTCCTTGAGCAATGGGGGATTAAAGGCCTTGTTCAGGGGCCCGACCATGACATCACCCTGCTAGCCCAAGGATTAGAACAGGCTGGCTTTGGTTAGAACAGCAAGAGGATTTACCAACTACACAGCACGTACACTGAGAGCTCACTCTGATTCTAAAACATCTGCACAGCACATACACTGAGAGAGCTCACACTAACTCTGAAGGTCTACACAGCACGTACACTGAGAGAGCTCACTCTGACTCTAAAACATCTGCACAGCATGTACACTGAAGGAGCTCACATTGACTCTGCACAGCACGTACACTGAGAGAGCTCACGCTGACTCGGAAATGTATGCACAGCACATACACTGAGAGCTCACGCTGACTCATAAAGGTCTGCACTGCACGTACACTGAGAGCTCACGCTGACTCAGAAAGGTCTGCACAGCACGTACACTGAGAGCTCACGCTGACTCAGAAAGGTCTGCACAGCATGTACACTGAGAGCTCACGCTGACTCAGAAAGGTCTGCACAGCATGTACACTGAGAGCTCACGCTGACTCAGAAAGGTCTGCACAGCATGTACACTGAGAGCTCACGCTGACTCATAAAAGTCTGCACAGCACATACACTTAGAGCCCATGCTGACTCATAAAGGTCTGCACAGCACGTACACTGAGAGCTCACGCTGACTCATAAAGGTCTGCACAGCACATACACTGAGAGTTTGCACTGACTTTGAAACATCTACATACACGAAAACTGAGAGCTTACACTGACTCTGCAAAGTCTACACACCTGGATTTAATTATTTTGCTTTAGATGTAACGCATGCTGTTCATGTATCATCTAAGTTGCCCCTTACTCCTGATCAGAAGTATTATAAAAGTCCATAGACAGGCCACTGTAAAACCGTTTCTTCCTTTCCTGTGCCAGGGAACAAACTGCCCTCTTTTTTAACCTGCCAATGTTTCACTGCTTGCTGTAGCTGAAAAACTTACAGAGAAGAAACAGGCTTTATAATAGGTAGATTTAATGTTCTTTGTTGCCGGAACTGCAAAATGCCTGTAAACACTGATTCAGACCTTTGAAGTTGCAGCTGAGTCTTTTGAAAGGCTGCTTGAGAGGTTTTCAAATGTGCTGATAATTTGAGTAGCGAGTCCCTCAGTCCCTCATTTCCAGATCACACAAAATTGCCAGAAATCCTTTTAAAACTGCAACGTTTCCTTGTCTGCTTCCAAACCATCCATCTCAGCAGCCTGTCCGGTTTCATCAGGCAATGTGCTTTGATAAAACAGCTACATAAATAAAATTGAGTTGAACCGAACATGCAACATGCAACTCCTTAATATCAAATGCTCATGCTAATTCTGTCATTTGACTAGAGCCGGTGTTTCCTGAACTTTAAAGGCTCATTTAGCTCCTTATCTGTTCTTATTTGGCTTGTTTTGCAGGTCCGCAGAGGGTGAATCACAAGTGGGCTGCCTGCATCCGCATGCCAGCTGCACGTCTCCTTTGTAAGTCACCCACGCAGTAGGAGAGTGACTATACAGATCTCCCCCAACTGCTCGCGAGGACACAGATCTGTCCACTGCATGCACAATGGGGCCCTCATCTTGTTTTCACTGCCTGATCTTTCGTTCCCCCATCCGCTTCAGTTCCTTGTGCTGTAGCCGTTTGATGTGATTGATGTAGGATGGCACGGCTGAAGTGGCTCCCTCATGGAGGTATGGGGTTTTCCTGTGAGCAGCGCTGCAGATGTCACCGTGAATATTCAATGTCTGGACCACTTGCATTCTCTACAGGATCAGCAGGAGAACGTGGGGTAGCCAAGTGTACATGAAAAACATCAAGTGGCTTGAAATGGCTTTTCAGCCTTAACTAACAACGTCAAACTCATTATTCTTCAGATTTTGCCCATAGATACTAAAAAGACTGATCAGTTAAGCAGCCTCACTTCCGAGAATTGTTACTTCATCGCAAAAGAGCTACACATCCAGTAGGTGATTCTATTGAACGAGGTATGGTGATTGGGTTAAAAGGCACAAGCTTTGTTAGTTTCTCGTAAATATGACTGAGTTTCTTTATTGCGTGGAGCCTGGAGGTCTCACTTAAATGTTGCACAAGAGCGTGGTAGCGCAGCCTTCTCCAGAGAAAATTTGACTGGAATACGAGGCCGGGAGTATCCTTAAAAATATATGTTTTACGCAGTTTCGAAAGCTCCCGTGCTGTTTGTTCAAACGTACGTTTGCGGTACAGCATTTTTCGGGGAAATATGTTGCTTCACCCAGCAGCGCGAGCCATTTATAGTGGTTGATGAAATTAAGGAATTTTTCCCACAGGTCCTATGTGCATGATTGTGGTCCACAGATGCCTGGAGGCCCCAACAGAGGTAGATGTTATGTGCTGTGAGAAAGTGGTCAGCGTGGGTAGGAACTGGGGCGCTTGCTGGTGCCTCGGTGCCTCAGTCCAGAACGGAGCATCTGAACCATTTCTGTCGTACATACAGAGCTCTTACAGCTCGCTCTGCGTCTACTGAGCCCATAAGCATATTGCTGCTAATGCATAAGGACATATTTTGTGAGGCAAAGCAAATAAGAGCAGAATTTAATTAATCGCCACTGGTGATGAGGAATGTTCTGAAAGATTGCTTTCACGTTTTTCATGGCAACGTTGATACCCCCGGATGCTCTTTGCTTTAAATAACACTAGAAGGTTCCGGTGCTACCTCAAGCGACTACCTAGCGACAATGTTTATACTTCACACCACATTTCAAGCAGATCACAACCAGACTCCTGGCATCAAGAGACTCTATGATGTAGGTGTCTTGGGGGGGAGGAGTTGAATATTCATGCATACGCACACCAGGAGCTACTGTTTCAGGATTATGCTTGCTGTTAGCATCTAGAATTCATGGTATAAGTTACTGATCCAAAAGGTTAAGGATCAGAGGATTAACTATGGAAGGGTTTTCATTTCTAGATGTTCCTTTCAGATGCAAGTGAGCGCCGCCGCATTTGAGACATTTAGGGTGTGACCGTCTCATATCACGCAGCACATGTGTCTGTCTGTAAGTGTTTTCCGAACTGTAGCTTCTCCTCTGTACACGTCAGCCATTCCAGCCTTGTGGCCTCTCACATCACTGAAGCACCTTGGTGTGACGCTGTCAGCTCAAGGGCCTTCGCTTAGGAAGCTTTAAATGGCATAAGTATGAGAGGACCTGGAGTCCGACTGGTGTTGTTCTGAGGGTGGACTGTACAACCCCCCCCTCAGGTTACGATGGGGTCACGTTCCAATAAACCTATTGTAAGGTGAAAATATCCTAAGGCGAAAATGTATATTAATACAGTACACCTAACCTAACAAACATCATAGCCTAGTCTACCTTAAAAACATGCTTAGAACACTTACATTAGCCTACATTGGGAAAAATCATTAAGACCTGCCAATTTTATACTAAAGTATTGAATATCCCATGTAGTCTATTGAATACTGTACTGAAAGTGAAAAACATTTACGCATCGTAAAGTCAAAATATCATAACACAAACCATCGTAACCAAGCGTCTGTATTTGATTTTGGGTCCGTTCTCCTTCACCCTTCGGGGTGCAGTCTGTCCACCTTTGGTCAGAGGAGTCCCTCTTGGGAGCTCCGGTGTCGGGGGGGATGTTGGGTTCTCCAAACAAGTGAACGACCCCCTTTAAAGAGCCTGCGTTGTGTGTCCTGAGGATGAACCACAGGACCAGAAAGGGTGGCAAAACAACAGGTGTGCTTGTGGGCCGGCTCTTCAGAAGCAGGCCGCTCCATTGTTAATGTGGCCACGGGGACGCAGGAGTGCTTTTACGACCTGTAAACGATTCCTTGTTTATATAGACTCTCCAGTGCACTTCCTCCGTGTCGGGTTTCTCTCTGTTTTTCAGTGGGTGCTTTAAAATGATCGGTGCAGAAGCCGTGCACCCAAAAACTGCCAGTTTCAGTTGGGCTGTGGAAGTCTCTGCTCCCCGTTTACACGACACTTACTCACTGCGCTTGAGTGCCAGTGGTACGTCCTTTCTAGGACTTTATTTAATGGCCATCTCTCCTTAATTTAAGCGAACTGGCCCCCCCATGTGGTGAAATTCTGTTGTTGTCAGTCAGTGTGAGACACAAAAAGATAATTAGTTTCTATTAAGTTTATTAAATATAAGCTGAGTTTTCTGAGATGTTGAAATGCTAAGAATGTGATTCATTGTGCAGCCTCAACGAATGATGTTAAGGGCTTTCTAACGGTTTCAAGTTGACGTCATGAAGTCCTTTTTCTGTCTCTTAACCGCTCTGAATGTAAAAACTCTATAAAGCTGTTTTTTGGCCGCTTACAGTCAGGCTCCAAAAATAATATGACAATGGCAAAATAAGAAGTCAAAAATATATGGGATCATTAACAACACTTGTGGACATAAGTGTATATTTTATGAGCACTGGCACCTAACTGTATGTGGTGACCTGCATCGGCGGCCAGGTTGAGAGAGAAATGGACAAACTCGATGTCATTAAGATAGCAGCTTGGTGCTGCCTGCACTGGGATCAAAGATTAGTGCCCCACCCTCTGATCTGCCCCCCTGACGCCGTGCGGCAGGAGCTCCATGCTGCTTCTCTCCTCCCTTTATTATATTGCATGACATGGCTGCTATCAAAAGTAATTTAAACTTTTACACTGGGACACTTTTTACTGGAGTAATTCAGGTCGTGCTCCAGGATAAAACAACCACTTACACTACTTGAGATGGCAGCCTTTAAGGTTACAAGCAGGCCAGTTGCTGAACTCCTACAGCACCTTTGACCCTGCGCGCTGCAGTCGGTTTGTGTCACTCGTAGCAGGGGTTAGGTGCTGTCAGAATGTGTTTGCAGCCTGCACCCTTACCGTACTGCCCGGAGCGAAGCCCACACCTGAACCTCATTAGTGCACAGCTATCCTAACTGCAAGTTTGGCGGGGGGGATGCCAGGGTATTAAGTTCTCTGCTGTGTGAGCGGATCGCCCCCAGTGCATTGCAGGGGGGATCTTTGGGACTGTGGTCGCTCAGGTCACGTTCTCTCAGAGCTGGAGCACAAGCACAAGAGGCACCAGCCAGCAAAAGCAGAGGGTGTAGCTCCTTCCTCCTCTGGACGCAGAGATGGTCACAAAGCATCAATGGTGCACAGAACACGCCGGAATGGAAGTGAAAGTGGAGATCTGTGTAGATACAGTACATGAGCTAAATATCAGTCTGGTTCAGGGCAAGCCAGGCTGCATGTGCTAAGAAACCCTGATAGCAAAACTAAACTTTGGATTCTCCAGCAAAAAACGTATGGGCGTGCGTGAGCGTGGGGGGTTGGCCCGAACAGGCGGGGGGCACCCCTCCCTCCACTCCGGGGCCCACACTGACAGACCCCTACGGCCCGCAGCGGGAGGTGCACTGCCCCTAGGGGGAGACGCACATCCTGTGGGTGAGTTATAGGTGCACTAATGATCTCAACAGAGAGAGATGAAACAGCTCCTGTCAGCTGGGTGACGTTGCTACAGACCAAAGCAATGAAGTCTAGGGAAATCTTTATAGCTCACATCCCAGCTTAAAGCTGTTAAGGGATGTTAGGATGTTTAGGTGTACTTGCATGCTGCTTATGAATGTTGTATGAATGCATTATGAAAGTGCACTGCATGTTGTATGAATGCATTATGAATGCATTATGAAGGTTCACTGCATGTTGTATAAATGCATTATGAATGCATTATGAAGGTGCACCGCATGTTGTATGAATGCATAATGAATGCATTATGAAGGTGCACCGCATGTTGTATGAATGCATTATGAATGCATTATGAAGGTGCACCGCATGTTGTATGAATGCATTATGAATGCATTATGAAGGTGCACCGCATGTTGTATGAATGCATTATGAATGCATTATGAAGGTGCAACGCATGTTGTTCGAATGCATTATGAAGGTACACTTAATGTAAAGCGTTCCCAGTTATTACCATTTATACGCAAAGCAGAGCCTTATTGTAAAACTTTACCCATAAATCCATTTTTAAGGATTTTATAAAACCCTTATCACTATATGAAAAAATACGTGGTGACATAGGTATGCGAAACAAAAACAAAAAAAAAAGAATTTAATAGTAATTTCCATACAGCACTTAATGAGAGACATTATAAGGAATGTAAACAACCCAGTCCGGTCGTGCAGAATCCCACAAACAATCCCACAGAGCTCCTTGGTGATTCTGTAATGAATGTTTTTTCTAGGTGGGTGGACGGGAAAGGGACTACGGTACGAGCTACAATTTACTACATTTACACATCTTGCTGTGTTTGCTGCGGTTGACCGGAGAAAATACTCTCAAAATAACAGTTGGAGGAGAAAATGTGTTTCTCTAATAAGGGCTAGTTTTCTGCTCCCATGCAACACGCAGACATGCATTACAGGAAATAAACAAACACAACAGATACCCCAAGCTGAGGGGCCCTGCACATAGCAACAAGGCCATTTACATTTAGCAACTCAATAGATATTATATTCCAAAGTATCTTTGTCTACCCACTTGTGTAGCTTTTTAACAAGGCAACTTAGGTTAAGTACTTTTCTCAAGAGCAGAACCCCCCCTGCCATTGAAGTAGTTGGCTTTAAGGTTTTCGTTTTTGAGCAGTAAGCCACCCCCTGCACCCTGGCTATAGTCCTGGATTTTCTTCGTCAGGTGACAGTGGCAGTGTTGCCGAAACATACGAGTTAAAGGTAAAGTGTTAAAAGTAAAGAGTTAAAGTTAATGGTAATGATTGATGTCTGTCTGCTGTTAGGGAACTTTCAGGGGTGGAACTCAATCCACAGAGCCAAACACAACATGCCTGAATGATGGACCTAGAAACTGGATTCAGGCTGTCAAAACAATAACTCACCGCACAAAGGCTGCGAGATATGAGCAGGACTATGGTGCCCAGCTTTACTTTTAGCACGTCGAGCTCAGACTCCCCAACTGTTAAACGGTGGAGATGCTGGCCTCCCGCAGAGAGGCTCCACTGTGAATCTGACACCCACAGTCCCATATTAAGCCATCTGCGGTGAGGGACCAAATTACCTCAGGCAGGTTACAAGACCAAGCGATTCGTCTCTGACTGCCCTTGCTTTGTAGGAAGGAGCCGTCGGTTGGAGGCTTGCCGATCCTCCAGGACCGTCGATTCTTCAGTAAAGCCTGCAGGGCTTGCAGTAAAAAAAAAAAGATGCAAAGGGTAAACACTTTTAAGGGTTCGAATAGGCGTATCTCCACCCCATTGAGTTAAAAATGAATTATTCAGGATTTCTCTAAACAATAAAAACAGCTTTAAGCTATAAAATTAAATATGAACAAAAAAAAAAAAATCATGCGTTGATCTGTCTTATGTACACGGTCACAGTGAAAGAAAAATATAATTATATATAAATTGTAAATGATATATGATGTCATAAATTATGTAATAAGATGCACTTTCGTGATAACATATTTCTGATTCGTTTTAGGTATTCACACATCCAGCAATATATTATTTTACAGCTTTTTAGTTATTCTGTTTTAATTTTTTTTTCCTTCGTTGTATAATTTATTTGATCTGTACGTTAATTACATATTTTATTCAGCTTCTCTGCCTTTGGTTCTTATTTTAATCCCTTATGTGAAGCACTTTGAGCAGCTACATAAATAAAGATTATTATTATTATTATTATTGATATTGCCAGGCATGGAAAATGAAGAGGCTGGTGTGAGTTTATCTCTGCAGTATTACTCACCTGGGCTGTAGTATCTGGGTGTGAAATATGTTGGAGAGATTATTGTTGGAAAGTGTCAGAAATGTCATCTGCTGCAGAGCTTGAAAACAGAATATGGAATGTCGTTTTTGGCCGGAGTGGCCTTCGCTTGTCAAGCAGCAGAATATCCAGGAGGGGACCTGAAGCTCTTATGTGTCGTGCTACGTCAGTCTGTCTGTAAATCCTCCTGCGAGTTCCTATTAACTACCGTGAGACTGGCGTCAAGCAGCTCCATGAACGAAACCATGTGACTGAGAGATGACAGGAAGGGACTGGGACTTAACGAGTGGAAACGGTTTTCCGTAAAAACAGCGGGGAAGAATATAAGCACGGGACAGCCGTTATGGCCTCAGCACAAGGCAAGCAGGACCAGGGGGGCGTAGAAAAGGCTACAATGTGGCATGAATGGCTGAGCCTGGTTGCCCTTTCTAGGGCCAAGAGTACAAGAGAAGCCTTACATGGATGGCAAGAAGGTCAGTGAATGAATGTATGTGTCACTTAACTTGCCCAGTCGTTGGAAGTCCACCCCTCATTCCTACAGATACATCTGAAACCTATAAGAGGAGATGTAGCAGTGTGGGCTGTAAAAAGCTTGGAATATATTGAAACTCCATTACAAATGTCATTTTAGTAGAAGGAACGCACTCATAAGAAAGCGAAGCAGTGTGAAGGCAGGTATCGACTTACCCTATTCCCAGAATGCCGGCTGGCTGTTAGTGGGAACGAGTGCAGTAGAATAGGAGATCCTGACCTTTTGATTTCTGGTAATTTCATGGACTGGTAAAGTGGCCAAGATTTGGGGGTGGGGGGGGGGGGGTTGGGGTGGTTGCCGATGGATCAGTTGGTATTTTTATACATTTAACAGTTTCCATTTTTTTTCCAGATGATCAGGACACATGAACAAGAGGGGCTGTAAAAATGGAAAATATATAGGCCTGGTTTATTGTTGGAAATTAACCCAACCCAACTGCAAAACTCCCAGCTTTGCATGTGGAATATTGGCCGCGGACTGTTACTGAACCCCTACTCTAGTTAATGACAACAGACTTTGCTAATCCATTGCTTAGGAATGCATGATCCGAAGACTTCAGCTGGTGAGTTTACAGACCATTATATGGCAGAGGTTTGGCGTAATGTCATGATTGTCGTCACTGGGCTGTCGGAGAACTCCGCAAGAGAGGGATGAACAGCTGCTCTACTTGGGGAATTGACAAAATGGGGATTGAACCGCTACAGGACCGAACACGATGGACTGCTCCTTGTACTTGGGCCTCCTGCCAGGCAAAGCACTGGCTACGGCACAGAAAACTCAATCTGGCATGACAGAAGCAAAAAAAAAAAAACCCGAGGCGTGTGAGAAGCTGGCCTCTGAAACGCAAGAGGAGACCGAAAGGAGATCAAGATGAAAGGCACAAGGCTTTACGCCGCTTTCGCTGCAGTGCTGCCGGTCACATTTCAAATATATCGCCTGCCCAGCTAAAAGTGTGATGTGCTGATGCTGTGGGAACGACGGTGTGTCACTGCATTATAGCGACGAGGACTGCTTACCTGAAGTGCAGACACTGTACAGTTAGCTACTGATCGTGATTCAGAGATGCCAGGTCACTTCACTTCCACTGAAATACATGTGGGGACCCATAGGGACTGTGTGCCACATGTGGGCAACCTGCAAACAGTCTGGATTCTTCCCCCCCCCCCCCGACTTCAAATGGGCACCATCAGGATACATTTCACATTTATCACTCAGAAAGGCCCATATCAATGCGCAGGGGTCCCTCTCTCCCGCTCTCCAGCTCTCCCAGCTACGCCGTATTTCCATGATAATGTCATTGTACATCATACAAGGACCACAAATATTACCAGAGTGCTGTGCTACACGGCACCGGCAAAATTGGACCAAAACTCAACCCCAAAAAACATGGGTACAGGGAATCCAATCTGTGCTTGTTGTCTTTCCCGCCGGTCCGTGTCCTGATGAGACACATCGTTGCTGTTAAACACACACCGAACGCCCAAACACCCACTGATGCGATGGCCCTGCACTGCTTTCTTAGAGTCGGTACAAAGTACAAGTTTGTTCCAAACTACCCCTTAGGGGTTGAGCCCTTGCATGCAGTAATCTCGGTAAGCAGGATATTTTGATGTACTGTCGCAGAGCACGGTAATTTTGACCGAGTAAAACCACAGCTGTGGCTAATGTTGACTTTTTATGCTTCATCAGTTTGACCTTTTAGTTACCTTAGGGTCAAAGAGAATTTGAATAAGGACAATATTTTCATTCCGGCAACAGAATAAGAATAAGAAAGAAAAGGCTGTTTTCCTTGCTTCACACAGCCAATCCGTGTACAGAATTCAACAGTAAGAGTTACACTACTTCAGACGTCAACGCACACACTTTAAGACAAGAAGGTGATCGGTAAGTCCCCTACATCAGCAGCTAAACTTACATTCAGTAGTTTCATGTTTATCACTCCTTCATTCAGCTAGACACTTTACTGGCTGTGTACCTGGCTGTGGGGAACTACGTCAGGGTCTCTCGTGAGACGCAACTCATCAAACTTTAGGTCAGGATGACGTGTCCTAAATCACTGGCCGCTTAATACTGTATCGACGGTTGTCACTGGTTACTGTAGCCAAAACCAATAAACTGATCCAAAAACATATGTAAGAAAAGACTTGGATTTACCCGTTATATTCTTATTTTCCTTTTTGTTAATTTTATGGGAATTAACACCTGATCCAACAGGATCTTAAAAGTATTGCTGTACGCCCAAAGATAATGGATGTTCAATTAGTATGTTTGAATAGCACACAGGCTGTCAGACTTTAAAGGGAAGATATGTTAATTTCAGTCATATATTTTTTTAACATTTAATGAAATAATATAAAGCAGAGTAACTCAAAATGATTTAAAATTCAGTGCCCCGGGGCTCTTGCTCTCCATCTTCCAGAATCATTTTGCCAAACTCTCTCAAATAATTTTCAGTTCAATCAAACAATAAATTATTTTAGTGTACCATATTTTTGCATCCAAGTATGTAACAAAGAGCTTAACAGTGATTTATGATAATTTCATCCAGATGGAAAAAAAAATAATAATAAAATAAACCCACAAAACACTAGCATTGGGAAAAACAGAAAATTATTCAGCAAAGGATTTACAGGGAACATGAGTAGCACCCCACAGAAAAGTTTGTTTTTTATCGTGGGCATGAATAATTAATGCTATTGTGTGTGTTATATTAAAAGGTGGAGGAGTGTGACAGAGGGAGACTGATGATGATCCGAGGTCTGATGCAAACACCAGGATCTAAATAGCAGTCCATGCCAGCACATGGGTCTATGCCAGGCACACTGCTGAAGGCTGGCAGATGGGGCCTGATTGCTCAACACCAGTGCTCTGTTAAAGGGAAGCCAGTAAATCAATGCAGTTAGCCTATAAAGTCGATGTATTGGTACAAGCTAGGTTTTAACGGCTAATCATGCAGCGGCACGATGGGTTTTAACTTTCATAAAAATGTTGCCATCTAGTGGCAAGTCTGCCAAGCACCTGATTTAAAGTATGTTGCCTCCTAACCTTTTTCCCTAATCCATCACAGGGCAGAAATGTACGCATCAACACACTGGGAATGACTTAAAGGCAAGTTTGTGGCTTCTTCATGGAGCGCAGTGTCTGGAGGAAACACACACAAACACAGAGAGCAAATACCAACCCCACAGAGAGCTGAGAGCAAAGGAGAAATACAACAGTAATACATAAATGGATAAGAGGCAAAAAAAACCGAAAAGGATTACAAAAAAAATACAGGGCCGGTGGGTCTACCCATTTCAGATAGGAAACAGTCCTATCTTTTTTTTTTTTTTGCCAGGTGGAGAAACAGAAAATCAGCTGGACAATAGGGAGAGTATTAGCCATTACATTACCCTGATCTGTCATTAACTATATATGTGAAAGGGGACTGCAAGAGGCCTGTGCTGAGGGGTGAAGGGGGACTGCAAGTGGATGCCTGCACTGTGGGGTGAAGAATTTAAAAAAAATATATATAATATATAGGAAAAATAATGTGGAATAAAATGTAATTCTCTGCGAAATACAATTCTCGAATTTTTACATAGTTGTTCAAAGATTATTTAGAAAACAGAAGTTTAGTAGTCTCCAGCATTGTGGTTGAATAGAGAAACAGATTAACAGCAGAGAGCAAGAATCTGAAATTGATCCTTGATGCTTTTTCAGTGTCAGCTACTATATTATACTGAAATGTATCTTGCTATTTGCACTTAATTCCTGTGTATTTTGAATGGTCTGTTTATACAAATCGTGCGTATTTGGATTCATCAAAGCTTGTTTGCATTAGTATGTGATGTGATTTCTATGTTTACATCTTGTCGATGTTTTACATCTTACATCCATGCTTACATCTTATATTTAAAACACTTGTATTGTTTTATACTGAAATTTTCATTCCTGACAAATTTGTTGCTGCACCTAAAAGGTTTACACTTATTGTAACAGTGGAATTGTAATTCTAGATAATGTAGGAAGATTTTTTTACCAAGTTGCTGGTGCAACATTATTGTTTATTATTTGAATAATAGTTACAATAATAATAATAATAATAATAATAATTCGGCATATACATGTCTGTGTATTTGCTACATTATCTTACAAGTATTTAAGCCTGACATTTCCCTGAACATAACAGAAAACGTTCAGTCTCCTCCCCACAGTGAGACATGCATCTTATTAAACACTGGTTTCGGACTGATACTCGGGATCGACTGATACCCAAAACCTAGGTATTGGTGTCGGAACTGAAAAAGTCAGATCAGTACATCCCTAACATACACACAGTGCAAGCGAGCGTCAGGAAGATTGTATGGTTGCATAAAAGCAGCAGAGGAGCCTAAAAAGTAAAATAACTGAGGAAACGCACAGATTTAATATGCAAATAAATGGACTGTGAAAGATGTAGATTACTATGTAGGACTCACGTCAATTACATTCCCTTATAAGGATGTTTGGTCACACATTTGGTTCTGATATATTGAATAATTCAACTGTAACATCCAAACGTGAAGGGCATCAAACACCCACAATATGAATGACAGAGTATTATGCATTCTGGAGTGGATTTATTTTAGAACAAATTTCAACCCAACCCCAAAATTCTGAAACGTTGAAAAAAATCAACAAAAATTGCAATGACTTCTTTCAAACAAAGAACATTTTAACTAACAAAAGTAAAACTAATACAGTAGCCATTGTAATAGCAACATCAAACCTCACTGCCTCTTTCAACTTCAACCACTGGAAGCTTAGGAATATAACATTTTATGTGTTAAAAACAAACAAAAACTAAAACAAATGATGTGTCAGCAGTTATCTCAATGCAAACATTTTGTAAGGCTGTTTGGTTCCTCAAAGAACAAAACAGGAAACCATGTTCCAGACGCGACTGCCTCAATACTCTCGTCCAAAATGCTCATTCACTTTGGAGGTGGAGATGTAGACCACAAGGTGCACAAGGAAGAACTGCGAGTGCTCCTTCATCCACACCAGGTCCAGCATGACCTTGCCGTCCATATCCTGGTGCTTGATGTAGAAGTCCTCCCCATTCAAGTCATAGGACACAGAGCCCTTGTCAGACAGGGTCATGGTCACAGGTACGCTGACGCACCAGAAGGGATGCTGAGCCTCATCAAAAACAGTCAGATTCATCATGCAGCAGTCCTGCCAATTAAATGCAAGAAAAAAAAAGTACTATATAAATAAAATACACATAATACAAAAACATTTTTTTTCTGTGTTAAACGTCCTGCTATGTTGTATCTTGTGAAGAGATGATGCGTCACTGCATTGCATTCAGATTAATTTATATATATATATATATATATATATATATATATATATATATATATATATATATATATATATATATATATATATATATATATATAATTTTTTTTTCTTCCAATTTCAGAAAGGTAGGAGCATGAGAGTGCCATTGGGTCTGCATAGAGCAGGGGTGGCCAGTCCTATCCACAGAGGGCCAGTGTATATGTAGATTTTTGGGGTAACCTTTAGCTGTGTTCAAACCCAGGTGTGAGGACTCTTCAGCCAAATCAGTCCTCTAATTAGTAATCCAATTAGAGAGTTGCAGTTAAAACCCGCACACACAACGGCCCTTTCGGAGTAAGATTGCCCACCCTCGGCAAAGAGGATTACCTCGATACTACCACCCAGAAAGTCAGACTTCCATGGCAGGATGAATTTCCCGGAGAGGGCAGATTGCTGAGACAGATTCTTCCTGCTGATAGCCGTCAGCTTTATGAAGCCATTTCGGATCTGGCCTGGGGCAGGGAGTTTGTGAAATGCAAAGGTCAGTACAGTGCTGCCTCTGCAGAGACCACTGCTGGCTTGGCCGTGCCCACCCCCCGCCGAATAAGCACACTGGGCAACAGCGGCCGCCAAACCTTAACAGTGTAAGCTACTTTTACGCAGAAAATAATCCAGGGAGTTATGGTCTCTTTTGCCAAATTTGGGAGGGAGGGGTATAGAAAGTATCATAACCGGTCGGTGACCGATGCTGTAAGCGATTTGGCGCCATCTACTGCTATATTACCGGCTATTTTATACATTGTACTTTATACATTTATTTTATACATACAAAATCAAGCATGCTTGACAAGACTTTCACACACCATATTTCATAATCCAGATGTCACTAACAAATACAGCAGGCAGGTCTAAAGGTAATGATTAGAGGTGCACAGACCCATAGCTATTAGATGGATCAAGTGTCGGCCGTATGTGACCGATTCATGTGAGATACTCATTTAGTTTGTTTAGTTTTCGGCAATATGTAAACAGGGAGCTCCTATTTATCGTCAAATCGATTCGTACAGCTACGTGGCACCCACTTCGTGTGTTTCAGTGGAATTCCAACTGAACACCAACGCTGCCACTCAGTACTTTTGAGTGTTAGCGAAATGACTTCTGCCTGCTGTGACGTCATATGCATACCCTTCGTAGTCAGAGGAGTACAAGAACATCAGAGGTTGAGGACGGCAAATGCAACCTGCATGCTTGCGAAGCAAACTAACAAACATGATTCCAAACGAAGTATTCTTTTGCTTAAAACAAGAACTAGTAGCACAGTGATTTGCAGTCTTTGCAAAAAAAAAAAGTTTCAAGAGATTGAAGCAGCATTTAATGGAAGAATCCCACTAAAAGGGCACGCAATTGTGCGAGACGACATGAGTAATACGAAAAAGCAGTGGATGATTTGGGAGTCGCTGGCTTGGGCGGTACTGCGCACTTGCTACTGCTTGGGATAAATTTTGTTGCGATAGCAGCCCCTTGTGTGCGGGGTGCTGCTGCCCGTAGGAGAAACACTGCGGGACATTTCATGCAGTCGCCACCTGTGTAACCTCGCTTGGAAGATTCGAACTGAACTGCAAATAACTCAAATACAAGATGTTAAAATGAGGTGGAACAGTATGTTATGCATGTTTCTAGTAGCTTAACCTAAGTTTTTTTGGCATATTTTCAATTGTATTTACTAGTTAAAAAAAAGTACAAATATTTATATAATACACATAATAAAATTAAGAGACAGCAGCATTTTTAGTTTCATTCATTTCTTGATTTATGGGTGTGCTTCTGCATAACATGCACATTTATTTGTAAATTCCAACCTGGCTCTGTTTCTCATTAATGAAGGGCTTCCTCCCTGCTTTATGGGACTTCAGACCTACTACTAGGAGCCTGATACACACTGTCCTAGCAGTGCACTTCACACTTAATGTTTCCCATTCATTTTGAAGGTCACCTGACGTCATGCTCCAATTTAGCTGAAAACAAATACATGTTGGAAGCAGTTCACCTGTTTACATTCTCATCCCTGCACTAGAATATAGACCAGTTTAAATTTTGACGTTCTCCCATGATAATGCGACATCATACGTTTTAAATCTATTACACACTGAATACTGAACTGAAGCTTGACTTAAGAATGATATAGCAAATCAAATCGCAATTGCAATTAAATAATTTTCCCCAAATCGCTTAGCCCTACTAATCAGCCTCTTCAGAACATTTGTACGGTGAGCAAACCCATCCATGCCGAGAGGAAACCTTAATCTGGCTGCTTTCTCATTCTAGGCTGTGGTCGTTTCTCTGGCCCAGTACGACCAAACCACTGAGACTCCCTGGAGGACAGGCAAATTAACACAGGCTTTCTGTTCTAGAGTACGGTCCAGTATCGAAATGGATCACAAGCCATAATGAGAACACTTTCACAATTTGTTTGGATATATTGCATTAATTTAAGGCAAAGGTCCCCATTAAAATACAAAATACAAAGAATGGGCTTAATTGCAGAGACTGAAATCTACTAGAAGCTGGTACCTGAAAAGATAGAACCTGGTTAGGGCAACTACAACGGCCCGATGGCCTAAATTTAACGTCACGCTTTTCGCTTCACAAACCACAAAGAATCAGAAGAGATCTGCTCTATATAAAATACACCTATTTTAAAGCTGAATTATTAAAAAAATCCCTCAACAATACATTTAATAAGTAAATGACTCTTAAACTCGACTTTAGCATTTTGCCATCACCCTCACAGGTGTTGAATCAACTGAATAAGAGCAGCGAAAAACTTGCTGAAATGCAGTATTAATTTAGGCATGTCGGTTTGATTACATTTTCAACATCTCCATTTCATTACCATTTTAGTTATGGCAGCTTTTTCAGAACACACCCCATTTCCTCCAGTATACCATTAACCTGATGATAATACATCGGTTGCAAATTCACACTCTGGATGTCACACACTTAGTATAAGAGAGTCATGGAAAAAGCAGGCAGCCAATCTGCCTCCTCTTCGTTCACCTTTCCTGCAGAAGAGCTGAGGGAAATGCCCCGACATGATGATGTTCATCGTGTTGTGGAGAGATATGTGCAGAGAGTATCCATGGAGACCATATTCGGGGTCCACATCATCAAGAGGCAGTCTGTCATCTGGTGCCACATAGGGGCTTAAAACAGAACGAAAAGCATTTAGAGACAGATGTTTTTTTGAAAAGTATACAGAAACACAGGCATATCAGCACACAAACATAGACCCCGTTTAATGATTTCTGAATTTCACAGGGCACACCCATACTATACATGAGCATCTACATATCCATATATATACATACATATTTGTGTGGATTGGTGCAATATGCAAATCAAATCTGCATGACAAGTGACAGATTACACTGGTACTCCCAGGCTGCATGCCACGTACACCCCGCACCCGCAAAAGAACTACGTGCACCAAAGCAGAATTTAGAAAGCAGATTAAGATGTATCTTTCTACAAACACGCTAATGCACACATGTACAAATGTAGTAATTAAAGGACAGTACGATTTAACAACAACAGATACAATGCTTTGCTCTCGGAATGTAACTGCCCTTGCTGTAAATATCGTCAATAGGCACGTCCATTTTAATGATTAAATATTTCCAGACTGTTTAGCGTCTGTCTGTCGTTAGGTCAGCACGTTGCCCTCTGTTGGTATTAATATGACAGTGTAAGCGCACCATACTGACGTCCCCAGCAGGCTTCTCTCCACCAGCCTGTGGAAGTGGAGGTTCACCATGATGAATACTATGGACCAATGGCTCTAAAAGACACACACAGTCTTCATTAAGGAAACACAGAATCAGCCTTTCATGCCGGTTTTTGGCAATTTAAATTTGAATATTAGACAAAGCGCAATTAAAATAGAACTGAATTCACACAAATTCATATACAGAGTGCAGGCGCAGCTGTACCAGTACAGCTGAACATTTCAATATGAACTGCATATAAGCATACACTGCATCACAGTGATAAAATGTCATTGTTTGGAATTAAATGCAACATTTTAAGTGTCATATTTTATAACAAAAAATAATTTGTCATGCTCTCTATGGTGAAAGAGCACTTCATACAGTGTTGCTTACAGAATTCTAATTAAATTCCTCGTCATTCCAATTCAACATCTTGTGGAATGTGACCAATTCAATTCAAAATTCCCAAATTTATGGATGGAATGGGCCACGATTCATAAATTCTCAAGTCCGCACAACCCTGGTCCTAATTACACCAAAATCCGAGGTCTCATTTATCAACTGTGTGTATGAAGGGTTTATGCATGAAATGTGAGTACTCACATTTTTACATGTATATTGGTCGGGATAATTTATCATTTTTATTTCTTCCTGTGCATACAAATGTGCGTTTATCTACGAATTATCCCAACCAGACATAAACGCTAATCCCTAGTGGTAGAGGAGCGTAGCTTAAGCAAACAGAACAACACAGGATATGCAGAGACTCACACTTAAATATCAGCCTTGATAGACAAATAAAATTATCTATTTATGTTTGTGCAAAGCATATGCAGTCAGGTCACGCTAATTAGAAATGGTACCAAAATCATATAAAGTCCATGTCCAAAAATAATATATCAGTCAATAAATACTTGTTTTACATGACAAATGACATGTCTGGCACAATTAATTTTCAACAACGTTCACTTGTTCCTCTACTGCGGTGTACGACGCACTAATTACTTACTGCAGCCAGTTAAACTCAACCTGAAATATCTTGCCTATTTCTGGTAGTCTCATCCATGGATGAGGGAGCAGTACTGTCAGTGTCACCGCCTGGAATGATTCCGGTTAGGGATGTTTGGCTGGTAAAATAGCTGCCATCATAGACAAGAGGTGACACCGACGTGGTGCTTGGCCCACGCCCCTGGCACGAACGTTGGATCTATGGGCTGCGACCCCTTTTTTCGGTGGCCATTTTCAGATCAGACACCCCTACCGCTGTTCTCATTACAGGTGACAACATTAACTGCATGTGTCACCTTTCCCCAATGCCAGGGGAAAGACAGACTAAGGGAATGGATCTCGTTTATAACCTGGACACTGCCTATAGGTCTCTTCAGTGGTTTCAGTTTCTGCGACATATTCTCCTATTTGACGCGTGTTGTGTGGAAGTTGTACGGCCATTTATGATTCATTGAGGGTGTTCGTGCAGATCAGTCTTCCCGTGCACATGCAGCCACATTTAGAACACGCAAGACTTCGTGTTCACATCGCATGACAGTTCGTACGTACAACAGGAAAGTGCCAAGTCGTCCGTGTGTAGCGGCGATTTGTATGCACGCATTTAGGAAGCATTCCGGAAAGACTTTGATAAATGAGACCCCTGGAGTTAAAAAGCGAGCACTGCACAGGCAGAAGCTTTCAGGAATATCTTAGTTGATTTCCAAATGAAAGGGCCTGATTTTGGCCTGCGTTCCCATCGCATCTGTCATTAATAAAGCACCTCGTGCCCTTATCCCTCCATACCCTCCATACTGCGATAACCAGTCCCGGGTGCAGGTGAAACAGCTTGATGAGTTGGTCGGAACCGAAGTACTGGCCAGTCCTCCGGATTGCGTCCCCGTCCACCTTGAAGATCAGGGAGCGCCAGCCGGGTCTGGGCAGACAGGCAGAACAAGTCGAGCCCGTTCATGGACCCACTGACAGCAGGTTTATTATTACTGCAGCCCAGCAAAATGGGCACCATGTGCTCATCTGAAGCAGAAAGTCAGACAGCTTCATACACAGATACATTACTTTGCAATGCAATGCAATGAATTTATTCTGCAACAGCAGACACTAAGAAATCCTGGCCATCTGTGGAAAATACTGCCCCGGCGCATGGTGGGTCTGGTTTGTGACACTGATAAATGTCAGACGGAGCCTTGTCCTGGCACAGAGGAGGTGGTCTTTAGAAGCATTCTTCAGAGCTAAATATCTGACGTACACACATGATTTTCCAGTCTGTATACTATTAATCTGGGTCCCTAACACATCCTCTTGGTAACTATGAGCGTGTGAACAGGCATGTGTTTGGCCTGGTGTACAAGGGACTGGATGTATTTACTCGACGACATGACCTCTGTAAACTAACCTACATCACATATTTGTGGGAGGGAGGACAAGAACCAAGATGGCCAGAGATCCAGTGTTATATGAAGAGCTACATCATCAGTTCTTATGGATCTATGCAATTCAACACAACCCATTATAGATCTACCAGTGAAAAATCTGTTTGGAGAATACAATGTAGGGAACAATTTCTGATATTTCAGTCTAAGCAAAATACAGTAAAACCTCGGATTGCGAGCATAATTCGTTCTGGAAACGTGCTTGTAATCCAAGGCACTTAAGTATCAAAGAAAATTTTCCCCATTAGAAATAATGGAAACTACAAAATATAAAGTAAAAGTACATAAAACAAAATTAACCTGCACTTTACCTTTGAAAAGAATCGTGGATGGTGTGAGGGAGACGAGAGAAGAGAAGAGGAGGGTTATTTTGTAGGATGACTTTCACTATAACTAACGGAATCACTGCTATCTGTTGGCTCACTGGAATCTTTTGCTTTTTGTGCGACTAACAAGGAACCTGTACAATGACAGGCGCTTTTGCCTCCATTTCAATTTCACAGCTCAGTTGTAATTACGTGATGCTAGGCATACAAAGCATATACACAATACTCGTATTGCAAGATCTTGCTCGTTTATCAAGTTAAAATGTAAAAATTTTGCTTGTCTTTCAAAACATTCGCAAAGCAAGTTACTCGCAATTCGAGGTTTTACTGTACAAGGAAGGCAAAAGGTCAACCATATGGAAACTGTTTACATTTCACTTGAGTTAACAATTTTATTGGCTCTAGAAATCTGTCACGCTTCTGGTTGATGAAGTTGAGATTCTTGGTTAATTTAAAACTTCAAGTTCAAAGCTAATTACACCACTACAAAACAGTTAATCTCAAGTCCCTAAGGCAATGAAAACCAGATGTCAAGCTAATGCCAAAAATCATTATGAATTTAGTTCCCAATTTTAAAATGCACCTCACTGGAGTATGCAAGTAGAGTTTATTTGGTTACTTATGGGAGGAAAGATTCTTCAAAGGCTCTTCTAGATCAGAGGTATTATCAGTTGTACTCTAACATCTCAGAAATCAGAAGCTGCTTGCGGCGGCAGCATTTTATTCTTTGTCGTAAATTTTTATAGCAGGAAATCTTGGGGTGGTAATAATTCTGCTCTATTGCTCTAGCAGGTCACACATCAGACACAAAGCTTGTCAGCTGATGGCACTTAAGGGAAACTGGTTAAGGAACTATCCCTCTCAGTCAAGGCACTCTGACGTACCTTTTCACGCCAGAGACACCCAGAGGCATCCGACGCACACCATGCAGCTGCAGTGAAGAGATCTTGTACAAGTAGGGGAAGCTGCCTTTGGTCCAACACAGGGTAACCCCAGAGTCGGAGAAGTAGGCGTGGGACTGTTCAAGAGTGGTTTCTCTCCCATGTTTGTCGGTCATGGTGATCTCCCACGAGACGTTCAGGCTCCTGAAAGGGGTAAAACCACCACAAGAAAAAAAGGTGTTAGACGTGTTAGGGGACAGGCAGAGAACATAGGGACATAGGAAAGGCAGAGCGCTCCATAACACTGCAATTACAGTAACACATGTTATACATGTCAGGGAAGGCCTCAAAAGAGACAGGAAAGAAAGGAGCATGTGGTAACCCAGGGGAGAGGTGAGCCAGGGCCTTCGATAACACCTCAATTAACGTGTCTCAATGTCAGGTGAGGTCTCAAAGGACAGGTGGAGCCCGTGGTAATCCAGGACAGACGCATATACAACAGAGTATATTGTATACCTAGCAGAGTTCCTTCAATCTTTACACGATGGTAAACAGAAAGCCTCCTGAATCTTATGACATCTGTACAAAACAAAGGCAGACATACGCCAGGGGTGAGCTGCTGACCTGAGCACCTGCACCGTGTCCCTGGACAGCCCGGTGTAAGGGTCCAGCCTCCTCAGCTGCAGCTTCCAGCGCTCCTCGCTGTATCCCGACATCTTCCTGAAGTAGACATTCCTCCAGTAGCCCTGCCCCCTCTCATGTATGCAGGCAGATTTCATCCTCTCCGTCACTTCCTCCGTTTTTCTGGGCTTCCATGCGCTCGTCTCAAATTCACGCAGGTACATCCTGTACCACACATAGCTGTGAGGAAGGAATCCGGCGTCAACACTTGCTCTCACTCAAGGCTGGACGGGCCATCGGACATACCAACAGGTTTGTGGGTCGGGAAAATGTATCGTGTAGGACCCCTCCCTGCTTGGGAAAATTCAGCCTGAGGATGTATGTGATAGGCCGGTCAAAAGGCCAGTGCCGATTTTTAATCCCTGTGCAGCCCTGCTGTCAGTATAGAATGGCAGGAAAATTAAGAATGGACTGTATTAAAAGATCTATTAACACTGCTATAAATTATTTACAGAGAAACATCCTTCTTCAGTTTCTAAGCAGATGCTTGTAGCACCTAAGCAGTATGTTAGTGTCATTATTCACTATTATTAGTTTTGCACAGTGCGGTGCATTGATGCATTCCCAATAAGTCAGAAGTGGAAAATTTCCAGCTTCCTACTTTAAAAAGTACAATAGAACAACTTGAATGGAAGAGATTCGTAATGAATGCTAATTTTGCTAGCGTTTCATGCTAACATAACACGGGGATACTCGCAAACGTACCAGCAGAATTTAGCACACAGTAAATCATGATGTACATTGTGTGAACAGTAAATAAGCATCCCGTTGGCTTTATGTTAGTGTTGCTCTGCAAACCCAGCACCGCCTTTACCAAGCTAACCCTTCTGTAGTGGAAAACCAAAGCGAGCCAGAACCGCGCAGTAACTAGTCTCTATCTGTGGTACAGCTAGGTTACGGGTCGGTTCCTGCATGCCAGTATAAAAGCGCAGACCAGCCAGTTTTAATGGCAGTTCAGTGGGTTAGGCATGTGTGCCCATTCCCAGCAGGTTGTGGGTTCATTGCCTGTACCCGACAGAGTAGTCATACCAGTACTGGGCCCTTAACCCAGCCCGCTGCAGGGATGCTGCTGGACACTCACTGGCTCTGATCGTCGCCTCTACATAACAATGGTCAAAAGCATCTGCTAGATAAATGTAAATCAGACAGCAATCACTAATGCTTAACTAGCCTGCTGTCCCGACAAAGTCTTCACCGTTTGTTTATAACCGAAAGCCGAGCAAAAACTACACAGAAAATGATCAGGAATAAAATGTAAATGAATACTTACTTGCTGTTGGCCAGCTCGTAAAACATCTTATTCACATGGCTAATGCAAAACAGGGAGGCAGCATCTAGGTGCAAAAGTAGCTTCTGGAGGACTTCGGGAGGCATTCTGGTGAGGGCAACATACAGAGCTTACTGGAATGGAGACTGACTAGGCCATATCTACAGCCTGGGAATGGCAGCTTGGCAGATAGTTCATTAATCCCTGCAGGGATGTACTTACACAGATGTTTAGCCTGTATACTTTACTTGTACCAGTAATCAGGGCTCCTTTGGCCACCTGACACATGGGCAATTTCTGCCCGTAATCGTTAATGTGCACATCCCATACCTTACAGAGTCAGTAACCTTGCAGAGTAACGACTTTGTTAGCTTGCAGAGCAAACGTGATTTGCATCAAATCTCAAACAGCACGTTTCACTTGCCTGTCGAGGTAGTTTTGGGTAGACCGGACCTGGCTTTGGCAGGCGGCAGCCGCCCTGCTTTGATGCTTTGCAATGCGACGTCCACGTCTGATAGGCGAAAGGGGGCATAGGTGTCACGGTGAAATTCAGTGGGAACACGACAATTGCGAGAAAAGTCACAATCTGATTCATTAATAGTGCAGACAGACATTGCGACAGATGTTCGCTGCACACTGTAAGGTTCATTTGACCGGAGCTACTGAATTTGACGTGCTACTGAAATGGTTATAATATTAATGAATTGACAGAATTTGTTTTCTGCTGCCCTGGTGCAGGGCCGTAGCCATGGTTTGGTAAATAGCGAGGTCCAGGATCCGGGGGGTGGGAGTGGATCTCATCAAAAACATCATTTAAACATTGAAGGGGATACAATGTATTTTTTTTATTAATGAGTTATGCGAAACGTTAGTTATTTTATTGTTTTATACTCTTTAAAAATTACCGAGGTCCGGATCTCGGTGACCACGTACGTAGCTGGCTACGGCCCTGTTCTGGAGGGAGGGGGCGCTCAGCAGAACCTCGCCTGGGGTGCCGGAACACCAACGGCCGACCCAGCTGGCAGCGGTACCTGGTCCGGTCGGACTCGGAGCCGGACTCGGCTTGCTGCAGCTTTTCGGTGGGGTCCCGTCTGGACTCAGACCCAGACCCAGACCCGGACCCGGCTTCCCTCAGCTTCTCGACGCCCTGCATGAAACTGGCCAAAGCGCGTCCGCGACCCGTGGCCATGGCAACCTGCTGGTGTCACTGGAAACACAGTGCGCGCACTTTGGGTTCGTTTGTAATCAGTAAGCATTTAAATTTCGTAAACTTTCAAAATTGCTATTTTATCTTACCGGTCAGAAAATGTTTCCCCCAAATTAAAAGTACCTTGCAGAAAAATAGAAAGAAAGTTACCAGCACCACAAACAACTTTACTACAGGCCAATTACTCGCTTCCCAACAAACTCAGAGCTTCGGCGCCTCCTGCAGCCTGACCACGTTTCGGACGCTGCTGTCCGCCGTCGGCTCACACAGCTCAGGCCCTCGCTCAGCGGTTTACGCGTGGTCTTAGTGCCGATGGTTTAGTGCCGCTTCTCGGGTTAGTGTTAGCAGACTATAGGCGAAACCACCTTAAGTGCTATCTGTTAATGTTTATTAAATTAGCATTAGAATGGAGAGCTTTTTAATATATTTTGTCCTTGTAGCTGCTAAACACATTATTAAAGCCATAAAGTTGTCTGCCTGCTACATTGGAATCTCCACTGAGTAAGTGTTTTTGATGGATTTTATTTAACTTTATTTGACTCTGGTCCTTAGATCTAATGTCATACTTCTTCACTTATATTGTTTGTGAAAAGGTTTACCACGATCAAACAGAGCAGCCACTGCATCATCATACATGAACAAGCACCTCACAAAACAAAAACATTTCATTCTCATAATTAAAACTTTTGAATGGTAGGCCTAGTGTGTGGATCAGAGACAAGATCTTGACACCTCATTAACTATAATTTGTTCTGTGAACAGCTCAGATACCACCTTCTCGAAAGTCTTCTACATAAAATAGAAATGGGTTTCAGCGCGACTCCACTAAATTTGGATTACCTGGAGGTCCGTTTGTTTGATTAGGAGCTGTATCTTCTGCAGGCCCTGTCTAATCACATTGAAGTACCTCCTGCTATCACCCTGGCTTTGCAAGAGCTCTTTGACCTTGTGAGGGCATATCTGGAACGTCCAGCCCTACTGCCACACAGGAAGTCACTGCCACCAATGGACGACCCAAGAGTTTGATTGAAGAACAACGTTTGAAAGAAATGTTCCATACTCAACTTCCTGTGCCTTGCATAGCCACACTGATGGGTGTTTCAGGAAGAACAATCTTAAGAAGAATGAAAGAATATGAGCTCTGTGTTAGGGACACATATAATTCCATCAGTGATGAGGAACTTGACAATTTGGTTTCTTCTGTCAAGAATGATTTACCAAATGCAGGCTACAAGATGGTCAGAGGGAGGCTGCAGTCAATGGGCTACAGGGTTCGGTGGAGAAGAGTTGCAGCCTCCATGCATGGGGTTGATTCCATGGGCATCATAGCAAGGTTGTCAAGTCTTGGCTGTGTTGTACGCAGAATGTACTCTGTACCAGGGCCCTTGTCTCTGGTACACGTGGACACAAACCACAAGTTGATCCGGTTTGTATTAACATCAAATTTATTTGAAGTTTGTTCTTCTACAGCCCTGGGTGGATTGGTGTGAGGTGGTGGAGAGGCTTTGGAGAAGATTTCCTGCCGATCAACACTGGCAACTTATATCTATGTGTCATGGAGGTCTCAGGACTCACAGATATTCAGAGACATGTGGATAGTTTACCAGTGTTTTTCAGCAGGAAATAGTTATTACTACAAATTGTCACCCCCCCCCCCCCCCCCCACAGAAATTGGATCTGGCTATAGTGGGAAAATCTTTGTTTTATTATTATTTGTGAGAACTTGAAAGCCCTTAAATTGCTTTCAGCAAAGTAAACAAAACTTGGAAAAAATGTATGCTCATTCACCAACAGTTTCTAATCTGGGGTCTAAAGTGGTCAGGCTTGCTAGTGTATTTGGTTATTTGTCTATCCTAGCCTGTTGCAGTGTATATTTCCTGTATATTTTGCATGTAAAAATGTTGTTTGTTATGTCAGTGCTTAATATTATCATGTAGTCTTCATGAACTTTGTTTTAACCCGACTTAATGGCTTTCTTCATCTTGGCCAGGGACTGCATTTGAAAAGTAGCCACTTGACTAAAATTGGCACATTTTCAGAAATGCCAGCAACAATACTGATAATGAACACCCCTCTAACTGACTCTCAGTTGGTTTAGAAAAAAGACTTTTAAGAGAAAAGAAAGCCTTCCTTTGGTTTTGCATTTTTCTCTTTTTTGTTAGCTGTGCACAACATATCAGAAGAATACATTACAATTAAATTAGTTAATAAATAACAGATTGCGTATATACAATATTAAGGTGATAACAACAACCCTCACTGTCTCTAGGTGCTGGTTCAGACAGGGCATTCTGCAGCAGGGACACCACCCGTCGTGCAGCATCCTGCAAATCTCCCTATCACAACAGCCCACATAACAGAATAACATTAGTGTATGATTCAGTAGGGCTAGTCCAGGTCTGGAAAGTAGTTGGGCTAGATTTTCAAACTAAGAAACTTAGCTCGGCCAGACATATTCAGCGGCCCACTAAGCAGCTGGCAGGGACGGATTACGGACTGGGACAGTGGGGCCGCTGCCCAGGGGCCCTTGGGGTGCAGGGGGCCCGTGGGGCCCCTAGCCCAAAACAATTTGCAACGCTTATCAACAATGTATTTTCGTTTGTCTATTTTAGAGGGCCTACATTCTTTGATCCTCTGCCTACAAGGGCCCCTGACCCTATAGGGAGGGTGTTTGGCTGCCAAGGGCCCTTGAATTGTGGTGGTTGTGGTGGTGGTGGTGCTGGTGGTGGTGGTGGGGGGGGGCCTCGCGAACGTTTTGCCCAGGGGCTCACACAACCCATAATCCGTCCCTGGCAGCAGGTAATGGCATTTTAAACAAGCACCAGGAAAAGCAACAGAGTGACAGTAGAAACTGCAATAATAATGGAAGTGCGCCGCCCTACAGGGAAGGAGGAGTGATGGGAGTCCAGGTGGTGGCTAAGCGCGCGTGGGGAGAGGCGTCGTACTGTGCGGCTTCATGAACTTCCGATGGGGCAGTGCTGTCATACAGCGGGGAGCCTGAGAGGGGCATTGTGGCCGGGTGCGAGAGCCCTGGGTAATGAGTTGTAGAGCTGCGCAGGAACTGAGAGCCCAAGCTGTTGGACATTCCACTGGACTGGGAGACGGGGGTGAGCGAGGAGGAGCTCATTGACCACAAACTGGGATACTGGCTGTGTGTGAGCAATGGGGTGGAGATTAAGGAAAGACGTTAAATCAGCATGCAGTGTTGCCGGGCTCACCTGGAGCTGCTCCCGGAGGTGCCGCTATGACTCATGGGTAACATACCGGAATGGGATGGCACCTGAAAGCTGGACCAGTTGTCATGGGACGGCAACATGGACAGACAGGTAGACGAGCTGTCTGAATAAGCAGCTGCAAGTATAAAACAATAAATGAAGCAGGTATGTGGTGGGCAGTGTTACAGCGTCTATAATATGGTCAATACAGAAAAGGCACGTCATCATGTTATGTATATACTGCCTCCAGTTACTTAATGCCTAACTTTAATACATTGATTGATTTGTTCACTGCTGTAGCCTGTGTCAACTTTCCTTTCAGACAGAAGTCCTTTCTGTTTTTGTTCTGTGGAGTTTTTTTCGAACAGCATATGGCTGAATTCTGTTAAACCTCAGACTGAAGAAAATTGTGTTAATTGAAAAGCAAATATCACAAACTCAGTCCGCAGGAATGTTTTTCAGAAGATTTCTGTGAACTTTTGGAAATTTCACGAAATTCCATCTCTCGATTACATAAACACTGAGTGAGATTTCATTCCCATTACTGCAACGTATGAAGAGGATTATGACTTATTACTTTAGGTTATCGGACTGAGTGAGTTTTGGAAATTTGCTCTTCAATCGATAACTGAAGCAGTGCTGTGAATGCAGAGGTTATATGCGTCGCATATCAACAGAACTGTATGTTTATGTCTTGTCTTAATTATTTTGATTAAATGTCTAACTATTCCCAATACGTGTGAACATACTTGGCCAAATAAAGCTGATTCTGATTCAGTCAGTGTGCAGGAAAATGAGCAGGACTGCAAGCCATATAATGACCCTTGTCTAGCTCTAAATACAGTATGCATACAGTGATGTATATACAATGGACAGCTACTGTAAGCAGATAGCACAGTACAGGTGCTTAATCTGTATGCTATTTCCATCCATCCATCCATCCATCCATTGTCCAAACCGCTTATCCTACTGGGTCGCGGGGGGTCCGGAGCCTATCCCGGAAGCAATGGGCATGAGGCAGGGAACAACCCAGGATGGAGAGCCAGCCCATCACAGGGCACAGTCACACACCATTCACCATTCACACACGGCTCTTTTTCTGGTGTGTGTGTTTAAATTAAAAAAAAAAAAAAATTTCTGCAGTTTTTCAACTGAGTTTTCAGACAGATGGTATTTATAGCCTGGGTCCTTATTGAGCTAGCATCGGAAATTCATCGCAGAATCTCAAAGCACTTATGTAAGTCGGTCAGGCTGAAGGGCGTCTGCCAAATACTGTAAATGTAAATTCACTCACACATGCATGCACACCTACGGGCAATTTAGTAACTCCAATTAGCCTCAGCATATTTTTGGACTGTGGGAGGAAACCCCACGACGACATGGGGAGAACATGCAAACTCCATACACATGTGACCCAGGCGGAGACTGGTCCCAGAGGTGTGAGGCAACAGTGCTAACCACTGCACCACCATGCCACCCCATACAGTGCTAACCACTGCGCCGCCATGCCACCCCATACAGTGCTAACCACTGCACCACCATGCCACCCCATACAGTGCTAACCACTGCACCACCATGCCACCCCATACAATGCTAACCACTGCACCGCCATGCCACCCCATACAGTGCTAACCACTGCACCACCATGCCACCCCATACAATGCTAACCACTGCGCCGCCATTCCACCCCATACAGTGCTAACCACTGCACCACCATGCCACCCCATACAATGCTAACCACTGCACCGCCATGCCACCCCATACAGTGCTAACCACTGCACCACCATGCCACCCCATACAATGCTAACCACTGCACCGCCATGCCAACCCATACAGTGCTAACCACTGCACCACCATGCCACCCCATACAGTGCTAACCACTGCACCACCATGCCACCCCATACAATGCTAACCACTGCACCGCCATGCCACCCCATACAGTGCTAACCACTGCACCGCCATGCCACCCCATACAATGCTAACCACTGCACCACCATGCCACCCCATACAATGCTAACCACTGCACCACCATGCCACCCCATACAGTGCTAACCACTGCACCACCATGCCACCCCATACAATGCTAACCACTGCACCACCATGCCGCCCCATACAGTGCTAACCACTGCACCACCATGCCACCCCATACAATGCTAACCACTGCACCGCCATGCCACCCCATACAGTGTTAACCACTGCACCACCATGCCGCCCCATACAGTGCTAACCACTGCACCGCCATGCCGCCCCATACAGTGCTAACCACTGCACCGCCATGCCACCCCAAACTATGCTAACCACTGCACCGCCATGCCACCCCATACAATGCTAACCACTGCACCGCCATGCCACCCCATACAATGCTAACCACTGCACCGCCATGCCACCCCATACAGTGTTAACAACTGCACCGCCATGCCGCCCCATACAGTGCTAACCACTGCACCGCCATGCCACCCCATACTATGCTAACCACTGCACCGCCATGCCACCCCATACAGTGCTAAGCACTGCACCACCATGCCACCCCATACAATGCTAACCACTGCACCGCCATGCCACCCCATACAGTGCTAACCACTGCACCACCATGCCACCCCATACAATGCTAACCACTGCACCGCCAGGCCACCCCATACAGTGCTAACCACTGCACCACCATGCCACCCCATACAATGCTAACCACTGCACCACCATGCCACCCCATACAATGCTAACCACTGCACCACCATGCCACCCCATACAGTGCTAACCACTGCACCACCATGCCGCCCCATACAATGCTAACCACTGCACCGCCATGCCACCCCATACAGTGCTAACCACTGCACCACCATGCCGTGACTTACATATGTGCTTACATATGATGGAAACACTACAACTTAAGAATAAGGGTCAGAAGAGTGAAATACATATAATGAGTGTGTAGCTCAGCAGACTAAGACTCTGTGGCTGTGATCAGAAGGTCGACGGTTCGTGCTCAGAATTGGCAGAATAGCCACATGTCCAGCGGCTTTTGAACAAGACCTGAAAACCCTGGGGGCCTCAAGGTAGCAGTCTCTTCACTGTGACCCCCAAGCTTGTTCTTGCCTTATTAATCCCATGGGGCCTCAGCACAATAATAAACCAGTACAAGGAAAATAGTTGTTAATTTTACATACTACCTTCTGCTGGCCTTATGAGAATATTCAAATTATTATTTTCCCCATAATTGCAATTTTAACATTAAATTGATGATTTTCCCACGGTCCTGTGGCTGCTTTATATGGTAATTATTAATGAAAACTTTTTTGGAAAGTGAAACAATATTAAAATTGCTTTATTGCGTAAAAAAAGTGTTTTTGTTTAGTAAAATAAAATAAAATACTGCCGTCTTGTGGCAATATTTAGTACTGCAGTTTGAAAATAATTAAATGATTTTTTGCCAAAATTGCAGTACCTACGTTTGGCCACGAGATGGCAGCAAGAAAATTGAAAAATTATTTTCCCACGGTCTACTAGCAGCTTTGTGTGGTAATTGTTAGTATTAAAAATACATTGGAGCAAGTCTAATTATTTTAATAAAGAATTAACATCTAAAAGCTGCTAGTAGACCGTGGGAAAATAATTTTTAACTTTTCTTGCTGCCATCTCGTGGCCAAAAGTAGGTACTGCAGTTTGAAAAGAAATGATTTATTCCCGAAATTGCAATACCTACTTTTCGCCACGAGATGGCAGCAAGAAAAGTTAAAAATTATTTTCCCACGGTCTATTAGCAGCTTTGTGTGGTAATTGTTTGTATTAAAAATACATTGGACCTAGTCAAATTATTTTAATGAAGAATTAACATCAAAAAGCTGCTAGTAGACCGTGGGAAAATAATTTTTAACTTTTCTTGCTGCCATCTCGTGGCCAAAAGTAGGTACTGCAGTTTGAAAAGAAATGATTTATTCCCGAAATTGCAATACCTACTTTTCGCCACGAGATGGCAGCAAGAAAAGTTAAAAATTATTTTCCCACGGTCTATTAGCAGCTTTGTGTGGTAATTGTTTGTATTAAAAATACATTGGACCTAGTCAAATTATTTTAATGAAGAATTAACATCAAAAAGCTGCTAGTAGACCGTGGGAAAATAATTTTTAACTTTTCTTGCTGCCATCTCGTGGCCAAAAGTAGGTATTGCAATTTCGGGAATAAATCATTTCTTTTCAAACTGCAGTACCTACTTTTGGCCACGAGATGGCAGCAAGAAAAGTTAAAAATTATTTTCCCACGGTCTACTAGCAGCTTTTAGATGTTAATTCTTTATTAAAATAATTAGACTTGCTCCAATGTATTTTTAATACTAACAATTACCACACAAAGCTGCTAGTAGACCGTGGGAAAATAATTTTTCAATTTTCTTGCTGCCATCTCGTGGCCAAACGTAGGTACTGCAATTTCGGCAAAAAATCATTTAATTATTTTCAAACTGCAGTACTAAATTTTGCCACAAGACGGCAGTATTTTATTTTATTTTACTAAACAAAAACACTTTTTTTACGCAATAAAGCAATTTTAATATTGTTTCACTTTCCAAAAAAGTTTTCATTAATAATTACCATATAAAGCAGCCACAGGACCGTGGGAAAATCATCAATTTAATGTTAAAATTGCAATTATGGGGAAAATAATAATTTGAATATTCTCATAAGGCCAGCAGAAGGTAGTATGTAAAATTAACAACTATTTTCCTTGTACTGGTTTATTATTGTGCTGATGCCCCATGGGATTAATAAGGCAAGAACAAGCTTGGGGGTCACAGTGAAGAGACTGCTACCTTGAGGCCCCCAGGGTTTTCAGGTCTTGTTCAAAAGCCGCTGGACATGTGGCTATTCTGCCAATTCTGAGCACGAACCGTCGACCTTCTGATCACAGCCACAGAGTCTTAGTCTGCTGAGCTACACACTCATTATATGTATTTCACTCTTCTGACCATTATTCTTAAGTTGTAGTGTTTCCATCATATGTAAGCACATATGTAAGTCACGGCATGGTGGTGCAGTGGTTAGCACTGTATGGGGTGGCATGGCGGTGCAGTGGTTAGCATTGTATGGGGCGGCATGGTGGTGCAGTGGTTAGCACTGTATGGGGCGGCATGGTGGTGCAGTGGTTAGCACTGTATGGGGTGGCATGGCGGTGCAGTGGTTAGCATTGTATGGGGTGGCATGGTGGTGCAGTGGTTAGCACTGTATGGGGTGGCATGGTGGTGCAGTGGTTAGCATTGTATGGGGTGGCATGGTGGTGCAGTGGTTAGCATTGTATGGGGTGGCATGGTGGTGCAGTGGTTAGCACTGTATGGGGTGGCATGGTGGTGCAGTGGTTAGCATTGTATGGGGTGGCATGGTGTTGCAGTGGTTAGCACTGTATGGGGTGGCATGGCGTTGCAGTGGTTAGCACTGTATGGGGTGGCATGGCGGTGCAGTGGTTAGCATTGTATGGGGTGGCATGGTGGTGCAGTGGTTAGCACTGTATGGGGTGGCATGGCGGTGCAGTGGTTAGCATAGTATGGGGTGGCATGGCGGTGCAGTGGTTAGCACTGTATGGGGGCGGCATGGCGGTGCAGTGGTTAGCACTGTATGGGGCGGCATGGCGGTGCAGTGGTTAGCATTGTATGGGGTGGCATGGTGGTGCAGTGGTTAGCACTGTATGGGGCGGCATGGCAGTGCAGTGGTCAGCATTGTATGGGGTGGCATGGTGGTGCAGTGGTTAGCACTGTATGGGGCGGCATGGTGGTGCAGTGGTTAGCATTGTATGGGGTGGCATGGTGGTGCAGTGGTTAGCACTGTATGGGGCGGCATGGTGGTGCAGTGGTTAGCACTGTATGGGGTGGCATGGCGGTGCAGTGGTTAGCATTGTATGGGGTGGCATGGTGGTGCAGTGGTTAGCACTGTATGGGGTGGCATGGTGGTGCAGTGGTTAGCATTGTATGGGGTGGCATGGTGTTGCAGTGGTTAGCACTGTATGGGGTGGCATGGCGTTGCAGTGGTTAGCACTGTATGGGGTGGCATGGCGGTGCAGTGGTTAGCATTGTATGGGGTGGCATGGTGGTGCAGTGGTTAGCACTGTATGGGGTGGCATGGCGGTGCAGTGGTTAGCATAGTATGGGGTGGCATGGCGGTGCAGTGGTTAGCACTGTATGGGGGCGGCATGGCGGTGCAGTGGTTAGCACTGTATGGGGCGGCATGGCGGTGCAGTGGTTAGCATTGTATGGGGTGGCATGGTGGTGCAGTGGTTAGCACTGTATGGGGCGGCATGGCAGTGCAGTGGTCAGCATTGTATGGGGTGGCATGGTGGTGCAGTGGTTAGCACTGTATGGGGCGGCATGGTGGTGCAGTGGTTAGCATTGTATGGGGTGGCATGGTGGTGCAGTGGTTAGCACTGTATGGGGCGGCATGGTGGTGCAGTGGTTAGCACTGTATGGGGTGGCATGGCGGTGCAGTGGTTAGCATTGTATGGGGCGGCATGGTGGTGCAGTGGTTAGCACTGTATGGGGCGGCATGGTGGTGCAGTGGTTAACACTGTATGGGGTGGCATGGCGGCGCAGTGGTTAGCATTGTATGGGGTGACATGGTGGTGCAGTGGTTAGCACTGTATGGGGTGGCATGGCGGTGCAGTGGTTAGCATTGTATGGGGTGGCATGGTGGTGCAGTGGTTAGCACTGTATGGGGTGGCATGGTGGTGCAGTGGTTAGCACTGTATGGGGTGGCATGGCGGCGCAGTGGTTAGCACTGTATGGGGTGGCATGGTGGTGCAGTGGTTAGCACTGTATGGGGTGGCATGGCGGCGCAGTGGTTAGCACTGTATGGGGTGGCATGGTGGTGCAGTGGTTAGCACTGTTGCCTCACACCTCTGGGACCAGTCTCCGCCTGGGTCACATGTGTGTGGAGTTTGCATGTTCTCCCCATGTCGTCGTGGGGTTTCCTCCCACTGTCCAAAAATATGCTGAGGCTAATTGGAGTTACTAAATTGCCCGTAGGTGTGCATGCATGTGTGAGTGAATTTACATTTACAGTATTTGGCAGACGCCCTTCAGCCTGAGCGACTTACATAAGTGCTTTGAGATTCTGCGATGAATTTCCGATGCTAGCTCAATAAGGACCCAGGCTATAAATACCATCTGTCTGAAAACTCCGTTGAGAAACTGCAGAAATTTTTTTATTTTTTTTTATTTAAACACACACACCAGAAAAAGAGCCGTGTGTGAATGGTGAATGGTGTGTGACTGTGCCCTGTGATGGGCTGGCTCTCCATCCTGCGTTGTTCCCTGCCTCATGCCCATTGCTTCCGGGATAGGCTCCGGACCCCCCGCGACCCAGTAGGATAAGCGGTTTGGACAATGGATGGATGGATGGATGGATGGAAATAGCATACAGATTAAGCACCTGTACTGTGCTATCTGCTTACAGTAGCTGTCCATTGTATATACATCACTGTATGCATACTGTATTAAGAGCTAGACAAGGGTCATTATATGGCTTGCAGTCCTGCTCATTTTCCTGCACACTGACTGAATCAGAATCAGCTTTATTTGGCCAAGTATGTTCACACGTATTGGGAATAGTTAGACATTTAATCAAAATAATTAAGACAAGACATAAACATACAGTTCTGTTGATATGCGACGCATATAACCTCTGCATTCACAGCACTGCTTCAGTTATCGATTGAAGAGCAAATTTCCAAAACTCACTCAGTCTGATAACCTAAAGTAATAAGTCATAATCCTCTTTATACGTTGCAGTAATGAGAATGAAATCTCACTCAGTGTTTATGTAATCGAGAGATGGAATTTCGTGAAATTTCCAAAAGTTCACAGAAATCTTCTGAAAAACATTCCTGCGGACTGAGTTTGTGATATTTGCTTTTCAATTAACACAATTTTCTTCAGTCTGAGGTTTAACAGAATTCAGCCATATACTGTTCGAAGAAAACTCCACAGAACAAAAACAGAAAGGACTTCTGTCTGAAAGGAAAGTTGACACAGGCTACAGCAGTGAACAAATCAATCAATGTATTAAAGTTAGGCATTAAGTAACTGGAGGCAGTATATACATAACATGATGACGTGCCTTTTCTGTATTGACCATATTATAGACGCTGTAACACTGCCCACCACATACCTGCTTCATTTATTGTTTTATACTTGCAGCTGCTTATTCAGACAGCTCGTCTACCTGTCTGTCCATGTTGCCGTCCCATGACAACTGGTCCAGCTTTCAGGTGCCATCCCATTCCGGCATGTTACCCATGAGTCATAGCGGCACCTCCGGGAGCAGCTCCAGGTGAGCCCGGCAACACTGCATGCTGATTTAACGTCTTTCCTTAATCTCCACCCCATTGCTCACACACAGCCAGTATCCCAGTTTGTGGTCAATGAGCTCCTCCTCGCTCACCCCCGTCTCCCAGTCCAGTGGAATGTCCAACAGCTTGGGCTCTCAGTTCCTGCGCAGCTCTACAACTCATTACCCAGGGCTCTCGTACCCGGCCACAGTGCCCCTCTCAGGCTCCCCGCTGTATGACAGCACTGCCCCATCGGAAGTTCATGAAGCCTCACAGTACGACGCCTCTCCCCACGCGCGCTTAGCCACCACCTGGACTCCCATCACTCCTCCTTCCCTGTAGGGCGGCGCACTTCCATTATTATTGCAGTTTCTACTGTCACTCTGTTGCTTTTCCTGGTGCTGGACTTTTGACAGATAAATACAACATTATTTGTTGCATTCAGTGACAAACGTAAGATTGGTCTGTTTAACACCCTCAGTCTCCACCCTATGAGCCCCTTGTTGGCGGCAGAATCAGGAAGATGTCGGAGAAAGCAGAGGTAAAGTGAACAGTCACCTCGACAATAATGTGGAAACCGCTTATGGTGATCATGCCTGTGTGGGTGAAATGGATCACTACAGTATAAGCGGATGATGATTATAGACGATTTTTCCCTTTTTCTTTATGTCTGGCAGTTTACCATCTAATAGACATTTTTTTTCTTTGGGATGTGTCTAGGTCAGAGACGACCAAAATATTTTTCTTATTTCAGAAGTGGAAAAAAAATATTGCTCTCAGATTCTGTTCAGTTGTAGCTTTTTCAAATAATGTACCTTGATTTGTGTTTGTTTAAAATGCCATTACCTGCTGCCAGGGACGGATTATGGGTTGTGTGGGCCCCTGGGCAAAACGTTCGCGAGGCCCCCCCCCCCCTCCCACCACCACCAGCAGCACCACCACCACAACCACCACAATTCAAGGGCCCTTGGCAGCCAAACACCCTCCCTATAGGGTCAGGGGCCCTTGTAGGCAGAGGATCAAAGAACAGAGGGCAATCAATTCTACTTGACTTCAGTAGGCACTGGTGCTCCTGGCTTCTTGCCCCATTTAAATTTGACATTTTCTGTAGTTCAATGCTCTTTTGTAGCCCCCTAGTGAAGCGACGCTTCAGGGAAGCTCGAGACTGCTGGAGCAGTACCCCTGATTGAAGCACTGCTTCAGGCAACTTCGAGATGGCCGGAGCATCATCCCTGAGTGAAGCCCCGCTTCAGACAGCCTTGAGCCAGCTGGAGCAACCCTCCAGTTCAAGTTCTGCTTCAGGCAACTACGAGACACCCGGAGCATCATGCCCGAGTGAAGCCCCGGCTTCAGGGAACCTCGAGCCTCCCGGAGCATCACCCCAAGTGAAGCTCCACTTCAGGCAACCTTGGGACGGCTGGAGCGTCATCCTCAAGTGAAGCCCTGCTTCAGGCAGCTTCAAGACAGCCAGAGCATCACCCCTGAGTAAAGTTCCGCTTCAGGCAGCTTCGAGCCGGCCAGGGCATCACCCACCGGGCCGAGCCGGCTCCCCTGTTTGTCAGAGGAAGTGGGAAATGTCTCGGAGCTTGCCATGATTAAACAGTCGTATTCCATGGCCTGCTCCGTGGATCAGTAACTTCAGACCCTAATTACTTTAGAGCTGACTCACAGGCTTCTGCATTCTCTCCATATTTTTCTCATATGCATATTTGTTTCTAAAATGTATTATGTTGCTTAGTAACGGGACTGAAGCTGGAGACATACATGTAAATTACTGATCAAAATGTTCTTGAATTGTGATGTTTTAAATATGTGTTCCACAATTGTTTTATAGCGTTTTACAAACATTTTATCGTTCTCATTAGTAAAATCAGTATTAGTAGTTAAAAATAGTCAAAAACCTGAAGGTATTTTATGCTTATACTGTATTCAACCTTCCATGGGCAAAACCTAATAATAGATGTGTCAGATATACCCAGCAGGGGGCAGTATAAGCACTCTGACGAAACATGACTAATACAGTCTTGGATCCAGGCCCATAGCCAGGAATAAATGTAGGATACCCCCTTGGTAGATTTTACCGACTTGGGAGCAGATGTAAATTTTGAGGAGAGTTCAAACTGGCTGCGTGTCTGAACTCGGGGCTGGGGGATCCAACCCAGAATTTTACTAGATGTCTATCCGTCTGCTAAGATCGGCTTCAAATTGTCCATGCCTACATCAGTTCTGCTTTGGGGCCACAGCCCTCCACTTTAAGATTTTACATCAACGTTGGAAGACACTAATTACCGTACGTAGCACGATAAAATAAGAAAAAAATGGTACTGACTCAATATCAGTCTGGTTTTCTATATTTTGAAATATGCTGCTGAGATTTAACATGGCTGATCCACAGGGATGCAAACCCACACACACCCCCACACTCACACACACCCATACACACCCACACACTCACGCCCACACGCACGTGCACACATTCACCCTCACATGCACACTCACACACGCACACTTTTTAATGATAGCATTGGGTTCCATTTTCCCTTATAAATGATGCCACTTCATTTATGCTAAACCAGTGCATTAATGTAAAAGCAAAAAACAGACAGCAGCCTATTGAGAGTAGCAGGTAGTGAAATGCAAGTTTCAACAGTTATGATAAAATTGGTGGCTATTATTCTTTCATTTCCGCGCCACATTATGGTCAGCGAGTCCAAGGCACAAATATAATAACTCAAGCACAAACTACCACAGTAAAACTGTGTCAGCTGACTGGACCAATGACTGCCTTTCATCCCCAGGGCATCGTTGTGGTTCCTGTTAAAGTCGACATCTTTAACATTTATAGTTTAAGCTTTATTTAAAGGCAGACTTTCTGGTACTGTCGTTGGGAAGGATTAGAGTCAAGAAAGTAAAGGACTGTGGGAATGAAGAGCCAGTAAAATGGCAGATCGAGAGAGAAACAATGAAATAAAACAACGTTTCCCAATCTGGTACTTGGGGACCAACAGACAGTCTATGTTCCTGTCCTACCGGGAGCTGGGATGGAGCAAAAACGTGGACCGGCTGTGGGTCGTCAAGGATCGGATTGGGAGACACTGAAATGATCAGTATTCTACGATTCACATGGAGAAAAGGAACAAAAGAGTACAGGACCAGAGGGCTAAGGATATCAGATTTATTGATTCCTATGGAGAAGTTCTCTTTATATCCCCCCTCCCCCCCCCCCCCCCCCCCCCCCCCCGCTCTCTGCAGGTGAGAGAAATCTGGCCGCAACGGGCTGCCACCCGTTGATGTGAGCCTGTGCAGAATTTTTTTATAATTGTGTTACTGAACTTTTTAGGGTACAAGATGGGGGTACAAGTTTCAAGCTGTAAATATTTTTTTTTTTATCATCAACTTTAATATTTAATTGTATGCAGTTACAGTATATAGTTATCTAGTACAGCCGAACATTTAACTAATAGTCATTTTTATATCACCTGAAAACTGCAGCCATGGTCAGGGTTGGTGCCCGTCTGGCCTTGTCCCTTTCGCCTGTCCTCCGTTTGATCAGCAGTTCCCGCTGGCCATCCCGTCTGCCGTCCCCCTAGTGTGTTTCCCTGCCTCCTGAACTGCTGTGTAGCGCTATAGACTGAGTGTGTGGGTCAAAGGCAGACGTCCTCCTGCCATGAGTTTGAGGCTGGCTGGAGGGCAGCTTCACCTTTTGTTTTATTTGGTTTTATTCTATTCCCTAGTCTGCATTGTTAATGCTTTTCGTGTTTAAGTGCTTTTCAGTTCTCGGTCATGCTTACCCTGCCTGTGCCTTGTCTATCTTCCATTTTATTCCTTGATTTTTCCTGGTGTTGATAGCCCTCAGTGTCTGTTCCAGTTTCCCAGTGTCTAATCACTGGAGCTGTGCCCTCAAGGGTCTACCAATCATACCCTTAGCTGTAGGTAATTGTACCTTTTAAGGTACAGATATGGACTCCGAGGAACATCTCTGTACCATTGATGGTCTTTGTTTCTGTTTCCTAGTGTCTAGTGTCTGTTAAATGTAAATAACCCAACCAGTTCCTTGTTGCCCCGTGCCCTTAATGATTGGTTGATTTCTTATGGTTCTCACCTGTCCTTTATCTTGTCTTGTTAGCAGTGTATTTAAGTTCCTGCTTTTGTTCTGTGCCTCAGTAGTTCATTATGGCTGTTTCTCTGTTTCACTACCCAGTGATACTTATTGTAACTCCCTACATTCCTCACCTCCTTTAGTATTATTGTTCCCAGTATTGCCCCCTGCCTTACACTCTTCTTCCCAGTATTGCCCCCTGCCTTACACTCTTCTTCCCAGTATTGCCCCCTGCCTTACACTCTTCTTCCCAGTATTGCCCCCTGCCTTACACTCTTGGAAAAAAGGATAAAAATTCCTACCTTTGCTCATCACTGGGGCTGTGCCCTCAAGGGTCTGCCAACTGTATCCTTACCTGTAGCTAATTCTACCTTTTAGGGTACGGAAATAGACTCAGGAAATTTATGTACTATTGATGGTACATTAATGCTATTTGTAGATTTGGGATTCAGAGTTCATTTCTGTACCTTAAAGCATCGATGACAAGCAAAGGTACAAATTTTTACTCTTTATTCTGAGAGTGTAGTTTAGCTTTGACTCCTCAGGATCCCTTTGTGTTTCGTTTCTCCTTTTGTGTTTTGTTAAATAAACGCTGCTTTGTTGCAGCCGCTTCTGGGATCGTCTTTCCTCTGTCATGCCCCACCTTACCAGAATTACATCGCAAGCGGAACAATCTCATGATGTTAACTATTCCCGTGACTGCCGCATTCCCCCTTGAATAATTAAAAATTTCAATTTTTTATAATTTACTCCTAATAAAGAGTAAATTTCAAATAAATCCTTATCCATGCATTTCCCTAAATCCCACTTCAATAACCTAATATAACATCAACACGATAGGTTATTTTTTATATATATAAAAAGTAACTCTCAAATGGCAGTAGTAAAAATAAATAAAAGCCCTTGTAGAGCATTCTTCATAATATTTTTTTAAATATATCAGCTAAATATTTTCCTACACTGACTATCTCAGCAGACTTTAGCGGAAAACTGATTTGGACTTTCGCTATACTTTTTTTCTCACGTAGCAAACCATAAGACTATTAAAAAGGTTAAGTGAAAGTTTTGTGATGGAAATTAGATGCTTACTGCAGACAGTATGTTTGCATTCTGTACCAGAGGTGGGGACTCGAGTCATTGACTTGTGACTCAATTTGGATTTAAGTCCATGATGACTTATGACTCGACTCTGCAAAACTGATAGAAATATTTGGATTCAATTTGGATTCGAGGGCAAATACTCAAGACCTGGACCAGACTTGAACCCTGAAACTCGAGAAGACTTGAGATTATAATTCCCCTCTGGATACCATAGCTTTCATTTTATAATTTGTATAATGTGTATATTAATTCTCTGCTATCTAACATTTTCAATTGGCTGAATGTAAGGTCTCCAGAGATAATTTGTTGGAAAGATGCAACACTCTCTGCAAATTCATGGATGTAAAAACCTTATGAAGACAACTGTGAGCGGACACTCCCTTTTCAACCTATCTCTGACTGTAAAGAACGCATATTACCTACTGTGGCTGGTTTTTGCTGTGGTAAGTTTGAATCACTAAAGGTTAAAAACTGGCATAGGTAGGGACTCAAGTTACATGACTCATAACTCGGCTTGGACTCGAGTCATAAATTTGATGATTTGCGACTTCACAGCAAAAATGATGGAAAGACACGGACTCGATGTGAGGGCAAATGACTCGAGACTTGACTCGGACTGCAATGTTTTGATTCCAGACTTGACTCGGACTCTCCAAGGAATGCCTTATTCCCATCCCCGGTTCGTACAGTTTTCAAAACCCGATTGCAAAGAAATCCCGTCATGTAATGGATGTGTTGATAACCTCATTTTCTTTTCGGTTCAAATTCCATAGGCCTACACTTTCATGTTGAACACCTTCCTCTACCAATTTCTGTAGAATAATATAAATATATATATATATATATAAATGGACACCAGTGTATATTATTATTATTAAAGTCTCTTAGTAGTGTAGTTTATGTCCACTGGATGGCGCAAAAGTATTTCCATTTCCTTAAGCTTGAATACTATCCGTTAAAAATGTGAACTGGAAAAACAATCATTAGTAGAGAACCACGCGTAATTAACAACGCGATTTTGTCATATTCTGTCTTTACATTTTCCTTACATTTAATGTACATTAAGACAGTCGTACTTAGACAAAGACACAGTTTTCAATATCACACTCCCTTTATGTCATAGCGTGTATAGACAGCAGCTCCTTTAAGTATATCTGTATGCCAATTTAATTATATGCAAATTTATAGTACTTAAACAGATCAATCTGTGAGTAGCTTTGCTGAAACATTGTATATTATTTCCCAGCATTCAAAGCCGCTTAACCTTTTGTTACTTTTGACAGATACGCTTCTTTTCACCTGCTAGTGTAGGCAGGCTCATTAATTTGGGCGGGTAATTTCCCGCAGTAGCCTGGAGAGGCTGTTTTCCCTTTCAGATCACAACTGTACTTTAATATAAAGGATGGGCGGAGGAGGCGACTCATTTTCTCTCCAGCCAGTGTGGCCAAGTGTCACTTTCTCTCCGCGTCCTACAGCTCAGTACGCGCAAGATCACTGCGGCGATATGGATTTGCCAGGTAAACAGCGACTTTGTCGATGAAATAGCTATTTTAATATATAGTTGCTGTATTTTCAGCACAAATGCTTCTTTATTCTGATTCTCAGATGTGATGTCTATAATTAAAACAAATATTTATAGCTGTGCAAATGTGAATTATTTATAAAGGGATAATCTGCTGAGATGTCGCTCGTTTTTTGGGTATACTATTATGATTTACTTTACTGTTTGCTCGGTTTATACCTGTAGGAATATATGCAAACACGCGCAGATACGTTTATGTTCATATACAGCTAACTTTAAGTATATCTTACAGCTGCGGTTACTGGATTTGACAAACTGTCACGTACCGTTTTCTTGAAACCCTGAAAGTTATTTCGCCGTGATCCTGGCATTTATCAATATATAGCCGGATAGTGATGTTTTAAGTGTGTAATACTTTTTCTTGTTATTGAAGACATTGAGTATATTGTGACTTTGCAGACGTGCGTAAAGGCGCTCGTGGGGATGCGTAAAGTAATTGCGGCGTTTTGTTTAATTATCAGGACATGGCGAGCGAGCCATCTGAGGAGCATCGCAGCACATCACGCATGAAGAGGACAGTGTAAAAGAGCGAGAGAGAGAGTGAGTGTGAGAGGGAGTGAGAAGGAGAGAGAGGGAAAGGAAGAGGGGGGTTAGGTTGGAGCAGGTGATCGAGACACAACAAACCTCCAAGGAGCTGAACAGTACGCGCAGGATTCCTGTCCCGATCATGGTGCCAGCAAGCAGCCTCGGACCCTGCGCCACCCTGGCGCTGGCCCTCCTCCTGGGATGTGGCGTGACTTTTTCCCTGGGCCAGAATGACACGGAGCCTATCGTCCTAGAGGGGAAGTGCCTGGTGGTTTGTGACTCGAATCCCTCTTCGGACGGAGGGGTCACCTCCTCGCTTGGGATATCCGTCCGGTCTGGGAGCGCAAAGGTCGCCTTCTCGGCGGTGAGAGGGACGAATCACGAACCGTCGGAAATGAGCAATACTTCCATGACCATCTACTTTGACCAGGTCAGGTGTCCCGTTCATTATTTTGGATATTTCCATACTGTTAAACAGTCAGACAGATACTGTACTAATAACTTTCGCGTGTAAAAATAGATTATTTAATTTCATCCACTTTTTCCCAATTATCTGTCAAAAATTAATTTTTACTCTATTTATTTTTATATCAATAGACATCGCCCCACGACAAACGGTTTAAGACGCGAATGTTTTCGAATAGATTAATTTTAAATCCATTAAAGTTAAAATTACCCTTATTTTAAGTGAATGCTTTAGGCATTTCCAGTGATTTGATAACCACACTGATTACTGTTTTATTCC